>NC_051327.1:43644354-44844354 GCF_015220235.1 Choloepus didactylus | reverse complement strand
ACTGTAGGGGGAGGGGGGTGATGTACCCTGACTCCTCATGGAAGGGACATGAAGTTTGCCTTTGAGACCCTCCCAGACCTCCCCCATGTGTCTTTTCTTTTGGTTTCTGATTTTCTATTCTTTTACTATAATAAAACTGTAATCATAAGTACATGCTTTTAGTGAGTTTTGTGAGTGTTCTAGCGAGTTATTGAAACTGAGGGGCTGGCAGCCTTAACACGATGATGGGCATGATTTTTAGTATTCTAATGAAGGATAGGTCGCTTATAGGTTAAGATTTACTGAAATTAAAGCCAGTTGATCAGAAGTGCTGATGGCCTGAGCCCCCGAACTTGGGACTGGTGCCTGCAGGGCCATCCTGCAGAGGATTGCCCTTAACCTGTAGGGTCCAGCCTGACTCTGGGTAGTTAGGGTCAGAACTGAATTTATTTACTACAGTATTTGAACTTTTGTACCCCATAGCTGGTGTCCAAAAAAAGCTGTTGTAGAAGTCATAGAAATTTTGCAAACCTTATTTCCTCCATGCCCTAAAATGCACCCCAGAGATTGTTTTCCTCTTCTTTGTACATAATACTTTCAGGTCTTCATCTGTAAAATGGGAAAAATATTATGTATCTGCCTCATTCTGGTGTTCATGTGGGTTCAACCAGATAATATATGACACATTTCTTCTGATTTTTTTTGTGTGACATTTAAAAATGTAAAAACCATTTTTAGCTCATGAGGCCATACACATACTGGTGGTGGGCAGCTTTTGGCCCATGAGTCATAGTTTGCTGACCCCTACCTTAGATAAATGCTGTAACTGAGAAGTTAACAAATTATTGTGATCACTAAATCATTATATATATGCTTTTTGACTTTCCAGTGTATTGTAGAATAGACAAAAGTAAATGCTTAAATCTACTGAAACTCACTGAACTGTAACCCAGATGCTTTGATTTTTGATAGTGATTGTATCTTTACCTTACAATTGTCGAAGCCTTGTGATAACTTGTGACTGACCCTGCTTGTACCCCTTTATCCTGTTTTACAACTTTGAAGTCTTGTGATCACTAGACAGCCCCTTACTGGTTATTAATGAAGGAACTTGAGTCAGCCCAGAACCAACCCACCCTAATTGCTAAGGTATCTTACTAGATGTTCTAGTTTGCAAATGCTGCAAGAATGCAAAACACCAGAAATGGATTGGCTTTTGTAAAGGCGGTTTATTTGGTTATGTACAGTTACAGTCTTGAGGCCATAAAATGTCCAAGGTAATGCATTAACAATCAGGTATCTTCACTGGAGGATGGCCAGTGGCATCTGGAAAACCTCCATTAGCTGGGAAGGCACATGGCTTGCATCTGCTCCAAGTTCTGGTTTCAAAATGCCTTTCTCCCAGGACGTTCCTCTCTAGGCCACAGCTCCTCTTCAAAATATCACTCTCGGTTGCTCTTGGGGTGTTTGTCCTCTCTTAGCTTCTCCGGAACAAGAGTCTACTTTCAACGGCTGTCTTCAAACTGTCTCTCATCTGCAGCTACTCTCTCAGCTTCTGTGCATTCTTCAAAGTCCCTCTTGGCTGTAGCAAGCTTGCTCCTTCTGTCTGAGCTTATATAGTGCTCTAGTAAACTAATCAAGGCCCACGCTGAATGGTGGGAATGGTGGGACACACCGCCACAGAAAATATCCAATCAGAGTCACCACCTACAGTTGGGTGGGGTGAATCTCCATGGAAACACTCAAAGAATTACAATCTAATCAACACTGATATGTCTGCCCACACAAGATTACATCAAAGATAATTGCGTTTTGGGGGACATAATACATTCAAACCGGCACACTAGACAAAACTAGATCTAACCAAAAATGAGCCCACCTGACATGTGCAGTAAACCTTAACCTATAAGCTACCTATCCCTCATTAGAATACTAAAAATCATGCCCATCATCATGTTAAGGCTGCCATTTTCCTTACATATGTTCTATGACTAGGCATGTCATCAATCTGTGCATGCTCAATAATTAGATCATCTTGAACTTTGTCATCCTGAGCCATTATACTCATTATCCTAAAGCCTGCCCATCTTTTGATACTATAAAACTATTAGAGTTTGCAGTTCACAGAGACAGATTTTAGGCCCTTAGGCTATCTGTTCTCCTTGTTTCATGTGGCAATAAACTCTCCCTTTGAAACCCTGGATGTCTCAGGAATTGGTCATTGTGCACATAGGACAGAAAACCCCTGTATTTGATCAGCAACAATGCCAGGCATGAGGAAGGTGGTCAAGTGACAAGTGACCTTGAGATTGCTGAAGGATGAGAGAGCAGACTTCTCAAAGTTCTGCCTCTTCTGGCTTTGGCTTTGTGGTTGACTCCACTCAACTACCATTTAGCCACGTTTTGCTCACAGAGCCTGCCCTGTGGCTGGGAAGGGTCCATTGCCAGAGAGAAGGTGTTTGTATGGTTTAGTGTTCCTTTTATATGTGCTTAGTTTGGGGTTTTTACACATAAGAGTTGGGATTATTTACAAACAATAGAAATTGACTCGGAGGTTTTCCTAGTTTAGGGCAACTCATTGATGAGATTTCAAATCAGTTTAAATGGTTGCAACCAGCATCTAAAAACAAACAAACAAACAAACAAAAGAAACAGAAAAGAATAAAAAATATAAGGATGTATCCAAGGTACTAAGTGTAAGTATGATTTTGTGCAACTTATGTTTTAGTTATACATATGTGTGTATGTAGATACTGGATCACTGGGTATTTCTTCATGTGGCTAATGTTTAAAAAAGTTTACAAAATGCAGGGACTTAAGGAGGAAAAATAATTTATTAAAAGAAAACAGAAATTCTTCCAGAATCAAAAAGAAAAGAAAAAAAAACTTTTAAATAGCCAGGTCTTAGAAAGAACAGAAACTCTGACAACTATAGAATTCCAGGTAGCAGAAATTTAGGCTACTGCCATCAAGTTGAATGAACTCCTACTATTTTGCATCCTGGGACACTGAGTTCAAGATTCAAATGTCCAGAAGAAAACAGAGAGAAAATCCCTGAGTTAACGAGAATCACTTCTGTTACTTGCAAATAATCTGATCTCCTGTGTGTGAGAACTTCCAAAATGAATGCCTATAAAAGAAATATTGAACCATTCAACCTTTTCCCACATTCTGGTGTCTGCTTCCAGTATCAAGCATTGCAGCTACTAAGAGGGGCTGTGAACTCTCCCAAGCCACAGAGCAAGCTCTGTGAGCCAAAGTGGCTGAATGATGGTTGGAGGGGGCTGGGGAGCAAAACTAAGGTCAAAACCAAACAAAGCCAGAAATTTGCATGTGTTTGTTGGCCCAGCTGGGATCTGTACCCCACCCTTGGCCAGGAAGGGTGGGGCATCTTGATTGACAGTCCCACCAAAGACAGCTTTCAATGGGTGAGGTGTGTTCTCCCGTGGAAATAGGACCAGAGAAGGGATGATGGATGCTTGGAGACCAAATTCCACAGATGCCTAAGGAGTGAAATTGTTTCCTCCTCTCCAATAAAATACCTGTTGTTTTTATTTTGAAAAAAGAGAATCAATGCTCCTATTTTTTAACTTTAAAAATTACTGAAAATCATAATTATCTAAAATGCTGCCAACTGTAGATAACAACTCAGAACATCCTTCCAGGTGTCCCTCTGCTGCCCTTCTCTTCTCCCTCTCCCCTTCTCCTTCTCCCCTGAATCATGAGTCTCTAGAAATAGATAAATCACATTTGGAACCTGGTCCCTTTTCTCATGTCTCCACTCTCAGGGTACATGAATGGCAGAAGGAGTTCTTTTCTTTTCAATGTTTAAATGGAAAAGACTTCATGCAGAGTTCCACACAAACTGGAAGCAGTGAGAAGTGGAAGCTAAAGAGAAAATAATGCTTAACAAATTTAAATGTAACTTGTATAATTTGGAGCTACAGTAATGAGAATAGAATATAACGGAAGTCTAATCTAATTCAACAAACACCTTTTGATTCTCTTTGTGCAAATGGCTTTGCTTCGTGCTGAGAAAGGGAAGGAAACAAAGATGAATAAGGCTGAGTGGCAGCATCCTGTCTAGTGGGGGAGAATGTTATAAATGTATGAATCAAGTGCTATGAATACACAGAGGAAAAAGTGGTTAAAATACAATTAGCAATTTAGTTTGTTCTCTAATACATTTCATTTCAAAATACATTTTCACTGACGCATTTTCAAAGATACATTTTCAGTGACACATTTTCATTTTGCAATACATTTTCACTGATTCACTGATACATTTCATTTCATTCACGTCGACCTCCGCCTGCTGCTCCAGCCTCACCTGGGTGTCTCCCATTTGCTTGTTTACCTTTCTGGAACCTCTTTCCCTCCTGGATGCCTGTGCTTGGATTCTCTCCTTCCTTACCTGGCCAACTCCTCACATTTTTAGGTCTCACTTATCAATGCCTCTGCCCACCTGGTTCAAGACAGTGGAGTGAGATGCTTCTGGGCTCTGCCCCTCATAGAAGATTTGAACAAATAAGCAAGAACTGGAAGAAACAATTTTGTCACAGCTCCAGAAAACAGCTAAAGGACTGCAGTAACCGGGCGAGCACTGAATCAAGAAAATGGCTACTTAAAAGTGGTAGGATCTCATGGCACGTGGCTGGCTCCTCCCCTACCCCTCACCAGCTCAACATGGAGTTGCCAAGTTCAGTGTGGAGCCGCCATGTTCAGTGTGGATCCCTGGTTCCAGTTCCAGAGAGAAAAGAGGAACCCACATGCACATATTGGGAGCATGGCTATCCGGCCCAAACTATCTGGTGTGACCTGAGAGACTTGCCATCCCAGACTTTGTCCTACATATAGAAAGCAGGGAACTCTCCTACAGTACACAGTGGAAGAGCAGTCAAATGGCTGCATGGGCAAGGGAATGCTGGCTGTAGGACATATAATGCAGTTCCTGGACCATCAAGAAACTGTTTTCCTAGGGAAGAGAGGACATTCATTTCCATGTACATGGAGGAATTCTTAGGACTACAAGATGCATGCACAGAAAGGACCAGGGAGGCCCCTGCATTTTGGCATTTTGGCCTGGAGCTATTCTCTAAACTCATTGTATGGATAAGCCTTGAAGGAGAGTACTGGTACAGGTCAATCTGCAAAGACTGGGAAAGGTGCTCCTCACCCCCACTCCTTCTTTTTCTTCTTTTTTTCTTTCTTTCTTTTTGTTAGCTCTTGGCACTTAGTGGAAGTGCTAGATACAAGCTTATGGAACAGATGGCTCAGAGTCTAAAATCTAGTGATAATACATTAAAATAACAAATGACAAGCTTTCAACAAAAGGTTACAAAACATACAAAGAAACAGAAGTGATAGTCCAGACAAGGGAGACAATTAAAGCATTAGAAACCATCAATGAGTAGGACCAGACCTGGGGCACACATGACAAAGACTTCTAAAAAATGGTCCTAAATATGCTTGAAGAGCTAAAGAGAAACATGGACAAAGAACCAGAGGAATTTAGGAGAATGATAGATGAACACAGAGAGAATATCAATAGAGAGATGAAAATGATGAAAAGGAACCGAACAGTGCTGAAGACAACAGCAACAGAAATTAAAAATTCCTGAGAGGGATTTAAGAGCAGTTTGGAGCTGGCAGAAGAAAGAATGAGTGAACTTGAAGATAAGACAATTAAAACCATCCAGCATGAGGAGCAGAAAGAAAAAAGAATGAAGAAAGGAGCCTGTTGGACATCATCAAGCATACCAGTATACACGCTGTGGAAGCCCCAGAAGGAGAAGAGGGAAATGGGCCGGGAAAATATCAAAGAAATAGTGGCAGAAAACCTACTACATTTAATGAAAGACATGAATATGTACACCCAACACACTCCACAATCTACAAACTGGATAAACCTAAATACACCACACCATGTTATAATCAAACTGTCAATTGCCAAAGATGAAGAGAGAATGCCGAAAGCCACCAGAGAGAAGCAATATGTTACGTACAAGGGAGCCTCAATAAGATTGAATGCTGATTTCTCCTCAGAAAACATGGAGGCAAAATGGCAGGGGGATGACATATTTAAAGTGCTGAAAGCAAAAAATTGCCCACCAAGAATTCTGTATCTTGCAAAACTGTCTTTCAAAAATGAGGGAAAGATTAAGTCATTCCCAGATAAACAAAAGGTGAGGGAGTTCATAACCTCTTGACTAGTCCTACAAGAGATGCTAATGAGAATTCTTCAGATTAAAAGGAAAGGACAATAGACAGCAGATTGAAGCCACAGGAAGAAATAAAGATTTCTGGTGGGAATGGTGACATAGGTAAATATAAATACCAATACTATTGTATTTTTGGTTTGTAACTCTACTTTTCACTTCCTACAAGATTTAAAAGGCAAATACATAAAGAGTAATGATAAATCAGTGGTTTCAGACTCCTAAGTTATAAACATGTAGTTTGTGATAAGAACTACATGAAGGTTGGGGAACAGAGGGTTATAGGAACATAGTTTGTGTATACTGTTGAAATTAAGTCGGTATCAAAGCAAAGTAGATTGTTATAGATCTAGAATGCTATAGATTTAATCCCCATGGTAAGTACAAAATAAATCAGAGAATATGAAAGCTTATAGAGACAGAACCTAGAGTACAGGTTGCCAGAGACAGGAGAAAAGGGTAGTTAGTGCATAATGGGTATAGCTGTTTCTATCTGGGGAGAAGTAATATTGTAGTAATGGAAGGATGGAAGGTGGTAAAGTATAGCAATATTGTGAATGTGATTAATCCCATTGAGATATGCTTGGGACTGGTTGTGATGGGAACGTTTATGTTGTATATATGTTTCCACAACTGAAAAAAAAAAAAAAAGAAAGAAAGAAAGAAGGAAAGAAAGATAGAAAGTAAGAATTAAAGGGACAGTGATAATGAAATGCAATACATGATTCTGGATGGAAGGACAGAAGACTCAAAGGGATGTTATTAGCATGTGGAGAATTTGGAATATAGATTATAAGTTTTATATCAATGTTAAAGTTCTTAAACTTGATAACTGCACTTAAGGTGATTGCATAAGTGAATATCCTTGTTTGTGGGAAATTTTTATGGTTGTATTAAGTGTTCAGGGAGAATGATGAATACAACCTACACTTACGGGTTCAGATAACGGAGTGATAGACACACAGAGAGAGATAGATACAATGATATGGCAAATGTGTCAACCTGTTAAAATTGTTTGGATTTGGGTATCTGGGGGGCAGTTAGGGGTATGTTGGAGTTTTCTGTAGGGAGTTTGTATTATTTTTCTAACTAACCTGTAAGTTTGAAAGTAGTTCAACATAAAAAGTTAAAAAAATACATTTATCAATACTTCAGAAAGCCTTTCCCTGACCTCTTCCCCCCGGGCTCGATATCCCTGTCTCAGCACACTGTTTTCTATCCCATTACATCACCTCTTACAATTTGTGATAATATATTTATTGCCTGTTTCCCTTCAACTGCTTTAGGATCACACATACCTGTTGTATTTGCCCAGCATTTGGCAAGTGCTCAATTAATACCTGTTGAATGAATGAAAAATAAATGAATGTGTTAAATGAAAGAATATACTTTAATGAGAAAAAGGAGCTGAAGCTGGTGATTCAACTGAGATAGGGTAGACTGACCACTTAAGAAAAGGGAAATACTAAAATGTGGGATCCTAGAACAAAAAAAGAGACATTAGTGGAAAAACTGGTGAATTCAAATGAAGTCTGTGGTTTAGTTCATTTATTGTGTTAATGTTGATTTCTTAGTCTTGAGAAATGGACCATAATTTTGTAAGATGTTAGCATTAGGGGAAGCTGGGTGAAGAGTCCCTTGCAACTCTCTGTACTATCTTGACATGTTTTCTATAAATCTAAAATTATTAGCAAATAAAAACTTTATTTTAAAAAGAGAGAGAGCGATGAGAGGAGGTATAGAATTAAGCTAGCTGACCTGGTCAGTGTAGAACTCTATGATTGAAAGTGTGAATATTAACTTCTTTTTCTGATCTTTCTATTTGTGCTCTGTCAGGAATCCTGTTATAACTCATGGCCTTATTTATGACTCTATGATATTCAATCCAGAGAGGCGTTCTGTGGATAGGCAACTCATTCATATTTTTAGCTGTGTGATATTTGAAAGCCAGAGAGTGTACGTTGAGCTTTCTGTTCCCCGACAAATAGGAGCTGTCACTCATTTTAAAAGTGGAGAATGAACAAACAGAAAAGTTACCTACATTAAAAAATGAGAGACAGAAAGAGATTTTTCCTGCATATCGAAACTAAATGGGAGGGCGGGGCAAGATGGCAGACTGGTGAGCTGTATGTTTTAGTTACTCCTCCAGGAAAGTAGGTAGAAAGCCAGGAACTGCGTGGACTGGACACCACAGAGCAATCTGTCTTTGGGCATACTTCATACAACACTCATGAAAACGTGGTACTGCTGAGATCAGCGAAATCTGTAAGTTTTTGCGGCCAGGGGACCCGCGCCCCTCCCTGCCAGGCTCAGTCCCGGGGGAGGAGGGGCTGTCAGCTCCGGGAAGGAGAAGGGAGAACTGCAGTGGCTGCTCTTATCAGAAACTCATTCTACTGATTCAAACTCCAACCATAGATAGACTGAGACCAGACACCAGAGACTCTGAGAGCAGCCAGCCCAGCAGAGAGGAGACAGGCATAGAAAAAAAACAACACGAAAAACTCCAAAATAAAAGCAGAGGATTTTTGGAGTTCTGGTGAACACAGAAAGGGGAAGGGCGGAGCTCAGGCCTTGAGGCACATATGCAAATCCCGAAGCAAAGATGACATCTCTGCCCTGTGGACCTTTCCTTAATGGCCCTGGTTGCTTTGTCTATTAGCATTTCAATAACCCATTAGATCTCTGAGGAGGGCCGTTTTTGTTTTTTTTTTTTTTGTTTTTTTTTTTAAATCCTTTTTTCTTTTTCTAAAACAATTACTCTAAGAAGCCTAATACAGAAAGCTTCAAAGAATTGCAATTTGGGCACGTCAAGTCAAGAGCAGAACTAAGAGAGCTCTGAGACAAAAGGCAATAATCCAGTGGCTGAGAAAATTTACTAAACAACACAACTTCCCAAGAAAAGGGGGGTGTCTGCTCACAGCCACCATCCTGGTGGACAGGAAACACTCCTGCCCATCGCCAGCCCCATAGCCCAGAGCTGCCCCAGACAACCCAGTGTGACGGAAGGGCTTCAAATAACAGGCACACACCACAAAACTGGGCGTGGACATTAGCCTTCCCTGTAACTTCAGCTGATTGTCCCAGAGTTGGGAAGGTGGAGCAGTGTGAATTAACAAAGCCCCATTCAGCCATCATTTGAGCAGACTGGGAGCCTCCCTACACAGCCCAGCAGCCCAGAACTGCCCTGAGGGGATGGCACTCACCTGTGACATAGCACAGTCATCCCTCAACAGAGGACCCGGGGTGCATAGCCTGGAAGAGGGGCCCACTTGCAAGTCTCAGGAGCCATATGCCAATACCAAGGACTTGTGGGTCAGTGGCAGAGACAAACTGTGGCAGGACTGAACTGAAGGATTAGACTATTGCACCAGCTTTAAAACTCTAGGATCACCAGGGAGATTTGATTGTTAGGGCCACCCCCCCTCCCCGACTGCCCAGAAACACACCCCACATACAGGGCAGGCAACACCAACTACACACACAAGCTTGGTACACCAATTGGGCCCCACAAGACTCACTCCCCCACTCACCAAAAAGGCTAAGCAGGGGAGAACTGGCTTGTGGAGAACAGGTGGCTCGTGGATGCCACCTGCTGGTTAGTTAGAGAAAGTGTACTCCACGAAGCTGTAGATCTGATAAATTAGAGATAAGGACTTCAATAGGTCTACAAACCCTAAAAGAACCCTATCAAGTTCAGCAAATGCCACGAGGCCAAAAACAACAGAAAATTATAAAGCATATGAAAAAACCAGACGATATGGATAACCCAAGCCCAAGCACCCAAATTAAAATACCAGAAGAGACACAGCACCTAGAGCAGCTACTCAAAGAACTAAAGATGAACAATGAGACCATAGTACGGGATATGAAGGAAATCAAGAAGACTCTCGAAGAGCATAAAGAAGACATTGCAAGACTAAATAAAAAAATGGATGATCTTATGGAAATTAAAGAAACTGTTGACCAAATTAAAAAGATTCTGGACACTCATAGTACAAGAATAGAGGAAGTTGAACAACGAATCAGTGACCTGGAAGATGACAGAATGGAAAATGAAAGCATAAAAGAAAGAATGGGGAAAAAAATTGAAAAAATCAAAATGGACCTCAGGGATATGATAGATAATATGAAACGTCCAAATATAAGACTCATTGGTGTCCCAGAAGGGGAAGAAAAGGGTAAAGGTCTAGGAAGAGTATTCAAAGAAATTGTTGGGGAAAACTTCCCAAATCTTCTAAACAACATAAATACACAAATCATAAATGCTCAGCGAACTCCAAATAGAATAAATCCAAATAAACCCACTCCAAGACATATACTGATCACACTGTCAAACACAGAAGAGAAGGAGCAAGTTCTGAAAGCAGCAAGAGAAAAGCAATTCACCACATACAAAGGAAACAGCTTAAGACTAAGTAGTGACTACTCAGCAGCCACCATGGAGGCGAGAAGGCAGTGGCACGATATATTTAAAATTCTGAGTGAGAAAAATTTCCAGCCAAGAATACTTTATCCAGCAAAGCTCTCCTTCAAATTCGAGGGAGAGCTTAAATTTTTCACAGACAAACAAATGCTGAGAGAATTTGCTAACAAGAGACCTGCCCTACTGGAGATACTAAAGGGAGCCCTACAGACAGAGAAACAAAGACAGGACAGAGAGACTTGGAGAAAGGTTCAGTACTAAAGAGATTCGGTATGGGTACAATAAAGGATATTAATAGAGAGAGGGGAAAAATATGACAAACATAAACCAAAGGATAAGATGGCTGATTCAAGAAATGCCTTCACGGTTATAACGTTGAATGTAAATGGATTAAACTCCCCAATTAAAAGATATAGATTCGCAGAATGGATCAAAAAAAATGAACCATCAATATGTTGCATACAAGAGACTCATCTTAGACATAGGGACACAAAGAAACTGAAAGTGAAAGGATGGAAAAAAATATTTCATGCAAGCTACAGCCAAAAGAAAGCAGGTGTAGCAATATTAATCTCAGATAAAATAGACTTCAAATGCAGGGATGTATTGAGAGACAAAGAAGGCAACTACATACTAATAAAAGGGGCAATTCAGCAAGAAGAAATAACAATCGTAAATGTCTATGCACCCAATCAAGGTGCCACAAAATACATGAGAGAATCACTGGCAAAACTAAAGGAAGCAATTGATGTTTCCACAATAATTGTGGGAGACTTCAACACATCATTCTCTCCTATAGATAGATCAACCAGACAGAAGACCAATAAGGAAATTGAAAACCTAAACAATCTGATAAATGAATTAGATTTAACAGACATATACAGGACATTACATCCCAAATCACCAGGATACACATACTTTTCTAGTGCTCACGGAACTTTCTCCAGAATAGATCATATGCTGGGACATAAAACAAGCCTCAATAAATTTAAAAAGATTGAAATTATTCAAAGCACATTCTCTGACCACAATGGAATACAATTAGAAGTCAATAACCATCAGAGACTTAGAAAATTCACAAATACCTGGAGGTTAAACAACACACTCCTAAACAATCAGTGGGTTAAAGAAGAAATAGCAAGAGAAATTGCTAAATATATAGAGACGAACGAAAATGAGAACACAACATACCAAAACCTATGGGATGCAGCAAAAGCAGTGCTAAGGGGGAAATTTATAGCACTAAACGCATATATTAAAAAGGAAGAAAGAGCCAAAATCAAAGAACTAATGGATCAACTGAAGAAGCTAGAAAATGAACAGCAAACCAATCCTAAACCAAGTAGAAGAAAAGAAATAACAAGGATTAAAGCAGAAATAAATGACATAGAGAACAAAAAAACAATAGAGAGGATAAATATCACCAAAAGTTGGTTCTTTGAGAAGATCAACAAGATTGACAAGCCCCTAGCTAGACTGACAAAATCAAAAAGAGAGAAGACCCATATAAACAAAATAATGAATGAAAAAGGTGACATGACTGCAGATCCTGAAGAAATTAAAAAAATTATAAGAGGATATTATGAACAACTGTATGGCAATAAACTGGACAATGTAGAAGAAATGGACAATTTCCTGGAAACATATGAACAACCTAGACTGACCAGAGAAGAAATAGAAGACCTCAACCAACCCATCACAAGCAAAGAGATCGAATCAGTCATCAAAAATCTTCCCACAAATAAATGCCCAGGGCCAGATGGCTTCACAGGGGAATTCTACCAAACTTTCCAGAAAGAACTGACACCAATCTTACTCAAACTCTTTCAAAACATTGAAGAAAATGGAACACTACCTAACTCATTTTATGAAGCTAACATCAATCTAATACCAAAACCAGGCAAAGATGCTACAAAAAAGGAAAACTACCGGCCAATCTCCCTAATGAATATAGATGCAAAAATCCTCAACAAAATACTTGCAATTCGAATCCAAAGACACATTAAAAAAATCATACACCATGACCAAGTGGGGTTCATTCCAGGCATGCAAGGATGGTTCAACATAAGAAAATCAATCAATGTATTACAACACATTAAAAACTCGAAAGGGAAAAATCAATTGATCATCTCAATAGATGCTGAAAAAGCATTTGACAAAATCCAACATCCCTTTTTGATAAAAACACTTCAAAAGGTAGGAATTGAAGGAAACTTCCTCAACATGATAAAGAGCATATATGAAAAACCCACAGCCAGCAGAGTACTCAATGGTGAGAGACTGAAAGCCTTCCCTCTAAGATCAGGAACAAGACAAGGATGCCCGCTGTCACCACTGTTATTCAACATTGTGCTGGAAGTGCTAGCCAGGGCAATCCGGCAAGACAAAGAAATAAAAGGCATCCAAATTGGAAAAGAAGAAGTAAAACTATCATTGTTTGCAGACGATATGATCTTATATCTAGAAAACCCTGAGAAATCGACGATACAGCTACTAGAGCTAATAAACAAATTTAGCAAAGTAGCGGGATACAAGATTAATGCACATAAGTCAGTAATGTTTCTATATGCTAGAAATGAACAAACTGAAGAAACACTCAAGAAAAAGATACCATTTTCAATAGCAACTAAAAAAATCAAGTACCTAGGAATAAACTTAACCAAAGATGTAAAAGACCTATACAAAGAAAACTACATAACTGTACTAAAAGAAATAGAAGGGGACCTTAAAAGATGGAAAAATATTCCATGTTCATGGATAGGAAGACTAAATGTCATTAAGATGTCAATTCTACCCAAACTCATCTACAGATTCAGTGCAATCCCAATCAAAATTCCAACAACCTACTTTGCAGACTTGGAAAAGCTAGTTATCAAATTTATTTGGAAAGGGAAGATGCCTCGAATTGCTAAAGACACTCTAAAAAAGAAAAACGAAGTGGGAGGACTTACACTCCCTGACTTTGAAGCTTATTATAAAGCCACAGTTGCCAAAACAGCATGGTACTGGCACAAAGATAGACATATAGACCAATGGAATCGAATTGAGAATTCAGAGATAGACCCTCAGATCTATGGCCGACTGATCTTTGATAAGGCCCCCAAAGTCACTGAACTGAGCCATAATGGTCTTTTCAACAAATGGGGCTGGGAGAGTTGGATATCCATATCCAAAAGAATGAAAGAGGACCCCTACCTCACCCCCTACACAAAAATTAACTCAAAATGGACCAAAGATCTCAATATAAAAGAAAGTACCATAAAACTCCTAGAAGATAATGTAGGAAAACATCTTCAAGACCTTGTATTAGGCGGCCACTTCCTAGACTTTACACCAAAAGCACAAGCAACAAAAGAGAAAATAGATAAATGGGAACTCCTCAAGCTTAGAAGTTTCTGCACCTCAAAGGAATTTCTCAAAAAGGTAAAGAGGCAGCCAACTCAATGGGAAAAAATTTTTGGAAACCATGTATCTGACAAAAGACTGATATCTTGCATATACAAAAAAATCCTACAACTCAATGACAATAGTACAGACAGCCCAATTATAAAATGGGCAAAAGATATGAAAAGACAGTTCTCTGAAGAGGAAATACAAATGGCCAAGAAACACATGAAAAAATGTTCAGCTTCACTAGCTATTAGAGAGATGCAAATTAAAACCACAATGAGATACCATCTAACACCGGTTAGAATGGCTGCCATTAAACAAACAGGAAACTACAAATGCTGGAGGGGATGTGGAGAAATTGGAACTCTTATTCACTGTTGGTGGGACTGTATAATGGTTCAGCCACTCTGGAAGTCAGTCTGGCAGTTCCTTAGAAAACTAGATACAGAGCTACCATTCGATCCAGCGATTGCACTTCTCGGTATATACCCGGAAGATCGGAAAGCAGTGACACGAACAGATATCTGCACGCCAATGCTCATAGCAGCATTATTCACAATTGCCAAGAAATGGAAACAACCCAAATGTCCTTCAACAGATGAGTGGATAAATAAAATGTGGTATATACACACGATGGAATACTACGCGTCAGTAAGAAGGAACGATCTCGTGAAACATATGACAACATGGATGAACCTTGAAGACATAATGCTGAGTGAAATAAGCCAGGCACAAAAAGAGAAATATTATATGCTACCACTAATGTGAACTTTGAAAAATGTAAAACAAATGGTTTATAATGTAGAATGTAGGGGAACTAGCAGTAGAGAGTAATTAAGGAAGGGGGAACAATAATCCAAGAAGAACAGATAAGCTTTTTAACGTTCTGGGGATGCCCAGAAATGACTATGGTCTGTTAATTTCTGATGGATATAGTAGGAACAAGTTCACAGAAAGGTTGCTATATTATGTAACTTTCTTGGGGTAAAGTAGGAACATGTTGGAAGTTAAGCAGTTATCTTAGGTTAGTTGTCTTTTTCTTACTCCCTTGTTATGGTCTCTTTGAAATGTTCTTTTATTGTATGTTTGTTTTCTTTTTAACTTTTTTTTCATACAGTTGATTTAAAAAAGAAGGGAAAGTTAAAAAAAAAAAAAAAAGAAAGAAAGAAAAACAAGGAAAAAAAAATGATGTAGTACCCCCTTGAGGAGCCTGTGGAGAATGCAGGGGTATTCGCCTACCCCACCTCCATGGTTGCTGACATGACCACAGACATAGGGGACTGGTGGTTTGATGGGTTGAGCCCTCTACCATAAGTTTTACCCTTGGGAAAACGGTTGCTGCAAAGGAGAGGCTAGGCCTCCCTATATTTGTGCCTAAGAGTCTCCTCCTGAATGCCTCTTTGTTGCTCAGATGTTGCCCTCTCTCTCTGGCTAAGCCAACTTGAAAGGTGAAATCACTGCCCTCCCCGCTACGTGGGATCAGACACCCAGGGGAGTGAATCTCCCTGGCAACGTGGAATATGACTCCCGGGGAGGAATGTAGACCCGGCATCGTGGGACGGAGAACATCTTCTTGACCAAAGGGGGATGTGAAAGGAAATGAAATAAGCTTCAGTGGCAGAGAGATTCCAAAAGGAGCCGAGAGGTCACTCTGGTGGGCACTCTTACGCACACTTTAGACAACCCTTTTTAGGTTCTAAAGAATTGGGGTAGCTGGTGGTGGATACCTGAAACTATCAAACTACAACCCAGAACCCATGAATCTCGAAGACAGATGTATAAAAATGTAGCTTATGAGGGGTGACAATGGGATTGGGAAAGCCATAAGGACCACACTCCACTTTGTCTAGTTTATGGATGGATGAGTAGAAAAATAGGGGAAGGAAACAAACAGACAAAGGTACCCAGTGTTCTTTTTTACTTCAATTGCTCTTTTTCACTCTAATTATTATTCTTGTTATTTTTGTGTGTGTGCTAATGAAGGTGTCAGGGATTGATTTAGGTGATGAATGTACAACTATGTAATGGTACTGTAAACAATCGAAAGTACGATTTGTTTTGTATGACTGCGTGGTATGTGAATATATATCAATAAAATGATAAAAAAAAAAAGAAAAGTAAACTAATTAAAGTGCAAAAAAAAAAAAAAAAGAAACTAACAGGGGAAAGCCTGCTGCTACAATAAATTATTTAAAAGAAAAAAAAAAAAAAAAACTAAATGGAAGCATATTTTGCTTTACAAAAAGACAATGCATTTTTTTTTGGAGAAATATCAGATCCCCGCCCCCACCCTTGCTTAATCACAATTTAAAAGAAGTATGAAATTCTCTACCTTCTAAAGCCTGACTTGATGCTAACTGAGTGAGGTCCAGCCCTGTTTCCCCACCATTCACGGCCTCTCAATTCAGTCTAGGACATTTATTAAGGATTTACTGAGTGAAAAACAGCACTGTTGGAACAATATCAAAGGTAATCTGAGATGAATCAGATCCTGCTTCTGTGATCAGAGGATTTTCAGTCTCATAGAAGAAGGTGTTTTGTGATCTCAAGAGTGGTTTAAAATTCTCAAAAAAAAATAGCTTGAAATATAAATTTCTATTCATTGACATTGAAATAATAAATGCATGCAATGTAAAATGTTTTAGACCTATATTGCAAAAGTCAGGCGGTACTGAAATCAAACCACAAAATCAGAACTTACGACTCATTCTGCTAACACGGAACTGATTTTATCCGTCTCTTTTCTAATTTGTGATCATAAAAGCCAAGCCATGGCCTGTGATTAAACTGTAACTGCTTAGGTGCATGGTGGTGAAGTCTGAACTATGCCAAGAAACCTTTCTCAAACCAACCATTGGAAAGGACCAAAAAGAGCTGACAAGTTTCCAGCCTTACCTTTCGTTAGGACAGACTCTCTTGTCCCTGGTACACATTAAAATCACCTGGGAATAAAAGTAGTGATGCTTGGACAACACGCAGACCAATTAGGGCTTGTAATTTTAAATAACTTTGATACAAGATCAAGATTGCCACTTTACTATAGTTTGAACATGCTGAAAGACTAGCAGGAAAATGGAGATCAATATCCAGAAAATCCTATTTGAGAGGACCCCTTTGAACTTGGCAAGAGTTCGGTTGGTGGAATTTGGTATGATGAATGTTTTGTGAGAAATCACATACATGGGATCTGTAGATTTAACAATCTCTTGCAAGAAAGAAGACTCTGCAATGAATAGGGGAAGAGTTTAGAAAATGCCATCTGAATAAATACCCCAAAATAGCCACTTCTAGGATGATGAGCTGTCCCAGTTTGCCTGGGATTGTCCTTATTTTAGCACCAAAAAGTCCCACATCCCTGGAAAACTCTCAGTCCTGGGAAAATCAGGACAGTTGGTCACCCTGTCACTACTGCACTTCCCAGAGACTGCACGGGTTGAGAAGGCTCTCATTTGTTACCCGGGGTGAACAGTAGAACTGGTCGTTCATCTCCCCACCCATAGCATTAAAAGCAAGGTGCTTTTGATACCGAGTGTGACAGCTACAAGATCATGACCCAGGGATGATAGATATGTGTATAGAATGAGCTGCTGTATTGAACTCTGATAACCAGATCAATAAAGCAATGTTGATGTTGACTATTATTAAGACAGGAATCAGCTGTTTAAATGAATGCACCTTTGAAACAGTAGTCACTGTCAACATTTAACCTGTATATGAAACCAGGAAGCCCCTGGTCTGACTTTCCCACCATATTCTCCGAAAGGGTCAGTCATAGTTAACGTCTGATCGTTCTTGTGTGAGTGTGTTTATGTGTGCGCGCGCACACGCATGCCAACTGATTTGGATTTATGTATCTGGCTGGACATTTGGCTAAACATGTTAGCTAACACCCCCTTCTCCCATATCATCCCTCCTCATTAGTATTGCTGATTGTTCTTTATAGCAATTTCCAGCTAATCAAGTGGACGTTTTCCTTCTCTTTAAGTGTCTGAAACTTAAGGGATTGAAATAATTTAGTGGCACTCATTGTAGGAATTGCATAGGTACTGTCAGTAAGCTTTTGAAAAGTCTTTTAAAGTAATTCATTTTCATTTAAAATTCAAACAATACAGATGCATAAAAAGTAAAACCATTTCCCACCCTCATACTTCCAATGCCACCACAGATTTGATGTGTATCCTTCCAATCTTTTATTCGATGTATATTAGCATATGTATTTCTAAAAAATAAATGGAATAATACTATACATACTACACATAACCTATTTTTTTCACTCAATGTATCATGGCCATCTTTCTATATCAGTGATGCAGAAATATATCATTCTTTTGATGACTGCATAATTTTCCGTTGTCTGGATGTATCTTAATTTTTTAACCACTTTCTTATTAATGAGCATTTAGGACATTTAACAGTTTTGCTCTTATAAACAATGCTGCAATAAATTTTTCATTTTTGCACACCTGTCCAATTATTTCCTTTGTATAAATTCTTAAAGTGGGATTGCTGATTTATAGGTTATCAGCAGGGTTTAGAATGTAGAAGATACATGGGTCTGAATTCATTTTATGGGATTCATTTTGAGACTAAAGTAAAACATCTTAACTTGAGGCAGAAAGAAAATATCATAATTCAAAGATGATGTAAGGTAGTAGAAAGAGTAGTAGACTGGAATTCATAATACCTTGGTTCTAGTCCTTGCTCACTCCCTTACTAGGTGTTTGACGTAAGACAAACACCTTAACCTTTCTGAGTATCTGACTCTTGCCTCCTAAAGTATCTTACCTCGTGGATCTTCCAAATAATTGAGAGTCATTTTCCACAATGCAAATATGACCATCTACTTGAAACCATAAGGAGTTGACCATTGCCTTCAGGATGGAGCTAAAACTCCTTAGATGATCACTCAGCAGCCTGCCTTTCTAGCTCCCACTCCCTTCACATGCCCAGCCATGGCCATTGATCCAACTGCATTCGTCTTATCTTCTTCTGGCTTTGGTTCAGTCTGTTCTTTCCTTCTGGAACACCTGGTCCTTCAATTCTCTGACCAGGTAACTCCTACTCATTCTTCAATTAACAGCTCAGGCTTCTTGCCCTCTTGGAAGCATTTCCTGACCTCTCCACATTGAACTGTTGTCTCTTGTTTTGGTTCCTACGGACACAAAATATCATCCCATGCGTACTCTGAAATACAGCACTAATCACTGTATTATAATGGCTGACTTTCTAGTCTGGGTCGCTGTCCTCTTATGAAGGTAGAAACCGTGACCTGGTCATCTTTGAATCCCCAGGGCCTACCACAGGTAACTGACACATGTAGATGTTTGATAAATCTTTGTGGAAGAGAACAATTATTCTGTAAAATAGGTGACTGGATACAGCAATGTAAACTTCTAGGATTATATAAGAATTAAAAGTTGAAGGGAATCACAGAATAACCACTAAGGAAACAACTCTATAATACAGTTAAAAAAACAAAAAGGAATTAAAGTGGCACACTAGAAAATGTCTATTTAACACAAAAAAGTCAGCAAAGGAGGAAGAGAGGAACAAAAAAGACAGGAGACATCGAAACAAATAGCAAAATGGCAGATGTAAATGCAATCATGTCAATAGTTACATTAAATGTAAAAGGATTACACTAATGGAATGCTAGGGAGGGGTTGGAATGGGAAGATTTAGGCTGTATATATGTTTCCACAATTGAAAAAAAAAAAAAAAAGACAGTCTAAATAGATAATGACAATTAAGTGCCAAGGATGATCCTGGATGGGATCTGAGGATGGAGGAGAGGAGGCTCAAAGGGACAAAGTTGGGACATAAGAAAAAAAAAGGAAATATAGAATGTAAGCTTTGTATCAATATGTTGAATTTCTTGAACTTCTTAGCTGCGCTTAATGGGATTGCATAAAAGAATGTTCTTGTTCATGGGAATTGTATATGTGAATTATAGTGTTTGTTCAAGGATGTGTGCAGCTTGCTCTCATATGTTCAGAAGACAGAGCAATAGAAGATGGATGATAGGGAGGGAGGGAGGGAGGGAAGGAAAGAAAGAAATGGTGGTGTGACAGATGTTAAAGTTGGTGGATGGGGGTATCGTGGGAGGGGGGGTCGGGGTATGCTAGAGTTCTGTGTATGAGGTTTGTATTGTTTTGCAACTGTTCCTGTAAGTTTGAATTTATTTCAAAATAAAATTTAAAAAAATGTAAATGGATTAAACACTTCAATCAGAAGGCAGAGATTGTCAGCCTGCATTGGGAAAAAAAACCAGGATCCAACTATAAGCTGTCTACAGGAGACACACTTTAGATTCAAAGACAAATAGTTTGAAAAGAAAAGGATGGAAAAATATATACCACATAAACGTCAGAGAACTGGAATGGCTATATCAGGCAAAATAAATGTTAAGACAAAAAATGTTACTGGAGACAGAGACATTTTGTAATGATTAAAGTGTCCAACCACCAGGAAATACAACAATTATAAACATATATACACCTAACAACAAAAATAGAAGAGAAGAGTAGAAAGAGTTTGGGTGTTCTCAGAACCTCCCTTGGGTTCCTGGGGCTCCATTTCCAATCCATTCTAAGGTGTCATTATTTCAAGTGCACAATCTTGACAGGCTTGATGGAGAACAGAAACCATAGTAGCACTAGCAGGAAACAGCCTAAGGCTGGAGGCACTGTCATTTTTAGGTGTAGGGGAGATGTTTAAAAGCCCATTCTAGACATCTGAACTTCAGATCTTCAGACTTTCATCAGCCCAGATTTAGTTTCTTCTTAAGTCACCTTTCCTTGTTCTATCTCTTGCAATACCTTGTTTCTCTGCAGTTCTGGTCTTGATGCCAGAAATTTTATTCTCTTCATTGATTTAGCATGGTTCCTACTTTAGTCCCAGTTCTACTCTGAGATGGAAAGTATCATAGTTGAATTCCCTTTCTGGTGTGCCAGGAAGTTTCAATTAAATTATTGATTTAAAATCCCTCTCTTCTTCTCCAACTCCTAAAGAAGTTGGCTCGCAAGGAGGATTCTCTGAGTGATTGAGGATACTCTTGAGTGGATCGATGGTTGAGATGCAAATTGGAGAGGTCCAGAGAGGACTAACTGTCCCCACCTAAGAAGCAGAGCCACAAAACTAAAGATACAGGAGAGGTGGGGGCTGGTGTCAGTTTGACCAGGGATGGATGGGACAAGAAATAAGCAGGATATTTGGGCAAGGCTATATATAGAGAAGAGATGTGGCATTTTGAGGGGGAATTAAAAAATTTTGCTATGCGATGAGCAGAATAACCCTATTTCCCCATCCACAACAGAACCTTCAATTAAATAAAGACATTACTTACTATTGGAGTGAGGCTGTTATTGTTGCTTTTGGTTTTTATTTTGCTTTTGTTTTTGATATGATGGTGTGCCAAGATTAGTCTGAAGGCGGCCAAGGGCCAAAGCAGGGGTAGTGATTTGTGATTTGTGGGCTGCATTGAGGCTAGGCAGTCAGCTTGACATCTGAGCACAACAGTGAATACTGGATGAATATTTATCACCCCTACCTAGTTACAGGGTTTCAACGATGAATGAGACCCCGTGCCTTTCCTGAAGGAATTTGTGGGGTGGTGAGGGAGAAAGACATGGACAGATAACATGCTAAGTGCTTCATTAGAGGTAAGATTCGGGTGTGTCGGGAGCTCAAAGAACTCTGACCCAGCCTAGGGACCCCCGGAAAGGTATTCCAAAGGAAAGAACCCTGGGCTCAGTAAGCCAGGTGGAGAAGGGAATGAGCAAAGTCTCAGAAATGTGAAGCAGGATGGTGCTTCCTGGGACCTAAATGCAGATCATTATCACCAGAACATACCATGTGTGGACTCAGGCTCCATTCTTACTAGTCTTGCTTCCTTCCCCTCTTCTCTACCTCCTTCTCCCACTCATCCATTTCAAGGCATGTTGCTAGATGCCAGGAATTAAACAGGGGAGAAACAAACCTAGCCATTGCCCTCATGGAGCTATGGAGCTAATCACACAAATAAAAATATAATTTTGACCTGTGGTAAGCACTCTGAAAGAAAAGTCCAGGCAGGGTTGCCAGATAAAATACAGGATGCACAATTAAATTTGAATTTCAGAGAAATAATGAATCATTTTTTTAGTATCTCATGCAGTATTTGGGACATACTTATACTAAAAATAATTCATGGTTTTTCTGAAATTCAGATTTAATTAGGCATCCTGTATTTTTGTTTGCTAAACCTACCAACCCCAAGTCCGAGGTGCCATGAGGTCTCATGACTGGAAGCCCTGAGTGGGTGTGGGGTGCAGTGGGGAGAGAGGTTGGAGAAAGTATGAGATCTGCAGCACAGGAAGCTTTACCAGGGAAAGGGGTCAGGGAGAGGAGGGCACTCCTGGCAGAGAAAACAGCATGAATGGAGGCAGAGAGAAGCTTGAACAGAACATTTCAGGATCTGAGCAAAAGCCCCTGGAGCTAGAACACAGATATTTAATTCTCTAGGATATGTAGGGAGCAGAAGCAATAGAAAAATAAATGAGTCACGTGTTTAAGAATGGGTGTCATACAAATAAATGTCAGGTGCTGTGACTCAGGTTACTGATTTTAAAAGATTAGTCAGTGGAGATGGGCACTGGACCCACTCAGCTCCTCTGTGGCCAGATGTCAAGCAATTCAGATATGGGGGCTGCCACGAGATTCATAAAACAGGCAGTCACCCCCAAATGAACCTGACTTTGCCTGTAAACACGCAAAGTGCAGAGTTTCAAAACTGCAAAGGGTTCTGGGAGGCCAGTTTGTTTTGGTTTCAATAGGAAGTGCAGCATAACTCATAAGTGAGAAACGAATCTTTCCGAGAATCTACACAGTAAACTATAGGCACTTTGTTTGCAACCCAGATGGAAAGCTCTGGGTGAAGAGGATGAGAGAACATCCTGCCAGGATCTGTGGCTGAAACCAAAGGGCATTAAGTGAGCTGGACCAATACCCCAATAACTATGCACCAAGTCAATTACCTGGAGTTTGCAAGTGGGGATGATTTTGCCCCCACCCCCCAAGATATTTGGTAATGTCTGGAGATATTTTTAATTGTCACAACTGGGGGATGGGGCGTGGGGTGTGATGCTACTGGTGTCTAGTGGGTAAAGGCCAGGGGTGTTGTAAGCATCCCACAGTGCACAGGACAGCCCCCCACAATGAAGATAAATCTGGCCCCAAATGTCAGTAGTGTTGAGGTTGTGAAACCCTGGCATGGTGGCACTGATATCCAGAGGTGGGGAGATGTCATTCTGAATCCAGTGACAGGAACAAGGTCCTGAGTTTCCAAAAATAACATGGGTGCCAGGGCCCAACACCAAGGGTGAAAGAGCCTTGGAAACCCCGTATGCGATGTGTGTGGGGGGGCGGGGAGGGGAGCAGTGGGGGATGCACATAAAGGTGAACACCCTGATCACCTTCTCTCCTTGCCTCATCATTTGACCACCAAGGTCTTATTCACCCACTGAACAGACTAATCTTTGCTTTCATGCAGCCTCTTCTAGTATATTTACATTGCGGCTTTAACAACGAAATAACCTGTATTAGCATCTCAACTTAAATATTCCTGCAAAGATGCCACTTTGGGAGAACGTATTCAGGGAAAGTCACTCTTCCACCACCCCCATTCCTGCCACTGGTGATGCAACTGTCTTAGAGGAGAGGCTTTGCCATTCTAGAGCTGAGACTTCCAAATGTGGGTGTACCCCAGCCTCGTAGAGCAAACTTGGGGTTCTTTTTTTCTTGTAATTTTATTGAGATATAGTCACATACCATACAGTCATCCAAAATGTACAGTCAGTTGTCCACAGAATCATAATATAGTTGTGCATTCATCACCACAGTCAATTTTGAACATTTTCATTACTCCAAAAATAAAAATAAGAATAAAACTAAAAGTAAAAAGAACACCCAATGCAACCCATCACCCCCCATTATTGATTTACTTTTCTCCCCCGTATTTTTACTTATCTGTTCACACACTGGAGAAAGGAACTTTGAGTCACAAGGTTTTCTACAATCACACGGTCTCACTGTATAAGCTATATATAGTTATACACTCGTCTTCAAGAAACAAGGTTGCAGGTATTTTCTTCTAGCTATTCTATTACACTAAAACTAAAAAGGATATCTGTATAATTCATAAGAATAGCATCCAGAATGACCTCTTGACTCCATTTGAAATCTCTCAGCCCCTGAAACTTAATTTTGTTTCATTTCTCTTCCCCTTTTTGGTCAAGAAAGCATTCTCAATCCCACAATGACAGGTCTGGGCTCATTCCCGGGAGTCATGTCACACACTGTCAGGGAGATTTACCCCCCTGAGAGTCATGTCCCATATGGGGGGAGGGCAGTGGGTTTACCTGCCACGTTGGTTTAGAGAGAGAAGCCACATCTGAGCAACAAAGAGGTTCTCTTGGGGTGACTCTTAGACCCAATTATGAGTAGGCTTAACCTTTCTTTTGCATTAACCAGCTTCATAAGGGCAAGCCCCAAGATCGCAGGATTGGCCACTGCAATCTCCAATGCTTGCGAGAATACCAGAAATTCCCTGGGTGGGGAAGTTTAATATTTTCATTTTTGGGGGTTCTTTTTTAATGTGCTTTTTTTTAAAAAAAAAAATCAGGCTTAAGAATAATGTAGAGGAAAACCTAATGCCCTTGTACCCACCTTCTAGATTTAGTCAATGAGAAGAATTTTGCTTCAGATCTTTTCTAAAAAAAAAAAAACAAAGTAAAACCTTAAAGATTCAGCTGATGAACCCTACTTAGTCCTCTTCCTTCTCAGAAAAGACCCCATCATGAAATTAATATGTACCCCTCTTATCCATGTATTTGTATTGCATCACGTATATACCCATAAACAACACAGAATATCACCCTGTACATATTATTTTACAACTTGCGTTTGCCACTAAACATTATATTTTCAGGATTTAGGTATATTGATACTAATAGACCAGTTCTTTTATTTTTTGAACAGCTACAAAGTATTTATGAACTATGACTGTTGTGGATTGAACTATGTGCCCCAATTTAGACCTGTTCTTAATCCACATTTCTGTGCACACATTGTACCTGAGCTCTCTCTAAGATGTTATTTTAAATTAGGTAAGGTGTGGCCCAGCTGAATGAGGTCGGGTTCTCACCTGGATTACTGGAGGCTTTATAAAGAGGAAGAAACAGGAAGCCAGAGTCAGAGAAAGCCTCAGTGTAGAGTCAGAAGCAGGATGTCAGCAGGAAGCCGGAAGAGAGAGGAGAGGACTGCGCTCTGCTCCATGTCATTAGGCAGAGATGCAAGCCAGGAACCCTGAGGATCATCCGTAACAGCACCAGAATGTTACAGACTGTGGGGAGAAAGCATCCCCTGGCTACAGCCTCCAAATCATGAGCCCATAAGTTCCCGTTGTTTAAGCCAGCCCATTGTGTGGTATTTGTCATAGCAGCTTGGATAACTAAGAAAATGACTCTACCACAAATTCTTCAACAAATGTCCTACTGATATTTGTATGCTATTTTCAGTTTTTCACTATTACTAAACACTGCTCTCCTGGGATATGTCTTCTTGGGTCCAGGAGCAAAGTGGAAGTGCTGAGAAGGTGATATGTACCTTCTTCAATTTTAGTAAATATTGTCAAGCTGCTATCTGACTGTGATTGTACAAATTTACACCCTTCTGGGTAGGATAGAAGACCATTTCCTTACATCCACACCAACCCTAATATATCAACCCTAATATATCAAAAAATTTTAAAGTTTGTCAATCTAATGGGGGTGAAATAGTATTTCATTGTTATTTTACATTTGCGTTTGCCTGATTACCAGTGAGGTTAAACATCTTTTCTTATGTTTATTGGCTATTTGAGTTTCCCCTCCTGTGAATCCTGCATTCATATTCTTTTGCCCCTTTTTTCTATTGTGTTGTCATTTTCATAGGCATTCTTTATATTTGGTTCCTGATCTTTTGTGTGTCATAAATATCTATTCTCAGCCTGTGGCTTGTCATTTTTTTGTTGTCAACTTTTTGATTTTGACATAATTGTAGTTCACATGCAGCTGTAAGAAATACTACAGAAAGATCTTGTATACCTTTCTCCCAATGGTAATATTTGGTTTAACTGTAATATAATATCACAATTAAGGAGACTGGCATTGGAACAATTCGTGGGCTTTTTTCAGATTTCACCAATTTTATGTGCATTTGTGAATTGTGTGTGTGTATTTAGTTCTATCCAATTTTATTTAAATTTTTTTATTAAAGAAGTTGTAGGTTTACAGAAAAATCACACACTAAGTACAGAGTTCCCATATACCCCCCCTCTATCATTATTAACCTTTTGCTTAATAATAAGCAAAAGTTTTCCTTATTATTAACACTTTGCATCAATGTGGTACCTTTGTTACTATTGATGAAAAAATATTATTATAATTATACTATTAGCTACAATCCATAGTTTACATGAGAGTTCAATGTTGGTTTTTAAAAATTCTATGGTTTTTAAAATACTTAATTTTGGTAACATGTATACAAACTAAAATTTCCCCTTTTAACAACTTTCAAATGTACATTTCAGTGGTAATTATTTCACAGTGTTGTGCTACCATCATCACCATCTGTTACCAAACTTTTCCGTTACTCCAAACAGAAACTCTATACCAATTAAGCATTAATTTCTCATTCCCTACCTCCCCCTGGCCCCTGGGGACTTATATTCTAGTTTCTGACTCTATTATTTGCTTATTCTAATTATTTCATATAAAAGATCATATGTTATTTGTCCTGTGTCTGGCTTATTTCACTCAACATGATGTCTTCAAGGTTCATCCATGTTGTTGCATATATCAGAATGTCATTGCTTTTTACAGCTATGTAATATTCCATTGTAAATAAATAACACATTTTGTTTATTCATTCATCTGCTAATGGATGCTTGGGTTGCTTCCAGCTTTTGAAAATTGAGAATAATGCCACTATGAATATTGGTGTGTCAAGAAGTGTTCAAATCCCTGCTTTCAATTCTTTTGGTTATATAACTAGAAGTGAGATTGCCAGGTCACATGATAATTCTATAATTAACTTTCTGAGGAATTGGCAAACTGTTTTTCACAGCAGCTACATCATTTAATATTCCCACTAATAATGAATGAGTGTTCCTATTCGGTCCCATCCTCTACAACACTTCTTATTTTCCACTTTTTAATGGTAGCCATCCTAGTGCATGTGAAATGGTATCTCAATCTGGTTTTGATTTGCATTTCATTGATGGCTAATGATATTGGGCTTCTTTTCATGTGCTTATGGCCATTTGTATATCTTTGGACAAATGTCTATTCAAGTCTTTTGCCCATTAAAAATCAGGTTGTTTTTTTGATGTTGAGCTGTAGGATTTCTATTTCTATTTTGATATTAAACCCTTATTGAATATGTGATTTCCAAATTTTTCTGCCATTCTGTAGGGTTTCTTTACTCTCGTGATGAAATCCTTTGATGCACACAAGTTTTTAATTTTGATTAAGGCCCATTTATGTACTTTTTCTTTTGTTTCTTGTGCTTTTGGTGTAAAATCTTAAGAAATCATTGCCTAACTCAAGATCCTGAAGATGTTTCCCTATATTTTCTTCTAGAAGCTTTATAGTTTTGTATATAGTGTGAGTTAGGTGTCGATCTTGATTCCTTTGCATATAGATATCCAGGTTTTCCTACACCATTTGTTGAAGAAATTATTTTTTCCCCATTGAATTGAGTTGGCACCCTTGTCAAATATCAATTGGCCACAGATGTGAAAGTTTGTTTATGAACTCTCAATTTGATTCCATTTGTCTATATGTCTGTCCTTGTGCCAATACCATGCTGTTTTGATTACCGTGGCTCTGCAATAAATTTTATGACTGGGAAGTGTGAGTCCTTCAACTTTGTTCATTTTTTTCAAATAGCTATCTTTGGCTATCTGGGGTCCTTTAGTCTTCCATATAAATTTGATGATTGACTTTTCAATTTCTGTGAAGAAGGTTGTTGGAATTTTGATTGAGTTTGCAATGAATGTGTTAATTGCTTTGGATAGAATTGGCATCTTACAACTATTTAGTCTTCTAATCTATGAACACAAAATGTCCTTCCATTCATTTAGGTTTTCTTTAATTTCTTTCAGCAATGTTTTGTAGTTGTTCATGTATAAGTTCTTTCCATCCTTGGTTAAATTTATTCCTTGGTATTTGATTCTTTTAGTTGCTCCTGGAAAGGAAGTTTTGTCTTGATTTCCTCTTAGATTGTTTATTGCTGCTATATAGAAACACTGTTCTTTTTGTGCATTGATCTGGTACTTCACCACTTTGCTGAATTCATTTGTTAGCTCTAGGAGCTTTGTTGTGAATTTGTCAGGATTTCTCTATATAAGACCCTGTCATCTGCATATAAGTAAAGCTTTACTTCTTCCTTTTCAAGATATCCTTAATTTATTTTCTTACCTAATTGCTCTGTCTAGAACTTTCATCACAATGTTGAGTAAGAGTGGTGAAAGTGGGCATCATTATCTTGTTCCTGATCTTAAAGGGAAAACTTTCAGTATTTCACCATTGGAGTATGATGTTAGCTTAGGTTTTTCATGTACACCTTTTATCATGTTGAGGAAGTTTCTCTATTTATTGAAGTTCTCCTAGTGTTCACTAATCCCTTTCCCTATATCATTTAGTTCTTTCTCCATGTTTTTCTTTATCTCTTAGAGCATATTGAAAATCATTTTTTAAAAGTCTTTAACAGTTATGTCCATGGTGTCGTCTTTTTTGATGGTCTCTGAAGTTTTAAGTTGTTTCTTTGGATGGTCCATCATTTCCTGTTTCTTTATTTATTTTGTAATCTTTTGTTATACACTGTGCATTTTAATATTTTAATGCATTAACTCTGGGATTTCATTCCTGAGCTGTCTGTTCTTTAGGTTTGTATTCAGCTGGTGAAATGACAGAGATTTCCTTGAGTGCCAGGTGTGGTTTTAAGTTGTATTTTCTTGATTTGGCTCTTGCTCAGTTACTGCAACTCTTTAACTTACTGGAACTTTGAGGAAGATGATTCTATGAGATTCTGTGGGTGAGAACACTGGATCTCCTTATGCTGCCATCTTTGTTGACCAGAAGTCCCAGTTCCATTTGGGTTCAATTTTGTTGAGATTCCTGTGACCAATACCACAGTCAAGATACAGAGCAGTTCCATCACAAGGATCCCATGTGCTACCCTTTTATAGCCACAGTTATCTTCCTCCACTCAGGCCCTGGAAATTACTAATCGGTTCTCTATTTCTACAATTTGTCATTTCAAGAATGTTATGTATATGGAATAATGCAGCATATAATCTTTAGAAATTCTTTTTAAAAAAAAATTTATTGTAGTTTTGAGTAAAATTTTGAGTAAAATGTACCCAAAATTTCCCCTTTTAACCACTCTTACATATAAAATTCAGTGGTATTAATTCCATTCATAATATTGTGCTACCATTACCAATTAGCCCAACTTTTTCATCATATTAAACATATACTCTGCACCCATTAAACAATACCTCCTCCTAACCTTTACCCCCAGGACTCTGGTAACCTGTAATCCTCTATCTGTCTCTATGAATTTGCTTATTGTAGGTATTTCATGTAAGCAACATCATTCTATGTTTATGTTTTTGTGTTCAGCTTATGTCACTTAACATGATGTCTTCAAGGTTCATCCATATAGTAGTGTTGTAGGAGCCCCAGGCCTGGGCTAAAGGACCTGTGGAGCTCAGCGCACTGCAGTCTGCATGACCTAGGTTGGCTGATGTTTAATCAACCCTCTTTGTGAACTAGCAGGAATGTGCAGCTGGACTATGTATGCATAGAAACCAGACTTCCTGCATCAGATGTTGATCTATAGTTTACCTCCTTCCTGAGCTCTCTAAGATGCTATACCTGTAATTCTCTCTTTTCTGCACAACATAATCGATCATCCCTGTGTCGTAAGACCCCATTCCCAAGCTTTTGCCTTCATAACCTTAGGAATGTCTTTGTCTCAAGCCCTTATAACTGGCTTGAGCAGTCCCCATAATTGTGTGCTCTCCTTCCCTGCTGAATGCATACCCACCAGATGAGAGAGAGCTGCTTGATTTATGCTGTTTCTTTTGCACTTTAAATAAGTCCCAATAAAGATTTATGCGTCAGACAATGCCTGGTGACTCCTTTGGCCTTTCGACTGGCAAAGCCCCTGTGGGCAGTGACAAGTATGTATCAGGACTTCATTCCTTTTTACAGTTGAATAATATTTCCTTAGGTGTGTATACTACATTTTGTTTAACCATTCATCTGTTGATGGACACTTGGTTTACTATTGTGAATAATGATGCTAAGCAGAAAATTAAAAAGTATTTGCAAAGTCCCTTTAGGGACTGGGGAAAAATGTGGAAATATTAAACTTCCACCTGGGGAATTCCTGATATTCTCACAAGCTTTAGGGACTCCCAATTTAATAAGCCAAGCCCTCGATCTTGGGGCTTGCCTTTATGACACTAATTCCTGTAAAGGAGAATCTGAGCCTATCTATAATTATGTCTAAGGATCACTCCCAGAGAACCTCTTTGTTGCTTACATATGGCCTCTCTCTCAGCCAACTCTGCAAATAGACTCACTACCCTCCCCCCTACATGGGACATGACTCTCTGGGGTGTAAATTTTCCTGGCAACAAGACACATGACTCCCAGGGATGAGCCTAGCCCTGGCATCATGGGATTGAGAATACATTTTTGACGAAAAGGGTGAGAAGAATTGGGGTAGCTGGTGGTGGACACCTGAAACTATCAAACTACAACCCAGAACCCATGAATCTCGAAGACAATTGTATAAAAATGTAGCTTATGAGGGGTGACAATGGGATTGGGAAAGCCATAAGGACCACACTCCACTTTGTCTAGTTTATGGATGGATGAGTAGAAAAATAGGGGAAGGAAACAAACAAACAGACAAAGGTACTCAGTGTTCTTTTTTACTTCAATTGCTCTTTTTCACTCTAATTATTATTCTTGTTATTTTTGTGTGTGTGCTAATGAAGGTGTCAGGGATTGATTTAGGTGATGAATGTACAACTATGTAATGGTACTGTGAACAATCGAATGTACGATTTGTTTTGTATGGCTGCGTGGCATGTGAATATATCTCAATAAAATGAAGATAAAAAAAAAGAAACAAAATAAAGTTTCAGTGGCTAAGAGATATCAAAGAGTTGAGAGGTCGTCCTGGAGGTTATTTGTATGAATTAAATAGATATTCCTTTTTAGTTTCTAGTATATTAGAATAGCTAGAAGGAAATATCTGAATCTGTTGAACTGTAATCTAGTAAACTTGACTCTTGATGAGGATTGTATAAATATATAGCATTTATCATGGGACCATGTCATTGTGAAAATTGTGTGACTGACATTCCCTGTATTTAGTATATGGGCAGATGAGTAATAAAATAAAGACAAAAAATATAAATAATGGGGGGGGGGTATGGGGTATGAGATGTTTTGGGAGTTCTTTTTTATTTTTATTTTTATTTTTTTCTTTATTTTGGAGTAATGAAAATGTTCTAAAATTGTTTGTGGCAATGAATGCACAACTATATGATGATACTATGAGCCATTGATTGTATACTTTGGATGGATTATATGGTGTGAGAGTATATCTCAGTAAAATTGCATTAAAAAAGATCCATCCTGATTCCTAATTCTTTTTTTTTTAATAGTGTTGCATTGGTGCAGGATATCTATTTTCTAAACAGTATAACTTCTACAGTCAGTTTGTTCAAACACCACAATTACATGGAATTTTGAATAGGAAGTGAGATATAGTAGGTTTGTATAGGTAGAGTGAAATAGCAACACATCCCAAAGTAATTTTGGTGGAGAATAAAAATATATATGCATGTCCCCCCGCTTGGGGAAAATGCAGAAGTGTTGGACTTCCTCACCTGGATTGTTGCTGATGTTCTCATAAACATTGAGGACCGGCGGTTTGATGTGCCAAGCCCTCTATCATGGGACTTGCCCTTATGAAGCTTGTCACTGCAAAGGAGAGGCTAAACCTGCCAATAATTGTACCTAAGAGTCTCTCCTGAGTACCTTTTCATTGTTCAGCTGTGGCCGTCTCTCTCTAGCTAAACCACCTCGGCAGGTGAACTCACTGCCCTCCCCGCTATGTGGGACCGGACACCCAGGGGTGTAGATCTCCCTGGCAACACAGGATATGACTCCCAGGGATGAATCTGGAGCCAACATCTTGGGATTGAGAACATCTTCTTGATTAAAAGTGGGATGTGAAATGAAATGAAACAAAGTTTCAGTGGCTGAGAGATTTCAAATGGAGTTGAGAGGTCACTCTGGTGGACATTCTTATGCACTATGTAGATAACACTTTTTAGGTTTTAATATATTGGAATAGTTAGAAGTAAATACCTGAAACTATCAAACTGCAACCCAGTAGCCTGGACTCTTGAAGACAATTGTGTAACAATGTAGCTTACAAGGGGTGACAGTGTGATTGTGAAAGCCTTCTGGATTGCACCCCCTTTATCCAGTGTATGGATGGATGAGTAGAAAAATGGGGACAAAAAACTAAATGAAAAGTAGGGTGGGATAGGATGGATGATTTGAGTGTTGTTTTTTACTTTTATTTTTTATTCTGATTCTGATTCATTCTGGTGTAAGGAAAATGTTCATAGATTCGGGTGATGAATGCACAACTATATGATGGTATTGTGAACAGTGGATTGTACACCATGGATGATTGTATTACCATACAATATATCATATATTTCAATAAAACTGAATTTAATTAAAAAATTAATGCTGCTAAGAACATTAATGTACAAATATCTGAGTCCCTCCTTTGAATTCTTTTGGGTATAAACCAAGAGCTGGGATTGCTAGGCTATATGATAATTCTGTGTTCAACTTTCTGAGCAATGGCCAAATTTGAGATTATTTTTTCACTTAGCATAATTCTCTTCAGCTCCATCCAAATTTTTATGGGCACAATAGGTTGCTCATTTTTATTGCTAAGTAGTCCATGACATGGATATTCCACAGTTTGCTTAACCATTCATCAGTTGAAAGACATTTGGGTTGTTTCCAGTTTGGAGTGACCATGAGTAGACTACTATAAACATCTGTCTACAGGTTTTTTTTTGTTTTGTTTTGTTTTTATTAAATTCAGTTTTATTGAAATACATTCACACACCATACAATCATCCATGATATACAATCCACTGTCCACAGTAAGATAACATAGTTATGCGTTCATCACCACAATCTGTCTCTGAACATTTTCCTTACATCAGAAAGAACCAGAACAAGAATAAAAAATAAAAGTGAAAAAAGAACACCCAAATCATCCCCCCATCCCACCCCATTTGTCCTTTAGTTTTTATCCCCATTCCTCCACTCATCCATACACTAGATAAAGGGGGTGTGATCCACAGGGTCTTCACAATCACACTGTCACCCCTTGTAATCTACATTATTATATAATTGTCTTCAGGAGTCCAGACTGCTGGGTTGGAGTTTGGTAGTTTCAGGTATTTACTTCTACCTATTCCAATACATTAAAGCCTAAGAGGTGTTATCTATATAGTGCATAAGAATGTACACCAGAGTGACCTCTCGACTCCATTTGGAATCTCTCAGCCACTGAAACTATTTCGTCTCATTTTGCATCCCCCTTTTGGTCAAGAAGATACTCTCAGTCCCACGATGCTGGGTCCACATTCATCCCCGGGAGTCATACTCTGCGTTGCCAGGGAGATTTACACCCCTGGGAATCGGGTACCACGTAGGGGGGAGGGCAGCGAGTTCACCTGTGGAGATGGCTCAGTTAGAGAGAGAGAGGGCCACATCTGAGCAACAAAGAGGTACTCAGGGGGAGACTCTTAGGCACCATTACATACAACTTTAGACTCTCCTTTGTGGTAATGAGCTTCATAAGGGCAAGTCCCATGCTCGAGGGCTTAGCACATCAAACGCCAGTCCCAATGTTTGTGACAACATCAACACCAGTCCAGATGAGGCTGTCCAACACATCTGCACCTTCCCCCAGATCCTCGGGGCTGGGGAGGGGGAAGCTGTAAATATATTTTTTATTATCTGCCCAAATTACTCTAGGATGTGTCACTATTTCACTCCAGCCTATACTAACCTACCGTATCTCACTTCCTATTCAAAGTTCCATGCAATTGTGGTGTTTGAACAAATCGACTGTAGAGTTGTACTGTTCAGAAAATTTAGATCCTGTCTACAGGTTTTTATATGAAAAGTTTTCAATTCTCTGTGATAATGCCCAAGAATGCAAGTGCTGAGTCATATGGAAGCTTATGTTTAGTTTTGTGAGAAACTGTCAAACAATTTTCCACAGTGGATATACCATTTTACGTTCCCATGAACAAGAAATGAATAATACAGTTTCTTTACCAACATTTAGTGTTAGCCCTGTTTATTTTAGGTATTCTGTTAGGTGTGTAGTGATATGTCATTGTGGTTTCAATTTGCATTTTCCTAATGGCTAATGATTTTGAACATTCTTTAATGTGCCCATTTTCCATCTGTATTTCCTCTTCAGTGAAATTTCTTTTCATGTCTTTTGCTTATTTCTAATCAGAATATTTGCTGACTTTTTAAATGTTGAGTTTTGAGAGGTCTCTATATATTTGAGATACAAGTCCTTGTTGGATGTGTATTTTTCTCCCAATCGGTAGCTAATCTTCACTCTCTTCAAAGCCCATTTACATGGTAAAAGTTTTTAATTTTGATGAAGTCCAATTTGTCAGTTTTTCCTCTTATAGGTCATGCTTTTGGTTTCAAGAAAGAAAGAACTGTTGCCTAGCCCTAGCTTCTAAGGATTTTATCCTATTTAAAAAAAGTTTATAGTTTTATGTTCCTTCCTTCTTGCCTATGGATGCCAGCAATAATTGTAAAAGTTATTCTGCCTCCATTGAACCACCTTTGCACTTTTGTAAAAAATCAATTGAGCATATTTGTCTGTGGCTATTTCTGGGTTCTCTATTTTGTTCCCTTGGTTTATTTGTCTATCTCTCTGTCCATAACACAGTTTTGCTTACTGTTGCTATAAGTAATCAGTTAGTGATTCCTCCCACTTTATTCTTCCTTTTCCAAAATTTTTAGCTATTATAGGTTCTTTGATTTTATATATGAATTGTAGAACAAGCTTTTCTGTATCTGAAAAAAAAAAAACCTAGGACGGATTTTGATTTTGGAAGAACTGACATCTTTAATAATGTTGAGTTTTCCAATCCATGAAAACAGTATGTCTGCATTTATTTAGATCTTCTTTGATTTTTTATAATTTTTTGCATGCAGCTTCTGTACATGTTTTGACAGTTCTATCCCTAAGTATTTCATTTTCTTTGGCAGAATTGCAAATGGTATTCTGTTTTTAATTTTGGTTTTAACATGTTCATTGTTATTATATAGAAATACAATTCATATTTGTTTGTTGATGTTATATCCTGCAACTTTTCTGAATTGTTTGGTAGTATTTCTTTTTTTTTTTTTTTGGTAGATAATCTGCAAATAGGGACAGTTTTATTTCTTCCATTCTAATCTGTATGCCTTTTATTTATTTTTTCATGCTTTACTGCACTGGCTGGAACTTCCAGCCCTATGTTGAGTAAGAATAGTGAGAGAAGACATTCTTGCCTTGTTCTTGATCTTAGGGAGAAAGAATTCAGACTTCCACCATTAAGTATGATGTTAGCTGTAGGTTTTTTGTAGATGCTCTTTATCAAGTTGAGGAAGTTCCCTCTTATTCCTATTTTTCAAGAGCATTTTTAAAATCATGAATGGATGTTGGATTTTGTCGAACGTTTTTTTCTGCTGCAATTGATATGATCATGTGATTTTTCTTTAGCCTGTTGATAAGTTGGATTCCATAGATTTTTTTTTTACATTTTTTATTGTGAAATATAACATATATACAGAGCAGTGGTAACTTTCAAAGTATGATTTTACAAGTAGTTAGCAAATTTCAAAGACTGTTATGGGTTACATTTCCACAATTTTGGTTATTTCCTTATTGTGAAATACAACAGGATTTCATTGATTTTTGAACAAGCCTTCCATGTCTGGGTTAAATCCCACTTGATCATGATGTATGATTCATTTATTCATTGTTTCATTTGAGTCACTAATATTTGATTTGAGGATTTTGGCATTTAAGTTCAGGGGGAATACTAGTCTGTAGTTTTATGCTTTTTACTCTGGGTTTGTTATCAGGGCAATACTAACCTCAGAATGAATGCAGAAATGTTCTTACTCTTCTATTTTCTGGAAGAGATTATGTAAAATTCGTGTTAATTCTTTAAATGTTTGGTATAATTTTCTGCGAAACCACCTGAGTCTGAAGACTTTAAATTATACATTAAATTTATTTAACAATATAAGATTATGCAGATTCTCTATTTCATTCTGTTGAGTTTTAGTAGTTTGTGGTTTTTGAGGAATTGGACAATTTATTCTACACTGCCAATTATCTAAGGGAAAAGGTATTTGGGATATTCCCTGTATCCCATTTCATTCCTGATATTGGTGATTTTTGTACTCTTTTCATATTTGCCAGTCTTGATAGAGGAGGATCAATTTTACTGATTTTTCTCAAAGAACCAACTTTTTGTTTCATTGATTTTCTCTATCATCTTGCTGTTTTTTTTGTTTCATTGATTTCTGCTCTTATATGCATTCTTTCTTTCCTTCCTTCTGCATTCCTTGGGTTTATTTTGCTGTTCTTTTTCTAGTTTGTAAGTAGGGACTTAGATTATTTGAGTTGAGACCTTTCCCCTTTCCTAATATAAACATTTAGTGTTATAAATTATCTTCTCATCACTGCTTTAGCTGTGTCCCACATTTTAAAAAACTTTTTTATTTTGAAATAATTTCAAACTTACAGGAAAGTTGCAAAAACAATACAGAATCCATACAGAGAATGTTAAAATTCCTCCCACCCTGATACCCAGATCCACCATTTTTAACATTTGGCTGCATTTGTTGTATCATTTTATCTATCTATCTATCCGTCTATCTATCTACCCACCTACCTACATCTGTCAGTTTTCTAGTCATTTGAGAGTAGGTTGTATGCATCATGCTCCTTGAATACATAACACTTTTATATACATTTCCTGAGAACAAGGATATTAACTCATGTAACCACCTTAAATACAGTTATCAAGTTCAAGAACTTTAACATTGATTTAAAGCTTTGAGTCTGTTCCAGTTTGCTAATAGTCCTGTTATGCAAAATACCAAAAATGGATTGGCTTTTATAAAAGGGATTTATTAGGTTACAAATAACCTACGTTCTAAGGCCATAAAAGTGTCCAAACTGAGGAATCAACAAGAGGATGCCTTCACTGAGGAAAGGTCAATGGCATCCGGAATCTCTCTGTTAGCTGGGAAGGCATGTGGCTGGTGTCTGCTGGTCCTTTGCTCTTGGGTTGCATTTCAAAATGGCTTTCTTCAAAATGTCTCTGGGTTTCCGTCTCTCTTAGCTTCTCTCAGCTCTCTGCTTGGTTCTCCTGGGGCGTTTCTTTCTAAGCATCTGGGGGTTCTCTCTTAGCTTCTCCAGGTCAAACTCTGGGCTTCATCTCGTAGCTTGGCATCCCCAAATGTCTTTCTGTCTGCATTTCCAAGCGTCTACAAGTGTCAGCATCTGTGTCGCTCTTGAGCTCTCTTAAGTACTCCAGTGAATTAATCAAGACCCACCCTGAATGGGTAGGGTCCACACCCTCAGGAAAATAATTTAATCAAAGGTCTCACCCACAATTTGGTAAATCACATCTCCATGGAAACACTCAAAAGGTCCCACCCAACAAGATCGGATTAAATGTTCATGGCTCTTTTGGGGTCCATAACAGTTTCAAACTGGCACAGAGTCTATATTTGAATTCTCTCATATGTCCCAATAATGTCCTTCTGAGCCTTTTCTCCTCCACTGTTTGATCCCAGCCAGGATCATGTATTTGCATTTAATTGTCATTGTCTCCTTAGTTGCTCTTTTTTTAAAAACTGTGGAAACATATATACAACATAAATTTTTCCATCACAACCACTCCAAAGCCTACCAATCAATGTGATTAATCACATTCACAGTGTTGTGCTACCCTCACCACCATTCATTACCAGAATGTTCCCATCATCCTAAACAGAAACCCTACATCCATTATGCCTTAATTTGCCATTCCCCCTCCTCCATGCCCCTGGTAACCTGTACTCTACTTTCTGTCTCTATGTGTTTATACATTCCAGCTATTTTATAAAAGTGGAACCATACAATGTATGTCCCTTTTTGTCTGAATTATTTCATTCAATGTGATGTCTTCAGGGTTCATCCATTTCGTGGCATGTATCACGACTTAATTCCTTTTTAAGGCTGAGTAATATTCCATTGTATGTATATATCACATTTTATTTTACCCATTCTTCTGATGATAGACTTTTCAGTTGCTTCTACATTTTGGCTATTATGAATATTGGTGTACATAACACATACTTTGAATGTTAAATTTTCATTTCATTCAGTTCCATATTTTGTTTAATTTCTTTTGAGACTTCTTTGACTCAAGAATTATTTAGAAGTGCATTTAATTTCTAAGTGTTGAGAGATTTTTCTGTTATATTTCTGTTAATTCTAGTTTGATTTCATTATGATTAGAGAACATATCCTGCATGCTTCCAATTCTTTTAAGTTTGTGAAGGTTTGGTTTTTGGCTCAGGATATAGTCTATCTTGTTGAATATACCATGGACACTTAAAAAACAAATGTGTATTCTGCTGTTGTTGAGTGTTCTGTAAACATTAATGAAGTCATTTAATGTTTTGTTTTTGATAGTATTGTTTAGTTATTCTATATCCTTGCTGAATTTCTCTCTGGTAGTTCTATCAGTTGCTGAAGTGGAGTGTCGAAGTCCCCAGCTGTAACTGCGGATTTGTTTATTACTCCTGTCAGCTTTATAGCCTTTGCTTCATGTATTTTTAGGCTCTGTTGCTTGGTGCATTCCCGGGATGGCTATACTCCTTGATGGATTGACCCTTTAATCATTATGCAATGTCCATGTGGTAATTGTCTTTGCCCTGAAGTCTACTTTATCTGATATTAACATTGTCACTCCTTCTTTCTTTTGATTAATATTAGCATATCTTTTTTCATCCTTTACTTCCAATCGGCTATATCAATATATACACTCAGCTTCTTGAATGTATGTTTATGTCTTTCACCAAATTTGGGAAGTTTTCAGATATTATTTCTTTGACTACTTTTTCAGTTCCATTCTCTTTCCTCTTTTTCCAGGACTTTGATGATATGATTGTTAGTCATTTTATTATTTCCCATACGTCTCTGAAACTGTTCATTTTTTTATCAGTCTTTTTTCTCTGTTGTTCAGATAGGATAATTCTATTGATTTGTCCTCCAGTTTACCGATTGTATCCTCTGTCATCTCTCCTCTACTATTGAAACCATCTAGTGATTTTTAAGATTTTGGTTATTGTATTTCTCAGTTCTATAATTTCCAGTTGATTCCTTTTTTGATAACTCATTTCTTTGCTGAGATTTTCTATTTTTTTTTCATTTGTTTCAAGAGAGTTTGTCATTGCTTAAGCATTGTTATGATAGCTGCTTTAAAATCCTAGTCAGATAATTGCAACATCTGATTCATCTTGTTGGTGTTGGTGTTGTTTGAGAGTCTTTTCTCATTGAAGTTGTGATTTTCCTGCTTCTTGGTATAAGTGAGTTTTCAACTGTGCCTGGATGTTTTGGATATTATGAGACTCCCTGGATCCTGTTTAATTTTTTTTTTTAGTCGGGTAGTCTCCATGTTGAAAAGTAGTGTGAAGGTTGGTTGGGTGTGTGCGGTCATCTTCCTTCTGGGCCCCACTGATGCCTCCCTAGCAAAAGTGGAACATGGACTCACACTGCCTTGTTGCAGGTTTGTGGGGTAAATGTTCAGTTCTCCCCTTGGCCCCACTGATACCTTCCTGGCAAAAATAGGGCACCATCTCTCAATATCTCATTGCTTTCAAGTAGAGGTATAAGTTCAGCAACCTTCTGGTCCTACTGCCACCAAGGAGGAGGGAAGTGGAGGGCTGACTCACATCATTTCTTTGGGGGAAGACAGAAGCTCAGCTCTCCACTGAGTCCCACCAACACCAGGGGAGGAGAGTGGGAGAAGCAGAGTGTCAACTAGCCTCACCTCCCACCAGCTGGTTCCAACTACTGATTGCAGGTAGGGGTGGAGGCTCAGCTCCCCACTGGAGCCTGTGACTCCAGGGGTTGTGGAGTGGGACAGGAGTACTGACTAGTCCTGCCTTACACCACCTGGCTCACTCTTGTTACTGCCAGGTGGGTGTGGAGGTTCAGCTCCCTGAGGATCCTGTTGACAACAGGGGTGGGTGGAAATGGAAGGCTGACAAGCCACAACTGTACTCAGTTCATTAAGTCTCCTTGCTGCCTAAGGCAGGGGTGGAGCTCAGCTAGTCCCTGGACCCCAATGACACTATTTTGGCGGGAGATCGGAGCACCGCCTCCTTCCCCTGGTTGGGGGATGGAGAACAACTCCCCACTCATTGCCAGCAGGAGAAGGGGCTCCTGCTGCCTGCTTCTGCCATTTGGGAGATAGAAGATCAGCTTCTAGTCACCCTGCTGCAACTACAGGGAGGGGATTGTGGGTTTTCCATTGGTATTTGGCTGGTAGGGCAGGTATCGCCAAAATGGTTTTTCTGTGAGACCACCCTTATCACTATCCTTTGTTTCAGGGGAACAGGCTTTTCTTGGAGCTTTTTTGTCTGTGCCTATTGGTGCCTCCAGGTCAGACAGAGGCTTCTTTGGCACTCTGTCTGGAATATATGGAAGGCAATAAGGAAATCTGGGGGACTTACTGCTGTGAGTTTCTCATGTCCCAAGATCCCTAGGTTGTCTGCCGCCTTCTTTCCACCTTTTAGAGTCTTCCTGTGCTTATTTGTTGTGGTATATCCAAGAGTTTTTTTAGTTGTCAGAGCATGAACCTAGGAAGAATGGGACTCCTCCATCTTATTCAGACCCAGAAGTCCCAAGGCTTGTTTTTTGACTTTGTTTATGGCATATTTTGTTTTAATTTTAATGAGTCAAATGTATTGATCTTTTCCTTTAGATTTTTGGGTTCTGTCTTGTTTAAGAAATCCTTCTCTACACTCAAGCCATAAAGACATTCCACATTTTCCTCTATTTTAAAGTGGTTTTTTTTTTTTCTGTTTCATATTTAGGTCTTTAATCTAACTGGAATTTATTTTTTGTGTATGAAAGCTGTTCTCAGACTGTGATCCAAGGACTCTTGGGCACCTGAGACCCTTTCAAGGGATCCATGATGTCAAAATTATTTTCATAACAATACTAAGATGTTATTTTTCTTTTTTCACTGTGTTGACATTTGTCCTGTTGGTGCAAAACCAGTGGTGGGTAAAGCCTCCAATACCTTAGCACAAGTCAAAGCAGTGGCATCAAACTGTCTAGGAATCATAACCTTCACTGCTACACACTCACAGTAAAAACAAAACACCCTGACAGTGTCACTTGATAACATCTCTGATGAAGCAATAAGAATTATTAATTTTATTGAATACTGGCCCCTGAGTACATATCATGTCTTTTAAATATTCTGGGTGATGAAATGGAAAGTACTGATTAAGTACTTTTGCTGCATATCAAAGTACTATGGTTGTCTCAAGGAAAGGCACTTGTGTAATTGATTGACCTGAACCAGTCACTTTTTTTTTTTTTCCGTAAAACACCATTTCTATTTGAAAGAATGGCTGACATATTACGGTTTTTCAGGTTTGGGTGTTTGTCAGGAAGTTTCTCAAAAATGAATGAACTGAGCCTGTCACTTCCAGGAAAACAACTGACAATATTTATTGCCAGTGATAAAATCTGAGCTTTCAATAGGCAATTAGAATTTTGGAAAACTTATATTTGTTACCATGAGCTTGACAGCTTTCTAATATGGGACTTTTCTGATGAGATTGGTGGTAATGTTCATGAATGTGATTTTTATGATGAAATGCTTCAACATGGAAAATCAGCACAACTAAATAAACCAATAAATGATGTTACAAAATCATGTTTGGGTAAAAAACTACTTCCAAAGAATAAAAGTCCAAAGGATTTTCAAGTAACCGACTATGAGAAGTTCATTGATACAGTTTCAGATTCCACAATGCAACTAACCTTTAAGAAACTGCCACTCCTTGTTTGAGTATTGGTGTAGCATAAAATAAGAATATCCATAAAACCCGAAAAAGGCTATTAGAATACTCCTCCCTTTGCCAACCACATATCTGTGTGTGGCTGGATTTTCTTTATATATTTCCACCAAAGCAATATTTCACAACAGACTGAATGCAGAAGCAATATGAGAATTTAGCCAGACAGGAAAGAGATTTGAAAAAATGTAAAACAATGCCACTCACTGAATTTTTTGACAATAGTGCTATTTTTCATTAAAAATATGTTAACATGTAAGGAGTTTATAGCAATTGTTTTTTAATTAATTAGTAAATATTTCTAAAACTTTTCAGTTTTAATTTCTCATATGGTAAATATTGATAGATACATAAACAGAAGCTCTTTGCATTCTCAATAATTTTTAAAAATATTCGCAAACTGCAGGCACATAGCATAAAATAGGGACCTGATTTTATTTTATTTTTCCCACATGAATAACAAGTTTCCCCAGTACAGGAGAGTGCAACTATATCCTGTCCCTACTGATTTATTTATTTGTTTATTTATTAATTTTCTAGGCATGCAGCCTTGTTTCCTTAAACAGCAGCTAGATCCCCATCATCCTCTGAAACTGATATGTTTATATCTACTTTTTATCTTCATGTTCCTTATACTTGTAAGGTATTCTTGTTTCTCCTCCCCATAGGAGCTACATCAGTGGTTGCCATCTTCAGTGGCAAACTTCTTTATTTTGATCAGCGTAACGTTAGAAAAATTGTATTGAAATATCTCCAGGTGAATGTGCATTCCATAGTTTCTGACAGGCCACACTGCTCCTTACTACTTTCTCTTATCCAAGTCTTTAGTTTTTTTTAATTTGATAAATAAAGTTTTAAAAAATCAGTGTTTCACTTGGGTACTGATTTATAATATAACTTTATACCTCTAGCATGTTTCCATATGTATGTGGGTCTGTGTTTACACTTTTCTTTTTCTGTTAAGTTTTTCGATTTGCCTGTCCATATGCCAATTTCACACTGTATTAATTACTACTGCTTGATATTATGTTGATATTTGGGGAGAATTGACATTTTTATGATACAAGTCTTCTCATCTATGAACGTGGTATGTATTTCCTTTTATTGAGTCTTCATGTCCTTCAGTAAAGTTTTACAATTTTCTTCACAAATATCTCATATATTTTGTTAAATGAATTCCTGAGAACTTTATAGTTTTATTTGCTATTTTGATTTTTTTAATTGAAAATTTGAATTAGTTGTTGCTAGGGTATAGGAATCCTATTGATTTTTGCGTATCTTAATCTTACTGGTTATGACTTTGGTGAACACTTTTTAACTACTTAGTTTTAGTGGTTTATAAATGCTCTTGATTTTTCTATGTGGACAATCACACAGTCTGCATAGCAACACTATGTTGCTTCTTATTCTTTCTTATACTTCTTATTTAATCTCATCTTGTTGCACTGCCTCAGCCCTCAAGTGTGTAACGTTAATAGTGGTTGTCTTAGTTTTCTAGAGCCGCAATAACAAAGCACCATAAACTGGGTGCCTTGAAAAACAGAAATTTAGTGCCACAGTTCTGGAGGCTAGAAATTTGAAATCAACATGTCAGCAGAGCCATTCTTCCTTTGAAGTTTATAGGGACAAATCTGCTCACTGTGTCTCTCCTGGCTTCTGGTGGAGGCTTGCCAGCAATTCATGGCACTCTCTGCCTTGGTTGTCATGTGGCATATTCCCTCTGCCTGTGTCTAAATTACAAGGACAGCAGTCATATTGGATTAAGGGTCCATTCTACTCCAGTGTGTCCTTATGACCACATTTCTTTTCCTTTTTTTTTGCAGGTTTTTTTTTTTTTTTTTTTTGCAGTTTTTTTAATTAGAGAAGTTGTAGGTTTACAGAAAAAATCATGCATAAAATGCAGAGTTCCCATATACCCTTTCTATTGCAAATATCTTACTTTGATGTGCAGTTTGATTTCATTTTAACTTTTAATTCCATTTGTAACAATCTCATTTCCAAATAAGGTCGCAATCTGAGGTACTGGGATTTAGAACATCAACATATCTTTTGGGAGACTCAATTCAACGCACAACAGTTGAGATGACACATTTGATCAAATGCCATGACCTACTGCCCAGGAGAGGGTTGTGATTTTCTAGTGTGGTGGGTAAGGTATCTAGTACAGTTGTTACGAGTGGGACCTTAACACATCACAGTTGTACCTTTTTCTAACTCTGAGACCTTGGCAATCACTTATATACATATGTCAATTCTGTTTCTCTGGAAAACCCTAATACAGGCACTTTGGTGGCATTTAACAATATTTTAAATGAACTGATCCTTTGATCCAGGAATTCCATCCACTTTTAGGAGTCTGTGTGAAACAAATATTTGTACAAATGCATGAAGATCTCTATAAAGGAATTTCATTAATTGTTTCAAGTAATGAAAAATTAGAAACAACTTAGAGTGAAATACTATGTAATTATTTGAAAAAAAAATACAGTAGCTCTATTTGCTTGATCATGGAAACATCTTCAAGAAATACCAAGTGACAAAAACAAGTCACAGAATACGTAGGGTATGTTCCCATTACTGTTTTTGTTGTTGTTGTTGTTGTTTTGTTTTGAAATCAAACTATTACAGTGGTTTTCTCTGGGGAGGGGAATGGGATTGGAAGAGAGGTGTTGAGAACTCTTTTTTTTTTTCTTTAAACACTTCCATATTGTTTGAATTTTCTGTAAGAATGAACTCACATATTGTGTGATTCTAAAATACTGGTGGAACCTGAACCAGACCTTCTGGGAAAAACGGGGTACACTACCACTGATAATGGCAGGCAGCCTGCGCTCCCCAGCCTGCCCCAGGTAGCAGAGACCTTAGATAAGAGACATACTTGAAGGAAGGGAAAAAAGAGAACCGAGCCCTAGTCACAGGCTCCACCAAGGGGTGTGCGATGAAGGTGAGGCAACATCCTCTATGTCTCTGAAGGAAAAAGACTCTACCCAGCGTTTGCACTGAATTGTGTGCCTTGATTGCAAAGCCCCAGGCAGGAACCTGGAGGCGAGCAGAGATGGGGGCTGGGAGTACAGGGCAGAGAGAGTGCCCCACCGGCCACCAGAACCCTCCAATGGGGGCTTAAACCCCTCCCACTCTCGTGATTTGTGGGTGGTCTCTGGAGGAGGAGTCCGGTGGGGAAGGCTGACCCCATGTGTCAAAGTGAGAAGCTGGTTACTTGCCACGCGGAGCGGAATTACGCCCACGTTTCAAGGGCACCTGTGGAAGCAGCCGGTGACTCACGGCTACCTCCAGTTTCACGGCTGGAGGAGGGTATCACTGTCAGGCAGCGGAGGGAGGTGACTTAGCGGAGTTGCAATGTAGGAGTCTCCTATGCTTTGAAAGAACCGAAAAGGTTCCAGAAGATTTCAAAATAGCATTTATTGCCTGCGTTCTTGGTTACAGAATTAATACATGTGCACAATAATAATTGCAGATATAATTGTTTTATTGAGCATTTGTCAGCCTATTCAGTTACTGTGCTTCAAGCTTTACGTGCATTATCTCATTTGATCTTTATACAATTTGATGAAGGAGGTCCTATTATTTATCTCCATCTTAACAGATATGAATACTGAGGCAAATATATATATATATATACACACACACACCCCTAGGAAAATAATCACCCACAATTCCACCTTCCAAAGATAACCAACAACCTCATGTGTGTTCTTTCAATCATTTTTCCATAAATATTTCCCTAGGCAACTAATATTTGACTATTTCCTGTTCCATATCCTGCCCTTTCACTTAGCACTAGATTGCAATTGTATTCTGAAGTTATCAACTATTCTTCAGTAACCGAATGTTTACCAGTCACTGCGATTAGACAGATGGTGTGTTTCCAATTTTTCACTGTTATAAAAAATGCTGTCATGAGGATATGGCTTCATGGGCTAAACCCTGACTATTCTTCTATAAAGAACAAGGAAGGATAAATTCCTCTAAAAGAAAATTCCAAGGTTTATGTGCTCTCCCTTCTACTATGTGGCAGTTTAGCCGTGGTTGAGAAGTGGAATGCTGTTTCCCAGTGGTGTGAACTTGGGTGAGTCATTTTCCCTTTCTGAGGCTTGAATAAAACTTCCTACCTCCAAGGGTTGCTCTGAAGATGAGATGAAGTCATTAATGTCTGCAAGGCCTGGAAAGCTCCGCCTTCACCCTCTTCCTGCCTCCCCAGCTCCACATGACAAGATCCAATCCAAAGTCTAGCTTCCCTTCCAGGAAATCTTTGATATCCTCCTGCTTAGACTTATATCCGTTTTCCCTTTTCTTTACTTTTTTTGACATATAAAAATATTTTGTTTTCACCTGTCTCTCCTCTCTGGCCTCATGAATTTCTCTCTCTCTCTCCACCTGCTGAAAAGGTCCTGGGACATCCTCTTGTTCTCCCTCCTCCCCACCCCCATTCCCCTGAAGCATCACCCAAAGGAGACCCTGAACACACTCTTGCTGAATTGAAGGGAATACACAGCCCTGCATATAGCGATGCATATTTCCACGTATCCCCTAGATTAGCTGCTGAAAATTCCCAGGAAGACACAGGAATGCAGCTAGTCATTATTCACTGCTTCCTGGATGGCTTTGCCAATACGGGGGGTGGGGGGGTGGGAGGGGGTGCTGCCTGGGGTGCTGTGGCAGTAGAACCCACCAGCAGGCAGGACAGAGAAAATAACGTCAGGAACTAATTCGTAGATAGCTAAAGATGATCTTGTTGTTGTCCAGGTTACACAGCCGGTAAAGATCAGAGAGCTGGAATCCAAACAAGGTATGGACGACCCTCAACCACTCTGCTAAACAGCCTCTTGGTGAGGGAAGAGTGTATAATGCAGAACTCTCCTTTGGGAGAACTTATCCTTCTATGTTCTTTACAGAAGAAAAATCCGAGTTTAGCCCATGAAGAGGTATCCTCAGGACGGCATTCTTTGCAACAGTAAAAGATTGGAAACCTGTCATATATTTCAACCGTAGGGGCTGGTCTCTTCCCTGCTGGTGTCCTTTCAGTGGGTCTTTGTTGCCCTCACCCTGGCCGCTGGGTGGAGAATGGATTGTGGGGCGTGGAAAGTAGAACTGTGGAGACTCGGGCGGTTGCCCAGGCGATGGAAGAGGGTGGCAGTGAGACAGAGGGAAGTGTATGGATTTGCGTTATGCTTTGGAAGCAGGAAGTAGAGTTCACAGAACTGTCCATGCATTGAATGCAGAGGCTGAGAAAAGGAGAGGAATCAAAGCTGGACCCCCCAGCCTCATTTCTTGATTTCTTGACAGGTCCTAGATCAAATATTGCACCATAGCCATCCTCAACTGTCCTTCCTGTCACGTGCTCTTGGTCTTTTCGTGTTTTCCCTTTACCTTGTCTGTTCTTTTTCTCTTCTCCACTTTCCCTCCCTCCCTATTGTCTTGCATCGCTAAATCATTCTTTGGGTGCCAGCTTAAAGGTCACTTCCTCAAGGACACCGTTCTGACCCTTAGACTAGCTAAGGACTTAATGCTTCCCCCTGCAAAACATGGACCCCACTTTATTGTAATAACTGGGCAAAGTGTCTGCTTTTGAGCACTGGGAAACAGGGTCTGCCTTGTTCACTGCTGTATCCACAGCACTGGGCTCAGTGCCAGGCACTTAGTAGGCACTCAACAAACAGTAGATGAAAGAATGACCATTGTTACGGTCAACCTGCTGGTCAGTGCCGGGTGTTTGGAATGTACAGCTCAGGACTGACCGGCATTGCAGGCTATAGGGAGACTCAGGGCTCTTGGATTTAAATAACAAACCTCATCCAGCTGGCTCAAGTTAAGGAAAGGATTTGTTGGCATATGTGCCCCGATAGTCTGGATTGACTTCAGGCGTGGCTGGATCCAGGAGCTCAGATACTATCATCAGGACTCAGTCCTCCATCCCCTTCTCTCGACACTCTATCCACCAGTGTTGGCTTCATTCTTAGGCAGGTGCTTTCCATGTGGTGACCCCCAAGAGGTCAAGCTTTACATTAACCATCAGCTAGTGATCCCAGCAGAGTGCCCTTCCCCAGTAGTTTTATTAAAAATCCTGGAACCGACTTTCATTACTCTAACTTGGGTACTTTGCACAGTCCTGAACCAGTTATTCTGGTGGGGGGGAGGGAGAGATGTGGTGGTAGAATATTCTGGTTGGCCAGGCTCTGAGTCACATGCCCATTTCCCCAAAGGAAAATCAGGAATGGGTGCTGGGAGGGGCAAAAGAACACACATCATTCAAAGGTCACTGGTTTGGGGAGCTGGACTCAGAGTGGATCCTGACCTTGCCTGACCTCCTGACTGTTCAGGCCTTCACCCTGCCCATCTACAAATGGGAGCATCTCTACCCATCCATTACCTATTCCAATTAAAGAGATTCCAGCCCTGGAAAGCTGAAGCTTTCTTTTTCCACTCCAACCCTCCCCCACCTTATTTAATTTCTTCAGAAACTATTTCCACCTTGAGAAATGTGACATATGAGGAAATTATGCAATGGCATCTTATATTCATTCCGGTCATTTCAGTAATTGGTTCTGGGACACTTTATCTCCCTGGCTCTATTCCAAATATGAACTGCAATTTCCAGCTGTTTCATCAGAAGGAAATGGAGAAGGATATTTGTTTTCTTTCCAGAAAAAAGCAGAGGAAGCAAACAAATAACAAGAAAAACTGAAGCCAAAAATCAACTCTTCAACTCTCAGCTTGTCCTAATCATCTTACTAGGTATATGCAACTAGTCCCTCTACCTGCAAATGAGTAATTCTTGGCATAGTTAGTGCACAACTAAGGAAATAATTAGCAATCCAGCAAATTCATTATTTCAGAGGCCCATGCTGATGATTCAGAGAATATGAAAACTGGCAGATTGTTCTGCCCTCAATTGGACCACGTTTGAGGATTCTTTTGATTGTAGATCATCAGAACCCATTCTGTGTGGCCAAAGAGGGATATAGCTTAAAGATTCTGGGGTTGTCACAAGATCCAGGGATAGGGGTTTCCCTGGAATTCAGGAAGGAACCAGAGCAGATCCCCTCTGCCACCTCCATCTCTTGTCCATGTTTTTCTCTCCATGTCTCCTTCATTCTTCTCTTTCACAGAAGAATGTCTTTCTCCATTTTTTCAGAACTTGTGGCAAACAGTGACCAGCTTTATATTTTAAGACAACGGTTAGATTGAGGCTGGAAACTTAATCTCAGTAACAAACCCTAAGGGAAGGAGCCTATTGGTCCAGCTTGTTTACATCTGGTTCAATCAAATGTGGTCAAGGGGGTGGGAGTTATGTTGTGTGAACATGACCATGTGGATGGTTCAGAGAAAAGACATTTCTCAGAAAAGGTGACATTCTAAAAGGTAAACAAAACAAAAGAAATAAAAAATGACAATAATAAACTATATGTCGTACCATGCTACTAGTTAAATCCAAACCGTAGTGAAATCTTTCAAATTACAGTGAGATGATCCACCCCGTAGCATAGTCCAATTTCTGGGGACAGACTCCAGGAGTTTAAATCTGGGCCTTCAGTATTTTCTGGCTGGGTGACCTTAGGAAAATTACTTAAGCTCTCTGTGCCTTAGTTTTCTCATCTACAAAATAGGTATAACAATAATTTTACCTAATAGGGTTGTTGGGATCCAGTTGTGTTAAATTAAGTAAAATGTTTAGAACTCTGTCTGGCATGTAGTAAAGGTTTACTAAATCATAGCTATAATTATTATCACTGCAAAGTTTATGTCAGTTATGGCTTAGATTATTTCTCACAAAACACAAAAAAATAGAAGATACTTGAAAGAGAAGTTCCATGATTATGGGAAAATATGATTAAATAGCCATTACTAAAATTGAATATATCATTGCTGTTGCCAGTGGGGTTATTATTTGGAATCTAGATGGTACTTTTGGTGTGTAACCTTAAAAGCTCAAATAGAGGTTTCTTCCAAAGAGCCTTTTATAAATAATTAGCAGTTCTGCCCATTTTATCTGGGAAAAAAAGACAATCATTTTACTAAATCTATCAGCATAATAAGTTTGGAATTTAAAGCCTTTAATTCTCTAGTTTATAAAAGACAATTTACAGAATCTTTTTCTCTAGATGTCTTTAAAAATAGAATAGAGCATCCAAATTTTGAAGAACAAATGCAAGGCATGAAGACACAGCTAATACAGCTAAGTACCTTGGTTCGATTGTTGAACAGTGGATTTTTGCAGTTATTTAGAATCTCAGAACTCTGGATACCTTTATTTTTGCTTCAGATGGCTTTTCATCAGATTTAATATCTAGTTTTCTAGATATTCTGTGATTATGGGAGGTAATGTGGACTGAGCTTCCATGTAAAAATTTCCATCTTCTTCTATGTTGTGCTATCCTGGAATCAGAAAAGCAGCAAATAATGGAAAAACACTATGGTTTCAATGAAATACCTAAGCATATCAATGAATTGTCCATGAAAATTGATGTGGAAGATGTACTATGCAAGGTAGAAGCAATTTCTCTACAGATAGTAGAATGCAAGGAATTGCCACAAGCAGTTTGTGAGATCCTGGGGCCTCAGGAAAGTGAAGTTACAACACCAGATTCAGACACCGGTGAAGATGCAAATGTTGACATGACTAGTTATCTTACCTCTGTATTTCAGAGTAACTCCTTTGTACATACTGCCACTGGAGCCAGAGATGTCAACCCCACACAGATATCAGTGTCCCCAAATGTCACCAGGCTAACACCTGCATGATCATTCTTCTTGCTTAATTTTTGAAGTGGCACTTTGCTGCAACTCTTTGTCAAGCACTTGAAAGGCAGAAGTTTAAACTCTTGGTATTGATCACGCTTTGAGGTTTATTAAAAGAAAGTGTACTGTGATGTTCTCCCATTAAAGCTTTACAAAGATTTAAACTAATTATTTTTGTAGTTACTTCTACCAAATAGCCTTTTCTTTTCAATAACATTCCTTAGTATTTTTATAGGCAAATGCATTTTATTTTCTTACTGATAAACTAGAATTGGATAATATTACAACTGGATGACTTGGAAGTTATTCATTTTGAAAAACATTCACTTTGTTTACTCTGTTTAGTGGGTTTTGGATTTGATTAAATTAAACATTGAACCTTTGTTTAGCTTTTTAAACTGAGAAGTAGACTGTTACCCTGTGCCGAAATAAAAAAGAATTTGTTTTTTTTTTTAAAAAAAAAGTCACAGGATCCTTTAGGACAGGGGTTTGCAAACTTTTTTTCTTAAAGGGCCAGATAGTAAATACTTTTATCTTGTGGGCCATCTGGTCTCTGTCCCAGCCACTCAACTCTGTGAAAGCAGCCAGAGACATGATATTCACAAATGTGAATGACTGTGTTCCAATAAAGTTTTCTTTATAGGCATTAAAATTTGAACTTCTTGTAATTGTCATGTATTGTGAGATATCTCTATTTTTTTTTTTTTAAATGTCACAACCATTTAAGAATGTGAAAACCATTGTGCACTCACAGGCTGTACCAAAACAAGAGTTGGGCAGGACTCGGCCCTCGGGCCACAGTTTGCGGCCCCTGCTATAGGAGACAGTTATGTTGGTGCTTTGGGGGCAGGGAAGGAAAAAGATGCTTGCCTGTGTCTCTTTGGACCTTATTTTCCCAAAGGGGTTTTCACCTCCTGCTGCTCTTCCTTGCTTGTTTCACTTAGAAGATGTAGAGAGTATCTGTGCTATGCTCTAGGATGTAAGCAATGGAAAAGATAGCCTAAACTGCTTAAGTAAAACGGAAATGCACTGGTTTTTGTTACTCTAGGGTTTCAGAGAAACTCACCTGTTCTCTCAGTTTCCTGTGGCTGCTGTAACAAGCTGGGTGGCTTAAAACAACAGAAATGTATTGTCTCAGCTCTGGAGGCTAGAAATACAGAAACCAGGTGTCCTCAGGGTCACTCATGCTTCCTTTGAAGAGTTCTATGCCCCTTCCAGCTTCCGATGGTGGCTTGCCAGCAATCCATGGAGTTCTCTGATTTAGTCATCACATGGTATTCTCCCCTGCGTCTCTCACTGTCTGTGTCCAAATTTCCTCTTCCTAAAAGGACTTCAGTCATATTGGATTACTGATCCACCCTCCTACACTGTGACCTCATTTTAACTTGACTAATTCCATCCACTGTGATCCTATTTCCAAGGAAGCTCACATTTTGAGGTAGGGGATAAGGACATCAACATTATCTCTCTGGGGGGGACACCTATTTCTCTCCATCTCTTAGCTCTTCTCCCCTCTATGAAGCTTTTGTTCTCAGGATCCATGTGATGGCAGGAAATTGGGGACAGTTTCTCTTCCCCCCAAGAGTTCAAATGAAATTTTCAAATCTGTTTCCTGTATTGGGCCACACGCCCATTGCCAAGGCAGCCCCAGTGTCCCGGTGAAGGTTTAGGCCATGCATGGGTGGGGGCAGAGCCGCTAATCTGTGATCTGGGAAATAGGGGTCATATTACCAAAGAAAGGTGAATGAGTACTGGGAGGCAAAATCAACAAGTGTCCACTCTGCACTGGGACATCACACTGACATTTGGACAATATGTACCCTGAACACAATGTGCTGGGGAATTGACAAGAGCAGGAAATGGCCATTTCTACCTCCTCTTCGCAGAGGAATTGGCAAAATTCCTGTTGCAGGTTCCAGTGTCTCTGGGAGCAGACCTTCTGAATTTGGCAAACCCAGAAAAATAAAGCTTTATTTTTCATTTTCTGTGCAATCAGGTGGTCCAAATTGCAGTAATCTGTTGACTGAAATCTTGTTTCGGGGACACTGGCTTGAGTAGCTAACAGCCTGAGATGGCTACTGGCCCCTCTCAGAAAAAGCAGACAGAACTGAACATTCTAGCTCAAAAGGGTTCAAAATGGCTCTTCTCTGAGGTGGGCTCTCCATGATTTGTATTGGTGTTTTCCAGATTTGGGGGTATTGATGACAGTTTACTCGGCTCCCTCCATGCCATCAAACTATTATTTCAATGCCTAACCTTTCCACCATCCCCCAAACATAATTTATCACCTCAATTTATCCCCTAGTATACTCCATCCCAAACCTGTTTTTCTTTCACTCAGTGATCCATTCCAGATCTAATAAATTTTCCCTCCACTCTTGCCAACAAAGCAGAAACAGAGTGATTAATGCCACTGAATTGTACACTTAAAAATGATTAAAATTACAAATTTTATGTTATATATGTTACCACAATAAATTTTTTTAAGGGATGCTGAAGAAAATAAAAATCAGTGCCTATGAAAAATTTCCCAACCAGTTGGACCTTCGTCCAGCTTTTGCACCCGTTTTTTCTGTTTTGTTTTGTTTGTTTTTACTTACTGACATCTTCAGCTTTTGATGCCAGATTGATTTTTGGACTTGAAAGCTCATATTTGGCATTTCTGCCAGCCTTGCTGGGGAGCTGACCCTTGCCACACCTCCAGTTCTAGTTGGGGCACACAAGAAGTTCTGGACTTTTGCACCACTGTGATCCTCTTTGTCTTCTATGTGGAAATATTTTTTTTCTAGTTATAAAAGTAATCCCATACTCCCCTTCAAGGGCATGAAGCCTGACTCCCCACCTCTTAAGTGTCGGCTGTGTTTAGTGACATCCTATGCTCAGTATGGAAAGCAGGGGAAGGAGTAATTTACAGTGGAGAAACCCGATGAATGCGACCTCAGCCAGGTGATCAAGGTCAACATCACCAGTGACAAGTCAACCCGAGAGCCAGAACCCTAGATAGGAATTGATGGGGCAGGTACTTTACCTCCAGGGTCACTCTCCCCAAACCCATAATTCTGGTCTAATCATGAGAAAAAACACCAGACGAATTCCAGTTGAGGGACATTCTACAAAAGACCTGACCAGCACTCCTCAAAGCCGTCAAGGTCATTGGAAACAAGGAAAGTCTGAGAAACTGTCAGAGCCGAGAGGAGCCTAAGGGGACATGAGGACTCAGTGTAACTAAACGTGGTGTCCTGGATGGGATCCTGGCACAGAAAGGGGAAATTAGGTTGAAAGGAAAGAAATCTGAATAAGGTATGGCTTTCAGTTAATTTTAAAAATCCTTTTTGTTTTATTTCCATTCCCTATGGCTTTTGCCTTTGTAATCGGTCTCGCTGGTTAGGGCCTCGTCTTCTCTGTTGCCATATTTTGCTTTCTTCCCTTTTCTGCCATAACTCGAGTCTCCCTCTGACTTCATGGATGGATGAAGTCCACACGGATGAACACTCAACCCACATGCACTTGCACACAGACCATGTGTGGTTTTCCTTGGCCAGTTTCCCCTGATCCTCAAGCAGCCCATGTCACACCCAGACTGCCCCTATTCAAATGAGGCCTTACCCTTGCCATTCCCCAGTCTCGAACTTTCTGAATGAAAATAACATTCCCCATGCAGTTTATCTTCTCAGTCAAACTTCCAGCCTATAAGGAATTAAATGAGCCACATGATATCCTGGCTAAGCAATTTTTCAAACTGAAATATGACTTTAGACAGCCCCAATTTATTTTCCTCTGGATTCCAATAATTTAAGCCCACCAAGCGTGGTTTAAAGCAGCACCGTCTGGTTCTCTCTACCCATTCTTGCATGACCCGGGCCCTTTGCTTACTTCTGAATTGGTTTGTAAACTGAAAGTGTAATGGGGTCTTAGTAAAAATGCATGAATCATACCTCAGGAGAGATTTATAATTGTCTGCATTCATGAATTCATTCTGAGACTGGAGAGCTGGAGGATAGTTAAAGAATGAACCTTGAGTGAGGCATGCAACTAGGCGAATGAACCTCAAGGACATTAGGTTGAGTGACATAAGCCAGAAACGAAAGGACAAATATTGTAAGGCCTCACTAATATAAACTAACTATAATGAGCAAATGCTGAGAATTGAATTTGAGAGCAGAAGTTATCAGGGGATAGAACACAGGCAGAGACTGGGCAGTTGACAATGCAGGAGTACTAAGAATGTTCAATACGGCTTATTGTAAATATTCTGAGACTGTAAGATCTTACAGTAGTCACATCTATTCCTGACTGAGTTTTAATTGTTATGTAAGAGATGTCTATTTGGTACAAAATTTATAGTCTCTGCAGTACACTATCTAATTTAACCTGTATGGTCAGTTTATTTAAACAACGTAATTACATGGGTCCTAGAATAGGCAATGAGATCTTGTTATTCTGTACAGGTTAATGTAATACCCCGATAAATCCCAGAGTGTTTTGGGCAGAAAATAAAAAAGGATCTGCAAATGGGGAAAAATGTGAAACTATTATACTTCCCCACCCGGGGAATTCCTGATTTTCTCACAGGCATTAGGGACTCCCAATTTAATAGGTCATGCTCTTGATCTTGGGGCTTGCCCTTATGAAGTTTACTCCTGCAAAGGAGAAGCTAAGCTTATTTGTAATTATGCCTGAGCGCCATCTCCAGAGAACCTCTTTGGTTGCTCAGATGTGGTCTCCCTCAGCCAACTCTGCAAATAAACTCACTACCCTCCCACTACATGGGACATGACTCCCAGGGATGAGCCTGGCCCTGGCATCATGGGATTGAGAATGCCATCTTGACCAAGAAGCGGAAAAGAAATGAAACAAAATAAAATTTCAGTTGCTAAAAGATTTCACATTGAATCAAGAGGTCATTCTGGAGGTTTTTTGTTTTTCAGGTTTTTTAAACAGTTCCACAATTTTAGTTATTTCCTTATTGTGAAATATAACATATATACAGAAAAGTGATAACTTTCAAAGTACAATTTAACAAGTAGTTATAGAGCAAATTTCAAAGGATGTGCTGGGTTACAGTTCCACCATTTCGGTTATTTCCTTCTAGCTGTTCTAATACCTTATAGACTAATATATATGTATTTATATAAATATTCAGTATTTGTAATCCTTTGTTAAATCCTATCTTGTCTGTTGCTACTCCTTCTCTCTTGTTTGATCACTGTCTCAATCTTCAGGGATATCTGGGCAGTGACCACCCTGACTTGTTCATATTGAAAAGGGGTGTTACCATCATGGGGAAGGGGGATGCATCTGGTTGATATTCTTGAAGAGACTGTTTCCTCTGGGTTTGGGGGCTTATCTGACACAGGAACATTCTGGAGGATTCAAGTTTCTGAGAAATAAACTTAGTGAATGAAACTTTTATAGAGTCTCAGGTAAGGACCTAGGTATTTCGGGATTAATTTGGGGTTGGCATATTGTAGCCATTTGGAATTTCTAGCTGAAGCTTGTGTAAGATTAACCTCCAAGATAGTCTCTCAACTCTATTTGAAATCTCTTAGTCACTGAAACCTTGTTTTGTTACCTTTCTTTTCCCCCTTTTGGTCAAGAAAGTACTCTCAATCCCTTGATGCCCAGGCCAGGCTCATTCCTGAGAGTCATGTCCCATGTAGTGGGGAGGGTAATGAATTTATTTGCAGAGTTGGGCTTAGAGAGAGAAAGGCCACATCTGAGCCACAGAAGCGGTTCTCTGGAAGTGACTCTTAGGCATAATTATAGGAACCTCCCCTTAACAGCCTTAAGTTTCAGAAGAGCAAGCCTCAAGATCAAGGGCCTGACTTATTAAATAGGGGGTTCCTAATTTCACATATATATTCTGTCTGGAGGTTATTCTTAGGCATTATACAGATTTAGTTCTAGTGTGTTAGAATAGCTAGGAGGAAATACCTGAATCTGTTGAAATGTAATCCAGTAGACTTGATTCTCAATGGTGATTGTATAACCATATAGCTTTTATTGTGTGACTGTGTGATTGTGAAAACCTTGTAATCGACACTCCCTTTATCCAGTGTATGGGCAGATGAGTAATAAAATAAAGACAAAAGCATATAAATAATAGGGGGATACAGGGTAGAGGATGTTTTGGGTGTTCTTTTTTCTTGTTATTTTTTTCTTTATTTTTGGAGTAATGAAAATATTCTAAAATTGATTGTAGCGATGAATGCACGTCTATATGATGATAGTATGTGCCATTGATTGTATACTTTGGATGGATTATATTGTGTGTGAATATATCTCAATAAAATTACATTAATAAAGAGTGAACCTTGAATAATAGGGCAAACCTGCAGAAGCGCTGAAAAACATTAGATGTTTATGCAGTTTTAATTGGGCAATTTCTTATTGTTTTTGAAGGGCCATCAATTTCCACAGTTTCAATTTTACAGCCCTACAATTTCCTTTTGAATTAGGAAGTATATTTTATTCCTTTTATGAGACTCTCAAGGGCCTTAGAAACCAACCTGAGCCCTTCAGCTTGAGTTGGGAGAAATCTGACAGGATGGTTTAGTGACTAAGGGAAGGTCACTTGGGATGTTGACAAAAGGACACTGAGTAATTTAAAATGACATTACAGATTGTTAAACTGTTAAACAGATGACACAGAACTCATGTGTCATCTCCCTCAGAGCCCCCCCCTGGAGGTGACACACACATTACTAAAATGAAAACCTTTCTGAAATCCTCCTTGGGAGATGTGACCCCATTCTGTGGCACATTTTTGCAAGCATCCTCGGTGATGATAAATCTTTACTCTGGAGAGGGAGTTTGCTTTGGGAAACTACCAAAAGTCATTCGGAGCTAAGGTGTGCAGATAACGTGGGTGATCAAATCATGAGAATATAAAAAAAGGTGTATATAAATGTATGAAACCACTTTCCTTGAATGGCTCATAAACTGATATGAAAGCAATTATCAAAGACTACCTCTCTTTGTCCCAGACGTCTTACGAGAGTCGGAGAAACATTTTAAAAGGCATTGGCTTTATTAGAAGCATAGACCATTCTAAGATGATTCTTGCAGGAAATATTCTAGAATACTTGTTAAGAAATTTGTTTTTCCTTCCCTTAATATTGCTCGTCACCCCACCCCACCTCCCAGGTCTGGAGCTGGTTTTGTGGGTAATGCAGGCAGCACCCATGGCTTTTACTGCTTTTCATCCTCTTAAGAAGGTGTAGAATGGGACAGTGTGTGAGGTGGGATTGTCCCGCTGAAAGGAGTTCTGGGTAGGGAGGCCAAGGTGGAGCCCAGGAGGAGCTGCCCTGTTCTGCGCTCTCCACTCCCAGCTCCAGCTGCAGTGATCATCTGAGGTTGGCTGTTTCGTCTTTTGATGATGATGGAGATGACAGTATGTGACACAGCCTGAGTCCTCCCTTGGCCCTTATGATGTGGCTTATACCAGCCACTGGGTTAAGTGTTTCTCCCTCAACCCTCCCCCCAGGCAGTGAGCAGCCGCTATTATTATGCCTGCTTTACAGATGATGGGCAGTGGATGGAGACGCTGCATAATCCACTTAGCAGCTGTGCATCTGGTTGTTATTGAATGGACAAATATTGCACGCTGAGTATTATTACACCTATTTTACAAGTGAGGAAGTGGAAGCTCGGAGAATTGAAATAGCTTGTCCAGGGTGCACGGCTGGTAAGGGGCTGAGCCGATGTTGAACCTCGAGGGGCGCAGCCCAATCCACCATGGTGGTGTGGCTGTGGCTGCTGGCGCTGAGCTGGGCTGGGCAGGTGACGTCCAGTCTCACGAATGGGGGTCCCACCACCTTCCCTGCAGCTCTCCCTACAAACCACATTTCTACCCTCCGAGATGTTAATGCCCCATCCTGAACTTCTCCACTGTAGGATTATTTGTTCTCCTCTATCATGTAGACTGTGGTAGACGGAATAACAGCTCCCCGAGAATGCCCATCCCCTAATCCCTAGAATTTGCAAGTCTGTTATCTTACATGGTAAACAGGAGTTAAGTCTGAATTTAGAATCAAGTGTACAGACTTTGAGATGAGAAGTTATTTTGGATTATCCAGGTGGGTCAATCTAATCTCCTGAGTCCTTAAAATCAGGGAACCTTTCCCAGCTGGGTCAGAGAGAGATGATGACAGAACAAGGGCCAGAGAGAGGCATCGTGAGGACTCTCCCTGTCGCTGCTGGCTGTGAAGGAGGAAGGGCCACAAGCCAAGGAATGTTGGTGACCCCTTGCTGCTAGAAAAGGCAAGGAAATGGATTCTCTCCTAGAGATTTTAGCCCAGTATGACCACTGTCAGACCTTCAGAACTTTAAGAGGATAAAATCATGTTGTAATTCACTAAGTTTGTGGTCATTTGTTATAGCAGCAAATAGAAAATGACTATACAGACTGATTTTTCTTTTTCATTTTTACCTTTTGCCTTTGTTTTAGCTGGGGAGACAGTTTAAGCATGATGTCAACATGAAGAGTGATTATCTGCAGAGAGGAAAGGCCCCCAGTGGCTGAACCTGTGCCCCCCATCTACTACCATAGTTCTCAGCTGGCATTGGAGCTGAGCGGTTCATGCTCCTGCACACTCTTTTGCTCTTCCCCCATCTTCTGGAGTATTGGATGCACCTTCCTTTCCAAACCAGTGCTTCTCAGACCTTAATGCAAATGACAACTAGTTAATGTTTGTTGAGCACCCTCTACATGGATCTCCTTGTTTAATCTTCCTTCCAACCCTTTAAGATGGATGCTATCATTTCCCTCCCATTTCCTAGGTAAGGAAACTGAGGCATAGGGAGGTTATTTAAGAATACAGGTAATTAAGTGCAGATTGCTGGGACCCCTCCTGAGAATTTCTGCTTTGGTAGAGCCAGGAGAAGCCCAGGGAGATGGATTTTTGTTCGTGCCGGGTGAGTCTATCACCTGTGCTCCCAGGAACACTACAGAGAAACACTGGATCTAAACCAGAGGTTCTCAATCGGGGGTGATTGTGCCCCCCAGGAAACATGCGGCCATGTCTGGAGACATTTTGGATTGTCACAAGTGGGGGGTATTGTTATACTGACATTGTGTGGGTAGAGGCAGGGATGCTTGTAAACATCTTGCAAGGTGCAGGACAGACCCCAAGACAAAGAATGATCGGCCGGAAATGTCAACAGTGACATGACTGAGAAACTCACACCCGAGCAAAATGCCTGGAGGCTGCTGAGCAGAGGGGAGGGAAAGCTCCTGCTTTAGCTTTGGGTCCTGAGCTTTCAGCATAAGCCTTCAGATGTTCTCATGACTGACTTTCACACAACGAACCGGGGGTTGTTTCTCTTGTGAAAGGAACCATTGTCTTAAGTTTGGGGTGCTCCCAGGAGCTCCTCCATATTGGCTACTCCATCCTCTCCTCAGCTCCCCAGTTTCACCGTCCTCACCCTCATCTTTGTTTCCTCTTTCACTGAAAAAGTCGAAGTCACCAAATTCCCTCCTCTTCCCTCTTTATCACCTCTTGTGTCTGTATCTCTTAGGCCTGGGATGTCTGGAAGGTCACGCAGAAATTCTTACAATTTACCAATTCTCCATTCCCAGAAAGCTTGTTGGGGTGAGGACAAGTGTCCCCCAGAGTCCCCTGGGGTTGGGCATCAGGGGATCCTCCTCTCTAAGGCCTCTGTTTTTCTTCTCCCTCACCTTTCTGTCCACCCCCACCCTCCCCCAGGGTCCCGGCTCCATTCTGTAGGGATGGTATTGGTTTTTGAGGTTCTGGACATTTCTTCCAGCTCACCGTTCAGATTATTCAGAGCTGAGCATCTCAGTGATGAACTTTTCTCTTGCCTGTGCTGACCGACTCTGCAGCGTTAGACTATGGGCTCTGTCTCTATTTGGCCAAGATTTTTCCCCCACTCCCCACAAGGGGTGTGGGTGGAGAGCGAGAAAACAAAGGGATGAAGGCAAAAGAAAATCCCATTTTACCCCTTATCTCTTGGTCTATATGCAGTTTGCTCATGCTCTCCAGCCTTCGAGGCAGAGGCACCCCCTTTCTCTGAGCTATCCTGGGTTCATACTCCCACCTCCCTGACTCCCAAGGGAACTCACTCCCTGGGAGAGCTGACAGCAGACACTCACTCTGCAGGGGATCCTCAGTCACAACCGAGCCGGGATTGTTAGGATTTTCAGGGCAGTCCACAGTGGTGCCAGCCACCCCCACCAGCTCCTTCAAAGGGTTTGCTCACAGGCCCTGCAGATGGAGAGGGTCCTGTGTGACCCTGCCCCTCCATCCCAGCTGGCCGAACCTGCTGAGCCCATGGCCAAGGCTGGGCCCATCCACACACTGCCCATCAGAAGGCCCTTCATGTGTGGGGCTCGTAGCTGAAACAGAAGGGTCCTGAAATAGAGAAAACCCTCTGCCAGGCAGAGACTCTGAGGAAGGGGAAGGTATCCAGGAGAGAAGAGGGAGCAGAATGGAAGTGGAGGAGCAGAGAGTTCCATAAGAACAAGGCCTCAACCAACCTTACCGGCTGTAGGGGTTAGGATCGAGTTCAGCTCCTAGTCACAGAAACCTGCCTGCAGTGGCTTAAAAAAATTAGAGACTTGTTTTTCTCTCACATTAAAAAAAAAAAGAAAAAAAAGAAAAAAAATCCAGGGCTGGTATGTTGGCTTCACAGGCTCCAGGGACCCAGCTCCTTCTATCTTTTACCTTCATCATCTTTAGCAACACTCCCTGGTCCAAAACGAGCTAGTCTTAGGTCTGAGGGCTAGACTGCAGGATTAAGGAAGAAGAGAAAGCAGTGTTGTCCTAGCAGATGTTTTAGGACTTGGCTCTGGAGGGATGGGGAAAGGCCCTCGTCTGCAGTGTTGGCCAACTGTAAATACACATGGTGTGAATAGTCTCACCAGGACTGATTTCAAGCTACTAACATGGTGCCATTGAATGGGGAGTTGGGAAGAGATGCCCAGGAGCCACGATTACATAGTATTTCCATGCAGATACAATAGATGTAAATAAAGTCAAGAGCAGAGATTGCAATTGGACAGTGATGAGTTTTGAGCATTTCTTCCCTATGCTTTCAATATGATGTATTTATTCATAAGTGTATATAATTTAATTTTTAGTAATGGCTGTGTTTGGCGTCTGGCTTGCAGAATTCCTGAATACTTAACAGTCAGCTCTCCCGAGCCAGTGCAAGCTGGCTGCAGCACTCGACTGGAGGAAAGGCAAAGGGCTCTTCCAGAAGACACATCCAGTGAGTTCTACAGTATTTACACCTCATGCACCATGCCTGTCTACACGGAGGTTGGGAAATGTGGTTTTTTTGGCAGGGCCCATTGCTCAGAATTTGATTGCTAAGGAAGAAGGGGTGTTTGGATATTGGGTTGGCAACTAGCAATCTTTGCCACATTAACCTTTCCCTTTATCCCCTTTGCCCCAACCACTTTCATTTTGGATAGGAGCATGTCTTAGTTTACCAGGGCCGCTATGACAAATACCACAGACTGGTTGGTTTAAGCAACAAGGATTGTCTCAAACTTCTGGAGACTAGAAGTTCACTCTACTTCCATTGCATGGCCATCTGCCTCCTTCTGCCTCCACTTCTCCTACTCTCGTGTCCAAAGTTCCCTTGCTTCTCGGGACTTCTGTCAAATGGATTAAGGCCTACCCTGATTCATCTTGGCTCATCTTCACTGGATCTTTCTTCAAAGATCCTACCTACAAATGAGTTCCCTCCCACAGGACCAGGGTCCTGGGCACCCGTGACCTGTCATTTCCCAGTGTGGAAGCCACTGGCCACTTGTGACTCCCGAGCACTTTTGAAATGTTCCTAGCTTGAATTGGGATGCCCTGTAATTGTTAAATACACACTGGATTTCAAAGACTTAATAAGGAAACAAAAAAGGATATATGGCAACTCAATAATAATATTGATTACATATTGGAATGATATGTTTTGGATCTGCAGTTATCCCTTCCACATCGTAACTTTCTCCATCGCAGTTTCACTGTATCGTGGATCGGCATAGAAATTAAATGGGAATTTTAGGGGAGTTTTGCAGAAACCGCAGACAACATGCAAAGGCCAGCAGATGACACAGAAAAAGTAATGGGAGAGGCAGCATCTGCCGGTCAAGAGGCAGCTAGGGAATTTCCTGAAATCCTGAAGAAACTGAAGAGAAAGGCTACAGACCAGAATAGACATTCAAGGCTATTGAAACTGCCCTGTATTGGAAAAAAGTGTCTCAGAGGACATACATCAGCCAAGAAGAGAAGCAAGTCCCAGATTTTAAAGCTGCAAGAGATAGGGTAACCCTGCTGTTTTGAGCCCATGTCGTAGGGTTCATAATAAAGACAACCCTGGTACACAAAGCTGCTAACACTCGAGCTTTGAAAGGAAAGGACAAGTACTAGCTGTTTCATTTATTAAAAAATGTTATATTTATTTTGTATTTTTAAAATTTCTTTTTCATATAGTATTTTTACTTAACATTGACCTACATATAGCCATGACCAAATACTGAACCCAAATTTTACAATAAGGTACTGTAAACACCCCATAAAAGAAAAAGAAAAAATTCAGACTTCTTCTCTGGTATGAAGGGAAGGCCAAAAAATTTTACCTGGATTTTCCAGATTGCAGGGGCACCACATTCCTAACCCCTGCAATGTGGAAGGGATAACTGTAGAAAGAAGCAGCACCAGGATTTAAACCCAAGCCTGCTTCCAGTGCTTCATTCTTAACCCCACTGTTGATTATACATGCTCTCCAACTAGCTTGGTGACCTTGGAGAAGTCAGGTGTGGCTGAGAAAATAGACATTCCAAGAAACAAAAAAAATTTGCTTAAAGTCATGCAGACACACAGAGAATAATAACCAAAGCCCGTGTTTCAAGGAAAGTCAAGTTTCCTCACCTGCAAAATCTTCCTTGCGGGGTGCTTGTGAATATAAAGAGATGTTACGTAAAGGAAGGTACTGGGCAGTAGAAGGTATGTGTCACGGCCCAAGAGGGTTTTGTAGCCAAAGGACTAAAGAAAGGACCAGACAGATTCTGAGACATGAGCTTTTATTATGGGCTTACCAACAGAGTGGGAAGTCAAGTGACATTGCCCTGAAATCAGGAGCTTCTCTGAATGGATTCAGGAGCTGCTCTTTGTGGTGGCGAGTTCAGTACACAACGTGGAAATAGTCTGCACTTTGGGGGCTGAATAAGCTGTTTATAAGGGTTATAAGGGTTAAGGGTATGAGAGCATAAGGCGGGGAGCGGGGGTTGTGCAGTGTCTCAGGGAGGAGGTAGTTTCGGGTACAGATTACATTTAGCACCTGATATTACAAGGAGAATAGGTCAAACCGTAACTATCCTAGGTCAAGCAGATGGCTGTGTGCAGTCTTCAAGTCACTTGGGGGCCCGGGGCTCCCACAGTCTGTTCATTCTCCAGACCTTGTATCCTCCTCTTTGAGAAGGCTAGGGGAATAGAGCAGGCAGGAGGCTATGAATTAAAAGCAGTTACTTCATCTTCCTGGGAAATGATGACTCATTAAAAGCAACCGGCTGTTTCCCATCACATTCACAGTATAGCAAGAAGGTGAGAAGCTTGGTGCCTCCCGTAATGGGATGTTTGGGGGAACGAAATAAGCTTATTCCTACATGAATGATTGATGGCGATAAGCTGGGGTTTCACCAGGAGCCTTTGAAATGCATCAGGATACCTGCTTTCCAGTAGTGGGGCTCAGATGACATACTCCCTGGCAGTTAAGATTCTTTGTTGGGCCAGTACCAGGAGGAACTTCCAGTGGATACTCAGTGTGTGTGTGGGGGGGTCCTCTGGAGTCCCCCTTCAGAGCCCAGCAGGCATGGACCTGTTGGAGCTGGAGGGACAGGGCGTGGCCTAAAGGACCGGAAGTCTCTCACTCCCCAAGTCTGATGAATCGGATTTTGTGTCCTCCTCAGAGTTTGTCTGGCTTCTTCCAGGATAGGAAATGGGATGGTAACAATGACACCAGTGGCCGCTGTTGATCACGTCCAGGCAACCAAACACTTGATACTTTACCTCCACAGCAGAAACTTTATGAGGAAAGGGTTATTATCCCCATTTTACAGAAGAGGAAACTGAGGCTTGGTAAGATGAAATATCTTGCTTGGGTCACACAAATTTTAATGGTAGAGCCAGGATCTGAACCAGAGTCCGTCTAAATCTACCCTCAGGGGTAAGCTGCTGGTGAGCCGATGACTACCGCAGAGCACGGAAAACATATTTCTCCCCAACAACGTAAGCTCCTCGCTAGATTGTCAATGCTTCAAGGACAAGGGTTTTTGTCTGTTTTATTCACTGCTCTATCCTCATTGCTTAAACCAGCATCGGGCACAAAGCAGGTTCTTGATACATATTTATTAAATGAATAATAATAGTGACTATTACAGAATTTTCTGTATGTATAGCACTTATTACATAAATTACCTGAGACGGGTATGATTGTGCCCAAGTTGCAAATGAAGAAACTGAGGCCCAGCATCATCAAGTGATGGGACCAAGGCTGAGGATGAGAGACAGGCTCTGAGACCCAAAAATCATGCCCAAAACTACTCCCTTCGCTTTCCTCTTCCAGGGCAGATCTAATTCTCATGGTACCTGCACACACCAGATCTTTTCTTGCCCTTCCCTGCCCTTCCCTGCCCTTCCCTGCCCTTCTCATTTGTTTTGAATAGAAAATACCTGCCCATGGTAAAATTACAGCCTGGTTTTGATAAGAATATAAGATGCTAATGAAGGTAGGGACAGGGTGGGGGTATACGGGTTCTCTCTGAACTGTCTTTGCACCTTTCCTGTAAATCTGAAATCATTCCAAAATAAAAAGTGTATTAAAAAATTCAAACCATACAAAAGGACATATTAGGTAGCAAGTGATTCTCCGTCCACACTGAACTCCCTCCACCCCAGTTGCTCCCTTCCGCCCCCACAAAGACAACCCCTGTGGCCCTTCTCTTGTGTATCCTTCCAAGAATATTCTAAACACACTGAACACCTGGTAAATATTGCTGGGACTGAAAGGAATAGGTCCATGTCCATTTAATTGTCTATTATATGATCGAGGTTGAAATAATTACTCAAAACAGCTCATTCATTTTGGGGTAAAAAGATTTGATGCATCATAAAGAATTTTCCTTCAGGCTTGAATTCCCGAGAATTCAAGAGTTTGCCCCCCACCCCCGCCCCACTATTTCTCTAGGCACTCTCAGAACCACAGAGTGTCAGGTCCTTCCATAAGCTATCCCATGTGGATGCGAGGCTGAACCTAATGCCCTCCAAGACCCTTCCAACCCCAAGCGTGGGATTCCAGCTTCCCCAGGAGGGGGGCGGGTCCCATCCGTGGTACTGAGCTGCTTCTGGGTGGTGCACAAATGTAGCATCAAACAACATTGAATTACCTACCAGGGAAGTTCTTCTCTCTCTACCTCCCCCACTCCTCCTGCCATCAGCCTTTCAGATTACCTTAAGAAGAAAACATCAGCTTGGTACTGGTTTGTCCCTGACACCTCTCTAATACTTGCTAATTCTTACCCTTGTTAACAGGGAGAAATCAGGTTTTAGTTTGAGCTTGGAGCAGGTGACAGTATTTAGCATTGCTTTGTGTATATTGTGTTTATTTTATGGTTACTTTATAATTATGCCAAGGGGTAGCAACTTTTCATTTATGGATGTCATATAACATTTCCTTTTTTGAAGAGTTTATTTGAGTAAAAAAAAATAAGTCAATGTAAAGAAATAGTGAGGAAATGATGGTATAAACCACACTTGGCTGTGGCAAATGCTATGCAATGATTGGCCATTGAACACTCTTCTGGAGAGCTTTGACCTCGCTTTGACCTGATGCTTTCTCATCAGACAGTCCTGGGTTTGAGCCCCAGCTCTGCCACTCCCTGGTTGAGTGACTTTAGTCCATCCCTCATGACCTCTGTGAGCCTCATTTTATTAATTTGTAAGAGGGGGTGATAATACTAGCACCTCCTTCCCAGTGAGTTAGGAGAAGTGACGGGTTATTGCGTGGTGTGTGGCTCACAATAAATTCTCAGTGTGAGTCCTAGGGTGTCTGCCAGGTGCATAAAGTTACAAAGCAGAAGCTAAAGCAGGGACTGGCCAGGGCACCCTGGGCTTAAATTCCTACCGTAACCGATGGTTGGAAAAGACAGACTGTGAAAGACTTCTCTTCGGTCCCTAGCTGTTTTAGGCTCCTAGTCCATATTTAAATCAGAAGTTTCTAGGCGATTGCCAGCCCTCATTGCCATCACCGCCACCACCCCTGTCCCTGGCTAGCTTTAAAATTTCTAGATAAACGATTAAAGCTGCTGGCACATCCCCGTCATGCCCCTAGTGCTCAGCTCTTGCTTGCTGACGTGGCTGCCCGTGAGGCATGCAGCTCCTGATGTGACATTTGGGGATAAAAAGATGGATTTAGCTGCCTCTTCCCCCAGAAGTGACTCAGCTCTTGGAAGCTCAGTGACAGCAATGGCAGTTGGAGCCTGGGGTCTCCGGCCTCCACAAAGCACCAGAACTCGGCCTGGAAATCTGCAGTGGAGACTGACTTCTCTCCCTGGTATGAAACTGTGCTGTGATTTTTCTTCCTCATGGAAAGATTCATTGGCAGTGGTTGGCAGCTTGTCTTCTAGCTGAAAAAATGTTGTCGAGAAGGTTTCAGACTGAGCAGAAATCGACCATGAGTAATTTTCCTTCATTCACATCTTGTACCAGCGTTTCTTGGTTGTGGTCGGAAGGCCTCCTGCATGGAGAGCCCTGGACGGGATCCCCAGCCTGGGCCTGTCCAATCTTAACCCCTGAAATTAGGGATTAGCTCTCTAACAAGCTCCCCAGATATTCCCCATGCCCACACAAACTTTGAGAATAGCTACTCTATGTGCCTGATGCCATACAATATACTTATTTTCTCTCATATGATGCTAACGATGGTGTTTCTTTTTATGATTGATGACAACAAGGATTACGGAGAAAGAATCTGGTTTTAAATCTTGGCCCCACCTCTTACTCCTTTCTCTGAACTTCGATTTCCTCCTCAGTTTAGTGGGGAGGATAACAGGACTTACCTCCCAAGGCCGTTTTGAGACTTGCATAAGGTAATGCACAGATCTTGGCACATGATAAATGTTCAATAAACGTGAGCATTATTGTTGTGGGTTGTCTTAGTTTCCTGGGGCTGCTGTAACAAAGGACCACAAACTGGGTGACTTAAAACATCAGAAACTTACTGTCTCCCAGTTCTGGGGGCCAGAAGTTCAAAATCAAGGTGTTGGCAAGGCCGTGCTTCCAGTCTGTTCCTTGCCGCTCTCCTGGCTCCTGGCAGCAGCCAGCAATCCTTGGCATGTGGCAGCATCACTCCAGTCCCTGCCTCTGACCTCACATGGCCATCTCCTGTCTCTTTTTCTCTCTGTCTGTCTCTTCTCCTCTTCCTATAAGGGCAAATTGAATTAGGGACCCACCCTACTCCAGTTTGACCTCCTCTTAACTAATTTCATCAATAAGGACCCTATTTCCAAATATGGTCACATTTTGAGATACTAAGGATTAGGACTTCAACAGATCTTTTTATTTTTTTTTTTTTGGAATTATAGTAAATGCCACCTAGGGCAAGGATTGGCAAACTTCTTCTGTAAAGGACCAGATATTAAGTGTTTAAAGCTTTGCAGATCATACGGTCTCTATCGCCATCCGTCAAGCGTGAGAGCAGCCATCGACAACATGCAAACACATGGGTGTAGCTGCGTTCCAATACCACTTGACTTACAAAATCAGGCAGGGGTGGATTTGACCTGCCACTCTAGTTAGCCAATCCCTGGCCTCGGGCGTGGTGAAGGTTAAATGAGATAAGGCTTAGAATGAACAAAGCACAATGGCTGACCCAGAGTCTTCACTCCAAGAAAGAATCCTTACCATTTCATCTGTGATCTGAGGTCTAGACTATGTTCCATTCACAAGCAAGACTTTTCAGCAGAGAGCTCAGTCCCATTTCCTGCCCCGATTCAAAGTTAAATATTCATCTCAACATCTGGAACCTGGCAGTGCCTCCACCTCCATCCTTTCCTGAGGATGGAGGTAAAAATGCCAATTTGTGGGGTATGATTAACCCACTTTGTCCCATGCCTTGCCCCAGGGCGTGTTGCCATTCTCAGCATCTGTCCCGTGGAAATCAGGCCACCCTTTCTAAACCATGATGTGAAAATGAGGATGGGATACCTAGGGTGGTTAACTACTCACTTTCATATCCACAAATGCATTTAACCCTCTCTGGGAGGCTGTTTAATGTGGCCAAGATGTGGTTAAAAGTTCTAGAGAGAGAGAGACTGGTTTTGAATTCTGTCTCTGCAATGTGTGATCTTGGGCAAGTCACTTCCCCTCTCTAAGCCTCAGATTGTCATCTATAAAATGGGCACTAAATGAGATACTATATCATGCCACCAGTGCAACGCATGATAGCCACTGACTCCCTTTTGCAAAGGAGGAAAGTGATCCTAAGAAGAAAAGAGTGTCATTTGAGGTCATACAGCTGGTTGCCATTATCTCCAACTCTGGGCCCAGCTAAATTCCACCAGGGCCCACTAACACCCCCCTCCCACCCACTCAGGCACTTCCTGTGACCCCTGCTGCTTCAGGTGTGCAGTGAATAAAGCTCTCAGAGAGAAGCATTGCAAGCCTGTGGCCCATTCAGCACTGTAGTGGGATGATAGTGCCCCCCCAAATTCATGTCCACTCAGAACCTCAGAATGTGACCTTGTTTGGAAATAGGGTCTTTGTCAATGTAATTAAGGAAAGGATCGAGATGAGATCACTCTGGATTAGGGTGGGCCCCGAACTAACGAGAGTGTCCTTAGAAGACACAGAAAAATGCACACAGACATGCAGAGGAAGATGGCCATGTGCAGACGGAGGCAGAGCTTAGAGTGATATGCCCACAAGCCAAGGAACTCCAGGAGCCTCCAGGAGCTGGGAAGAAGCCAGGAAAGACTCTGCCCTTGAGCGTTCAGAGGGAGGGAGTGTGGCCCTGCTGACATCTTGATTTCGGACCTCTGCCTACAGAAATTCCTGTTCTTCTAAGCCACCCAGTTTGTGGTACTTTGTTACACAGCCCTAGGAAACTAACACAGTCACCTGGGTTCCAAGATGAATGAATGTGGGGTGTCGGACTTAGGCACGTGGACAAGGGGTGGCTGGAATGAGGCAAACAGCATGAGTTTTGGAGGCAGACATGAGATTGCCAGCTCTGAGCCTTTGTTTTCTTATTTGTAAAAACAAGAAATTACCAACCCTGCTGCTTGTGGTGAGGATTAAAGAGATTGCAGGGGAGAGCTGGCCCCATAGCAAGAACAAGGGTGATCATGACCACATATTGAACATGAGGTAGCTAGAATAATCTAATCCTCACAGCAGCCCTCTTATTACAGAGAAGAAACTAAGGCACTGAGAGGTTAATGAACTAACTCTCCAAGGCCACGCAGCTTGTGGAGTGCAGGGCTGGGGTTTCATCCTACGTCATCTGATTCCAGAACATGCTCCCCCTGTCCCCCCTGCAACCGCCCCAGGCCACCGCAACCCTATACTGCCCTGTGCCTAGAGCTAGCTCTCCTGGTTGGAGGTTGGCACACTGTGGTGTTCAATTAATACTAATGTCAATATCCTGTCCCTCTCTCCTTTCCTCCTTCCTAGAGCTGGACCTCCTTGCTCCAATCTCAGCGCCCATCTTGGCATGGTGTTAGGGTCAAAAGGACCCCAAAGTGTTGCCAGGGATCTTGAAGCATAACCTGATGGTGCCAAGGGGATCTTTCCCAGGACATTGCCCAGAATGTCCCTCCCTCTTCCCATGTCCCATCCTGAGATAGCTCCTCTGATGCTCCCTCCCTTCTCTGGTGTCCCCCCTTTGCACCCTAATCCCGCACCAGCTCAGCCCACAGCAGGACCCTCTTCAGGATCCACCCTCCCTAGAAGGCAGGGAACAGGCAATTGTGAATATTTCCAATTCAACGTTTTTACCACTTCACCCACCTCCCCCCTCCTGCTTCCCACAACCCATTTATACAGTTGTTCACCCCCCCCACCCTCCCCGACTCAACACCAGATTCTGCACTATGTTGTGAAACCTTGTTGCTCTCTGAAGATGTAAAGAGAAGCAGACATTGCTCTGAGCAGCTGAATCAAGGGTGGGGGTGTTGGTGGGGGGCGGAATCCCCCATGGCCTGGACTGTCCGCCAAAATTTCTCCCCCCAGCTAATTGCTTGGCTTTTTCCACTGCCTTTGTAATTGTTTATCTGCTTATCTATTGCAAATTATCTCAGAGCTAGTTGAGGGAGGCCGGTGTGAGGATCAGCTACAGGTAATTAATTGCCTTCCTCCTGATTTCGAAACTAATTAGGAGTTTTGACTGGTGGTGTCATTTTGGCATGTGGAACATGTTGGGGGTGGGTGTTTGAAGGGTATGACAACCTACCAAAAATCTGACATCCAGGGAAGAACTCGGGGTAGAATACTCCCACGGAGGGACAGAGCAGGGCGCACAGGTTGCTGGGAATGGGCACTACTGAGGGACCCAAGCAGACAGACAGTTACCTTCAGGGGAGGCTGCAGGAACAGCTTCCCAGCCACCGGGCAGGTGTGTGGGGCAGGGCTCCAGGTTGTCGGAAGGAGACAGCCAGGTGGAAAGAGGGCAGCTTTCCAAATCGTGGACTTGGGCAAAAGGGAAGTGAAAAATGCAGGTTAGCAGAACTGAGGCACCAGGCAGGGACTTGGCCTTGGGGAGAGTGTGGAAGGAGTTAGCAGATGTAGGCGTTTGATATTGGTGTCAGAGTGAAAGAAGAATGCCCCTAAACGCCCCCCCCCACCCCGATCTGTAAAAGGCCTTAGAATATTGCATCCTTTTCACCTCAGCCATTTACTCTGGAAATGTAACCTAAAGGGGCCTCTTAAATATGCACGAGGGTTTTGCTTTGAGAATGCTTATTCTGGGGTGTTGAGAAGGGCACAAAGTGGGAAACAACCTTAAACCTCTGGGGGTTGGAAAAGCAATTCATGAAACAGCCAAACAGAACGCTGGAAAGCCCTGAAAACTGCTGCTGTGGGATAACGTCCAAGGACTGCAGAAGTCCTCCCCACGTGTTCCAGTTTGCTAATGCTGCCATTATGCAAAACACCAGAAATGGATAGGCTTTTATAAAGGGGGTTTATTTGGTTAACAGTTATAGTCTTAAGGCCACAAAGTGTCATCAGCAATTGGGTACCTTCACTGGAGGATGGCCACTGGTGTCCGGAAAACCTGTTAGCTGGGAAGGCACGTGGCTGGGGACTGCTCCAGGGTTCTGGTTTCAAAATGGCTTTCTGCCAGGACGTTCCTCTCTAGGCTACAGCAGGGAGCTCCTTCTGCCTAAGCTTCTTATATAGGACTCCAGTGATTTAGTTAAGAGCCTCCTTGAATGTATGGGGTCCATATTTCCATGGAAATTATCCAATCAGATGTTTCACTCACAGTTGATTGAATCACATCTCCATGGAAACACTCAAAGGATTCCAACCTAATCAACACTAATACATCTGCCCCCACAAGATTGCATCAAAGAGCATGGCATTTTGGGGGACCTAATGCATCCAAATTGGCACACTGTGTGTTAAGTAAAAGGGCAGATTATAAAATAGTGCGACCCTAACTTTATATTACAAAAATAAGATCTGTGTGATCGTCTGTATATGTGTGTATACACATACATATATTAACAGAGATTAATATTTTAAACTATTAACTTTTTCCTAATAGACATATATAGGTGTGTAATTCTCTCTCTATGTATATGGTGATATGGTAATATACACACACACACACATTGGAAGAATGTACACCAAAATGTTAAGGGTATTATATATAGTAGAGGGTGTATACATATTTACATATATATACACACACACACACACACACCTATATTTTTATTTGTAGTGTCTCTCAATAGAGATATCTGTAGTATATATATATGTGTGTGTGTGTGTCTCTATATAATTAGATCCACCCGAATCCAGTGTGACCCCATCTTAACTTGATCACATCTGCAAAGACCCTATTTCCACATAAGGTGACATTTACAGGTACCGGGGTTAGGACTTGAAAGTATCTTTTCAGAGGACACAATTCAACCCGTAACAAATAATATTATGAAACTTCCTTCTGCCTGGAGATGACACTGGTCTTGGAGGCTGGGACAGGGTGAAGCGGCCACAGTCGAGGGAAGCAGAAGCTCAGAAGCTGGGCACTGGTGAGCACTGACAATGCTACGCCTTCAACAGGTTTTTGTGAGCTCATCTGAGCCTCTGCTTGCCATTGCAACAGGGTTTCCATGGAAAACCTGCTTTCCCATTTCCAAAGGGCCCACTCACAAGCACACACTGGCAGCCCAGGCCCAGGTTTGCGTGCCCTCGGTGGGGGGTGGGGTGGGGGTGACGGTCACTAGGATGATGATGGGGTCCGTCCCTCGGGAATTCTTGAAACTGGTGTGTGCCAGGCTGGCTCCTTGCCCTGGCTGTGGCCGTGTGGTCTTGACCCCTGCATTTTGTGTCTCCCGTGCAGGTCAACTGGACATCATCTCCATGGCAGAGACAACCATGATGCCAGAGGAGATTGAGCTGGAGATGGCGAAAATTCAGCGTCTGCGGGAGGTCTTGGTCCGGCGGGAGTCTGAGCTCAGGTTTATGTGAGTGTTGGTGCTGCAGAAAAGTGGCACAGGAAAGGAAGAGGTGGGGAGGAGGGAGGGCGCCTCTGGGTGCTGGGCACCGGGATAAACGCATGATGTACACTGTGTTTTCTCATTTGATGCTCACAACCTCCTAGAGAAGTGGGTGACCTCATCTCCTGTTTTAAATGGGCACTGAAGCTGTGATTGAATTCAGGCCAGTCTGACTCCAAAGCCCAAGCTTTTCCCTTGTTACTCTTAGAAAGAGGCAGAAGGGGAAAGAGGCAAAGAGAGATGGGGATCCAGAGATGGTACCCCATGCTAGATACACCACCCTCTTGACTCAGAGAGGCCTGGGATCTAAATAGCTGAGCGACCTTGGGCAGGTTACTTAGCCTCTCTGAGCTTCAGTTTCCTCATCTGTTGACTAGGGGAAAATAACACTACCCATCTATTGGGATCATCAGCAACCCCAGCATCACATAACTCAGAAGTTCATTATCTACAGAGCACAGCATTCCTGAGGAATTACAGGTAGTTTTTCAAGATAAATTGCAGTTTTAAAAATTGGGCTATAGCAGACAAGGATAAGAGTTTAAAAACAAAGACAGAGGCTTAAAAGGTGAGCTGGCTGGAAATGCCCTGCACTGCCTGTCAGCTCCCAACCCAACCTCCACTGGAGCAACGTCACGCCTTCCAGGCAAATGCTAAGCACCTTTTGCCCATTTCACCTACTTGTCACAACACTGAGGCTGGTTTTATGGTTACCCTGTTTTGCAGATGAAGAGACCGAGGTTCAGAGAAGCTAAACAATGTGCCTAGGGCTTCCCAGCTAATGATCAATAGGCAAGTTAGAATTCGGACCTGGATCTTCCAGCTCTCGAAACATAGGTTCCTACTTTTACATGTAGGACTTTCTCTCTCACCCCATAAAATGGACAATGATATTAACAGCTCCCATTTATTAAGCTCTTCACATATGCCAGAGCCTGTGCTAAATGCTGCATGATCTCTTCTCACGGGAGCCCTCAGAGGAAGGTTCTAGAACACCTCCATTTACTGGATAAGAAATATCTTCCCTCTTGTTTGGGAATAACCTAAACCAATACACGAGAATTCAGGAACAAACCTTCACTCGCCTTGTTTAAAAAGGAAAGAACACAGAGAACCTAAATCCTCCTTTGAAGTACTAAAGAGATGCCTCCAGCCCAATACATGCAGTCCAGGGGCCAGATGTAGCTTTTGCTGCTAAGTAAAGGGCAGAACAATGGCTGTAGCTTTGCATTTATGGAACTTGCATCATGTGTGTGTGTTTGTGTGTGCGTGAGTGTGCACACATGCATTATTCCCGGCATCTGGTACAGGCCTAGCGCACAGGAAGAGCTTATTAACAATACTAGTGCAATTTATGAAGCCGCATCTCCGGGCCAGGCACTGTGCACTAAGCCCTTGCCTGTGATCTCACTGAATTTCCCCATGAAGCCCAGGAGCCCAACCACTTACGGACAAATGTCAATGGTAGACGCAGATTGATGAAAAGACAGACTCAGAAGCCACTTGAATACATCAAATAAGCTTCCCTTATCTGGAGGAGACAGAAGGGAGTCAATGCAGTCAGGATATATTCGAGGAGGCTCAGCAACATTCTCCAGGGGAGGGGCCAGCTCCCAGGCCCCCAGAAGACTCACAGCTTGCAAACAGAGCAGATGATAACTTCCCACTCACCCCCACATCTTCAGGTGCAGCCTTGTGCAACATGTAGCCTGGATGCACACTGGGACGACTTCATCTGGCCAGGTGCACGCAGCTCATCAATCTCAGAGGCACACGGCGGACTGTCAGATTGCCAGGGAACAGAACCCAGCACACTCAGACCTGCTCTGGCTCCTCATCCATCATTCTCAGCCTCCCAGGCTAACAGGCTGCAGCCAACTACATTCTTGAATTCAGTTTCCCACCATCTCTCAGTGCCATGCCCTGACATAGCCTATCCTGCCAGTAGGTCCTATTGTTACCTCTGTTTTAGAGAAGAAAGAACTGGAGGTTAAGAAATTTGTCCAAGGTTGCATTTGCTAATAAGTGGCCAAGTAGTATCCAATCTGATTCCAGAGTATTTATCAAATGAATGAATGAATAAATGAGGGAAGGAAGGAAGGAAGGGAGGGAGGGAGGAAGGGAGGGAAGAAGGGAGAAAGGGAGAAAGGGAGAGAGGGAGGGTGGGGGGAAAGAAGGAAGGAAGGTTTGAATATATCTACCAAGATAATTCCTTAAAGTGTATAGGCTCCATGCAGGCAGGGAAAGCCTTGCTCACCCCTGTGTCTTCTCAACATCTTGAACAGTGCCTGGCACTTAATAGGCCTATTAATAAGTGTAAAACATGGAATAAATTATTCTTTCACACTCCATTCTTATCACCCAAAGCCCACTTCACATACACACACACACACACACACACACACACACACACACACACACACACACACAAATGTAAGATTCCTTGGTAAGAGGGAGACAGAATTTCCAGGCTGTTCTAAGCATTTCCAGGCTTGGATGAGATAGCTCCAAGTGATAGGAATGCCACAGCTTTTGGCTGAAATTGTCCCACTGACCATAGCTGTAATAACCAAGATGAGATTGGTTTTGTTACACCCACACCAAAGTCATCACGTTGATACCCATCAGCTCCGTGGGGACTGTGTGAGTCTGGACTGCAGGCCAAACCCCGGGCAACGCAACTTCTCATGCCTTTTCACATAACCTAAGCGAAGTCAGGTGCAACAGGGGCAGCCCCCCGGCGAGCCCTCCAACAACCCACAATGAGTCCCACACAGTCTTGTTCAGAGACGGCTGGATGTGAGCCCCCAGAGGGACCGTGCCCCCGGGCTGCGTCTTCTCTCACTGTCTTCCCTTCACTTGGTCTCTGGTTTCCAAATTGCAAAATGGCATTTACAGATCTCCCTCTTGGGGTTGGGCTTTTTATGGGCTTCATTTGAATGAGTCAATAAACCTCTTGGAGTGTCACAAAACTGCCTCTCTAGCAGGCAGTCCCGTCTCCACGCCTCTCCCCTTCCTGTCCACTGCAGGCAAGAATCACGGAAGCTGTCAGCAGCCTCAGACTCATGTTCTCGCTCTTAATTCCAGCACTGAAGCACACCATTAGCTTTGCAAAACTCCTCCTGCAGTCCCTTGCTGGCTCGCCACAGCTCTTTTGCAGCTCGCGGGCAGTCTGGACCTGCTGCTCATCTGGTTTCCGATAATGAAGTATCTTTGGCCTTGGAATGGGGGTGGGGAGTGGTTATCTTCATTTTGCACACACCTGTCAGATTTTCATAAAGGGAATGTTGTGCTCTGTCTCTCGGCTTGCTCTGGACAGTGGCTTCTTTTCATCAGCGCAAGTCAGAAGCACAGCAGGCAGCAGCAGGCGTGTGAAGGCCACATTTCAGTAGCATAGCTCTTGAAATCCATTAATTGAGGAGCCTGGGCTTGAACTCCAGTAACTTCATTTTATTAAGAGGCACCGAGTGTGGTGAAGAGGTTGGACCGGAACCTGGCAGAGATTCAGGATGGGGTTATGGAAAGTACATGAGATGAAAATAGCAGCTTTTTGAATATTTGCAATGCTGATATTCACAACCACTTACAACCACCATAAAGGCAGATTACATTCCCCTCCCCTCTACATTATAGATGGGGAAAGTGAGGCACAGAGAGGTCAAGTAACTCACTCAGGGCTGCACAGTTTCCACTCAGGAGCAGATGAGGATGGAATCCAGATGCTCAGAATCCATTCTCCATGGTCTCAACCATCAAACCACATGGTCTCTCAAGTGGTTTTGAATCCTAGCTGTGCTGCTTATCCACTGTGTGGCTAGAACAAATTCTCTGCACTGTCCCAGACTCAGTTTCCCTATCTGTACACTGGGGACAATACTGTCTCCCTGGCAGTGCTGTCACAAGGGATGAAAAGAAATGACATACATGAAAGTGACTGGGCCTTTGTAGACATTAAGCAAAACAAAATTTCCTTCCCTCCTTTGAATGTTGTCACTGTGCTTTGACGGTGGGAGGGGATCAGGGTGGCATAGCCATCTCCAGAGAATACCTAGAAAACATTCCTCTTCATAAGAAGCTGGAGATAGGAGCCTCTCGGGACAGGCCAACTCTCTGAGTGTGTCTCTCAGCCATCATGTCCAACTCTACCCTGGGTCCTTAACTTTATTAGTAGTATCTAAAAACACTTTATAAATCTGTGTTTTTCTTTTCCCGTTAACAAGCTGGTAATTCCGAAGTCTATTAGGAAAAGCTTCCAGCCAAGGGCAAATAAAGCATATGTGTTTATGTAACTTGACACATCTCAGTTTCGTTGGGGAGTTATGCGTCAGTGTGGTCGCACTCTGGGTTTTAAATAGCATTTCCTAAGAACAGGTCACGGTTGTCAGAGCCGCTGTATATGTCAGGTGGGAAGAGATGCCCTTGATTGCAGATGCTCTAAAAAGCAATTTGTCTTAGACAAATTTACAAGAATTTGAGGAGCAGGGGAGGGAAGGGATGGAGGAGGCTGCAAACAGAGGAAAGAGAAGGAGAAACCAAAGAGGAGAAGGTGGATGGAGACTGTCCCAGTTGAGTCCTTTGTATGGCAGGATGCTCCTGCTGAATTTCTGGGTACTGGGGTGTGGGGGTGAGGGCAGGAATCTGGATTGATTGAATGGAGAAAGAGATGCTGTCCACTTGACAAGCTTCTGCTGCTCCAAATTGTCTCTCATGGTCAGAACAAGCTTTGGGAAAAGAAATTCTTTTATCTGGACACTCTGACTGTCTGACCATAAAAGTATTTCATTCTGTTGGTGCCAAGGATCTCTCTCTTAGGCAATGAGGAGCTGGGAGGGAGATCACCATAGTAGGCCCTGTTTATTCTCAGAAATTTCCATCCATATACTAGATCTGACTAGCAAAGTTCTGGAGGGTTGGAGAAGACTGATTAAGATAAAGAGAAATTGGCTCTACCACTTTGGAAAACAGTTTGGCATTACCTAGTATAACTGAGCATACCTTAGAGCTGTACTATATAATAATAAGGAAGCCACTAGCCCCATGTGGCTACTTCAATTTAAGTTAATTAAGATGGAATAAAATTGATAAAACTGGGGGTAAAGAGATCAAGATGGCAGAATGAGAAGTTTCACGGATCCATCACCCCATAGAAGCTTTGAACAATCAGAAAGAACTGGCAGAAACATTGTTCTCAAAGCTCCAGAAAACAGTTAAAGATTGCAGTCATAAGGTGAGATATGAATCAAGAAAAAGGCCACTTAAGAGTAGTAGGAACTCCTGGCTCCCTGGCTGGCCTCTCCCCCATCTCCTCACAGGCTTGGTGCAGCCAGCTATGCTTGTAATGTGAATTCCTGGTTCCGGTTCCAGAGAGAGCAGGCACATACTAGGCACATATTAGGAGCATGTATATCTGACACAATTAGTCTGGCGGTGGCCTGAGAGTCTTGCTGTGTCAGAACTTACCCTGCCTGTAGAAGGCGGCTCACAGAGCTCTCCTACAGAACGCTGTGGGAGAGCAGTCAAGTGACTGCCTGGAGCAAGGGATTGCTGGCTCTAAGTATACAGTGCAGTGCCCAGACTGTAAGGAAACTGTTTCCTAGGATGGAGGGGACATTTGGAACCACATAAATGATCTAATTGCATATGCCCAGGATGCATGCTCGGAAAGGTCCAGAGAGGCCCCTATGCGCTGGCCTGGAGCTATTCTCTAAACTCATTGTACGGATAAGCTCTGAAGGAGAGCACTGGCATGGGTCAATCTGCAAAGATTGGGAAAGGTGTTTTCTTTTTAATTTTTTTTTGTTAGCTTCTGACATTCAAGGAAAGCTTTGTTATAATGCTAGCTGTATACATAGGCGTCAGAGTCCAAATTCCAGTGATAACACATTAAAATATCAAAATGTCGAGGTTTCAACAAAAGGTTACAAAACATACAAAGAAACAAAATGATGGCCCAGGCAAAGGAGAAGAGTAAAGCACTAGAAACCATTAATGAGGAGGACCAGACATAGGACATACCAGACAAAGACTTTTAAAAAATGGCCCTAAATATGCTCAAAGAGCTAAAGGAAAATATGGATAAAGAACCAAAGGAATTCAGGAAAATGATAGGTGAACACAAAGAAAATGTATTCAACAGCAGATTGGAGCTGGCAGAAGAAAGAATCAGAGACTTTGATGATATGACAATTAAAATCATCTAGTCTGAGGAGCAGAAAGAAAAAAGAATGTAGAAAAGTGAACAGAGCCTGAGGAACCTGCGGGACACCATCAGGTGTACCAACATATGCGTTGTGAGAGTCCCAGAAGGAGAAGAAAGAGAGAAATGAGCAGAGAGAATATTCAAAGAAGTGATGATGGAAAACTTTCCAAATTTAGTGAAAGACAGTAGTATACACATCCAAAAAGCTCAACGAATTCCAAACAGGATAAACCCAAATGGACTCACACCATGCCATGTTATAATCAAACTGTCGAATGCCAAAGATAAAGAGAGAATTCTGAGAGGCATAAGAGAGAAGCAACGTGTCACATACCGGGAACCTCAGTAAGACTTAAGTGCTGGTTCCTCACTGGAAACTATTGAGGCAAGAAGGCAGTAGAATGACATATTAAAAGTTCTGAAAGTGAAAAAAGTCAACCAAGTATTCTATATCTGGAAAAACTGTCTTTCAAAAATGAGGGAAGGATTAAGACAATCCCAGCTAAACAAAAGCTGAGGGACTTCGTCATCACTAGACCAGTTCCAACAGGAGATGCTAAAAAGTTCTGCAGGTTGGAAGGCAAAGACACTAGACAATTGACAAAATTCAGCCACATGAAGAAATAAACATCTCCAGCAAAGATAATGACATGGGTAAATATAAACACCGGTATTATTATATTTTTGAGTTTTAACTCCACTTTCTACTTCCTACGGGATCTAAAATGCATAAAATGTAATGATAAATCAATGGTTTTGGGCTCATAATATATATGCATGTAATTTGTGACAAGAGCTACGTAATGATGGGAGGACGGAAGGGTATCGGAACATGGTTTATGTATGCTATTGAAATTTTAGTTGGTATCAAGACAAATAAGATCATTATAGATTTAGGGTGTTAAATTTAAACCCTATGGTAGGCTCAAGAAAATATCAAGAATTTGTGAACTCACAGAGACAGAAAGTAGTGTACAGGTTACCAGGGGTGGGAGGGCAGGGGCAGTGGGGAGGTGATGCATAACGGGTGTAGGGTTTCTCTTTGGGGAGATGGTAACATTCTAGTAATGGATGGTGGGAGGGTATTGCAGTATTGTGACTGGGATTAATCCCACTGAATGGTATGCTTGGGAGGGGTTGAGATGGGAAGATTTATATCGTGTATGTTTCCACAAATTAAAAGAAAAGAAGAGAGGATGACAAATGCAATGCAAAACACCAGATGGGATCAGAGAATGGAGGAGAAAAGGCTCAAAAGGACATTACTGGGACATAAGAAAAAAATTGGAATATAGAATGTAAGCTTTAAATCAATGTTAAATTATTTGAACTTGAATACTGCATTTAAAGTGGTTACATCAGTGATTATCCTTGTTCTTAAGAAATATACATGGAAGTATTATGTGTTCAAGGAGTATGATGTATGCAACCAGCTCTCAAATATTCAGAAAATAAATAGATTAGATAGATGGATGACAGATAGATAGATAGATAGATAGATAGATAGATAGATAGATGATAGAATGATACAGCAAAAGTAACAAAATGTTAAAATTGGTGAATCTGGGTATCAGGGGTTGGGGTGGAGTTAGTATTATTTTTTGCAGCTATCCTATAAGATTGAAGTTATTTCAAAATAAAAAGTTTAAAAAATGGAATAAAATTACTTAAAAATTCCTCAGTTATCTTAGCCACATTTCAAGTGCTCATTAGTCAGGCATGGCTAGTGGCTACCATATTGGGAAGCACAAACTTTCATAGAACATTTTCGTCATTGTAGAAAGTTCTATTGGGCAGCACTGCCTTCAAGAAAACTCTTACCTATGAGCATCAGGGGTCATATACTTGAATGTTCAAAGCATCCTTGTTCATAATAGCAAAAGACTGGAAACAACAGAAATATTTATCAGCAGTAGAAAGTTCAAATCAGCTGTGGTCTGTTGATACAGTGGAATATTATACAGCAGTGAAAATGAATAAGCTATAGATATTAATATGGATGAATTCTAAATGAGCAAATGATTCTATGTAAAGTTCAAAATATGTAAAACTAAAAAATGGAATCTTTCAGGCATTCGTGTATGAATGTAAATTATAAAAATCAAAAGCAAGGGAATATTAGCACAAATTGAAGATAGTGCTTACCTCTGAGGGAATGAGGAAAATACAGTGGAAAGGGGCACACTGGGGCTTCTGAGGGTCACACACAGGTTATTACTTAAGCACAGTGATGGAAGCATAGCTGTTTATTATTCCATAAACTGTACAGATATATTTTATGCATGGTTTGGTATAGTTTTTTAAAGGGAAAATGCTGAGAGAGCAAAGGAAGAACACCGTGTCTGCTATCTCTGCTTAAAAATCTTGAAGACACGTCAGACTCGATACGTCCACGTCCAAACTCATGATCTTCTCCACCCCTCCCACCCCCACGAAACCTAGCTCAGCAAATGGCCCAGCACCACACACCGTCAGTGGGAACCCCAAAATTCCCAAATGAGGCATCATCCTTGACGCTTCCCTCCTGCCTATTCAACCTATCACCAAATCGTGTCGATTTTACCTCCTAAAATACTTCTCAGCTGCCCACTTTTCTCCTCCATGGCCACCCACGTCCAAATGCCCCTCTCTGTCCTAGATTTCCATAGGATCCTCCAGGCTGCCCTTCCTGCAGGGAACGTTGCAGCCAGAATGGTCTTCTCAAAATGCAAATCAGATGATAACTCCTAGCTTTAAACACCTTCCAGAATTTGTTGGTCTGATAAAGGCCAAACTCCTGCCTTCCCTCCAGCAGCCTCTCGACCATTCTGACCGTTCTCCACCCCCAGCCCTGTACTGCAACCCCCGTGGCCTCCTTTCAGTTCCTCGCCTGCCCGGACCCCTCACCCCCTCCCAACCTCCTTGCCCGGTTAGTTCCCTCTTCCTCCAGATCCAGCATCTCCTCCCCAGGGAAGCCTTCCCAGCTGTGCCGGTTTGTATATTTATGTCCCCCAGAAAAAGCCATATTCTTTAATGCATTCTTGCGGGGGCAGACGTATTAGTGTGGATTGGGTTGGAACCTATTGGTTCAGTGTCCATGGAGATGTGCAGGTGATAACTCTGACTGGATAATTTCCATGGAGGTGTGGCTCCGCCCATTCAGCGTGGCCCTTGTTTAGTTTACTGGAGCACTATATAAGCTCAGACAGAAGGGGCTTATCGTTAGCTGGACCTGAGACAGACATTCTGAAGACAGCCATTGGAAGCTGATGCAGACACTTTGGAGAACTCCATTTTGAAATTCAACCTGAGAGCAAGCAGACACCAGTCACATGCCTTCACAGCTAACAGAGGTTTTCCTGATGCCATTGGCCATCCTCCAATGAAGGTACCCGATTGTTGATGCCTTACCTTGGACACTTTATGGCCTTAAGACTGTAACTGTGTAAACAAATAAACCCCCTTTTATAAAAGCCAATCCATCTCTGGTGTTTTGCATCCCGGCGGCATTAGCAAACCGGAACACTAGCTCTCTCCCCAGTCCTCGTCCTAGTCCTCTTCTTATCTTGCTCTTTTCCTGAGAGTCCCTTTTCTCTGTAAATCTGTGTTCATTGGTGTGATTAGATGTTCAATGTCTGTTTCCCTCCTAGACCTCCAGCTTGTAAAGGGCAGAGGCTGAGCTGCGTTTACTCCCCATGATGTCAGTAGCACCAGCACATGGCCGAACTCAGAGTAGATGCTCAGTAAATATTTCTTGAATAAATGAGCAAGGGCTCATCTTTCTGCTTCTCCCAGTGCCTGACCCATTTCAAGGCAAGTCTGGGTGGTGACGGCTGCCTGGGTCTCTGAGGTTTAAGGCAGAATGTGGGTCCAATCCCTAGCAATTGACCCAGAGCAGCACAGCAGCTTGCAGTGTAGACATTTCATTCAGAGTATTAGTTTTGTCTGGCTGCCGTAACAAATTACTACAAACTTTGGAGGCTTAAAACAATGCACATTTATTCTCTTACAGTTCTGGAGGTCAGAAGTCTGAAATCAGTTTCCCTGGGCTGAAATAAAGATGTCGGCAGGGCTTCCTATGCATCCTCAGGAGGCTCTAGGGGAGAATCGATTTCCTTGCCTTTTCTGGCTTCTAGTACTGCATTCTGTTCATTCTTTGGCTTGTGGCCCCTTTCCACATCTTCAAAGCCAGTAGCCTGGCATCGTCACCTCTCTCTCTCTGCTGAGGTCATCACATCTGCTTCTCTCTTCTATGTCAAAATTCCGTCTGCCTCCCTCCTATAAAGGTCCACCCAGATAATCCAGGATAATCTCCCCATCTCAAGATCACTGGTTTAGTCACATCTGCAAAGCCCCTTTTGCCACTTAAGGTAACATTCCCAGGTTCCAGGATTGGGACCTGGATATCTTGATGGCCATTATGCTGCCTGTCACACTGTGCGATGACAGCAGTTCATTTAGGGATCACGCCCCGAGCTGGACTCCCAGTGTGACGGGGACACAGATGGCCATGGCAAGGCTGAGAGGGAGGGAAGGCAATGCACAGCATGTGGAGAGCTCCCATCACCTCATCTTATGTGAATTTTCACCTTTCTTTAAAACCTCTTAAAACATAAAAATAAAAATAAAAATACAAACAAGCCTCTTATAAGACAGAGAGCTCAGCAAACTGCTATGGCCTGGCAATTAATGGTTTTTCTACTCTATTTGCTTGCTTCTGTAATGTTGCTGATGTGAGTGGCAGCAGAGGTTGTGAAGTGCTTGCCCATCTCCATCGATGGTCCAAATAGAGGCTCCGTTCTCTTCTCTTCTCGTAGTCCAGAATCATATAATGCTTCACTGGACCCTCGTTTTCACATTTCCCTTCAAATAACATCTCTTGATGTTTCTGGGATGGGAAGCTCAAAGAGAAATGGGAGGGGGAAAACAACAAACAACTTAGCAGACATGCCGTGGTGTCTTGGGTCTTGCAACCATAGTTGGCCCCAGCTGTATACCCGAGACAGTACGCTGATTTTCATTTTGAGTTGCTCAATTGGCTGCTATTCATTGAGCGATACTTGACATAGATCTTGTTTTCTCCCAGAATTCTCACCTACCCTTTAGTCCCTCTGTTCTCATTCCCCTAAACTCCTCTGGGGTTTCAAGTTAGATGTGGTCAATCCAAGACACATCTCAGTGAGCTCTGCCTTGGGTGATGGAGGCAGCCTGTGTTTTCATTACCAGATCTCCTGACCTTTGACCGGGTTGCTTTCTGATCAAAAGAGAGATCTATATGTGCCCCAGATTAGATTACACCTGGGTTTGAATTCTAGGCTGTGTAATGTTGGATACATACCTTAACCTCTCTGAGCTCTGGTGGCCTCATCTGTCAACTACCTTACAGGGTGATTATGCGGAGTAAACGAGATCATGTGTATTAACTACCCAGGCCAGTGCCTGCCACAAAGTCTGTGCTTATTAGATGTTAGTTTCCTTTCCCCTCAGGAAGAATTTGAGTTCAGAAGTTACCAGAGGCAGCCATAAGAGCAGACACCAGGCCCAGGCTCTTGATTTCTTAATGGTAGGTTATTTGTTTTGAAGAGGAGGCTCTGGAGATTGAAGAGTGGGAGTGAAGGCCTCTTCTGTGACTAGGGATGTTCAGACTGGGGAGGAGAAGACTCCAGGGGCACCCGATATTTGTCTTGAAATATCAGAAGGACTGCCATGTGGAAGAGGGAATTTGTTTCTTTTATATGAAACTAGCACTGACACATAGATACCGCAGTGAATCAGATTATCTCAGGATGAGAGAGGTCTGTCCAAATATTTAGAGCTATTAAAATTGGAACTTTGGAAGGTAATGAGTTTCCCTGCCTGGGAGTATTCAAGCATGCATGTATGCATTCATTCTTTGAACAAGCATATATTGTGTAATTACCATGTGTCAGATTCCGGGGATAAAGCAACAAAAGAGACAGGTGAGAACCCTGCCCTAATAGAGGATAGAGTCCAAGAGGGGAGACAAAAGCTGAATGGCTACTGGGGGATAGAGGGAAGCTGCAGAAAGCTAATAGGATGGGATTGGGAAATAGGAGGTGTTGAGATGCTTTGGCCAATTCTTAAGATTGTTGTTGTTATTATTTGTTAGTGTATATCTCTTGAATAGTTAATGTACCAGGCACAATGCTAAACTTTTTATATGGATTATCTTATTTCATCTTCTTAGCAAACTGATGATGCATATACTCATATGAGCCACATTTAATATAGGTGGAAACTGAGTTTTAGAGAAGTTAAGAGACTTGCCCAAGATCAGCTAGCTAGAATTACTAGGGTTGGGGTTCTTTCTCTAGCAGTCTGACTCCAGAGCCCAGGCTCTTAATCACTAGGCTCCTATGTTTGCCCCAATGCCAGTCTTTGCCCGCCAAGCCAACTGCCCCTCCTCAGAAGGAACCAGCCCCAGCCAGGGCCCTGCAAAGGACAGCCCCACGTGTCATGGGTTTTCTCCTCTCACTACATCCCTCCTCCAGGCCAGAGCTGATTGGTCCGATTGGCTCAGTCTGGGCCAGAGTCTCTCTCCTGGAATGCAGAGACACTGAGCCAGTGAGATGTTGGGGAACTGGCAAACCAAAGTCTGTGAGTAAGCAGAGAAAGCCAGTCTTTGGAGGGAAGTGGGAGGACAGAAGCTGCCTCAAGAGTAGCAAACGAAAGACTGTGGCCCCCAAAGGCAGGGGGTGAATTCGGCCATGATGTTCCCATTTCAGTCCTTAAGTGGCCCAGCTGAACTGGACCTATCCATGAGATGCTGCATCTTCTTGTACCCTGGGAACCCCCTCTCCGGATCCTTGGAGAGGCAGATAAAATGCATTCAAACATCTCCCACCCCATGTTGCCACAGCCCTGGGAAATCCAAAGCACAACCCCTGCACTGGCTGTGAATTCCCAGGGAACCTCCTTTCTCGGGTCTTCTTTGCTCCTAGGCTTGATTTCTTGGGTTCTGCACCCTATCCATCTGGATCTTTCACCAGTTTCCATAACAATAGACAAGACAAAGCCGTGTCCTCCTCGCACAGGTCATTTGAGTAGTAGAGCTGAGGATCATGGGAAGGGGTCACATTGAGCTCTTCACAGCAAACAACTTAAAAATGCATATTTGATTTTCCTGGTCATAAAGGTCCTTTTTACCACCCTCTACAATGAGGCAGTGGGGTGAGTGCCTTTTTTTTTGGCTCTTTTCAAAACACAGGGTCAAGTCTCACCACCTTCCTTGCTTTTCTATTTCTCTCAACCCCTGCCCCCCCACCATTCCAAGTAAGACAAATTCTTCTCCCTGTCTTTTGAGAACACTACCCCAGGTGTTTGTTAAGAAATGATTATAAGCAAAAACTGTGTTATCCCCAAGATAAATTTGGGAAACAGCTGTTAAGAAAAGATTCCCCCCATTTTCTTATTCCTTTAGTAAACCATTTTTTATATCAAGCTAGCTTGAGTGGATTTCTATTTCTTGTATTCTGTGCTGGAATATTCTATTGAAAATGTGGCTATACCAAGAACTATATTTCCCAGAGTCCCTTTCCCTGTATGGATCTAGGTTAAAAGAGGCCAACAGAGGAAGTTGTGGGAAATTTGGGTGGTAGAAGAGAAGTCTTTACTCTTTGAAGGCCATCATGGTTGGATGGGGTGATAATTAGACACAGGTGTCACAGAACCTCCATCTGTCTTCACTCTCATCTACCGTGTATCCAGCTCTTCTTCCTGACTGCTGGCCCTGATGACCAACAGCAGCCCCATGTTCTCTAGACACTTGGCAGACTCACCATTGCAACAGCCTCCCATTGACTTCTCCACCTGCTTCCATTTCATAGCCTCAGCTTGGCAGCTGAACGTGCCTGACTTCTCAGATTTGCTGGTCAGTGACTCTTCTGGTCTTCTACTTCACCTCCCCAGCAACTCCCACAGTTGTGGAAGTTCTAATTCCTATAATGCATCCCTTATCTCATAACTCATGGTGATTCTACTTCCCTAATTGAATCCTAACTGATACACATCACGAGCTTTTCCAAGACAGTCTTTGCAAGACGGCCCCAGGGCAAGGAGCTTACAGAAGCAACCACAAGCAGGAGTTAGTGAAAGTTGCCCACCTTCCACCAGGCTAGCAATTCCCCCAGACCACTGGTTCTTAACCTTGACCACAGACTGGACTCCCCTGTAGAACTTTAAGGACAATATTGATGCCTGGGTCTTACTCCCAGAGAGTCTGTTTTAATTGGTCTAGAGCAACAGGATTTTCAAAGCTCTTTGGATGATCCCACCCATCTCCCATGCACAGACATCCTCTCACTTCTTCTCTGGGTAAAATAGAAGAACCCCATTGTCCATCAGCTGCATATAGATGTCTCATCTTCTTACTTTCCTAATTTTTCTTGATGAAAATTGGCCTGCAAAGGCCACCCTCACTGCTGACATCAACTGCAAGTTCAGAAGTCCCCAAGACTACCCTCAGGACAGATGATTCCCTAGAAGGACGCACAGAACTTAGAAAAGCCATTATACTCATGGTTACAGTTTATACAGTGAGAGGATATAGATTAAAATCAGCAGAGGTAGAGGCACAAAGGGCAGGGTCCGGGGAGACCAGGCATGGAGCTTCTAGTTGTCCTCTCCCAGTGGAGCTGTGCAAACGACATCTGTTTCTTCTAGCAACAATGTATGATGGTACTCATGGAATATTGTCAAGCGGGGAAGCTCAGCTAAGCCTTGGTGTCCAGAGATTTCATGAGGGCTGAGCCATGTCAATGTGGTTGACTGCCCACATGGCTGACCTTAGTCTCCAGCACTTCTGGAGGTTGAGCTGATATGTGACCCAAGACCCCCTCAATAAATCACACTGTTAGCATAGACCTTCTGCCGTGGCAGAAGGCCGCCAGGTAAACAAAGCCACTCTATGGAAGGGCACTCCAAGCACTTGGAAGTTACCTCCCACGAGTCAAAGAAAAAGGCCAAATACCTCTTTGGATGAAGTTAATCTTTTACTCCATATGGCTCCAGACAAAAGGTGTGAAATCTTCTCTCTGTTTGGATCCTCTGCACAGCAGTGGGTTTCTCTCTCCCTAGTAGTTTAGGATTGTGATTCAGAATCAGAATGAAATTTTTGTTGTGGTCTGCCATGATGTACGATAATTCTGATGCCACTTGTGGTCTTCATCATCATTATATCCTTAATCAAAATACATTGATGAAGCTATTAACTGAGCATGGTACTATATTTGTCAAGAAAATTATAAAAACCTTGGTTTCTAAGAACTTATAATCAAAAGTGGATTTACAATCACTCAGCAGTGATTGCTTTCAGTTTGTTCAATGGCCCACTTATTTTTGACCTCCAAACACCAACACAAGGACTCTTTTCTTATTTTTATTTTTTAAAGAAATCAAGCGAGCAAGCCAAGAGTTGAAAGGCATGTAACTTCTCAGCTTCTTCATTGAACTGCCGAGTGGTCTTGGGATGAGAATGTAATAATGACAAATGTGGGTTCTGGAGTCAGTGCAGAAATTCAGTGCCCGGTCTAGCACTTATTACCTGTGTAAGCTTTACTTATATATTTTCATTAGAGAGTTACAGGTTTACTGGAAAATTATATAGAACCTACAGAGCTCCCATATACCCCTTCTCATACACTCAATTTTCCCTTTTATTAACATTTTACATTAGTTTGGTATTTTTGTTACAATAACAACAACAATATTATTATAATTAGGCTAACTTTAGCCTACTGCTTGCACTAGGATTCACTCTTTGTGTTGTACAGCTCTATGGGAATTTTGGGGGGGTGGTGTTTGGTGAAATATACAACCTAAAATTTTCCTTTTTATCCCTTTTCAAGTGTACAATTCAATGGTGTTAATTACTTTCACAACGTTGTGTCTCCATCACCATCATCCATTGCCAAAACTTTTCCATCATCCAAAACCAGAAAATTCATACCAAGTAAACATTAACTCCCCATTCCCCTCCCCCATATCACTCCTGATAACCTATATTATAGTTTCTGACTTTACGAATTTGTTTATTCTGCTTATTTCATATAAGTGAGACCATGCAATATTTATTTTTTGTGTCTGCCTAAATTCATCCAACATGATGTCTTAAAGGTTCATCTGTGTTGTGGCATGCATCAGAACTTCATTCCTGTTTATAGTTGAATAATATTCCATTGTATGGATGGGCCATATTTTTTTTATCCATTCATCTGTTGCTGGACACTTGAGTTGCTTCCACCTTTTGGCAATCATGAATAATGCCCTTAGGAAGAGCAGATCAAGTTCCTGCTTTCAATTCTTTTGCATATATACCAAGAAGTGGGATTGCTGGGTCACATGGTAATTCTGTACTTAACTTTCTGAGGTATCACCAAACTGATTTCCACATTGACTGCACCATTTTACATTCCCATCATCAGTGAGTGAGTTTCTCCATATCCTCTCCAAACACTTTTTTCCCCAGTCCATAAAAGGGGCTTTGCAAATACTTCTTATTCTCTGCCCAAATTACTCTGGGATATATCGGGGTTTCACACTAACCTGTACAAACCAACCAGATCTTACCCCCTATTCAAGGTTCCATGTAATTATCATGTCTCCAAACAATTTTTATCTTCTGTGTTGTTTTTTTAATAGTAGCCAGTCTAGTGGGTATGAGATGGTATCTGACTGTGGTTTGATTTGCATTTCCCTGATGGCTAATGATGTTGAGGAACTTTTCAAGTATTTATTGGTCATTTGTACCAATGTCAATTCAAGTCTTTTCCATTTTTTAATTGGGTTGTTTATCTTTTTGTCATTGAGTTGTAGGAGTTCTTTATATATTCTAGATATATAGACATATATATATAATCCTTATCAGATATATGGTTTCCAAATATTTTCTCCCATTTTCTAGGTTGTCTTTTTCTTATATTTTTCTAATATTTATTTATGACCAATAAATTGGCTTTGTTATGTGGATGAACTAATAAAATAGTTATATTCAATAACTTTTGAAAAATGAAATCATTTCCAAAAAGTTAAAAGATAATGTATATGTGTATACATTAAAGCAAAATATTAAAGCATCTTCATATATGTCATCTGAACATGAAAAAGAAGCCACAACCAGAACACTTGCTCTCAATCCATATTCATGTTCTTTAACCAATTCCTCAGCTGCCCTGGGCTCCAAGGTTGTGTCAGTGGTATTGTTCTGAAGAATGTGTGTGTGATGGGGGTGTGTGTGTACTTAGTACAGTCCTATTCATTTTAACTTTTATAAAATTACCTGTTATCCTCTTAAAAGTTACATTTCTCAGTTAATAAATTTTGCATCATTGGCAACTTCAGGTGACTTTTCTTATACGATATGGTTCATTTAATTAGTACAGTACTTTTTCTAAAGGTGCTGAAGTAAAGCAAATTCTGCCAAATAAAGGATATTCTGAATTCTACCATTTTCATATTAAATATTTAAATACTTCTGCCCAAATATGGCTACAGCTTCTATGATTTGGGCCCCATTTCTTTTTTTTTTTTTTTTTCATTTTAATTGAGATTGTTCAGATACCATACAATTATCCAAAGATCCAAAGTGTACAATCACTTGCCCCTGGGTACCCTCATACAGCTGTGCATCCATCACACTTAATTTTTGTTCAATTTTTAGAAACTTTTCATTACTCCACACAAGAAATAAAGTGAAAGATGAAAAAAGAAAAAAAGAAAAGAAAACTCTAAACCTCCCCTATCCCTAACCAACCCCCCTCAATTGTTGACTCCTAGTATTGATATAGTACATTTGTTACTATTTATGAAAAAATGTTGAAATACTACTAACTGTAGTATATAGTTTGTAATAGGTATATAGTTCTTCCCTATATGCCCCTCTATTATTAACTTCTAATTATATTATCATACGTTTGTTCTGGTTCATTAAGTGATTTCTAGTATTTGTACAGTTGATCATGGACATTGCCCACCATAGGATTCAGTTTTATACATTTCCATCTTTAGACCTCCAGCTTTCCTTCTGGTTACATATATGACTCTGAGCTTCCCCTTTCCACCTCATTCACACACCATTCGGCACTGTTAGTTATTCTCACATCTTGCTACCAACACCCCTGTTCATTTCCAAACATTTAAGTTCATCCTAATTGAACATTCTGCTCATACTAAGCAAGAGCATCTACATTTTTCCACAAGGCAGGAGGGAGAGTCAAAGAAGGTAGAGAGGCAAAAGAAAGACGAAACAACAACAACAAAAAAATGACAGCTAGGAAGCAGCAAAAGGAAAAATAACCTTAAATCAAAGTAGAATAAAGAATCAGACAATACCACCAATGTCAAGTGTCTCACATGCCTCCCCTATCCCCCTCTCTTATCTGCATTCACCTTGGTATATCACCTTTGTTACATTAAAGGAAGCGTAATACAATGATTCTATTAGTTACAGTCTCTAGTTTATGCTGATTGCATCCCTCCCCCAATGCCTCCCCATTTTTAACACCTTGCAACATTGACATTTGCTTGTTCTCCCTCGTAAAAGAACATATTTGTACATTTTATCACAATTGTTGAATACTCTAGATTTCACCAAGTTACATAGTCCCAGTCGTTATCTTTCCTCCTTTCTTGTGGTGTCTCACATGCCCCCCATCTTCCTCTCTCAACCGTATTCATAGTTATCTTTGTTCAGTGTACTTACATTGTTGTGCTACCATCTCCCAAAATTGTGTTCCAAACCACACACTCCTGTCTTCTATCACCCTGTAGTGCTCCCGTTAGTATTTCCTGTAGGGCAGGTGTCTTGTTCACAAAGTCTCTCATTGTCTGTTTGTCAGAAAATATTTTGAGCTCTCCCTCATATTTGAAGGACAGCTTTGCTGGATACAGGATTCTTGGTTGGTGGTTTTTCTCTTTCAGTATCTTAAATATATCACACCACTTCCTTCTTGCCTCCATGGTTTCTGCTGAGAGATCCGCACATAGTCTTATTGAGCTTCCTTTGTATGTAATGGATTGCTTTTCTCTTGCTGCTTTCAGGATTCTCTCTTTGTCTTTGACATTTGATAATCTGATTATTAAGTGTCTTGGCGTAGGCCTATTCATATCTCTTCTGTTTGGAGTACGCTGCGCTTCTTGGATCTGTAATTTTATGTCTTTCATAAGAGATGGGAAATTTTCATTAATTATTTCCTCTATTATTGCTTCTGCCCCCTTTCCCTTCTCTTCTCCTTCTGGGACACCAATGATATGTACATTATTGTACTTTGCTTCATCCTTGAGTTCCCGGAGACGTTGCTCATATTTTTTCATTCTTTTCTCCACCTGCTCCTTTGTGTGTAGGCTTTCAGGTATTTTGTTCTCCAGTTCCTGAGTGTTTTCTTCTGCCTCTTGAGATCTGCTGTTGTATGTTTCCATTGTGTCTTTCATCTCTTGTGTTGTGCCTTTCATTTCCATAGATTCTACTAGTTGTTTTTTTTTTGTTGTTGTTGTTGTTTTGTTTTGTTTTTTTTGTTTTTTTTTTTTAAAGGTACCCAGTGTTCTTTTTTACTTCAATTGCTCTTTTTCACTTTAATTATTATTGTTATTTTTGGGTGTGTGCTAATGAAGGTGTCAGGGATTGAGTTAGGTGATGAATGTACAACTATGTAATGGTACTGTGAACAATTGAATGTATGATTTGTTTTGTATGACTGCGTGTTTTATATCTCAATAAAATGCAGATTAAAAAAAAAGTGACACTTTCTTAACACATTTTAAGTGCCTGAGTTGGAGAGGAGGGCCCTTCACCCCCGAGGGACTGGCAGGGGAGAGCGCCGGGCAGAGAAGGTGAGTCAGAATCCACGTCCATGCTGGGGCTCCCTGGCCAAGGGCCAGGACAAAGGGGCAGGCAGCAGGCTTGGTGCTTAGGTTTCTGGCTCTGAGCATCAGTACCAGTGGTAACAAGATGCCTCAGGTGACAAAGCAAAGCCCCCCGCCACCTTTAAGGCTCAGGGTGAGCATCTTCTCCTCGGCCCCCAGTGGCCTGGAAGTTGCCATGCAGAGTGGCTGGTCTCCGGCATCTACACCTTCCCAGCTCCAAAGTGTTTGGTGGCTACAGGCTAAAATTAAGTCTAAACATTTTTAAATAGTTGAGACAAAATCTATTATGGGTTTTTTAAAAATTGGCATGTTGTGAGGCTGTCTAAGCACCTCTGGGGACCACTGTGAGAGGGCAGTACCCGGCTGAGTGCACCAGGGTCGGAGGTGGGGGTGGCCTCATGAGCCAACCCTGGGAGCAGCGCAGGCCGAGGCCAATGCAGACCAACACGCAATCGCCCCTCTCGGATGGATTCACTGAAGGTTTTGATTTGTTCTGGCAACAAAACTAACAGCCCTCAGGCTCGGCAAGACATTGTTGGCCTTTGGAGAAAGCACCAAGGCAGCTGGTGGGAGGCATTAAGATAGATTCTCGGTGGGAAAGGAATGAGCTATACAGATGAATTATGGGAAGGTCTTAGGTGTCAGAGCCCAAGAGATAACAGGAGTAAGGATGGACTGCCCAGCCTTAACCTGGTGTTTAAACAGAAAAAAAATGCCCTTCCTTAAAATTATTAGGGGAAGTGGGGCTTAATGGACCTGTAGGATCTGAGAGCAAAGGAGAAAAACTAGGCTGATGGGAAAACAAGAGCTGGGAAAAGGAGGCCACACAGTTCCCTGGGTCGATGGGACTGCGGCCCACAGGGCCAGAGCAGCATCTCTTCCTTCGGAAGAGATCGCCTGAGTTTGCAGGACTGGGACTGTCAGCTTTCTGGGCACCTCCCGATCTCTGGTTGTTGGAATTCCCTTGTGTCTCAAAAGTCTTGGAGCATCAAGAAAAGTCTCTCTCCAGCAATTTCTTTCCCAGACAGAAAGCAGCCAACACTCCTGGAAAAAAGGTCCTTTCTACCCAATCTGCTCCAGGAGGGTGGGACAGCAGCCAGCCCGCAGGAAAGGCCCTCGCAGGCTCACATGTCCCAGTTGGAGGCTGTGCACAGTCTGCAGAGGCTCAGAACTCCCAGTCATCCACCTCCAGTTCTTCCAGGTTTGTTACCAGGCCAAAAATGCCACTGTGATCCTGAGACTGGCTGCCCTCAAAATTGATGATGGGAGTAACAGGACGAAGTAGTTCAGGCAAAGCCTCGGAGGCACGGCGCTTGATCTGCTTGAAGAAAGAATGGTTCAGGAGGGTGCTGGCACTTGGCCTTACGTCCGGGCTGCGCTGAAGGCACTGCTCCACAAAATGGTGGAAATAGGGGGAAAAGGTGCGGTGGGAAGGGTGGGAAGGAGAGTCACCATTGGAGGTCCTGGGGGTGCTGGTGGCCAGACTCTCGCTCAGGCCGGAGTTGGCCCCTGAGCGCGAGGTGCTCATGGTCAGCTCCTCAGCAGGGATGGTGCTAGTGTCCAACAGGCAGGGCACTGTGCCATTCAGTTTTTCCAGGAGCATCTGGGTGGCAGGCATATCCTTGAAGGGGACATGGCCATTGGCCAGTTCACAGGCTGTGATTCCCACACTGTAGATGTCAGACTTGGCATCATAGCCCTGAAGATTCTGCTGGAGGACCTCTGGGCTGAGCCAGGGCAGAACCTTGATGCTGTACTTGGGGAAATCATGGACAACACGCTGCCGCTGCCCATGGCTGATCATGCTGAGGTTGCTGCGTAACCCAGACAGGTAGACCTTCCCATCCATGGAGATGAGAATGTGGCTGGCTTTGACACTCCTGTGTACGTAGCCCATGTGGTGGATGTAGTCTAGGGCCTTCAGCACCCCCTGCAGGATGTAAGCAATCGCCAGTTCGCTCATGCCATCCATGAAGTGTGTACAGATGAGATCCTTTGCAGAGCCATATGCCATGAATGATGTGACAACCCACAGCTCATTGTCTGCAATAAAGGTGGCTCGATATGGCACAATGTTGGGATGGTTGAAGAGTTTAGAGACATGAAGCTCCCCCTGCAAGAATGTCACCATCTCATTGGAACAAGCTTCTAGATTAATCCTTCGAACTGTCACATACTCTCCTGTTGGTCTATACCTTGCGAGATTCACTGTCATCAGGTCCTCAAATCCTTTGCCTATAATGGTGAGTAGCTCATAACACCCTCCCTCTGGCAGAAAGCTACTCATGATCTCTCGTTTAGAGAAGGATGCTATCGACTCTGAGCTCACCTCATTGGTCTCCAAATAGTTCCAAATCTCTTAAGCCCTCAACAATGAACTTTTCCGAGACCCACCGCCTAATTCGCTCTGGTTTACTTACAAGAAAAGACATGAGTTCCTAATGTGTAGACCTACTTGAAATTCAAAAATTTAAACCTCTCACGTATGTTTTTTAAATGAAATTACTTGAGGATGTACTTCAGCAAAATGAGGTTAAAATCTGGTCCTGGAGTTAGCGTGCGCTGTATCGACTCCGTCTCAGCTCCACCTCCTGGGTTGTTGGCCGCGCCACCGCCAGGCCGGTTGCTGGGGCCTAGTTGTTTTTTTGAACTTTTGATTTCTGCCGTATACATGTCCAGTGCTTCCTTTACAGCCTCTATCTCTTTTGCAATATCTTCTCTAAACTTTTTGAATTGATTTAGCATTAGTTGTTTAAATTCCTGTATCTCAGTTGAAGTGTAAGTTTGTTCCTTTGACTGGGCCATAACTTTGTTTTTCTTAGTGTAGGTTGTAATTTTCTGTTGTCTAGGCATGGTTTCCTTGGTTATCCGAATCAGGTTTTCCCAGACCAGAACAGGCTCAGGTCCCAGAGGGAAGAAATAGTCACTATCTGGTTTCCCTGCGGGTGTGTCTTAGAAAATTGCTCCACCCTGTGATGCCTCGGGTCACTGTGCTTTTCTGCCCAGCAGGTGACGCCTGTTAGCCTATAATTCTTGACCGGTGTGAGGAGGTATGGCCGTGTTCCCCCAGGCTCTGGGGTCTGGTTCTGAATGGAAAGGGCCCCACCCCTTTCCTCCTAGAGAAGACAGACCCCCCAGGTGGAGGTCATTAGCATTTCAATGGTCTCGCTCTCTGCTTGTGCTGTCTCCGCCCTTCCCTGAGTCACAGCCCTGGAAACTGAAAATGACTGGGGCTTTCTCCACTGAGCCAAAAAAGAAACGGATAGTCCCCTTCAGACCCAGTCCAAGGCGACCCTCCGGCTCTCCCAGGTCAGTCGTCACCCAAAGCCTCTGTCTGTTTTTTGGGGCTGCGTACCTGTAGTGAGCAGTTCACACTCGCTACTTAAAACCCCAGTTGGAGCTCAGCTGAGCTGTATTCGCTTGCTGGGAGAGAGCTTCTCTGTGGCACCACGAGGCTCCGCAGCTCGGGCTATGGGGAGGGGGTCTCCCGACCTGGTTCCGCAGGTTTTACTTACAGATTTTATGCTGTGTTCTCGGGCATTCCTCCCAATTCAGGTTGGTGTATGATGAATGGATGATCTCGTTTGTCCCCCCGCAGTTATTCTGGATTATTTACTAGTTGTTTCTGGTTTTTTGTAGTTGTTCCAGGGGGACTACTTAGCTTCCACTCCTCTCTATGCCGCCATCTTGCCCCACCTCCTGGGCCCTGTTTCTTGATAAATGTATTTATGAGACAAAACTCATTAAATAAGATGTGCTATTTATCTCTTGAACGTATTTTCAAATTTTAAAGTTGCAATATCTTAGGCTTTCTGAGTTTCATTGCATTTTGGTACAGACTAAATATTTATCCAGTTAAAAATGTGAGCATCATAAAAATAATTCTTCTCCAAGTTGAGATACTCCAAAGCAGCTTAGAATTTCAAAATTAAACCTTGCCCATTGATTCCTTTATTTATCTTGTTTGTTCCTCCTTGCTTTAAAGGATAAAATTAAAAATTCTTGAATGTGGGATTTGTTTTTGATTATTGCAATTCTCTGAAAGTTGCAAAAGCTGATGTTTTGTCTCTCCAATTTGAATTAAAGATTTCCAATTGATTTTGAGCACAATGATAACATGTTGAGAACTTTGTTATGTTCAGTGCTGTCAGAGAATGCTCAATTGCTTAACAAAGGTTCAGCATTTCTGAATGGCCTTGAGACAAACATTAGAAGAGAGAGAACCCTTCTCTACTGTCATGTTTCTTTTCTTGCACATTCAACATTAGCTCATTACAAATAGCTTCTAAATCCATTAATCTGGCATTTGTACACACACATAATCTTTGCCAGTTTTCTCAACAGCTTCTATTTCCATTGCTAGCCCTCAGCTAGTTTGCACACAATTATAAATCACATGCACACCACAACTAATTCCAAGCACATTTGGTCTCCATCCATTTCTTCATTTAATAGGAAGAATGTTTTACCATGACACTGGGGTTCACCAAAACTTGGATTTCTATTATCAGAGCACCAGTTTTATCTTAAATGCTGAATTTTTAAACTAAATTTGCAATAGCATTCACCAAAATGCTGGATGTTTCACTTCAGCGGAATGAACTTCTAAAAGTTTTACTTTTGTTCCATTGATTGCAATAAACAACAACAAGAACAACAACAAAACAAAAACACAGGTTTGAGATTAACCTGATTTGTAATTGAAGCATCTGATGGATGTAGGATACATTTGGTGCCATTTTACTTTTGCAGAGTTCTTGTTCTGCTAATTGAATTAACACATTGATTGCTACACTGCATTTTTTATATGTGCACAAGAAAACAATGAATTTTAAAAAATGAGCATCATTAATTTAGCAGAATAGCCTTTGCTCTAAATGTAAGCTCTTGCTTCACAGAGTAATTAATATATGTACCTTCTGTGGTTGCCCAAGGTAAATCTTCTTTCAGGCACAGTCTTAAAGCACTAACTTCAGAAGCAATTGCTCTGGCTTCTTTAGTCTGCTTGTATCTTCTGGTCAGGATAACGCCATCCCCATTGTGGCTGGCAGAAAGGCCCCCAAAGATGTTCCGACCTAATCCCCACACGTCTGGAGGAAGATGGTCCCTGTCAGCTGGAGGGACACACAGAACATGCTGGTGCTGGAGAGGAGAAGCCATTCCTGGTCCAGGGGGCTCCTGAGCATCCGCTGCACCCTGGCTCCAGGGCAGGGGATGGGTACAGAGTTCAGGAGACAGAGGCCTCCAGGTATGGAACCGGAAGTTTCTCCCTCTGCCCTTCAGCACCATCCTTGGTTGATTCCTACCTGAGCGGCCCATGCTGATTTCTCCTTTCTCCAGGGAGTTGGGGGTGGGATTAGGCCAAGCACAAGGGGGAATAGGTGGGGGAGAGGAAAGCAAAGGGGCAGAGAGGGGGAGGGGGAAAGGAGGGTGAAGCCAAGCCCAAGGGTGAGGTGGGGATAGGGGACAAGCCTGCTGGGGAGAGACAGCAAGGCCAAGCATGGAGGAGCAAGGGAAGCAAGGAGGGCAGAAAGGGCAAGCATGGGCAGGGATGAGGGGGATGGAGGTGATCACAGAGGCCACAGGAGGGGGTGGAAGGGCTGGAGGTTGTCTTTTTACTTTCTTGATAAAGTCCTTTAATGTACAAAAGTTTTAAATTTTGATGAATTCCCATTTATCTATTTTTTTTCTTTTTTTCCTCATGCCTTTGGTGTAAAGTTTAAGAAACCACTGCCTAATGCAAGGCACTGAATATGTTTCCTTATGTATTCTTCTATGAGTTTCATAGTTTTACTTCTTATATTTAGGTCTTTGATCCATTTGGAGTTAATTTTTGTATATGGTGTGAGGTAGGGGTCTACCTATCCAGTTCACCCAGCACCATTTGTTGAAGAGCCCTTTTTTTCTCTACTAGTGTATTTGGCACCCTCCCCAAAGATCAATTGGCCAAAGGTGAGAGGGTTGATTTATGAGCTTTCAATTCTATTCCATTGGTCTATATCTGTTCTTATGCCAGTACCATGCTGTTTTGATTGCTATAGGTTTGTAATACATTTTAAAATCATGCGAAGTGTGAATCCTCCAACTTTATTCTCCTTTTTCAAGATTGTTTTGGCTATTTGGGGCCCCTTATCCTTCTATATGAGCTTGATGATTGGCTTTTCCATTTACATGAGGAAGTCTGTTGGAATTTGGGTTGGAATTGTGTTGAGTCTGTATATCTCTTTGGGTAGGAATGATGTCCTAACAATATCTAGACTTCCAATCCATGAATATAGAATGTCCTTCCATTTATTTAGGTCTTCTTTAATTTCTTTCAGCAGTGTTTTGTAGTTTTCCCTGTACATGTCCTTGCATCTTTGGTTAAATTTATTCCTTAATATTTGATTCTTTTATATGCTATTGTAAATCTAATTGTTTTCTTTATTTCCTTTTCAGATTGTTCGTTACTAGTGTATAGACATAACACTGATTTTTGCATGTTGTTCTTGTACCCTGCCACTTTGCTGAACTCATTTATTAGTTCTAGTAGCTTTGTTGTGGGTTTTTCAGGATTCTTTGTGTATAGGATTATATCATCTGCAAATAGGAAGAATTTTACTTGTTCCTTGCCTATTTGGATGCCTCCTATTTATGTATTTATTTATTTATTTATTTATTTATTTATTTATTTATTTTGCCTAATTGCTCTGGCTAGAACTCGTAGCACAATGTTGAATAACATTGAGTATCCTTGTCTTGTTCCTGATCTTAGAGGAAAAGCTTTCAATCTTTGACCATTAAGTATGATGTTAACTGTGGGTTTTACATATATTCCCTTTAGAATTTTCCTTCTAATCCTAGGTTTCTGAGTGTTTTTATCAAGAAGGGGTCTGGATTTTGTCAAATGGTTTTCTATGTCAATTGAGATGAGCATGTGTGTTTTTTTTCTTTATTCTATTAATGTGATGTATTACATTAATTTATTTTCTTGATTTGGGCCACCCTTGCATACCTGGCATAAATCCCACTTGATCATTGTGATGGTTAGGTTCATGTGTCAACTTGGCCAGGTGATGGTGTCCAGGTGTCTGGTCAAGCAAGCACTGGCCTAACCGTTACTGCAATGGCATTTGTGGCTGGTTAATAAATCAGAAGGCTGGTTTATTAAATCATCAGTCAGTTGGCTGCAGCTGTGACTGATTACATCTACAAAAGGGTGTGTCTTCCACAATGAGAGAATTTGATCAGTTGGATTTAATCCAATCAGTTGAAGACTTTTAAGCAAGACAGATAGAGGACCTCACTTCTTCTTTGGCTAACCAGCGAAGCATTTTCTGAGGAGTTCACTGAACACCTTCATCGGAGTTGCCAGTTTGCTGCCTGCCCTGCAGAATTTGGACCCGTGCATCCCCACAGTTGCATGAGACACTTTTATAAAATCTTATATTTAGATATCTCTTGTTGATTCTGTTTCCCTAGAGAACCCTAACTAATACAATCATGGTATATAATTTTTAAAATGTGCTGTCAGATTTTGTTTGCTAGTATTTTGTTGAAGAATTTTGCATCTGCGTTCATGAGGGATATTTGTCTGTAATAGTCTTTTCTTCTGGTATCTTTATCTGGCTTTGGTGTTAGAGTGATGCTGGCCTCATAAAGTGTTCTCTCCTCTTCAATCTTTTGGAAGAGTTTGAGCAGTATTTATGTTAATATTTTGGTAGAATTCACCAGTGAATTCATATGGCCCTGGGCTTTTCTTTGTAGGGAGGTTTTTCATTACTGATTCAAGCTCTTTACTTGTTATTGGTCTGTTGAGATCTTCTATTTCTTCTTGAGGTGGTGTAGGTATTTTATATTCTTCTAAGAATTTGTCCTTTTCATCCAGGTTATATAATTTGTTGGTAGTAATGTCCTCCCTTTCATTCATGATTTTTGTTATTTACTTCTGTCAGTTTTTCTTTGCCAGCCTAGCTAAAGGTTTGTTGATTTTAGTGATATTTTCAAAGAACCAACTTTTGGTTCTGTTGGTTCTCTCTCTCTCTTTTTAGTTTTCTATTTCATTTATTTCTGCTCTAATCTTTGTTTCCTCTTTCTGCTTGCTTTGTGTTTAGTTTGCTTTTCTCCCCCTATTTTCTCCAGGTGTGAGGTTAGGTCTGTGATTTGAGCTCGCTCTTCTTTTTTAATGTAAGCCTTTAGAATATAAATTTCCCTGTGATCACTGCCTTCACTGTGTCCCTTAAGTTTTGATTTGTTGTATTTTCATTTTCATTCATCTCAAGGTATTTCTTTATTTCCCTTGTGATTTCTTCTTGGACTCACCGATTGTTTATGAGTTTGTTGTTTAACTTCCATGTATTTGTGGATTTTCCAGTTCTCCATCTGTTATTGATTTCTAACTTCATTCTATTATAGTAAGAGATGATGCTTTGCATAAATTTCAATCTTTTAAATTTATTCAGACTTGTTTTGTGACCTAACATGTGGCCTATCCTGGAGAAAGATCCATGTGCACTTGAGAAGAATGTACATTTGGGTGCAGTGTTTTGTGGAAGTCTGTTAGGTCTAGTTCATTTATAGTAGTGTTGAAGTTCTCCATTTCCTTATTGATTTTCTGTCTAAATATTCTATCATTGATGAAAGTAGCATATTGAAGTCACCAACTATTACTCTAGGGGTGTCTATTTCTCCCTTCAGTTTTGTCAGTTTTCCACATGTATTTTGGGGAATGTGGTTAGTTGCATAAATGTTTATGATTGTTGTTTCTTCTTGGTGGATTGACCCTCTTACTAATATGTAGTGTCCTTTTTTTCTCTTGGAACAGTCTTTGACTTAAGGTCTATTTTGTCTGATATTTGGTTACCCCAGCTCTCTTTTGGCTACTCTCTGCATGGAATGTTTTTTCCCCATCTTTTCTCTTTCAACCTATTTGTATCTTTGTGTCTAAGGCGAGTCTCTTATAAACAACATATAGCTGGATCATGCTTTTTATCCATTCTTCCAATCTGTGTCTTTTGATTGGGGAATTTAATCTACTTACTTCAGTATAATTAGGGATAAGTCAGGACTTCAGCGATTTTGTCCTTTGTTCTTATACATCACATCTTTTATGCCCTTCTTTTCCTTTATTGCAGCCTTCTTTTGTATACAGTTGATTCTTGTGATGTAACTGATTCATCTCTTTCTCATTTTCATTTCTGTATATACTTTGTTTGATATAGTAAGTCTATAACCTACTAGTTAGAAAAGCTACCAACTTAACTTCAATAGCAGATGCAGCCTCTGTTCCTGTACCCCTCCATTTCCCAACTTTATATTGTTTTTATCACACATTAATTTTTATATTTTGTGTGTTCTTAATGTGGAAATATCATTACTTCTTATTCAGATGTATTCTAAATTTTATAGGATATAAAGGGTAGATTTATATACCGAATACCATTCTATTGAGTTTTGCAGAGATTTTCATTTCTTTGTACTGCTCCAAGCTACTGTTTCCCATCCTTTCCTTGAAACTGGAAGAATTCCTTTTAGCATCTCTTGAAGGGCAGGTATCTTGGTGATAAACTCTCTCAGGTTTTGTTTATCTGTGAACATGTTAGACTCTCCCTTATTTTTGAAAGACATTTTTGGCAGATAAAGAATTTTTGGCTGGCAGTTTTTCTTTCAGTACCTTAAGTATGTCATAACACTACCTTCTCACCTCCATGGTTTCTGATAAGAAATGGGCACTTGGTCTTTTTGAGGACTCCCTGTGTGTGATGAAATTGCTTTTTTCTTGCTGATTTCAGAATTTTCTCTTTATTTTTAGCATTCAACATGTGTCTTGGTGTAGACCTGTTAGGTTTTATCCTATTTAGACTTTGTTGTGCTCTTTGCATATTTACGTCTTTCATAAAATTTGGGAAATTTTGGCCAGTATTTCCTCAAATATTCTTTCTGCGGATTTTTCCTTCTCCTCTCTTTCTGGGACTCCCATAATGCATATGTTGGTACACTTCATCTTGACCTACAAGTCCCTTAGACTCTGCTCACTTTTTAAATTCTTATCTCTGTATGCTCACCTGCTTGTATGATTTTTATTATCCTGTCTACTAGTTCACTGGTTCTTTCTTCTGCCTGTTAAAATCTGCTGTTGAACATCTCTAGTTTATTGTTAATCTCCATGTTGTGTTTTTCATCCCCATTAGGTCTTTATATTCCTTTTTAAACTTTCTAATTCTTCTTTTTGTTCACACATCTTCTTCCTTTTATCCTGTAGTTCTACATCCAAATTTAGTTTATTTCTACCTATATTTTGCTTTAGCTCCTTGAATTGATTTAGGAGATTTGACTGAATGTCTTTGATTAGTTGCTCCACTATCTGTGTTTCCTCTGAAGTTTTATTTTTTTCCCTTGACTGAGCCATCTCTTCTTGTTTCTTTGTATGTCTTGTGATCTTTTGTTGATGTCTGAACATTTGATTTGTTTTGATCTGGAAGTCAGTTTCTCCCTCTTGCCTAGGTTATTAGAATAGATTGATTGTGTTTTAAGGCTCTTCTTCAAAGCTTGATCCAGCTTATACTGAACATTTAGAGCAACTCGTGTTTAGCAGTTGGGGTTTTCTCAGGTCTTTCTGCACCTGACTCTTGCCCTGGGCCTATGCAGTGATTGTTAAGATGACCCTATTATGTGCAACTGTTTCCCTTCCAGGAGAGGATTTCCTTTCCTCTTTCCTTCCCTTGGGAGTCCCAGGCTGTTCTCTTTGTTTTATTTACACAGATTTTCATCCACAACATTTATGATTTGGGCCACCTTTTCACTCCACCTATCAGCCCTGGATCTGCCCTGCCTTAAAGAGGTTCACGTTCACCCAGGGGAGTGAATCTCCCTGGCAACGTGGAATATGACTCCCGGGGAGGAATGTAGACCCGGCATCGTGGGACAGAGAACATCTTCTTGACCAAAAGGGGGATGTGAAAGGAAATGAAATAAGCTTCAGTGGCAGAGAGATTCCAAAAGGAGCCGAGAGGTCACTCTGGTGGGCACTCTTACGCACACTTTAGACAACCCTTTTTAGGTTCTAAAGAATTGAGGTAGCTGGTGGTGGATACCTGAAACTATCAAACTACAACCCAGAACCCATGAATCTCGAAGACAGTTGTATAAAAATGTAGCTTATGAGGGGTGACAATGGGATTGGGAAAGCCATAAGGACCACACTCCACTTTGTCTAGTTTATGGATGGATGAGTAGAAAAATAGGGGAAGGAAACAAACAGACAAAGGTACCCAGTGTTCTTTTTTACTTCAATTGCTCTTTTTCACTCTAATTATTATTCTTGTTATTTTTGTGTGTGTGCTAATGAAGGTGTCAGGGATTGATTTAGGTCATGAATGTACAACTATGTAACAGTACTGTAAACAATCGAAAGTACTATTTGTTTTGTATGACTGCGTGGTATGTGAATATATCTCAATAAAATGAAGATAAAAAAAAAAATAAAGAGGTTCACGTGGCTTTTCTGCAGCTGGTAACTTCCACATTAGGGTATCCTAACTCATGGAGCCAGATGTGGTCAGTGCTCAAAACACCCAATTTTTTTTTTCCTTAGGTGCATCTGCAATTAAGGACAGGGCTGGAAGTGTGCACAGCTTGCCAACAGTTCTGCTGTGGATCATTCTGATTTCAGGGGACTGCTTCATATGCTCATGCATGCTGACCTGCCTTGGCTCTATGTGGCTCTATGTGGCCTTGGGTCCCTGTGCCTGAATGTTCCTGAGACTCTAAGTTGCTGTTGTGGGTGGCTCTGTGGTCCCGACCATGGCAGGAGAGTCCCAAGCTGGAGCAGTGCCGCTGGTGCATCTCTTAATTCACCCAGGACCAAGCAAGGGGTGTGGACTAGCAGGTCCATGCTGCTCTCCCACCCCTATTTTTGTATGTGTGAGTTTATTTTTCCTTCAATTTAGCATTTGTGGAGTCTTTATCCAGTCTATATCATCCTCCAGAGTTCCAAGTGAGCTGAATCTGCCTTTTTATTTAGCTGTCTCTAATGGGGAAACATTTCTGGGGATTTCTTATGCCGCCATTTTGATGATGGCACATCTCAACTGTGTGAGCTTTAAGCCTCAGGTTCCTCAACTGTATAACTAGTGGAATTACAGTTCACATTTCATAGGCTTGAAGCAGGGATTAAATGAAATAATACATGGACAGAATTTAGTATAGAGCCCATCACTTCATATCGTATATCTGTTAACCATGAGAATTCTTGGCTAAGTCTTTCTGCAATCTACAAAAGATTTTTGGAGCTAGAGTTCAACGTAAGACAAAAGTTGACCATTTATATAAGTAGATTTAAATTTTCTTTTGAAAGTAACACTTTATAAAGCACCAATATAACTGACTTTTTGGCTTCATATGAAAATTCCTCAAATGGGGTTTGGTGACATATACTGGACCATTAAAAGGCCCTTAGCTTGGAGTTTTGTGTCCTACTTCCCCTTTGAAAATGGTGATTATCCACTGCTGTTCCATGTCTCCAAGAATTCATGCTGACTTTTAGGCCTGCTAGAGCTGGCCTTGATCTGTTATGGAAGAAAACCCCACCAGATCCTAGAACAATTGGAGAAAGCTTGTTTCAGTACTGGGTGAGCTCTGGCGATGAAACTCAGGGAGACTCTACTATGTGGCACCATTAACTACCTGGAGGGATCAGCTCTCCGGCCATCTGCTGTTTGCTATCTCTCTGGTTTTCCCTTCAATAACATTTTGAGCCATCTTGAGAAACTTTCAGTTCCTCTTAGCTGGCTGTCCTGACACAGTTAACCAGAAACTCAGCATAGTCAAGGGATCCATGTTGTAGCTGAAAGAGCACAGGACTTGGAGTCAAGAATCTTGGCTGAGTGACCTTAGGTGACTCAGTTGGTCTGGGTTTTCCCAAAGTGTGGCACACTCTGGGATGATTTTAGGTGGTATTGGGAAAAATAATAATTAAGAATTCATTTTCACATCTTTTAGGTTTTCCAATATGGTGCTTTAAAAAAGTTTTATATGAAAACATTTTATACAAAAAGTGAATGTTTGGCTCCCTGGCCATCTTAGCAGCTGCTCTTGGTTAGAGGCTGTCCCACAGCAAAGGCAGGGAGATACTGGCTGCAAAGAAGATGAAAAAGTCACTGAAGTTGATCATCTCCAGGCTCCAACTCTTAATGAAAAGTGTAAAGTACCTACCAGGGTTCAAGCAGACTCTGAAGAAAATCAGGCAAGGCAAAGTAAAACTGGTCATCCTTGCCAACAACTGCCCAGCCTGGAGGAAATCTGAAATCAAGCACTATGCCATGTTGGCCAAAACTGGTGTACATCACTACAGTAGCAATAATATGGAATTAGGCACAGTGTCTGGAAAATATACTAGAGTGGGCACGTTGGCTATCATTGATCCAGGTGATACGATACTGATATCATTAGAAGCATGTCAGAATACAGGCCAAAAAGTAAATCATGTACAACTTGCCTTTAATAAAACTGACCAGAGCTTTTCTAAAGATAAACAAAAACAAGAACAACAAAAACAAACAAAAAAGTTAACAAATTTGAAGAAAAAATATTGGATAAATAAGAGTAGAGGGACCATGGTGGTTGTTTTTTTTTTTAATAAAATTATCTAAAAATTGGCAATAAGGTAAGGTGGTGGGGCTGACAGGTCCTTGCAATGCTGTACTGAGGCATTGTTTAACAGGCCTGCTCAAGGACTGTTTAATTATATGGGTGTTTTAGTTTCCTAGCTATTAAAACAAACACCATACAATAGGTTGGTTTAGCAACAGGAATTTATTCTCATGGTTTCAGAGGGGGTAGATTGAAGGCTTGCTTCCTCCCCAGGCCAACGATCTTTGGGGTTCCTTGGCTTTTCTGTCACGTGGCGATGTACGTGGTGATATCTTCTCCTTTCTCTTCAGGATTCGACTTCCAGCTGCTCCTTGTGTCTTCTCTTCTCTGTGACCAATTTCCTTTGCTATTGATAAGGACTTCGTGCCATTGAATTAAGGCCCCCTTTATCGAGTTTGGGCACACCTTAATGAATAACATCTTCAAAGTTCCTATTTACAAATGGGTTCACACCCATAAGACCAGGGAATGGAACTTGAACATGCCTTTTGTGGGGACATGATTCGATCCCTAACCCTGGGAGAATGAACATGTATTTCACTTTTTTATGTACTATTTGATTACAGCACAGACACTATGCAATTGGAGTTCATGTGTAGATTTCGGTCTAGTAGAAAAGGTAACCCTGAAAGTTATGGTTTTATTGCCCTGTGGGATGTTAGCCAGCTTTGTGTCTAACCTGACAATCTTATTCTAAGAATCTTTAAAAAAAATTGCCCATGAATCCATTTCCTTAAATGCTCTTGGAACAAGCTTTACTGTCTTACTGGCTCCCTCATTAAATGGTTAAATAATTTTTTGACAAGTATCCATTCCATATTTGTATGAGTCATGTTTTTAAAATTTGAAAATATGCTTTGACATGCCAATAATGATGCCAATTCCCACACAGCTCCCTGTGCCCATAATTTAGTCCAACAAGTACTCACAAAGCACGTGTTGTGTTTGAGCCACTGTGCTGGTCGCAGCAGGGGGGCAAAGATGAACAGCTCTGGTCCCCACGGTCAAGGACTTTTTACTTATTTATGGGGAGACAAGGAAGTCTATAGATTCCTTTTTTTTTTTTTTAATTGGAGAAATTTACAGATTACTTAAGGAGAAAAGCAGTCCTTGGTAGCCGAGCTGGCCTGGCACAGCTAGGCTGAGGTGTTCTCCTGTTGAACATAAACTATTTTACAGATCACCAGCATCAGACAAGGCCATTCTGAGACTGTGATAGATCCAGACACAAATAAAGCTACTCCACAAGCATGTTTGAAAGCTGACAAAGACATGAACATTGTCCAAATCTCAAAAATGACCAAACATTCCTGCATCCTGGCTAATGAGTGACTGCTGCTTCTTTAACAGTCATGTCTTTAGTCTCATTCTGTTCTTTTCACTTCTAGTGAGACTTACTAAGATGCCTTCTCTTGAATTACCCACACTTCCCGACAGTCCCACTTCTTTTACAAAGAGCAAATTCCTCCTTCCTTAAACCCTCCCCCCAAAACATCTAGCACCAGCTCAAATCTTATAAATCCTTTTTAATATCATCTTACTGAATATTTTTCTGTTCAGAACTAAATGAAGGGTCAGTCCAACCCATAACCATCTAGAGAGGTGCTACATACTCACTAGAGTGATGTAAGATGGAGAAAATTGTTTCCCATCAAGACTTCTCTCAGAGAGAGGACTTGATTGGCTGGCAGAAGCTCTCTGATGAGCACCTTGGGAGAGAAGGCTGTCTCAGTTTGAGTTCTTGACTGCAAGCAACAGAAATCAAGTCTGCCTGTCTCAAACAATGAAGGCATTTACTGGAAATCTAGAGGGGGTCCTCAAAGAACCAAGGGAATTCCAAAGGGACAGCTCAGAAAATGGGCAGGAAGCAAGAGGGTTCCAGAGGTTGGCCACAGAACCAGTCCGGCCAGGATGCGACCACCATCCTTGCTGGACACTGTGGATCTAACCTCACCATCCTTTTGTGTCTGAGTCATCAGCTCAGAGATCAAAGTCTTGGGCAAGCAATTCTAATTGGCTGAGCCTGGAGAAGAGGGGTGTCCTCCCTTCTTTGGCTTCTTAAATGAGGACTGACCCAGTGAATGATTACCCCCAAACGAGGGTTTGGATGCTGGGTAACCAAAAGTTCCAACTTTTGTCCTTTATAGACATAAGAGCACTCCTCCCCCACCCCCTCAACAAGGACTATATGTGATTACTAATAGATGGTCTCTAAACGGCCTCCTAAGTAGTGTGAGTCCTATTATAGCCTTGATTTTTGGTGTTTTTGAAGAAGGTCATGAAGAATTGGTGTCAGAGCTGAAATTGCTTGGAAGAACGTAAGACAGGCTCCTCACTGCCTTAATGTGGACCCCCAAGGCAAGTGATTTGGGATAGAATCCTGGCCCCACCATAACTAGCTGTGTGATTCTGGTTGACCCACCTAACCTCTCTGAGCTACAGGATCTTCAGCTATAAAAGAGAGATGATCTCTCCCAGTACCTACTCAAAGGGTTGTTATGAGGATTAATTAACGTGTCTGTATAAAGCACTTGGTGCCTAGCACACAGTAAATTCTGAATAAACAGTAGCTAAAATCATCATCATCATCATCATCATTTGCACTAGCAATCTTTTCCCTGCACAATGATCAGCTTCTCTTCTAAGTAAATGTTGAATAAATAGTTAAGGAATGTTGAAAGGGCACCCCCAAATTTGCCCACCTGCTGATTCTGTCAGCGGGGTGCTGGTGCCAGCTCATGAGAGTGAATTGTTAAATTTTCAGGAAACTCGTAAGGCACTTGGTAGCCTGAAATTCATGAGGGTGAGAGTATTTACACCATGGAGATGGGCAGATGATACAAAGCAAGGCTTCCACCCCCTTCCCCCACTCCCAGCAGAGGATGCCTGCTTTGTGGTGCTTCCATACGAAGAAGGCCACTAATTGAAGGTGCCGAATAAACATGAAGCTGATTTAAATGTTAATTTATTTATTATCAAAAGCTCATCTGCTTCTGCTGGTGTGGTGCGTCTAATGGAGATTGTGGGTGGTGATTATAGACAGCTTATGGCTTCAGAGCAGGGTGTTCTGGGTTTTGGCAGAAGCAGAGCTAAGCTGAGAGTGGTCTGTTTGGCCCAGACCATACACTAAACAGGAATGGAAGGGGCAAAGAGGAGGGAGTCTTCCCTAGGGCTTGGGGCTTGCAGATTGTGTTTCTAAGAGTTTTCCCCTCGATCTTTAGATGCTCAGTTGAAAGGACTGACAGCTTTAGATTTCCTATATAGGAGGGGCTTAGGGCCAGCAATCTGGTCACAAAGAGGGATCAGAGGATTTATCTTAAAGCTGCATTTGCAGTAGAGGCACACGTTTTTACTGAGAGTGCAAGGCACAGAGCATCCGAAACGCCCAGCATGGTTTTCTACTGATGTTTTCATTTATACTTCCCATAAAATTGGGGAAAATGTCTCTTTTCCATCTCAAAGAACATGTTTTAAATGTTGAGGTGACTTTGATGGCTAATGGAAATTATGGGGTAGGGCCCCCCACCCCCCAAAAAACCTTGGAACTGCCACTGGTTGGGAGTATTTTAAAAGGCCCCTGACTGCAGGGATAGGGCCAAGTGTGGGGGCAGAAGTGAAAAGGTTGCTGTATCTGGGAGGCATAACCAGGTAGTCTGCTGGAGTGGCACTGCTCAGGGCTGTGGAGTCAGAGTGGCTTCTTTCAAGTCCTGCCTCTACCCCTTGCCAGCTGTGTGATCTTGAGCAAGTTATTTAACCTCTCTGGGCCTTCTCTAAAGTGGAGAATGATAATGCTTACCCTATAGATTGTGAGGATTAGATGAGATGGTGCTGAGCCCAGTTCTTGATCAGCAGTAAGTGATCAAATGACTGTTAGCTTTCGTTAGTATCAGCATGAGATCAGCAGTGGGGAGGGAAGTTTTGGGAGAGGAGACATTGTACCGGCAGCACCTCGTGGCAGGTAACACAGAACGGAAGGCGCAGGAAGGCCCGAGTACTGAGAAAGCTCAGAATAGAACCAGTATTGATAGCAAAATGCAAAGCAGTGTCACCTGAATTGTGGATGTTTAATTGGATTTCTCCAGGGGTGACTCACTGCCTTTGATAGACGCTGTTGCCCTCTTGGAGCCTCTATCATGGGATTTGAAAATTTTCCACCTGCACTTGCAGTCTTTAGGCCTTGTTTCTATAAAAGTCTAGGACTGTATGTGCTCCCCGCCTGCCAGCCAGCTTGCCTGCCTTCCTTCATCAAATATTTACTGCAATGGGTCAGCACAGGATGATGGGCTCGAATCACGGAGGAAAAAGGCAAAGTCTCTTAAAGAGGTCACAGTCTACTTAGGGACAAAGACAGTGCAAAGATGATTACCAGGAGGAGGAGATGGGGTCTCATAAGTGTGAAGGAAGAGGCGTGACCCAGCAGAGAACATCCGGAAGGGTCCAGAGGGAGAGCTGGGGCTGTCTAGAAGGCTGTGTGGGAATTAGTCTGGGACAAAAGTGTTCTGAGCAGGGGGAATAATTGGGCAAATGTTTGAAGGATTCAGGGTCAAAATTCACACAGGGATGCAGATAGGCTGCCAGCCTGGACCCTGGGCTCTGTGGCTAGAGATAAGGCTGAAGAAACAATGGGCTTCTGCTAAAGCCAGGGTGACCCAGGAACAGCCACTTTGGCCTCCAAGGTAAAAGGTGATCTGTGGCAATTAAAAAAAAAGCTTTAAAAATCATCCAGGTAATACATACTTATTATAAAAGAAAGTTAAAAAATACAGAGAAGCAAACAAAGGAAATAAAAATTCCTTCAAAATAACCATTTTTAATGGAGTCTTCCTCTCTTTTTATGATGCATATGTATTTTATACAATTGGATCATAACTAATTTTTGTATGCTTTATTCTCTCGCATCATCAATGACATCCCTTCTGTAGCATCAGTTTTAATGCCATTGTAGAATTCCATTTGCATATGTACCATAATTTGTTTAATCAGTGGCCTATTTTGGACATTTAGGTTTTTTCCAGAGTTTTCCTATTACAAACACGGCTGTGTTGCACAGAATTGTAGCTAAATCTTTATGACATTCTTAATTATCTCCTCAGGATAAAATCATGTAAATGGGAACACTAGACTAAGGGGTTTAAATGTTTTCAAGGCTCTTCACATTGTCCCCCAATTTTCTACTCCCATCAATTCGTTGGAAATTTTTGCTCTTTCTTCTTGGAGTCTTTCACTGCTACCTTCTCAAATTCTCAAATAACTGGAAACTTGTCAACAGAAGTCTTCCCAGAAGGAATGGAGAGGGATAGGGCTAAGAAAATACTGCTCTTATTCTAAGAATCCCAGCTTGTGAAACTTTCCTCCTCCCCCAGCACAGAACAGGCCCCTAGGCTAATGTCTACTTAGAAAATGAGGCTGATACTGAAAATCTGGCCCCCATCCTCTTATAGAGTTACTGGATAAAATACAGGACGTCCAGTTAAATTTGAATTTCAGATAAGCAATGAATACTTTTTTAGTATAAGTATCTCCCACATATTACGTGAGACATAACACTAAAAAAAATTACTCGATTATCTGAAATTCACATTTAATTAGGCACTCTGTATTTTTATTTGCTAAATCTGGCAGCCCTGTCTTCTCAGCATCTTACCTCACTCATTCTATATTGGACATATTTTCTCAAGGGACCCCTCCAGTCCAGCCGGCAACAACTTTGTAATGGCTCGTAGGGTTGGAAAACTGTGGATGTGACCAATGTCCTATTCTTGGACATCCATATTGTTTTCTTTCCTCTCCTCTGCTCTCCCCCTCTCCCCCTCTCCCCCTCTCCATCCCCTTCTCCCTCTTAATCTCTTTCAGGTGAACCTGTTTGGAGCTTAATCTTCATTCACATCTTTATTTCTGGTTAACCCTGCCAGGGTCCTTGGGAAACCACAGTCAGAGCCCTTTCCAGTGTGTAGTTCACTGAGCCATCCAAGGGGAGGATTTATATGTCTCAGTTTAGGCACTATCTTGGGGAGAATCTGGAGAGGGGAAAAAATAGAAAACAAGACTAAGCAATGAAATCACAATACTTAGTATCTCCTTCAGTGGAGCGGAGGATGCACCGAAGGACAAATATGGTCTCAGAAAACTGCCGGATTGCATTAGCCAGCCCCTACAGGAAATCTGTTGGCGAGCCCTGTATCCGCTGGACACAGCCCAATTTCCCGACGGAGCCCAGCACAGAAAGCTGGCTCCGGACCCTCAGTCAAAGCAGAGGGGCGGCTGTTTGGGGCATGTGGCCTTGGAAGCTTGCCTAGAGTCGTGGTGTCTCTTGGAAGTGAAAACTGAGTCAGGAAGCTTGGCACACAGGGGACTCTCAATAAGAGGTTTCTGGATGATCAATTTAGCCAATGACTCAGCAAATCAATGACTCAATGAACAATATTCTCCTCTCTGGGCCTCAGTCTTTTCAGCCATACAAGGCTAGGGCTCTTGCAGGTCTAGCAATTTCATTAGCCTCTAATTACTTCCTGTGGCTCTTTCTGAAGATCAGGAGCCGGCAAACTTTTTCTGTAAATATTTTCGGTTTCACAAGTCATGTCGTCTGTGTTGCACCTACTCAACTCAGCCTTTGCTGCACAAAAGTAGCCATTGACGATACACAAATGAATGGGCCTGGCTGTGTTCCGATACAACTTTATTTAGACACTGAACTTTGAATTTCATATAATTTTCATGTGTCAAGGAAATACTACTACTTCTTTTATTTTTTCCAACCATTTAAAAATGTAAAAACCATTCTTGGCTTCTAGGATGTACCAAAGCAGGCAGCAGATGATTTGGCCCTTGGGTCGTAGTCTGTCAACCCCTGCTGAAGGTTCATGGGCGAACACATCTTTTGAATGCCATGAATAGAAAGTTCAAAATGAGAATGCTCTTTGTCCTTGGTGTGTACAGACTGATCACTATCTCTTTCTCTGGAAAAGCTACTTCTTTCCAAAATGGCTTTCATAAACACTTTACTGTGCCATGCTCTCACTCTAGAACCTACAATGGCTCCCATGTCAAAGTCCTTCCTTCATAACCCATTACCAACATGTCCCAGTTTGGACTCTCCACTATCACACATATGTGGGGACACCACACCCATTTCTCAGTCTGTGTTTGCCTGAGTTGTCCCCTCTGCCTGAGTGCCTGGTGCCCTTCTTTCTGACAGTCCAGGTTGTACTCCTCCTATAAGTGATACCTCATTTTAAGACTCCTTGCCCCAGACTACTCTGAACTTTGTCTTCCCTGAACTCCAACAACCACATGGGATTTTCACATTTCCAGTTGAGAGCATGGGTGCTGAGCTCTGACTGCCTGGGTCAAATTCCTGTCACTTATTTTATGTCCTTGGATGATAATATTAGTATTTATCTCATTGAGTTGCTGTGAGAATTAAAGGACACAGTTTGTTTAAAAAAAAAAAAAATGCTTAGCCCATAGCCTGGTACCAATAGGAGGAAAGCATTCAGTAAATGCCAGCTAATATTATACTTCTGTATTGTTTAACTTTCTTATGGTGAGACCGTATTTACTTGGGTAATTAAAAAAGACTAAAAATACCCTTTGAAGTCTAAAATAAAACCGAACAGTATGGTTGGTAGTTTTTTCATGTAAACTTTTAATCGACATATTACGTACACACAGGAAAGGGCTCAGGTGTTCAACTCAGCGAATTTTCAGTGTTAGCAATTTTGTTTTTAAGAAGAATCAAAATTAAGCCAACCTAGAAAGGCACAGAGACAGGAGAGCCCATGCTGCTTTGGGATGTGGCATTCTTTTGGGAACAGAGCATCAGGCCCAGGGAAGTGGGCCCCTGGTTATAATGAAGGGAGAGGCCGTTGTGGATGGAGCAGGTGACCGTTGGTTGTCACGGACCGTCAGTGCACCATGGAGCGAGAACAGTGTGGCCTTCTGTGATGCATCATGAAGGCGCTGCTTTCATGGATGTGCCACCTGAGCCCACTGGCCAGCGCTTCTTTGGCCCCTTGGTCCCTAGGATGACGCTGAGAAATGGCTGAGCTCAGGGGGTCCCTGGAGACTTTTCAACACCTATTCTTCCCCGGATACATCATTCAGCCTCATTAGTCCAGTGAAAGCTAAACAAACACATGCGTTCATCATCTCAGCACCATTTGGTTTGAGGAAATTGAGATAGCTGGGGAAGGTGCGACTCATCCTTTGATGCAGAACGTTGGCTAAGATGTCAAAGCAGTATCTGTTGGCTGACTCAGCCGAGCGCTCAGCTCCTTACTTGGGGAACAGGGGTGGACAGAACTGGGCTCTTCTTTGTACTTACCATGTGCACAGCACTGGGCTTGCATGCTCTACCCATGTGATCGTATTTAATTCTCTCTATGACCCCAAGGGGGAAGTATTATTCCTTCCTATCAGATGACGCACTGAGTCCTAGAGCTGTGGAAGGGCTTGCCCAAATCACAGAGCCTGTAACTACTGGAACTGAGATTTGCACCCTAGTCAGGTGGGTCTAAAACATGTTATTTCCTTCAGGTGCTAATTGAACGGGGTTGAGGGTAGCCGGAAGCCCTCTTTCCATACATGGGGAGACTGAGGCCCAGAGAGGGCTAGAGACTTGCCCATGGTCACAGAGGTTTGTAGTGGGGCTTGAACTAGATCCAGGTTCTGAACCCCAAGAAGATCAGTTGGTACTTCTTCTCTCACTCATCCCCCAAATTCCATGGCATCCACAATTTTTACAAGAGGAGACAAGTAAACATCATGCTATGAAGTCAGTGCTTTCCTCTGGCAATCTGCTTCTGCCTTCACAGTGTGCTCTCTGCTGGGTTTCCATTAGGCTGCAACTTAAGTTGCTATGCCCCGAGACCATGCTATTTTTAAGGAAATTTTGTAAAGCAGCCCCATTATTCCTGATCACCTCTCCCGGCCCAAAGCTGGTAAAATGACTGATTTTCCCCATTGTCCCAGCATGAGAGGCTGGGACTCAGAATGACATTAATGCATTAATCAAGTTTTTAGTGATAGCTTTTCTCTCTGGAAAGAACTGGCAGAGGCAGGGTTTGAATTCCAGGGTTCGGCACCAAGCATGCAGAGAACTGGGCTAATGAGGCTTATCTGAAGTCCCATCAGCCATGCTTCAAAAGAGCTTTGCATGAACTCTTTAAATCATTTTTGAACGGTCCTCTTTAATGACATTCGAAAGTCCTCATGCTGTAATGCTCTCAACAAGCAGGGCCTCTGTATGTATGTGCTGATCCTACTTTTATTAAAAATGCACATATCCACATGTGTATCAGTGAGGATGTCTTCAGCTGCAAGCACAGAACATTGGATTAATAGTGGTTTTGGCCTAGGGACTTTGAGTGCTAAATGTGGGACAGTTGATAGTTGGTCACCCTACTTAAAACATAAGGACATTAATTATTTACTCAACAAAAAGTCAGGATGCAGGTGATCCCAGGTCACAGTGATGGCTCAAGGATGTTGTCAAGAGTTCTGGCTCTTTCCTTATGTCCCCTTTGCCGTTGTCACCAGCAGCAACTTCAGGGCCATGAGGGGGCAGCTAATCGCCCTTTCCAGAAGCCGCCCAAGCAGACATCCTCTTGACATCTTGCTGGCCGGCAGTGGGTCTCACCTCTAGCTGCAAGGGAGCCTGGACAATGGGTGTCTGGCAAAGGCAAATGGGATCACCATGACTGGCTTCCACCGGGGGCTGATCTTTGCTTCTGAACAAGTCAGGACTCTGGGAGTCAGCATGAGGGGCAGGGTCATCGATGTCAGCAACCACCTCTGTCTGCCACAACTCACACACCCACGGAGCAGGAGCCGCCATGGTCAGCGGTCCAGGGCACCAGCTGGGGCTGAATCCTGAGTGTGCTAACCTGCTGGGGAGCTCTGGGCATGTGGCTTACTCTCCATTCCATCCTTTGTAAAATGGAGATACTAACAGTACCTCTGTCTGCTGGGAGGATTAGCTGAGTTTCGCATGGGAAGGGCTGAGGACAGTGTCTGGCACATAATCGACACTCAAGAAACATAAATTTTTTGTCCCCCCAATGGCAGGACCACCCCTCCATCTTGCAGGAAGAGAGCTGTTTTTAGGTGAACACTGTGCTGGACAGCTCGGGTTGGAGGGACCAGCTCCTTTCTGGCCGGGTGGGGAGAGGTTCAGAGAACCACCAGGCTTTGGTTTTGCCAGCTGGGATTTGTTTGAAATCTGAGGGTGGAAAAGATGGAGAAAGAGAGAGAAGAGATGGACAGCAGGCAGCAAGAGGGAACCTTGAGGAAAAGAACAGCACTGATGGGGATTTGTATAGCTTTCTGCAGCATCTTCCACAAGATCTTTAGTAGAATTCTGCCTTCCTGGTGATGCATCGTGGAGTTGGATCTCTTTGGGAGGACTCGATAACATGCTGAGTGGGGGTCTCAAGATGGGCAAAGGGCCAGGGCTAAGGGTCCCAAGGCAAGCTCACCACACCTGGACTACATGTAGGAAAATGCCTGGTGTGAAATACCCCAGAACATTTGGGAAGAAACGGTGGTCTCTGGGTGCTTGTGAGTCAAGGATGTGTGTAATTATAGGTTCCTTACTTTTTGTCCAAAAATATATTCACCCTCTCTCTCTCCTCCCATCCCCCAGTTACCTCTAGTCTACTTTCTGTCTCTGTGATTTGCTATTTCTAGTCATCTCCTGTAAGTGATATCACACAACATTTGCCCTCATGCTTATTTCACGGAGCATAATTGTTTTCAAGGTTTTTCCATGGTGCAGTATGTCTCAAAACTTCATCCTTTCTTACGGCTGAATAATATTCCATTGTGTTTATATACCACATTTTGTTGCTCCATTTCTCAGTTAATGGATCCTTGGGTTGTTTCTACCTTTTGGCTATTATGAATAATACTGCTCTAAACATTGCTGTACAGACATCTGTTTGAGTCCCTGCTTTAGGTTCCATTCTTTGTACTTGATTATAGTTTCCATAATTTCTACAGTGATCAGGGATCTGTTCTACAGTCAGATGAAAGTGTCATTTTAGAACTTTTATGGAGAGGAGAACAATCAATAAAAGTTATTTTCATAAGGTTTTACATGTTAGCTCCACTTGCCCTGTAAATTGCTTGTCCAAAGTATAATTTTCTCTTTCTCTTTTTCTTGCTCTGCTTTTTCCTAACAGCTAATAATAATAATAGATACCATTTATGGAGCCAATTACTCACTGCATATGTCCCAGGCACCACACTCAGCACCTGCCATGCATAAAATCCTGGGAAGTAGCCCCAGTATCATTCCAATTTAGAGATGAGGGAAGTGGAGCTCAGAGAGATTAATAATGGGAACAGGGCCCCTTCAAGCCCTGGGCTATTTGGTGCCAAAACCCTTGCTCCTAACCATTACCCCCTCTCTTTTTTATTTTCTCCATCCTACCCTTTTTCACCTCTCAAACATTATCAAAAAGGTACCTCTTCCAATTCTGTGCTTAGAAGCCAAGATTTCTCAACTGCAGCATGACTAAAATTTGGGGCTGGGTAATTCCCAATTGTTGGGGGCTGCCCTGTGCATTGTAGGATGTTTAGCAGATCCCTGGCCTCCACCCACAAGATACAAGACGTCCACTGTGATGGTTAGGTTCATGCGTCAACTTGGCCAGGTGATGGTACCTGGCTGTCTAGTCAAGCAAGCACTGGCCTAACCATTGCTGTGAGGATGTTTGTGGCTGGTTAATAAACCAGGAGACTGGTTTATTAAATCATTAGTCAATTGACTGCAGCTGTGACTGATGATGTCAAGGAAGGGCGTGTCTTCCACAATGAGAGAATGCAATTGGCTGGATTTAATCCAATTAATCAGTTGAAGACTTATAAGCAAGACAGACAGAGGACCTTCACTTCTTCGGCTGCCCAGTGAAGCATTTCCTGAGGAGTTCGCCGAAGTTGCCAGTTTGTTCCCTGAGGAGTTCGTTGAACATCTTCATTGGAGTTGCCAGTTTGCTGCCTGCCCTATGGAATTTGGACTCATGCATACCCACAAGAGTGTGAGACACTTTAATAAATCTTATATTCATAGTTCTCTCATTGATTCCCTTTCCCTAGAGAACCCTAACTAATACACCCACCCCCCACCACCAAGTTGTGACATCCAAAAATGTCTCCAGACCTTCTCAAATGTCCCTGGTGACAAAATCACCATTACTGAGAGCTAACAATGTGACCTGATTTCGGCTCAAGTTGTGGAAAAGGATTCTGAGGCCCTTCCAATTGAAAGGCCACTGACAGAAAACTGTAGAAATTGTTCGTGCTCTTCTGGCAAATATAAGCTCATATGAGGGAGCTGCCAACTGCTCAGACATTCCAGGGAAGAGCTTTAAAAATACGTGGACTGCCAGACTTCAATTAGTGATATGAATGAAGCAGATCTGGTTAAAACTAGGGCAAACCGGGCCAAAGGGTAAAGGTCGAAACTGTGTTTTAAAACTTTAACTTCCATGTGAGACCAAGGGAAGAGATGTCTATTTGGTGCAGGATCTATATTTTCTAAACAGTATAACTCTACAGTTGGTTTGTTCAAACACCACAATTACGTGGAACTTTGAATAGGAAGTGAGATACGGTGGGTTAGTATAGGTTAGAGTGAAATAGTGACACATCCCAAAGTAATTTGGGCAGAGAATAAAAAATATATTACAGCCTCCCCCCACCCCACCCCAAGGAGCTGGGGGAAGGTGCAGAAATGTTGGACTTCCTCACCTGGACTGGTGTTGATGTTGTCACAAACATTGGGACTGGTGGTTTGACGTGCCGAGCCCTCGATCATGGGACTTGCCCTTATGAAGTTCGTTACTGCAAAGGAGAGGCTAAACTTGCATATAATTGTGCCTAAGAGTCTCCCCCTGAGTACCTCTTTGTTGCTCAGATGTGGCCCACTCTCTCTCTAACTGAGCCATCTTGACAGGTGAACTCGCTGCCCTCCCCCCTACGTGGGACCCAACTCCCAGGGGTGTAAATCTCCCTGGCAACACAGAGTATGACTCCCGGGGATGAATCTGGACCCAGCATCGTGGGACTGAGGGTATCTTCTTGACCAAAAGGGGGATGCAAAATGAGACGAAATAGTTTCAGTGGCTGAGAGATTCCAAACGGAGTCAAGAGGTCACTCTGGTGTACATTCTTATGCACTATATAGATAACACCTCTTAGGCTTTAATGTATTGGAATAGCTAGAAGTAAATACCTGAAACTACCAAACTCCAACCCAGCAGTCTGGACTCCTGAAGACAATTATATAATAATGTAGATTACAAGGGGTGACAGTGTGATTGTGAAGACCTTGTGGATCACACCCCCTTTCTCTAATGTATGGATGAGTGGAGGAATGGGGATAAAAACTAAAGGACAAATGGGGTGGGATGGGGGGATGATTTGGGTGTTTTTTTTCACTTTTATTTTTTATTCTTGTTCTGGTTCTTTCTGATGTAAGGAAAATGTTCAGAGGTAGATTGTGGTGATGAACGTATAACTATGTTATCATACTGTGGACAGTGGATTGTATATCATGGATGATTGTATGCTGTGTGAATGTATTTCAATAAAACTGAATTTAATTTAAAAAAAAATACACAACTTTTAGAATCTGAACAAGAAAGTGCTCTAGGGCAAAATAAAAAAATATAAAATCAAAAAAAAAAAAAAAAAAAAAAACGTGACCTGCCAGACTTCAATTAGTGATATGAATGAAGCAGATCTGGTTAAAACTAGGGCAAACTGGGCCAAAGGGTAAAGGTCGAAACTGTGTTTTAAAACTTTAACTTCCATGTGAGACTAAGGGAAGAGATGTCTATTTGGTGCAGGATCTATATTTTCTAAACAGTATAACTCTACAGTCGGTTTGTTCAAACACCACAATTACGTGGAACTTTGAATAGGAAGTGAGATACGGTGGGTTAGTATAGGTTAGAGTGAAATAGTGACACATCCCAAAGTAATTTGGGCAGAGAATAAAAAATATATTACAGCCTCCCCCCACCCCGCCCCAAGGAGCTGGGGGAAGGTGCAGAAATGTTGGACTTCCTCACCTGGACTGGTGTTGATGTTGTCACAAACATTGGGACTGGTGGTTTGACGTGCCGAGCCCTCGATCATGGGACTTGCCCTTATGAAGTTCGTTACTGCAAAGGAGAGGCTAAACTTGCATATAATTGTGCCTAAGAGTCTCCCCCTGAGTACCTCTTTGTTGCTCAGATGTGGCCCTCTCTCTCTCTAATTGAGCCACCTCAGCAGGTGAACTCGCTGCCCTCCCTGCTACATGGGACCTGACTCCCAGGGGTGTAAATCTCCCTGGCAATGCAGGATATGACTCCCCGGGATGAATCTGGACCCGGCGTCATAGGATTGAGACTATCTTCTTGACCAAAAGGGGGATGCAAAATGAAATGAAATAGTTTCAGTGGCTGAGAGATTTAAAATGGGGTCAAGAGGTCATTCTGGTGGACATTCTTATGCACTATATAGATAATACCTCTTAGGTTTTAATGTATTGGAATAGCTAGAAGTAAATACCTGAAACTACCAAAATCCAACCCAGTAGTCTGGACTCCTGAAGACAATTATATAATAATGTAGATTACAAGGGGTGACAGTCTGATTGTGAAAACCTTGTAGATCACACTCCCTTTATCTAGTGTATGGATGGATGAGTAGAAAAATGAGGATAAACACTAAACAACAAATAGAGGGGGTGGTTTGGGTCTTCTTTTTTTTACTTTTTTACTTCTCTTTTTTTAAATTTTTATCCTGATTCTGATGTAAGGAAAATGTTCGGAAATAGATTGTGGTGATGAATGCATAACTATATGATCATACTGTGAACAGATGATTGTATACCACGGATGATTGTATGGTATGTGAATATATTTCAATAAAACTGAATTAAAAAAAAAGACATGGCCTGAGAGAGGGGGCAAGATCACAGCATAAAATCTGTTAAGCAAAAACTGTGGAACTGTGCCTGGAGCCCCCTTCCCCCATGGCAGGTTGAGCTGCAAAACTTCACTGTGGTAGAAAGCAACACTCTCTGAGCAAGTGTATATGGCTCAGCCCAGCTCCAACTGGGGTTTAATTAACAAATGTGGACTGCTACAACCCCCCCAACAAGCAGACAGAGGTTTGTAGTGATGACTGACCTTAAAGAACCAGAAGACTCATGTGTCCTGGGAGGGGGAGACCAGAAGACCAGGTGTTACCTCTGGCCGATGAGTGAAACTGGAGGGCTGTGTCCTGGTTCTAAAAGGGGGGCTTTCGGTCCCCTTTTCTCTCTCTCAACGTGAGTGGCTTAGTGGAGAGAGCCTCAGCCATTTTTAGTTTGCAGCGCTCTGACCCAGACAGGGGTGGAGATAACAGTGTCAGAGACACAAAGGAGCTATTCACATGCAGATGAAAACTCCCTAGGGGGTGCATCCTCCCTGCAAGGACGGAGGTGGGGTCCTGCTCTAGTGACGGCCTTTCCTTCAGGACTGGACCCCAGGGCCGCAGGAGAAACAGCCGAAACAGAAACTAAAGGGGCCACACCTCCTTACACCAGTTGGGAGCCATAGGCTGACAGGTGCCACCTGCTGGGCAGTTTAGGAAAAGCACAGCAGCTAGAGGCCTCACAGGAAAGTCTGTCAATCTCTAAGACACACCCGCAGAGAGACTTGAAACTGAATATAACCCCAAGCTGAGATCTGAACCCATTCTGGTCTGGGAAAATCTGATTGGGGTAACCAAGGAAACCAGATGCCTAGACAACAGAAAACTACAATCTACACCAGGGAAAACAAAGATATGGCCCAGTCAAAGGAACAAACATACACCTCAATCAAGATAGAGTTGAGATATTGTTTCACTTTAATGAAACAATTTATTAAAGATTTTCAAAGAAATATGCTAAATCAAATAAAAAACCAAATCAATGAGTTCAGGGAAGATATAATTAAAGAAATGAAGGCTTTAAAGAAAACACTGGGTGAACATAAGGTAGCAATCAAAAGTTTGAAAAACAACTGGCAGAATCTGTGGAAATAAAAGGCACAACACAGGAGATGAAAAGCACAATGGAGACATACAACCAGATCTAAGAGGCAGAAGAAAACACTCAGGAACTGGAGAACAAAACACCTGAAATCCTACATACAAAAGAACAGATAGAGAAAAGAATGGAAAAATATGAGCAACATCTCAGGGAATTGAATGACAACATGAAATGCATGAACGTTATGTCATAGGTGTCCTAGAAGGAGAAGAAAAGGGAAAAGGGGCAGAAGAATAATAGAGGAAATAATCAATGAAAATTTCCCATCTCTTATGAAAGACATAAAATTACAGATCCAAGAAGTGCAGCCTACCCCAAACAGATTAAATCTGAATCAACCTACGCCAAGACACTTAATCATCAGATTATCAAACATCAAAGACAAAGAGAGAATCCTGAAAGCATCAAGAGAAAAGTGATCCATCACATACAAAGGAATCTTGATAGGACTATGTATGGATTTCTCAGTAGAAACCATGGAGGCAAGAAGGAAGTGGGGTGATATATTTAAAATACTGAAAGAGAAAAACCACCAACCAAGAATCCTATATCCAACAAAACTGTCTTTCAAATATGAGGGAGAATTTAAAATATTCTCTGACAAACAATGAGAGAGTTTGTGAATAAGATACCTGTGCTACAGGAAATACTAAAGGGAGCACTACAGACAGATAGAGAAAGACAGGAGTGAGAGGTTTGGAACACAATCTTGGGTGATGGTAGCACAGCAATGTAAGTACACTGAACAAAGATGACTGTGAGTATGGTTGAAAGAGGAAGGTTAGGAGCATGTGGGACACCAGAAGGAAAGAGGAAAGATAAAGACTGGTAGTGTATAACTCAGTGAAACCTAGAGTGCTCAACAATTGTGATAAAATACACAAATATGTTTTTACATGAGGGAGAACAAATGAATGTCAGCCCTGCAAGGTGTTAAAAATAGGATGGTACTGGGGAAAAAATACAATGAATGCAAACTAGATACTATAGTTAACAGAAACATTGTATTATGTTTCTTTTAATGTAACAAAGGCAACATACCAAAGCTAAATGCCTATAAGAGGGGGACATAAGGGAAGGGTATGGGACTCTTGGCATTAGTGATGTTGTCTGACTCTTTTATTGTACTTTAGTTTAATTCTATCTTCCTTTTGTTGCTTCCTAGTTGTCATGTTTTTGTTTTGTTTTTCTTCCTCTTTCTTTTTTCTTTTTCTTTTGTCTCTCTATCTTCTTTGACTCTTCCTCCTTCTTTGTGGAAGAAATGGGAATGTCCTCATATAGATAGTGGTGATGGTGGTGAATACATAAGTACATGACTACACAGGGAACCATTGATTGTTTACTTAGGATGTAATGTATGGTGTCTGAACAAAACCATCATACAAAAAATGGATTGATGAAGAAACCTTGAGGGCACTATATTGAGTGAAATAAATCAGACACAGAAGGACAAATATTGCGGGGTCTCACTGATATGAACTAATTATAATGTGTAAACTCATAAACATGAAATATAAGTTACCAGGATACGGAACAAGGCTAAAGAATAGGGAGCAGTTGCTTATCATGAGCAGAATATTCAACTAGGTTGAACTTAAATGTTTTTAAATGGGCAGAGGTGACGTAAGCACATTGTGAGAACAACTAACAGTGCTGAATGGTGTGTGAATGTGGTGGAAAGGGGAAGCTCAGAGTCATGTATGTCACCAGAAGGAAAGTTGGAGGTTAAAAGATGGGAATGTATAAAACAGTGAATCTTTTGGTGGACAATGTCCATGATTGACTGTACAAATATTAGAAATCTCTTTCATGAACTAGAACAAATGTATGACACTGTAACTAGAAGTTAATAATAGAGGGGTATATAGGGAAAAAAATATACCTATTGCAAACTATGTACTACAGTTAGTAGTATTTTAACATTCTTTCATCAACAGTAACAAATGTACTTTACCAATACTATGAGTCAATAATGGAGGGGGGGGTGGTTAAGGGTATGGGAGGATTTAAGTTTTCTTTTTCTTTCTTTCTTTCTTTCTTTCTTTCTTTCTTTCTTTCTTTCTTTCACCTTTATTTCTTTTCTGGAGTAATGAAAATATTCTAAAAATTAAAAAAAATTAATTGTAGTGATGGAGGCACAGCTGTATGTTAGTACCATGGGCAACTGATTGTGCACTTTGGATCTTTGGATAATTGTATGGTATGTGAACAATCTCAATACAATTAAATTTTTTAAAAAATGTGGTCTGCCTCTGGCAGCAAGAGATGCAAGCAAGTAAGAGATTCCTGCCACTTGTCCTAAAAGCTGGGATTGGAATGGGTGACCCAGGCAGTTCTTGACCAGTAAAGCACTGCGGGGCCCCAGGCTGGTCTGCAGATGACACTGCCAAAAGAAGTAGGCAGAGCAGGCTCTTGATGAAGACACTGCAGGATGAGGGAAAGATCAGTGGACTCAGAAGTACAAATTTCTAGTCCTGGTCAAGCCCCCACTAGCTATGTAGATTTGGTTGAGCTCCTCACAGTAAAATGAAACTATTGATTCTTCTCTCTTCTCTTCCCAGGGCAACTGTCAGGAGCAAAGTAGGATGATGTGTCCAAACTCCTTTTCCAACATGCTGTACTCTTCTTTGTAGCCCATTATGTTCTGTTGTATATTTGTTTACTCTCGGTCTCCCTTGCCAGAATGCCAGCTTCATGAGGGCAGGGATTTAGTCTTGGTTGCAGCTGCTTCCCCTGAGCCCAGGATAGTGGTCAGCATAATAGATGCTCAGTAAAGATCTGTGCACACCCCTGTGGCAAGGCGACCTGAAACTATGTCTCAACAGCCTTAGACATGGCAAGCTCTTTGTCCTCCAAGGTTTAAGGACAAACCTCTCTCAAAATGATCCAACATGAAGAAAAAGCCTTATGTGAGTTGATGCTCATGCTATGGAAGCCAGAGTAACAACACACAACCTGAAAACCCCACCTAAGTAGTCAAGAAAAGGACACAGTAAATTCTGGTCAATCTACTTGGTGAAATTCCAGGCAGCCATCACAAGTGTTATTTGCAATAAAATGAGTTGATGTCATAGTACAAACATATAAAACTAAAAGATGTAAAGCAAAATTGTACATGCAACCCAATTAGCAGGATCATAGGAAGTGGATATTCTCCTATGAAAATTCATGTTGAAATGTAAGTGTTCATATTACTTGACTTAGCAATTCCATTTCTAGGAATTTTATCTTAGAAACTTATCAGGAAACAATCCAGATGTCTATGAATAGGGGAATGGAGAATCACTGTGTATCAATATAATGGAATACTATGCAGTCATTAAAACTGAGGCAACTTGCATGAACTGACATGAAAATGTCCAAGATATATTATTAAGTGACAACAGCAAGTTGCAAAATATTTTTGCAATAGCAATTGTGTCATATTTGGCAGTATAAGTTAAGCTTTTGAGAAAATCTGGAAGAATATACACCAAAGTGTTGATGGTAGTTATCTCTAAGGGGAAGGATTGAGAAAGACTTTCTCTGTCTGTGTTCTGAATTCTATATTTTAATTTTTAACATACATTTATTTCTTTCATAAACCAAAAAGAGAAGACTGAGCATGCAACATGAACTTGCCCATATAAGCAAACAAGAGCTAGGCATGTGGAAATGGGACAGAACCATATCAAGGTGTTAGTGATTGATAATCTCTAAGGAGTAGGATAACTGGTAGTTTTCCTTCAAAAGAAGAAAAACTTCTATAAGGAGCATGCACAGCCTTCACAAAGGACAACCCCCTCTTTGTTTACACTGGGATGGGGGTTCTCAGGGTGTAGAATGTTATTCCATGTAACCTACTGTTAAGTGGTGTCCCTGTTTCCCCAGGATGGATGACATCCAGCTCTGCAAGGACATCATGGACCTGAAGCAGGAGCTACAGAACTTGGTCGCCATCCCAGGTAACCATCTGTGATGTGCCCCCTGTGTTAAGCAGCTGCTTGGAGCCCCCCACCTGTCCCATCTCGACTCCTTGGGTCCTGAAGATGGAGTTCATGTCCTCTCTAATGACATCATTTTTGCAGTGGTCCCGACCATATGTTTCAACATGACCTTGAGTCAGGCATGCCTGGGTTCAAGTTCCGATTCAGGCCACTTCCTTGACTCTTGGGCAAGTCACTTTGTGTCTCTGAGACTCAATTTCTCTTCTCCTCAGAAAATGGATGTTCCAGTTTTCTAAAGATGCCAGAAGGCAATATACCAGAAATGGGTTGACTTTTACAAAAGGGGTTTATTAGCTTACAGTTTCTCAGTTCTAAGTCCATGAAAATGTCTCAGTTAAGGCATCAAGAGGAAGACACCTTCTCTGAAGAAAGGCTGCTGGCATCTGGGGTTCTTCTGTTAGATAGCAAGGACATGGCTGGCATCTGCTGGTCCTTTGCTCCCAGGTCTTGTTGCTTTCAGCTTCTGGTTCCAGTGACTTCTGTGGGTCCTCGCTTGGCACCTCTGGGGCCTTTCTCTCTCTGAACAATCTTGGTTTCATCTCTCTGCCCTCTCAAAAAGAACTCCAGTAAAAGGATTAAGACCCACCTTGAATGGGATGGTTCTCATCTCAACTGAAATAACCTAGACAGAAGGTCCCACCCACAATAGGTCTACACCCACAGGTATGCCTTTTCTGGGGTACACAAACTAGCAAAATGGGGTAGTAATACTACCTAACTCATAGAATGTAAATCTCATTATTATACCTGAGACCATGTTCATGAGACATTGCATTAAGATCTGGCCCAAACTAAGAGTTCAATAAGCATTAGCAATTATGACTATCTCATCTGGGGATGGGTAAAGTAGAGTGATTACAAGCTCTGATGCTGGAGTCAAATGTAGATTTGTCATCTATTAATAACATGGTCTTGGGCAAGTTACTTCACTAAATCTTGGTTTCTTCATCTGTCACCTGGGACCATAAGAATGTCTACTTCATAGGATTGTTGTGGGGCCTGACTGAGAATAAAACATGGAAAGTGTTCAGCACAGAGTTCTTTCTATAGTAAGTGCTTAATAAATTATTGCTATAGTTATTACTATTATTAAACAAATTTCTATTCATTCTTCAGGCCATAACTTATTTGGTCCCAGCTCTTGAGAAAGCCTTCCTTGTCCATCCAGTCTGGGTTAGGTGCCCATCAGGCTTACCCGTATCATAGCACTTACCAAATAATTGCTTGTTGACTCATGTGTGCCCTCTCTCTGGTCTCCGTGCTCCTTGAGGGTGCCAATGAGGGCCAAGCACATAGGAGGTGCTGAGGAAATATTTATTAAATGAGTAAACACAGCTATGACACAAGAACCTTGCCTTGGCCTTCTCAAGGAGCAATGCAGAGGCCAGAGGAGCACCCCGATGTGGATTGAATCATGTCTCCCACAAAGGCATGTTCAGGCCCTAACCCAAGTCCTGTGGATACAAACACACTTGTAAATAGGATCTTTGAACATCCTATTAGGTAAGGTGAAGCCAAACTGAATCAGGTAGGCCTTAATTCAATATGACTGGAGTCCTTATAAACACAGGAAATTTGGACATAGTTAGGAGAAGGAGACAGAAGGAAGCAGATGAACATGTGTTGGGTGCAGATATTGAACTGTGGATGACCAGCAAGCCACCACCAGAACTCAACAGGCTTCAGAGAAAGTGTGGCCCTGCTGACACCTTGATATTGGACTTTTAGCCTCCAAAAACTGTGAGACAATGGACTACCATTGTTTGAGCCAACCAGTCTGTGGAATTTGTAACAGCAGCCCTGGCAAGCTAAGACACAGCTACCATGGTCCTGTATTCGAATGCCTTTGCCATTCTATCTAGTAGTCTCCAGAGTCTTCTCCTTAGAGAGCCCTGTGCTCAGTGCTGAGTCAGCAGCAACCAACAGGGAATGAGTTCCTAGTCTCAAGGAACTCATGTGTTCGTAGAAGAGTGGCAGGGCCTGGAACACAGGGGGTACCCATAAGGGATAGCATTATTGACCTAGAAGTGGAGCCTAATGGGCTTTAGAGCAGGTTTCTCAACCTCAACACTATTGACATTGGGGTGGAGTCTGTGTTGTGGGGACTGTCCCGTGCATTGTAGGATGTTGAGCAGATTCCTGGCGTTTGCCCACCAGATGCCACTAGTCTACCCTCCCCCAGTTGTGACAACCAAAATGTCTCCAGACATTGCCCAGTTGCCCCTAAGGGAGCAAAATTGCTCCTGTCTGAGAACGACTACTGTAGAGTCCAGTGATCCCGGCTTGATTTTGGACTTATCAACTGGGTGATCTTCCATGAGCAAGTTAATTTCTCTGAGACTCAAATTCCTGATTTGTAAAACAAGGCCAATAAGACCAACCTCACAGGGTTGTTGTGAATATTCCATGAGATAACACATGCAAAGCATAGGTGCACGCCATACTCTTGTTAATCATATTCCAGAAATGGGTGGTGCATGCAGTGGAAGTTCCACTTTTCAGATAGCCTTGCTTTAACAAGCATCTGCTGTGTGTCTGGCAGTGTGCGGGGCCTGAGAGTATCCAAGTGAAAAGACTGTTCTCATTAAAAGGCATTTTTGACATCTTCAGGTTCAGTGGTTCTTAATCCTGGCTACTTGTTGGAGTCACCTGGGGAGCTTAAAAACAACACTGAAATCCAAGGGGTTGGGGGATGACAGCTATAGGATCTTTCTTTATAGGGTGTTCTGGTTTGCTAATGCTGCCAGAATGCAAAACACCAGAAATGGATTGACTTTTATAAAATGGGGTTTATTTGGTCACACAGTTACAGTCTTAAGGCCATAAAGTGTCCAAGGTAACACATCAACAATCGCGTACCTTCACTGGAGGATGGCCAATGGCATCTGGAAAACCTGTGTTAGCTGGGAAGGCACATGGCTGGCGTCTGCTCCAAGTTCTGGTTTCAAAATGGCTTTCTCTCAGGAGTTCCTCTCTAGGCCGCAGCTTCTGTCCATAATGTCACTCTCAGTTGCTCTTGGGGCTTTTGTCCTCTCTTAGCTTCTCTGGAGCAAGAGTCTGCTTTTGATGGCCGTCTTCAAAATGTGTCTCATCTGCAGCTCCTCTTTCAGCTCCTGTGTGTTCTTCAAAGTGTCCCTCTTGGCTGTAGCAAGCTCACTCCTTCTGTCTGAGCTTATATAGTGCTCCAGTAAACTAATCAAGGCCCACACTGAATGGGTGGGGCCACAACTCCAGGGAAATTATCCAATCAGAGTTACCACCCACAGTTGGGTGGGGGCACATCTCCATGGAAACAACCTAATCCAAACATTCCAACTTTATCAACACTAATATGTCTGCCCCCACAAGATTGCATCAAAGAACATGGCTTTTTCTGGGGGACATAATATATACAAACCGGTATACAGGGTGAAGAAAATGTTCTAAAATTGAGCGCAATGATGGTTGCACAACTCCACGAATGCACTAAAAACCATTGAGTCATACATTAAGTGGGCCAATTGCATGGTTCTGTGAATTCCATTTCAATAAAGCTGTTACCAAAAAGTTAAATGTCAAAGATAAAATCATAGAAGAATGACAAAAAAAAAAAAAAAAAAAAAAATACCAAAGTCTGGACCTCACCCACGAGAGGTTCCTAATCGATTGATCTGATTCAGGGCAGCATTAAGTTTTTAAAGCTTCCCACGTGATTCCGATGTACAGCCGGGGTTGAGTGCCACTGGGCGGCTTAGACTCTCATTTTATAGCCCTCTGAGGACCAGTTTGGTTGAGCTTACATGAGCTTAAAATGAGCAATTCCTGGAAGGACAAAGGAGTCTCCTGGAGACCGAAAGCATGAGGCTCAGCCCAGCCCAAGGGCCTGGAACAGAGCCACCGTTCCCTCTGCCTCTCCCCACCCCCTTCCCGTCCTTCTCCCTCTTTCTCTCTCTCCCCCCCTCCCCCTCCCCTCCCCTCCCCCCCTTCTCCCCTCTCTGGGCACGTAAGCAAGCAAGGCCACTCCGTCTCCTTTCAGTGATCTCCCCACGCAAGAGCCCAACTCACGGGATCTCTGGTGCCTGATTTCCAGGGCCTGGCGTCATCTTCCTCGTGGGTGGGTGGATTCCTGGTTCAGCAGGAAACGTGGGGGCCCACTGTCTGCAGAGGGGCATGAGTGTGTGGCCCCCTGGGGCCAGCCACAGCAAACTCAAGTCCACTGGGCTCTTCTCCCAGCCGTGGCATCCTCCAAGCACCTGCAGAAGTGTGTGGGCGCAGGTGTCTGTGGTTGACCCCAATGACTGGGGGGCGCGACTGACCAGGGGCTCTGGTGAAGAAAATGGGCTGCTCATCTGGGGCGCAAAGTAATCTGTAATCAGCATCAATCCTATTTTAATGCAGTATTTAAACCGTCAAAGTTAATGCAAAAAGTAATAAGCCATGATGAACAAAATGCCAAGTTTAAATCAAGGTGGGATTGGTAGTGATGGTCGGTGGGTGGAGCCCGGGGATTCTAGAACCGGCAGCGTGGGGGCAGTCCCAGCCAAGGAAGAATCTGTCTCGTCCCAAATGCCTTTGGCTTCCCTGCTGAGAAAGATGACTCAAACAAAGGGGAGACCCCCAACGTCCGACCCATCAATTCCTGGTAAAGCTTCTTCCTGTTCACTTCTGTGCGGAAACTGAGCTATGCAATTCCAAGGGAGCCCCTTTTGTTCCCGTCTTCCTATGCTCATTTCCCTGCCTTCTCCTCCCATTCTCCCACACTCAGGGTCCCCTCTGTCACCCCTGGATGGGTGCCAGGTTTCTATATGGAGTCAGCTGAGTTTAGGGGAAAAGCCAATGACCCTGGCAACACAATGATAAAAGTATTGAATAAAGAGAACCCTGAATGGCCAAGAAAAGCATGATTCTCAAGGCAGAGTCAGAAAATGCTTTGCCAGCTCCTTGGTGTGTGCTGGGGGGAGTGAAGGGGACGACTGCGGTTGATTGGCGAGAGAGGACTTCTCAAGGGCAAACCACATACCCCCTCTGCTCCAGGGTGCTGAGCCCTGGCGGAGGAGCCCCTGGATACCTTCTCCTCGGACATAAAAGTAGGATGTCACTCAGAAGGTCGGTGGGAAGGAGTAAATCAGTGGTTCTCAACCAGAGGCGAGTTTGCCCCCCAGGGGACATTTGGCAATGCCTGGAGACAGTTCTGGTTGTCACAAGTGGATGGGGGTGAGGATGGGGGTTACTGGTAAACCAGGGATGCTGCCAAACATCCTGTCGCACACAGGACAAGAAAGAATGACCCGGCCCCCGGTGTTAAGAATGCCAAGGTTGAGAAACTCCAGTTTAAATGGACATCAAGCCATGGCAATACAATATATACAAAATATATACAAACATAACTAAAATAGCTGCAATTTATTAAGCACTAATCACTTGTACCTTGCCACTGTGCAGTTTGCGTTTCATTTATCAAATAAGTATTTATTTCTTTTATTCCTGGCTCAGTAAATATTTTATATGGAGGGCATTTAAGCCCCCAAACCACACTGACAGTGTAAAATAATAGCTTCTAATCATAGCATTTTGCTTGGTTTCTCTCTCTTAAAATTTGCGACTTTTTGATGATCTGTATTGAGAGATTGGATGCTCTCCGAGGCCGAGGACAGGGCCCAGAGTCACACAGTCAGGTGGTGAAATCAGGACTGTCTGATCCTGCAATGTGGGCTCACAGCTGTGCTAGGGCCACAGGGCCAGGGGGAGAGCATGGTGCCCTGGGCTAAAGAGACATGCTGGAGGAGATGAGAAGCAAGTTAGAGGGTCACACTGATTCACACACGGGGATTAATATTAGGAAGCAGGTGTGTGATGCCAGCAAGTGGAGGGCGGGGGTACAGTTGGCAAGCTGGAGGTTCTCATTAGCAAGAAGGTGGGTGACATTGGCAAGCATAAGGACCACACCATCTAGCAGGTGGGTGGTGCCAGCAGGTGGGGAGGACAGACTTGGGTAGGAAAGGTATGTGGCACACGCGGGCAGTGACTTGGAGGCGTGGGTAGGGAGCTGTTGAGTAGGTTGGCATGGCCCTCTTCTTTGGGCCACCTCTCCCGTGAGTTGCTAGGAGGTGCTTCCCCAGCCGAGGGCTGCAGCTGAGCCCCTGGGAAAAGCTGGGGAGCACCCGTCATGGGTGAGAGATGGAAAACCTGGAAGAATAACTCGGGGAGAGAGGGTTGCCGGTGGCTGGGTGACTCTGGCAAAGCCCTGGGGGCAGGTGGAGGACAGTTGGGACTCTTTGAGTCTGTAGCCTGTCCCGGGGAGAGGGGTGTGACAGGAGGACTCCCTGGCGCAGAGCGGGGCCCCTGGTGTGGAGGTGGGTGCTGTAGGGGCAGGGAGGGGCTCTGTGGTGCTGGCGAATGATTTGGGGGATCCCCGTGAGTGGGGTGATGCCACCATCAACCAATACAACTATGGCTGAGACTTGGGAGTAGCTCTGGCTTCTGGAAACGTGGCTATAGATGCCACCCTCCTCTTCACTGAGGCTTTTTAGTTAATGGGGAAACTGACCCTGTGAGTTTCCTGGGCTGCCGTCACAAAGGACTACAAACTAGGGGGCTTAAAACAGCAGACATTTGTTCTCTCACAGCTCTGGAGGCCAGAAGTACAAAATCAACCTGTCCCTGTCTAAGCTCCAGGGAAGGATCCTTCCCTGCCTCTTCCAGCTTCCGCTGGTGGCCACAATCCCTGGCTTATGGATGCGTCACCCCAGTCTCTGCCTCTGTCTTCACATGGTCTCTGTGTCTCTGTGTCCCTCTCCTCTTCCTAAAGGATGCTGGTCACTGGATGGGGACCTGCTCCAATCCACTATGACCTCATCCTGGCCACATCTGCAGAGACCCTGTTTCCATTATGGTTATGCTCGCAGGTCAGGACTGGACCATATTGTTTTGGGAAACATGATTCTACCCACATCGCAGACTTTCTTCCTGAACCAAATATTATGCTCTCCTCGCCTCCAGTTCTAGAGGATGTTGTCAACGTCGGTCCCAGGCAGGCAGAACGGATAAGCTGCCCCGCTTTCCTTCATCTTCTGAAAGGGAGCTGAGCAGGGGAAGCCCAAAGTGGCTTTAATGCTCAGCCCCCCTGCTCTTCTCAGCCTTCATCTCCAGCCCTTGTCTTTTCTCGTTTCCATCCCGGTCCTTGGTGTCCACATCAGGAGGGATATCATCAGCACTGATGATTTTCATCTGACAAATTGACTTACCCCAGAGCAAACCCCTCTCAGCGCCCCTGCCTGAGCCCTTCCCAACTCTCTCCCTCCTGCAGAAGCCCCTGGCTGTGTCATCACCATTTCTTGAGCAATCTCCCTGGGCCAGGCTCTCCGCTAAGAGCTTAGACCGTTACTGCCTTGTCCCTCACAGTGTGAACTTGACAGGTGAGGAAACCGAGGCCTGGAGAGCTGAAGTTGCTTCTCCAAGTGCCCACAGCGAGTATCACCTGAGAGCCCAGAGTCCAGCCCTTGCCCCTCAGAGTCATGTGCTTTTGGCAATTATGCTCCACGGTTTCTTGGCTGATGTTTTCTTCTTCCCAGAAAAAGAGAAAACCAAGCTGCAGAAGCAGAGGGAGGACGAGCTGATCCAGAAGATCCACAAGCTGGTACAAAAGAGAGACTTCCTGGTGGATGATGCGGAGGTGGAACGTTTACGGTGAGTGCACAGTGGTGGCTCCGCGCCCGACTGTCACCCGACTGTCACCTGATCATCAGCCAACCGTCACCTGACTGTCCCCTGACTGTCACCCAAACTCCCCTCCAATTTCCTTCCAAAACCCATGGTCTGTTCCCAGGATTTGTACAGGCCCAGCCTCCACAAATGCCCTTCCAACCCTGAACCCCGATGAACCCCACTTTGGCCCCAAGGCCCATTCCTAGTCAAGAGAAACTCAACCCCAGCACCCAAAAGGCTTGCAAAGGCCCTTGAGTCTTAAGCAATTGTCGCTCAAGGAGGCACTGAGGATTTACCTGTCATACCACCCAGCAGAGCTTCTTACCAATCCTCTTCATGGAGCTTTCTCCCAACTCATCAAGGCAATGCCTTGAAACCTGTGCTGTCAAATGCCACCCCCTGCCCTGACTTGCATCCACTCCCTCAGTTTGTCCTTGTCTTTTCCCCTCCTTTGGTGCCTCCAATGTCCTTTCCTAGCATCTCCTATTGGCCGACGCAACCACCTCCTGGATCCAGAAAACCCCAGGCCTGGAGCTCAAGGCGCTGGGGATGGAGAAAGCTGGGAATACTGATACTTGAATATTTTTGTCCATGTGCAAAGCCTTTGGAGCCATCCAGACAGAGAGGAGCACAATGTACTCCTGGCTCCAGAGTCTCTTCCAACCCGGAGGACAAAAGCTTCCTTTCCAGTCTCTGTCCCCTCCTGGGTCCTCCAAGTCTTCTCCTGGAAGGACATCTCCTGCCTGCCTCACTGGGCCAGGCTGGACCTTCCATCTCTGCTCCTGGTGATCCTTGGAAGGGCTGATGTAACGTGCTCTGAGGCCCACTGTGTGCCTCTTGGGGCACAGGTGGCTTAAAGGTTCAGGGTCAAGAGAAGTGTCATCCATATCTGAGTCCCCAGCAGAGATGCTAGGAGCTGTAATGTCCCTGCCTCTGCTCTGGGGTCTCACCCTAGCCCCACACAAGCATCTGGCTCCATTGACATGTGTCTTTGCTCATCAGTATCCATCTCTGCTTTGGACCAGTTTCATCAAACCAACCACACATGTAACACACAGCAACATGCCCATGTCATACGCAGATCCTGAGGCATGGCTCCATGCATTTCATCTGTTGCCTCGTTTCTTTGGTTCCTTGATGCTTTTCTTGCTTATTGTTCTTCTCTCTTCTCTTTTACACATCTGCCTTCACAGGGAACAAGAAGAAGACAAGGAAATGGCCGATTTCCTGAGAATCAAGTTAAAACCTCTAGACAAAGCAACCAAATCTCCAGCCAGTGAGTGCATATGCAATTCCTTCCCCGTCTCCAGTCCAAGAGAAAGGGAGCCAGAAGGAGCACAATGAAATGCTTTCTAAAGATCATATTTGGCCATGGGATGGTGGCGGGCATGGCCGGCATCATGGATGTGGGGTCCACGTGTCACACGGGATCTCATGCTCAGAAGGGCCCTGTGCTCTGTTTAGTGCTCTCCTGTCACCATCTTGAAATTCTTAATCCTTTTTGAATAAGGGGTCCCAAATTTTATTTTATGCCAGGCTCTGCAAATTCTGTAGCTGGCCCTGGAACAGCTGACCCTCCCAGACTTCCCTTTCATGGCTTGGTGTGTTTCATAGGAGCTGGGTGGGCACTGAGGCAAGATTGTGGGGCCCGAGGCCCAGAGAGCTCTGGTCTCTGTTGGGCCTGGAGCCTTTGGTGGAGCCAGAAACATGCTTCACAGGATATTAGCCTCACAAGATACACAGAGCCAAAAGGGATCCATGTAAAATAAGGTTGGGAACTGCCGGACACTTGCCCCTCCTCTTGGAGTGTCCCAGTGCCCATTAGCAAGTTCGAGCAGTAACAGGCCTGCTGTCAAGGAACTGCCTTCTCTGTTGATTGTTTCCCAAACTTATTGGGCGGCTCTTTCAGTTACAAGAAATGACCATCCAATTCAAAAAAGGGGATTTGTTGGAGGAAGAGAAACAAGAATCAAGGCCTCAGAGACTGAATGCCATTAGAAGTTATTTGCTTTCCTTCCCCTTCTCACCTCTGCCTCTCTTTGCCCGTTAGCTCCATTTTCTCCTACACTGGCCTTCTCTGTGGGGTCTGAACCCCAGAACTGCAGTTTAGCAGCTCTGAGGCAGCACCACAGCTTCTCTGTCCTGGAATATAAATATATAAATTGTAGGGGAACATTCTGCTTGGTCCTTCTTAGATGATGTGCCCACCTCTTAGGCCAGTCACTGTTCCCAAGAGGCTGGGTACTGTGGTCGGCCAAGTCTGTGCCCTCTGCCCGCTCCTGCAGCTACAAGGACATGATCTGTTACCAGAGAAGGAGGGAGTGGAAATCTTGCTGGGGAGAAAAAAGAAATCTGCCACTATCTCTTACTACAACACAATCCAGTTTTCACTGGCCACCCACTCCGATCTCATAAAACACAATTGTAAGAACATAGGGGAATGAAGAAAGAGAAGGGCTGTGAACCCTTCTACTGGCACCTAAATCACAAGGCACTTGGTCCCTGCCTGAAGTCAGTATCCTCAATGGACTGCCTCTTCCATGAAAGGCAAATTAGAAAAACTTCACCTAATACCATGGAGAAAGAGCAAGGGAACTCACCTTCTATGTCAGTGTACAGACATAGAAAGTAAATTATTATGGCAAAAAAATCAGAACACCAAGGCAAGGGGCCAGATGTGAGGTCCAAATGTACACTACTCATTTGTTGTTAGAATCCCAATTTTAAAAATTAACATTAAAAACCGGGGTAAAACCACTGAAATCTCTGGGACCAAGTAAAAGCAAAGACATCTGCAGTAGGGACTTGTCTGTATCCCACAGTTCACAGGGCTCCCACAAAAAGAAACAAACCCCATGAAGAGGAGCTTCCAATAAAAATGAGAAACCCACAAGGAAATGAACCACCATGAGGAAGTTCATAGATACAACAAAGAGAGTATCTGTCAAGAACGGATATTTCTTGGTTCTCCCAAGAACCAGAAATGATGGAACTATATAAAAGAGACAATAAACTAAGTATATATAAAATGACTAAAGTGGCAAGAGAAGGAATGAAAACCAAAATGAATAGCAGGATGCTGTGAAGAAAGAATAAGAGAACTTGCAAAAAAATTAACTCTGCAAAAAAATACAGTCATTGAAGTAAAAACCCAATGGATGGGCTGAAGAGCAGAGTAAACACAGGGACACAGCTGAAGAGAGCATTCATAAATTGGAAGACAGATCTGAGGAAATTAGCTAGAATGTGGCACAGAGACAAAGAAATGGAAAATGTGATAGAAAGGTGTTGAGTCATGGAAGATAGAATGAGAAGATACAACTTACATGTAATAGGCATTCCAGAAGGGGAGAAAGAGAGAATAGGAATAGGGGAATATTTGAAGAGATAATGTATGATCATTTTCCAGAATTGAAAGACATGAGCCCTCAGACAAAATGACTTGTGCAAAATTTCTCATTTCATTCAGCAAATACTTCTTTAATTCCAGGCCCTGTGCTAGGCATGGCAGATGCAATGAGGAGGAGACTGAATAGGAAAAGGGCTAAAAGCCATTGTTGGAAGTTGAGGACTGGAAGTCAGAGGGCACAGAGGGAGGTGGGGACAGTCACCAGAATAGCAGCAGTTCTCGGTGGCACATCACCTGACCTGTGAACTTGGAGCAAGGCCTGCGCAGGGGTTGGGTTGGGGCTGGGGCTGAAAATGGTGAGGGCTCACCTCACCTTACCTCTTCCTCTCTCCATGTCTCCATCTCTCCCTCTGTGCTGCTACCTTGCTGCAGGCTCCCGGGCAGAGAAGAAAGCAGAGCCCCCACCCAGCAAGCCCACGATGGCCAAGACGGGACTGGCACTCATCAAGGATTGCTGCGGGGCCACCCAGTGCAACATCATGTAGCCCCCATGCGGGGTGCCTCCGGGGCCACAGGGACCACCCTCCCACCCTCTTGTCTTCATAACCCTCAGCGCACCAGGGCCTAAGAGCTCTACAAGGTGGAAGGGGTTGAAGGCAAGCCCATGACTGTCACCAGGGGCCATGAGTGCGGTGGTGGGCCCAGCCGCCCTGTACAGAGTGTAGCAATAGGGAGTTCCCCTCTGTCGCATGGCCCTCCCCAGAGCATGCCGAACCCAGGAATCTGTCTCACTGTTTATCCAACCACTGGGAAAGGTCCTTCCTTGAAAAAGTATATCTCCACTTCTATCTAGCTGTATCTAACCCACCATGCGAGTGAACTGGGAGAAGGATGTGGTCCCTAGGCGTGTACAGTCATGACCTCTCGACAATTCATCATCATGTGGGACACCCCCCATCCCACCCTCCTAGCTCTGCTGTCAGGCCTGTCCCCAGCGGGCATGGCCCCCTCCCCTGTCTCTCCTCTCCCCATTGCCCCATTGTCTCTCAGCTGCCACATAGATCTGGCATTCTTGGGGACACAGAGGGGCCATCTGTAGAGTACGCTTGTGTGGGGCGTCGTGGCCACGCCTCCCACTTGTTCCCGTCCCGTGTCTGGGCACAGCTTGGGATCAGGAGTGTGTCCGTTGCACTCTTGCCTTGCCTTTCCCTTGCAATGTCTGCCCCAGGTGTTTGGTGGAGAGTGAGGCTGGGGAGGCCTGGGCTGGAGCAGACCCAGTGCTCAGAAGAGATAGCTGAGAGCTGGAGGCCCCAACGCCAAGGCCAGGGAGGATGAGAAGGGGTCCCAGAGCGGATGCTGACCAAGGCGCTCTCCACCCACCCCACCCCAACCCCACAGCAGGGTGCCACTCACCAGCCCAACACACAGACCTCCGGAAAGAGCAGCGGCAGGCGAGAGAGGCAGCCTGACCCACCCGTGTCCCGTCATTTGGTGGTGTAGTTTAACCAGCCTCACAATTCCACCCGTGTAACTCAATGTACATTTGCTACAGCCAGCCAGGCACAGCCGTGTGACCGATCTGTACCAGTGTGTGTGTCGTGACCGGCCTCAGTAGTTAGCGTAACTCAAGATTCGCTGATGTGCAATCATCCATAGGAGAAAATAAAAATGGAAACCACGTACACGGCATTTTTAAAGTTTTTACTTTTTTTCCTCTTGATTATGGAAGTAATCCTTGTACATAGCAGATCATTTAGACAGTACAGAAAGTATAACATTTTTGTTTGTTTGTTTAAAAAAAAAAAAAAACCCATAAACCCTCCAACTAGAGACCAGCTCTGACATTTTGGCTTATTTCCTTTCGGTGTCTTTTTTATGCATTTTTATCATGATTGGGGTATCATACTGTACTGTTTTGTAACCGTTTTTTTTTCTCTTAGCATTTTATCACCATCATTCTCCCATGTCATTAAAGCCCTCTGTAAACATTAAACACGCTTCATAAATATTTTCAACGGTTGCTTAGTAATCCATATTGTGGATAAATCGTAGTTTAACCATTTCCTCACTATTTCTAGTCTTTCAGGATTATAGAGAATGTCACCCTACAAGTCCAGGGGGATAAAGGTATATCTGAATTTCTGATTTTTCCTTAAAATAAACTCCTAGATGTGAAAGTATTAGGCCGCTAAGGGGTAGTATTTTCAAAATATTTATAAATCAAACGTTAATGTCAGCTTTGGAGTTGCCACGGTCTCCCTAACTGCGGACCCCAGAGCCCGCTGGCTCCAAGGCCCCTCCCCAGTGAGCGGCACGACGTCGCCCCTCCCCCAGCCCCTGACGTCACGACGCCGTCTCCCACGTCTCCCACGTCTCCCACGTCTCCCACGTCTCCCACGTCTCCCACGTCTCCCACGTCTCCCACGTCTCCCACGTCTCCCACGTCTCCCACGTGCTTCTGCTCCGGTCCAGGCTTCGGCCCCTGCGTCGCTTCCCGCCAATCCGAAGCTGAAGGGGCTGCTGGTGCCACCGGGCTGGCGCCAGGGGGCGCCGTGTCCTCCTTCCAGTCCCTGGACCAGGTGTGAGGCCAAGCCCTTCCCGCCCTAACTTGCAGTACAAACTCCGGGCAGCAAAGTCACGGCTGCCCTCCCCTCCCACTGGAAACGTCAGTCTGGAAGCCCTGACCCCAGAGCAGGTGCGGAGCAGTCCCTCACCAACCCAACAAGCCCGAGGAGGTCGAAACCTCATAAAAGTCCTGCCTCTACTATACCCGTTAAGTCCAAGGGTAGACCTAACTTATGTTCCTTCTAGTCCTATTGATTTTTCAAAAACAAAAATAAAAAACCCATTTATTTAGGCTTTCACGGAAGAGCAGAGAAAAGTGATTATTCAAGACATTTTCAGATCGCCAGGGCCTCCTGCAAAGCTGGGAAACCCTGCAGATCTCCGAGCCCTGCACACCCAGAATTGCTCCTTCCAGAAGCCAGGTGGGAGGACAATCCCAGGAGTAACACTTATTGAGAGTTTATCACTTCGCCGAGCACCAAACATCACATTGATCACCTTGTTTGCTGCCCACATCAACCCGAAGAGGCAGGTCCTAGTATGACTACCGTTTTAAGAAAAGAAAGTCGAAGGCCAGTTCTTTGCCCGAGATCCCATGGGTAGTTAGGGATGGGGTTACTATTCCTGGCTGTTATGGCAAATACCACACAACGGGTCGGCTTCAACAATGGGAATTTCTTGGTTCATGGTTTGGAGGCTAGGAGAAATCCAAAATGGAGGCGTCAGCCAGGCAATGCTTTCTCCCCAAAGTCTGTAACATTCTTGTGCTGGCTGCCAGGGATCCTTGGGTTTCCTTGGTTTGTGTCCCTACCTCACGTCATGTGGCGATGGCCTCTCCTTTCGCTTCCGGGTTCCGCCGACCGCTGGCTTCCTGCTTCCGGCTCCTCCCTGTGGCTCTCTCCCTATAAGGCCTCCAGTGATAAGACTGAGACCCGTCCTGATTCAGGTGGCCACACCTAAACTAAAAATAACATCTTCAGGAGATCCTATTTACAGTGGATTCACATCCACAGGAATAGGATTAAGAACATGTTTATTTCTGGAGTATAGAAGTCAACCTACCACACCTCCCATCTCCCTGTAGACTCAATATCTCTTTCTCTTCCCTTCAAGATTTGGACAGATCTCTCTCATCTTAAAAAATAATAATAAACCCTACATCTGATCTTCCCTTGCAGCTATCACCTCTCTACGTCTTCACGGTCTTACTTCTGTAGACTCATCCATAGTCTCGCTGTCTCCATTTCCCTAACCTCCCACTCTCTCCTTGAGCTATTTTATTCTAGTTTCTGTCACTCTCTTGTCACTCACTGAAGCCCCCTCACCGGGGTCAGCGGTGACCTCTAGTTGGTTATACCCAATATCTGCTTTTCACCCTCCCGCTCTCCCAGTTCTCTGTAGCATGCAATACGACACATTCCACTTAACGGCTCTGCAGCTCCACTCTCCCGATGAGCCTCCAACTCTCAGCCTCCAGTTGCATTTACATCTTCCTCATCCTCAAGGCCTGGCCCTCTGCATTCTGCTCTTCCCCTCTCCTGACCTCACTGTCTTAGATGGCCATATGCACTCTGATGGAGGCTCCCCAGCTTCTCTCTTGAGAAGACCTCTCTCCCAAGCTCAGACCCATTTATCCAACTGCTTCCTGAGCATCTCCGCTTGGATACAGGGTACACCGCTCAAATGTAACATGTCCCAAACCAGGGGTCAGCAGTCAGTGGCCCTTTGGGGCCAAATCCCATCTGCTGCCTATTTCTGTCAATAATGTTCTATTGGAACACATTAAACACATTCATTTATGAATTGTCTGTGGCTAATTTATTCATTTATGTACACTCTATGGTTGATTTTGTGCTGCAGCAGAAGAGTTAGTACCTGTGACAAAGACCGTATGGCTTGCAAATCCTAAAACACTTCCTCTCTGGCTCTTGAAGAAAAAGTTTGCCAACCTCTGTCCTAACCTGAGTTCAGCTTTACCTGCATGTTTTCATCTCAGGAAAGGGTACCACCTGTTTTAAGGTTATCCATTGCCCAAGTCTTTAGTTTCTTCCTGCTAATTACCTCTAGAATCTTCCTGTGCTGTCATGCCCCCAGTGTAGACACAGCTACCTTTTTCTTGGTCAACTGCAGAACCTTCTTCGCTGGCCTCCTTAGCACTGGTCTTTCTTCACTTAAATTCCTTCTCCATGCAGCAACCAGACAGTTTTCTGAATAATACAAATCTAGTTGTCATTCCCTTCCTGAAAACCATTCCCACGGCCTTTAGGATGAAATCCATGCTCTTTCATGTAGTTTAAAAGGCCTTCTCTTATTGGGCCTCTTCCAACATACTTAGCCTCATCTCACACCTCTTTCCTGGATCCCTCATATGTTGAGGCCACAGAAGCCTTCTTTGGGGTCCTTGATTCTTCTTGCCATGTTCTCTTTATTTCCTGGAGTGTCACCTTTTATACCCTCTGCCAAGAACTTCTCAGGTTCTTTTCTCCCCTCCTTTTCTCATCGTCTCTCAATCCATGCCCCACCTGAAGCCAAAATGATCTTCCTAAAGCTCAGATCTGACCAGGTGTGTCACTTCCTTGTTTAAAACTCTCCTGTCACTTCCCACTGCCCTCATAGTAAACTTGGCTCTGTGGCCAGGTCTCCAAGGCTTTATGTGGCCCTGCCTGCCTTCCCCACCTCCTCTCTCATCACTCCTTCAGCTTTGCACCTTTGCTCATGCCAACGCTTAAGGGAACAGACAAAGGGCACTGAGCAAGAGCAGCCAGGGAGAAAGAAGGAAAACTGGGCAGAGGAAAGTGTCAAGAAGGGCGTGTTTCACAGTGTCAGGCATTACCCAGAGGTCGTGTGACCTTAAGACCATTATGAAAAGTGTCCACAGGACTTTGCAAATAGGATGCAGTTGGCAAGAGCAGTTCCAGTAAAGTACTGGCCCGGAAGCCAGATTTTCCCATGACTGATGACCTGGACCCATTGTTCCATCAGCCCCATTTGGCGGGTGGGGAAACTGAGGCTCAGAGAAGGGACGTGATTAGTCCAGGGTCACACAGCATGTAAGTGGTGGAGCTGGGACTTGAGTCTGGGTTTTCTCACTCCATGCCTGGGGCTCTGAGAGCAAGGGTTAGGCGGGCTCAGGGTAAAGGGGCCTCAGGCTGTGGTGGAAGGGGGTCAGCCAGGCCTGGGAGTTTCTTTCATGTTTCTAAACATTTCCCCGGTGAGTTGTGTTTGATTAGAGATGACTCACAGCCACGCCAGCAGCAGCGGAGCCTCTGTGAGCTCCATGGTGGCTGGAGAGCCCAAAGCTTGAGGCTGGACCTCCCAGCTCATCTTCAGTTTGAGAAGAAGCAGCTCCCATGTGTCTGGTACCACCTGCCACCAACAGGGCAGCTAGCGGTCATCACAGGCTGGGGCAAAACATTCAGGGCAGCTGGCTTGAGCTGCAAATGTCAGTTCATTTTTCCATTCATTAATTCGTTAATTCCACTAGTATTTGGTAGGTTCTAGGGAACACAGAAAAAGTCAGGCCAAGTCTTGCCCTCACGTAACTTCCAGCTGGATGTCGAGGAGGGAGGGGGCAGGGGGCTCATTGCCGTTGTTAAGGCTGAACGGAACCAACTGATCGGCAAGATTAGCCAAAGAGAAGGCGATCTAGAAAAGTGATTGTGGGCTTCAGCTCAGAATGAGGCTGCCTGGGTTAAAATCTCAACTCAACCCCTCCCTGGGTGAGCCTGGGCAATTTTCTTTGCCTGTCTGCACCTCAGTGTCCAAATCTGTGAAATGGAGAGAATAATAGGAGGATCGAACAAGACAATATGTGAGAAGAATGTAGGGGGATGCACTTCGTAAAGTCAATTATTCCTGTCGAAGTCAGAAGGTAGGAAGATGCGTCCAAGGCCAAAGGCTGAAGTTCTTGGAGTTCTTGGAGGTCCAGGAGCTGATTCTGGGGATGAAACAGTGAGTAAGACAGACCCGGGGTCCTGCCCTCACGAAACAGACAGTAAGCAGATGAGTGAGCAGACAGGACCCTGCAGTGTGACATAACTCATTTGCTTAACCCAAATGGCAGCTGAAGTCCCCATCACACATGCCCCCCCAGGTTCCTGTCCCTTTCCCAGTTCTTACAGTCCCCTGGTCACATCTGGCCCAGACTGCCAGCTCCCACCTGACCCTCCGCGTCCTTCTCCATGCCCTGCCCACAGCTGTGCCCTCCCTCTATTCCATACCAAGTCCGACAGGGAACTCGGGCCCCTATTCTCCACTCTCCACAGAAAGCGACCGGCACAACCTTGGGACACAAGGCAGACTTGACAGATTGTTGGTGGAGATGGAGGGAGTTCCCATCACAGCCGCACAAGCACATGGAAATTGAATATTAGATTTCCGACTTCCACCAGCTCTGGCACTGCAATCCCTGCCACCCCCACCCCCACGCCAACCCCATATTGCCCCCCGCCCCCAGCAGTCCTCTTCACTATAAATTTCCCTCCTGCTTTATTCCACCAAACAATTCAGCTCTCCCTGGGCTTCGCCCCTAAATTCAACCCCAGGCCCCTTTTGCATTTTCAGAGAAGCCTCAGCTCTGGCTGCTAAAAGGCTCTGGACCTCACCTATGTCCCCTGTTCCCCAACCCTCCATGTCCCCAACTCTGAGGGAGGGAGGCAGAGTAAAAGTTTTCTCTCTCTCCTGACAAGAAATAAATATGTGGCTCATCGCTCCTTGTCCAGCAAGAAAAGCAGCTACACAAGGTTTTGGTTTTAATTAACAATTGTTTTCCCCCTCTGTCCCACTAGGGTAGAGGCTGTGGGAATGTGGAAGGGGTACCAAATGGTTCGGGAAGCTTCCCTGAAGGAGGAAATGGCAATGAGATGCTGGCTGGGGGAGGAGTAGGAGACAGCAAAAGGTGGGGTAGCGGGGGTGGGGCATGGGTGGGGGGTGGGAGGTGGGGGCCGCCTTGCCCAGGGCTCTTCTGGGGTGTAGTGCACGTGACATTGACCTCTCAGTGTGCCCCCTGCCCCCCAGTTGGGGTAGTGGCTGTCTGCATTAGGATTCTTCTGATTGCAACTGACCAAAATTGAAGTCAAACAGGCAAACACTATAAAGAAGGGCCAGGTTATTCCCAGACCTTGGTACACTGGATCCAGGGTTTATACAACATCCCACGGATGTGGTGTGTCTCTCCCTCTTGGCCTGTGGCTGGGCTCACATCCTCCCGGGTCCCCCGGAGCAGCCACCCAGTGATCCTGCCCAGCCCCGAAGGCCTGGCTGCGGCCAGAGGAGGGCAAGCGGGGATCCGAGGGCCAGCCCTGGAGCCGCAGAGGGGTGCGTCCATGTGTGCCCGAAGCAGAGGGATCGGGTGGTGGGTAGTTAACGACAGTGACCACTGCCTTGTAGAGAGTAAGAAATGGGGTTTCCAAGAAGGACAGGGACCTGCCCAAGATCCCGCAGCAAGCTCACGGCTAAAGCGATGCCCCGGCCCGATCCGGGGCTGTGAGTCCCCAGCTTGTCCACCCCATGGCAGCCCCGGCCCCAAGCCATCTCCTGTCTCCCAAGAACTGGCTGTCTGGGTTCGAGCACAAGTGTTTACCCAGCGTAAACCACCCCCTCCGCAGGATGGGAAGGAAGGCCGCTGGATGCCGTCCTGTGGCTTCCTTCAGGCTCCCACGGTGCGTTTCTCGAGGCGTGGCCTTGGGACAGCAGCCCTGACCTGACTGTCCCAGGCGCAGGTTGCAATCTCTGGGCAGGGCCAGGGCCTATTTAACAATCATTAAGATAACTTTTTAAAATTTTGAAATGATTTCAAACTTACAGAAGAGTTATATTTTAAATAGTACAAAGAATTCCTTTATACCCTTTCACTCAGCTTCATTGAGTGCTAACGTTATGCTACATTTGCTTTGTCACTTCCTCTCTTTCTCTCTCTCTCTCTCTCTCTCTCTCTTCATATACATATATATATCCTTTTCCAGAACAATTTGATTGCAGGCACAGACAGCATGTCCCTTTACCCCTAAAAATCCTTCAGCGTGCCTTAAAGAACAGAGACATTCTCTCTCATAATTACAGAACAATTACCAAATTCCATGGATACAATACTACTACTATTCAAATTTGACCAGTTGTCCCAATATTTTCCTTTATGGCTGTTCTCTCCTCCCCCTTCTCATCCAGGACATAGTCCAGGAACAAGCATTGGCTTTACTTGCCACATCTCTCCTTAGTCTCCTTCAATCTGTCTTTCATGACACTGATGCGTGTGAAAAGTCCAGGCCTGTGGTTTTGTGGAACGGAGCCTGCATTTTAAACTCCTTCCCGTGGTGAGTCTGTTTGAGAACCACCACCTCAGCGGCTGCTTCCTGCCTGAGACCTGTTCCCTCAGCCACGGAGAGCCCCCGAGTCCTGCTGTTGCAGGGGGGCAGGAAGGTACTGCCGGGCTCACGTCGCCGGGTGTGGTCCCCACACCTGGCTCGATGCCCGGCACCCAGTAGGCACTGGATGGAAACTGGACTTGGGGGCTGGTTAGACGGTGCTCCCAGCCCAGCTGCACCGCTGAGAAGCCTGGTGGTGACTTAACCTCCCTGAGCCTCAGTTTCCCCATCGATGGATGGTGGGGCTGGACTAGGTGGTCCTAAGGACTCTTGCAGCTTTGAAGTTGGGTTGTTGACCCTGGAAAGGTTTCACCCAGACCCCCTTTCCCCCCCACTCCACTCCCTTTCCTCTCCTAAGCCAGTCATCAGCTCCTTACGGATGGGTCATCTATGAGGTAGAAATTGTGTCTTGCTTCTAACCACCAGAATATGGCAAAGGTGATGACGGGATGTCCCTCCCGCGATTAGATTATAGAGTGTAAGGCTCCGTCTTGACAGACTGGAGAGATTCTCCTGGCTGGCTTGATGAAGTAAGCAGCCATTTTGATGTAGCCCACATGGCAAGGAACAAGGAAATGAATTCTGCCAACAGCTGAATGAGTTTGGAAGTGGATATTTCCTCAGGCCAACACCTTGATTGCTGCCCTGTGAGACCCTGAGGCGGCTGAGCTGGGCCTAGACTTCCCATCCAACCCGGGAAACTAGGAGATAACGACCGCAGGTTGTCACTACGTTTGTGATAATTTGATCTGCAACAACAGGAAACTAATATGCTGAGGATACACTGGGTGAGCAAAAATCAGTCTCCCTTCTCCTGACCCTCAGCTGCCTAGTTGAGAGAGAGAAATAATCACACCGAAACATATTCAATGGTGAAGTAGGGTTTTCTTTTTTTCACAAGGGACTGTGAAAAGTGGGGGGATTTACCTAGTCTAGGGATAGCAGAGGGGGTGGTCAGAGAAAGCTTCCCTGAGGAAATAATGTCTGGGCTAAGGCTTGAGTAATGAGGGGGGTGGGGTGGGGATTAACTAAAGATATGGGCAAATCATAGCAGCAGTTACAACTACCATTTATTTACTCCAGTACCAAGTGAGGGGCTCGTAGCTGCAGTCTGGGGGGGAGTGGGGGTCACACCCCGGCCTCAGCCTGCAGAGCCTGTGTTCTCAGCCACTGCCTCACCCTCCAGGGATAGGGACAGACTGCACAGGAGGGGGAGCCTGGCCAGGAAGCTGGAAGAAGGCCACAGACCAGAGAGGAGAGTGGTGGGACATGGGGGAGGGCCCAGCAGGGGCCTCAGAGCCCATGAGTTAAAACTCACCAGCCTCACTACATCAGAGAATTGTAGGCATCTCTTGGAATGTGCTAAGGAACTTGATGTCCAAATAACTGGGGTTAAATTTCACATTTCAAGTGCTTGCAAGGTATCTCAAGTATTTGTACATGCTCTGTCTGATGTGCGATGTGTGTTTGATATTGCTGGAGAATTTTGTTTCAAGATGAGCATTTTAGACATTGGTGGAGGCTTCACAGGAACTGAATTTCAGTTGGAAGGGGTTAATCATGTTATTAGCCCTTTATTGGGTATTTACTTTCCTGAAGGATCTGGCATTAAGATAATTTCAGAACCTGGAAGCTACTATGTGTCTTCTGCATTTACACTTGCAGTTAATATCATTGCAAAGAAAGTTGTTGAAAATGATAAATTTTCCTCTGGAGTAGGAAAAAATGGAAGTGATGGACCAGCCTTTATGAATTACATGAATGATGGTATCTATGGTTCTTTTGCAAGTAAATTGTCAGAGGACTTAAATACCACTCCAGAGGTTCACAAGAAATACAAGGAAGATGAGCCTTTGTTTACAAGCAGCCTTTGGGGTCCATCCTGTGATAAGCTTGATCAGATTGTGGAAAGCTATTGTTCTAGTTTGCTAATGCTGCCAGAATGCAAAACACCAGAGATGTGGCTTTTATAAAAGGGGGTTTATTTGGTTACACAGTTACAGTCTTAAGGCCATAAAGTGTCCAAGGTAACACATCAACAATCAGGTACCTTCACTGGAGGATGGCCAATGGTGTCTGAAAACCTCTGTTAGCTAGGAAGGCACGTGGCTGGCGTCTGCTCCAAAGTTCTGGTTTCAGAATGGCTTTCTCCCAGGACGTGCCTCTCTAGGCTGCAGTTCCTCAAAAATGTCACTCTTAGTTGCTCTTGGGGCCTTTGTCCTCTCTTAGCTTCTCTGGAGCAAGAGTCTGCTTTCAACGGCTGTCTTCAAACTGTGTGTCATCTGCAGCTCCTGTGCCTTCTTCAAAGCGTCTCTCTTGGCTGTAGCTCCTCTTTAAAAGGTCACTCTCACGGTTGCTGTAAAGGAGAGGCTAGGCCTCCCTATAATTGTGCCTAAGAGTCTCCTCCTGAATGCCTCTTTGTTGCTCAGATGTGGCCCTCTCTCTCTGGCTAAGCCAACTTGAAAGGTGAAATCACTGCCCTCCCCCCTACGTGGGACCAGACACCCAGGGGAGTGAATCTCACTGGCAACGTGGAATATGACTCCCGGAGAGGAATGTAGACCCGGCATCGTGGGATGGAGAACATCTTCTTGACCAAAAGGGGGATGTGAAAGGAAATGAAATAAGCTTCAGTGGCAGAGAGATTCCAAAACGAGCCGAGAGATCACTCTGGTGGGCACTCTTACGCACACTTTAGACAACCTTTTTTAGGTTCTAAAGAATTGGGGTAGCTGGTGGTGGATACCTGAAACTATTAAACTACAACCCAGAACCCATGAATCTCGAAGACAGTTGTATAAAAATGTAGCTTGTGGGGGGTGACAATGGGATTGGGAATGCCATAAGGACCAAACTCCACTTTGTCTAGTTTGTGGATGGATGGGTAGAAAAGTAGGGGAAGGAAACAAACAGACAAAGGTACCCAGTGTTCTTTTTTACTTCAATTGCTCTTTTTCACTCTAATTATTATTCTTGTTATTTTTGTGTGTGTGCTAATGAAGGTGTCAGGGATTGATTTAGGTGATGAATGTACAACTATGTAATGGTACTGTAAACAATCGAAAGTACAATTTGTTTTGTATGACTGCGTGGTATGTGAATATATCTCAATAAAATGATGATTAAAAAAAATAAAAAAAAAAAAATAAAAGGTCACTCTCACGGTTGCTGTAAAGGAGAGGCTAGGCCTCCCTATAATTGTGCCTAAGAGCCTCCTCCCGAATGCCTCTTTGTTGCTCAGATGTGGCCCTCTCTCTCTAGCTAAGCCAACTTGAAAGGTGAAATCACTGCCCTCCCCCATACGTGGGATCAGACACCCAGGGGAGTGAATCTCCCTGGCAACGTGGAATATGACTCCCGGGGAGGAATGTAGACCTGGCATCGTGGGATGGAGAACATCTTCTTGACCAAAAGGGGGATGTGAAAGGAAATGAAATAAGCTTCAGTGGCAGAGAGATTCCAAAAGGAGCCAAGAGGTCACTCTGGTGGGCACTGTTACACACAATTTAGACAACCCTTTTTAGGTTCTAAAGAATTGGGGTAGCTGGCGGTGGATACCTGAAACTATCAAACTACAACCCAGAACCCATGAATCTCGAAGACAATTGTATAAAAATGTAGCTTATGAGGGGTGACAATGGGATTGGGAAAGCTGTAAGGACTACACTCCACTTTGTCTAGTTTATGGATGGATGAGTAGAAAAATAGGGGAAGGAAACAAACAAACAGACAGACAAAGGTACCCAGTGTTCTTTTTTACTTCAATTGCTCTTTTTCACTTTAATTATTATTCTTGTTATTTTTGGGTGTGTGCTAATGAAGGTGTCAGGGGTTGATTTAGGTGATGAATGTACAACTATGTAATGGTACTGTGAACAATTGAATGTACGATTTGTTTTGTATGACTGCGTGGTATGTGAATATATCTCAATAAAATGAAGAAAAAAAAAAAAAAGGTCACTCTCAGCTGCCCTGAGTTCCTTCTGTTTGTCAACCATTTATATGGCTCCACTGATCAAGGCCTACCCTGAATAGGTGGGGCCATGTCTCCATGGAAATATCTAATCAGTCATCACCCACAGTTGGGTGGGGCACACCTCCATGGAAACACTCAAAGAATCACAATCTAATCAAAACTGAAACATCTGCCCACACAAGATTACATCAAAGATAATGACGTTTGGGGGGACATAATACATTCAAACTGGCACAGCTGTCTTCCTAAGCTGAATGTGGGAAATTGCCTTATCTTTGATAAAATGGGAGCAGATTCTTTCCACAAACCAACTGCTTTTAATGATTTTCAGAAACCAGCTATTTTTTACATGATATCATTTAGTGATTGTTATGAGATGCAAAATGCTGGAATTACTTGAGACACAATGATGAAGAACTTCTTCTTTGTGCCTTCTTGCATTCAACTGAGCCAAGAAGACAGCTTTCCCACTGAAGCTTAAACAGCTATTAATGCTTCTTTAGATCTGAAGTTGCAGGTTAACTTGTCTGGTCAACATTCCAGTGTGGAAATTTTTGAATAATCTTGCTCTATTAATTTTCTTGGAAACAAAAACTATTAATAATAGCTATTTGGGACCAGACAAAATCAGCTTTCAACTATAATTCATTGGGGGTGATGGAAGATCTAGATAATGTATCCAGATTTAAATTGACCAGTTTGCCCTACCCCTAAGCATTTAAAATAAAATATGCAACAAAATGGATGACTTAGTGGAGATGGAAGCCCATTAATTGGGTTCCCCATTAAATTGTTTACATACAAGTACACAGTTTTTATACTAAGGATTCGTGTTAAAAAGTCTTGTAAAGTTAATGTCTTTCACTCAGATATATCAAATGTCAGTGGAAGACCAGTATGACTTCATTAGATACGTTTAGTGTGCTTAGAATATGTAAATTTGTGCTCTGAAATGTAGTTTAATAACTGTACAATTGCATCATAGTATTTGTTGTATTTGACCTAATGTAACCCTTGTATAATTACATTAAAATTTTTGTGTAGATTTTACTTCTCTTTTCAGGCTAAAATTTTGGGAAAGGGGCTAGCTAGCAAAGGCAGTCTTGAAATAGATGTGTATATGGACTGTTTTGAAGGTTATTTTTCTTTATAGCCTATTTAAGTTTAGTTTGCGCAGTACATTTTTCAATTAATTAGTAATTTAAGTAAAATGTTTGGTAAATCATTGTGAAGTTCAGATTCATTATGGAGAGTTGAGGTGCAGTAAGCATGAAGTTTAACAATTCTAACACCAAAAATGTTAATCCTGCATAAACCAATTGTAATAATTAATAGGTATTTCTGTATAGAGAGACTGCATAGAGTAGTTCAGTAAATCTTTGAACTACAGATCTTTTGGCTGAAATGGAAGATTCTATTAAATACTTTCAATAAGTCTGGGGGAGGGAAGTAAAATGGCAGCAAACTGCAGAGCACTAAAACTTAAAGAAGGGCTACACCTAGTATTCAGAAACCTGATGCTCTTTTGCACAGAATATTTAAATTTGGAGTAGTGGGGGGTGGGGATGAAACATTTAAATGTTCTTCAGTTTCTCAATTGCAATGATTTCAAACTTTTTGTTGTTGATGTAGCTATATATATCCTTAGTTAATTATCTCCAATTTGTTAATCTTAGTGATTACTTTTCTTTTAAAACTGAAATTTTATGGTGGTTATAAAAGGAGTAGCACCATAATTAAACTGACAGTTGTTGCCGGGAGTTTGCATTTTTCACTGCTAATATAATAGCAATCCTAGAACTCAGAATCACTATAATAAAATGAACAACTGGGGTCATTTTTCCTAACTTATTTTATGTTCAGATGTGGAATCTCTGTCTTCTAAGAGGAAATTTGTCTTCACTTTGGTGCCAGTGGGGAGAAAATTCTACCTGTGCTACATAGGAGAAGTTTGGAATGCACTTAGTAACTTTTTACACCTTGATTTCAAGGTGGAAAGAAATTGATCATGAATCTCTAATAAAATTCAATCTTTTAAACCAGTAGGTGCTTAATATTTTTTTGATTAATGCCCATTTGAATTTCATGGGTTCTATTAATTAAAAAATCTAGGACCCCTATCCATTGTCATCTAATTCCCCTTGGGTGTTTCCAAGGGTAATGTGGGGTTTTATGCAAAATTCCAAACTACCATGCTACTTCTTTTAACTAATTAGGAGGAGGAATTGTCCCCCACCTTCTTTAAATGTTGTGCTTTATTGTGGTCCAGAAATGCCAAACCTTCTTAAAGATGGTGCAACTTTGAGTCCTTGGCTTGGCTATACAACCTTGAACTTCATGGCATGTCAGTTTTGCCGTATCTGTAGCAGAGCTGTTGTTCTGCCTGAACCATCTTAGAGTTGAAACATCACACGTGAATGAAATCGTGACTTTAAGAGATGTCTGTGCTGTATTTGAAGATTGTTTGCCATAAATCTGAAGTTTGAACCTATGTATTTCAATTTGGTATGCTAAAATAGTACTGAATTAATGTTAACAATTTTTTTTTACAATATTGTAATCAGTTCAGAATTTAACTGAAAATATAAAATCCAAATGATTTCTATGTAGTAAATTGAACTGTAAAAGTAACTTGTGTGTGATTCTGAATACACAGATAAAATGTTTTTAATTTCTCGTTAAAAAAAAAAAAAAAAGAAAGAAAAGAAAACACCAGCTTCCCCATGCCCAGAAGTGAGAGAGGGATTCTACTTTAGGGTATGGATTTCATTCCCGAAATTTCTTTCCTGATTCCAAGACATGCCAGACTCAGTGGCTGCCAACTCCCTGAGAGCAGGACCCTGCGGCTCTGGGGTGGATTTGAGGGGCCTGTGGCAGCGGGAGACTCGGTGCGGGGAGAAAGGGGGGTGGGGGGAGTGGGGGGTCTTCCCTGTGTCCAGCCCCTGCATCCGGGAAGGCTTTCTGGAGGAGCTGGAAGAAGAGGCCTTACCATGAGACGGCGCTGAGCAGGTCTAAAAGATTTTCCTACTCGCTCCGGCCCCATCCTCCCCACTGCGAACCCTCCTGACTGGTTTTCCGTTGTGGAATAAGCCGCCAAGCAGCGATTAGTGAGTACTTACCCCAAAAGTCTCCACAATAACCCTACAGTTGTTTCCCTTTTCCTCCCCTCGTGCCCTAAATTCCCCATTTATACCTCCTTCCTACCCAGAACCTGTGAATTCTTCTTTTCATCTTCCTGAGTCCTGGAAAAAGTTCTGGGCCTCGATCCTCTGGCTTGGGATCTACCAAGTCCCAAGCCCCTGGGAATTGAGGGATTCTCTCTTTCCTCAGGTTCTTTCATCTGCTTTGTTCCAAGGCAACCAGATTTCCTCACATTCCAACCTGAGCTGTCCCCAGGGGCTGCAGCCTATCTCCCAGGGAGGGACTAGGCCTCCCTGGGAAAGAGATTCTACACTCTACTTGGAGAGTATTAACTCAAGCAAATTGGATCACTCGTCTCTCCATCTCTCCCCAAAGAGTAGAATTAGACAAGGCTGATGCTGTAATCACATTAGCAGCTGGAAAATTGCCCATTTATTGTTAACAACTGGAAGTAAGGTAACACAGGAGGATTGCAAGGTCAAGCGAAGGAATTCAGTGAATCAGGGTTACTGCTTCTTTCCCTTCCCTCTCCCTCCCCAGAGCCAACAGGCAACCTGTCCCAATTGGAGCTTAAATGAAGGCCATGGCAGGTCTTCATTTAGGAGGGGGAGGCAGAAGGGAGGCTTCTGAGACACAGTTCATTTTTTGTCCACGTGATGCAGCTAGAAGCCAGAGAAGCTGAATCACAGAGCATGATGTTCCTCATGGTAAAAGGGAACAGAGAGGGTTAACTGTAGGCAGGGATGGGAGGTCTTCTGGAGCAAGGGTCTAGAAGACTTGGGCAAGGTACATATCAATCTTCCAAGCCATCATTTCCACACCATAGAAGATGGGAAATACACCAAACAAATGCTATGCCACGTTTCAAGCCCCAGTTTAAGTCTATAAACCCTCCTTGCCCCACTCTAAGGGGGAATGGTGGCAGCTCAACTTCTGCAAAAGTTTGCTACCAGGAAAGATGATTTGAAAGGATTGCCAAAGGTTTTAAAAGAACTTTTTAACTTGGAACTTTAGAAGAAAGATTGTACCTCATCAAGAAAAAATATTTACCCCAACATCTGAGTCTCTTCTAGGTCCTTTCAACTTCTTCTGAGGGGAGTGTTGGGGGATAAGGGTGGTTTCAGGGGAAGGGCTTCATAATTGAATCTGTGAAAGAAGTCTTGTTCAAACTGACTTATTCAAAAAGCCTGCTTAGCGGTGATCAAAACAAGGAAGCAGGCAAAATAGGTTTCTTTCAAAGGAAGAGAAATCCCAGTAATTATCTCAAGTTTTTAACTGGAGGGTCTGTGTGGTGATTGTGTTTCCCCACACACGATCATACACAGAACTAAGGCTGGAAAACCTGAGCATCTAGAGCACAAAGCTCCGACAGTCTGGTCACCAGCCCAGGGTGGATGCTAATTTAAAAGGGCCTCAAAAATGTTAGACCGATTTGTTCCCCTCTTTTACCTTCACAGGAATATTTTCAGACAGGGTGAGACGGTGGGGGCACCCAAAACAGAAGAAGAGAGACAGAACAGGACTGGTTTACAATCCCTCCCTGCAAACAAACAAAACCAGTCATCTAGAAGACACACATTAGATGCTTGCTTGTAAAGTTTATTGACAACTGTTTGGTCCCAACACACAAAACAGCACTTGAATCACAAAAAAAAAGTGTTCAAACAAAGTAGACAGTTAAGAAAAACATCTCTTCCCCCAAGCCCAATCCAAAACAAACAGTGCAAGATGAGAAAGGGGGGATTGGTGATAATGTTTGTCTTTGTTTCAACAAATCAAATCTGGTACATCTTACCACCTAGAAATAAAGAATTTCATTGTCTTCATTCTCATATATCATTTTGTCACATCATTTAATTAAGCCTCTGGATAAAAAAATAGATAGCAATTGCACTGGCCATTGTGAACACAACGTGCTTCCGCTGTATTCCCATGTTTTCAAACAGCGATTGTTAGAGTCGCACATGCGTCCCAGACTAACTGGCGACTCCAGTGAGTGGTACAACCACCACAACCACACAACAGCACAGAACTGCAGTTTCCTCCTTGTCTGTGGCCCAAACAACCTGCTTTTTGAGACTGTTCCTGGTGACTTGTAATGGTACCTCTTAAATTTTTAAAGCCCACAATTCTCACATGCTAGCAAAACTCAAGTCCAGGCGTGCAAACTGAGCCTTACGAAATCTCTGAATAAGGAAACTGATGTTCTCAATACCAACTTCATTACATTGTTTAAAAGCTGTTTTAAAAAAATTGCACATGTGCATTTTACTTCCTGTAACACTATGTCTGTAGAGGAAATGTCTTCAGAAGGATTCGTAGAGTGCCATAATACTTAGGTTTTTCCAGTGTTGTTTCATCTTGATTGGGGCCAGGTGTTGAGAACTGGGAATCACTGGCTTCATTTAAAAGATTTGGGGAACAAAAATTAACTACTAAAAAATCTCTCTATAGCCCTTATTTTGTGGCATTTTATCAAAATGCTGGCTATGAAATTGGAGCCCATTTTCTGGCTTTCTAGAAATTACAAAATATAAACATTTCCCTCAAAGAAACCATCTAACTAGTGGAAGACCTGGTGCAAAAAGTTCTTTCTGCCCTATGAATGAATCCGCCTTTTTGCCCAACAAATACAATCCATTGTAAATGCTGGGTTTCTCCAGGAGGGGTAAGAGGTCACCGAAACCGGACACCTCAGCCACTCGAGAGCAAGGCCAGTCCACAGTGCAGTGCTCCTCAAAGGGTGGCTTCTCCCAAAGGCCAATGTTAGATACCACAAAAAATCCAAACATGCTTCCAACAGCGAGAAGTAACAGAGTAAAACAGACACAATTAAAAGATACTGAGCTAACATATATACTCACACAGAAAGCTTCCCAGCTACCAAAACCAGCTTTAAAATTACAAAAACAAGGTTAAGTTGATCAACCTTGGCCTTCATATGTATAGATAGAATTTCTGTCTCTTCCTAGTGGAAATAGCATCGATACCACTCCTGTTAAAGCACCTCACCGCTCAGCTCTGATTTGTAATTTATGCACTTGATGCATATTTTAGAAAATCAGACTCTTCCCCATATTGCCTCTCGACACACAATAATGTGTGTTGTAATTCAAATGCTGACTTTAAATTCATGTCACCAAGACCATCTCCTGTTCCTTAACCCAATCCATATTAAACTGGAACTTAATATAAAAGGGAAGCTTAAAACATCTTCAACTTTCTAGAAAGCTCCTAAATGGAACCCCAAAGTGGAAACATTTTAAAAAATTTGTCATGAAGCCACATTTGTCAACTACAGACATAGTTAAATAAAAAACGAGGTGCACTTACAAGTCACATAGAACCCAGGAACCTGCATATTCCAGCCTGAAAATACATTCTCAACTCCTTGCCTACCCCCTTCCTTCAGTGTGTAAACATGCAGAGTCACGGAACAGGCTGTTTCAAAGACACATCATGCATTTGATTAATACTGTCTGAAATCATCAGTAAGCAAAGGCTTATAGACCATATCATGCTACATGTAGGATTATACCACTGATGTGGCTTCATGGAAGTAAAGCCACTTCTTTCTAGCTGAATTCTTACTGCTTTCTTTTTATGGAACACCATTATATTTCAGAATTAAGAAAAATTTGGTAAAATATATTAAGGATTATTTAACAAATGCCAGAAGTACTCTCAATTAATTGAAGAGAAAAGACCCCGTCAGCTTAAAGCTGTGTTTCAATGTAAAATTGAAAAGAAAAAAAAAAATCACAGAATACATCTAATGATGAAGTAAGTGGCTTCTAGGGGAGTTTTCATTAAAACAGAAAAAGATATGTTTTTTGAACCCACTTTTGTGTGCAGACTCAGACAGTGTTTTCCATCCTAATTCTATGTTCAGAATGAGAGCTAAAGCTTGGTTATAGGTGCAAAGGAAAAGTTGGCTGCCAATTTGACTCTATTTTTGGGTTGCTTTTTGGCTGGGCTTTCTGCGGGGTCCTTGCTGAGCAGTGGCTCTGGGGTTTCCAAAGAGGGGCAGGGAGGCACCGGGACAACTGCTGAGACACAAGATGACCTGGAATCACAGGCCACTTTTCCATTCTTTGTTGGTATTGGAATTTCAGTGTTCTCTTCTTGGTTTAAAATCATAATTTCTGTAAACACAGAAAAGCAAACAAATTCAGTTCCAGGACCTGTAAGAAGTGTTAATACTGTTTCTGTCTCATATTTTCTCTAGACAAATGAAACCTTATTTTTAAAAATAATTCCCCAAATGTCACACTGATGCCACAGTTTATTATTATATTAACTGTGTGGTCAAGAGTTTGTCACATAAATCAAATACTTATCAACTGCATCTCACCTGTTCCCTGGATTACAAGGTTTTAGAGATCTTCATTTTTGGCTACATATCAATGGACAATGGGTTAAAAGAAATCTTTTCCACTTTGGATTCTTTGCCCATTCATTCTCTCTGCCAGGTAGTTAAGGACCCAAAGGCCACACAAGAGGGACTTCAGTGTCAGGGAGCTCCTGGCCCATTCCATTCACAGAGGAACTGCTAGATCTGACACCAAGAAGGAAGGTGAAATCACATATAGCCAATATTACCCTTGAAAATCCAGGAAGTCAAACACAGCCAGTTTTCCTGCAGTGTTTACAGATCACTATTCCTTTGGCTGAGCCACAAAGTAACGGGCCTGCTGTCGAGAGAGCTATGTTGTCTGAATAATATGCCTCTTGAAACCTTAGACTCTCACCATGGAAGGCCTGGGGATCTCCTGTCTAGGTGAGACATACAGCAGAGAGGACAGTGGAGCCCAGTGTCCTTCTCAGGCTGACTCTTGCTTAGAACAGCAGACAGAAATGCCCACACCATTCAAATTGGTTTTCCCTCTCTTTTCACATGCATGCGGTTGAACTTATGTATACAAAATGCACAAGGGCAATAACCCCACGGAAATGTTGGATCTCCCACTATGGTGTTCCCCCATCTCTTATTTTCCAGATAAACAACCTCAGTTCTTTCACTTGCCAACAGTACCAAATGCTCCTTGGGGAAATGGTGCACTGTGAAAATCAATCCAGTAGTTGCTAGGCCGTCCTAGAGAGGAACCTGATTACTATGGACTAAGAAGCTATAGGAAGGGCCACTGCAGGGCGGGTGGGCCATCCTCTCAGGAGGCCGGGTAACACGGCAGACAGACAACAGGCTGTGGGTAACTAGTTAAAGCTTGGTTGGTTACAGGTGTCAGATTCATCTCCAGTTACCTGACAGGCTATGCCTCAGTCACCTAACGTGTGGAGCAACAGTGCTACCACTACCTCAGAATGTGCCAAGAAATAAATGTGAATGTGCTGGCCCAGCACGAGAGAGCCACCATAGCTGCTAATCCAATTCTGCGGGAATCCTGACAGGGAAAGCGAGTCCTGAATAGTAAATGCAGGACTTTTTATGCCTCAAAAGGTAGTTTTCCCCCACCCCCCTAAAACATTTAGTATGTTGGCATTATGATTTTATTTTTTTAACCACACAAAGAAAACTCCCACAACCACAATGCACCCTACCAGAAGGATCTTGAGGGCGTTCCTCAAACCGAATGAGATCAGTAGATTGGAGGATGACAGGATCTGGTCTCAGCTGAGGGGACGGCAAGCACGAGGGGACGGGCTCACACAGGAGGTCGACAGGGGAGCTGGTGGTCAGGCAGAGAAGCTCCTGCTCCGTCTGACTGGGACCTGGACAGAGAAGGTAGGCCATGACTCTACTCAGGACAGCGGCTCCCACAGTGGAAACATGGAATCTGTGCCTGGGGTTTTCTTTCTGAGCCTTGAGGATTAAAAAGGTCAGGAAGTACTCAAGGTAAAAATCAAAAACAAAAAACCCATTAACAGAAAGGTCTGGATAACTGTTTGGTGAAGGTAATGCCACAAGCTGGTTATCTCCTAACTTGTGTTCTTAGAGACTACCAGTTCCTCACCAGGCCCTGACCAAGAAAAAGGTTCCACAGCTTCCAAAGCAGAGAAAGAAAAAATGAGAAGGGGAATAAAGTAGTGAAACAAGCAAAAGGTCACATTTAGAGACTGGGGTCCTGGCTTTTTGACGTCCCAGCTGTGTGGTCCTGGTTAACCTCCTTGAACTTCTGTTTCTCCTTTGTAAGATGGAGCTAACTACTGCTACGGTGAGAGCTTAATGAGATGATTTCCATTCAGGTGCTCTGCAATGTGGGAAATACTGTACACCTGTGTTATCCTATGAGCACTCTTCTAATTATGTTGCAGAGTTACATGAAGATAAAATTCTTGCTGAGTTCAAAAGTCCTTTGATAAAGTTAAAATTGCTATAAGATTCAAGAGAGTTGATTTGTATGTGTTTCAGAAATGATTCTACAAAAAATCTACACGTCTCGATGTTATTTTCAGTAATAGTAATGCATCAATATCAAGTCTCTCCCAGGAATGTCTTGAACTGGGTTGATATTTTGTCATTATTGGGCTTCAAACATCTCTTTAGGACCTTAACCAGTCAACTATGAATTGCTAGCAAATGCAGGTTAGTTTTTCCTCTGTTATTAAGCAAACATTAAAACTGCTTTGAAAATGTATGAACATTTACTGAAAATGAACATGGCTGCTGTTCCCTCTGCTTCCCTCTGCTCCAAGCCACTTCTAGAATCTCACAAGCTTTGCTTTATTTATTTTCCCCCTCTTACCATCGCCACCCACTCCGAGTTCCGAGGCTGCGTGAGATTCAGTCACCTCCAGAATACACTCACTATCTGAGGGCTGGTTTCCATGATCCGAAGGGGAAAGACCAAGTGAACTCAGACGACCTGGAGGAGAGCAGCACCCAGCCATCAGAGAGGAAAGCCGTGAGCGAGCCATGCTTTTTGAAGAGGGGCAGGGGTGGGTGCTTACTTACTTTTCATGTCATTTTTTAACACTACAATTCTCTTATGACCATGTCCTTTTATCCAGACCACCTGCACACAAGACATACCGCTGGTTAAGCAATGGAAAAGGAGGGAAAATAATCCCTGAAATTCCAGAAGAGTGTGGCCTACTGTGCCTGCCTTCAACATACCAGAATTTTAGTTGCTAAATAATGCCAAGAAAAATTTTTCTATACTCTTGTTTAGCTTTTAAAGCAACAGAAACTGACAGAAACATGCCCCTTAGTAAAAGCTGTGCAGTCTAAAATCTGTGAGACTCAGCTTTACAAATACTTTTTATGACCCTTCAAAAGACTCTCCCAAACACCAGTTTTGGTATATAAATTAAGGTAGTTCTCACATGAGAGCTCTTAAGAATTCTTTTCCAGAAACTAAACACATCCTAAAATAATTACTGGCGATCCAGACCTCCCAATCACAGCTCAGCATCATTACCCTCAGCCAAGGTCCTCTACCTACTGGTGCTGCTCTCCCCCACCCCGGCCACGCGAGCACACAGACACGCATCTATCACCAAGTCCCTGGTCTCAGCACCCCAGCCGTCCTCACATGTGCCCCTCCTACTTTCTGTAACTGCTGGCCTCACTCTGGCTCAGTCCCTCCATCATGCTCACCTGGACCTCTGCCTTGACCAAGACCCTAAGCAGTCTCCTTCCTCCCTTCCTTTCTCAACCTACAGACAGTCACTGTGGTCCTTTTAGGAGCAAACCGGAGGAGGGCCCTGCTCTCTCCATTGCAGAGTTCACGCCCTCACCTGGAGGTGCGAAGTCCCCCATAACGCAGCTCTTACTTCACTGCTAGGCTCCAGCATGGTTTCTAGTTCCCCAAATCCTCCATGCTCCGTCTCATTGCTCTACGTTTGCTCACTCTGTCCCCTCTTTGTCACATAGATGACCTCTACACATCGTTTGTGACTCTGTTCCTGGGTGTTGGCCCTGCCAAGCTCCTCCTTGATACACCCATCTCTATACTGTCTGTAGTTACCTGTTCTGTGTCCTGCCTCTCCCATTACCTGAGGGCAGGGTCTGTGACTTATTCATCTGGCATATAGGAAGTTAATACAGAGTCACAGAATGAATGAGAAAAGCTCAAGTTATTTACTCTATGCCAACAGTGTGTTTGAAAGGATCACTTCAAAATGCCTGCCATTTCATTACTCTGGCAGCAGAGTTAGCCTGTGGCTCTACAGGAGACACATGCCAGGGAGCTCAGAAAAACACCCACCTGTGGGATTGCTCCCAAGAGCTCCTCTACACTGTTGTAGCCATATGTCTTGGGTTGCAGTACTTCTCCAACATATTTGGTATAGGCCACAGAAAATTCATGAAGGAAAATCTGCTGGTAATGGTAAGTATGAAGTAAAGACCGCACATTCTTTGCAAACAAATACAGACTTGTGAGCTTCACACATTCCTCTGTGTTTTCATCAGTAAAAACCTGGTCCAAAAGAAAAAGCAGTATTAGAAACTTTGTGAGTGACTGCCTCTGGTCCCCTCAGAAGTGAGGGCCCAGCTGAGAGGGAAGAGGCCTAAAGTCATCTGAAAATGGGCAATAACCCAAGGATGAGGTATTCAAGGATCTCCTCCAGGAGAGGGCTATAGCCTTGAGCAAGCTTTAGCTCTATCTGCAAGTCTAAGGCTGCAGATAGCTGAAGAAATGGTGTGCCAGAAGGGAAGGAAACTGGTAAACCTGGGGACCCAGGATAAAGGAGACAGTGAAGAGGGGGAGATGGAGAGAGCTGCACCCGAGAGTAGAGACTGAGGCCATTACATCTCATCTCCCAACCTGGTTTTCCAAGGAATACTGAGATGCAGGACAATGGTGTTAGCATTCTTTAAAACCACAACAAAAACCACAGGGGGAAAAAAGCTCTTACGTTCTCAAGTAAATGAAGCAGATTTCTTTACTATAAACCTTGTCAGAGCCTTTAATATGGACTGGGAATCTCCAAGAGAAGGGTATTTCCCAACCCTAGCTGGCCAGAGAAAGCCTTTGGTCATGGAACATCCATTAACATCAACCAGAATAGTGATTATATAATAGATAAATTAATGTAATCTAAACAATTTTGGATATAACATCTTTTAATTAATGATCCATTGATAGTTATTTAATAATGATATATCTTTTTTTTCTTACATTGCTGGATTTTATTTGCTAATATCTTATTTAAAATCATCTTCCCTTGGGGGACTATGTAAGGACTTTGATATTAAAGTTATATTGGCTTCATAAAATGAAGTGACGAGCTTTCTATCTTTTTTTTTATTTTAATGGCCTAGAATTTTTTTTTTAATCGGAGTTATCTGTTCTTTGAGAGTTAGTTAAAATTCAGTTGTTAACCCATCTAGTCCTGGTGCCTCTTTCAGTGACATCTATTATCTTTACAGACACTTTTATGGTGATTGGTCTACTCCAATTTTTAACTTGAGTCAATTTTGATAATTTATTTTTTTCAAGGAAATCATCCATTTCCTCTAAGTTTTTATAGTTGTTGCCCAAGAATTGCAAGTAGTATTCTCTTATAATTCGTGAGTACCATTCTTGAGAGGTTCCATGGGTGACTGGGCAGCCAATCTTTCTTTCTGGCTTTTACCTCAATGACAAATGATTTTAAGCCACCCCATAAGCCATCTATTTCAGAAAGAAAAACAGGAGTAAAATCTAACCTGGCACAGGGCAAAGGCACCCGGTCCAGGAATCAGGACACAAGGGCTTTAGTCCTGCTTTGTGACTCATTTCTTTGGCAGGGTTCCTTCATCTCCCTATGCCTTGGTTTATTCATCTATTAAATGGTCATTAAATCCATAATCTCTAGAGTCTCTTCCAGCTCTACACACTAATTCCAGAAATGCCTAATTCAGTGGTTTTCACTATGATGGTTCTAGAGAACCACTGGCGCTCGTACCTCAACTAAGTAAGGCAGACTCTTCAGAAGTTCGGTCAAGGTCATGAATCCATATTCACAGGGGTTGAGAGAAGTACTGTGGGTAGCTTCATAATGTCTCTTGAGCTCATCAACAGAAAGAAAGGTGGATCCTTCCCAAGACATTAACAAAACCAGCAACTGGGCAGTGAGAGATCGCAGAGACTTTCGGTTGATCAGTTGAATCTGTTTGCCAGATTCCATATCAGCAACCTGGAGAAAACAAAAATTCAAACATCAAAAGTCAAGAGAGGCAACCTAGGCCAGCATACCCCACTCAACTATTTTCATTTCGGTTAATGAGACCAATAAAGGAAAAATTGCCAATTCTTTCTCTTAACAGATGTAAAGTGAATAGGTGCGTCTTGGCTTTTCTGGGACCCCAGACCAACACTTCAGATAAGATGCCAGCAGAGTCTGCTCGCCCTCTCCCCGCTGATCTATAAACCAGAAACTTCCATCAATACTTCCCCCTCTCTTAGGGCAGTAAATGGGGGAAGAAACTGCTGTCACTGCCTTTATTTCTTCATTTAGTCTTTGCTCTCTCCACTGTGGGACAGAGATAGCCTAGACAGCTGATAGCCATTGGCCAAAGCTCATGCTGTTGTGCTCCAGGGAAAGTATACCACAGGTCGACACTTTCCACATGGCCAGTCTGCGTACCCGCCTTGCCCCATGTGTGTGCCCCAAGGTCTAGACTGGGAGCGGTGGTAGAAGGCCCACTCTGACTACGAGACAAGTTGCACTTTTCTAGTCCACCATTACAAGCCAAAATGCTGGCATTCTGATCTCTGACTACTCTTCAATTGTTTCAGATTCTCAAGATAAAGGATTTAGGTGATGAAGTGCATTTGGAGGGAAATCTTGCAAAAAAGACAAAAGTTATCACTGGGAAGCAAACAACATGTGAAGAAACAAGCATCTGATGATTGAAGCCAGAAGAGAAATCAGAGATGGGGGTGAGGATGGGGGAATCTGAATTGAGCCTTTACTAGAACTAAAACAAGGCAGCAAGTCAGTATACACACTGAGCAGTGATACTGATAAGTCAAAGGTTTACTATTACACCTTGTTTATCCCTTTATCCAGTTTTTCAACCAGGACCAAAGGTCTCAAGGGCTAGAGTAAGGGCTAGGTAATTACTAACTTGTAACATCTGGGGTTTGGGATTCCTAGAGGAAGAGAGAAGTGGGTGGCACCCGAGGCACCATCCCAAATTCAGTGTGTCTTTATCTGATTCTGAATCTCACCCAGAGCCAAGGCAGGACTTAAGGAGAGGTTGTGGAGGTACTCTATTCGATTTTCTCTCTTCTTTCTTCCTCTCATGCTACCCCAAGCTCAGCTTAGTTATGGATTTGTGGAGATTCAGGCTATAGATTTATTCCTCAGAAGCAAGATTTAATCAATCAGCAGAAACAAGTCCAAGGGAGTCCAAGGCCATCTTTTAGACACCCAGACCATTACAATTCCTCTGTCATTTTAAGGAGAAAACATTAAAACCTGTTCCTTTGATGCTACCTAGCTACAGCTCTTGATTCTTATGCCAGCTTCACATTGGAATCACCTGTGGAGATTTTTAAAAACATGCCAATGCTCCAAGCACACTCAGACTAATTTATATAAGAACCCTGGAGGCAGGGGATAAAGTCTGGGCATCAATATTTCCCAGAAGCTCCCAGGAGATTCTAGTGGGCAGCTGGGGCTGTACTTTGGAGACTCATCTCTTCCCATCTTGGTTGCTCTTACCCAAACCTCCTAGTCATTCATCCTTATTCATCAAAGTCTTTGGTCATGGCTTCCAGTTTTCCTAATCCCCCAAGCCCACCACTTCCATTGGCATGGGAGACTGAACATCCAAGGAACCTGTCTGACACAAGGGCCTTTCAGTTCCTCAGCTTCCTCATCTCCAAGAACTTCCTCTTCTAATCAATTCTGTTCCGGATACCTAGCCCCAGGGTCAATTTCAGTTCTTGTCATTACCCACTTCCAAACAACATTCAAACTTCCCATGCATCCTGCATGCCAAAGGAAGCCTGGAGGGGGTGCAGAGGAAGGCATGGGGGGTGGGGGGAGACCAAGATATTTAATTGCTTGACTCGTCTAACTATGACCTCTCTTCAACTTCACCAGCATTGATTCTTATTTTCTCCCAATTTACAAATACTCTCCTTTCTTCATGTTCCTCTTTTATCCATCTTGGCATCTATAGGCAATTAATTCATTAATGTTGTTGTCAATACTCAAAACTCCTTTGTCCTTCTGTCTTTTTGTTGCACCCATGTGGCAAAATCCTGCCCTGAACCCAACCACATGCTCTCGCTGAGCCTGTGCCTTAGAACAGTCACACCCTGACTGACTGTTTCCAAAGTCAATCTACAAACACCAACTCAAGCGAGCACTCAAAACTCCCTGGCACTCCTACTGTATTTCCTGATCAATTCACTCTCCTACTTACCACAATGACAATTTCAGGCCTTCCCTACTCTCTTCAATCTTGAAACCTATCTCCTTCTTCCTCTAAGCAGCTGACCTCACTTCCTACTTGACAGAAAAATTCTTGGATAGTGACTTGCTCCTTTTCCTGATGACAAACGTGCTTTGATTCCCAGGTCCCCTGCCTCCTAAGGACTCTCACACCACATTATTCTTTCTTGCCTTTGTATACTCATCTTCTGTCACTCAACCGGATCTGTCCTAGTGGCCCTCAAACATGCTCAACTCTATCTAACTAGGAAAAAAGAGCAAAAACAAATTAAAAAAACTCACTTGCCCTCCAGTACCATAGTCTCTAGAGGCTGCCATCCCTTCTCCTTCACAAGCAAATTGAAAATGCTATTACTTGTCACCATTTTCTCACCTCCTCCTCATTTCTCACCCCACTCCAATATGGCTTCCCCATAACACATTAACCATGACATGCTCTTGCAAGCAAAGCCAATCATCTCCACTTAGCTAAATCCAAAGGTCAAGTCAGTCCTTATCTCACTTGCCCTTTCCATGGCACGTGATGCTACTGACCCCTTCTCTTCCTTGGCTTCTTGGGATGCCATGCTCCCCTCTTCCTGTGAAGGTTCTTTCTCCTCTGCCTGACCACTGCAAAAACAGTTTGCTTCAAAACTATCACTGGGTATGCTCCCACTTTATATGTTTTCCTTTCCAGTTTTCCTTCCTTGTAAGAGCTTTCCTGGTCCTGTGGAGGAGGCATGAAAATGGTCCAGCTGCTTGGCCTCGGATGGCAGAGTCAGTTCAGGGCAGGGTGAGAGCAAAGGAAAAAGACACCATCTCTAATAAAGCTCCATCTGTAACAAAGGCAATTCTGAATCCTTGCTTGTGCCTACATCTACTCCTTGAGTGAGTCAGAATGTGGTGGAGTGAACAGATAATGTGACACAGTCACCCCAAAGCTTTGGACACAAAGATCTGTTTGAAAGGATCCTGCTACAGGTCAACAGTGCTGAGACTGAGTCATCTGAGAATAAACACCCTAACATAAGAAAGTCACCTGATCAGTTCAAAATAGTATCCCTCTGGCAAGGCAGTCAATGAACACACAAAACCTAGACCAAAAATCTAAGTTGCCAAACCAAAGTCATGGCCTACTATCTGATATTATAATGACACATAGATTAAGTTGTGAAGCAATAGTAAGTAGTACAAGGGATAAATATAGAAATGCTAAAATACACGTCAATACCCCAATACGAATTATGCCACCACAAGTTTAATTCAATGAAAAAAAATCTGTTTACCTTTACCACATGGCAGAGTTTCTGTGTTAAAGCCGGAATTGAACTGACATCATAGTCTTGGAGGCGAAATGTGTAACCAAAAGTTTTAGCATATTCTGGAAGTAAATCTGTCATCATAAGGCAGTTATCTTTTTGAGACCGAAGGAGTTTAACAAATTGGGCTGCTAGAGCTTTGAACCGTTCTACCTCTGTCAAAGTAAGGATTTTTTCTTCTCCACATTCCAAAACCTTGGAAAATACAGAGGGGAGGGGCAAGGGTGCATGAACAAGCTAGGATGGTTCAGGAAATTAAATGGCATGAAAATGTATACAACTAGTAACCAAAAATTTAGCACTTTTAGGAGTCAAAAATAATAAAAGTCAACAAGAGAAATCTGGTTTAACTTAGCAAAAACTTACTGGCTTAGCATTTGATGTTCTCATGTACTCATCCCCATCCCCAGCATAAAGGGACTGAAAAAGTACAGAGCTAATGAAAGAATATTTGGTTTAAGAAATCAAACTAGCTCGTCATTTTTTCAATAATTACCCTAAAACATGTTTGAAGAATAATTTATTAAAGGGAAAACAATTACCTAAAAATACTAATGGGCCAATAAAATAGCATCTCTGATAAGAATATTTCAGATTTTCACCCTCTTTGATAACATCCTCTTTCATAACTCCCTACTTCCCAGGAAAACAGGTCCTGAAAATGAAAACAATCTTCTCCTTTATTATTCAGGAAAATACTTATATAATTAGAACTTCTTAACTCACTTGTAAAATATCAGGTATGGCTTCAAAAAGTTCAAGTAGTTTGGTAAACCCATAGTATGAGAGCTTGCATTGCCGGCCAAAGTGGTGATGGTAAGAGGGAATAAATTTATTAAAGGGCATCCGGAAATGGGGCTGGTGACGCAGCAAATCAACAACATCCTTGGAGAACTGTTTTGTCCTTTCTATTTCATCTTGGGTACGTTCTTTAAAAAACAAACATAAATCGCAGTCTTTTTCTACTCATTTGTCTTTGTTTAACATCCACACTGTACTAAGTCCTATTCACAGTTTATAAGAGATAGTATCTTTGTCTTCCAAACACACACAAACTAAAACAAACATACATAAGTCTTCCCCCTTGCAAGTGGTCCTTGAACACATACCTGGAAGTCAGAATACTATTACAGGATACAGTGACATTCATAGATTTGTAATCCCATCTTTTAAGCTTGGAACAATTTTTCTAGTCACTACCTCCCTACCCAAATGTGTGTGTGTGTGAACATGACACACATACAGGTCTCTATACTTGAAAACATAATATAGAAATTATTTCTATGAAATTGCACTTCTGAATAGTCACATGCTTTTTGTTTCTTCATTTCATCTTTAGTTAAAACTTGCTAGCTGAAAAGAGTATCAGGCATCAAAAGTTGAAAAAAAAACGGGAAACAGCTTAAATTCAGATTTTTGTTTCTATTAATTTTTAAATTAGACTTAGGAAAGACTAACATTACTAACTTTAGCTTTGGAATACCATGATTTCATGGACATCAGTGTTTTGCAAAACTGATCAATGAGGATGGGCATAACAGAATGTAGATTTATTTTTATCTGTCCTACCTCCCAGATCTCAACTGGAGCTACTAATATTTGTAAAACAAACCAAAACATTCATGTGAGTTTGCTTTCCTTCTAAAGAGTGCATATCAAAGTAGCTCCGAGTTAAACAGAAAAAAGGAGAAGGGGACCTGTAACAGCCATGTTAACTGATTCTATAGTAGACTTACAGCTTAAATAGCCACAGAAGGCTCAAGAAGGCCTTTTGAGAAAATGTCGGATATGCTTTTTTTCCCCCTTATAGTGAATTCTAAAAAAAACTACTGTGCTTTGCTTCTTGACAAATGGCTTCACCTACTGTGAAGAACCTAGGATCCACTGCAGAGTAGAGCTGGTGTTTTCAAATAGTGCTTTCCATGGATCTTCAGAAGCCATGGAGAGGAAGGGGAAAGTGCATCTTCTGGACAATATTTAATTATTATTAAAATAACCACTGAGATAGACTAAAGCTTAACACTCTTCCAGGAAAATTTAAGTCAACATACCTCTTTTGGGGATACAAATCACCATTTCATTATCGTGTTGGGACAAACAGATGGTTGTATCTGGAATCTCTGATATGATATCACTCAACTCACAAACACCATATTCAGTGACATTCCAATCCCTTGAGAAACACCTATGTTTTTAAAAATGGAAATGGGTAAAGAATGAGCCATTGCACTTGCTAACAAGTGTTCCAAAAAGAATGCTAAATAGAAAAAGTTGGATAATTGTTTAAAAATTGGGGGGAAGAAGAGGTGTTTAAGTACATGTGTTTAAAAAATAAAAATAAATAAATAAAAATAAAAATATTTCTTTCCTTTTCTCTCCTTCTCATCAACTCACCAATGATATGCCTGTGAGAATTCTCTCACAATGACCTGTTTGCTGGCTTGGGATTTGAGAAGTTTTAGTAAATCCTGAGTAAAGCGCTTCACCTGGGCCCTGTGGGTAAGGGTCAGCAAACGTTTGGAGCCCATTCCCAAAATCTGCAAATGAAATACTTTGATTACTTATACTCATAAGACTTTGGCAGATACTGACTCTCTTGTTACCACCCTCAGAGCATACTGATACTGCAGTTTGAAACACAACGTAGATCAACAAAATCTAGCTGGTCAAAATGACTAAATGCTTGGGACCCTCTTTTGCCCTGCCCATCCTTTCCCAAATAGTCATAGGTATAGAAATGAAACACATATCATTAGTTTGGGCAATTAATTTTGTCTCTAAAGATAGCTGAAGTTTTTCAGGCAATATTTATAATTGGGAGCTATTCAGTTAGATACCTTAAGCTAGGAGGTGAAGACTTCATAAGAACCAATGTTAAAATCCACCTGGCTGCAGAAAGGAATGAAGTCGTGAGGCATGCAACGAGGTAAATGAACCTTGAGGACATTATGTTGAATGAAATAAGCCAGAGACAAAAGGGCAAATACTCTATAGTCTCACTAATATGAAATAACTTTAATGAGCAAATTCTAAGAATTAAATTTGAGAGCAATTTTACCAGGAGATAAACAGTGGGCAGAGATTGGGCAATCAATGATTAAGGAGTACAGAATGTTCAATAAGGCTCACTGTAAAGGTTCAGAAATGAACAGCACAATACTGTGTGACGGCAGCACAGTACTGTAAGTGTAATTAACAGAGCGGACTGTGAGTATGGTTGAAAGAGGAAAGCTAGAGTCATGTATTTCACCAGAGGGAAAGCTAGAGGATAAAAACTGGGACTGTATAACTTAGAAAAACCCAGAATGGACAATGCTGGTGGTTTATTGTATAAATATGAGAGTCCTAGGACCTAGGACATGAACTAGGACAAACATATATCACTATTACAAGGTATTAATAATACGGTGTTATATGGGAAAAAAATATAATTAATGTAAACTGAAGTCTACAGTTAACAGTAACATTGTAATATTCTTTCATTAATTGTAACAAAGGCACTCACTATACCAAAGCTAAATGTCAATAATAGGGGAATATAAAGGGTACAGGATTATTTTTCTTTGGAAGAAATCAGAATGTTCTCATATCGACTGTAGCGGTGAATGCATAACTATGTGATTATACCAAGCACCATTGACTGTATACTCTGGATGGACTATATGGCTTGTGAATAAAACTGTTTAAAAAAAAAAAAAACAAAACTGCCTGGTAACCAGTCTTCAATTCATTTATAAGAAAGATTAAGCCCTTGCCTCTCACATGTGCACCAACATATAAATATGTGGATACTCACAGGATTTCCCTTGTAATAGTGAACAATTCTGGAGTGAACTGTGCTAGAAGGAAGGTTAGTCTATAGAGGTCAAAGGGAAAATAATCCTCAGAGCTCACAGGTGTTCCATTTAGTTGGAAACTTGCAGCTTTCTGAAAAATTGAGAGGTCACCTTGGGTATGTTTCCTATACTTTGAAGACAGCCCTTTGAAGATGTTTTGCTCCCAACTGATTTCTTAGGAATTTGGTTATTAGTTATCCTGTGTCTTTGGCTGGGGCAGCCAAAGTCATGAAGGAACATTCCCATCTTTAAACAAATACTTCCTTAGTATTCCTTACCTGCAACACGTGAGGTACTGCTTCTAATAATTCAATCAACTTGGAGTATCCATAGTCAGAGACTCGGCACTGTTTTGCAAAATGATGATGATAGGAAGGGATGAAGTTACTAATTGGTATGATACAAGATGGTTGGCTCTTCAGCAAGTCAATCACTTCTCTGCTGAACTGGATCAGCTGGGGGTTACCTACAGGACTTTTAGAACGCAGAAGCCAAGGGTCTAGAAACATAGGAAGAAAAAAAGAAAATACAAAAAACAAAAAACACAACTTCAAGAGCTGAAAGGGACCTATTAGTCCTTGTTTGTGCTTGATCATGAGCAAGTGGACTGAACCAAATAGCTGCTTTATTTCTCAATTTCTATCCATAGTCATGTCCCACATAATCAACATGCTAGTCAAATACATTTACATTATGGCAAATGCTTTCCACTCATTTTCAAGTGAAATAGTCAAAGCAACTCATAATTCACTATCAGTTACTTCGAGAAGAAGTGAAAATACATAGGAAGTTTCCAGTTTATGAACTGGTTGTATTGCAATTTGGTTCTTGGAACACACTTTCACACAGAAACAAAATTGTACATGGTCATCAGGTATTAGCCAAGAAGAGCCTAATTAACCCATAGTGGAGCTGAAACACTGCCCAGAAAAGCATGGGATCAGTGTTGTAAAACAAGCATGACATAAAACTGAGAAACAAAATTGTGTAAGAAATGGTTTTCTGCATTTGTCTTGAATGTGCATACCCAAAAAAGAGGTTTTAATTATAAAAGTATAAATAATCAGATGAAAACTTTTCTAGAGATGTTGAAAGGGCTTGTGGGTTCAAGACACAAGAGAGAGGAAGGAGGGAGGAACATAACTGATGTGACCCCAAGTGGCCTTTGGTTGAGGGGAAAGGAAGGAGGGGGTAGATGAGAGACTTGGGTACAAATAGTTCTCCTCTGAGAGAAACGCTAACTCAGGCAGAGCCCCCTGCCCTACCTTCCCCACCCCAACTCTACCTACCCTAGATGGGAGGCGAGGGGCTGGAGGAGAAAAGGTGGAGGAGGGGCTGGGAGCCAAGGAGAAGGAAGTGTGTCTATAAAATTGTCACAGGTAGCAACATTCAGCACTTATAAATTAGATGCCCATAATCCAGAAACTCACCCAAATTTAGGTTCCAAGTCCCTGGACCTTTACATTTACAGTTAAATTTATGTTCACATTTATCAGTCAGAAATGTTCATGAAAATGAATTTGATGTTCTAAAGGCCACTGAACTGTACCCTTTAAAACGGTTAACTCTAAGTTATGAGAATATTGCTGCAATTGAAAAAAAAAAAATTTCAAAAGTACATCTGCCCAAGAGCTATTTCCTTCAAATATGTGAAACTATTTTTAAAAGGCCAATCAATTCACAAGTCAAAAAGGTTCACAAAATTTAGGTAGCTAAAGAGATTTGTGACTGTGAAATTTTGGTTTTAAAAATCTCATGTGATTTATATTTTTAAGAAGTCTCGTTCTGCCAAACCCTCAGCATTTTAGAGAGCAGTTTTTTAAAAATTGAAGACAGCCATGGGCACTTTCACACTTGGCAGATCATGCTGCTGCCAGCTGAAGGCCACAGCCTCCTCCCTGTCTCACAGGGCAGGAGAACAAAATGCCTGACACCTACCAGTGTTTGGAGGTGGTGGCTTGTTGTGAATCCATTTAACTACTTTGACACCATTCTGTGCAGTGGCAATGTTCACGCCTGGAACACAGGTAATGAGATGTTCTAAGGGAGCACCCTCTCGATTTTCCTGCGTGACTTCCAGTTCACCAAATTCTGCAGCATAACAATCTGGAAAGCTGAAGTGAGGGAAAAAAAAAAGGTTAATTAAAATAATGGAAAAGCAAAGCACCCACTTAACAAAAGCCTTCATCTTAATGTATCCATTAAGAAATAATTTCTGGTTAAATTACCACAACCTAGGTTTAAATGTTAAAATTAAGATCCCAGGAAGGTAATCACTATAGCCTTTACCACTTGGGTGAGAGTTCTGACGGTAAAAGAAATTCCTGGACAATTTCCAGCAAAGGGGGTTAAATAAGGTAACTATTTGTGAGCTATTTGCTTTAATGCATAGACAGCATTAAGGCAGCTTAGTCTGTTTTGGCCTTTGTATTAAGTCTACAATCGTGACCCCTGGTATGGGTCACCAGAATACTTTTTCTCTCTCAAATTTTGAAATTTACAGGATGAAGTATTTGGGGTTGTGCTCATTCTCGTAGCACTTGTGCATGTTTCTATTACTTAGAATACACTTAGAATACAGACAGCTCTTCCCTATAGAAACTGTCCTATTCACAGTTACGTTTATAGAACTCAGCACAAATGCAGTTTCCTATTGAAATACTGAGTGGATGGATTCCATTTTAGAAATGCTTTAACTGATGGCAAAATTAAAAATGTTAGGATGAGGCATCTCACTCACACACATGCACACACATGTGTGTACACTCACACACACACACTCACATACTCATGCACACATTCAGATACACTCACACGTCTCCAATACTTGCATGGGGGAGGTGTGGGAAGAAGGAGCAGAGTTTCTATGAAACAAAGAACCCAGGCCTCAAAGTCACAGTGGTGGAGACAGGGTTCACCTTAATAAAGGCACGGTGCCTTCATGTGTCTGGAGAAGACTATGGACCTGGGGTGCAAATGTCTTCAAAGAGAGAATCACAAAGGGAATCTTGTAAGAATCTGGATCAAATTCATGCTCACTGCAGAAAAAAGAATGAAACATTTACATGGCATTTCTCAGTGGTCTAAGATGTTTGCAAGTTAATTCTAGCACATGTTCCATGACTTTACACAAAAGGGCTATTTCTAAACGGAAAGGGGACGTATACCTGAACTCCTTATTGGGACAATGCTGTCTGCAGACAGGCTCATGATACTCTAACTCTTCAAATATAACTGGGCTGCAATTTGTTGAGGAGCCATCATGTGACTGGGAAGACCCCAGGGGGCTCTGTCGGGCTTGACTACTGGGTAAGAGACACACCAGCCTTCCATTGCCTTGTTCACGGATTGCAACTGTGTCTGTTAATTTATATAAATCTGACACATTCAACTTGTGTCCAAACCTAAAAGCAAGGAAAAAGAGAAAATTGCTGCCTTAAAGAGAATCTTGTCCTTTGATTATACAGAAACACCTATGTGTTTAAATAAAGGGCTACAGCCAAGAAATCTGAGAAGTGTTTGCCAAGAATGTTTCCTCTGCCCCTTCAAAAGTAGACCTGGAATAATTCTACCATAAATTCATCCACTCTCAAACTAGTGATGCTTGGCACTCCTTTCAGTCACTTCTGGCTCACTGCCTGTCACAATGATTACAACCTTTGGTCCTCAACTTACCCACTGGCCGAGGCCCAAGCTGTTCTTCCACATCCCCAGTTTCTGTAAATGATTTCACCTAATTTTCCAAGATGGGAAGGTATCCGATAAGATCTTTTTCAGCCTTGCAACCCTTCTCTTCCAAGTCTCCCTAGATTACCTCCCACAATCTCTCCTCTCCTATGTCAAACGAGGTACACTCACCTCACCTTCATGACCTGCACTTCCTCTGAGACTCAACTCCTCAGTCATCCCCCTTTCAAACTATAGTGCATGAAGGCACAGGTGCTGGAGGCAGACAGACTTGAGTCACACTCTGATTTAACCTCATCCTGTGTGACCTTAGTCAAGAACTTAACTTCTCTGGGCCTCAGTTTTCCATCTGCAAAATGGGGTTATGACAATACTTACCTCACAGGGTTCACGTGAAGATTATATGTGATTATGTATGGGCAGGACTTGGCTCATAGTAAGTGCTCAAGAAATGTCACCTGTTCTTATGGCCTGTTCAGTAGTTCCTTGCCAGTGCCCTAAACACACGTTCATATTTCCCATCTACATCCTGTGGGGTGTTCTTGCTTTCAGTCCTGTACTCTCTTGTCTTCCCTTTAACACAAAACGCTTGTGCCTCAGGAGCTACTTCTGCTGTTTCACTACCCAGTCTGTCAACCCCTTCCCTCCTGGATTTCATCTACAGGACTATACCAATAGCTCTGGAGTCACCAGTGGCCTCCTCCACATCCCCAAACCTCACACTGTTTCCTCAGACTCCTTGATGTTGTAGTCATCCCCACATTCCTGATGTGCTGTTTTCCCATGTTCTCATTCCTCAAATATTCAGTGGCTCCCCATTATCCACAGAATAGTGGTCAAGCTCCTTGTTCTTTCCTTCCTCTGCGTCCTCAAAGAATTTTCTCCTCCCCTCCTCCTGTTTAATGACAGTCTTCTTTATTTTATACAATAATTTGTAAATGTATTCTTTTCCCATCCATACAATAAGCTCCTCCAGGACAAGCGCCCTGCCTTGTCCAGTTTTGCATTCCCCACAGTGCCTCAGTCTTTCATAGTCACTAATGGTTGTCGAGCATGTCACCTGCAGCATACTAAGACTGCCACGTATTGAAGATATGGTGTCAGGTCAGATTTACTGTCTTCTGTCCTAAAGCTAACAGTTTAGAAGGTGCTCAAAAATGTTTACTCAATGAATTGCAAAACTAATCAGTCAATTGGTTAAATAAAAAGAAAAATAATAGTACAGCTTTGAGGACTGAAGATCTAAATTTGCTAAAAATGAAAGACATTTTAAAAATGGACGTTAAAATCAAAACTTAAATCTGAACACTGTATTGTCTTTGTCTCATTTCCTCTACTAGGCTGGAGGTTCCTTAAGAGTTTCTACCATAGGTTTGTGCATGGTGGTCCTCAATAAGTACTAACTGGATCAATGAAAAAATAAACTTAACTTACTTTTTTTCATAGATATCTGTAAATTTAAACAGAGGCAGGCAACAGGCAGGAGCATCCTGAAGAATAGACATTGTTTCTGCACTGTAAGACAAAATTTTCATTAATTAGAGAACAGACGATTTCATCTACATTACAAGTGTATAAAATACAAGTTGCATTTCAAAAAGACTTCCCAAGTTCATAAAATTAACACAATGTGTATTCAAAATAAATTTACCAGTTTCTGATATATCAAAATTTATTTTTCAGAAAAATTTAAAGAAAGGATTTTAGGGACAAGCCAATTAAAGAATATTAAGTCACACACTAGGATTTTTAGCAATCATAGGACTTTCCACACCTGTGTATCAGAAAGACACTGAATACTCACAGTATTTGAAGGAACACTTGTTACTACTAATTGAGAGCAAAAGGCAGAAAGCTTGAATTGTCTCTTGCCATGCTGTGGTGTATATATAAGATTTATGTGATTGGGATTCCCGTAGTTGAGAAAACACAACTAAATATAATATGATCTCAACTATGGTTTAAAAAAAAAAAAAGCCACTAAAATCATCTAAAGGAAGAAAACCCACCAGACTGTTAACAGTGGCTGGCTTTGAGCCATAAGATTATAGAGGACTTTTTCCTTGCTTCTTTTATGTTTCTGAACTTTCCTAATCTTTAGTGAATATTATTTGTATCCTAAGGGAAAAAAACTTATTTTAAAATAAGATTTTCTGTAGTTTTAATTTTTTAAAACATTCACAAAGCATTAACAATGAAGTGCAACTCAGAAAAAAGATCCTTGATCATCCAAACAGACATTCAGCAATCAGTCCTGTTTTACTAGGCCCCCCCCAAAACAGGTAGAGCCAAAGATGAATCAAAGCTTATTCTGAATAAAATCACCACCTAAGATTGATTTAGTCATAACATAGATTTTTGGGGCTGGGTGTCTACTTGATATTAAAGACATATCTGCAAGTTGAAAGCTTAGAGGTTTGTTGACAAATCATCTCCTACTGAGATTTGAAGGCAGTATTTTGGATTTTTCAGGCTTATAAACTTTTACTGTGGAGTTCTGCTCTTTGACAATCTGTTCTGGATATGCAGTGCATTATTTTAATCCCAAGTGCCTGTCAAGTTTAAGCTGTATTTACCTCTGATTAATGACTTGAACAAGGTTCAAATAGGTCATTTCTAACACTATCAATGAAGAATATGCATTGCTGCACATACAGTCATTACAAGAGGGATGCGGATGTGATGATAAAAATCTATTATTATTATTTCCAAAAGTGATTCTAGGTCAAAATATTATTTCCTGAAATAAATGGTTCGGTGTTTTATTCTGTTTTTCTTTACCTCAGTAAAGAGAGTGATTTATTAGCAGCTCCTGTGGCAAGTGAGACCAGGATCTTCTTGCTGCCAATTTTGTATCTGTGGAGGCTATTCACTGCGCTGATTGCTTCTTGTAAGTTTTCCATCTGAACAACAGCCTTGAGCTGATAATCTGTATGGGGGCTGAGCTCAACACTCTTCACCTACAGCAGTAACAAGGAAAACAGAATGCTGTGACACCCTAGAACCTTGTCATCCTAAAACAGAAGGTGAATCATTAAGGAACATATTTGTGGACTTCAGTGCTTCCATGGGGAAAATAGTCTGAACTCTGCACTTCGATTGACCAGAAAACTTAAGTGAGTGAGAATGGGGTGGCCTTCAGGGAAGTGAAACTGGCCAGGTCTGCCTTTGTCTTCTAGCACACACAGCTCTCTGAGGCAAACTTAGAGGCCAACACACATGATTGATCTTCAGGGTCTTCTCCAGACCCTGCAAAAATCTGGGGCATAGGCATTTTAAGGTTCTGTAAAAGGTGCCTTTTTTTGCAAACTACATTTAAAAACTGAATCAGACACAATAAAGAGAAGCAAGAACAGCCAAAATTATTTTAAAACATTATTTCTCTATTTCAGCAGACGGGACTAGCTAAAACCCATCAGTGTTTTATTTCCAAGATGCCATTTAAATTACTGCCCATGATCACAAGTGCTTTTCACTCCTAGGTTTCTTGGTCACTGGGACTAAGTCCCCAAAACTGGATGTGTCTTACCACTATGAGCAGAACAGAGGAATAAGGAAAGAAGTTAAACTTGTTTGGTCACATTTACATCCTGACTATCCTCGTGTGTGTCAAATTAAATTCTCTCCACTTACAATCCCATCAAAGGGTAGAACAAAAGCAAAAACATGAATGAAAAAGTTACCTTGCCATGCCTAGAAAAGGCTTCCTGCATGAGGTGCTGCAGCTCTTTCCGGGACAATCTGTAGTCTACGTTACTGATTTGGATGTCAGCACCATTTGCAAATGGGTCTGGGCAATCTGCACCACTGCTTGAATTTGCAACATTGAAAGCAAGTGGGGATGCTCTGTTTAAAAGGTTTGGAGACATACTCCTGCTTAAAATATACATATTGAGATTATTTTTTAAAAACTGTTATTCTATTTATTGATTGTATCATTTAGGCTTTGTTTGATGCTATACATAGAAACAGTTTACCCACAACACAATCAAACCAAACATTTGGTTTTCAAATGTCTTTATCTTAAATGTACACTGATTTACACTTATTGTCAAATTCCTGTTAACCACATATTATCTCCTGGTCTCTTATTAACAACCAATAAATTATTTAATATCAAATATTCTTTCACTGGATTATTTAAAGCTAAAGTAGAAACTGCAGGCAGGCTTGATGAATTAACATTCTACTCTGGGTGTTTATTCTCAGGAAATTAGCTTGTAATATGAATTTAAGTCATTTAACCTCTCCTTTGGTTCCAAAAAAGCTAGACAATCTTGCTTATACGTCATAGTCCTTTGCATATAGGGAAAACCTGTATGTGAATTTTTAGATGTAATTTCAACAGTCTAGAGTCACTTTCCATGGTGAATCTTCAGCAACTCAGCAGAACAAACAAAATACTAGAAGGGCCTCATGGAGATGCAACGTGGCCTTAAGGCTTCTTCTGTCTTCCAAGCCTTGTAAGAATTACTTGGTGTAAGTTTAGAAAGCTTAGGTAAGGTAAGTTTTATATAGACAATTACAATGCTTTAGAGACCCTTACTTCTCAAACAGCTTCTTACAAATATCCTATTAATAGGAATAACCAAAATATCCTATTAAAAGGAATAACCAGTACATGCTTAGTTTACATGTGATACATGCCTAGTTTGCATGCCATGCATGAAATGATTCAGAGCGGTGAGGGGATCTGAGGACATCTTCTGTGCCGCCCATTATCGGCAGAAACTCCAGAACAAGCTTATCTCTTCGACCTCTGCTTATCAAGATTTCCACATGTTGGCAGGAGTACTGTTAATAAGCATTGCCCCCAAATGTTTGCTATGATTAGCTAAGGAAAGGGCGCTGGCAGAGGAGGCATGGAATAATTATCTTTACTGTATACACTTCTGTATTGCTTTAGTTCTTTTAAAACAAACATACTACATTGCAACCTTTTCTATTGCACATAACCATGCCAATGGTCAAGATGCTGGACTTACCGAGAAGACCAGGACGGAGCAGTGAGCAAAGGACTGACTTGTCTTGATGCAATCAATTTGCTAAAAGCAGATGGGTAACTGACTTGGAACACAGTCTCCTCTTTGTCTTTTTTCTCTACAGGAGAGCTGGTAACACTTCGGGCACTGAGGTTCTCTTTTCTAATAGTGGGAAAAGTTGAGGGGAAATGGTCATTTGTTTTCCTTCCGATTAAATTAGCAACTATGAGAAAGAGTAACTCAACATACTTCTGATTGCTCTTGTAAACTGATTCTGCCATCCCCAAGTTTTTAGATGTCTGCACTGCAGCACTTGAATTACTGTGAGGAGGTGCCAACAGCCTCACGTTACCTTGCTGGTGCTCACTGTTTCTACTAGCAGTCTTTGACTCCATGCGGCACAGCTCCTTAAAAGAGACAATTGTAGTGGGGTTTAAAATGTACATACCCAAGATGTGTAAGACCCTGTACAGAAAACACTTAACTCAGTATTATCAAAAACTGGAATTAAAAATGACGCACCAAAAGCAAGCAAGCACATAAAACCAGAAACAAAGAAACCAAACCTACCATAAACTTCAGAAAGCAAGAAGTATCAAAATTACCTGTAAACTTTTAACATTTGTATTTTTTGTAGCAGATCCATAATTTGCCTGTGACCCTTTCCCAGGAGCGGCTTTGGCACTGGAAGATTGTTCACTTGCATCTTTGATGAGGCACAATTTTGGATTCTTAAGTTTTTTTGGAGACTTCACTTTATCAACAATTACATTTGAACTCCTTGTTTCACAGAGTTCTCTATTTTTTGGAGTAAATGACACAATGATCCTATTACCAAAGACATCTTCATTTTCCATTCGCTTCTGAGCCCGTTCTGCACTATCCTGGTTTATGAAGCGGAGGATTGCACTGCAGCCTGTGATACTCAGCACTTTCCCACCACAATTATCAGACAGGCGTCGGAGCCTGTTGCTGATGCTCTTGCCGTCTTTATTTGCTGGTAGATTATAAACATAGAGCAGAGTGTGGCACTGCTAATACAGAAGAAAAAAGTGTTAGGTTAACTCAAAGGCACACATTCAATTATAAACTAAGGAGAAAAGCGAGTGAGCGCTAAACCTCAGCTGACCATTATGAAGGGGAGGTAATAAATGATTTAGATGGAAGAGGGTAAACTTATTTAGGGGACTGAATGCTGTTTTAAAAGAATATGTCAGGCACAAAAGTCCACATTTGTATGCTTCCATTTCTATTAACTGTCCAGAAAAAGCACATCTATAGAGACAGAAAGATTAGCGATTGCCTGCGGGGACTTGGGGGTGTTAACTGTAAACTGGCATGTGGGATCTTACTGGGCTGATGAAAATACTGTAAAACTGGCTGTATAACTCCATAAATTAACTAACATCATGGACTTGTACACTGAAAACAGGTCAATTTTATGGTATATAAATTATACCTGTCCAGTTAGAACAACAGGTTGCCAGTAGTCAGCCTGCAAGCGCTCTTTAGCAGTATGCACAGAAAACAGCAGTGGGAGGTCATAACCCTTACAGATGAATTGAAATTTCAGTACTAAGAAATAAAACCATAAAAATACTGGAAGAAAACCTAAGAAAATTTTGGAGAGGTATGAATCCAAAAGGCATAAAAGAAATCACTAAAAATGAGCATAGGATGTGAAAAATTTACAGAAGAAATACCAAGTCAACAACAATAATAAAAGAAAATTTTGCAACTTTGCTAATAATTAATGAAAAGACCACCTATAAGGAGATACCATTTTTGACCTATCAGACTGGCAAATACTTAAAACAGACCTCAAAAAGTTTGTTGGTAAGTGCAGACTTCCTGGAGGGCAATTTGGATCTAGCTAGTAAAATTGTGACCCAGAATCTCTATGCCTTGGAAATTATCCTAGGGACTATCAGCCCAGGAGCCCAAAGAAGACATGAGTTACCTTGCTGGAGATGGTGAAAAACTGGGTATAAACAAAATGTTCAGTAATAGGTAGAATGGTTAAATAAATTAAAAACCAGCCATATCAGTATGTTTCAAATCAACATTCTGCTGGTTTTTAAAATGTAGTAGATTTATATTAATATCTATTGATAAGGAGATATCCAAGATATGACACTGTTAAATTTTTTTAAAAACCATAGAACACTACATATATGACACTATTTTGCTTAAAGAGGTAGTAGGTTTTTAAAAAGCTGGAGGAAAATACCAAATTGTTCACTGTGGTACGTTACCTCTGGAGGGTGGGACTGTGGGGTTTTCACTTCCCATTTTTCTGAATACTGATTTTTTTTTTTTTTTAAACACATTATGTTTCTAATCAGAGGCTTTTCTTTTTATTTGCGAGATGCTGACCAGTCATCCAACAAAATCTCCACTCTTCCTATTAAACCCAGGATTAAAATCCAGGCAATATAAACATACATAAAATTATTAAAATTAAAGGGACAGGCTGAAGAACACAACAGAGAAAGAGAAAAATATCTTAAATTACCTCTTCAATGAAAGAGAAAAACTAACCTGGCAAGAATGAATGTTCTGAATTAATCATGTCTTTTTTAAAAAAAATTATTTTTACCATAAGCAATAAAGATCTCAGCAGCGGGTAAGCCCTAAAGTAAGATACTACATTTGATTTAAAGGAAATTGAGGTTAGAAAAAAGTGAGTGCCAAAGAGAAGCAAAAGGGAGGAAATGCAGCTCTAGACCGGAGACTAAAAACATGAGTAACAACAAAGGTGAATTAGAAGAGAGGCTCAAAAGACTAATGTAGGGCCTGTGTATGTTACTCCTTGGGTAAGACTCCGGTACCCCAATTGTGGGGCCAAAATCTGGGCTTGTTTGGTATCGTGGAATGCAAGTGGGACTAGCAGGGCAAGTGCTTGAATCAGGACCCCTGGGCACCGGTCTCTGCTCTGCTACAATCAAGCTTTGCATGACCTCCTACAACCTGCTTACTTTTTCTAAGGACTGACTTCCTCCTCCCTAAAATGAGGACAAGGGACGAGATAATTTCATAAAGCTTATTAACTATATGTTAAAACTGCATTTATGTGTGGGATTGCCCACTCTTCTGGATCATCCACTGGATTGGTCCTTTCTGTTATTATCTGTTTAAGAGTTAGATATGCATTCTCCAACAGCTTACCCACCTCAGCACTGCTGGAAACATACTTATTCAAATCAAGGCTATCAGAAATCCTCATCCTGCTGGAAATATGCTCACAGTCTTCTGATCATGTGGCTTGAACATGCTATGTGTAGCAATATCTGTCTCTTAACTGTACAGGGGAGTACAACTATAAAACATGGGCTCAGAGGCCTGCTAGAGATTAAGGATTAAATGCTGAAAAAGCGCACAATTAGTCTGCTTATTTTATTCCAACTACACAAGTATGTGGAAATCATCACCATATTCTTCACCCACAATACTTGGAAGCAAAAACAGTAACTTTTTTTCCACTACTTCCATGTGACACAAAACACAACTAGCTCTGGAAACACTCATAAGTAGCTGTTAGTAAGGTATGTCTAAAATCAATTCCCTGTGATACTTTGAGAAAATAAAAGCAAAATCGACACATCAATTCTCTGTATATTGCTAAGTGAAGAACTGAAGGTTTCTAAGCCTTATTTCAAAATCTGTCAGCCTCCTACAAAGAACAGCCACACCTGAGCTTGGCGATCCCCCTTGTTAAGGGCTGGCTTTCAGCCTCCAGAATCTAATATTGGAATATGGCAAAAAATAAATAAATAAGTAAATAAATAATGCAAACCAACTTACTGGCATTTTTAGTGGTAACCTGGGGGGTAAATCGGAAATGAACTCTTCAAATCTGATCAGTTCGTTAGCATGATGCAGCAGTGCTTCTGAGGCCTGGTTTTTATGGACCAAAATTATGTGGAAACCATGCCTGTGTCTCAGGTCACTAAGTTCCAAGGCAAAATTGACATCAGCTGAAAGAAAAAGTACAGCCCATCCCTCAGCCCCAAACATTAGAAACACTTGACAGAGGCAGACAACTCTATTGCCACCCACTGAGAAGGAAGTGATGGCGAGAAGGGATTAATTAGGAAACAATGTGTACTTGCTTCTTAAATTCAAAGTTGCTCCCTCCACCCCCTTTTTAGAACAGAAACACATTTCATATCAGAATTAACAGATAAAGACTATTTCACCACATACCTATATTGAATCCCAAGATATATTTTACTTCTGATACTAAAAAGGAACAAATATTTAATATTGTTGGGGGCCTCAAATTTAGGAACTATTTACCATGGATTTTTAAAATTAGCAATACTGGGCCTAGGGTTTAAAAAAAAATTGCATTTTCTTTAACAAATCTGTCCCCACAAGAATTCTTACTCAAGTTCCAAGAAGAAAATACAGAAATCCATGTAGACCCAATTTTAATTCTGAACAGTTTCCAAAGTAAGCATAAACATATCTTGTGTATTTCAGCCTTTTGGGGGGCACCTTATTCCAACATGTCTTTTGCTTCTATGACAATTCTTATGCAATGATTTTAACTCAAACTGGCAGATGTCTCTACACTTACTTGACACAAGAACCACAGTAGCTGGAGCAGTGTGAGTATTTGCAAACCTGCGGAGACTCTGTCGGAGTTTATCATCAGCAGCATTCTTTGCAGTAGCATTGATGTGGGCAACAGTTACCTGCATTAATTTATAATACGGGTGAATGAGCAAGAGCTGAGGTTAGAAAATGGCTACACATTCTTCCCACATTTTAATAGGTAATCCTTGGGAGGAAATCATTTATTATTATTATTATTATTGCCAGTTAGGAATGGGAAACAATTACAAGCAGATCTCAATAATTTCAAAACTTGTTCTCCATATGAATGAACTGGATCCCTTGTTACCCCTGCTCTGTCTCTAATCTATTTTTTGCATGTCATCCACCCCTCCCCTTTGAAAAAAAGGTAGAGAAAAGGAAGTGAAATTTGAAGCATTATAATTTGCACCCATTAATAGCTTTTACAAACAAATTGGAAGCAGCAGAGATTTGATATATGAGTAAGGTAAGATTTGGGGTTATATTTTATGTCATTTGTCTATGCGATACCTGTCTAGGGCTTTCAGGATCTGCAGTAGGTGGGGAGAAAGAAGGGACTCTGCTCCTAAGGAATCTAAATTGTACTTGCCCCATTAAAACAATCAGGGTCCCATATGGCAGTCTCCAAAGCAAGGAAAGATTTGTTTTGAAAGGTGACTCAACCACATGCAATATACAGTAAGATGTATTAGTTTTTGTAAAGAGCATAAATATATAATTTTAGACTGCTGTATCATGGGATTATTTGTCTATAAGTCAAAAGAACTAGATTCTATTTCCAGTTTAAGACCAGAGACTTTGAAATCAGACAACCTGAATTTCAACCCTGGCTCTTCCACTTATTGGCCATGTGACCTTAAAAAAGCTGCTTAACCTCATGACACTTCAGTGTCACCTGTAAATTGCAAATAATAAATCCTATATGCCTTTTCACAGAGCAGTTATAAAGATCAAAATAAACAATACATATGTAACCATTAACACCAGTATAATGGTATAGCACTAGGTAAGCATAAGAAGCATTATTGAATGGTGAAACATAATTAAATGATTTCTGGTGCTTCAGAAATCATCTTTTGCTCATTTCTTTTATAAGCAATTTTAGCACAAATGCATTAACATCATTAAACAAATTCTGAATTCCTAAAAAAAATTCATATGTGCTTATTGTCCTAACATAGTAGATTAAAATTCTTTTTTTTTTTTTTTTACCTGGCAATTATTCAGCTCTTGAATAACTTCTTTGTTTTCTTTACTGATGTCACACACACAGATGAATTCTGCTTCCCTGTGGCCTTTAAAAAACTTCTCACGGATTCTTTGCACAACAGCAGTAGCTGACCGGCCAGAGGGAACTGAGCAGTTTTCGATATCCCAAAAAACTCCAATGGGTGGTAAGTTTTCTAGGACCTGACCAGCTACTGCAACTTCTGGCGACCCTTAAGAAATTAAGGGTTAACACTTTTGATTAACATAAGTGAAAAAGAAATGGCAGATGAATATTAAGCAATAGGTAGCTACCTATCATTCTTAATGGCAGGAAAACTAAATTACTGACTGATGTCAATTTAAGGATACCTACCAACCTCACTGGTTGCCATAGTGTCACTTTGATTATTCCTATTTTACAGCAGAGAACAAATCTAAAGACCAAGCTACTAATCCTATAAAAAATCATTCTCAAAGCATGCCACTCTTTTGCTGACCAGTATGGGTCTCTGAACACTACCCTATAACTGAATGGATGCTGTGTCTCGGTGACCTGACATTCATACTTAACCCAAGCCTGTTCACCTACTTTCTGTGGAAGAAAACCAAAGAGATGATGAAAGGTGAAGCTGTTATTGTTGCTGATTTTAAATTATTCTTAACACTACATTAATACCTGATCTAATATTTTAAAGCTATTATCAAAAGGTAAAATATGACCTTACTACTTTGGGGGGGGATGATTTTAATTTGAAAGAACTCTTAGGGTTTCAAATGCTGTGTGTTATAAGGCACTACTAAATCTTGACTCCTTCTAGGCAGTAAACAATCAAGTGTGATTATGGACCTAAATTGATACCAAGTCTCCTCTAGCACTTTATTTCTCTTAATATACTCCCCATTCTTCTATAAATAGCTAGCCTTTCTGATTTCAAGCAGCCTCAGCCCAAAATAAAGGGCAAATGACTACTGGTCTATAAGTGTTTTACCAAGAGATGGGCATGTAGACTAATATACATGGTAGTTTTAGAACCACAAGGAATCTTTTAAGGTGATTAAATGTAATGTTAGTATCAGATACTGAAAACTCCTTAAATATGCACATATTTTATACCATGCTGTCATTTACCAAATTTCGAAGCAGCTTTGCCTAGACTGGTCGCCAATAACAACGTGGTCTCCTTCCCTGTTCCTTTGGTTCCACAGCCATTACACAGAGGGATAGCAATAGGTGCGGTTTGAGTATTTGGAGGTGGTATATTTGGCCAGACTTTAGCAGCATCAATTATACTATTTCTTGCCGGCTGTTTTAAAATTAAAAAAAAAAAGGGGAGGTTTCAGATATATCATTGCACAACCTAAAGTCATACACAACAACTGAAAACACATTCTAAGTGTTTCACCTTTCCATCTGCTAGCCTCTATAAAATGTATTTTCAAATCATCCTTCCCAGAACCATTAGCTCTCAATTCATAAACTCTCTTCAAGAAGTGACTTGAAATGATCAGGGAAGAGCTTCCCATGATTTGAACCTTTACATTCTGAGATATGTGTCTTCTGCAATGGAGACCTCATACATTCCATATGCTTTATACACAGGGTATTAAAGTCTCCACTTGAACACCTGGTGTGACTGGAGCCAATTTCAAGTTTCCCATATTAATGCAATCACCTACATTACATGAATGGGCTCATGTATAAGTTGTGTCTAAGTTATAAGAATTATCAATTCTGCAATAGCCCATAAACACAAAACAGAACGCAGAGGCTTTGCCAAACTGGGTTCACATGTAGGAAATAGATTTATTGCAACAAAAGGCTCTAAGAGCATATACTACATAAATTACTCCATACTTGTTTGAATTGTCCCTCCCATTTTACCCTTTGTTTCTGTCAGGATCAGCAGAAGTTATAATGGGGAGAAAGCTGTACAACTGAAAAAACTGCAGCCCATGTACAATAAAGACTTTTCAAGATATGCCCACTTTAAAATGTCTTTTCTCAAATCTCAGCCGCACCCAGCATAAATAATAAAAAGATACAAACCTTGTTTAAACAGCCTTCGCAGTAAAGTGAGCCCTTTAAGCAAACCGGAGGTACCACATTTAGGTGCAAAGTGTTGGTGCACAAGTGAGGTGTTAACTCCGACTGTGAAATATGCTCTTCCAAACGCCCTGGAGCCCCACTTGTGAACTCAGAACAGGGGAAATAGCCAGTGGAGGTGCAACCCTGGAGAGCCGGAAACTGATGCAGCTTGTGTACATTACCATGACAGGATTGGAAATGGAGTTTTCCACAACAGGGCAGGTGTTTGCAGGAAGATAGGTTACTTTCTAGACACGTGCTGGGAAAGTCACTTGCAATGCCTGCCAAATTGTTCCTAGCTGATGCATTCTGGAGTGAAGATGCAGACTGGAAAGCAAACCCTGACCCTACTTGACACGTGATTGTCCTGTTGCTTTGCGAGTCTAACAGTGCGCCCGTGTGAATCAAGCTACCAGCACCTCCGCGACCACCACCACCACCATCAAAATGCATTGGCGAAGTGGAGGGTTCATTAGTACAATGAGCACAGCAGCTTACTTTGGGGACAGTTGAAAGCTGTATTTTAGGTTGCTGAAGAGAATGAATATCTGGAAGTGGGACTGCTGGGAAAAGTTTAGAGCCAGCATGAAGGGGAGATGGTACATCCTTTAATTCCACAGCAACTTTCTTGTTCTCCATGTAATCTTTCTGAGAAAAGAACATCAGAATGAAAGTTAATTTTATTAGGCCAGTGATTTTCGGTAACTCACATCCCTTTGCATTCAAAAACAGAAATAGTGTTCAATTCTGTTTATATATACCCAATCATAATCAAACAAAATGGAATAGAAGCTAGCTAAAACCAGGGGCATACTTTAAAGACGAATGCTAAAAATGAATACTAAAGCTGACAACAAAAATTAAGATTCCTTTTGCTCTGAATGGTAAAAGACTACAGGGAGGGAGGAAAGAAGTCTGTTTACATCTTAAGCAATCTAGGTTAACCATCTGTTTGTCAATGACTTCCCTCCAATAACTATCCTTTGCCTCATAAGATCTCCTGAAGACAAAACAGGAGGTATAAAAACAACACTATTACAAACAGCATTCAATAAAGATGGCTTACAAGTAAGATGCTCTGAGGATAGTTTCTGCAGTCAGTCCATAAGGGGTTTTTAGTTAGGTCCCCCAGGGTAAAAGAGTAAAATTCCAAACATTATGGATGAGATCAGCCATCTGCCCACATGGCCCTTCCAAGGAGAGAGTTATAAATGTGTTGCTGATGACAGTTAGCAAACCCTAGGATATAATGACCTAAAGCCATAATGCCAGCAATTATATTGTAGCCAGTGAAGAAAATGAGAGCAATCAGAAAACTATCTGAGAAAAAGGGAGAAGAGAAATAGTTTGCCATATGCCTCCAACACACAGAGTAGGCCAATACGTTACAAAGATTATAAGCACAGGCATTGATGTCAGAGACCTGGGTTTGAATCTGACACCTGACAGCTGAATGACTGTGGATGAGTTAACTTCCCTGCACTTCCATTTCCTCATCCATAAATTGGGAACAATACAATGTACCTCCTATGGTTTTAAGAAGGATAAAATGAGGTCATACACATAAAGCACCTACCACAGTACCTGGCCACTAAAAGGAGATCAAAGTAAGTAATAGTATGCTGACTGCAGGAACTATTAGAACATGGAAGCTGCCCTAATATGGTGTCAAGACATATTCCAACTCTCAGAGCCTAGAAGTGTCCAACTGACTGCTACAGTTTCCCTCCTTTTGCTGTGATTCTATGCTGACCTGGGAGCATATGCTCATCTGGGAGAAATCTGGATTTTCAGTTGAGATGTTTCCTAAAAGGGAGGTAAGAGCAATGGGCTGACCAGCCAACAGGTGGTGTGTCCTGCTCTCTTGGAATTACAGCTTAGATTAGAAGTTAATTCATTGGCATTCTGATTTATACAGATCAGGCTCTTATGGGTAGGGTGTTACATGTTAGTCCCCTTGAATTCTGGGTGCCACAGAAAAAATCAAATTTTGGATCTGTAAAGTTGAGAATGCAATTCCGAATTGTGTAACTCTATGAGGACCAATCCTGCCACCACAGGAAGCTCTGCTTGAGCTGCCAATTCTAGTTGCCAACATTTCTGAAATGACTCAAATTACTTAATCCCTTTCAACAAAGGTAACTATATGGAGAAAACCTGGAGAAGATAAAGAAGTGAAATGATTTTTTTTAATGTTATTAATGTCCTTAAACAAAATTGCAGTGAAGTCTTATTGGAATCCCAAGTACAAAAGAAAAAAAAAACAAAGAAAACACAAAAGATGGTAAACAGAAGTACATGAAATGAAATCAGAAAATGTCAAAATCATTATGAAAAGAAACAGTAAGCAAGAAGCTACAAACATACTTAAATATACGAGAAATCTTCAACAGAAAAAGACCATTAATGAGTCTCATCACTCGTTTCTAGATTACCAGACTCAAAACTCAGAAGGCTGCCGTAAAATGAAATTTATTTTGTGCTTTCCTCTTATGTTACTATATGACACGAATTTTATCTTTGGAATCTGGAACTATAAAGAGAAACAAATCTTCCCAAGATTTCAACATTAAATATTTAAAGCATCTACTATTACTTAGAGTGGAAATACAGGAGTTTAAAAAGTATGCTCTCAGGGAGTTGGGAATTACAATAATACGCTACAAAGGGCAACACAAAGAGGATGCACAGGAAAACGGCACAGACTCCAGGGAGTGGGACTGCTCCAGACCAAACACACTGCTCATCTATCACAAACAGGAATTTACTATATCCCTTAGTCTTGCACATAGTTACCGTTTGGGGACTAAGTGGCAACGTCTGCTCAGGACGAGAAAAGCAATTAGAGAATTTCCAAAGCCATGGCTTAGCATCATTATCTTGTTGAAGCCATCCAAGTGTTCTACTGCAGGAGTTCTCAGTTCCGTTTCCTTCCATCATACAGCCATACAAAATGGTTCAACATTCTTTCATCTTTCTTTTCTTTCATTCTTCCCCCCTGTTAAGAATAAGGAATATTTTGATGTTATTTCTTTGCACAAGTAAAAATTTTTTAATTTATTAAAAAGTGAGCCTGCAACTATATTTATGTTGCATGGTTCCCAACTCAAATCTTAATGAACTAAAGTAGTGTGGATATCAAAGCAGGTTAGTAAAATTTGGCAAAGTAAATTGACTGTTTACTCTTGAACTCTAATTGTAGCCATCTGAGTTTTTAAAAAATCTATAATCTTCCATTCCTCTTGTCCCATAGCTCTTTAAATAAACATGAACTCTGGATGAGTCCTATTTCTTGTCTATAAACAGTCATGCTTGAGAGAAGTAGACAAATCTTGGCCACTGCATATTCCTGAGTGAGACCTCCCTTCACTCAGCTGGAGTCAACCTCCTCAGGCTCTGAATAAACTTTTTCTATATTCTTTTCAGCTATTTTCCCTCAAGACTCTACTTATGAGAATCAAAAAGTTAACTAAAGAGGGCATCTGATTTTAGTAAAAGAACAACCACTATGTCCTCATTACCAATTGTGTAAGGTTTTTAAATTTATTTAAGAGCAACCTAACCCATTGTGTCTTTGATATGAGCATGAAAGGGCCAAATTAAGTGACCTCTGTGGACTTTGAATTTGATTCTGCTACAGAACAAACTGAACCAATTTCTTGGTTTACTTATTATGAAAGTACAATCTGATATACCACCAAAAATCTAACAACTAGAGAAGTCTCGAGTCTCAGATGTGCTATATCCACTCTAGCACAACAACACTCTCAAAAGTCTTAAGCAGTACAAGGAAGGCAGCTCAAATCAACCATACCCATTGGGCTTGGGGCAGTCTGAAATGGAGGAAAACTGAACCTCAATTCCAAGTCCTGGCCACATATTTCAACAACTGCCTACTCTTTCCTACAATTGGCCAATCTAAGGTGATTAATTTCATTATCTCACAAATTTCAGCTAGGCACAAAGAATTTATTTTAGCTCTATCACTGGTAAGAAGCTCTTTTTGAAGGATTTGTAACATCTATACAGCAGCGGGAGGGGAGAGGCAACTTTATATGGTTGTACAATATCTTGTATGTGCAATATCTAAAATTTAGAAGAACTTATTATATAAAGCAGGAGTTGGAAAACTGTGGCCTGCAACCTAAAACTGGCCCACTGCCTATATTTAAATGGGCTGCAAACCAAGCAAGAATTTTACATTTTTAAATGGTTTGAAAAAAAAAAACAAAAGATGACTATTTCATGACATAAGAAAATGACAGAAAATTCAAATTTCAGTGTCCATAAATAAAGTTTTATTGGGACATAGGCACACATTCATTTAAGAGTCATTTAAGAGTCCATTTGTGGTGCTTTTGCACCACAAATGCAGAGTTGAGTATCTGCAAGAGACTATATGGCCCACAAGACCTAAAGTATTTACTATCTGACCTTTTACAAAACTTCATTAGACTACTATTTTCTCCTATATAAAATGTGGCTAACTTCTCTGAGGGAAAAAAAAAAAAACCAACATTCCTCAGGGAAAAAAAATTAGATAAATGGACCCCAGTGTTTTTTCACCATTGTATCCCCTGTGCCTGTACCTGCTACATAGTAAATACTAAACAAATATTTGATGAATGAGAGCATGACTGAACATGACAGTTACCTACTATACCCTGTTGGGAGTGGTTAATTTGGAGACAGAAGTTGGAGTTAACAGTTCCATATTGATGGTAAATTTTGGTACTTGCTTTTCCTACTAAATATGTCTTATATCCCCCAACAAGTTCCCCTTGAGTTCATAAGATGTTCACGATATATGCAAATTCAATATGCTTTCTCAAACCCAGTTCCATTTCACTTTTCAAGGCCAAATTCTGAAAGTAAACTAATATTTTGTGGTATAATATAGTTTATGGTATAATATAGTTTCTGGTATAATATAGTTTATGGTATAATATAATTTACAAAGCATTTTTATTCAACATTTATTCCCCTCATTCAGCAAGTATTTACTTAGTATTTACTTTGTAGCAGGTCCTTGCTTGGCACAAAGGATACAATGATTAAAAAAAAAAAAGACAATGGGATCCATTTATTTTTTTTCTCAGTGTGGTTGTGCTGTAGATAGGGAGAATTTAGCCGCCTTTTAACTTTTATAACTTGCCCCAAATAACACTATTAGAAAATGAACAGAGCCAGGCTTGTTCACCTCTTTCCACCACACCAAGGTGCATCTGCTATTGCTAAACCCAAGCAACAGAAAGCATCGATTTATGGGCTGGCAACTTGTTAGTGGACTGTACCATGAAATTTTTGCAAATATTCCTGGGAATGCCACTAAGTAATTTAGGTAGCCAAAGCAAGCTCTGTTTGATTTGAGTGGGAGAGGACAGAAGCTGACCAGAGACTGTCTGCTTATAAGTCCTCAATTCAACCACTTCCTACCTGTGAAGCTTTGGGCAACTCATAACCTCTCTGAACCTCACTCAGATCCCATCTGTAAAATGGTCCTGATAACACTACCCCCTCATAGGGCTGTTGTTAAGATTAAATGAACAGCACTTAACAAACGGCCTTTCCTTAGCACCCAGTCTAGTTTGCAAACCCCTACTCCATCCCATTACCCTTTTTAAATAGCTCTTACATCTAAAATTATTTCATTTGATTACTTTTTTATTATGCCTCCCCCACTATAAACTCCATGACAATAGGGACTATGCTTTCTTATTCACTCGTTTCCCCTGAACCTAGCACAGTGCCTAGTACACATAAATAAACAACTGACGAACGAATGACGTGCTCAACAAATCTCTAGGAAGACCGTTTAGGTTTCCATTTCCCTGTATGACAAACAGAACATTTACCACTCAGAGGCTGGGAAGTCCAAAAGATACAAACGTCACTGGAAAGCCCTCGGTAATAACAGAAAGATGCTTGGGAAACTCCAAAAAGGTCTAACAGGACGTCGCGTTACAATTAGTAGTGGGAGTGGCTAAGCCCTAAGGCAACACAACACTGTCTGTCAAGCCAGAGGCTATATCGTAAGGGTTGCTGAAAGACCGAGAAGGATGCAAAACCTGCAGAGGTTTTGCAAAAACACCTGCCCTATTCTCCCTCTCTTAACCTGTTAACTGTGCACGCTCCTCAGGAAAGGCTGCTCCCCACAGTGAAGGGCCCGATAGGGAGCAGGGACACAGGTGCGGGCGAGGAGCCAACTACCTCCAAAAGGGAGCTGCGGCGCAGCAGCGACAGCCGCAAATGGCCCTAAACAGAAAACAACCCAACAAATTTGAAGGGGCCCAAGTAGCGGGTCCCCAGTTCTTACCCTCGAACTAGTCACCTACTCCCCAGCAATGGGCGGTGGACGGGGGTGCATTATTCCCCTCCAGCTCCGGTGGTCCCAGAGCTGCGGGGTAGTCTGAGACAAGTCCCTAAAGCTGACAGCCAACTCACCTCAGCCGTCGGCCCCACCTCCGCTCACATTCCGGCCCCGCCGCCTTCCCCCGCCCCCCCCAGACCCTTTGTTTTGATTCCCTACTCCGCAGCTCCCGCCGCCGCCGCCAAGCGCACCCTCCACTTCCGCTTCCGCACCGTACCGCCCCTGTCGCAAAACCGACGCCCTTCTCGACCCTCGCTCCGCCCCTTCCTCCGCCCTTCCCCTACCGTCGCGTCCTCTCCGCGCGGGGTGTGCTGGGAACCCCGGGGGGGGCGGGGCCTCGCGGCCCTGCAGCCTCGTCAGGCTCAGTCCCCTCCCGGTAAATCCCTAAATAGGGACCTTCCTGGGGGGCGACCCTGGCTTTTTTGGCGAAAACCCCCAGTTGAAGGAAGCCTTCTTCCGGGCTTAACGTTGTGGAGTCGGAGGGATCCCTCAAGCGGAGACTTGGGGAGTTTGTGAGGTGGAACCGGAGGAAAACCTGTCAATCGGAATTTTAATAGAATTTTACTTAGTCTTTTGCGGGAAGGCGATTTAAACGGGATTTCAGTGAACTCTATCCCTTTGGCTTTTTACTCTTGTCTCATCACGTGACGATCCTACTTTATTTATTTATTTATTTTTAAAAAATAAGTGGCGCATATTCCACAGCATCCTTAACCTAGTGCGACCTGGTGGTGACTGGAGAGAAAAATAACCGCAAACCAAGCTTTCCGCGAAGTCCTTCGGGCGGACAACGTGTGCAAAGACTAATTTGGATATTGTCGCCAACAATTAAGACGTCCTCGATAACTTAATTTTTAAAAGTCCTGGTCCAGAGGTCGTTACAAATGAATACAACTTTTCCAACGACGGGTTACGCGAGCCAAAAGGAGAAATTATAGTTGCAAAAGGCTTGGGAAACCAATAATTATTTGCATTTTAGATGGTTAGAAATACCACCTGTTTTATTTTTATTGTATGTGTGTATTCTTTCATAGTCTTCACTTTTATCTGAAAAATTTTAAGACTCAATGAGCCAAATGGTCATTTCTGAAACTGCCAGCTGCTCACTATTGCCTGATGCAAATTAGGAGAAAAACAAGGCACGTATCTAAATTTAGACACCGTTCAGGACAGGCTTTCTGAATACTGTTTAAAAGTTTATTTCTGAAAATTTCCAAGAAACAAGTTAACTTTGCAAAAGCATCCAGTAAGTAGAAAGTGCCGAAAGAGAACTTTCCCTCCTGAAGTCTCCAGCATGAGGCTAATAAGCAATCTGCATTAAATGAAGGAAATTTCTGGGGAAGCTACAGCATTCCTGTAGACATCCTTATAGACATACATTGTGAAGGGCAAGACCAAACACGTAGATGAGGAATCCTTTGTGCTTGTATTTAATTTTCCAGAAGGCAGATGACAAGTACACACATCTGCCTGCTTAGGTATTTATTATTGCTGAGTAAATAAATCTTCATTGTGTAGGTGTGTGGGTAGTATTTTACAAGTGGGAATTAGAACAAATGAGAAACAACCTTGTTTCTGGTGTTAGGTTCTTTTTTTCAAAGTATCAAACATGCTTTCCTTTATAGGTATTTTTCTTCCTTCTTTTCATTCCAGTTGAGTATCTCAGAACACAGAAGACTGTATTAACTGAAAATATTAAAAAGGAAACAAAGCAAATGTGGATTTTTTTAAATGGGCTTTAAAAAAAGATTTTAGTGACAAAACAGCAGATAATTTTGTTTGACTTGACTTGGCTTTCTTTAATCCAGAGGGGTGCCTGGTCTCAACAGATAAATACAATAAATGAAAAATCAGTCATACTAAATGCAAGGCTGTTGAAAGTATGCATTACAAATAATTTTTAAAGAAATGCAATTTTATTGTTTTCAATAAAAAAATTAATCCTAGGAAGAGTACAGCAGCTCTTAGAAGCAGACAATTAGAAATAGAAATAGAACTTGATGTTTGTGAAAGTGCTTTAAATTTTTTCTTAAGATGTATTTTCTTAAATATAGCACCTGTTAAACTTATTACTGTTTCTTTACTGGGCAAATTCTTTTATCAGAGAATAAAAGCACACTTCAGTTTACTCCTTGTCCAAATTATTACAGTCTCCACAGAGTTATTTTTTCTGTTTATGTGGCTACTTCAAGTACATTCGATTCAGCTCCTGAATTAACCAAGTTGGTACTAAAGGAGTTTTCCCCCAGCAACTTTTCTTCTGCCTATGTTAAATGTAGTGTTTCAAATTGATAAACTATGGTAGAAGGAAGAGAAACCAAGCTCTCTGTTCATATAAGCCTAAAACTACAAGGAAAACAAAATGAATTAAAAAAGAGAGGAAAAGGTTTTAAAATACTCCAAAATTTTCCTTTCTTTCTAAAGGTTTTACCCAATGACAAACCTATTTCCCTAAGCCTTATTCCTGAATAGGACTTTAATGATAAACATTTCAATCCCCTCTCCTTTTTCTTTATGGAAAATGAAGGAAATTGAGAACCAAATAGTTTAAATGACTTGACCAATGCCACTCAGTCAGGACTGACACCCCACCAATTCATGCTTCAGTTTCCTTATCTGTTAACTGGGAGATCAATCACTGTCTAGGAACCTTACAGAGTGGTGAGGGTCAAATAAAATTCAGAGGTTGAAAGCATTAGAACAAATAATTTGTCAAGCAGGATGCAAATGATTAGTTAGTCTTCGGCACCAGAATGGAAGTTTCCTGAATGACATTTTGGTACTTTCCTGAAACCTACTGATGTGGGTGCTGGAGTTCTCTTGTGTTTCTTTGAGCTTTTTCAGGAACTAGCAAGGAATCAAAACAAAGGAGAATTAGAGAAAGGTCATTTTTAACCGTGGCAAGGAGGAAGGAGGGCTCCTGTGAGAGTGGAGGGAGATGTCAGGGTAGCTAAAATCTCTTTGCCTCTATGGTAGTGGTGAAGAACATGGGTGTAGGAGTCAAACAGACTCACCTTTGAAGCCATTCTATTATTTACCAGTTGTGAGACCTAGGACAATTCAATTTAACCTCCCCACAACTTTGTTTTCTCATTCTAAAAATGGACACAATGAAAATGCCTTCCTGGGATTTTCATTATCTGGGTCACAGCTCCATTGTCACCTCCTTAGAGAGGACTTCCCTGACCCCTCCTTCATCCCTTTCTATCACATGACCTTGCTTTATTCCTAGCACTTATTAACATCTGAAATTATTTTACATTTTCTGTTTGTTGGTTTAGTCTTTCTCAACAGTTATTATAAGACGGTTGAAGACCCTTGGTTGACTTCTTCGCCACGCTGTAAGTGTGCCTTGTCTGTAAGAATGCTCAAGAAATACTTAAAGAACAATTAGGGTTGATGTGAGAATAAAATGAGCAAACCCATGTTGAGAAGTTGGTATTGTGCCTGACACAGAAAGCCATTTAAAAATCATGATCATTTATTTAACAGACATATATTGTACTTTGTGCCAGGGACTGGCCTAAACATTATACAAACACAGTTAACTTATTTAGTCCTCTACACAATCCTACCAGGTAGAATCCTATCATGAATCCAGTTTATAGATGAGGAAACTGAGTCACAGAGAAGTTATAATCTGTCCAAGATTATACACAAAATAAGTGGACCGGCTAAGAGTCAAAGCCAGGCGGGACCAAAGTCCTAAACACTAAGTGTTGCTGCCTCTGAAGAAGAAGATAATGATGTGAAGATTTTATTTTGCTGGTAAAGAGGTGGGAAGGACACAGGCATAGCTTCGTCTAAGAGGCTTGGATTTGGGAACGGCGCAAGAACGGGAAAATGCAATCGGTGTCAGGGGGCGGAGGCGTAATTAGCTAAAGTGCGTGGCCCACATGCCCCAATTCGTGACCCGGGTATCCAGGGAGCAGCCTGCAGCACTCCGAGAGCCGAGCAAGTACAGGATCCGAAGCCTGCGCGTCCTGGGCCCACTCCGGGCCAAGCCCGCCGCGTGGCGACACCGCGCCCAGGCCCTGGGAAAAAAGTTTCCAAACGGCGCTGCTCAGCGCTGATTGGCCGAGGCGGACGCGGTCCCGTGGGGCGACAGCCAATGCGCGGCGCCGGCTGGGATCGCCCAGGGCGGGGGCTGGAGGGACCCGGCCGTGCCGCCCTTCGCTGCTGCCGCCGCCTTGCGCGCCTCATCCCGGCTCTCCGAACCCGGTAAGTACGATCTGCAGCCGGCACGGGTCCGGTGGCCGCCCGGGAACCGCCACTCGCCGCCCGGACACTCCTCTGGCCGCCCCGGCGCCCGCCCACGCTCTCGTGACCCCCGGTCTCCGCCTTACGGGCCAGCCGCGCCCCTCGGTTGTGCAAGTTCCCGGGCGCCGGTGCTCGAAAATCCCAACTTCCCTGGCGCCTCCTCATTCCTTTCCGCCCTTCTGTCCCTCAGGCCCGGCTCCTCGCCCGTGCCAACTTTTTCTCCTTCTGCTCGTGTCTTTCCCAGACCCCGCCGCCCCTCCCTTCTCTCCTTGACTTCCTCGGTCCTCCCTCCTCGTCCCCAAGCCCCAACTGCCCGGCTCAGTCCTCCTTCCTTTCTCTCCCTTCCCCAGACTCCCCTCCTTGACTCCCCTTTGTCCCTCTGCTCCGTCCCCCAAATTCCCCTCTTGATTCCCCTCCTCTCTTTTCTGCTCGTCGTTCCCCGACAACCACTTTTCTCTGCTCCCCCTTTCCTCTCGCACCCTCCTCCCCAGTTCCTTCGCTTCCACCTCTGCCCCCGCCCTCACGCCCACTTCCCCAACCTGCTTTCACCCTGGAAGCAGGCCTTTTTCCAAACACCCCCCTCCCCTTTGCACCTCCCTCCCTTCGGAAACGTGTTTGGAACAGTTCCCTTCTCTCTGCTTTTCTCAAATCTCTACTGCAGGACGGTCAGATTTCCCCTGACAGCACTTTGGGGAAAGGATGAAAACGCTTATTCCAACAACTTGAATGCGGTGGTTCGGTTTCCTTGCCTCTCTGAGGTCATGGGAAACCCCGCCATCACCTTGACACAGCCTTTTGAGAAGCTGCATTATCTTCTCCAATCGTCTAGGGTTCTCTGCCTCCTGAGAGCCCGAGCTTCCCTGATTTCTTTGTCCAGGGTCTGTACAAGGTTGTCCCTCTTCCTTTCTACTTTTAGCCAGAGGCCTCTTTAACTTCCTTTCTGAAGAAATGGCCCCTGCAGCCTGCTGGGATGACATTTGCTGTTTTCTAGGCTATTTTGTCAGTGTGCTGTAGGATACCATGGCCTTTTAGGGCAGGGTTAGGGGGCTTTGAAGAGTGATTGGATCCCAGCTGTTTCCAGAGCCTCTTGTTGGCTGACAAACCCTCCTTCCCAACCAAACTGGTATCTAAAGAGTTTTGAAACTTGTCTTTCCTCTTAATGTGTCTTTTGTGTCTTAAAGGCAGATGATCTGTGCCCCTGAAGTCTCAGAGGCCTCTGATTTGTATATTTAATCCCATTTTGGGTAATAGTTTCTTAACTGGGCATATTCTGTTAGGATGTTATTTTTGTTTCCAAAGCCTGTTCCTTTGCCTTAGAACGTGTGAGCCAGAGATTGCACTCCCATTCCTCACAAGATTATTTCCCAGCACAATCACTGCTGTGTACAGAAAGTTTGCGCCTGCAGTTCGCCGAGTGCTGTGATGTAGGTGCTTTGTCCCTTCCTCTCCCAGCAGTACCTAGCGCTTAGTAGGTGTTGCGGAGATGTTTGAAAAGGGATAGGGAAAGGAGACTCACAGGAGGAAAAGTTCCTTCTCTGGTGTCTTGGTTTAGTAGAATAAGATTAGCCTGGAACAGTAGCTTTTCTGTCTTTTTTCCAAGTTTAAGCTTTTTAAAATTTCAAAGTAAAACATGCTTACTGTGGAATTTGTGCAGTAGAGAAGTGTGTCAAGCACAAGGTCTCATTTCACTGCTGGCTTCACCTCTGTTCTAGTACATCCTTCCAGACCCTTTTCTATTCTTGTATTCAGAGAGACAGAGACACAAGAATGCGATCCTTTCTTAACTTATCATGAACTTTCTTCCATATTGGTACATATAATTCTTCTTCTTAACAGCTGCATCATTTTCCAGTAGGTGCTCTGTTGGCATTTAGGTTTCTCCAGTTGTCCACATTAGTGAATGATGCTGTATGTCCTTAAGCATGTGTCCTTACGTGCCGTGCCTGCCTAAGTATTTTTGCAGATAGATCATAATAGACTTTGAGAGCAGAAAGACAGAAGTCAGACTTGCTGACTCTTGACTGATTTTGCCCCAGTGATGTCACTTCTGCAAAATGCAGAGCTTGTGTTACAAGGTAGTTGTTGGAGCTTGTGCTGACATTTGGCAACTTCTTTCTCTCCCTCCCTTCCCCTTAAGCTCTTCCTTTTGTTTTGATTGGGAAGGCTACTGGGTAGGGGTGGAGAGGGATGCTGAATTAAACTCCTGTACATTTGTATGGTCATTTAGCTCCTGGCTGTCTTCACTTGGAGGAAGGCTGGAAGAGATTACTTTTTTTTTTTCTGGTGTTTTGAAATCAGAGGTGTGTGTCTCAAGCGCTTTTGACATACTCTCCAGTTAGAATTGATTGTGGTATAAAACATGCAAAAGAAAAAAAAGGGTGAAGTATGCTTAGGCAAATTTTTGTAGAGGGTGCGTGCCTAATTTATGCACAGTAGATACTTTTTGAACCACTCAGCCCATTGGTTTTGTTCTTCCTTGCGTTCCATAGCACATATATTTGAGGTGCCCATTGGAGCTGCTGGGGCATGATGGCATGATGGTGTATTCAGAGTGCAGGGGAGGAGGCCTGCCAACCCAGAGGTGCCTGTAGGGAACAGGCGGGTAGAATAAAAGCTTGCAGTATCTCTTTTTAAGATGCTGGGTGCAAAGCTGTGTACACTGCAATCAAGCATTAACACCTGCTTTTATAGTGCCTTTTAAAAGACTAGGTAGCTTGCTGGCAACGCAGGATATGACTCCCGGGGATGAATCTGGACCTGGCATCGTGGGATTGAGAACATCTTCTTGACCGAAAGGGGGATGCGAAATGAAACAAAATAAAGTTTCTGTGGCTGTGAGATTTCAAATGGAGTCGAGAAATCACTCTGGTGGACATTCTTACGCATTATATAGATAACACATTTTAAGTTTTAATATATTGAAATAGCTAGAAGTAAATACCTGAAACTACCAAACTCCAACCCAGTAGCCTGGACTCTTGAAGATGATTGTATAACAGTGTAGCTTACAATGGGTGACAGTGTGATTGTGAAAACCCTGTGGATCACACTCACTTTATCCAGTGTATGGATGGATGAGGAGAAAAATGGGGACAAAAACTAAATGAAAAATAGGGTGGGATTGGGGGGGGTGATCTGGGTTTTTTTTTTTTTTTTTTTTATTCTTATTCTGATTCTTTCTGGTGTAAGAAAAATGTTAAAAAATAGATTGGGGTGATGAATGCACAACTATAAGATGGTACTGTGAACAGTTGATTGTACACCATGGGTAATTGTATGGTAAATGTGAATATTTCTCAATAAAACTGAATTAAAAAAAAAAAAGACTAGGTGGGCCACACAAAATGAGTGAATCTGACCTACAGTCAGTCAGTTTGCAACCCCTGGGAGACCTTGGACTTGAATTCAGAAACCCCTGTCCTTCGGTTCTGGTTCACCTTTGCAGCCTACTTGCATGTTTGGGGATGGCCAAGACATACGACCGTTTTGTTCTAGCTTCTGCTCCAGCTCGGAGTGATTGCCGTGCCTCCCTGCCTCTTACAGTGGTATGGCTTATAGAGGATAGTGTTGTTTGAAAATAATTTATTACATTCCCAGCACAGTGCAAAGAGAAGGTGATGATAAATTCAGTAAATGATGCTGGAAGAAGGGACCCTTTGCAAAGTTATCTTGTCTGTTTCTTGGGACAGAGAGTAGCGCATATTAGAACTTTCTGAGACATTTTTTCAAATGGCAAAGGAAATATCTTAACTTTTTAAGATTGCCGTTTCATAACAAAGTAAATTTCAGCCTTTATTTCTTCTCTCTTTGCCTCTAGCTTATTTTTTTTTTCCTCTTCCCTAAGGACTGTGTTTAAAAAGCAGGGACTTTTGGTTTAAATGCCATGCCTGTGGTTTTTGGCCTTTAGTTGAAGGAGTGGGGGATTGTGCAGGCTGGAACATAAGTCCAGGTCTCTGGTTAGTTTCTTGCCAGTCCTTGAGGTACAAAACCAGATCCCTGTCATCAGCCTGGCTGTAATTAGAGCCTCTCCCACAATGGAAGCTCCGCCTAAAACATCTCAGATTCATTTCTTTCCTGAGGATTAAGTTTTAAACCTCACTGGCCAAGATAACAGTGTTTTCTTGCTTTTCTAAAACTCCTCTGTCATGATTGAACAGGAGGAGGGTTATTAAATCCAATAACGGTATCAGATATCCTTACCATGGAAACCTGGGAGGGAGTTGGTTTTCAACATGATATCCTCTTTCCCCAACCCCTACCCATTAACCTGATGCTCTCAGGTGCTGGTGGAGAAAGGGTTAGGAACCACTGTTCAGATTGCCCCATCAGTTCTCTCTGATAACCTTCTTAGGGATATATGGATGTAAACCAGCCTTCAGAGGGTCTCGTTCCTTCTTTGGGCCTTTGCATCTTGCCCTTCCCCTTCCAGCTCTCGAGCAAGCTTTGTCTTCCCCTATTTTCATTCATTCAACAAGTGCTTTTTTTTTTTCAGTGTCTTTTATATGCCAAGCACTGTTCTAGGTATTGAGGATAAAAAAGCAAGACAGAAAGTCCCTAAACTCAGAAACGTACATTCAAGGGGGAAACGTAAACAAAAACAAAACTCCTGAAGTGGTGAAATAGTGTGAAATGCTCTGAATCAAACAAGGCAGGGTTAATGTGGTAGAACAGGGCTAGAGGGGGGATTAAATGGGATATTCAAATAAAGTCTTCAGGGGAGGACCTTTCAGCTGAGATCTGAATGGCAAGAAGGAAACCTGCCCAGCAAAGTTCTGGGGGGGAGGGGGGAGGAACATTCCAGGCAGTGAGAGCAGCAGGGACAAAGGGCCTGAGGCAAGCTTGGTGTGTTCAAGGAACAGAAAGAAGGCAGTGTGATTGAGCATAAGCAAGTGGCGGGGAGAAGGGTAGGAAATGAGTAGGCAGGTAACTGGCAGTTCCTAATTCCATAGGTCCTCACCCTCCCGTACAAGGCCAGAGCTGTACCCTGATTGGCCCTGCTTGTATTACTCCCATCCCTGTCATTGGCTCAGCTTGGGTCAGGCCTTTCCCTCTCATTGGCTCAGCTTGGGTCAGGCCCATCTTTCTCATTGGCTTATCAGGGGTCAGGCTCGTCCCTTAGCCAATCCCTGTTGCTAGAGCTATGACTGGTCATGTTCCTTCTCCCAGATGCAGAGTATGGTGTCAATTGAACCACGTGGAGTGAGAGTAGAGTTGGTGCCCCCCAGTGGGAATATTGTGATGCTGTTACAGGAAGATTGCAAAATGAATGCTGGACTGGAACAATCAGCAGCTTTCTACTACATCCAGCTTCTTTGCTTTGATCAAGCATTCAGAGAAACTGTTCCCCAGAAGGGATGATGGGTGGGAAAATTTCATGTGTTCTTAGAATTAGGGAAGGGAGAAAAATTAGGGAGAGAAAATGGTTATGTCTTGCCAGGTGATAGGTTGTGTCCTTCTGTTGTCCCCAGGGATACACCCCAGACTGTGAGCTCCTTTGAGGGAAGAGAGGGACCCTGAGACATCTTATTTGACTCCCAAATGACCTTTTGACAAGCTCAGAGCTTTAAATAAACTCAGAAAATAAGCTGTTACACTTAGTGAGGCTCTATCAGCAGGTAGTCTACAAACTACTAACCCGATGTTTCATAGAGATTTGCTTCCCTAACCTCTGCTCCTAACATCTCAAAGTTCTCACTGCCAAGGCGCTTACTGCCCACCCCACTCTAGTTGTTGCCTAATTTATCCCCTTCTCTTCTCACCCTGAATTCCCCAAATTCAGTTTACTTCCTCTTTCTCGCCTCCCAATTACTCCTCCATCCAGTTTATTCCTTCCCCCTCCTCTTCTGTTGAAACTATTCTTGCTCAGATCATCAGGGCCTGGCATTTTGCCCAAGTCTCATGGCTATTTTTCAGTTCTTCTCTTACCAGCTTTTCTGTTGCATTGATGATACTGTGGCATGATCCCTTTTTTACCTTGAAACCATCTACTCCCAGCTCAGCTCATTCCTTCTGGTTCTCCTCTCTCTCACTTTGGCTCTTCTCTGCCTCCCTCGATTGCTGTTTCTTTCTTTGTCCACCTTTCAAATGTTGTTGATGCTTAGAGTTTCAGTAAATAGTCCTCATTAGATTCTCTACTGGTTCTGTCACCAGAAAAAAGGAACCAGTTGTAAACTCAGAACTCCCAAATTTGTTTCACTAGCCCAGACTTCACTCCAGAGTTCAGATCCAGTATTGCAAATGGATGTATCATGGATATGCCAAACTAAAAATGTCCAAAGCTGGGTTCATTGTCTTCCACTCTAAATGGTATTCTTCTGGTATTCTCTACATCTGATGATGAGGATGGTAGCAGCACCTACCTAGTTGTATAAGCTAGAATCTCTGCAGATGTCCTTGCCTTTTTTCCCCCCTTCCTCCTCTCATTTAATGTAATATATCATCAAATCCTGGCAGTTTGGGCTCTTAAATATTTTTGCAATCCATTTCTCCCTCCTCCATCCTCATTCCCACTTCTGAATTCAGGCCACTTTCCTTCCTTTCCTGGATTACCATAAGAGTGCCTGCCTTAAACCTTGTCCCTCCCAACCCTTCCATGGCCACCATGTGATCTATTTTAGCAATCACTCTCTTCGTCAAAATCCTCCAGTGGCTCATCATTGCCTCTAAATTCCTTAATGTGCCATAAAAGCCCTTTGTGATTTAGCCCTGTGTTTTATTCTCTTTTCCTACCCCTCCTCAACCTTAAACCTAAGCAAGCCAGACTACTTCCAGCTCCTCCTGCAAGCCTGGCTGTTTGCACCTTCTCACATGTTGTCTTTCCCCACCATTCACCTATCCACACCTCTGTATTCTTTTGGCTGCAGCTCATATATAACCTCTTCCAGGAAACCTTCTTTGACTCTTAGTTTGAATTTGGGACTCCCTAAATTCCTTGTGCGGCAGTGGAAATATTTATTATCTTGATTGTCGTGAAGATTTCTCAGGTGAATACGTATGTCAAAACTCATCAAATTGTAACTCTAAATTAATGCCATTTATGGTATGTTAATACCCTGTGCATATTTCTAGCGCTACACTCACCATGCAGTTTTATAATAATTTACATGCAACTCTCCCCCACCAGACTGTGAGCTCCCTTGAGGGAAGGAAGGGACCTTAAAGACATTGTATTTGGACCTCTAGATCCTATAGTAGGTGCTCAATAAATATTTCTGGAGTGATGTATATAATCTTTGATATTAATCCATATATTTTAACAGGCTGTATATTATGTTTGGTTTTGGTGTTATAGTTTTTGGCAACATTTTATCATTTAATCTAGCATAAAGTTCAGGGACTTTTGTCTATCAAAGATGAACAGTTTAACCAAATGTGGATAATGATATTAAAACTTTTTCTCCTAGACACCATGCCACAAGAAGAGTAGATCTCTTCCCCCATTCTCACAATGGAGGACTCGGGAAAGAAGACTTTCAGCTCTGAGGAGGAAGAAGCTAACTATTGGAAAGATCTGGCTATGACCTACAAGCAGAGGTCAGTTCTCCAAAATGCACCCTGCTTTTTCTTAACTGTAATCACAGCAGCAACCCTTTATTGAGGCCTTATGAGATGCCAGGCACTGTGAAGGGCTTAACGTACAGTATCTTGGTTAAACTCAGGGCCACCTCATGAAGAAACTAGCATTAACCTATTTACAGATGAGGAATCTGAGCCTCAGTGAAGGCAAATGACTTGCCCAAGGTCTCACAGTCAGTAAAAGGGGCTCCTAACCATCATGTTATGCTGCTTCCCATCTTCTTGTCTGGTAGGGTTTTATCACTTACTAGATTCCATATCCTGTCAGTCTTTAGCATATGAGGGAAGAACTTTTTCCTGTGCCCAGCAAAAGGTGTTGTTGTAGATTTTATTTTCTTTTTGAAGCCACCGTTTCAGAGCCTGTATCTGGGAGTAGTGGTTTTGTGCATGTGTGTGTGTGTGTGCATGAGTATGGGTGTGCAGATGTGTATGTGAAGGTGTGTGTTATGTATGTGTGTACACACGTGTGTGTGGTGTTTAGCATTGTTTCTTTTTATTTCTTATGGACTCTTACAATCTTCACTTGGAGGTCTTATTCAAGTTCCATTTGGTTCCTTTGTGCTTTTTTTTTAAAATTCTGTTTTATTGAGATATATTCACATACCATACAGTCATCCATGGTGTACAATCAACTATTCACACTATGATCATATAGTTGTGCATTCATCACCCTAATCTATTTTTGAACATTTTCCTTACACCAGAAAGAATCAGAATAAGAATAAAAAATAAAAGTAAAAAAGAACACCCAAATCATCCCCCCTGTCCCACCCTATTTTTCATTTAGTTTTTGTCCCCATTTTTCTACTCATCCATCCATACACTGGATAAAGGGAGTGTGATCCAGAGGGTTTTCACAGTCACACTGTTACCCCTTGTAAGCTACATTGTTATACAATCATCTTCAAGAGTGAAGGCTACTGGGTTGGAGTTTGATAGTTTCAGGTATTTACTTCTATCTATTCCAATACATTAAAACCTAAAGAGGGTTATCTATATAGTGCGTAAGAACGTCCACCAGAGTGACCTCTTGACTCCATTTGAAATCTCTCAGCCACTGAAGCTTTATTTCATTTCATTTCACGTCCCCCTTTTGGTCAAGAAGATGTTTTTAATCCCACGATGCTGGGTTCAGATTCATCCCTGGGAGTCATATCCTGCATTGACAGGGAGATTTACACCCTGGGAGTCAGGTCCCACATAGGGGGAAGGGCAGTGAGATCACCTGCCAAGGAGGCTTAGCTAGAGAGAGAGAGAGGGCCACATCTGAGCAACAAAGAGGCACTTAAGGGGAGACTCTTAGGCACAATTATAAGCAGGTTGAGCCTCTCCTTTGCAGTAACAAGCTTCCTAGGGGCCAGTCCCAAGACAGAGGGCTCAGCATGTCAAGCATATCAGTCCCCAATTTGAGAACATCAGCAACAATCCAGGTGAGAAAGTCCAACATAGTTCCTTTGTTCTTAATCTAATTTAAAGATAATTCAGGGGTGGTCTTTATTTTATTTATTTATTTATTTTTTAATTCCTTTGATTTTAAGGATTGAGAAACCAGGAATGGGTGTTTAGGATGGAGCAGGGTCAGTTTTTAGTGAGATGATAAAGGGACATTCAGATTATTTCTGATTTCTGGATATAGACCCATAAATAAATCTGCAGAGGATATAAAATCCAAAGTATATTCACTACATATTGGGCTAAAAAAAATGCACATTGAATGAATAAGTGAACAGTGAATTAGAGTCAGGTAAACCTGGGTTCAGGTCCCAGCTCTGCTTCTGACTAATCAGGTGACCTTGACGCAAGACTTTCATTTTGTCTAACCTACATCCTCTCATCTGCAAAATGGGGATGATGATAGATTCTGCCTCAAAAGTAGTCAAATAAAGAGGTGATCCATGTAAAACAGCAGCACAGTGCACTTAGTGATTGATGTTTGGGAATTCTGCTGTAGGGCAGAGAATACGCAAGAGGAACTCCGAGAATTCCAAGAGGGAAGTCGAGAATATGAAGCCGAATTGGAGACGCAGTTGCAACAAATCGAAACTAGGAACAGGGATCTCCTGTCAGAAAATAACCGCCTTCGCATGGAGCTAGAAACCATCAAGGTGAAGGGGGTCAGAAGGGAATGTACACGGGGATGGACAGGGCTCCGCCGTCGACGTGGCATGTGGGATTGGAAGAAGGAGGTCCACAGAGGGTGGGTCTGTGCCCGGGACTCACTCACCCCATAGGCCTGGGGGGCGGGTGTGGTAGTTGAGCTCTTCATGCAGGGGATGGGGGAACTGGGTGAAGTGAGTCACACACGCGTCCCCCCAACCTTTCTTGGTTGCCTGTAACAATTCCACCAGGCACGTAAAAGGTAGGCATTTTTAGGATATGGAGTGTTGCTAAAATTGCTGGTGATTGTAAGGTCCAGAGTTAGGCTGTCCAGTATGACAGCCCCTTGTTATAGGTGGTTGTTTAAATTAATTCAAATAAAATTAGGATTCGGTTCCTCAATCACACTAGCCACATTTCAAGTGCTCAGTAACCATGGGGCTAGTGGGTGTCATTTTTGGGAAGAGGGGCTGTAGGATATGTCCACCATTGCAGAAAGGTCTATTGGGCAGTGCTGGTCTAGAGCAGATTTCTCTGCCTAGACACTGTTGACATTTGGGGCTGGATGATCCTTTGTTGTTGGCAGATGTCCTGTGCATTGTAGGATGCTTAGCAGCATCTTTGGCCTCTATCCACTAGATGCCAGAGACACCTCCCCACCCCACCCCCAGAGTTGTGACAACCAGAATGTTTCCAGACATGGCCAAGATTCTGGAGAACTGCTCCTTTAAAGGGGCTTGGCAGTGAATCACTAAGTAACACTGTACTTTGAGACTGTGGCTCTCAGCCCTTGCCACCAACCATTGTCACCATTAAACCATTGACATTAAACATGCCTGAGCCCTCCCCCATCCTGCACTGGGATTTCATTTTCTCAGTAAGTCTGGATAGGGCCCTGGCATGTCTGTGCATCTTTTTTTTTTTTTTTCTTTAAATAAAGCTCACCAGGCAACTTTTGCTGTGCACCTGGAGGAAAGAGCCAAGGCCTACAGCATGTGCACCTGTGGCTAGGTGTGATGGATGGTGCAAAATGAGATATGCTCCTTGCCCTCCAGAGCTCTGTGGGGAAGACAGACCTAACACCAATGAGGCAGGGAGGGAAATGCCTCTGAATTCAGTAGTACTGACTGTGAGAGTCTTTGAGCAGAGGGAGAAGGATCTTCAGAAAGAAGCTGGAAAAGGCTTCATGGAGGAGCTGCGAGGGACTTGAGCTGGCGTGTGGAAGTCAGGTGTGTGTGTCTGTGTGAGGGGAGCCAGCTCTGTGGCCCAGAGGGGCTGATGAAGCGCTAAACTGCTGAGCACATCTTTGGAGCCTGGGAACTCGTGGGACCAACGAATGGATTAGCGATTGGAGGATGAGGCGAGGTGGAGGAAAGGCTGAAGACCCTGAAGGCTGAGCAGCTGTGTGGGAGAGCAGAGACCACAGACTGGCCATCCACGGTTAGTCTGCCCATAGATGATATAGGCTTGGCCTGTAGTGATTTTATTTCCACATTTTATTATGAAACTTTTCTAACACACAGCATAGTTGACAGAGTTTTACAGTGAATACCTGTATATCCAGCATCTAGGCTCTACCACTAATAATTTGCTGTGCTTGCTTTTTAATATATATCATCAGTATTAGTGATTCTGTTTCTAGGGAAACAGAACCAACAAGAGGTATCTGTAAATATAAAATTTTATAAAAGTATCTCACGCAGCTGTGGGGATGCACGAGTCCAAATTCCGTAGGGTAGGATGCACGAGCCCAGCTTACATAGAGCAGGATGCACAAGTCCAGATTCCGTAGGACAGGCAGCAAACTGGCAAGTCCGATGAAGGCATTCAATGAACTCCTCAGGAGACGCTGGCTAGCTGAAGAAGTGAAGGTTCTCTTTCTCCCTTAAAAGTCTTCAACTGATTGGATTAAATCCAGCTGACAGAATTCGAAGGCATGCCCTTCATTGGTGTAATCAGTCACAGGTGCAGTCAAATGACTGATGACTTAATAAACCAGCCACAAATGTCCTTGCAGTAATGGTCAGGCCAGAGCTTGCTTGACCAGACACCTGGACACCATCACGTGGCAAGCTGACACATGAACCTAACCATCACATCATCCATCCATCAGTAAATCTTATTTTTTGGTGCATTTCAAAGAAAACTACTGTCATCTGTATACTTCCCTCTAAATACTTCAGTATTCTTATAAACTAAGAGTTCAGTATTTGTTGACAGTTTTTTGATAGTCAAATTTACACCTTTAAAGTGCCTTTAGTATTTAATGTCAACATATAAACTTTGTGCGGCTTCCTGTAACAGTCTGGATTTCTGACTTCATTTGGAGAATTGGAAGATCTGGCCACACCAGGGCTGCATTCTTCCACAGCAACAAAAAGCAGGGTTGTGGTTGCTTAGACGGAGTGAGTGTTCTGTAGTTTGCCACAGCCCCCCACAGCCCTGCCCCCATTTCCCCCACCCTGAGGTGGCTGACAGTCAGCTGCTGCTTTTCGCTCCACCTGGCCCTCTTCACTCATTTCATCAACAGTCCGACCCCCACAGGCGTTAGTGTTTGACCCCTGCCATGGGCAGAGAGGACTCATGGGAGCCCTTAAATTAAGGGGGACTCCGTGGTGGAAAGTTCTGTGGAAGGAAGATTAGTGGCATGAACGATAGTTTGGAGAGGATAAGAGACCTGTTGTGGATACTGTATAAGTCCCAAGCAATTATGAAGTAATGAATGGCCTCAAGACTGAACCCTTGAGCTTGCAGAAGACTTCTTCATTACAGCCACATGACAGGTGCCTGAGACCCAGAGCACGGCGTGTGGGAAGAAATAGAAGTACCTCGGAATAAAGAATACACTGCTACCAGCAAACATTTGTCAATCACCTAAGACAAACATATTCAACTGAGACGGACTTCTTGACAACTGGCTTATTCATCACAAGTTGAATAAGCAAGCCTGTAAGGGATCAGACAGAGCATCTATTGATGCTTCCGTCAGCTGACAGCATATTATAATTGGCTCCAAATGAAAGCACAACATTTTAGCAACAGCTTTTCATGTCCACAAGTTCAAAGGAGATTGTTTGAATCTATACACGGGTGGAACTGCATCCTCTCAGAACCCCTGTCTGAATTTAGATGAATGGCCCAGGATCCTGTGCCCTCTTTTTTATTTGGAGGTGTCACCAAATAAACGGTGTGAGGGATCGAAGCCACTCCTGGGAACTGACCGTGTGTCTGGCCTGGTCTGCCTCTGCTTGCCGGAGAGGAAATGCTTCCTCTCTGCTCACAGACAGGAAACTTGAGCACCAAGGGGGACCAAGCAACATGACCATGTGGAATGCCCCTTCTGTCCTCACCCTGTAAATAATCTGCTTGTTCTTTGGAAATTCTGCTCTCACGACAGCTCTTGCCAGGCCTCCGTGGCCTGGTCACCATTACATCACTCCCCAGCACGTCCAGACTGTTTTAAGCAATAGCTTTGTTTACACGATTGAGTAAAAGAGAGCACTTGCCTTTTGGGACTTTCAAAAAAAAAAAAAAAAAGTTAGGACTTCCTTGTGGGAAGTAAGCATATTCTTTCATATTTTATAGAATCTAGGAAGGGTGTTAGATGAAGGAAAGTCAAAAGAGGAGCAGAACTGAGTATGAGCGTGTGTTTTTGAAAACTGCGTGACCCTGGATTGAAATAGTTTTAGGCCAGTTTAGCATAATTGTGTTAAGAGCGCAAGCTCAAGTGGGCTAGCTTTGATCTTAGCTCAGTCATTTGCTACCACTTGACTTTGGGCTAAATAAGTCACTGAGCCTCAGTGTCCACATTTCTGAAATGGGATTAAATGAAATATCAAACGTAGTGCAACTTGGCCCAGAGGCTGGCACATAGTGAGCATGTGATAAGTATTAGCTGCTGCAAGTGGGCAACAGGGAATCATGGAAAAATCATCTGGATTGGTTTTTCGCTTTGGAGAGTGCTATCCAAATCACCCTAAGTTTCCTTTGGTAATTAATAACATTTTTTTCCTTATTATTATTATTTAAAAAAACAAACAACAGAACAAAACCCAGAGGTCAAAAAGTTCTTTATAAACTCCCTGATGCTGCAGGGGAGTATCCTGAATCAAAAAGTCAAACAGTTGTCAAACTCAGTACGCCATGCCCTCCTCATATTGTGAGACAGCAGCAAACAAAGTCATGGTGATTCTTGATATTCTCTTTGTAATTCAGTGATATCAAGTAGGTCAGTATCACTCTTGTGGATGAGGCTTCAAGAGGTTTATGTGGCTTTCTTGGGTTGGGTTCTTGGTTGCAAGTGACAGGACCAGATCTTGGATGCTTTAAGCAAAATGATTTCTATGAACATTGTTGGGGACTGCTTCGTGACTCACCCAGAGGTGGTAGGGACCAGGTGTGGGAGTGGGCAGGGGACAAGGGGCTCCGGAGGGCTGGGAAGTAGAAGCACTCAGGAACTCAGGATACTTGTTGGAACAGTGGCTTGGGATGTGATTGCTTTGACTGAATGCCACCTCTTCCCTCCATCGTCCTGTCACTTGCTTAAGATTCCAAGTCCAAGGACAGAAGCCTTGTCTTGGGCTTGCCTCATGGCAATGGAAGGAAACTGCAAGGGGAAGTCTGGAGCTTTCTCAGCACATGTGATGGGAGAAGTGGTCCCAGAAAGACTTCATAGTGATGGAGAGACGAATCCTCTAAAGAAATCAGAATGGGGGGGGGAGGGTGGAGCAAGGGTGAGGAAAGGATGCTCAGTGGCTAAAAATGACAGACGTCCACTACAGCAGAAGAGCACAGGGTTCAGGATTAACCTTCAGTATGTTTAAGGAGGTGACAGGAAAGAGCAATGAACATAGCTTGCCAGAAGTCTTAAGTCACTCACTCACGGTCAATTTTGTCCTTCAGGAGAAGTTTGAAATGCAGCATTCTGAGGGCTACCGGCAGATCTCAGCCTTAGAGGATGACCTCACCCAGACGAAAGCAATTAAAGATCAATTGCAGAAATATATCCGAGAGCTGGAACAAGCAAATGATGACTTGGAAAGAGCAAAACGGTACGTTGGGAAGGAGAAAAAAGGTTTTGGAGCATTTTTTTTTTTTTTTTTTTAATCATCATTTTATTGAGATATATTCACCTACCACGCAGTCATACAAAACAAATTGTACTTTCGATTGTTTACAGTACCATTACATAGTTGTACATTCATCACCTAAATCAATCCCTGACACCTTCATTAGCACACACACAAAAATAACAAGAATAATAATTAGAGTGAAAAAGAGCAATTGAAGTAAAAAAGAACACTGGGTACCTTTGTCTGTTTGTTTCCTTCCCCTACTTGTCTACACATCCATCCATAAACTAGACAAAGTGGAGTTTGGTCCTTATGGCTTTCCCAATCCCATTGTCACCCCTCATAAGCTACATTTTTATACAACTGTCTTCGAGATTCATGGGTTCTGGGTTGTAGTTTGATAGTTTCAGGTATCCACCACCAGCTACCCCAATTCTTTAGAACCTAAAAAGGGTTGTCTAAAGTGTGCGTAAGAGTGCCCACCAGAGTGATCTCTCGGCTCGTTTAGGAATCTCTCTGCGACTGAAGCTTATTTCATTTCCTTTCACATCCCCCTTTTGGTCAAGAAGATGTTCTCCGTCCCACGATGCTGGGTCTACATTCCTCCCCGGGAGTCATATTCCACGTTGCCAGGGAGATTCACTCCCCTGGGTGTCTGATCCCACGTAGGGGGGAGGGCAGTGATTTCACCTTTCAAGTTGGCTTAGCCAGAGAGAGAGGGCCACATCTGAGCAACAAAGAGGCATTCAGGAGGAGACTCTTAGGCACAAATATAGGGAGGCCTAGCCTCTCCTTTGCAGCAACCGTCTTCCCAAGGGTAAAACTTATGGTAGAGGGCTCAACCCATCAAACCACCAGTCCCATATGTCTGTGGTCATGTTAGCAACCATGGAGGTGCGGTAGGCGAATACCCCTGCATTCTCCACAGGCTCCTCAAGGGGGCACTACATCTTTTTTTTTTTCCTTGTTTTTCTTTCTTTTTTTTTTTTTTAACTTTCCCTTCTTTTTTAAATCAACTGTATGAAAAAAAAAGTTAAAAAGAAAACAAACATACAATAAAAGAACACTTCAAAGAGACCATAACAAGGGGGTAAGAAAAAGACAACTAACCTAAGATAACTGCTTAACTTCTAACATGTTCCTACTTTACCCCAAGAAAGTTACATAATATAGCAACATTTCTGTGAACTTGTTCCTACTATATCCATCAGAAATTAACAGACCATAGTCATTTCTGGGCATCCCCAGAATGTTAGCTTATCTGTTCTTCTTGGATTATTGTTCCTCCTTCCTTAATTGCTCTCTACTGCTAGTTCCCCTACATTCTACATTATAAACCATTTGTTTTACATTTTTCAAAGTTCACATTAGTGGTAGCATATAATATTTCTCTTTTTGTGCCTGGCTTATTTCGCTCAGCATTATGTCTTCAAGGTTCATCCATGTTGTCATATGTTTCACCAGATCGTTCCTTCTTACTGCCGCGTAGTATTCCATCGTGTGTATATACCACATTTTATTTATCCACTCATCTGTTGAAGGACATTTGGGTTGTTTCCATCTCTTGGCAATTGTGAATAATGCTGCTATGAACATTGGCGTGCAGATATCTGTTCGTGTCACTGCTTTCCGATCTGGGTATATACCGAGAAGTGCAATCGCTGGATCGAATGGTAGCTCTATATCTAGTTTTCTAAGGAACTGCCAGACTGACTTCCAGAGTGGCTGAACCATTATACAGTCCCACCAACAATGAATAAGAGTTCCAATTCCTCCACATCCCCTCCAGCATTTGTAGTTTCCTGTTTGTTTAATGGCAGCCATTCTAACCGGTGTTAGATGGTATCTCATTGTGGTCTTAATTTGCATCTCTCTAATAGCTAGTGAAGCTGAACATTTTTTCATGTGTTTCTTGGCCATTTGTATTTCCTCTTCAGAGAACTGTCTTTTCGTATCTTTTGCCCATTTTATAATTGGGCTGTCTGTACTATTGTCATTGAGTTGTAGGATTTCTTTGTATATGCAAGATATCAGTCTTCTGTCAGATACATGGTTTCCAAAAATTTTTTCCCATTGAGTTGGCTGCCTCTTTACCTTTTTGAGAAATTCCTTTGAGGTGCAGAAACTTCTAAGCTTGAGGAGTTCCCATTTATCTATTTTCTCTTTTGTTGCTTGTGCTTTGGGTGTAAAGTCTAGGAAGTGGCCGCCTAATACAAGGTCTTGAAGATGTTTTCCTACATTATCTTCTAGGAGTTTTATGGTACTTTCTTTTATATTGAGATCTTTGGTCCATTTTGAGTTAATTTTTGTGTAGGGGGTGAGGTAGGGGTCCTCTTTCATTCTTTTGGATATGGATATCCAACTCTCCCAGCCCCATTTGTTGAAAAGACCATTATGGCTCAGTTCAGTGACTTTGGGGGCCTTATCAAAGATCAGTCGGCCATAGATCTGAGGGTCTATCTCTGAATTCTCAATTCGATTCCATTGATCTATATGTCTATCTTTGTGCCAGTACCATGCTGTTTTGGCAACTGTGGCTTTATAATAAGCTTCAAAGTCAGGCAGTGTAAGTCCTCCCACTTCGTTTTTCTTTTTTAGAGTGTCTTTAGCAATTCGAGGCATCTTCCCTTTCCAAATAAATTTGATAACTAGCTTTTCCAAGTCTGCAAAGTAGGTTGTTGGAATTTTGATTGGGATTGCATTGAATCTGTAGATGAGTTTGGGTAGAATTGACATCTTAATGACATTTAGCCTTCCTATCCATGAACATGGAATATTTTTCCATCTTTTAAGGTCCCCTTCTATTTCTTTTAGTAGAGTTATGTAGTTTTCTTTGTATAGGTCTTTTACATCTTTGGTTAAGTTTATTCCTAGGTACTTGATTTTTTTAGTTGCTATTGAAAATGGTATCTTTTTCTTGAGTGTTTCTTCAGTTTGTTCATTTCTAGCATATAGAAACATTACTGACTTATGTGCATTAATCTTGTATCCCGCTACTTTGCTAAATTTGTTGATTAGCTCTAGTAGCTGTATCGTCGATTTCTCAGGGTTTTCTAGATATAAGATCATATCGTCTGCAAACAATGACAGTTTTACTTCTTCTTTTCCAATTTGGATGCCTTTTATTTCTTTGTCTTGCCGGATTGCCCTGGCTAGCACTTCCAGCACAATGTTGAATAACAGTGGTGACAGCGGGCATCCTTGTCTTGTTCCTGATCTTAGAGGGAAGGCTTTCAGTCTCTCACCATTGAGTACTATGCTGGCTGTGGGTTTTTCATATACGCTCTTTATCATGTTGAGGAAGTTTCCTTCAATTCCTACCTTTTGAAGTGTTTTTATCAAAAAGGGATGTTGGATTTTGTCAAATGCTTTTTCAGCAGCTATTGAGATGATCAATTGATTTTCCCCTTTCGAGTTTTTAACGTGTTGTAATACATTGATTGTTTTTCTTATGTTGAACCATCCTTGCATGCCTGGAATGAACCCCACTTGGTCATGGTGTATGATTTTTTTAATGTGTCTTTGGATTCGATTTGCAAGTATTTTGTTGAGGATTTTTGCATCTATATTTATTAGGGAGATTGGCCGGTAGTTTTCCTTTTTTGTAGCATCTTTGCCTGGTTTTGGTATTAGATTGATGTTAGCTTCATAAAATGAGTTAGGTAGTGTTCCATTTTTTTCAATGTTTTGAAAGAGTTTGAGTAAGATTGGTGTCAGTTCTTTCTGGAAAGTTTGGTAGAATTCCCCTGTGAAGCCATCTGGCCCTGGGCATTTATTTGTGGGAAGATTTTTGATGACTGATTGGATCTCTTTGCTTGTGATGGGTTGGTTGAGGTCTTCTATTTCTTCTCTGGTCAGTCTAGGTTGTTCATATGTTTCCAGGAAATTGTCCATTTCTTCTACATTATCCAGTTTGTTGCCATACAGTTGTTCATAATATCCTCTTATAATTTTTTTAATTTCTTCAGGATCTGCAGTTACGTCACCTTTTTCATTCATTATTTTGTTTATATGGGTCTTCTCTCTTTTTGATTTTGTCAGTCTAGCTAGGGGCTTGTCAATCTTGTTGATCTTCTCAAAGAACCAACTTTTGGTGATATTTCTCCTCTCTATTGTTTTTTTGTTCTCTATGTCATTTATTTCTGCTTTAATGCTTGTTATTTCTTTTCTTCTACTTGGTTTAGGATTGGTTTGCTGTTCATTTTCTAGCTTCTTCAGTTGATCCATTAGTTCTTTGATTTTGGCTCTTTCTTCCTTTTTAATATATGCGTTTAGTGCTATAAATTTCCCCCTTAGCACTGCTTTTGCTGCATCCCATAGGTTTTGGTATGTTGTGTTCTCATTTTCATTCGTCTCTATATATTTAGCAATTTCTCTTGCTATTTCTTCTTTAACCCACTGATTGTTTAGGAGTGTGTTGTTTAACCTCCAGGTATTTGTGAATTTTCTAAGTCTCTGATGGTTATTGACTTCTAATTGTATTCCATTGTGGTCAGAGAATGTGCTTTGAATAATTTCAATCTTTTTAAATTTATTGAGGCTTGTTTTATGTCCCAGCATATGATCTATTCTGGAGAAAGTTCCATGAGCACTAGAAAAGTATGTGTATCCTGGTGATTTGGGATGTAATGTCCTGTATATGTCTGTTAAATCTAATTCATTTATCAGATTGTTTAGGTTTTCAGTTTCCTTACTGGTCTTCTGTCTGGTTGATCTATCTATAGGAGAGAGTGATGTGTTGAAGTCTCCCACAATTATTGTGGAAACATCAATTGCTTCCTTTAGTTTTTCCAGTGTTTCTCTCATGTATTTTGTGGCACCTTCATTGGGTGCATAGACATTTACGATTGTTATTTCTTCTGGCTGAATTGCCCCTTTTATTAGTATGGAGTGGCCTTCTTTGTCTCTCAAAACATCCCTGCATTTGAAGTCTATTTTATCTGAGATTAATATTGCTACACCTGCTTTCTTTTGGCTGTGGCTTGCATGAAATATTTTTTTCCATCCTTTCACTTTCAGTTTCTTTGTGTCCCTGTGTCTAAGATGAGTCTCTTGTATGCAACATATTGATGGTTCATTTTTTTTGATCCATTCTGCGAATCTATATCTTTTAATTGGGGAGTTTAATCCATTTACATTCAACGTTAAAACCGTGAAGGCATTTCTTGAATCGGCCATCTTATCCTTTGGTTTATGTTTGCCATATTTTTCCCTCTCTCTATTAATATCCTTTATTGTACCCATACCGAATCTCTTTAGTACTGAACCTTTCTCCAAGTCTCTCTGTCCTGTCTTTGTTTCTCTGTCTGTAGGGCTCCCTTTAGTATCTCCAGTAGGGCAGGTCTCTTGTTAGCAAATTCTCTCAGCATTTGTTTGTCTGTGAAAAATTTAAGCTCTCCCTCAAATTTGAAGGAGAGCTTTGCTGGATAAAGTATTCTTGGCTGGAAATTTTTCTCACTCAGAATTTTAAATATATCGTGCCACTGCCTTCTCGCCTCCATGGTGGGTGCTGAGTAGTCACTACTTAGTCTTATGCTGTTTCCTTTGTATGTGGTGAATTGCTTTTCTCTTGCTGCTTTCAGAACTTGCTCCTTCTCTTCTGTGTTTGACAGTGTGATCAGTATATGTCTCGGAGTGGGTTTATTTGGATTTATTCTATTTGGAGTTTGCTGAGCATTTATGATTTGTGTATTTATGTTGTTTTGAAGATTTGGGAAGTTTTCCCCAACAATTTCTTTGAATACTCTTCCTAGACCTTTACCCTTTTCTTCCCCTTCTGGGACACCAATGAGTCTTATATTTGGACGTTTCATATTATCTATCATATCCCTGAGGTCCATTTCGATTTTTTCAATTTTTTTCCCCATTCTTTCTTTTATGCTTTCATTTTCTATTCTGTCATCTTCCAGGTCACTGATTCGTTGTTCAACTTCCTCTAGTCTTGTACTATGAGTGTCCAGAATCTTTTTAATTTGGTCAACAGTTTCTTTAATTTCCATAAGATCATCCATTTTTTTATTTAGTCTTGCAATGTCTTCTTTATGCTCTTCTAGAGTCTTCTTGATTTCCTTCATATCCCGTACTATGGTCTCATTGTTCATCTTTAGTTCTTTGAGTAGCTGCTCTAGGTGCTGTGTCTCTTCTGATCTTTTGATTTGGGTGCTTGGGCTTTGGGTTATCCATATCGTCTGGTTTTTTCATATGCTTTATAATTTTCTGTTGTTTTTGGCCTCGTGGCATTTGCTGAACTTGATAGGGTTCTTTTAGGATTTGTAGACCTATTGAAGTCCTTATCTCTAATTTATCAGATCTACAGCTTCGTGGAGTACACTTTCTCTAACTAACCAGCAGGTGGCGTCCACGAGCCACCTGTTCTCCACAAGCCAGTTCTCCCCTGCTTAGCCTTTTTTTTGGTGAGTGGGGGAGTGAGTCTTGTGGGGCCCAATTGGTGTACCAAGCTTGCGTGTGTAGTTGGTGTTGCCTGCCCTGTATGTGGGGCGTGTTTCTGGGCAGTCAGGGAGGGGGGGTGGCCCTAACAATCAAATCTCCCTGATAATCCTAGAGTTTTAAAGCTGCTGCAATAGTCTAATCCTTCAGTTCAGTCCTGCCACAGTTTGTCTCTGCCACTGACCCACAAGTCTTTGGTATTGGCGTATGGCTCCTGAGACTTGCAAGTGGGCCCCTCTTCCAGGCCGTGCACCCCGGGTCCTCTGTTGAGGGATGACTGTGCTATGTCACAGGTGAGTGCCGTCCCCCCAGGGCAGTTCTGGGCTGCTGGGCTGTGTAGGGAGGCTCCCAGTCTGCTCAAATGATGGCTGAATGGGGCTTTGTTAATTCACACTGCTCCACCTTCCCAGCTCTGGGACAATCAGCTGAGGTTGCAGGGAAGGCTAATGTCCACGCCCAGTTTTGTGGTGTGTGCCTGTTATTTGAAGCACTTCCGTCACACTGGGTTGTCTGGGGCAGCTCTGGGCTATGGGGCTGGCGATGGGCGGGAGTGTTTCCTGTCCACCAGGATGGTGGCTGTGAGCGGACACCCCCCTTTTCTTGGGAAGTTGTGGTGTTTAGTGAATTTTCTCAGCCACTGGATTATTGCCTTTTGTCTCAGAGCTCTCTTAGTTCTGCTCTTGACTTGACGTGCCCAAATTGCAATTCTTTGAAGCTTTCTGTATTGGGCTTAGATTTCGCTGATCTCAGCAGTTCGACATTTTCATGAGTGTTGTATGAATTATGCCCAAAGACAGATTGCTCTGTGGTGTCCAGTCTACGCAGTTCCTGGCTTTTTACCTACTTTCCTGGAGGAGTAACTAAAACTTACAGCTCACCAGTCTGCCATCTTGCCCCGCCTCCTTTTTGGAGCATTTTGCCTCTGCATTCCCCTGCCCCGGTACCAGTGGCACCAACATGTTGAGTAGAGAATCAGGAGAGAGCAAAACAAAGCCAGACCCTTATGAAGCCCTTGTGATGCTTACAGTCCCAAGGGGGAAATGGACAATAGGCAAGTAAGTGCTATAATTAATGATATAAGTAACTGCTAGACGGCCAGGGTCCTGTGAGCCACATGATCGGATATATCAACTTGGCTGTTGGTGAGCGAATGTCAGACAAGTTTCCCAGAGGAAATACTGAGACTCTGCAGAGGGATAAATAGGCACAATCCAGGGGAGACAGGAGGTGAGCTCATGTGCTAAGACCTTAAGATAGGAAGGACAGAAGCATGTTCAGTGACCAGTGTTTCTTAAATTCACATTCTGTGGTTTGGCAGAATAATAAGAGCTAACATTGACTGAGTTATTACTCTGAGCCAGGCACTTTTATTTTAAGAAAACATGTATTTTTTTTTTTTTTTTAATTTAGGTATAAATTGCACAAAATGAAATGCCCAGGTCTTAAGTGTACAGCACCATCAATTTTCACACGTATATTACTCAGGAAACCCACAGTCCTCCGGATGTGGCACACTTTCATTGCCCTCCGAGTTCCTTGCATTATTTTATTAGTGATTGCTTTCAGCATTGCAGTATACATCCTCAGTGCTTCAAGCTATTCGTGTTGATGTCACACACTTCATGGAAAATGTAACAACGCCACACCATTAGGGCTGCCTTTCCCATCCCAGTCCTTTAGCTGTATTGTCACATGGATCATATCTACAGCTGCTACAAGCACCATGAAACATTGGTATAATTTTTGCTTTAAATACTCATCTGCACTTTAAAGAAATTAAGGGGGTTAAAAGATAATCTTTCATATTTATCCACATATTTACCATTGCTTCCTGGAGATCCGAGTTTCCATTTGGAATCATTTCCCTTCAGCTAGAAAAACTTCCTTTAGTATTTTATGTGTGCAGGTTTGCTGGTGATGAATTCTCCTAGTTTTTGTTTATTTGAGAATATTTATTTTGCCTTCATTCTTTTTTTTAATTCAATTTTATTGAGATATAGTCACATACTATACAGTCATCCAGAGTGTGTACAATCAGTTGTTCACAGTTCCATTATATAGTTGTGCATTCATCACCACAGTTAATTTTTGAACATTTTCATTACTGACAAAAAAAAAATAAGAATAAAAATTAAAGTAAAAAAGAAGACCCAAAATATCTCATCTCCCCTTCTCTCCTTATTATTCATTTACTTTTTGTCCCCATTTTTCTACTCATCTGTCTGTACACTGGATAAAGGGAGTGGAAGCCAAAAGGTTTCACAATCACACAGTCATACTACATAAGCTACATAGTTATACAATCATTTTCAAGAATCAAGGCTACTGAGTTGCAGTTCAACAGTTTCAGCTGTTTCCTTTTAACTCTTCTAATACAATAAAGACTGAAAAGGGATATCAGTGTAATGCATAAGAATAACCTCCAGAATGTCCTCTTGACTCCATTTGAAATCTCTGTCATTGAAACTATATTTTGTTTCATTTCTCTTCCCCCTTTTGGTCAAGGATTACCTTCATTCTTGAAGAATATTTGCATTCTTGAAGAATATTGTTGTGGCTGGGGATAACTTATATACAACGTAAAATTTCCCTTTTATTTCTTTTCAAATAAAAACACCATTGATTTTTGTATGTTGTTCTTGTACCCTGCCACTTTGGTGAATTTGTTTATTAGTTCTAGTTGCTTTGTTTTGTGTTTTTCAGTATTTTCTGATATAGAATTCTGGATTGACAGTTTTTCTTTCTTTTAGCACTTTAAAGTTATTGTTTCATTGTCTTCTGGTCTCTTTGTGTTTGATGAGAAGTTAGTGGTCATTCGAATAGTCATTCCCTGTATGTACTCCCCTGTTGTTTTTCTCTTGGCCTGCTCTCAGACTTTCTCTTCATTTTTAGTTAGATGTGCCTAGATGTGGTTTTATTTGTATTTATGCCGATAGGAATTTCTTTCCTTAAACTTTTATTTTGAAGTAATTTCACACTTGCAGGACAATTGCAAAAATAATACAAAACCCGTATAGAGAACTCCAACATAGACCCAGATTGACAAATTTTAACATTTTGCCACCTTTGCTGTATCATTCTCTATCCATGTGTCACTCTATTCATCTATCTATCATCTGTCAGTTTTCTAAACATTTGAGAGTACGATATATACATCATGCTCCTTGAACACATACTTCCATGTATGTATTTCCTAAGAACAAGGATATTCACTTCTGTAACCACCTTAAGTACAGTTATTAAGTTCAGAAACTTTAACATTGATGTAAAGCTCATAGTCTATATTCCAAGTTTTTCATATGATCCCAGTAAAGTCTTTTTAGGCCTTGTTCTCCTTGATTATTAGTCTAGAATCGTGGATTGCATTTAATTGTCATCATCTCTTTTGTTGCTCTTTTTTCTTAATTGTAGAAACTTACATGCAACATCAACTTTCCCATCTTGGCCACATCATAGTGTACAATTCAGTAGGATTAATCACATTTGCTCTATTGTGCCACTCTCACTACCATCCATCACCAGAACTTTTCCATCACCCCAAACAGAAACCTGCACCAATTATGCATTCACTCCCCTTCCCTTCTCCTCGTCACAGCAACTTGTACTCAACTCTCTGTGTCTATGTATTTGCATATTCTAGCTATTTGCTTTAGGAGCAATCATGCAATATCTGTCCCTTTGTGTTTCACTTATTTCATTCAACAAGATTGATGTCTTCTTCAGGGTTCATCCATATAGTGGCATGCATCAGAACATCCCTTTTACAGCTGAGTAATACTCTATAGTGTGTCTATACCACGTTTTTTTATCCATTCATCTGCTAATAGACTTTTGGGTTGCTTCCACCTTTTGGCTATTGTGACTAATCCTGCTGTGAACATTGTGGTACAAATATCTGTTCAAGTCCCTGCTTTCAATTCTGTTGCACAGATACCCAGAAGTAGGATAGCTGGGTCATATGGTAGTTCTATGTTTAACTGTTTGTAGAACTGCCAAACTGTTTTCCACAGAAGCTATAACATTTTACATTCCCACCAACAATGTATGAAAGTTCCTATTTTTTTTAACATCCTTGGCAGCGCTTATTATTTTGTTTTTGTTTTTGTTTTTTTTTTTAAATAATAGCTATTCTAGTGGATGTGGGGTACTATCTCATTGTAGTTTTCATTTGCATTTCTCTAATGGCTAATAATGTTGACCATCTTTTCAAGTGCTTATTGGCCATTTATATATCTTCTTCAGAGAAATATCAGTTTAAGTCTTGGTCCATTTTTTATTGGGTTCCTTGTCTTTTTATTGTTGAGTTATAGAAGTTCTTTATATATTATGGATATTAAACCCTTATCAGGGATATGGTTTCCAAGTATTTTCTCCCATTCTGTTGGTTGTCCTTTTACTTTCTTGGTAATGTCCTTAGATGCACAAAAGTTCTTCATTTTAATGAAGTCCAGTTTATTTCATTTTTCTTTTGTTGTTCGGGCTTTCAGTGTAAAGTCTAAGTATCCATCGCCTAATATAAAGCCCCGAAGTTGTTTCCCTTTATTTTCTTCCAAGAGTTTATAGGTCTTTGATCCATTTTGAATTAAGTTTTTTCAAGTAGGGGTTCATTTCCATTCTTTTCCATGTGGATCATTTGTTGATGAAACTATTCTTTCCCCAGTGAGTAGACTTGGCACCTTTGTAAATAATTATTAAGCCATAGTGTGTGGGTTTATTTCTGAACTCTCACTTCCATTGGTCTGTCCTTGTGGCACTACTACAATGATTTGATTACTGCAGCTTGTTAATAACTTTTACAATCAAGAAGTGCATCTTCCAATTTTGTTATTTTTCAAGATGTTTTTGATTATTTGGGATCCCTTACCCTTACATATGAATGTGATGATTGGCTTTTCCATTTCTTCAAAGAAGGCTGTTGGAATTTTGATTGGGTTTGTATTGGATCTGTAAATTACTTTGGGTAGAATTGACATCTTAACATTATTTAGTCTTCCGGTTATTTAGGTCTTCTTTTAATGGCTCATAGCAGTGTTTTGTAGTTTTCCATGTACAAGTCCTTTACCTCCTTGGTTAAATTTATTCCTAGATATTTGATTCTTTTAGTTGCTATTGTAAATGGAATATATTTCTTGATTTCCTTATCAGATTGTTCAATAGTAATGCATGGAAACACCAGTGATTTTTTTTTTTTTTTACATTTTATTTTGAAATAAATTCAAAGTTATAGGAACAGTTGCAAAAACAATACAAACCCCATACACAGAACTCCAGCATTCCCTGACCGCCCTCCCCCGATACCCCTATCCACTAACTTTAACATGCTGTCACACCACTATTTCTTTCCCTGCCTTCCTCCCTCCCTCCCTCCCTCCCTATCTATCATCCATCATCTATTGCTCTGTCTTCTGAACATATGAGAGCTAGCTGCACACATCCTTGAACAAACACTATAATTCACATATGCAATTCCCATGAACAAGAACATTCTTTTATGCAATCCCATTAAGCGCAGCTAAGAAGTACAAGAGATTCAACAATGATACAAAGTTTACATTCTATATTTCCTTTCCCTTATGTCTCAACTGTGTCCCTTTGAGCCTCCTGTCCTCCATCCTCAGATCCCATCCAGGGTCATCCTTGGCATTCAATTGTCATCTATTTAGACTGTCCCTTTTTTTTTTTTTTCCCTCAATTGTGGAAACATATATACAGCCTAAATCTTCCCATTCCACCCCCTCCCTAGCCTTCCATTAGTGGGACTAATCACATTTAGAATGTTGTAAAGCTATCACCTTCCCACCATCCATTACTAGAAATTTCCCTTCACCTCAAACAGCAACCCTACACTCATTTCTTAACTCCCCATTGCCCCTTCCTCCATTTCTCTTAATCCATACTCTACTTTTCCTCTCTATGGTCATATTCTCTGATAATTTCTTTGTGTTTACTGTGGGGCTTAAAATTAAACTCTTAAATCCATATCAATCTTTTTTTTCTTTGATACCAACTTAATGTCAATAGGATACATAAACTATGTACCTATACTCCTCCATTCCCCCACTTTTATATAGTTCTTGTCAAAAATTACATATTTTACATTGAGTTCAAAACTACTGATTTGTCATTAGAGTTTGTGTATTTTATATCATGTAGGAAGTAAATAGTGGAGTTACAACTCAAAAATTATTGACTTCTATTTGTATTCCATTGTGGTCAGAGATTGTACTTTGAATGTGTTCAGTTTTTTTTTTGTTTGTTTGTTTGTTTTTTTATTTATTGAGGCTTGTTTTATGTCCCAGCACATGATCCATTCTGGAGAAAGATCCGTGATCACTAGAGAAAAATGAGTGTCCTGGTGATTGGGGATGTAAGGTTCTATATATGTCTGTTAAAATTCCCTGTATCTCTTTCTCCTTTCTTTGTTTCTCTGTCGGTAGGGCTCCCTTTAGTATCTGAAGTAGCGCAGGTCGTTTATTGGCAAACTCTTTCAGCATTTGTTTGTCTGTGAAAAATTTAAGCTCTCTCAAATTTGAAGGAGAGTTTTGCTGGGTAAAGTATTCTTGGTTGGAAATTTTTCTCTCTCAGAGTTTTAAATATGTCTTGCCACTGCCTTCTCGCCTCCATGGTGGCCGCTGAGTAGTCACTATTAGTCTTATGTTGTTTCCTTTGTATGTGGTGAATTGCTTTTCTCTTGCTGCTTTCAGAACTTCTCTTCAGTATTTGAGAGTCTGATCAGAATATGTCTTAGAGTGGGTTTATTTGGATTTATTCTATTTGGAGTTCGCTGGGCATTTATGCTTTGTGTATTTATATTGTGTAGAAAGGTTTGGGAAGTTTTCACCAACAGTTTCTTTGAATACTCCTTCTAGACCTTTACCCTTCTCTTTCCCTTCTGGGACACCAATGAGTCTTAAATTTGGACATTTTATTTTATCTGTCGTATCCCTGAGATCCTTTCTGATTTTTTTCTCCATTCTTTCTTTTATTCTTTCATTTTCTGCTCTGTGGGCCTCTAGGACACTGAGTTGTTGTTCACCTTCCTCTAATCTTGTATTATGAGTATCCAGAGTCTTTTTAATTTGGCCAATTTCTTTTATTTCCATAAGATCTTCTATTTTTTTATTTAATCTTGCAATTTCATCTTTATGCTCTTCTAGGGTCTTCTTTATGTCCCTTTTATCCTGTTCCATGGTCTTCTTCATGTCTTTTATATCCTGTGCCATGTTTTTGTTCCTCGATTGTGATTGTTTGATTAATTGTGCCAAGTACTGTGTCTCTTCTGATATTTTGATTTGGATGTTTGGGATCGGGTTCTCCATATCATCTGGTTTTATCATATGCATTAAGATTTTCTGTTGTTTTTGGCCTCTTGGCATTTGCTTTGCTTGATAGGGTTCTTTCAAGTTGTAAAAAAAAAAAAAAATACCAATCTAATTTTTCAGAAATACAAGTTGGTGGCGTACACTTTCTCCAGCTAACCAGCAGATGGCATCTGCGAGTCACCTATACCCCTCAAGTCAGTTCTCCTCAACTCTGTCTCTGTGGTGTGTGGGGAAATGATTTTTGTGGGGTGCATTTGTGAACTCAGTTTGGGTTTGTTGTTGGAGCTGTCCGCCCTGAATGTGGTACTTGTGTCTGGGTGGTCAGGGTGGCAGGGCCACTTTAATATTCAAACCTCTCAGGTGTTCCCGGAGATTCAAGGCTGTTGCAAGAGTCTAAGCCTTCATTTCAGTTTTGCCCCAGATTTTCTCTGTCACTGACCCACAAACCACTAGCATTGACGGAATGTCACTGGGTTTTCCGAGCCAGCCCCGCTTCTCAGCTGTGATCTTCCAGGACCTCTGCTGAGGGAAGGCTGTGCTATGTCACTAGCGCGCATTGTCCCTCAAGGGAAGCCCCGGGCCACTGGGACGTGCAGGGGCGCTCCCAGCCTGATGCAAAGATTAGCCTATAATTCTTGACTGGTGTAAGATATGAATGAAAGGCAGGTAGTAGAGCTGGGCCCCACCCCTTTCCTCTTAGAGAAGATGGACGCCCTAGGGGGAGGTCATTAGCATTTCAATGGTCTCTCTCTGCTTGTGCTATACCCTTGTCTGGGTCACAGAACTGGGAACTGAAAATGGCCGAAGCTCTCTCCACTGAGTCGATAAAGGAACAGAGCTAGTCCAAGGCAACCCTCCAGCTCTCCAAGGTCAGTCGTCACCCAAAGCCTTTGTCTACTTGTTAGGGATTCTTACCTTGTAGTGAGCAGTTCACGCTCGCTAATTAAAACCCCAGTTGGAGCTCAGCTGAGCTATATTCGCTTGCTGGGAGAAAGCTTCTCTCTGGCACCATGAGGCTTTGTAGCTCAGGCTGTGGGGGGAGCGGTCTTCCGATTTGGAGCCACAGTTTTTACTTACAGATTTTATGCTGTGATCTCGGGCCTTCCTCCCAATTCAGGTTGGTGTATGATGAGTGGACAGTCACGTCTGTCCCCCTGCAGTTATTCGGGATTATTTACTAGTTGTTTCTGGTTTTTTTTAGTTGTTCCAGGGGGACTACTTAGCTTCCACTCCTCTTTATGCCCCCATCTTAGTTCCTCCTCCAACAGATGGGTCTTGAAGGATGACAGTGGATTATCGTACGCTTAACCAGGTGGTGACTCCAATTGTAGCTGCTGTTCCAGATGTGACATCATTGCTTGAGCAAATCACCACATCCCTTGGTACCTGGTATGCAGCTCTTGATCTGGAAAATGCTTTTTTCTCAATAGCTGTTAGTAAGGACCAGCAGAAACAGTTTGCATTCAGCTGGCAAGACCAGCAGTATACATTCACTGTGCAACCTCAGGGGTATGTCAGCTCTCCAGCCCTATGTCATAATATTGTCCACAGGGATCTTGATTGTTTCTCCCTCCCACAAGACATCACACTGGTCCGTTATATGGATGATATAATGTTGATTGGACCCAGTGAGCAAGAAGTAGCATCTACTCTAGATTTGTTGGTAAGGTATTTGCGTGGCAGAGGATGGGAGATAAATCCAACAAAAATACAGGGGCCTTCCACCTCAGTGAAATTTCTAGGTGTCCAGTGGTGTGAAGGAAAAGCTGTTGCATCTGGCCCCTCCTATGACCAAAAAAGAGGCACAATGCTTAGTTGGCCTCTTTGGATTTTGGAAACAATATACTTCTCATTTGGGTGTGCTACTTTGGCCCATTTACCGAGTGACCAGAAAAGCTTCTAGTTTTGAGTGGGGACCGGAACAAGGTGAGGCTCTGTGACAGGTCCAGGCTGCTGTGCAAGCTGCTCTGCTGCTTGGACCATATGATCCAGCTGACCCAATGGTGCTGGAGGTGTCAGTGGCAAATAGAGATGCTGTTTGGAGCCGTTGGCAGGCTCCCATAAGAGAATCACAACCCTTAGGATTTTGGAGTAAAGCTTTGCCATCCTCTGCAGATAACTACTCTCCATTTGAGAAACAGCTTTTGGCCTGCTATTGAGCCCTAGTAGAGACAGAACACTTAACCATGGGCCACCAAGTTACCATGAGACCTGAGTTACCTATCAGGAGCTGGGTGTTATCCGACCCATGAAGCTGTAAAGTTGGACATGCACAGCAGCACTCCTTCATAAAATGGAAATGGTATCGAGATAGGGCTCGATCGGGTCCTGAAGGCACAAGTGTTAGATGAGGAAGTGGCCCAAATGCCCATGGCCCCCACCCCTTCCACCTTACCTTCTCTTTCCCAGCCCACAGTTATGAGGTCTTGGGAAGTTCCTTTCAATCAGTTGACTGAGGAAGAGAAAACTTGGGCCTGGTTTACAGAAGGTTCTGCGTGATGTGCAGGCACCACCTGAAAGTGGACAGCTGCAGCACTGCAGCCCCTTTCTGGGATGTCCCTGAAGGACAGTGGTGAGGGGAAATGCTCCAGTGCGCAGAACTTTGAGCAGTGCACCTGGTTGTTCATTTTGCTTGGAAGGAGAACTGGCCTGAGGTATGTTTGTATACTGATTCATGGGCTGTTGCTAATGGTTTGGCTGGATGGTCAGGGACTTGGAAGGAACATGATTGGAAGATTGGTGACAAAGAAGTCGGGGGAAGAAGTATGTGGATAGACCTTTCTGAGTGGGTAAAAAACATGAAAATATTTGTGTTCCATGTGCATGCTCACCAGAGGATGGCTTTAGCAGAGGAAAATTTTAATAATCAAGTGGATAAGATGACTCATTTGGTGGATACCAATCAGCCTCTTTCCCTAGCCACTCCTGTCATTGCCCAATGGGCTCATGAACAAAGTGGTCATGGTGGTAGGGATGGAGGTTATGCACGGGCTCGCAACTTGGACTTAACTCACCACGGCCAACCTGGCCACAGCCACAGCTGAGTGCCCAATCTGCCAGCAACAGAGACTCACACTCAGTCCTCAGTATGGCAGCATTCCCCAAGGTGATCAGCCTGCTACCTGGTGGCAGGTTGATTATTGTGATGGTTAGGTTCATGTGTCAACTTGGCCAGGTGATGGTGTCTAGTTAAGCAAGCACTGGCCTAACCATTACTGCAAGGACATTTGTGGCTGGTTAATGAACGAGAAGGCTGGTTTATTAAATCATCAGTCAATTGACTGCACCCATGCCTGATTACATCAACGAAGGGTGTGTCTGCTGCCATGAGAGAATTCAATCAGCTGGATATAATCCAATCAGTTGAAGACTTTTAAGGAAGAGAGAGGACCTTCCTTTCTTCTTCAACTAGCCAGCACAGCGTTTCCTGAGGAATTCATCAAACATCTTCATCGGAGTTGCCAGTTTGCTGCCTGCCTTACAGAATGTGGACTCGTGCATCCCCACAGTTGCGTGAGACACTTTTTTAAAATCTTATGTTCACAGATACCTCTTCTTGATTCTGTTTCCCTAGAGAACCCTAACTAATACACCCTCTAGGGAATTTTTTTTTGAAGGTTTTTTTTTTAATTGAAATTTTTTACATACCATACAATATCCAAAGATCCAAGGTGTACAATCAATTGCCCTCAGTACCATCATACAGCTGTGCATCCATCACCACAATTAATGTTTTTTTCTGTTTTTAGAACATTTTCTTTACTCCAGAAAAGAAATAAAGACAAAAAAAGGAAACTCAAATCCTCCCATACCCCTAACCACCCCCCCCCTCCATTATTGATTCATAGTTTTGGTATAGTACATTGGTTACTGTTGATGATAGAACATTAAAATACTACTAACTGTAGTATATAGTTTGCAATGGGTATATATTTTTTCCTATATGTCTCTCTATTATTAACTTCTAGTTATAATGTCATACATTTGTTCCAGTTCATGAGAGAGATTTCTAATATTTGTACAGTTAATCACAGACATTGCCCACCACAAGATTCACTGTTTTATACATTCCCATCTTTCAACCTCCAACTTTTCTTCTGGTGACATACGTGACTCTGAGCTTACCCTTTCCACCACATTCACACAGCATTCATCATTGTTAGTTATTCTCACAACGTGCTACCATCACCTCTGTCCATTTCCAAATGTTTAAGTTCACCCTAGGTGAACATTCTGCTTATAACGAGTAACCGCTCCCCATTCTTGTGCCTCGTTCTATATCCTGGAAACTTATATTTCATGTCTATGAGTTTACATATTATAATTAGTTCATATCAGTGAGACCCTGCAATAGTTGTCCTTATGTGTCTGTCTTATTTCACTCAATATAGTGCCCTCAAGGTTTTTTCATCAACCCATTTTTTTTTTAGGAAGGTTTTGTTCACATATCATACATTCCATCCTAAGTAAACAATCAATGGTTCCCTATATAGTCATGTGTTTATGTATTCACCACCATCACCTCTATCTATATAAGGACATCTCCATTTCTTCCATAAAGAAGGAGGAAGAGTCAAAGAAGGTAGAGAGACAAAAGTAAAAGAAAAAAGAGACAAAGAAAAAAACAAAACATGACAGCTAGGGAGCAACAAAAGGGAAGATAGCATTCAACTAAAGTAGAATAAAGTCACACAACATCACCAATGCCAAGAGTCCCATACTCTTCCCATATGTCCACCCCCCCATGTGCGTTTAGCTTTGGTATATTGCCTTTGTTATATTAAAGGAAGCATAATACAATGTTTCTATTAATTACAGTCTATAGTTTGCATTGGTTGTATTTTCCCCCCAATCCCACCCTATTTTTAACACCTTGCAATGTTAACATTCATTTGTTCTACCTCATGTAAAAACATATTTGTACCTTTTTTTCACAATCGTTGAGCACCCTAGGTTTCAATGCGTTATACAGTTCCAGTCTTTATCTTTCATCTTTCCTTCTGGTGTCCCACATGCTCCTAACCTTTCTCTTTCAACCATACTCACAGTCATCTTTGTTCAGTGTACTTACATTGGTGTGCTACCATTGTGCCGGTTTGAGTGTATTGTGTCCCCCAAATGCCATTATCTTTGTGGTCTTGTGTGGGGCAGAAGTTTTGGTGCTGGTTGGATTTGCTTGGAGTGTGCCCCACCCAGCTGTCGGTGATAATTTTGATGAGATGTTCCCGTGGAGGTGTGGCCCCGCCCATTCAGGGTGGGCCTTGATCGGTGGAGCTATATAAATGAGCTGACTCAGAGAGAGGAAGAGAGTGCAGCTGGGAGCGATGTTTTGAAGAGAAGCAAGCTTGCTAGAAAGGAACGTCCTGGGAGAAAGCCGTTTTGAGGCTGGAGCTTTGGAGCAGACGCCAGCTGCCTTCCTAGCTAACAGAGGTTTTCCGGACACCACTGGCTGTCCTCCGGTGAAGGTACCCAATTGCTGAGGTGTTACCTTGGATGCTTTGTGGCCTTAAGACTGTAACTGTGTAGTGAAATAAACCTCCGTTTTATAAAGGCCTGTCCATCTCTGGTGTTTTGCATTCTGCAGCATTAGCAAACTAGGACAACCATCATCCAAAATTGTGTTCCAAACCTCTCACTCCTGTGTTTCCCTTTGTCTGCAATGCTCCCTTTAGTGTTTCCTGTAGAGCAGGTATCTTGTTTACAAACTCTGTCATTGTCTGTCAGAGACAGTTTTAAGCTCTCCCTCATATTTGAAGGACAGTTTTGCCAGATCTAGGATATTTGGTTGGTTTTTCTCTTTCAGTATCTTAAATATATCACCCCATTTCCTTCTTGCCGCCATGGTTTATATTGAGAAATTTGCACATAGTCTTATCAAGCTTCCTTTCTATGTGATGGATCGCTTTTCTCTTGCTTTCAGGATTCTCTATCTCAGACGTTTGATAATCTGATTATTAAATGTCTTGGCCTAGGCCTATTCAGATCTATTCTGTTTGGGGTATGCTGTGCTTCTTGGATCCATAATTTTATTTCTTTCATAAGAGATGGGAAATTTTCATTGATTAATTCCTCTATTATTGCTTCTGCCCCTTTTCCCTTCTCCTTCTGGGACACCAATGACATGTACATTTCTGCGTTTTGTATTGTCATTTTAATTCCCAGAGAGGTTGCTCATATTTTTCCATTCTTTTCTCTATCTGTTCTTTTGTGTGTAGACTTTCAGGTGTCTTGTTGTCAAGTTCCTGAGTGTTTTCTTCTGCGTTTTGAGATCTGCTGTTGTATGTCTCCATTGTGTCTTTCGTCTCTTGTGTTGTGCCTTTCATTTCCATAGATTCTGCCAGATGTTTTTTCGAACTTTCGATTTCTACCTTATGTATGCCTAGTGTTTTCATTATATGCTTCAACTCTTTTGCCATGTCTTCCCTAAACTTTTTGAATTGATCTAGTATTAGTTTTTTAAATCCCTGTGTCTCAGTTGATGTGTAAGTTTATTCCTTTGACTGGGCCATAACTTCATTTTTCTTAGTGTAGGTTGTAGTTTTCTGTTGTCTAGGCATCTGGTTTCCTTGGTTACCCCAATCAGGTTTTCCCGGACCGGAACGAGCTCAGGTCTCAGAAGTAGGCAATAGTATCACGTCTCCTTGAGGGTGCACTCTGTGAGGCCTCAAGACACTGTGCTTTTCCTGCCCATCAGGTGGTGCCTGTCAGCCTGTAGCTCCAGACTGGTGTAAGGAGGTGTGGTCTGTGGCTGTTTTCCCCCAGGCTCTGGGGTCTGGTTCTGAATGGAAGGCAGGTAGTAGAGCTGGGCCCCACCTATTTCCTCTTAGGGAAGATAGCATTTGAATAGTATCTCTGCCCATGCTGTCTCCACCCTTGTCTGGGTCAGAGAGCTGGGAACTGAAAATCGCTGAGGCCCTCTCCACTGAGCTGAAAAAGGGACAGAAACCCCCCTTCAGGGCCAGTTCATGGTCACCTTCAGTTTCACCTGTTGGCCAGAGATAGCACGCGGTCCTCTGAGCTCCCCCACCCTCTCAGAGAGGTCCTCTGGCTCTCCAAGGTCAGTCGTCATCAAAAGCCTCTGTCTGCTTGTTGGGGATTCGTAGCTTGTATTGAGCAGTGCACATTTGCCAATTAAAACCCCAGTTGGAGCTCAGCTGAGCTATATTCACTTGCCCAGTTGACTTCAGCTGAGCTATATTCACTTGCTCAGAAAGTACTGCTCTCCAGCACTGCAAGGCTTTGCAGCTCCGGCCGTGGGGGGAGGGGGCTCCTGGCTTGGATCCGCAGTTTTTACTTACAGATTTTATGCTGCAGTCTCTGGTTTCTTCCCAATTCAGGTTGGTGTATGATGAGTGAACTGTCATGTTTGTCACCCCACAGCTATTTCGAATTATTGATTAGTTGTTCCTGGTTGTTTATTAGTTGTTCTGAGTGACTAACTAGCTTCCACTCCTCTATGCAGCCATCTTCTGTCCTTACTTGGGAATTTTTTATTTCAGTTATTTGAACTTCAACTCCAGTTTTTCTGTTTGTTTCCTTTTTCTGAATTTTGCCATTATTGAAATTCTGATTTTGTTCATATGTCATTTTCCTGTTATACTTTAGTTCTCTGTCAGTGTTTGCCTTTAGGTCTTTGAGCATATTTCAAACAAGTTTTTTATAGTCTTTGCCTGATATTTCCAAAGGCTGGTATTCTTTGTTGATGGTTTCTGATGTTTTTTCTTGTTTTTTTCCTGTTTCTTTATATGATAATTTTTTGTTGCATACTGTAGAATGTTTTTATGGGTTAACTCTGCAGTTTAGTCATTGACCTTTCTGTTCCTGTATTTTGTATCCAGCTAGTGATATGGCAGAGATTTCCTTGAATGCCAGGTGCTAACAAAAACAAAACAACCCAAAAAAACACCTTTCACTGTCTTTGTAAAATGACTCTGAGTTGGCTGATCTCTTTAGAGCTTGGCTATCCTACCAGTGAGCCTGAAGATCACTCTGAGGTGAAAGTACAAGGCCTCTTCAGTCTTTTCTGAGCACAGGTCTTGTCCTAAGCTTGTGCTCATTGCCTTGAGAACTCCCTCATTTAAAAGGATCTGAATGACCTCTCTTCTCCCTATGAAACAGTCTTTTCCTAGTCCCGGGTGCTCTATTGTACATCTGAAAGTTGGTAATCCTTTACTCCAGGCCACTGCTATTAGATTCTTTCTTACACTGACTTAGTTGTCCATGAGCTGCTTCTGCATGAAGAGCAATTTCTGGGATGGTAAGTGAAGAAAGAGCATCCTGGTTCAGTCCTTCGGTCTGCCTCCAGATGGACTGGCACCAACATACTTGCACCCAGGGTACTCTTCTCCCTCCGGAATGGGACCAGGGCCCTGCACTGAGAACATAGGCTGGCAAGGGAGTGGGAGAGGGGCTAGCAAGAGTGCCACAAGGTTTTCTCTTGTGTTTAAGTTGCTTTTTTTCTTGATTTAGCACTCATCCAGTGACTGCAGCCTTTAAGCTGTTTTTTTTGTTTTTTTTTGTGTTTTTGTTTTTGTTTTTGTTTTTTGAGCACTGAGGAAGATGGCTCTGCCAGTTTTTGCTAGTTGCTCAAAGATCTGTTGGGGAGATAACCCTGGAGTGTCTTATGCTTCCATCTTGGTCAACTGGTACCCATATATCATTGATCAAAACAAGTCAAAGGCCAAGCCAAGTCAACGGATGGGAAAGTACATTCCACCCACAATGAGGCCATGGCAAGGGTGTGGGTGCAGGGAGGGGTAAAGAATCGGGGCCATAACGTGGTGTACCCCAAAGAGGTAATACATTGGCATGTTTCAAAAATGGCATGCAAAGGGGCAAGCAGCAAAAAGTCTCCCTCTTATTCCTCTTGCCCCTAAAAGTATCCACACGATCAAACCTATCAGTCTTTGCTTTTTTCTAGTTTCTTTGCTTCTAATTTCTTCTGTCTTTCTAGATCTCAAATTCAAGCATATAATAAAGAACTTATTATTAATCCTCTACCACCCACTTTTTTCCCACAAAAGATAGCATTCTGTACACACTTTTCTTTCTGTACTTTTTTTTCATTCTATGTACACATACGCTTTTTCACATAATAAATCTTGGAGATCTTGCTATATTAAGACACAGAACACTCCTTTTTCTATTTTTTTTTCCCAATGCATAGTACTCTGTTGTACGGTTATAGGATCATTTATTTATCCCCTTCCCTGTTCACAGATATCTTCTGTGTCCATTCTTCTGCAGGGAGAAGAGAAGCACTGCTGTAATGAATAACCTTGTGCAGATGTTTATCTGTAGAATAAGTTCCCAGAAGTGAAGTGGCTGAGTCAGAGAATATATTCATGTGTGATTTTGATAGTTATTGCTCAGTTGCTCTCTCCATGGTTGTTTCTTGGTTTGCATTTTCAGCAGCTCTGTATATGAGGCCCTGTTTTCCAAAGAGCCACACTTACAGAGTGGTTTTCTGTCTTTGGGTTTCTGACAATCTAACTGGTGAGAAATAGGTGCATTTCTGAATTATGAGTGACCGTGAGTTCGTTTTCACGTATTTAGGAGCTGTTTTATTTCCTTTTCATGAATTATCTGTTTATCTTTCCCTATTTTTTATATCAGGTTATTGGTTAGTTAGTTGGTTGGTTTCCCATCAATTTGTAGGAGGTTGTTATAGATTTATCTGTGATATGAATTGAAGCTATTCTGTTTGCATTTGTCCTCCCGCTTTGCCTATCATGTGTTTTACTGTGCAGAAGTTATTTTATTTCTTTGTAGTCAAATTTATCAGTGTTTTCTTCTATAACTTTCAGTTGTAGTTAGAACGGCCCTCTCCACCCCAAGGCTTATAAAGCAATTAGCCTATGTTTTCTTCTAGTCTTTTCATGATTTTTTTTTTCTCCTTTCCATTTTACTTTTAACTAGATATGCTTTGAATTCACATTTTGGTCAAATGCTGAAGAGTTGAGTGTTAAAATCAGATGAGGTAGAAATCCAATCAGGATTATAGAATGAATGTTGGATTACCAAAGTTTTATTAAAATTTTCCAATTATTTTAATATAAAATTTTAGTAGTTTGTTTTTGGCAGTTTGACCATGAACTGCAAGAACAATAACTTCTCAGCAACTTCTCAGTCGCTCTTGTGATCCTTATACTGCATCTCTGTAAAACTAAATTAGTTAAAAGTGAGTCTAGTTAGTGTTATCAGTCTCGCTTTTAACTCCGATAGAGAAAGGTAGGAGTCTTTAAAGACTCGGGGCCTGATTGGAAGTAACTATATATTAAATATGTTTCTTAAAGGTTATTTTGTTTGATATGAGTGCTAAGATACGGAAATTCCTATAACGACTAAAATTGTTTTAATCTAATCTTATTCTTCCATGTATTATAACATAGATTTTTCAGCATTTATTGACTCAAAAAGGACATGTTTATTTATCTGACAAATTTATCTTTTAATCTTTACTGACAATCTGGTTCCCCATTTAACTATATTCAAGTTCTCAATAATTATACATTAATTATAAATTATACACTTATATAATCATTTATTGTTGCAGCATTTTTTCTCTCATGATAATAAATACGCTTTTGTACATCAGTTTTGACAGAATTTCAACATGTAAAGCATATAAAGTGATTTTCACTCAGGTTACAACTAGGATACTTCCCTGCCTTTGAAAGCAGGTTTTAAGGTAGTGACAGTAAAGCAGAATGGTGTGCCCAGCTGGTGTCACTGGCACTGTTGTGCTGTCACATAGACTGGTAACCTCACGGTTCTAGAATCATCCATCCACACTAGTTCAGGAATGCCAGCCCTGCCCCTGATGGGAGTCTTCAGTTAACTGGCATTCGAGAAGCCAAATCACAGATTTTGAACAAATACTGAGTTTGTTTAAATTTTTGATGCAGCTGGAATTTTTCTTGGGGTGCAGTATGAGATACGTTTGCAATATTAACTTTTTTCCAGGTGGCTTACCCCATGGTTCCTGAACCAAGAATTGGAAAGGGCCATCTTTTTACCAATAATTTACGATGCCACCTTTATCATAAATTAAATTCCCAGATGTAATTGTGTCTATTTCTGGACCTTTGAGTCCTTTGATCTGTTTGTTCTTGTAATCACTTCTATACTGTTGTTAATTATTGAGACTTTATAATAGTATGCTCTTTATATTTGGTAGAGCTGGTTCCCCTCATCTCTTTGTTTTCCAAGTTTTTCCTGCTTATTCATGTTTTATGATCACTTGATCTTTCAAATCATCCACCCGTGCTCCTTTCCCTCAATAAAAGCCTGTTAGTGCTTTTATTAGCATGTTCTTACCTTGATTGGTTAACTTAACGAGAATTGATTTCTTTATGATATTGGGTCTTCCTTTTCATAAACATGGTATGTCTACATTCGTACAAGCCTTCTGGTTCTTCAGTGAAGTCATACATATCGGTTGTTACCTGAATTCCTAGGTGTTTTTCTATCTTTGTTGTTGTTTGACTTGTCAACCTTAGGGTCATTTTATGTGATTCTAGTAGTATATTCCTAAATATTGTTCCTGTGTTATTGTTTTTAATCAGGCTCTTTTGGTAACTCTATCTTTCTTACTTCTAAACTCTCTTTGAGAGTAGGTAACAATATTGGTCAGTCTAGACAAAGTAGGATATGCTGAATAAATGCATGAATGAATCCTCACGTTGCAGTTGAAGGAACTGAGACTCATAGAAGGAACTGAGACTCCTCTTAGTTGGAGGAGCCAGGTGTTGACTCCTGGGTTCCCCTCCGAACATAACCACCATGAGATACAGTTAGCAGGATGGTAACGGTCTCTTGGGGACAAACACAGGGTCAATAGTAAAAATCATGGACCGTTATTAAGCACTGACGTATGGAGCATCTGTTACGTACTTTGTGTATTACTTATTTGTACCCTCCCCCAGCCCTATGTGGAGGTGCTGTTACTTTTTTTGCTTTACATATGAGGAAACTAAGGCACAGAGAAGGTAGCTTCCCAAACAGAGTAAATTACAGAACTTATCAGTGCCTTTAACATACAGTATTCCAGTGACATGTCTGCACTGTTCACAGGAGGGCAGCTGGGTTGGGGGTGGACAATTTTAACTTTTTTATCTTTAAGATAACTGAGAGGTTAAAGACAGTCTCTTGTGCCCATCTAAATACATGTTATTAAGTTGCATATGCATTTTATTAAGATACTCAGAATACTAGTTTGCACTGTTCCCAAGAGAAGATAGAGCATGTTTTCTCAAATGCTTGGCCCATATGTGTAGTCCTAGTCAGGCTTAGGCTCATTGCTAAGTGCTCTTTGTGCAGTATCTTATTTGACCCTCAGGACAACTTTGTGCACCTCCTGTGCACCTGATTCCATTCTGCAGGTGAATAATCCAAGTCCCAGAGAGGTCAAGGGACTTGCCTGGGTCTGTGCATCTAGGAAGGGCATGTGCCCCCCAGTATACCTGACCCTAGAGCCCCATAGTCTTCACATCTCCCAGGCCTGTAGGCACCAGATGGTTTGCTCTCTTGGGTAACTCCCATTTCTTACCCAGGGCCACAATCATGTCTCTGGAAGACTTTGAGCAGCGCTTGAATCAAGCCATTGAAAGAAATGCCTTCCTGGAGAGCGAACTTGACGAGAAGGAGAATCTCCTGGAATCCGTTCAGCGACTGAAGGATGAGGCCAGAGGTCAGGAGGCACTTGGGGTTGCTCCATATTTCTTCACCGGTGTCGTTCCGTATTTCTTCACCTGAGATCGTCCTGTCCCGCGGCATTGCCCAGCATCAGCCTTGCTGGAAAGCTGCCCTCTGTCCTGCACACAGGCTGTCTAATCCGAGGGCATGGACCACAGCAGGCAGGCCCCTGTCTCGGTCCCTGCCTGGTGCTAAGTATTGTCAGACATCCAGCCTGTAGCGTCCCCTCATGGAGATTTACTGGATTGGTTTAAGGGTTCACAGATGCAGCCCTTGTATTTGTGTTTTGCTTCTGGACGGCAGAACTCATTTCAGGAAAGGAGCTCCCTGATCTGTAATTCACACACTCCAAGCTGGCCTTTGACTCAGTGGGAGCACAGGAGTTTTTTGGGGAGAAAGCTTGGTGGAATTGCTAGCACATTATTTTTGTGATTTGGTACAACTGATACATTCATCCAGGAACTCTGAAGCCTTCCCAGTATTTAGTGGTTAGCTGTTCCGGAGGTAGAGCTTTCAAACTGTACGGAGACATTAGTGAATCCTCTAAGTTTGGTGCATGAGATAAAAAAGGAAAAAAGTCTCAATTATTTATAACGTTAATTTTATGTCTAATGTGTAATCAGTAGATGGGGAATTAAAAAGAAGAGCCCGATAAGTTTAAAAGGTAGTTGTTTCTAAATAACCATCAGTAGTGAAATGGCTAAACAAATTACATGATTTTTGTTCTGTGGAATGGTAAACAGTTGTTGAAATGAACAAGGAGTAGGTCTAAATGTAGTCCTAGAAAGACTGCCATGATATACAAGTGACGGGAGGAGAGTAAATGAGAGAACAGTAGGTGGTGTCTGTTTCCATTTATGCTTCATAAAAATTATTCATATTATACACTTAATAAATATACACATATATACTGTATATATGAAAATGCAGGAAAAAAAGATGGTAAGGATCTCCCAAATGTTATGTGAGTATCTGTGAGCAAGGAAAGCCATTTTGGGGTGGATGATACAAGCAGTACTTTCTCTTAGTATCCCATATGCACTACTGCATTGGGATTTTTATTTTTAAACAATAAAAATATTAGTCACTGTTCTAGTTTGCTAACGCTGCCAGAATGCAAAACACCAGAAATGGATTGGCTTTTACAAAAGGGGGTTTATTTGGTTACACAGTTACAGTCTTAAGGCCATAAAGTGTCCATAACAAAGGGTACTTTCACTGGAGAAAGGCCATTGGCATCAGGAAAACCTCTGTTACCTCGGAAGGCTCGTGACTGGCATCTGCTTGCTCCCGGGTTCTGTTTCAAAATGCTGTTCTCCAAAATGTCTGCATCAGCTTCCAACAGCCATCTTCAGAATATGTGTCTCAGCTTAGCTCCAGCTCACTATGAGTTCCTTCTCTCTGAGCTTATATAGTGCTCCAGTAAACTAAACAAGGCCCGTGCTAAATGAGCGGGGCCACACCTCCGTGGAAATTATCCAGTCAGAGTTAACACCCACAGTTGGGTGGGGCACATCTCCATGGACACTGAACTAATAGGTTCCAACCCAGTCTACACTGATACGTCTGCCCCCACAGGAATGCATTCAAGAATATGGCTTTTCTGGGAGACATAAATATACAAACCGGCACAGTCACTGTCATAGTTTTTGTTTGTTTGTTTTAAATTAAGACCTCTTTGTTTTTTACCTAGAAGAGAAACTGCCTTGCCTTTACCAGCCTGCCCGGTGAGGCCCTGTGGGTTTCACTTCATTTGGGGTTTCCACCTGGTGTTCCTGGCCATGGTAGTTTTCATCCCCAGCCAGCGTTTACCATTGGAACCTCCCTCCTACTCCTTTCCCCTCACTCCAAAAGCAAGGACTTCTTCTGAAAAGACAATACACTTTCTGAATCTTTTTCCTGGCTCAGATTTGCGGCAGGAATTGGCCGTGCAGCAGAAGCAGGAGAAACCCAGGACTCCTATGCCCAGCTCGGTGGAAGCTGAAAGGACAGACACCGCCGTCCAGGCCACTGGCTCCCTGCCATCCACTCCCATAGCTCACCGAGGACCCAGCTCGAGTTTAAACACACCAGGGACGTTCCGACGTGGTAAGGGGTTGCTCCTGGAGTGGAAATTGGGAGGATTTTCCTTGTTTCACCGAACTTTCCAGGGTGAGAACACAGGGTGGGTCCTGGCTGAGGGAGACATTTGGATGAGTCTGTACAACAGGGGAGCAAAGTGGGATGCTCACAGGGCAGGGCGTTGGGGTAAGTGAGGGAAGCTGCCTGAGTGTGAGCCAGTAGGGAGCAGTAACCGGAGAATGCACGTTCCGTTAGAGGGGGCAGCCACCAATCTGCTCCCACCCCCAAGGAATGTGAGACCAGCCTTAGCAACCGGAAGCCACAGATCCTCTTTTTGAATGTGAAATCTCCTGAATTTAAAATGCCAGTGACTAGTAAACATTTTAAAAAGCATTTTGTAGGTCCAGCAATGCATCTATCTAGAGACTGGATCCAGCCTGCAGGCCCCAAGTTTGTAACCTGTGCTGTGCAGAAAAATCCAAGAAATTTGAGTTTTGGCCCCAGCTCCTCTGCTGATTGATTAACTGATCAGAGACTCTGATCAGGCCACTGATAGCAAATAGCACCGACAGCATGCCAGGCCCTCTGCTCACAGTGCTGCCCTGAGTGGCCTCGTTGGGTCCTCACCGCAGCCCCATGGTAAAGTTCCTTTATTATCCCCATTTGATGGAGGGGGAGACTGAGGCACTGAGCTGAGGAGCTCACGTCCAGCCACACAGCTCATAAATGACAGAGTCGGGACTTACACCCAGCAGGCTGGCTCCGCGGCTTACACTGCAATAGATGCTGCCTCCCACTTAGCTTGTTCCTGGGGAGGAATATACTGGTGAAATTTCCAGGATCCCAGTCTAGAGCAGTGTTGCTCACACTTGACTCCCTGGGGGTCTTGTTAAAATGCACCTCAGTTCAGGAGGTCCAGGGTGGGGCCTCAGAGTCTGTGTTTCTAACAGGTGCTGGTCCACGGGCTCTACTTTGAGTAGCAAGACCAGGTCAAGTCCCACTCTTAGAAATGTGGTGTGCTCACTCTCTGAATTGCATTTATCACAGAAGCTGTTAGTGTTAATTAACGAGATTGAATTCCTAGAATTTCAAGAGAGCTTATTTTGATTTTTTTTAAAAAGATAGCATGTAAAAATAAGTGTATAATATAATCATTGTAAGGACTCAAAGAGTTGGTCATCAAATAGACTCTTGGTGTGTTATACTGTTCACTATTGACTGAAATAGGTCTGCATCCAAACGCAAAGGGAAAACGTTAGCTTCTGTGCTCTGCCTCCTGTGGGTTCTTATTAAATGCTAGTCCACCATTATGTTTGTGGACAAATGTTACATTATGTGCACACTCCGTCTGCACCCCAGGTCTGGATGATTCCTCCAGTGGGACCCCCCTCACACCTGCAGCCCGAATATCTGCCCTCAACATCGTGGGAGACTTGCTGCGGAAAGTAGGGGTAAGACTGTGGCTTCTTGCCTGTCCTTCAGGGTGTTGAAAAGGTTCATCTTCCCAGCCCTTTTCTCTTTAGTAGAGCCATGATGACTTTTAGGTGTGCTGTTAGTTCTGCAGAGTACCGTAGAATCACTGCAGCCTTCTGTGGGGTTCCTATTGCCAAGCACCAGAACCCTGAATCTGAATCTTCCCTTTGATTCCTGGGTGTCTCTTTCTTTCCATGTGCAATTTTTCCTTCAGGTAATTTGAGAAATTAACATGGTGTCTATGGGTGGTTTTTTTTTCTTACTTTGAGAAAACTGAAGTGCATTTAAAAATTGCCTTCTCTCCCCTGATTCCCCCTCTTCTTTTGTTATTTCTTTCTCAAGAAGTTTAAGGGGAAATCTGAAAGGCTAGGGCAAAGAATTTGACCCAGCAGGTTTTATATTAATTACAAGGAGAGATTCTTTAGAGCTTAAGAAATAATGTAGGCATTCTTTATAATTGTTTCTTTGATTTTTAAAAAAAGATTCCTGGAAATGCATGTAATTTAACCCTGCCTGCTTGTCTTCTACCGGAATGTCTTCATAGCTACAACATACCGGAAGCTTATGTTTTTACTTTTGGTTTTTAAGTTGTCCGGCTTCCTCTTATATAAACAGGCCTTAGTTTTAGTAGTAAGTTATAGCAGAGAGGAGCCTGGGGTGGTCTCTGCTTGGTTTCTGCAGGGTCTGCTCTCAGTGAAGTGTTGGTTCAGACCTCCTTCCCCCTCTGTGCACATTCAATAAGGTAAACAAAAGAATGAACAATTTCCAAAATTTACTTCAAAATTTACTTCATATTTCCTATAAACAGATTCAGTAATAGGTAAAGTTAATGACTTTCCAGAATTCTCATAACTAGTTCAGCTGGTGGTTCTAAGACTTGGATGTACATTGGAATCCTCTGGAGTCCCACCTTGGAATTCAACACACGACACAGTTTGAGAGCCACTGTACGGGTAATTTCTCTGTGTGGGCTCCTTTGAGAGAGAAGAGTTTGGCCTTTAATTTGAGCAATGAAAGCTTACTTCTCTCTAGGCATTGGAGTCCAAACTTGCATCCTGCCGGAACTTTGTGTATGATCAGTCCCCAAACCGAGCAAGCGTCCCAGCCTCAGGACGGGGGAGCCGGAGCAGAGACGGCAGCGACAGATGGCCAGGCAGCACCAGCGTGCCTTTGGGTGAAAAAGGGTTAGTACCTTTTGATCCACCTCCTCACCAGCAGGGTCCTGGCCACTCCATATGGGAGCTCCAACCCCCAACCCCTGGCCATTTTTTTTTTTTTTTTTTTTTTTAATTGTAGGTTATGTCAGCATACCTTATCCTCTACCCCCCTCCCTTGACACAGAATTAGGTTATGGCTTCTGGTTTTGGCAAATAGCCAAGGAGAGGTTTTTATTATTTGATTCAGCAGCCCTGACCTATATATAGTTAGGCTTTGGGAAGGTTCTGTACAAATCACTTATTTGGGAATAGAGCTTCAAACACTTCCCTGCTGCCCCCCAGAATAGGATTTTATGTATGTATGTATGTATGTATTTAAATCTTTAGTATCTTCATGAAACTAACATTCAGTTCTAGCTAAAGGGGAATCCTGAAGCCAGTCACCTGATTGGAAAATACAGATCTGACCTCCAACATCTTCATTTATTTTCTTGCATAAAGAAAATCAAGGCAGCTTCCAGATTCAGAAATGTTGTCAAATGTGCCACCATCCCCTGGTCCCCAGGCCACATACATTTGATGGCTCTGTGGCAGACAAATGACAAGAAATTAAGAATTGTTTTCCACAGCACGGTATAACTTCCAGACCTTGAGAAGGGGATGGTTGAGAGGGTCTTCTGAGACCAGGCTCTTTGTGCAAACTTGGGGATGTGAGAGCTAGAGAACCAGTGTGTTTGTCTTCATTTCACAAGAGAGAAAAGTGAGATAAGGGGAGACACTGCCTGTAACTTTTTTGATACTTGTTCTCATAACTTTGTGTGCCCTGATGCTAGCCAGTTTGTAACAGCTGTAATATCAGCTTAATTTGGTTTGCTCTGTCTGAAGGTTGGGAACGCGCCTGGAATTTGGGAAGCCGCCTTCAAATATTTCCTCACCATCACTGCCGTCAGCCCAAGGTGTAGTCAAGATGTTGCTTTAGGAAAACCACAGAAGCCGAACCCCTTGGTGTTAGTTCGGGAGTGGTTCTTGTTACCTTTCTTCCTCTCTTTAAATATCTTTGAACTATTTTTTTTTAAGTTAGTTTGAGAAACATGACAGCAGTCACCATAGTTAGCTTTGTGTTCCAAGCAAATGACTTGAGGCCGTCACCAATGGCCCCTGACGTTTGTCCCCAGAAATGTCTGGTGATCATTAAGCCTCACTGTCGTCACATGTTGCAAAGGGACAGGGATAGACTGGACCCTCTGGGAAGAGCTCCAAGTTGTCGGCGATGAGGCCAGATTTGGGCGAAACCAAGAGTCCTGGTTGGTCTTGAGAGGTGTTTTTAACCTTCAGGGATTCCTTAAACCTGGGAGGCCGAGCCCATCGCAGAGGCCCACGCCTGCCCTTTAAGCTCTCACCCCGACCCCACTCAGCTGGAGCTGTCGTCCAGAACGAAATCTCCAGTGCTTGATGGCACAGTAAGGATGGGCGTACGTAAATCATGTCTGGAAGTGAAAAGCAGAGTAGGCGCATGCCTTTTTCTTAAACCGTGGTAGTGTACCTCTGAAACTTTAATCTGCCTCTTACCGAGGAGGCATTTAGAGATTTAGAGGTGTGGTCGAATTTCAGAGTAAATTTCATACTGACCAGGGTCCCTCCAAAATCTGTGTCCTCTTTAGGTAAATCCCAACAATTAGTTTTCCTGACCTGGAAAAGGCTGAGGGTCATGAGGCACAGTGGCCTTGGATAATGCAGCCCTAAGAGCAGGATTCGTTCACAGCTGAAATGAATTAATCGGGGTGACCTTCAAATAGGACCACAGCTTGAGGACTGTTGTTGGAAGCTTCCTTTGCAAACAAGGAAATGAATACAGGATTTCCAACACTCAGCGGGGTGTTGTGTCCTCATCACTGCTTGTTATGAACTGTCTCACACTTCCAGAGGTGAGTTAAAAAAACAGCTAATTTCAGGAGCATGTGCACAGCTTACTGACCTTCCTTTTGTTACTAAGTTATTTTCCGAAACAACAGCAAAAACACCCTCGAGTCAAAAATCTAGCTTTTTAAGTGCTACTGAAATTCAGCAGAAAAATTACAGTGCCGGGTTTGTCACCCTAAGAAACATTTCTTAACCTGTATCACTGAAAGATGTACTTTTATTTTTTTAAAAGAACAATAAAATCAAGAGACGTCAGTGTTTGATTGGTTTATGTTGATGTTTAATAAATACTGCTTTGTATGTTTGGACTTCTATGTTGGTTCACATGGTGGTGGAAAATTTTGTTTTTTAACCAAGTAACTAAATATGAAAACTAATTTAAAACAATAGTTCCATTCATTTCAGCATTTTAGAAAGTATTTGGAATATGTATATGTATTGCTAAAGGAATTTTATTAGCCTTTAGTCCTTCAGCTGAGTCTTTTTAGTTTTCATGTTTCTTCTTTTCTCAAATTGATTTTATCCCATCCAGTCAGTGCGTGGAATAGTTAGTGTTGAACAGAACCTTTGGGAGCAGATCTCTGTGAATTCAAGCTGTTTTTGTATGGCCCTTGAGCTAAGAACAGTTTTTACACTGTTAAAAGGTTAAACATTTGCTGACCTCTGCTTGGCAAAAGTGGGCAGGAGTGGAAATCCTGCATTTTACTTTCAACTCTCAAGGGCACTGTGAATTCTTTGTATTATGTACGGAACAGCTTTAACAGAGAACAGTGTTGTTTCTGGACATCCTTGAGGGTAGTGGACGGTGCAGGGGCATCATTTACTCCCCTAGCCTGGAGCTCCCCACGTCCTGGTAGGAGAAACCCCCTCTGACTTTGCGCCCCTGCTCTTTCTTTTGCCCGCTGTGGGGTCTCGGGCAGCTTATTTCGTTCACCTCATTTCTCCATTTACGAAATAATAACCCCGGCTTCCTAGGTGTGTTGTGAGGAATGAGAATCCCTCTGCCCACCCCCAGTTCCCTTACTCTGTAGAAAAGAGCGCAACAGAAAAGCCGGCTGCGTTCTAGTGCTTTATAACCTTTTATTAGTGAAGGTGTCTATAAGTACAATCGGGGTGCATATGAAATGGGGTGACATTCCTGCTCTTTTCCGTCTGAGCACAGTGTCTCTTTAAATTTGTGTGACTAAAGAAGGCACTTGGTCTTGGTGAACTGTGTGTGTCAGAGGTGTCATAACCAGGAGGGGAAAAGAGAATTTGCAAACAAGGGCCTACTCAGGAACTCGGAAGGATACACAGGTTAGGGAATGACTTGGGCGCGGGGAGCAGGGGCACCAATTTTGGAGCCGTTCTCCTCATTTCAGGTAAGCTAAATTGTCAGTGATTGGTTACCGTGGTGGTTATTTCTAAAAAAAAATCTCTGCACATTCATTGATAGAGCAAAAGGGTGTGTTTGAGTTTCCTGTTGGGTTTTTCTCATCTGGTACATCATAAAAACATAAATTTATACCCTGAGTACAGGGAGGTGTTTTGATATTCATTGTGCTGGGTGTCTGTGATGTTTGGAATTTGAAACCGGATTTCAACAGTGCTAAGTACTGTCCTCTGGGTTTTGTCTTGTTCTGTTTTTTTGTTTTTTCCCCTACTGGTGCAAAATTCTAGCCAGTTGTTTATTCACCAGCTTTGGTTCCATTGAAGTCTGCATCACGGGCATCCACTTCCTCCTCAGAAGCATCCGCATTTTCAATAACTCTACGTCCCCCAGACCTTCTAGGGGGAACAAAAGAGGAAGGGGTCTCGTTTCCTCGCCTGTGGGTTTCAAGAAAATACACGAGTCTTTAGTAAAGAAATCGCCCTCAAGGCTGGAATAGATTTTTAGAAGGGGCCAAACAAACAAAACCACCACAAACAAATTCAAGACAAATCAGGTGCAAATATTCAGGTTGAAGCCAAGAAATCCCGACCAGTCCCAAGTTACAGTCACATTGAATCAGCTGAAATGGAGGGAAAGTCAGTTTCTCAAGGCAAGACTACCTGCTTTAAAACACGTCTGGTTTGGCTACTTGATAACCCACTGGTTTTGGTTTGTTGCGGTCTCGTCTTTTATTAAAAAGAAAATAGGCAAGTGGAGATTTACCTAACCCATGTTTTCACACATCGTTGTGGGTGGGGACCTCCCTAGGGGTTCCCAGGAGGGTAGAACATGTGCCTCCCTTCTACATCTTGTCTCCCTTCAAAAGGAAAAAAGTGGGGTATTTCGTTTTCAATTGGAACAAGGTGAGAATGGACACAAAGCACAGTGTTGTAAGGCAAAGAGGATGCTGAGCGGGGGAGGGGGCGCTCGGTTGAGGAGCGAGGCCACACCCCCTGCTGCCGAGGAGCCCCTTGGACTGAGTCTCACGGTCGACCCTGTGCGTGGCATGTAATAGCTGCTAAATGAATATTGGTTAGAAAAATGCTCCATGTATTGATCTAAGGCCTATTTTAGTTCTAGCTAGTAGGACACCTCTTTCTCTGTCCCTGCCTCTCCCGTTTTCCCTCTCTTACCAGGTCCTGCTGGATCCCCTGTCTGAGCTACCACCAGGCTTGACCTGACTTTATAGGAAGGGTTGGCCATGTGAAATGCGAGTTGGGGGTGCTAAAATAGGGGGACAGTCAGCTCCACCTGCAGTTGATTTTTGCTGTTAGCAGTATTTTCAGTGACCACAGTAAATAATCGTCACTGGGCTCTGCCGTCTGACCCTGTGACCTGCACTGGAGGACAGGCCTTCAGTTATTTTAGGATGCCTAGGGAGAAAGCAGACTTGGTGACATGATGAACTGCTCATTACACAGAGACTGGACGGGAGCTCACGAAGGCAAGCCCACCCCAGTTACCGATTCTTTAGTCAAAAGGAACTACTCATACTGAAGGTAAGACTAGGGGCATAAGCAAGACCCAGAGATTCATGATTGCTGAGACGGGGTATCCTATCGTAGCCTTTGGGGGGGGGGGGGGTCAGAGTATGTGAGAACTCCAGCTGGTAAAACCCACCTGGGTTCAGAGGTTGGCATGGTGTTTACCAAGGTGCAGCGATCAGGAATAAATGCTTAAAATGTTGTAGCCACTCCCACCCAAAGACTTCTGGGCCAGTTTCGCTTAATTCAGAGGGAAGCTTATTAATAAGTTTGCTCCCTAGAGCTAAGAAGTAAATTGTGCCCCCAGTCACCGTATGCCCCGGCATGGATGCCATCTCCACAAGGCCTAGGTTCCTTCAAGAAACTGATTTCAAGTCCCAGGCAATGGATGACACTGGCTCTATCTGTTATAGGAAGTAAGGGACCCCTCTAAAGATCTTTAAAGGGTCTGATCCTGGAGAACTTGGACTCGGTGAACTCAAAGAACTTTTCCAAGTCACTCTTGGCACACCAGCTCTAAGTTCAAGAGGGTAAGTACCCTGGTACTTTGCAAGGATTCTGTTTCCTGCTAGCCATTGGGTCCTTCACTCCATCCAGCCCATCCTAGAATTCAGCTTAAACTGTGATTCCAGTGAGTTGGCAGGAAAGCTGCTTGAAAGCCGTGTCCTAGAGGCTTACCTACTCCCCTTGAAACTGACAAGAATGCTCTTGTCGAGACCTTATCCAGCTTTAAGTAGTTGGTAGCAGTAGCAAAGCCGAGATTCTCCAAAAGATGATGGACACAAGCTAGGGCTTGGCCTCTCAAGATGGGTGAAAGGGAAATCAGGCCCCGATCGCCTGATTTCACACACAGAAAAGTTGTTAAAATCTGAGAGCAGAGGCCTCTTTTCTTCCTGCTCCCTAGAGAAGGGCCCCATGGGCTTCCTCAAGTCTTGGTTGTCCATTCCCCAGTCCTTGAATACATGCCCGTGAGGCCTCTGGAAAGGGCTCTGCGAGGACATGCTTGGTTTTGCAACGGCCAGCTTCCACCAGTTTGCACTAAAAATGCAGCTAGCAGCTAGACCTTGCTCAAGCCTTATGCAACGATGGAGTTTGTAAAAGCATCGTGGAAAGAGCTTTCCTTTGCAGGCAAGTTTGTGAAAGCTTAACTGTGGTAGGACAAGTTGTGGGCCATGGCTATCGTGATCCTGTGCCTCGTTGCTTCTGATTGGTGAGCCAGACCAGGCAGATGGAAGCCAGGTACATTCTTCAGGAATGTAGCTAGACTGTGTAATTGCCACATTCACTCAGTGGGGAGTCCTGACGATACCAGGGAAGAGAGCTGTGTGGTCTAACAGTGTGGAAGAGGCCCTCACCATGCAGGTAAGAAACATTCAAGCAACGTACAGCCTCTGCAATCTCATGAACTCGTGGTGTGAGATACGGTCACATCATTCAGTGTCACATCAAATGCCCAAGCGCTGCCCAGAAGTAGAGAGGGAAAATGGGTCAAGAGATGAGGTCTTATTGACACATTTATCTTGGTTTTGATAAAAAGAGAGTTTTGAACTAAGATACCCAAGCCTTCAGATTTTGCAGGAATCTCAAGGAAATTTGCAAGGGCCAAAAAAAGGAGGGGTGGGGGAGCGGATGGACAGAAGGGGAATGGAAACTCAGTGCCACACACATGAGCTGCAAAGCTGAAGGCATGGTACCTGGTGAGTCATTGCGAGGCTTCCTGTGGGGGGGGACCTCTGAAACAGAGAGAGAGAGTCCCTGGCGGTTACCGTCAGCAAACGCAAAGGAGCCCATTTAAGTACCTTTTTAATAATTAAAGGCATTTGCTTCAAGTCAACCTTGCAGCCAGGCACCTGAAGCCAAGAGCTCTTAGGCTGGCACACACACTCAAAAACAATGCAGATATTTAAGTTAAAATGTCTGTACTTCAGAACTTCTAAGAAGGCAGATTACCTCCTCCCATCACGCATACCTGTTCAGGTGGGTAAGAGGTATTTGAGCAAGCTAGTCCAAAAGATCAGCATTGGAACAGAAGCTGGAAAAGTACCAGGCAAGGAACTTGCTGCGGCACCTCATTATCACTTGGTCCTTATCTTTTATGCCCCTTGCCAGAGGTAGAGCTGGGTGCCTTTTGCAGCTCGTGTCGGATACGACTAGCCACATGGCAGATGGTGCGTACGTTGGTAAAGCTTACGGAAGGTCCGTGTTGAGATTTTTCCAGCTGATAAAATTGTTGGCACTTGCTCGGCAAGTCCTTGTTCACTGAGTAGCTGGCTAGGTTTGCCACCTTCGCTCAAAGCTCTAGCACTTGATTTTATGTTTTTGTGCACCTAAAAGACTTGGGCAAGACAGAGAAGCATGACATGTCTTCATACTGCATTATCTGTATGTTCCAATTAGGATAGGTGAGAACGGTTTGCTGGGAACCGGCCGGTTTTGTGTATAAGAAGGGTCAGTTGTCAGGGGCAGACCCTATAGGGGATGTTTAAGGGTGCTAATGGAATCCCAAGAAAGGGGAGCAGAGATGGCAAGTCGGTGGGAGAGCTGAAATGGCTGACTGTTCCCACCACTCAGCCCAGCCACTAGGGAGGGTGGGGGCCCAGCAGAGCAGACCTCACTCTGGGGGTCTTCGTGCTGAGAACAGCTCTCAACCCCAGGCCCCTGAGAGGTTAGGTCTGGTTCTGCTCCATCATGTGGTGACCCACAGGCCTCCAGAGCCTGGGGGCTCCTTCCTGAAGCCCTGAACCACCCGCTCTCTGCCTGCCACTCACAGGGTTTGGGGTTTCCCATGGCCTTATGCAGTGGTCCCCCAAGTGTGGAGTTGACATGCTGGGTGATTTTAGGTGCTTCCTGGGCATGCCATTGAATTACTGAATTGCACAGTGAGAAAAGTATTCCCTTTTCAGCTCTCTTCACATGCTTTCATCATGCCAGAGAGGTCTGTTATGGTGCTAACATCGCCCCTCTCTCTTTTTAACTGAGAGTGCCACGGTAGCTACAACTCAATATTGCTTGTTTCCCCTGTATTTCATTTCATTGTCACCTGTTAATGCAGGTGATGCTGGTGAAGTTGGTAAGTTTTATTTGCAAACAGATGTATATATAATAGAACAGTTAAGTTGAAAGAAAATATCAAGTCAATAGTTCAGGCAGTAAGAGGCTCGACCAAAATGACAAAAGGAGGTGTAAACGTCACCACAACTCAAGGACTGATGGTTTCCCATGTGCCCAGCAGGGTCCTAGATGCTGAGGATGAATAAAGAGACAGAACCTCTGCCCTCATGGAGTTTACCGACTGAGAGGGAAGACAGTGATGAGATAAATAAGTAAAAGAGATAGCATATCACATGGTGGCACATGGCTTAGGAGAAAAACACACAGGCGGGGAAGGCGGAGGTGAATGGCAGAGGGTGAGGTTGGAAAGTTTTGACAGGCGAGTGAGTGAAGACCTGAAGGGAGGGAGGGACCAGCCAGTGCAAAGGCCCTGAGGCAGCGTGTGAAGAGGTCAGACGAGACTTAGAGGGCAGTGGCCACAGATCTCGTAGAGCCTAGTGGACCTGAATCATTATAAAGACTTTGCTTTGGCTTGGAGCGAGGCGGAAGCCACCAGAAGGTACTGAGCAAAGGAGGGCTGTACTTGGGCTTTTCCTTTTAGCAGGATCCCTCTGGCTGTCGGGCTGAGAACCATGTGGAAGAGACAGGGACCCACTGGGAGGCCACGAGAGTAACCTAGATAAGAGCTGACGGTGGCTTGGTTATCAAGAAGTGGTTAGATTCTGGTGTATGGTAGTTTTAAGGGAAAGTTGATCAGATTGTCTGACAAAACGGATGTGGGGTGTCAGGAAGAGAGAAAAATGAAGACTGACCAAGGTTCTTGGTCTGAGTTAACGGCCACTTGACGATTCCAGGTGCTGAGCTGGGGAGGGTGGTGAGAGGAGCGGGCCTGGGGGTGAAAGTGCCATCAGGGTTCAGGGTGAGAGTCGTGGTAGGGGTAAGATGTGCTGGACATCCAAGGGGAAACATTGGGCAAGTCTGGAGTCCAGGGAGGGGTCTGGGCTGGAGATGTCAACCTGGGAGTCATCAACCACGTGTGGAACAGAGACAAAAAAGGGCCAAGGATGGCACCTGGGGCATCCAGTGTCATGAGGGTCGTGAGACGAGGAGCCAGCAAAGGAGGCAAGGAGATGGCAGGAAGGTAGAGGCCAGGTGAAGGAAGTGTGCGAGGAGGAGGGGATCAGCAGGGCCACGTGCTGCTGCTGAGTCAAACGAGGATGAGGACTGACCACCAGACAGGACAGGGCCACATCCAGGCCACCAGGGGAGTGACGGGGGGCAACGGGCTGGCCAGCGATGGGATGAGAGAAAGCGGGATTGAAGACCACAACTTCTCCCATAGAGTTGCTGGAAAAGGCATCAGGGGCATGGGACTAAGTGGATTTTTAAACTGTTGGGTCTTTAAGTGAGATCCTTACAACATTGTTGCAAAGGAAAAAGGTAAGGATTTCTGGAGCCATGTCCTTGAGTAAACAAGAGGGGTGGGTCTCACGGAGGCGTGGGCCTTAGCTGGTGCTCGGCTGTTCCTCACAGAAATGGGAAAGAAGTAGAACATGAAGGCACAGAGCTAGGGAGGAGGGCAATGGGGCTTCTTGATTTTGCCTGCCTTTCAGTTAAATAGAAGTTAGGTTGTCAGCTGAGGATGAGGGTGGGGTCCAGTGAGCAGTGAGAAGCAGATACCTGGGAGACCAGGTGGGGGGTGGGGGATGAGGGCCAGGCAGCACCGAGGGGGCCGCTGATGTTAGCAACCAGCAGTCTGAGGTGAGACGCGGCACCGGGGTTGTCCATTCTTTTCATGCCACTTTGCGTGGCAGATGTGGAGACGGTGGACAGTTGGGTTTTACCAGAGTTGCATTTTAGCCACGTGGGTCCAGCAAAGCAAGAGGAGCACCCAGGAGCTGAGCATGTGAGAAAGGAGGGGAAGTGATGATTCTTCATGGGCAAGAAGCTGGGGGCTCAGGATGAGTGCATCAGAGTCGTCAGAGGAAATGAGCTCAAAGAAGGGTGGGGACGGCAAATAACGAGATGCCTGGCACTAAAATTAGGAGGGCCCAGAAGTAGCAGCCATGCCCAAGGGAGTGGCCAGGTCAAGGAGGAGAGAAGCTCAAGGAACCTAGAGGCTGGATCATCAGGGCTATGAGGAGGGGTTGGGGGAAGCAGCCCTGAGGAGGAAGAGAGACACAGACCCCACCTTCAGGCTGCAAAGAGCCCACCCCAGGGAGAGCAGGGCTTCTCATCCACAGGCAGCTGCACTCCCCAGGGGTATGAAGCCATGTTGCTGACAGTTTGGGCTGTCACAGCTGTGGGGTGGGGCTGGTGGATGCTACTGGCATCCCGTGGGTAGAGACCAGGGATGCTCAACATCCTACGATGCACAGCAGACAATTATTGGATCCAAAACGTCCACAGAGCCAAGTTAGAGCAAGAAGACAGAAGGAATGCCCATCCTCACCAGTGGATGGGATGAGAACGTTTTTAAAGAAAAGAGAAGAAAAGGTCCTTGGAGGCAGCCCTGGGCAGGTGGTGCTTGACCAATAACGATGCACAGAGAGGAACCCCGGGAAGAAGGGGGGCCTTTGGAGAAAAGAGCCGTTGGCACCGGGGCCTCGACTTGCCTGGGCACTAGAGGCAGACCCAAGAAGCCAACCCCCACTCCCCACCCTCAGCTTCCAGGGGCCGGGTCGGGCCGCGTTACCTGAGCTTGCTCTTGAGTGCGTTCACCTCCCGGCCCATGGCCTCGTTGCTCTCCGTGGCCTCATCCAGCTCCCGCTGCAGCTTCCTGCGGTTGGCATTGATGCGCTGGGACTCTTCCTCCGCCTCCTCCAGCTGCCTCTTGAGTTGCTTGACCCTCGTGTTTCCTTTCTCCGCCTAGGCGAGCCAGGGATCAGGGAGGCCCTGGGGGGCTGGGGGCTGGGGGCTGGGGCCCGGGTGGGGGGTGGGGTGGGGGCAGGGCTACCTGCTCCTTGTACTGCTCGGCCATCTTGCGCTCATCCTCCACCTGCAACAGGAGCTCCTTCATTTTCTTGTCCTTCTGCTTCAGCGCCTTGGCAGCCGCCTGCTTCTCCCTGCACATGGTGGGGGAAGCAGGGAGATGCTTTCAAATGGGGGAGATGGGGACTTCCCTTCCAGGGTATGTGCAAACCAGATGCAGCCTGCTGCCCACTGAGAGCATAATTTCCAGGCTCCAAATCAGGACTCAGCCCAAGCACAGGTCAGGATGCTTGAAATCTGGTGACCCCAAAGGTGCTGCAACTCTTAACCTCAGCCTACCCATAATCGCAATGAGAAGCCTTCCTATATCCGTGTGCTGAATGCACACAGTGTATCTGTTAACGTGCTGTCCTTGCAAGCACAGGTTAGGAAAAGTAACAGGTGGCCAAAGTCATCAGCGACAGTCATGATACTAACAGCGGCTGACTTTTTAACTGCTTCCTCTAGGGCAGGCACAGAACTTGACTCTGTCCTCATTCAGTTCTCATGACATACCTGCAGCACAGGTAGCCCTGTGCTTATGTTTCCTAAGCCAGAACCGATGCTCACAGAGGCTAGCTGACTTCCCCAGCACCCTCCTGCCAGCCACTGGGGAGCTGGGATGGGGACTCTGGCCTGTACCCAGAGTCGGGGGTGGAGGTGTGGGTGGCCCCATATACCTGGCCTCCTGCTCCACCTGCTCCTCCAGCTGTGCAATCTTGGCCTCCAGTGAGGCAACGGCAGACTTGAACTTGGACTTGACCGCCCCCTCAACCTCCTGCAGCTTGCTCCGGAGCTCCTTGTTCTGCCGCTCGAGTTGCTGCCGTGCACTCTCATTTTTCTGGGCTGTGCTGCGCTCCATGGCCAGCTCGTTGTTGAGCTGCTCTGCCTGGGGAGGAGGGCCAAGGTCAGGAGGTACAGGGAAAGGTCACCCATCCCACGTGCTCCACCCTCCGCTGGCCCCTGTGCGAGTTTTGGGTCTGGAGCGCGATGCTCTCTTCCCTGTCCTCTAGCCTGCCAGCTCCCGGGCTTTCTTGAAGGCTCAGCCCAAGAAGCAGTGCTTCAGGAAGCTTCAGGAAGCTTCCCGGGTCCCCTCCCTGGCCGCAGCCTTCTGGGACTCGTCTCTTCTCTGCCCAAGACTGGAAGGTGCTTTAGGTCACAGAACGTGTCCCCAGCGCCCATCACGGAGTGGACCCTCGGAAATGCTTTCATTCTGTAATGTTCACTGGGGCTCACAAGGTCCGTGGCTCGTTGCTTGTGAAGGAGAAGGCCAGGGTCCCTGTGCCCAGGCACGAGGAGCCCGACAAAGGGAGCCAGTCCTGAGCTGGCAAACAACCCAGGGAGTGCAGTCTGGTGGCGCCGAGTGTTCTGAAGACGGCAGGGGAGCGGGTGCAGGTGGGACGCCGGCCGGAAGAGGAGAGGTGGGTGCGAGGGGGCTGGAGCCCATGCCCTGCTCTCCCACCCACCTCCCTGGCCTGGTGCCCGGGGGGCCCGTGACGCCCTGACTGTACCAGGCAGGGCTTTAGAACTCGCCCCTGCTCTGCGGTAGTTCCAAGCTGCTCTGCTGCTCAGGCGGGCCCTGGAGCCCCCACCCGGACCCAGGCCCACCTGCCCTCACCTGCTGCGTGGCCTTCCGGACCCGATCGCTCATGGTCTCCATGTTGCCCTGCTCTTCCTCCAGCTCCTCCTCCAGCTGGGCGATCCGGGCCTCCAGGCGGCGCTTCTCGTCCTGAAGTGTGTTCCTAGGGCAGAGGAAAGTCTGGGGCCTCCACCCTCACCCTGGCTCAGGAAAGGCCCTCCAGAGGGAGGAGCAGCACCTCGGGATTGCCTTCGCGACGCTCAGAGAGGATTAGAGGACTTGTACAAAGCTACACAGTGAGGAATCGGGGAGCTGGGACTAGCACCCCATGTATCAGGCCGAGGCAGGTGAGGGAGTGAGGACCCCCCCTCCCAGTTCCCTGACTTCCCAGCCTTCCCGGCCCCTCCTCACTCTCCATTCAGAATGGGTGACACTGGCCAGGCCTCCAAAGAGGGGTGTGAAAACACTGAGAAAGGAGGCTGTCTTAGGAGGTTCCTCTTGCTTCGTCTTCTAGAGCACCCCCTCTCTCCCCATGGGCACAGGGGTGGCCTCACCTTCCCAATACGCTGCTGGCCAGCTCCTCGGCCAGCTCGTCCTTCTCCAGGTCTGCCTGTTTGCGAGCCCTCTCAGCTGCAGCCAGATCCTGCAGGGCAGGATGGGGAGGGAAGGGAACCTGCTGTCTGCAAGGCAGGGGCGAGCCCACCTGAGAACCCACCCTGCTCCTGTCACCAGGCCCCTGGCCATCTCTACAGCTGCCCTTGAAAATGGTTGCTCCTCATCTGAGCTCAGGGGAGGCCCCCAAATATATCAGAGGAGAAAAGGATGGATCTCTCCACGCTCTTACTACAGGGTTCACTCATTTGGAATGTTGGGCGAGGAAACAGAATCCATGACTGCACAAACCTGGGGTGCTGAGACGATGTCCCCACCAAGGCCCTCATATCAAGAAGCAGTCTTTACCTCCTGTAGCTGCATGAGCTCTGCTTCTAAGCTCTTGGCTTTCTTCTCATTCTCTTTGGCTGTGGCAAAGATCTCTTCTCTAGAAGCACGAGCATCTTCCAACTCTCTCTGGAAGTCCTTCATCTGAGCCTGCATGAGGCAGCAGGAGGGGCAAGCTAAGGTGGCCTTACTCACCCAAGTTCTCCTGCTCAACCCGTCTTTCCATGCCAGCCCCTTAGTCCTCAGGAAACCAAAGAAAAGTCGCTATTAATGTGGGCATTCCCTTTGGTGCCAGGTGGCCATTTTGGGGACACTGTTCTAGATGGGCTTAGCAGACCTGTCTGCTCAAGTTGCTGAACTCCTGATGTGAGCTGAAGACAGTGGCCAAATTCTTATGTACGGTGCCCTACCCAGGGCAGGAAACAGCCACCAAAAGCCAGACAGCGATGGAAAAACACCAGCTGAACTGGCACCCATGTCAGAGGCAGGCCCATCACCTCCTGCTGCTGCTGACATAGCTGGCCCACGGCAGCTCCTCCAGGCCACACCCTCGACTTACCTGCAGTTTTCGAAGCTGCTTGATGGCTTCTTCCCTCCCCTTGATGGCCGAGTCAGCCTGAAGCTCCAGGTCTTTCAGGTCCCCTTCCAGCTTCTTCTTGGCCGCAGTTGCCAATGCACGTTGCTTCCGCTCATCATCCAGTTCTGTCTCGTACTCGTGCAGCTGAGCATGGAAGAGAGATGTGTGCTGTTTGGCTGCTCCCAGAGGGCTGGCTGCAGCCTCCACCAAGCTCCTGTGTGCACACAACTCCTTCCACCATCACAACCACCTGCAAGGTGGGTTTTCTCAGCCCCATGGTACAGGTGAGAAAACAGAGTCTCCATAAAGCCAAGCAGTGTTGGGGCAGGAATGAATCAGGACACCCCTCCTCCCCACTCACTGCACCCCCCTCACACCCCCTTTCCCCCTGACATGTACTACCTGCCTCTGGAGCTGCCTCCTCTTTTCTTCATTCTGCTCATCCCGGGCTTGGAGATCTCTCTCAAACTGGACTCTGAGGGCCTGCATGTTGACCTCTAGCCGCAGCTTGGCATCTTCCGTGGCCTGCAGTTCATCCTCCAACTCTTCTAGCTGGGTCTTCATCTCCTCCATCTGGGTTTCCAGGGCCCGCTTGGACTTCTCCAGCTCATGGACCTGGCCAGCAGAGCGGGCACCACCAATTACATGAGTGCTCACTTCATTAAGATGGTCAAGCAACCCATAGTGCATGTCAATGAGACGCCTCTTGCCTGCACACAAGGTCCATGACCAGGTAGCAAGGTGGCCTCCTGGGAGCTCAGACTGGAGCCTTCCGCTCGGACCCTGTCTTCAACTGCTGTCTCAAACCACTCCCATCTTGGCATCAGCCCAAGCAGCTGCCTTCAGCTCCCAATCATGACTGACTATGAAAAAGGCACAGAGCCAGCCCCCCACCCCATCTACTTCTAAGTAGCAGAGAGGTGGGTTGATGAAATGTGTACAAAGAGAATAACGAGCAACTTACGTTCTTGCCCACATCATCCTTGGAGCTAACCAGATCTTCCATTTCGGCTTTGAGCATTTTATTGGTCCTCTCGAGTTCCTCTTTGGCTTCCAAGGCCTCTTCAAGGGCCCGAGCCAGGGACAAGGCCTTGGTCTCCTTTTCCCTGGCTTCCGCCTCGGCTCTGTCCCTTTCATCCGCGTATTTGGAAGAAACGTTTTTCTCTTCTGCTAACAACTACAAAACAACAGAAGATCCAGAGGCAGGCATTTGTGAGAAATGCTAGGCACGACAAGGTTGGCTTCATTTATTTTCATATATGGGGAAGAAGCCTTGTGTCCCATTGAATTTTCAAAGTGCAGGTGTAAACAATTTAGCTACCTATGGAAGTTTATAATATTCTTGGTTTCTGACTTCTAGGTCAACTTTACACAGAGCCCAAATCAGCTGAATCCTTGCGCTTTGAACCAACTAAAGTTGCCCAAGATAGGTAGAACATACTGCTACCAAGGTCAATGTGGAATTTAATCCTTCCAGAGACGAATTCTTTTCTTGTATCATGACCACAAGTAAGTATCTCACATAAGAGTCCTGTCGGTCAGAGCAGGGCAAGGCGTGTGTATGTGGATGGAACCGCACACATTTATCCCTTCTTTGAAAAGCAACTCAGAATACACCATCCTGAAGTTAATCTCATCTTCAGAGAGAGAGAGACCAGTGCCTTATATACATAGCGTCCAAAGACCAGACTTCCAGAATTCAGCAAAGACAGGGAAGGAACAGGGGTCTCCAAGCAACACAGTCAACCCCCAAACCCTTCATTATATGTGACAGGAAATAAAGGCGACCCCAGACCCGTGACCAGATAATGAAGCAGTAGATTACAGGCAACAAAGATGAGCTGACAGCATAGAGAAGGGACACTGATGGAAAGGGAGAGTCGAAAGTGCCATGGGGAAGCCCGGCACTCTGAGGCCATTTGGGGAGGGGAATGAGCTGCCAAGCCCTTGATGTTTGGCCTCACAGCACAATCTAGAAATTGATTTTTAGGATACCCTGAGTCACTTGTAAATGAAGTCAGGCTTCCTAAATAAGGGTAACATTTATTAAAAGTTGGCATCTAGGGGTTTGGGTCATACAGGTGTCTGCATTTATCCAAACACTTAAGATCTGTACATTTCATCATATATAAATTTTAACTCAAAAGAAGCAAAACTGTGAAAAGAAAAATGAATTCTAGTTGATGATATGCAATGCTGAAGTACTAAGGGGAAAGTGTACAGCTGTTTTATTTTGCTTTGATATGCATCCTTTTGAACCATATGCATCCTTTTGAACAAATAAGTGTTAAAGCAAATGTGATAAAATGTTAATGAAAGAATCCTGGTGAAGGGTACACAGGTGTCCCCTGTACAAGTCTTCCAACTTTGCTGTGTTTTTGAAACTTTTCATAATGTAATGTTGAAGGGAAGTAGGTATTTAAACAGCATAAACTTCAAATTACTTGGAATACTCAAAAGAAACTCCATAAATACCTGTTGAGTGAATAAAATAAAGGAAACTCCTTCCTTATCAGGATGAGAACTGGAGTATCACTGGCCTGCTGATGGCTCAAAGGTGGTGCTGCTTAGAGAGGTTCACACTCTTTGGGCTCCTGCTACTGTCCTTACTCTGCTGTACTAGCCCTATTTTTTCAGTCACACAGAGCAAGACAGCTGTCCAGTGCTTCCAGCAAAGTCGAGGATGGGACGTGGCCACACACTCGCCAGCCCCCCCGATATTGGGCCTACACCACCTGGACTCCCTCGGCAAATGTCCATGAACAAAGCTGAGGGCACGCTGGCCCCTACCTGATCAAACTTCTTCTGCTTTTTCTCCAGGTTGGACACCAGTTGCCGCTGGTTGTCCAAATCAACGACCAGGTCATCTAGCTCCTGCTGAAGCCTGTTCTTGGTCTTTTCCAGTTTGTCATAAGCGGCCGCCTTCTCTTCGTACTGCTGGGTGAGGCCTTCGATTTCCTTCTGGAACTTCTTCTTGCCCTCCTCCAAGGATTCCACAGTGCTGGCAAAGTCCTGCAGCTTCTTTTTCGAATCAGAGAGCTGCAATGGCAGTGTGCAGGGTAGAGTGAGAGGTGGGCCGTGAGTGGATCCCATCCCTGCCCCCAAAGCCCCGAGAAGTGAAGACCTCTTTCCCCTAGTTGAAGACATCCAATATCAGGGAGAGCCACAGTGAGCCAAGCAATATGGCGCCAATGTTCTACAAGCAGCAGAACATCAGAGCACGTGACGTCCACTCAAGGGCTCTGGGCCCAGAAAAGGCTTTGAGAAGACCCATGACCAAAGCAAGGACCTGTAGCCGGCACCTGTATGTTCAGAGTTGAGATGTGGCGTTCCAAGGTCTGCTTGGCCTCCATCTCCTCGTCCAGCTGGTCCTGCAGGCTGTTCCGCTCATCCTCCAGCTGGCGGAGCTTGGTGGACACGTTGAGCTTCTGCCGCGTTTCCTCCTGAAGCAGCTCCTACAGAAAGGACACACAGACATCCTAGGGACTCACCCCCAGGAAGGTCATACCCCAGGGCCCCCTGGATGATGTGACAGGGTACCCACCTGGGTGTCCTGGAGCTGGGACCCCAGGGACGCCACATCCTTGGCCAGTTTGATGGCCTTCCCCTCCGCCTCGTTGAGCATCCCTGTGACACTCTCTACTTCGTTCTGAGGGCACAGAGAGCCTATGGTTAGTCAGGATGTCTAGGACAGGATCCCGAGCCTCAGGAAGAGGAGCCTTTTTCACTCAGAACACATCACACCCTCATGTGATAGGACTTGTGGTATCTATTGATTGAGAAAATACCCACAAAGGTACGGAACTCCTAAAATGATAACTCTGTGCCCCCCTAGGGAAGGCCATGGCCTGAAAGCTGAGATCCCTGACTCTAGACTTTCTGGTGTAAGAACCTGTTAGATTCCCAAATTGTGTTGACTGGGCCTTGATCCCACTAAACAGATCCTGGATCTCTACTAGGGTTGGCAAAGATGAAGCACAGGTCTGAGATTTCAGATGCAGAGCAGTGCAGTGATCTTACAGTTGGAGAAGAGAAGGCAGGACGGCATTTGCACTTCTAAGGAGCCCTGCCTCCCCCACCCCCTTCCTCACCCCTAAGTCTCTGCCCTTTCACTAACGCTTAATGGCCAAAACCAAAAATGCAGATACTAAAGGGAAAAAGCCCTTTACCATGTTCTCTGCCTTTTACCCCAGCCCCTTGTATGGCCGAGAAGATCCTTTTGATTGTATATCAGCCCATCACCCATCCTCTTCCTATTTACACTGAGGATATAAATTAGTTGGGCTGTACTCTAATCTTTAAAAGCCTTCATCTGCTTTTTATTGCTTTTGTTAGGATAGCAAAATCACTGCTCTCAACTGCATGTGAAATAATCAACTCCCCCCTTGCCCTAGCCTGAAAGCAAAATTAAATATTTATCAAAATATTTTATATCTATTCAAAGCTAAATCACACCAAAGATAAAGAGACCATGTCCTTTCCCAGCTTAAAACCCATCCATGGCTTCCCATCACACAGGGTAAAGATCAACATCCACATCACAGGGCCTCAAAGGCTGGTACCACTGACCACAGCCTACTTCTGTAGTCCCGTTTGCACCGTGTTTCCCCTTCCAACTTGGCACTCCAGCTAGCCTGGCCTTATTCCATCTTTTCTAATGTTTCCCCGTACCACTGGGCCTTTGCACATGCTATTCTCTCTGCCTCACAGACTTCTACTTGTCCATCAGATTGCACATCCTTCATAGGGAAGTCTTCCGACTTCCCTCCTCCCAGGCCAGGCCCCTGGTTATTTAACACTTGTTGTACCATCTGCCTCACCTTTTCCAGCATAATTCTACATTCTTTTGTGAGATTACTGATGTCTTTCCCCCCACTAGGCTGGAGCTCAACTGGGGTAAGGACACTGTCTATTTTCTTCTTTGCTGTTGTGTCTCAAGATTAACCCCACATCCTGGCACACAGCAGGCACTCAATAAATACTTGTTGACTGAGCAGATGAAGGCTTTTCAAGATTAGATCAAATGGGGTGACCATCTCCTCTTCCCAAGAAATGTAAACTAGAGGAAAGTGACTCGGTTTGCAGCAAGAGAGACTTTCCATTGGCTGGGAAGAACCTCACCCCCACGGAACCAGGGCCCATACTCACCTGGCACCGAAGGCTGCCTGCTGCATTGCCTCCTTACCTGCAGCTTGTGGACCTTGTCGTTGAGCTCGGCCCGGGCCCGCTCCCCATCGCTGTACTTGGACTGTAGTTCCTGCAGCTGCACCTCCACCTTCTTTTTTCTGTGCTCCACCTCCTGCTTTGCCTGGTTCAGGGCCCGCAGCTCACCAGCCAGGTCTGCATTCTCCTTCTCCAGCGTCTGCTTGTTCTTCTCGAGGTTCGCCTTGGCCTGGCCAAAGACGTGGGTGGGGGGTGGGGGTGGGGGGATGTGTTAAGACAGGAACCTAAGTTGTCTGGGAATCCTCCTCCTCTCTCCTCCTTCAGGTAAGTCCAGGGATCTGTGCTTGTCACCTCAGGGGAGGGACATGGCAGGGTGGGAAAAACCTCTCCCCATCAGTGAGACTTTGGATTCTGCTTTCTTAAAGCATGGAAGTTGCAAACCAGCATCCCCTGGGTTGCTTCTAGCCTTCCTCATGTCCTATTTGACCCGTTCAGTCCTTTTTGTAAAAAAATTAGTTGCCAACATTTTAATAAAAAAATTTCACATAAATATCTAAATTCCCAGCTTCTCTTTAAAAAAGAATCTAATGTTCTACATCATGATTGTGGAGGTTGTTATACCAGTGGGTATGTTTGTCAAAATTCTTTGTAACTTATAATTGGTGCTTTTTACTGTAAATACCTCAATAATTCTGACTTTAAAAAAACAAACTAAAGATCTGGAGACAGGTCTTGCCTTCCTCCGGGGAACAATCAGCCAACTCGGAGCAGTGGCCGCCTCTGTAGAGGGGGCAGCCAAGCCTGCAGTGAGCCCCAGTTACTCCTATCACCCCTCACTTGTACCAGCAAACTCACACTGCTAGTTCCGTGACAGTTAAGAGAACGTCACCAACTCGGCTCCTCTGTGCGTGTGATTTCCCTAAGAAAAGAGTGATTGCAGCAAAAGCAGGAGCAAGAAGGGGTCCTCTCACAGGGCGTGGGGAGGAGGAAAGACGCAAGAGAGAAGTATGTGGGTCCCCAGAGCAGAGGAAACATAACACTTGGCTTTCCCACAGCCCCCGGGAGGGCATCCTCAGAGAACATTCCTCCATGCCCAGCACAGCCAAGAGCCGCCAGACCCCAGACAGGATACAGGCTCCTCGTAGTGGTCACAGTGCCGGGTGATGAGCAAGGACCCTAGGAGCTCGTAGGGGGCCTGGGACCCCTAAAACCACACCCAGCCTACAACCCCAGAACTGGGACAAACCTGAGGGGAGGTACTGAGGGGACCCAGGTAGGACTTGTTTTCTCCACCAACCTGATGGAACCAGGGTTCCAAGTCAGAACCACAGTTGTTAGGTCAAGTCCAGATGGTCCTCTTTTTCAGTGCACCTGAGCTGGTGGGCAGAGAGACAGCCTTCACCTGCATCCACACAGGTGAGCAGTGAAGGCTGGCTGCTGGTGGCATTCATAGCTGTGGCTTTCCAAAGAGGCCTGGCTGCAAATCCCAGGCTTGGGTTCCAGCCTCTGCCCACTTCTAACGGTCGCCTGGCTTAAGGGTTGTCAGGTGCCCTTTCCAGGACCCACTCTTCTGCCCATAAAATTAAAAGGGACGTGACGTCTCACTATTGCCTTGAGGGCTAATTATTTTACAAGGTGGAAACTGCCCATTCTGGCTCAAAATATATAAAAATAAAAAGGAAGACAATTGAAAGGGGAAATATGTGCCATAGTTCTAATGAGCAAACTTGTATTTGTCCAACATGTATAAAGAATTGATAAAACGGATAAGGTTAATATTCAGATTCCACTTGACAAGTGAGCAGGGGACATGAGCACACGCTCGTCTGGACAGTGAGCGTGAACGTGCAACACTTTTCAGTGTGTGGTCCCAAGACCACCCCGTCAGGGTTGAAGGTGGCGCCAGGAAATCTGTATTTTAAAGGCGTGAAATAGGTTTAAAATAGGTGAAATTAAATGAGTTAATGTATGTAAAGCATTCGGGATACTGTCTGGCACATTATGTGCTACATAAGGGATGATGATGATGATGGTCACCTTAACACATGGTAAAGTTTTGGATTCTGCTAGAGCAGGTGGTGAACCAACCCCAGCAAGGAGCTCAGTAAACCATCTCATGGAATAATGATCAGCTTGACTAGTGATAGAAACAAATGCAAACTCTAACAATTTTTAGGTAATGCTATACCTAAAAATTAATAAAGAAATTTCACATAAATATCTGGATTCTCAGCTTCTTTAAAAAACAAAACAAAAACAAAACAAAAAAACACCTAATTTTCTACACCCTGACTGTGGTGGTCATTTTGCTAAAGCAAAGTCCCATACTGAAGAGCATGTTGGAAAATCACTACACCTATACACTGACTGTGATATAAAGTCGATCAGATTTTCAGGGAAGCACTCTGGCGGGATATTACGAGCTACAAAAAGCTCACCCCTGGGAATGAAGCACAAGGAAACAGTCCAAAGGGAGAGAAAAGTACCCGACATAAAGCGATTTGGAGTACTGCCATCTATCACAGTCCCAAACCCCATACGCCCCAAATAGCCCAACAACTAATCTAATCTAAAAATGATTAGATCCAGTGGTTCTCACAGCAGGCCAGACAGAGGTGTTTTGCCACAAGAATCAAATAATGACAATCTTCCTCCAACCTGCGGAGAAATCAAGGGGTATAAAATGTTCTGAATTTTCAGTTATCCTCCCAGAATTTCTTTTAATTCCTTTGCTGTCTCCAAGGGGCCGTGTACTGTAGATCCCACCCTGTAGAAGTTAAGAGATGCTTGGGTTCAAATCGCAGCTCTGGCCTGGGGCAAGTCCTTCACCTGCAGGAACTCTTTCTTCGTGTGGAACACAGATTTCATAGTACCCATTTCATAGGGTGGTTGTGAAGATTTATTGGCATCATGTATGTAGGGATGTAATAAATGTTAGCTGCTGTCATCATCACTAGAGCCTTGTCTCGCTCACTTACCTTCGTACAGACCCCAACATGTGGTTATTTGAAGCCGTCGACATATTGGCCTTTCATGTTACAAAATATCACGACTCACCCTCTTGAACTGCTCAAGCTGCTCGGTGAGCTCCTCCACCACCTGTGTGTGTTTCTGCCGCATCTCCTGGACCTGGGCCTCGTGGGACCGCGTCTCCTCGTCCAGAGCCTTCTTCAGCATCGTCACCTCCTGCTCCCTCTTGGCTCTTGATAGGAAGAACACAGTGAGGGGCAGATGGGTGAAGGCAGAGGTTCACCTCCGACAGCACTGCACAAAGGAATGAGAGCTGAAGCCCCCAGCACTGCCTCTCCCTCGCTGTGTGACCCTGGGTGAGTCACCTAACCTCTCTGGACCTCGAGTTTCCTCCACTGCAAAACGAGGAGCATGTTCCCTGCCCAGAACCTCTCTCAGGGCCCCCCAAAAAATACACAAAACAGTATGATTGAAATAACTTCTATGAACTACAAAATGTGCCTCAGCTATTAATACTAGGTGATATTTATTGAATACTTACTGGGTGCCAGGCCCTGAGCTAAGTTCTTTATATACATCATTTCTGTAATCCTCAGAGTGACCTTAAGTGGCACATGTATTAGAATTTCCATTTTATAGACAAAGAAACCTAGGATAAGAGAGGTAAGAGGCTTGCCCATGGTGTTATGGCCATGATGTGATAGAGCCAGAATTTGAACCCAAACAGTCTGACTCCAAGCTGTGCTTTTAACTCCTGGACTGTGCTTTTCTGTATTGTTGCCAGGTGGGAAGGGAGCAGAATATTATTCTGGCCTCTAAGCATGGGGAAATGAATCTTAGGGCATAGCACCTGGCCCAAGGGACACATTCAAAACACATTCACGTATTTGTTGAATGAATAAATGACCTAGTTTCAGTAGAGTCAGCATTCATTATCTGGCAGGTGACCTGGGTTTGTTGTTGTTTATTTGCCTGCAGTGAATCCTATATCCCAGACCAATCTTTTATTTTAAAAATTAAACACAAACACACACACACACACACATACACACACACACACACACACACACACCTATATCTATATATATAAAGGCAGGAAGGAAATATTCAAAAATGTTAACTGGTAGGATTAAGGTTGACTTTTTTTTGGCATCTACTTCTCTACATTGCTCGAATTGTTCTTTAATTGCACAGGAACTATACTGTGATGTAAAAGAAGCAGGCAGATTAAAAATGATCATGCTGCTATTAAGTAAAATGTGATCAGGCAGGGAATGTAGTGCCTGAGGAGCCCTGTGATGGAGGCTTTGCTCTGGGGTTGCACCCTTTCACACAGCCTGTCCCGTGGGTACAGTGGGACAGCAGGGGCTGCCGTGGCCAGGGGGCTGCCCTCTCACCTGAGCTCCTGCTGAGTGGCTGTGCTGTCCAGCGTGTCCTCCAGCTCCGTCTTCAGGGCCTCCAGCTCCTCCCCCAGGTCTCGCTTCTGCTTCTCAGCCTTGTTTCTCGCAGCCCGTTCTGAGTCCAGGTCCTCCTGCAGGTCCGAGATGACACCCTCCAGCTCCCGGATCTTCTTCAGGGCATTGTTCTTTTGAGCAATTTCATCGTCAAGCCTGCCAGGGACATCACCAGAATGAAGACCCTGGGGCCCCGGCCCCCCCACTATCTCACAACGGGGCCTGACATGGCTTGCTGGAACCAACCACACTTATTCTATAGATGTCAAAATGTGTTCCACCCACATCCCCAAGACACACAGAGGCCTCACTGCTAAGTCGGACTGCCTGTAGGTTTAGGCAGGAAGTGAGTGCCAAGGCCTGATACAAAAGCAGGCCATTGGTGGGGGGGGTGGGAGGGTTGTGTGTGAAAATAAAGCAAAGCACCTTTCCCAGATTAGCAAGTGCCTGGTTCCCAGTAGGCACCTAATAGATGCCTTCTGAATGCACAGCAGCTACTCCCTCCTGGGAACTCTCTTTGTTCTTTCCTGGCTTTGCTCAAGCAGCTCCTGAGAGCCTGCTACAAGCAAAGCCCCTGGCCAGGTGCAGCTGGGGGAGAAGCTTAACCCAGCACTACTGGTCTGGTGGAGGGGTAGCCCTGCACTGAGGCAGGATGTGGGAAGTGCGGTTCAAACGGCATCACGTACTTTAGGAGTTTCGTGGAAGGGGGCTCCCTCCTGACTTCTTGACTTGGACCACGATGGGTGGGAAGGGACTGCACAAGGGAAGGCAGCAAGGCCAGGCGGAGCAGGAGGTGAGCGCTGGGACTCACTGTACTTGTGAACTTGCAAATGGGGGTGCAGGCAATGAAAAGGAAAGCTAAATGGTCACGTTGGGGTCAGACTGTGGAGGGTGGGTGGGCTTTGGGTGCCAGGCTGAGGAACCCGCTCCCCTGTACAAGTTCATGCCCGGTGGTGATTCTGGCTGATCACCCTAGTGCCATCACGTGGTACAAAGTGTGCAAGGAAAAGTCTGGGCCAGGGGAGCGATTAGAAAGCTCTGGGGCTCAAATCCCAGCTCTGCTTCCTAAACGCTAGGTGATCCTGTGCACGTTCCTTCTCCCTTGGAGTGGAACCTGCCCAGGTGCCTGGGAAGACTGCGCTTGAGCTTAGGAATGTGATGCCACAACAAGTTTGGAGGGAAGATAAGAAAGTCAAAGGCATGGTTCTGGAGGTGTGAGCAGGGTTGGGGGTGCTTGAAGGAAGCCTGGAGTGGGCTGGAGCTGGTCACCGAGGATAAGCAGGGCCCACAGCGACACGCCCGGCCCGGCCGCGCTACCTGGCCAGGGCGGCCTGCAGCTCCTCCTCCTTCTTGGCCAGCTGCATCTTCAGTTCGGCGATCTGGGCCTGGAGGTCGGCGATCTGCTCGTGGAGGTCACTGGCTTCCCCCTCCAGCTTCCGCTTCAGCTTCTCCAGCTCCTGCCGGCTCTTCTCCTCCTTCTTTAGCCGCACTGCAACAGAGCCGGGGGCTCCTCAGGGGGTGGGAACCACCCCAAAGACACCTGGGGGTGGGTGGGGATGAGCCTTTCTGCCCAGTTGTGTTGCATGAGGAAATGCACACGTGCACGCACATCCATCTCCCCACCCCGTAATCACTGCTGCCCAAACGTTATCCTCTGGAAGGAAAGTTAGTCCCACTAAGAAACATCTTCTATTATTAATGTGTGTGTTGACTTAGGGTGATTTGGGGTGCTCGGACAGAGCTAGAACACTCTTGAAATAATCTGCCCTTCTCAAATTTCCTTTCTGATTTTCCAGGTTTTCAAAAACTGCACTTCACAATGCCTTTGGGAAGACAGGTTACCTTCCAGTTCTGAAATCATAGATTCATGCTTGTTTTTCAGCTTGGTAAGATTCTTGGCTTTCTCTTCCTCTTCTGCAAGATTTGTCGTTAAGTCACTAACCCTCTCTTCCAGGAGTTTTCTCTCCTTTTTGAGGAAAGGAAAAGAAATATCATTGGCTTTTTTCCTTTCTACAGGACATTTAACTTCTAGTAATTAAAACCAAATACAACCTAGAGTTTTAAAAATGGCAAAGAGAAGTTTCTTGATAATAATACTTCTTAAAAACTTATCCAATTCTCTTCCCAAGCCTATCACACTTCATGCCCCATCCCACGGGGCCCCTTTCAGTTCTTCCCTTGTGCCAGTTCATCCCTGCCCCGGGGCCTTTGCACAGAGTGGACTGTCTGCCTGGGACATTCCTCCACCCCCCTCTTCCACTAACTACTCCTCACCCTTCAGGTTTCCACTTACATGTCACTTCCTCCAGGAAGCCTTCCCTGAATACCCCCACCTACATCCCTTAGTTCTCCACTCCTACAATCTGGTGAACACCTCTTTCAGAACCCTGCCTGCAATTGTAATCAATAGTAATTTGTATGGTTTTCTGTTTGCTCTCTCACTAGAGCATAAGCCTATGAGAGCAGGGTGCTCCTTCACCCATGCATCCCCTGTATGCACCACAAGACCGAGTCCCACTAGGTGCCTTGCTGATAGCTAGCTTAAAGAACTAAAAGGATCCAGTTTTCAGTGAGGCTGGTTAGTGGTTACTGACCAACCATAATGGTTTGCCCAGGACTTTCCCGGATTTGGCACTAAAAGTCCCACATCCCGGATACCCCTCAGTCCCAGGCAGACTGGGATCACTGGCTGCCATATTATCAACTAGAAGTGGTCAATCAGAATGTGGGAGAGGCCCCCGACTCTCAGGCACATTTGCCTGCCTTGCTACAACTTGGGGATTTCTACTCATTACAGTGTTTGTGAGAATCACTCCTTGGCTGATGGGACCACTAGGGACCCAGTCCAACACACACCTGCATCAGGAAAGCAGGCACAGGCTGTGCTGTCACCACAGGTGGTGGGGGGTTAGCCCCATGCCGAGCTTAAATACCTTGGGTGCCTCTGAACAAAAACAAGAGCCCCTGGGGCCCTTGGCCCTGGCGAGCCTGTAGTTTTCAGCACAGACACTCTGCCCACTCACTTTTGAGAGTTTATTGTTCTGATCATCCATGACCAGGATCTCGTCCTCCAGTTTCTTGATCTTGGCCTCAGCTGTGACTTTCTCGAGTTGTAGCTTCTGCCTCGCAGCTTCCTCCTCCTCCAGCTGTTCTTCCAGGTCCTTTGTGGGAAGGGAAAAGAATCATGGACTCACTTAAAACAAAGTCACTCTCAAGGTGCTCTGGGGATGGATGACCCCCGAGTACTCTTCTATCTCCTTCTGTGGGGAAGAAAAGGTCTTGGCAAGCCTCTCTTTTGTGAGGCCTCTAGCTCCTCAACTGTAAAGTGGGGAGAGAAGAATATTTCCAAATATTTCCAAGAGGCAGAGCCTTGAGTATGGGTTGGACTGAGTGACTCACTAATGAATAAAATAGAGGAAGTGATGGAGTGTGGCTTCAGAGACTAGGACATAAAAGGCTCTGCAGCTTCCTCCCTGCCCTCTCTTGGGCCGCTTGCTCTGGGGGATGCCAGCTTCCATGATGTGAGGACACTCAAGCAGCTTGTGGAGAGGCCCCTGGTTTGAGGAACTGAGGCCTCCCACCCAACAGCCGTATGCGGGCGCCATCTTGGAAGCGGCTCCTGCAGCCCCAGTCAAGCTTTGAGATGACAGCAGCCCTGGCCGACATCTTGACTGCAACCCCATGAGACCGAGCCATAGCCACCCAGCTAAGCCACTCTGATTCTGACCCACAGGAACTATGTGAAATAATAAATGTTTCTTGTGTTAAGCTACTAAGTTTTGGGGTGTTTTGTTATGTAACAACAGCTAAACAATATAAGTAACCACCACTCGGGGTTGCTATGAGGAGAAAAGGTGTTAGCAAATAAAAGGTAGGGCAGTAGAGCAGAGCAGGTTCTAGAGGTGTCCTGTGTTCAAATTCTGGCTCTAGCTGTGTGGCTTTGGGGCAGAAGGCCTTCTCTCTCCAAGGCTTAGTCCAACGGGGACACATGTCATCAGCTGCACCTCCTCAGACTGCAGCGTGGGTCAAGTGACTTGGAACCCAGCAAGGGTGGCCCCTGCAGTGCCTCACCAGCATCTGCTGGGCCATCTTCTTCTTTTCCGCCTGCAGCTGCTGGCCCCGGTCTTCCTCCTCCTCCAGGCGGGCCTCCATCTCGTGTAGGATCTCCTCCAGCTCCTGCTTCTTGGCTGCCAGCCGTACCCGCATCTCTTCAGCCTCCGCGTACAGCTCTGTCTCGGCCTGTAGCTGCTCCTGCAGCAGGTTCCTCTCCTCAGTCAGCTGCACACAGGTGGTGGGGAGGAGCCTGGTGAGCCCACGGGGGCACAGGTCCTGCCCTCCACCAAGGGCACAGTCCTCCTTCCCAGCCCCAGCCGTGCTCCCTACCTGCGTGTGCTTCTGCTCCAACTCCTTGAGCTCACTCTCTGCCTTCTGCTGCCGCTCTTTGGTCTTCTGCAACTCATCCTCCTTGGCCTGCATCTCCTCCTCCTGCCGTGTCACCTGCAGCAGCGGCTTTACCTGCACACACGCACGCGCACACAAACACACACACGCTCAGGTCAGCCTGTCGTCTGTTTTCATGGCAAAAGGAATACACTCTTGTTGAAATAAATTAGACCAGTGGTTCTCAACCAGCGACAACTTTGCACTCCAGGGGAAACTCGTCTACGTCTGGGGATATTTTTGATTGTCACAACTAGGGGCTGGGTTGGTGCTACTGGCCTCTAGTGGGTAGAAGCAAAAGATGCTGCTCAACATCCTACAATGTGCAGGACAGACCCACAACAGAGAATCATCTGGCCCAATATGTCAATACCACTGAGGCTGAAAATCCCCAAATTAGAGCAACACAAAAATGTGCAAAGTGAAAGGAGAAAATCTCCCTCTTCCCCTTTCAATCTCATCCTGAGACAGAGCTACTGCTGACAAATTTATATTTTCCCTTCCAAAGAAAACAAATCCTGACATCCTACCTCCCTAAAGTTATTAGTATTATTAGCATTTCCTTTCAGTCTTTCCCCTCCTCCCACATTTAAAATATATAATTGAAATTAAACTACCCAGTCTTATATGCTGCTTTCATTATTTAACATAATAAGATAGTGATCACCCCAAGTTGTTACATCCTGTTTATAGCCATCATTTTTAACAGTTGAAAAATATTCCACGATGAACTATTATTGAACTAATCAATCTGCTAGGGCTGGGCACTGAAATTTTGCTACTCTAAATAAAGCCATCCTAAATGCCTTTACTTTCTAATTTTCTTTATCTCAGGTGGTTTTCTGAGGACAGTTTTTCAGAAGTTGGGTCAAAAGGCATGAACATTTCCAAACAGCAGCTTCCCCAACTATTCTTTGCAGGCTGACTCCTAACTCGTTGTTTTCAAGCCCCCGCAACAGCACAATGGTGGCAGCCTCACCACAGTTTGCCATCATCTATTTATTTCTGTGATCATGGGTTTATCGCCTGCCCCCACCCCCGGCCCCACCCCGGCCACTCGACTGGCATCTCCCTGAGGACAGGGGCCCAGTGCCTTGTTCACCGCTGTGTCCCCAGCACCTAGCAGGCAACTGGCCCCCAGGAGTCACTCAATAAATATTTGCTCCACCCCAATGGTTTGTGCCAATGTACACATCTACACACTCAGGGCACATAAGAGGAAGCCTGGTCTACAGGAACAGAGTAGTAGGTCTTTACACGTGCATGTGTTACAACCACAAAACTGCGGGACCAATGTGCCCAGAAGCCTTTGCCTCTACCAGCAATAAAAAGGAATGAACACTAAAAAATAAAAAAATAATAAATAAAATAAATAAGGAATCAACAGTTAACACCACGACAAACTGGACGGCTCTCCAGAGAATTACACTGAGAAAAAAAAAAAAAAAAAAAAACCACTAATTCCCCAAAGGTTACATATTTATGATTTCCGTTTCTGTAACATCCTTGAAATGAAAAAATTACAGAAATGGAGAACAGATTCGTGGTTGCTGGGGGGTTAGGGAGGGGGTGGGCACAGGAGGGAAAGGGGTGTGATGAGGGTCCCCCGAGAGTAAGGGACAGGTTTCCTATCTGCACCGGGGCCACGGCTATAATCCACGTGCCATTGAGGAGTGGCCTTCTCAGGCTTGGAGAATCACCCATGGTCAAGGTTTTGGGTGTTTTTGAGCACGCCACGGTTGTACATCCACTTTTAACCATCTCCAGTTCACACCTGGAATGCCCACAGTGGGGAGTCAAGGTGGGGGGACTGGGAGGAGGCAGGGCGCCTTCTGGGGGGCGGGCCCCGGGCCACTGACACTCACTTTGGTGAAAAGGCGCCACCACTGCCAGTTCCGCAGCTTGAGGTAGGCCGCGCAGTTCCTCTGGATCACCTTCATGGCCGTCAGCTGCTGCTGCCTCTTGGCAAAGGCCCTGGGGGGCGGGAAGGCAGCACCGTGAAAGCCCCCCTCCACGCACTTCACCCCCCAGTCCCCGGCATCCTGACCCGCAGGGTCCCCAGACCAAGCCACGTCTGCCGGCTTATAATTTTGTGACTTGCATGGAGACGCTCTCCCTTCTCTCCAGCTCAGATTCTTCAGGAAGTCCCCGAGCACTACCAGCTCGAGCGTGTGGTCTGGGTACAGACAGCTTACATGGTCAGGAGGCAAACAGCCTTTTCAAGGCAAGGACAACCCAAGGCTCACAAAATGCCCTGGACTCAGCTATGGTCCAGGCACCACCCAGGAAACAAATCTACACTGCATCTTTCCTACAGAGACCCCCTCACTCCCCCAGCTGTGCCCTGCCTTCCCCAAAGCTGGGTTTCTGGCAAACCTATTCTTTCCCAGGATCTATTTTGGAAACCTTTAAGTGGAGATCCTGACACTGAAGCAACTCTTCCCATTTAAGGGTTATAGAGTTTGAGAAACCATAGAAGAGTGAGCACCAGCCTCTTGTCCCTGCTCCGCTGCCATCCTGGTCACCATCTTGGATGTGGGTGAACTTTAAGAATTAAGTTGCCCCAGTTAGTTTGGAGGTGGGAGGGCTGGTAGTGTATTCTCCTTGTGAAACTTAACAAGTTAGGTCTGTCTCTGGACCAAGGGCTCGGCTGATCTGGTCTTGACCATCTTGGTGCCACTCGGCAGTGAATCAGCAGACACAACAGGGGCTCTGCAGATGAGGGTGTGACTTATCCCTAATGATAATACAGGCTCCAGACCAAGAGCTCTCTCCCAACCCCCAGACAAGTCCTCTTCAAGGTGTGACTCTCATCCAGCAGCCAGTAGAAGAACATGAGGCTCAGAGAGGTAGAGTAACTTGTCCAAGGTCACCCAGCAAATAAGTGGAGGAGCAAGGACGAGAACCCAGGTCTAAAACTCCAGAGCCCATGCACTTCCCTGCCCTGCACTTATGCATCTATTGAAAGGGGCAGCATTTTTACCCCTCAAGAAAAAGCTGCCATTCAATTGATGAAGCTTCTGAAACTAGACGGCCTCTCAGAATTGGGGAATGAGAACACAAGGCCAGAAACCACCCCCTAATTTTTTGTTTTTCTGGTCTGTGCTTATGGTGAGGTTATTAGGACACGGGACACAGTCTTTACTTTCTGGCCAGATAGCCGCGGCACATGGCCTGGAACGCCATGATGATATCTGTGATCTTCAAGTCCCGTTCCTCTTCCAGGTGGGCCAGGACCCCGGTTCGGAAGAAGATCTTGCTCTGCCCGATCCTGTACAAGTTGGGGTCGAGTTCTAGGGCTTTGATCTGCAGAAGGAAGGAGAAGAAAAGTTCCCGTGCTGAGCTGCGCCTTTTGAGTGGTGGTTGTTTAAGAAGCATCCCCACCCCATAGCAGAGCGGCCAGAGGCTGGGAGGTGGGCAGTTTGATTTCTGGGGAGGGTCCCAGACCAGACTCACCATGAGAATGCAGGCCTGCTTCCCGTCCATGAAGCCTTTGGGAATGGCGTTTGAGGCCAGGATCTCGTAGCTTGAAACACAGGGTGGAAGTCAGAGTGCACCTTATCGCTTGTCCCTCCACCCCGCCCCCGTCACCCCCGACCCAGCACTGGGCCCCAGCAGGCTCACCGTTGGCGGAACTCCTGGAAGACGATTCTGTTGGGGAAGCCCTGGCGACAGATCCGGATGCCTTCCAACACCCCATTGCACCGCAGCTGCTCCAGCACCAGGAACGCGTCCAGCTTACCAGACTGCGAGGGCGAAAGAGGGCAGTGACCACGGGAGCTGGGCCAGGGGGTGGGCAACAAGCCTAAATCCCAGGCCTGGATGACCAACGTGGTCAGCTCAGGGGGGATTAGCTGAGGCCCAAACGCGGTCTTGGCTGAGGGGTCAGGTGCACCGGAGCTCACCTTCACTGGGTTTTCAGGCCCTTTAACGGGTGCCTTTTGCCCCATGAGCTCTTCATGCTTGGGGGCACTAGCATCACCTAGATAGAAACTAAGGCTCCATCCCTGTTACCTCCTTCTCCCTTCCCTTCCTGCCCAGCACCAAGTTCTATAGCTCCTACCTCCCAATTGTCTCCCCAGTCTGCCCACCTCTCTCCACCCCCACTGCCACTGTCTTCACCTCACCACCATCTTCTCCTGCCTGGGCAACCTCCACAACCTCCTGCCTGGTTCTCAGCCTGCAGTCCCACATCTCCAGCCTCTAAAATGATGTCATACCCCCGCTTACAAGCCCCCAGTGAAAGGAGGCCACACTCTGGTCAGCTCACCAGGAACTCAACCATCTAGCTCCTGCCTCCCCCTTCAGCCTCATATCCAACCCCCCAATCCCTGCCTCACACCATCACATGCCAATGACACGGAACTACCTTCACTTCCCACCTCCACACTTTGGCTTACCCTGGTCCCTCTGCCTAGGGTGCTTCCCCACCCCTGCTCCATTTCACCGGAAGACGCCCGCTCATTCTGCAAGTGTACATCCTCTCGGAAGCTCCCGTGGAGCCCTGGGGCTGCAGTGGAAGATCCAGCTCCTTGGTGTTCTCCTATTTTACCACATTCCACGGTGGCTATCAGCTTGGGTAGTGACCTGTCCCACTAGGTCAGGATGTCTCAACCCCAGCACAGTTGACATTTGGGGCCAGATAATCCTTTCTTGTGGGGGACCATCCTGTGCATTTAGGACGTTGAATTTACCATCCTTGGCCTTGACCTGCTAGATGCCTGTAGCACCCCCTACTCCAGGTTCTGACTACCAAAAATGTCTCCAGACATTGTCAAGTGTTGCTGGAGAACAAAAACCTCCCCTTCCTGAGGATATCTGCTGGATTATGAGAAATCTGCAGGCAAGGAGAACACCTTACCCAGCGCTCTATTCCTAGCACCTGGCGCAGGTAGGACAGCTCAGTAAACATTTACTGGAAGAGTGAATGAATGAATGAATGAATGGGGGCCCATTAGGGCAACTCCAAGGCTGAAAACATCTCTGGCTACATCCTATTTTCTTCCCCCTGCCTCCTTCAGCCTCCAAGGATAGGGACGGGTACCAAATTCCAACACCCTTCCACGCAGGGCGCACGGCGCCCTCAGGCGGGGAGGGTCGGGCCTCTCCCCCTGCACCCTCCCACCCCAGTCTGCCTCAGTGCCTCCCCGGCCCCTTCCCCCCAGTGCCCGGATGCACCCAGAGCTCCCCCGGGAGCCTCTCTGACGCAGTAGACCGCGCTCCGCCGGGCGCCTCACCCTCTTCTCGTGGTTGGGGATGATGCAGCGCACAAAGTTGGGCGCGGTGTTGCGCAGTGTGGTCATGAGCTTCCCGAGCTGCTCCTTGTACAGCTGCCCCACCGTGCGGAACATGCCCTTCTTGGTCTTGGAGGCGCTGGGCAGCGAGCTCTCCGTCATCTTGGCCATCTGGTCCAGCCCCACGATGCGGTCCACTGCGGGGCACGGCAGGGGCGGCATCAGCGCTCGGCCCTCCCACGGCCGCCCACCCCCCACAGCCGACCTGGAGGGGGTGGGTGGCCTGCAAGGACCCCTGCGCGGAGGTCTCCGTGCCCTCTCATTCTTTCCTTTGCCAGCCAACGCCTTATCTCTACCCAACCCCCCACCCTCCATCCCCCCATCCCTCCACCCCCTCATCCCTCCACCCCCCGTAAGGCGGAGGTATGGGAGGATTGTCTTCTAAGTATTATCAGTTTGGGGAACCCCATGAGCCCCTGAGTGGTGGGTAAAAAATGAAATTCTCTCTGACATTGCCTCAGAGACCTGGAGTAAATTCTGCTCTTGCCACTGGCTCACTGGATAGCCTCGGCCCAGTGTACCACTTTGTGCCTCAGTTTCCCTATTTACAAAATGGAGGAAATAACAGCCTCTACCTCATTGGGCAGGAAGATGTGGATACAGCAGTGGAAGCCCCAACCTCCATGCCATCATTCAATCCTTCATCCACCAACAAATCCTTATTGAGAAACTACTATGTGCCAGGCCCTGGGGATACAGCCCTGAACAAAACAGACACCACCACTCCCCCAGCATACACACACACACCTGCACACCCAGGGGGTTCATAATCTTTGGCTATCCTAATGGAAGGAGACAGACAAGCACATGTATAAATATAAAATATCTCAGGTAGTGAAGAGTACATAGAAGGAAAATAAAGAAATATAGCAGGGTAAAGAGAGAGAGAGTGGTGGGGTGCTATCTTAGGGTGATAGGGGTTCTCTCTGATAAAGTCATATTTCAGCAGAGACCCAAAGGAATTGAGGAAGCTGCCATGCAGATATCCAGCTGCCCCAGGTGCTAAAGATCGACTCACATCCCTCCCAAAGGTGCATTTAAGTCCTAAACTCCGTTCCTGCAGATGCAAACTTATTTGTAAACAGGATCGACAAAGATCCTATTGGTTATCGCAAGGTGGAACTGAGTCAGGGTGGAGCTTAATCCAATATGACTGGAATCCTTATAAGCACAGGACCTTTAAAGACAGTCAGGAGGAGACAGATGGGGAGAGGTATGACCATGTGATGCACGCAGAGGTCGAATTATGGATTTGCCCGCAAGCCACCATCAGAATGCTACCGACTTCAGAGGAAGCATGGCTCTGACAACACCTTGATTTTGAACATCTAGCCTCCAAAACTGTGAGACAATAAATTACTATTGTTTAAGCCAACCAATCTGTTATAGCAGCCCCAGCAAACTAAGACACCAGGAGAAGAATATTCCAGGCAGGAGATAAGACAAACATCCGTAAGTGTTCAGCAAAGAGCAGCTAGAAATATTATTGCAGGGATTCTTTTTCTTTCCAAATGGAATGAAAGACTCCCCCCAGCCCAGCAGGGGCTGCATGGACCCAGCTCAACCCACTGGCACGGGACTGCACTATTTACTCAATTAAGGTCCAGTGTAATAAACTCTTTGCTTGTTTGTCTCTCCCACAAGACTGGGCTCCCTGAGGGAAGGGCTCTGCTGAATGCATCAGGGATTCCGGGGATGGTGTAGGTCCAGGGTAAGATGCTATGACGGGGTCCCAGTGCCTGGCACATGGGTGACTGCTCAGCAATGTTAGCACAACTGACTTCCCTGGAGCATTTTCTACCTAAAGCAAGGGCGGCCAGTCCCATAAGCCCCAGGCCCACAGGCTCTTTGAGCCAAGAAAGAAACCTGCTATGGACATGATGCACCACAACAGCAAACCCCACCCCTAACAATCATTACTGCAACCAACGTTTATTAAGCACTTGCTTTGGGCCAGGCAGGTGCTAAGCACTTCATATGGGTTATCTAGAGGTTGGTTCTCAAAATGAACCAAAATGTGGTCCCCAGACTGGCAGCTTCAGCATCGTTTGGAAGCTTTTTAGAAACACACGTTCTCATGCCCCACCTAGACCTACTGAATCAGAACCTCTGGGGGTGGAGCCCAGCAATCCAGGTTTTAGCAAGCCCTCTGGGTGACGCTGAGGCACACTCAAGTTTTAGCACCACTGGTCAAATTTAACCCTCCTAATAATCCTAGAAAGAGTGGGAACTATTACTGCTTCCAGTTTTACTAATGAGAAATTTGAAGCTTAATCAGCTTACATGACTTGTCAGAGATCACATGGTTAGTAAGCAGAAGAGACAAGGTATGAAGTTAAGTCTTTAGGACTCCTGAATTAGGGCTCTCTAAACCACCATGCCCCAGACACTGCTTCCTCCATCTGCTGCCTGAGCCCAAACCTCAGGACCTTTTCCCTGGGATCCATGTGTGGGGTTGAGGGGCTCAGGGCTCACCAATCAGGAAAATAAGTGGTTGAGTGTTTCAACAAGACGTCACTAGGACATGCCAACAATACCCAACATCAGGTGTGGGCATCGGGGACAGCTGGAAGAGGTCTTGCATCTTCGGGAGTCAATTACCCCACTGAAAGCAACAACCAGAGCTGGGAGGGCCTGGCCGTCTTTCAGAATTTCCATTTCTTCTTGAGTCAGTTTTAGTACTTTGTGTTTCTATGAATCTGTCCATTTCATCTAGGTTATCTAGCTCGTTGGCATACAATGCTCACAGCGTTCTCTTTCAATCCTTTAACTTTCTGTAAGGTCACTAGTAACGTCTCCACTTTCATTTCTGATTTTAATTGTTTGCATTGTCTCTTTGTGGTTTCTTTTTTGGTCAGTCTAGCTAAAGGTTTACCAATTTTGTTGATCTTTGCAAAGAACCAACTTTGGGTTTTGCTGATTCTCTCTACTGTTTTCCTATTGTCTATTCCGTTTGCCTTACCATCTTTCCACAGGTCAGCCACAAACTTGTCGGAGGAGGCGTTGAGGAGGGAAGTCACGTTGTCATTCAACGGGTCCATGTTCTTGGTCAGCCACTCGTTCGCGTTGTAGTCCACCTGCCAGAGACCCCGGGCCGGCCCACCAATCAGAGCCCTCGCCTCAGTTAAAAGGTGGGGGCGGGGCCTGCTTCCCTCCCGGATCTTCCCAGGTCGGGCAGGAAATGACGCAAGCAGCCGCCATGATGGGGGGATCCATAAACGCCGGTGAAGGTACCAACAGATCAAAATCTTAAAGCGCCTGCTGCACGCAGTAAGTCATCCACAATGGCCGCCATTGCTGGGAACGACTGGTCACTATTCCGTATATTCTAGTAACCCTCTCTGGTGGCCTTATTTCTCCAGAGCCCAGCATGGTGGCTGCTGAGCTAGGAGAGATTCAGAGATTTTATCATGAGAAATACCCTCTCCTTCACATCCAAAATTCTCCTGTCATTCAGAGAAGCCTTGAAAAAAAATTGATTTTTAAATTAAGTTTGGGGACCTCTTTTTTCCTCTCTGATGAACATAATTTTTGTAACTTGGAGATTTTGATACCCGGATGCACAGGTAAAGGATAGAAGGCCTCTTAAATTCCTGACTTGTACACTGCGAGTGGTATAAGCCTTTTATTATTGTCACTGGGAAATGAAAGGGACCAATAAAATAGCTCTGGTGGATTACTGTGAGATGTGGGTTGTAATGTTGACGGCCAGGACTGATCTGAAAGGGGGCTGAAAAAAGACGCTTATGAAATAGGGAAAAGAAAAGTATTCCCTCTAGATGCTCGATGGGGCGTACATACCTTGAGTATATTTTTTTGGTAAAGGGCCAGATAGTAAATATTTTAGGCTTTGTGGCCCAGTAAATATTTTAGGTTTTGCAGGCCATTAGTCCCTCTCATAACCACTCAACTCTGCCTTGTGTAAGCACAAAAGCAGCCACAGGACAGTACATGAACAAATGGGTGTGGCTGTGTTCCAATAAAACTTTCTTTACAAAAACAGAGCAGTGGGCCAGACTTGGTCTGTAGCTGTAGTTTGCCAACCCCTGGTGTAGGACATTATCTGTTCCCATGAGGCAGTGGAGACACCATGGAGTCAATAAGATAAGATTCTATAAGCCTCACTAAGTTATGTCTTTTCTACATTTTCTACCGAGGACCCTCTGAAGCTGTAAGAGAAGGTCTTGTACAATAGCAGCTCTGTGTAATGATGATAATGATGATGATAATGACGATGACACTATCCCAGACTTCCCCAGATGGCACAGGCCTGCACTGGCAAACCCACGGTCATGATAAGGGATTCTTATTGAATCCAAGATCAGGTTTATGGGTCACCCCATTCCAGTTGGCTCTTCCTGTTGGGTTTAACTTGCAGCAGGAAGGATTTAGAGTCTACCTAAGAAAATTTCCTGGACACCATGGTTGAGATATATGAGATGCTAAATCTTGTCCCTTACAGATGCTTAAAAAAAGGCATATATGGGACCTGGTTGAGATTCAACACACACCAGATGCCTTTGGAGTTCCCATCTAGTCCAAGAGTTCTGCCATTCCCAAATTTATTCCTTTTCTAAGCACCTAGCCTGCCATTCCCACTGGAACAGAGACAGCCCTGGGGCCTGTGGCTGGTACCTTCCCGGCGTAATGGATGATGGAGAACTCAGTTTTGTCCTTGAGCTGCTTGGGTTTCTGGAACTTGGGGTGGCTGCCCTGCTCTGTACACAGCTTCTCCACGAAGGACTTGTCTGTGGCTTTGGGGAACCAGCACTCCTCATCCAGCAAGGCCAGCACACCTGGAGGGTTGTTCTGCAGAAGATGAGTAAGGTGGGGTCAAAGCCAGGGCAGGAGGGCACCCCAGCCTCAGGCTCCCCAAAGAGCTGGCCACCCAAACATCATTCTCAATGCACAGGTACCCCCTACTTCCTTTACGAATTTGACCACATATAAAGATGGATTTATGACCACCCCCACCCCCCTCCCCCTAAAAAAAAAGATATATTCTCAAATTACTGTGTCCAGCGGATCCATACAAGGGATTAAAAGCTGGCGCCAACAGAACAAACTTTGTTTGCTGCTGCTGCCTTCTAGTGGCCAACACACAGAACAGCACACCGATTTCACAAGTTTTCCTCCTTGCTTTACCCAACAATTCACCTCAGCGTTCCTTTTAGCAAAGCATTTCCTTGTGTCTGAGACATTCTAAACAAAGGTGTCAGGAGCGCTGCCAAATCTGCATGTGCCATTCCCTCTTCCAGAATGTTCTTTACTTTCTGGACTCAGCTGAAATGTCAGTGCCTCAGAGAAGCATTTCCTGACTGCCCTGTCCAAGCGAGCCTTTCTAAATGACTCTCCATTTTGACCTCCTTGGGAGTTTTAGTTCTTTAGCTGTTTGTCTGGTTTCATTGTCTATTCCTCAAGGAGGGCAGGGATTGTGTCTGACTTGTTCACAGTTACATCCTTAGCCATTAAGAGATGGCCGAGCACGTAGCAGGTGTTCAGCAAATATTCATTCAACAGTTATTTATTGTGCACTTACTATATGCACTGTTCTAGAAGTAACCTTGGCAAACAATGAATGAATACAGAAGGGAAAAGGAAGGGAAGGGAAAAGCAAAAGAAAAAGAAAAGGAAGAAAAGGGAAAGAAGGAAGGAAGGGAAGCGAAGGAAGAAGGGAAGGAAGGAAAGAAAGAAAAAATGAGAAAATACCTTTGATATTAAAATGTGGGTTAACAAAAAGTGTGATTTAGTTCACAGAGATTCAGTCTACAGCCTATCAGGACCTGGTGATGGGGAAAGCCGTGCACACGTGGAGAGCGTGCTGGGTCCACGTGTCAGCTACGGGAAGGCCTTATGTGTGTGCAAGTGGGGTGTGGGCAGGTGGCCAGGCCCGGCCCCTCACCGGCCGCTCAATGAGCTCGATGCAGGGCTGCAGGTCCAGCCCGAAGTCGATGAAGTTCCACTCAATGCCCTCGCGCTGGTACTCCTCCTGCTCCAGTATGAACATGGTGTGGTTGAACAGCTGCTGCAGCTTCTCGTTGGTGTAGTTGATGCACAGCTGCTCGAAGGAGTTCACCTGCATGCCAGACACCAGGGAGGGTCTGGTGAGCTCCTCAGTACGAAGGTGGGGGGCCCGGCATCCAGAGACACTCCACCTTGGAGAGAGCCCTGGGGCCTGACACCCTTTAGCCAAGAGCCTGTTCCAACAGCTCAGCACCCAGTGAGGGCCTGGGCCCCAACCAAGGCTGCCCAGGGTTCAGAAGGGCTGGCAGAATTTCTCTTTATTTTATACTACTCTACTCTGATGTCACACAGCCCTCACACATGCAGTTTTAAGGCTGCTTCTCTCTTCCAATTGCACAATGAGTGTTGTCACCCTTGTTTTACAGTTGCGGAAACTGAGGGTCAGAGAGGGAGTAACTCTGTAGTAGACACATTTTGGGGTATCTGTCACTCCAAGATCTTCCCTTTCTCTGAGAACTTCCACCCTTGGGGGTGGGATGCAGTAGCCATGTTTATGCTAGGTTAAGTGCTGCAAGACCCTGGAAACAGTGATTGGCTCAGAGATGACCGTGTGGCCCAAGGCAAGTGAGTAAAATGAGACTCATTTCTAAGATTTTGGTTGGAATTGTTGGGAAAAAGATGAGCTCCTTTTTCACCAGGGCTCCTGAGAGGCAGTCTGGAGCCGTGGCAGCCATTCTGCCACCATGAGGGGAGAGCCTGCTTGAGAATGGAGCCAGAATGGAAGGAGAGAGAGAGATGGCAAGAGATCAGGTCCTGCCTATTGGAGCCAAGCTGTACTTCTGGCCTCCACAGGTCCACAAATCAGTACATTCCCTGTGGGATTTCTTTCTCCCACACTCAAGGGTCTTACCTTAACTAGACAGCCTCCAACCCGATAGTGGCCATCTGTCTGCCATTCTCTAAAATAATCACTCTCTAAAATAATCACTTCTCCAAGACCACGGCTGTCATGATCCCGCCAAGCTGTACCTCAAAGATCTCAAATCCAGCGATGTCCAGGATCCCCAGGAATGAAGCCCCTTGTCTGTGGGTCTTGTCCAGGGCTTTGTTCACACGGGTGAGTATCCAGCGGAAAAGGCGCTCGTAAGTGGCTTTGGCCAGGGCCTCGACGGCAAAATCGGCCTGCAGGGGTGAGCAGGGGGAATGCGGTTATCCCCGGGGACTGCATTTTCACATGAGCCAGGCTGGTGGTTCAGATTTTTATTTTCCCCCCCAATATACTTGGTCCTTACAAAACAAATTAATGAAAACAAAAGGAAGTGACACCATCTTGACAACCAGCAGAAACAAGCAGCAAGCGAAAGAGTGGTCAGACCTAAGTAATGACTGGGTAGATTGTTAAGTGCCTCCCTGCAGGGGGACTGTGGAATCTGTCCCATCCTGGGGACCATTCAGAGGTAGGCAGACATGTTTCTAGAAAGGGACACAGTCATTTCCACAGACAAGTCTCTTAGGTCAAACCTCATCCGTACCACCAAGAGATCAAGATAAGGACATGAGCAAGGGATTCTGATGTTCTTGCTTCATACCGGATCCTCAGAACCTGACCTGGGGCTTTGAAATAGGCATTGGATGGATGGATGTATAAAGAGAGGGACACATGAATGTGCAGATGGACGGATAGATGAATAGATGAATGGATAGATGAATAGAGGGGTGGGTGGATGAATAGATGGATAGAGGGGTGGGTGGAAGGAAGATTCTGCAAGAATAAACGGTGAGTGCATCATTACCTGTTCTTTGGTCTGAGCTTTCTGCACCACATCTCGACCAACTTTGATACGTGGGGTCAGGATGGATCTGGTGAAATCCGTCACATTGATTCCCATGAGGTGGCAAACTTTCTGAGCAGCTGGATGAGGAAAAGAAGCATCTTGACTCCAACACCAAAGAGAAGGCTTACAAAGGAAGATGCATCACATGGATATTTATGATCTGTATATATGGTGGTTTCTCCAGGAGATACGGAGCACGATAGGAGAGAGCTTAGCATGAAAGAGTCCTAAAAGCTTCTGTCCCTCGTGACCTCGCCCCAATGTTTTGTGAAGAAGCAATGATGAGGGTGGAGAGGAGGGTATACCCCAACTGGGGGCTTAGGGTCAGACAGTTCTAGGTTCAAGTTCTTGCCCCCTGCCCACTTCCTAGACATATTACAAGCGATGTAACCTCCCAGAACCTTGCTTTTCTCAGCTTTCGAAAGGGGCAACTATTTGGCACCTTGCTGGGTTGTCATCAGGATTAAATAAAGTCAGGCATATAAAGGGCCAGACAAACGGTAACTGTTCAATAAACACTTGTTCAAGGTTGTGTGTTGCAGCATTGTTTGCAAAGCAAAATGTTGCAAACAACCTAAATCTCCATTAATATGAGGGGGAACAAGTACAACAGAGCATTTTCATAATATGGAATTCCAAATAGGAGTTGAAAGAATGAACTCTCTTTTTCTCCTTCTCTCTAGGCTAGTGGTTCTCAACCAAGGATGATTTTGCCCCCACTCCTGCTCCGGGGGACATCTGGCAATGTCTGGTGACATTTTTGATTGTCAGAAGTTGGTGCAGGAGGGGGAGGTGCTACTGGCACCCAATAGGTAGGGGTCAAAGATGTTGCTAAACATCCTACAATGCACAGGACAGCCCCCACCCCCACCCCCAAACTTCCTGTCCCAAAATGTCAATCGTGCCCTGGTTGAGAAACTCTGATCTAGACAATACAATGATGTCTATAGTGTGATATTATTTATGTAAATTAAAAACACATCCACAAAGCATCATTCTATAATGTTCAGATACACGTATGTCAAAGTATAAAAAGAGACTGGCAGGGCACATAATATAACACAATTGTGGGTTCTAGGGGCACAGGTGCAGGGAGGAGAATGGGAAGCCAAGGAGCACCAGTGGCACCTGCACTGTTTTACCTCATCTTAAAGAAGAACAAATATTATAAAATATTCACAAATGTCAATTCTGGATAATGGGCATGTGGATTGCTGTTATATTATTGCATGCACGTCTGCATTTAAGAACTTTTCTCAAAAAATGAAAAATAAAAACAAATCCACAGTTAACTGCTTTCTTAAGGGACAGCTTTCATGTCTGAGATGGACGAGAGATTTTAGGATACATTTCCATCTGTTTGTAAGAGTGCTTTTTGTCTTTCTCTTTCCCAGAAGGTTTCTCCTTGGAGTGTGCATTCCTTTAACTCCCTGTATTTTGGGAGTTTAGTACGTAAGAAACAATAAATAGGTAACAAGGAGTGAGCTCTGGGCAGCTTGGAAAAAGCTTACAGGACGTAAGTGGACAAGAGCTGGGCAGGCTGGGAGCCTCCGTTTCCCCTTGGCTTTGCTACCAACAAGCATAGTGGCAGCCAGAACAATCTTTCCCAAACATTAAACACTGCTTATTTACAGGTAGGAGTGTCAGGCTTAGGAAAAAATAGATACAGGATGCCCCGTTAAATTTGAGTTTCAGATAACAACAAATACTTTCTAGTATAATTATTTCCCAGCTATTGCATGGGTTATACTTCTAATAAACCTACTTTATAATTTATCTGAAATCCAAATTCCACAGGGTATCCTGTATTTATCTGGCAACACTAGTTGCGGGGACACTTAAGGTCTGTGTCCCCAACAAGACTGTACGTACCACAGGAACAGGGTCTGGGCCTCTCTTGTTTCCTGCTATATCCCAGTGCTCAGCACATATTAGGTGCTCAGGAAATATGTGTTTAACAAAACAAATGAGTCGGTGGAGAGGGCAGGGTGGTGATTCCCAGGGCTCTTCTGGTCTAAAACTATCAGTTTCTTTCTACCTCTGATTACACATTAGGGGCTTCAGTGGTGAAAAGTTTGAAAAGAAGAGAGAAGTCAGTGATAGAAACCCAGCCCAGCTCTTATTACTATCCAGATACCCTCCATCCAGAAAAATAACTGAAAGGCAGTGAACTTCCCTTTCATCCTCAAAGTTGCCAGATATTGGGGAAGGGCAGCGAGTACCTGTGTTATCAGGCATGGATGCCTGGTCTGTGTTTCTCTCCTTCTTGAAGACAATGTTTCCAAGCTGCAGGACAGAGGACACCACCCTCAAAATGGCTGAGGTGCGGAGAGAAGAGCAGATGAGACACAGACGTCAACACCAGGGTGCTTTAGAGATTCGGAGTCTAAAAGTCACTGGAGACAGAGTCAACCCACGTTCTTCCCCTGAAGAGACTCAGTTCTGAGCCCCTGAACCAAGCAGAAAGCAAAACTACCCCTAAGTCCCTGCCAACAAGAGGGAAAACTTGGGCAGAGGTGGGGTTGAGTATTTTCAGATTCTGCTATGATGGAATATTATACAGCAGGGATTGGGACACTAGGGCCTGTGGACCAAGTCCAGCCCACCATCTGCTTTTATAAATAAAATTTCATTGAGACAATCACACTCGCTCATTACTTATTTTATGCAGCTGCTTTCATACTACAGTGGCAGGGTTGAATTGCAAAGAAATCATATGTCCTGCAAAGCCTAAGACATTTACTCTCTCATACTAGAGCAAGAAGAGCCTATTATGCTGCAGTCAGATGAAATATATTGGTTATATACCCCAGGATTTTTCCAGTGTGTAGCATATGTACCACTGAGGTATGTAGGATGGACGATTTCAGGTAGTAGGTGAACATTTTCAAACATTTTCATAGTTTGTTATATGTTCTAATTTATTAGAGACAGTATAACCTGGACATAAAATTCATGATTTTGCAGGCATTGTTGTTTAGGACAAAACCACAGTGAGTAGGCTGTAGAAATCCACCCTATGCATAAAAATATTAAGCTAGCAACAATACAGATGGACTCTGGAAATGGCATCAATTGCAAATTATTGAAGTCTGAGAGATGGATCTGGAGATTCCTGGGAGGGTTTAGTAAAGAACATTCCCCTTGGTCAGGGCCATTTTCTCCAAGCACCCATACCAGGTGGCTGCAGTTAGGTGCCTGTGCCGGTTTGGATGCATTATGTCCCCCAAAACGCCATGTTCTTTGATACAATCTTGTGGGGGCAGATGTATTAGTGTTGATTAGGTTGGAACCTATTGACTGTTTCCAAGGAGATGTGACTCAATCAACTGTGGGCAAGACCTTCAATTGGATAACTTCCACCCATTCAGGGTGGGTCTGAATTAGTTCACTGTAGCCCTATAAAAGCTCACAAACAGAAGGACCTCCGAGTGCTGCAGCTGAGATACACATTTGGAAGACGGCCGTTGAAAGCTGACAGCTGACATTTTGGAGAACGCCATTTTGAAACCTGGGAGCAAGCAGACACCAGCCACATGCCTTCCCAGCTAACAGAGGTTTTCTGGATGCCAATGGCTTTTCTCCAGTGATGGTAACCTATTGTTGATGACTTACCTTGGACACTTTATGGCCTTAAGAAACCCAACCCAGACTTAAGAATGTGACTTTGTAACTGAATAAACCTCCTTTATAAAAGCCAATCCATTTCTGGTGTTTTGCAAAACAGCAGCATTAGCAAACCGGAACAGTGCCCCTTCTTCAGAGGGGCCTGGCACTCCCTCGGAGGTGGGAAACACTGGATGGCGGTGTGGAATTGGTCTAGGGGAGCACATGGCAGCTCGGCACACGGGCACAGGAGACTGGGGGACATGGTTATTGGTTTGTCCAAGATTAAAGGGCTATAAACAGAGTAGCAATCCCCCAATTTCCAGTAGTTCTATATCCAAATACCATCTTGCCTTCCATCCCATCAGATTCCACCTACTTGACTGTAATAGATTTATGCTCAGCATTCTTTAGTGTCCCCCTTGATTCTAAAAGTCAGTACCTATTTCCTTTTACCCAGAAAAATCAACAATATACCTGACTGTCGTGCCTCAAGGATTTACAGAGCCTCCTATTTCTTTCAGGTTCTCAGTTAGAATCATCAAAACATAAACTTCCTGCAAGGGTCTACTTTAACCTAGTATGTGGATGACCTACTAATTTGTTCTAAAACTAAGGAGGCTTGTGAGAAAAATTCCCTTCACTTACTAGAGGCATCGGCCATAAAGGGACATAAAGGTATCCATGGATAAACTACAATTTTGTCAAAGGGCTATACAATATTTAGATCATGATCTATCTCAAGAGGGGAAAAGATTAACTCCCAATAGGCTCAGCACCATTCAAAACTTCCCTAGGCCAGTCATGAAGAGGCAACTTAGGGGATTCTTAGGGTTGTCTGGCTATTGTCGGCAATGGATAGCTAATTTCTCAGCAGTAATAACCCCATCCCATGAACTTACTAAAACTAGTATTCCAGAACCCCTCCCCTGGGCTGATAATGCAGAAAAGGCATTTATCCAACTAAAGACAGATTTATCACAGCCACCTTCTCTGGGACTTCCAAATTATGATAGGAATATCTTCTACATGAGAGAGTTGGACATGCTTTGGTAGCCTTAACTCAGAAACATGGAGACAAGCAGAGATCTGTCACTTATTATAGCTTAACCGCTGACCCAGTCACCAAGGCCTATCCATCTTCTCTTAGGGCAGTTTCCAAAGCTGCTAAACTGGTTGAGACTTTAGCCAACGTGGTTCTACATTCTCCCCTACATCTAAGGGACCCCCATGCAGTACAAGCCCTTCTTCAAATGCGAATACCCAACATTTTTCTCCTAGAACCTTGACCTCATATGGAATCCTTTTACTGATCCTTTCCCATATAACTATCCATCAATGTAATTCCTTCTATCCAGCCACACTCCTTCCTCTCCTGGGGGAAAGTCAGCCCCATGACTGCTTGTCCCTCATTTGTGAAACTTTCTACTCCTGGGATGGATCCCAGAGACACTCCCCTCTAAATCCTGATCTGATTCTTTCCATAGTGGAAAATAGGAACTATCAGGGGATCTTCTGCAATAACTACTTCCCAGGAACCTCTTGAATATAAACCCTTACCCAAGGCTAAATCAGCCCAAATGGCTGATTAATAGCTCTGACTAAAGCTTGTAAATTGACAAGCTCAGAGAGTGAACATTTATAGAGATAGTTAATATGCGTTTGGTATAATCCATGACTTTGGAAAGCTTTGGAAGCAAAGGAGATTCATGACATCTGCATGGACTCCCATAAAAAATGGCCTTCTAGTAAATGACCTCCTCAAGGCTTTAAAATATCGAAGAGAGGCAGCCCTTTTAAAACTAGAGGCTCACTCAAGGAAAGGCTCTGAGGAAAATAAAGGAAAAGCTTTGTCTGATCTCTATGCTAAAGGGCAGCACAAACAACAATGCCGGGTCAAAAGCTTATGATCTAAAAACCTGTAGACAAGATTAAGGAAGATAATCAAGGGTCCCTAAGTACAATTCAACAATTGGCTTCTGAAATTGAAAAAAAAAAAAAAAAAAAAAATTGGCTCAGAGCTGGATGTGCCCTCCATTCTGATGGGCTCTTTGGGGTCCCAGGACAGCTGCCTGGTAGCATCTGTGTCCCTAAAATGGCCCATAGCCAAGACCGTACATGAATATGCTCGCCACCACCCAGAATCCCTCATTTCACCTCTAAAAAGTCATCGTGGGGGACTTTCAATGAGAAGCAAGGCAAGTGTATGAGTCATGTTCCATCTGTCAATTACATAACCCCAGTAAAACTGTAAAGGTTTACCTCAAGCAAAAGGGCCCTTTGAACATCTCCAAATGGACTTTATGCATCTATTCCCTTCTATGGGATATGACTATGTCCCTATTATCATATGTCTATCTTCTGAATGGATAGAGACTTTTCCTTGTCACAAGACTACTGCCCTCACAGTAGCTAAAAAGCTACTAGGTTTTGTTTTCCCCACATGGGGAATTCCTGCTATTCTCTCAAGCTATTTAGGTACCCCTTATACTGGAGCTGTAATCAAGGAACTTTGTAAGCTCTCACCCATCAACCAAAAGCTTCCCTGTCCCTACCATCCTCAATTGTCAGGAAATATAGAAAGAAGAAATGGTATCTTAAAACTTAAATTAGGTAAATTAGCTGATTCCCTCTTTCTACCTTGGTCTAAGGTTCTTCCTTTAGCTTTGATGGCCATAAGATCTAGCCCGTTGGGAAAACACTCTGTCATCCCTTGCAATCATAATGGGAAGACCCAAGAGACTCATTATTTCTCCTACCTTACCAGACTCCAATCTATTACAATCTGAAATAGTGAATTATTGTTAAGGAACTAATTGCATCCACCCAGTTCCACCATTCACAGATCCAGGCTGCCTTTCCCAAGGTTCTTCTACAGCCTGCTCTACTGACCTTTAACCCAGAGACCTGGTACGCCAGAAGAGACATCAACGAAAGGCTGCTTTCAGAATTAGATGGAAAGGACCTCATCAAGTCTTACTGACCATCACCACAGCATTAAAACTACAGGGAAATGACCCCTTGGTCCACATGTCACAACTAAAACGTGTTCTAAGCCTTTGAGAGGTCGCTTCCATTTTGAACTTCAAGCTAAAATTGACGTGAAGACTCCAGAAGTGGACGGCATCTGATGTAGACAGCTTCTGCCCAAGATCTCAGAACCAGTAGATGATGCCCAAAGTCACAGACCAAGACCCACCTGGATCTCCTTATCTTATCTTCTGTCTCTTCCTTTACCCCATCTGTCTAAACATTATGTTATTCATCCTGTACCCCTTACAATGCCCAATCTCCATCCGCAAATAATACCCTACCTTCACCATGATTTTATCTCTTTACTTTATTCTGCCCTGTGTACTCCTACCTTGAATACAATTCCTTTGTCCTAGCAAACCATATGTATTGCAATTGGAAGCAATCAGAGTAACCTCTGGGTCTGTGCCCACCCCCACTAGTCCCTAAGCAGGTTTTCCTCCAAAAATCTTCCCTCTTACACTTGTAGACGTGGCCCCGACAGGAAACATCAGGTATACACAATCAGATCTCTCTCCTTTTTGGAACGATTCTCAGCTGCACCTTAAGAGTCCCTGAGACTGGGATTATGATTTGGCCTCTTTAACCTAAGGAATGTGCTATTTTACCAGAAGCCAGACAGATAACAATGGCTACCCTGTAGGGCATAGTACATGTTCAGTTTCTATATGGCAAAGCTCCTTTTGCTTTCATGAGACAAGAACATACTCTAGTGGTTAGACTCCCTTTAGAGACATCATTTCACTCCAAGCACCCCAAGGTTTTAATAACATAAGAACTCATTCCACTCGAGGCACAAATTTCTGGTGGCTAAAGGGTCAGGCAAAGGAAATTGTTGGTTAAGTGGAATCAAGATGTCAGATAACAACAAGATGATAAAGGTTATGATCTTCCTTTTGGAATTTATACTCAAATAGCTCTACAAGCCAACATCCCATTCTTTTAGGGCAATAGATACCCTCATTATATTCTTCAGGACATTATTTTGTATGTGGACACAAGGCATATAAAGTAGTATCCGTAACTTGGGTTGGTTCCTGTTACATAGCTTACTCTATGCCCCAAATGGCTATTTATGATAAACTTCCAAAAGGGAAAATTAGCAACCTGAAAGCTCTTAGCATCTCTTTCCATATTATTGCCAGAGGAGGGACAGCTCTAAATGAATCATGGAATTCACTAGGTGTTCTATTATTGGTATTATTCCCCTTGTCAGTGGCACAGCTACTCCTGTGTTAGAAAATATACCGTAAGATCACAGTTGGTATTAGAAAAGGTAGCTTTAGAGTTAGGAAAATCTATGTTCCACCTAGCTCAGGTCATCAGCTCACCAGCTGATGTGGTATCAGAATTTTGCAAAATGACTCTACAAAATCAATTGGCATTCGATTATATTCTGGCATTCCAAGGAGGCGTGTGTGCACCAGCACTGTGTATTTGTAAATGACAATCAAAAAGAAATTTATCAAGAGGTAATAGCAGCGGAAGTCTCTGCTAGAGAAGCTACCAAATCAGCCGCCACACGTCCCGAATCTGATTGGTCTGAGTCTCTTTTGGGTTGGCTTCCAGGGTCACGGAGACCTTGCTGGTTTGTATATATTATGTCTCCCAGAAAATGCCATATTCTTTAATGCAATCTTGTGGGGCAGTCACATTAGTGTTGATTAGGTTGGAAGCTTCTGATTGATTGTTTCCATGGAGATGTGACCCACACAACTGTGAGTGACACCTTTGATTAGGGTGTGACCTCTTGTGTTGAATGTTTCCATGGAAATGTGGCCCCACGCATTCAGGGTGGGTCTTGATTAGTTCACTGGAGTTGTATAAAAAGAGCTCACAAAACAGAGGGACCTCAGAGCAACTAAGAGTGACAATTTTGGAGAGGAGCTGTAGCCAACAGGGACACTTGAAGAATGCACAGGAGCTGAAAGAGCAGCTGGAACATAACCTGAGACCAGCAGATGCCAGCCATGTGCCTTCCTAGCTAACGGAGGTTTTCCAGACACCGTTGGTATGGTGAAGGTATGCTTGTTGACGCCATAGCTTGGACACTTTTATAGCCTCAATACTGTAACTTTGTAGCCAAATAAACCCCCTTTATAAAATCCAATCCGTTTCTGGTGTTTTGCATAAGGGGCAGCACTAGCAAACTGGAACAGGGATCTTGGCTCAGAGATATCCATCCTAACAGGGGCACTTTTATCTTCATAATCACAATAATCATAAAATCCCTCATTTGTTGTCTTCTCTCTCAACTCTTAAATGCTACTATGCAGCTACTAACTCGACAAATAATACAACTAAAGATACAAAACCAGTGCAAACGGCATGACAAAAATCTCAAACTTCAACCAACCCATGAAATCAGCAATGAAACATGAGATACTTCTAGTGGTGATTGAAAGACAAACATCTCTAGTCAAGACTTCTCAACTTGAGGAATGGCCAAAAATGGGGAAAACTGATATAATTATATAGAGAAATCCCAGGGGATGGGACCACTCAGAGCTAAAACAAAACAAAACGACAACAACAAAACTTCCTCTTTGAACTCCCTCTTGAGTCTCCTCTTGAAATCTTCTGAAATTTGAAATCCCCATCAAGGTGGCCGACCCAGATACCCAATCAAGACTCTAGTTAGTTACATTTAACCCAATGCAAAATAAAACCTGCCTACCTGAAAACTGCCCCTATAAGACAGACAACCCTGTCTGATCAATAGGACTCATGCTAACTTCCTTTCATGTCTATAAAAATTGCTTGCCATCCACAGAAGCTTGAAGATGCTTCCATCTTTGCAAGTGATCCAGCCTCCTTGCTGCAGCAAAACGTTTGGTGTCCTGAATAAAATGCTGTTATCTGAAAACTTGACTCCAATTTGCCTTTGACACTATTATTGCTGTCCTATGCTACTGCCAGCTCTCTGTGTGACCCGGGGTGAGTCCCTTTCCCTTTCTGAGCCTCAGGAATCAGGAAGGGGCTGGACTGACAGACTCTGAGTTCCCTCTGGACTGTTTCTCTTGGACTTTGATGACTGTGCAGCTATCCATGTACACAAACAGAACCCAACATGGCAGGGGAAATCCTGGCCTCTCCTGGTCAATTGGATCTCATAGAGATCCGGGGTCCAGGCCCTGACTCACCCCCTTCTTTGGCCTCTTTATGGAGGGTTTTGGCACAGAGTCCTGGATTTATAACCTGCCTGGTGTACTTACTGGTCTATGTCCTGGTCTCAAGGGCATCGGTCATTTGCACTCCATGGCTCTATCTGTACACCATCTGCTCCGTTATTTACTTAGCCCTTTTCTTTAAATATACTCACTTCTCTTCCCTTACATTTATTGTAACAGAAAACTTCCCTTCTCTCTTCTAAATGAAAAATTGATGTCACATAAATAGATGGCAAATATAAAAATAAATGCAAAGAAAACAAACTCTATTATCAAAGTCTGGCAAGATTCTGGGGTCTGCTCAAGGTGCTGGGCCTGGGATCTGCTCTTCTGTGGTTAGAAGGAAGGTTAACAAGTGCCATAGAGGAGCAGAAGACCTACTATGCGCCAACTACCACTGTCTCTTTGAAAGGCATCGAGAAGTACTGAAGGCAAGTGGAGAAAGGAACAAGGTTTCATGGTGGGATTCTTATGTCATTTGTAGCCCAGTGACATGAGTCCACATTTTAGAACACACGTAGCTCAGCTAGCCTTGGTTTTCATAACTGCAGATTTTAGAAAACCACCTTCCCATAGGTAAAAACAAAGCACAGAGAATCACTGCAAAGGGCTCAGGGATCCACAAAACCCGAGAGCGCGTCTCAGCTCTATCAGCAACAAGCTGTGTGACCTTGGGCAAGTTCCTATGCTTCTCTGTGCCTCAGTCTCCGCATCTGCAAATAGGCAATGGCTACCTCAAGGATTGTTATGATATTAAATAATGCATTAAAGTCCTTGGCATATTGCCTGATGTCTTGTCTTTAAATATATTATGAGAATTTTCCATGGGTCCATTTTTTTCTAAAATATAATTCAAATGGCCCCATAGTTTTATTTTATAAAGAGAGACAACAGACAAGGAATGAAGTTATTCCGGGATATTTGTTTTTCCCATTGTTTTGCCTTATTTTGTTGGAAAAGTTATTTTTTATTTGATAAAGTAATTTTAAAATAAAAAAGGATAAACAATAATTTAATAAATCCTCTATTGGTCATCATTTTAGTTTGTTCCAGTTTCTCATTATTTAAACAAAACTGCACTGAACATCATGCCATATTTTTTAAAGTAACTAGCAAACACCTGGCATACATCAAGTTCTTAATTGCGTTTTTTTTGTTTGTTTTAGGCAAAGATCAGAAGGAAAACTGAACCATGTCCCAAGTAAAATGCATCATTCTTGGAGAGCCCACGTGACTCGGGCAGGGATGCTGTTAGAATTGGATTCTGATGTGGGACCCTGGCCAAAACCCACAAAGACCATCCATTTGTCAACTGAACCATAGAGACTTTTTTTTCTGGGCCCTAAGTTATCTTGGGACAAGCTGCCCTCCCTATGTGCTGTATCTTGGCAACATTGGAGCTATTCTGGGGCTCCAAGGGGGCATGGGCGTGGGAAGAAAGGAAAATTTTCCATAGTCTTGCCATAGTGCTCCCAAAAGAGTTTAACCTTGAACAATGGGGCACGTCCAACCCAGAAGGAAAAGGGTTTCTCAAAGCACTGGGCCAAGATCATGAATATCTCTTTGAGACATCCTGTTCTCTGGATCAAACGTCTTTCTTCACCTTTGGTTGATGATATTGGTCACTATTGGCCTATCCCAGACCTGCCTTTTCAAGAAGAGTCCAGGGAAACCCAGTGCCTCAATCACTTCCCTTCCCCTGTCCTGTTTTGTGGGGAATCACCTCTGCCCACATGTTCCACATCTCTACTTCCAGCCCAAGAATGGAACAGAGACACCGTCTAAGCTACCCAGAGCTGCCTACTCCCCTGGCTACAATGTAGCACAGCACTGTGCACATCACCCTAGATTGACCAATCAGAGTCAATGAGACATCACTGAGGGGCTTAATGAGAGAAACCATGTTGCTCTTTTTTTGCTGAACTTAAACCAGGTGGATGTAAGGGCTGGAGCCACTGCAGCCATTTTGCTACTAAGAAATGGTAGCCTAGCTAAAGACAATGCCACTGAGAGATAGAGGGACAGAAACCAGGTTCTGGAGATATCTTTTGAGCCCCTCAATCATGCTGTGCCCAAAGGCAGTATCTCTGAACTTTTCGGCTCTGTTAGCAAATTGTTTTTCTTTTTGCTTAAGCTGGTTTGGATAATTTATAACTGAAAGAGCCCTAACTTATACAGTCACTTTACTAAAACACCAATAAATCCACCTGGACTAATATTCATTTTCCTTTTTTGGAGTAGGTAGGGAATTGAGAGAGCAGAAATCTGTCCTAAGCAGAGAAAAGTCCCTAACTGATTCCAGTTAGATACACAGATCTAGTGATTCTCGCCAACCCTCAGACTCCAGGTGTGAAGACTTACACAGCTGCTCCTCGTCACTGAAGCCCATGATCGCCATGGCCTCCAAGGTTTCCTGGAACATATCATCATCCTGTGCAGCCGGGATGGGCACGAAACCGTTGGAGAGGAATGTGTAGTTGTTGAAGCCCTCCAAAAGCAAATCATCTAGAAGGAGAGAAAGAGGGGGTGGTGGTCCGGGGGCCATACATCCACTTTCAACATGAGACAGTGTCCTGGTAAAGGATCTGGGCCATCATCATTTATTTCCCTTTCCCAAAAGTACATGGGTGGTTTGAAACCCTCCTCCCTCATCATTACATAGATTACCAAGCTCAGGCTGCCTCATACAGTGGTGCAGGTTGTGCACTGACCCAGCCAAAATTTTAGCAGCCAAAATCCAGCCTCAGTTCAGCAAAACCCTGACCTGGGTCACATCTACTTGGAGGAAGGGGTGCCTTTATCTCAATTATCCAAAGGCACCCTGCCTTTAGGAACAAAACTGTCTGAAGAGTTATAGCAATCTTTATTCATCTGTTTATTAATTTTTTATCAAACTCATACATGCATGTGATTTTAAAAAAATCAATTACTACAAAAAGGTTTATAGTGAAAAACAATATTCCTTCCTCCCACCTTTTCTCCAACTCCCACCCTACTCTATAATGACTGATTTTATCTCTTTTAGCTGTTTCTTCTGGTAGCTACTGCCATCTCTCTATATGCTGGACTTACCTGCTATTTCTGGAAATTTAGATATTATCTATGACTTCCTGCTATGATGGATGAAGATTTAGCTCTCTTCTACCACCTTCTCTCTCCTCCAATTATTTTTAGTTGAATCAATAGACAAGGTTTAATATCAGGGATTAACTGTTTTTGTAAACAAGGTTTTACTGGAACACAGACCCTCTCACTTTGCCTATTTTCTTTAGTTGCCTTCACACTACAATGGCAGAGTTGAGTAGTTGCAACAGAAACCATATGGCACACACAGTCTAAGTATTTATTATCTGGTCCTTTCCAGAAAACGTTTGCCAATTCCTTGTTTATATGATTATATCCTATTAAACATTGTTCTCTGTGAAGTCATATTCTGTGGTTATATTTCTTTTTTTGTTGTTGCTGCTGCTCAGCTCCCCTCTTCCCCAAGACTTTATAACTGCTTTTCTTTTCTTTCATTTTTTATACTATTTGCTTTTATCATATCCTCCAAAACATCAAGCATCCTATCCCAGACCAACATTTAATTAGGCTGGATCAGATCATATTTTTGGAGGGGAGTCAGCGAGATACTTCTTTTCTTTCCTTTTCTTTTTTTACAAAGGTCCTTTATGGGTCAAGTCACTTGGAAGCGGCTTGATCAACTCAAGGTTAAACTGACCCCAGACCCCAGTTAACTCAAGCCTTTGTATTAACTGAAACGACTAACGAAAGTCATGAGAACTGGGTCTTTGCCAAGACTTCATTTTCCAGGATATGGACGTCTGTCTGTCTACTCAGTTCTCTAACAGCCTAACCCCACCTCAGATCTATCATTAAGAATCCAAATGGCCCAGAACAGTTAAGACGTTTAATCTTTTCCTTGTCCAATTTCTGGAGCTACACAGTGAACACACAATGAAATACCCGAGGCAGAACACCAAACGGAACCCAAGTCACCAACCAACCAAACCTATTGGTGCCAAATAAAGGGAGGAGGAAGGAAAACATTTCTCACTGGGCTGCCCCATAGTATCCTGCACAGTAACTGCTAGTTTACCATATTTGCCAGCATATGACAATCATCCAGCATTCCCACCTTTAGCCAAAATTGCTCCGCCTCATACCCTATCCTCCGGAAGGCCAAGCTTCAAGGAGGTCAAAAAAATGGATGGTGCCACCCCCTAGTGGCAGAGCCCTGCACTACACCCCATTGCAGCAAAGAAGCACACTCAACTTGTCCCTTTTGGTCATTTTCTTAACCCAAATAACAAACCCCAAGCCACAAAACGGATGGAAGAAAAATCTGTGTTGTTCTCATAACATCTGAGATTTAAAATTATTACTAGAATGACCCTACTATGTACGTATATTCACTAACATATTCCTTCATTAGCTTTGTGACTTTTAAATTCTTTTGAGTTAGTGGATTATTACTGCATGTCCAGAGTATATAATTTCCTACTGGAATCTGATATATATACTATATTATGTTCACAAGAAAAAAATATCATGACAACAGGGGTTGCCAAACCATAACCTGCCTCCTGTTTTTGTAAATAAAGTGTTTTTGGGACACAGCTTCCCCCATTCATTTATGTGTTGCCCGTGGCTGCTTTTGAGGGGCAATGGCAACATTAAGTAGTTGCAACAGAGACCTGCAATGCCTAAAATATTTATTTGGCCCTTTAAAGAAAAAGATCTGTTGACCTCTGCTCTATAAATCCACTTCAAGATCACTGTCAAAAGTGCTGAGTAAAGAACACGTGTGATGAATGCCTCCCTCTCCCTAATTTCCTATAAAATTGGAATGCTACTTGCAAATTTTATAAACTGGCAAATATGGTACTTGTCCTTCCCCCTTCCTTGAAGGCACAGATTTCACCTGCCTCATAGTAGGTGCTCAGTAAAAGAGAATGACTGACCGACAGCCACACTCGCCTGCTGGAAGAAGATGAGGACTTGAGCAGCTGCCACCCATGGATTCTTTCTTTCTCCAGCAGGATCTCAGAATCTGTGTTAACAGCCAATCATTTAACCCAGAATCATGATGAAAAGGAAGGCGGAAGCCTCCGCATTGCTTGTCATTGCTAGCCACTTACTTTTCATTTTATCTTTGGCGCCGGCAATCAGGTAGTAAAACATGTGGAATGTCCTCTCGTCTCTGGCTTGGCGAATTGCTCGAGACTTTTCTAGCAGATCTGGTTTGGGAGGAGTTAAGGATTCTGGGAATGCCGTGGGTGTTCCTCTTGTGGGACCCTAACTTTCCTCCCTGTGCCAGTTTGAATGTATTATGTCCCCCTAAAACGCCATTATCTTGGATGCAATCTTGTGTGGGCAGAAGTATTAGTGTTGATTAGATTATAATACTTTGAGTGTTTCCCTGGAGATGCGCCCCACCCAACTGTAGGTGATAACTCTGATTGGATAATTTCCATGGAAGTGTGGCCCCACTCATTCAGCATGGGCCTTGATTAGTTCACTAGAGCGCTATATAAGCTCAGACAGAAGGACTGAGCTTGCTACAGCCAAGAGGGACACTTTGAAGAATGCACAGGCGCTGAGAGAGGAAAGTCCTGGGAGAAAGCCATTTCAAAACCAAAACTTGGAGCAGATGCCAGCCACGTGCCTTCCCAGCTAACAGAGGTTGTCTGGATGCCATTGGCCATCCTCCATTGAAGGTACCTGATTGTTGATGACTTACCTTGGACACTTTATGGCCTTAAGACTGTACCTGTTTAACCAAATAAACCCCCTCTATAAAAGCTGATCCAGTTCTGGTGTTTTGCAAAAAGGCATCATTAGCAAACCAGAACACTCCCCATTCCTACAGCATAAGCTGCCAGAGGGGAAGCCTCTAGAACCCAGGAGAGGCTCATTGGAAAGACCCAGGCCCAGAAATATGTGTGGGAAACAGAGGACACAAGAAAACCAAGAAAAAATGGAGTAAAAAGAAGTGCTATGGTGGCGCCTGGCAATGAGAAGTGCCTGCAATTGCCATCACCAGCTCTTCTTCAAACTGAGCTGTCCTTAAAAATTACGGAGTAAAAATCCTTATATCTGTCACCATTTATTACCCCCAGTGCCAAGTGCTTGGCATGCATTGTCTCATTTAAGCCTCATAAACTACTCAAGAAAGCAAATGCCAATATCATCCACATTTTCAAAACAGGGAATCTAAGGCTGGCAGTAGGGAAGTAATTTCATTTCCCAAGGCCACACAGTGAGGAAGTGGCAAAGCCAAAGGTCTGTGGTGGCCAAAAACATCACAGCCAAGACGCTGGGCCTCAGGAGAACTGGGTGCTGAGTGACCTTGACCCAGTTGCCTAACCTCTCTGGTTGAAAAGGGAACCACACACCCTTCAGGCTCCCTGTCCAAAAAGGCATCTCTGAAGAGAATGGCGAATTAATCTAAGGAGAGCTGCACTGGGAGGGACTGGGGCATGCCAAGCACAGAGGAAGCGAGCAGCTCAGAAGGATGTGCAGGGGCCCAAGATCAGAGGCGTTGGCTGTGGACTTGGCACAGGGCCAGCAGACACCCCCCCCCCCCCCCTCCAGCTAAGGGACAGGGATCCTTGCTGGGTTAGCAGGCTACACAGCCCCAGGACAGGGCGTCTGGGCTCCAAGGGTGTCAGGGCTGGAGGACAGCCAGGGGCCTGCTGCCCATGAAGCAAACAGGAAGCTGTTCCTGTAGCCTAAGGTTTCACGATTCTTGAGGGTTGGGTGGTCCCCCAGGCCACCTGCTCACCCATCCCCAACCCTTGCTCACTGCAACTGAGCTGGGGCTCAGGGCATGGCTGGGAGCTGGGCCCCAGGACTAAAGGAGGTGGTGCCCAACACACAACAACCCCTTCACAAAGTTGATTGATCATGGAAACATAACAGTTCCACAATCTCTTTTGCTCGACCCTTGGGCCAGAGGAGCTTCCAAATTTTCTAGATCTTTGGCAGACTGTGGTGCATGTGTAACGAGTATCGTATTACACCCCCAGTGCACCTGTGACAGCCCATTAGCACTCCAGCAGCAAAACAAAGAAATATTCTCCTAAGGGAGAGAGACTACAAACAGCCTCTTACTGGTTTGGGACAGGTTTTGTCACTGGTTGAGTTTTAATTTTCAGAGGTTTCTGGATTTTGGAATTGCAGAGAAGCCTGTGTTATGATAAGAGAAACTCATCTCAACAACCCCACATGACAGAGCAGGGAGCAGACACAATCTGACCCAGTGGCTTGGGGGCACAGAGAAGAGCTTATCCAGGCCCCTTGTCCCTCTGATCAGCTGTCGGGGGTAGCCCTTTCTGATGTGACCAGACAGAGCTGGTTCTTACCTTTGGGTCTAAGAAGACCCAATTTGCTATGAGTATTTCTCTAGATGAATATAAATTTTTTAAAAATCAGTAGATAAATATAGATTTTCCAGGGAAAAAAAATTGGTGGATTAAAACTGAAAACTACAAAGGTTAATAATAACACAATAGCCACCACATATCGGCTGCTCCTTTGGGGCCAAGCACCATGGCAAGGGCTGTGACACATCATTCCATCAAACCCCTATGCCGGCTCCTTTTTACAGATGGTGAAACTGAGGCTCAGAGAGGTTAAGTGACTTGCCCAAAGCCTCACAGCTAATACAGCAGCTCTGAGGATTGGACTCAAATCTGTGCAACACCACAGTCCACCCTCTTATCCAGGACACCCAAGTGCAAGTAAAACACTCCTGTGGTTCCCGCCAATCCTAGCAGATGCTCCACGAGCACGCAGGAGAGCGCTGCGCCCTTGAGCCCAAGGGGTGCCTGCGACTCTTCTGAAGTTGATAAATCACTGAACCCTACACCTAGTCCCCAAGTTCAGAGGCTCAGTAAGGGAGCCCTGACCAGTGATGGAGATCACACAATAACCAGTCCTTACTCCGATCCCTGGCACTGCTCTAAGGGCTTTATGTGAGTTCATTTGATTTATCCTCACAATAACTCTATGCAGCCAGCTCTATCATCATTCCCATTTCACCAATGAGGTAACCGAGGCACAGAGAGGTTGAGTAACTGGTCCAAGGTCACTCAGCTAGGAAGAGATCAAATCCAGATTAGATGGGATTCGAACTTGGAGTCTACCACACACCAGCACCTGCTGTTAAGGGAAGACAACCCCAGTGAAGATTTGTTCTAGAAGGAACCCAAGAGTCAGGAGAGAGCGGGGTGGCTCTTGTGCCAGTCTCCTTGCCCGTCTTGCCCCCACCCCAGCCTCTGGGAAGGAGGCAGCAGGGGTGGGGGGTGTCCCATGTGACCCAGGCTAAGCCAAAGGATACACGTCTCAATGTTGGCTCCCACGATGTAACCAGTGACGTCGAAGTTGATGCGGATGAATTTGCCCTGCCAACCGGAAAACACAGCTCAGGGTCTGCTGCCCAACCTCTGCCCCTCAATCCCCACGCTGCAAGCACGTGGGGAGGGAGACATCGGGGGGCATTCAGACATAAAAGAGGTTCTTGGAAACATTCCGAGCCTCACAGGTCAGCTTGTCAGAAGAAACCTACATCTGCTGAGCAGGGGCTAGCCAGCCTTGACAGCGACAGAGCGACTTATAAAATTTCTTCTGCGAAAGTGATTGCATTTGGCTCTTGCAAAGACTCTAGGTCATGGCTATCCTCATTTTAAAGGTGGGAAAATGGATGCTGAAAGGGGGTAGAATGACCTCCCAAGGTGACATGGCTCCTAAGAGGTGGAATCACAAGTTGCAGGCATGTTTCTCTTCATCCAAGTGGCTGAAGGGCTCCCTCCCCTCCCCGTCCTTCCAGGGAGCAGGCTGCCTTCCCTGCCAGCTGTCGGGCCCACCCTCAACCAGCTGCTGCCTGAACCTCTTCTTTGGGACAGGTGAGCATGAGCAGCAGCTCCAGGGGGTCACCCTGTCCCAGAAGACCCTGCTTGGGAGGCTCTGGGGCAGGGCTGGACCACACCCCTAGCCCTGGTGGTCTTAAGGTACCTCAGCTGGGACGCAGTGGCCCACATCCCCTGCCCTCTGCCTCAGCTGACCATAACTTCAAGGTCAGGGGCCAGTTCTGGCAGCCTTGACCCATTTCCTTTCTCAGCAGCCAATAAAGGATCACATCCTTTCCCCTCCACTGCGACATCCGTGGCAGGAGGTGTCTGTTTGGTGGACACATCCCCTAGGCTTGCTCAGGCCTTGACAAAACCCTCAAACTTTCTCCCTCAGGATGTAAGAGAACAGGAGGATTTGTGATGCCCACAGTCTTTGCTACTGCAATGGAGAACCTGCTGGCCACAAGCGAGACCCAGGTGCCATCCCTTCCTCATTCTCTCCTCTCCAAATGGGCATGGGACACTAGCGAGTGGAGGGCACATTTCAGGGTCAGGGTTAATCTTCAATTTGCTCTCACTTATGGTCGTCTAGAAACTCTGCAATGGATTGTAACAAATAAATGCATTAAGTCTCAGAGCAGGAGCTACCTTCCCCCCCAGTATCTTCGAAATCTGGGGGAGTGACTGTTCCGGCTGTCACCCAATGCCAGGGGCTACTGGCACTCGGTGGACAGGGGCCAAAGATGCTGGGCACCCCACAGTCAGTGGGAGAGACCCCCACAACCTAGCATGGTCCATGTCCCACGTGGCTTTCCAACAACCCACCTGACATTCATGTAGGAAAAAACCTGATCATAATTAGCTGAGTTTCTAGAACCCAACTCTTCTAGATAAAAGCATAGAGAATTTTTTTTAATGTTGTTCTAATTTAAGAAAGCAACATTTGTGTAACCCTAGAGAAGAGTGTTTTTGGGCTTAGAGCTTTATTAAGAGTTGATTGCTATTTTGGAAAATCCTGTCCCAATGGAGAGGCTACACTTGGCACCTCAGGCCCCAGCCAACCCCCACCCACCCTACCCCCCATATCAGTGCATTTGTAGCTATTACAATCACAGTGATTCTGAATATAGATGCAAGTGTCTGACTATTGCTTCGTGTCTTCTGGCATGCTGAAATGCACATTATTTTTATGATAATTATTTTACTTTATTTCTTCTTCATATTACAGTAAAGGCCTTATACTGATTTGTGTTTATCCGATGTGCACAGAGGGTGATATGACCTATGGTGTTAATTTTAGGACAGAAAAGGGGATATTACATAATTATTTGTTATGAAAAATGCACGTGGGGTAAAACAAGATTGAGAACCACCGTGTGAACATGGAGGACACAGTGAAACTCAGGAGAGCATCTGTAAAGGAGCAGAGCAGAGGTTTCCCATAAAGTTTTTTCACAAGGGCCCCATCTCAGTGAATGACAGTTCAGAGAGACACCCATAAATAAGCAGAGACCCCCTCTCCACTGTAGTCTTTTCTCAGAATTATTCTCAAACTATTTTTCTGACTCTCCTCTGGAGGCCCACTTCTTATGCATAACAAAACAATTTCTGTCTACGTTTCATCAAACTCTTGCTTTCTCCTGCCTCTGTCAGGCTCAACCAAGAAAGGGGGACCCTTGGGGCCTGGGGAAACACATGTGGGCAGGTGGTGCCTCCTGCCTTGTGCAATGCCCAGCTCCCCAACTAGACCACAAGTTTCATGAAGGCTGGACCCCCATCTGAATTGTTCACCGCTGATCCTCTGAGCCTAGTTCAATGCCTGGCACACAGTAGGTGCTTAGTAAAAATTAACCAAGCAAATGAAAAAACTAGAGAGTGGTGTATGTAAAAATGCCTGCTAGAATGATTGTATACAGTAGGTGCTTAATAGGTATTTACTGAAGGATGTGTGTGCCTGGTACATAGAAGGTGCTGATTACCTGAATGAGTATTGTATGTATGTGTCCACCACACACTAGCTGCTCAATAAATATTTATTGACTGAATTAATGAATGTCAAACAGCTAACAGGGTACTTAGCATGCATAGATTCTCAGTTAATATTTGCCCAATGAAGAGTGAACGAATGAGCATGTGAGGGGGTGGCGGGAGCCTTCACGAGACTGTAAAGTCAAGATTTCACTGATGATGGGGAGCCAAGAGCCACTGTGGCATACACATCCATCCCCTAGGTCTGGGACCCTCCCCGCCCACCTATACTCCTCATTCGATGACACCAGGGATCTGAGTCTTTGCCAGAAAACCTGTGCGGCTTTGCTACTTACAAATCGTGAGGAGTTGTCATTCTTGACCGTTTTGGCGTTGCCAAAAGCCTCCAGAATCGGGTTTGCTTGAAGAAGCTGCTTTTCCAGCTCACCCTAAAATTCATTCACATCTAGTTATTGGAGGAAGCAACTCAGGCCCAGACAGTTTTACCCTAGACAGATGTTGTCAGAAGACTCTGCCCCTAACCTGCAGTTTCTCTGCTATCCTACTGCCCACCTCTCTGAGACCCTGAAGCTAACGTTCAGATTTGCTTGAGGATTTCAGGAAAAAGGCCCTGGCCAAGCTCTCCAATAACTAGGACATCTGTTCCCCAGGAAGGCTACTTTTTCTCATCTACACCATGTCACAGCCACTCTGGACTGCCACACTGCACAACACCAGGGACTCTTTGCATCATAGTGAATGGTACTCCATGGATTTGTGCAGTGCCCACCCTACCCTACTGTACACGGTAGTCCTGCTGTTGCTCATGTCTAACAAGCAGCCTTCTGCAAACTAAAACAACCACAGTCCTCCTGCTGACTGTTTCAGTGCGATTTTTAAAAGTTGTAATTTTTCCTTTCTCGGGAGGTTGGTTGAAGTCTCCTATGAAGGACAAGTAAGGAATGCACAATCCCCCCTGGGAATCCTTTTAACCGACTGCAGAACAAAGCTTCAAAGCACGTTGTCCGAGCTCCATTCATTGGGTTAAATGCAGCTGAGCCGGTACACAGCCCACCAGCCCCTCCGAGGGGCGCCTTTGCACAAATGCGGTCAAGTGATTAATCATGGCGGGAAAGGGCCAACCAGGGTAAGTCATGCCGGGACAGCCAATGAGCTGCGCTCTGCCCATCCCGCCCCCAACATGGCGGCTGCAGGCCAGCCCTGAGGCTCAGCTCTTCTTCCTGCCCTCTTTGGGGAGCCCTGGGTCTGGGGGTTTCCTCCTCATGCTCCCTGCTGCCTTTCTCTTATCTTTTGTCCAGGTGCAGAAGCTGGGACGGGGTCTAGAGGGAAAAAGGGAGGGCCCGGCTCTCTCCTTGCTCCTGGAGGACATCATGGGGAGCTTTCCCAAAAGGGGCAAAGCAGGGAGCTACTATTGCTTTATGTGTTTTATTTTTACATATGTCCTTCTCCTCTGCAGCTCCCAAATAAAGATGAAGTGAAAGCGTCATCTCCATGAAAATCCCAACCACAACTGGAAGGCCCTGTATTTGGGACTTGTGGAAATTTATGAGAGCCATGAGCTTTCCTCTGCTACTGCAAAGAAAACGAAAGGAATCACTTCCTTCGATACAAACTTGGGATCCCCGTGCCCCCTGAAAAAGATTCCCTTTCTAGAATGGAAATTCCAGAAGGTCCTTCTCAGGAAAGCTTTAAACATGTAACTAAAAATTCAGAAGGGGCCTGGTCTAAAACCTTCATTTTATGGATGAAAAGACTATCATCCCAGAAAAGTTAAGTGACTTGGCTGAGGTCACACAGGAGTGGATCCTAAATAAGAATTCTGACTTTCCTTTGGTTACAGGACACTGAGATAGATTGAGTGTGACCCTTCCGGGAGCCATGGGAGACCCCTGAGGGTCTCTTCCAAGCTGGGACTCATTTTCCAGCCCCCCAAGCTCTGCGTTATTGACCCAGCAGGACTTTGTTGTGTGTCGCGTAGCTGGGGCCTTACCGTGCCACCAAAGCTTGTGCGCCACGTACTCCAAGACTCCAGTTTCTGGAGTCTCGAGTCAAGCAACCAGCATGCAGAAGACAGACACACACTGCAAACGCATGCACCAAGACACACCGGTGGGGAGACTGGGGGGATTTGGGGATGATGGCAGGGGAAGGGGGGTGGAGCATGCCGCAGCCATGCACTGACTGACTGTCAGTCAAGCCAGGGAAGCATCAGGGCTCAACGATCCTAAAGCACTCAACCAGATGGGATGGATGGCTCTAGGTTGTTCCACTCGGGGACACTGGTGGTGGATGCCCTGGTGTGAAGGGGACAGGGATGCATTCTGAACTGGGGAAATCCATTCCCAGCTGGAAGACAACCCCGGAGATTCCAATGGGAGTCTTGCAGGTGACAAACACTCCCCTCCCCCATCCCACGCTGGCCTTGGACACCTGCAGAACAGTATTTGGGTGCCTTTGTTGATTTGGGTGGTGAACTTCGGGGTCTAGTCCTTCTACCATCAGCTACGGGACTCAGTGGATGCAATGGGAGCATGCACATCTAAATCCACTCCGTGCCTCCCGCACACACCAAGAAAACACCCTCAGTTACTCACGTAGGCAAGAGGTGAGCCTTGCTGTGGTTGAACAATACAGTATAAAACAAATGTCAGTGTTATTTCAATCACACGTGCAATGGGGGCTGGGGAATATATTTCAGTCCACCCCCAAACAGCCTGGATTCACCAAGATAACCAGGATGGTGGCTTTTTTTCCTTTATCCAGCTTCCTTTCTGTTTAGCTCTCTCCCTTTCATAATTTCTTCAAGGCGCAGAAATTTTAAAGATTTTTGTAATTGCTAGGGCTCTGGTTGATTCTTTAAAAACGTATCAGATGAGTTAATGTCTGAGATGAGTTTACAGATGCAGAGAAAAAAAGTGTCTGGCATATAGTGGAAACCTGATAAAGACAAGTCACTATTATTAAATAGTGTTGTCTCTTATTTTCACTATCAGAGTGGAAGGGAAGAGCGTAGAAAGCAGGATTTTAACTGCCAAGCAACTTTGGAGCAATTTGTTTCCACACAGTCTGGCTAGAAATCAGCTAGCCAGACAGTTCTGAAATACCAGATCTTGGATTTCCTGCATTTGTTTGAGGAAAGAAAGTTCCCCGAAGCTACAACTGGCCCCCGCCCCTACTCTGATGGCCTTCAGAAAAGCTCGGCTCCATGCAGTCTCCTTCGACGGCCTGAGGTGAGACCTGGATGAGAGGACGTGACAAATCCAAGCCACCTGAGGCCCCCATTCTACCACCCTCCATCCCTGAACCTTCAGACAGAGGCGTCCGCAAATCCTTCAGGCAGCATCAGGGCTACGACGGAGGAGGAGGAAGAGAAAGACACACCCAAGAAAGCAGGGCTCTAGCAACCTGCTCTTCCTTTCCTTAATCATGATTTATCCTCACTTATTTGTGTGATTCTCTGACGACCATCTCTCTCTTCCACTAGTCTGGAAGCTCAGCAAATAGAATTGGCAGCATCCGAGCTCCTCGTGGGAACCCCCAACCTAGCAGTGCCTGGCGCACAGTAGGGCGTCAGTCGATAGTTACCAAGTGGTGTTGGATGGAAGCCCCCATGTTGAGTGACTCTAATATCCCCTCCCCTGGGGCCACAGTCAAGGGGACACCTGGATCCATGAGCACCAAGAGCACCCAAGAACACTGCAACCCTCGTGAGTTTATAGAGATTTTTCGTCTAAAGCAGTGGTGCTCTACTGGGGGTGAATTCAGCCCCCCCCCCGGTGGGGGGGGGCTTTCGTTCATGTCTGGAGACATTTTGGGTTGTCAAGACTCGTGCTATTGACATCTCATGGGTAGAGGCCAGGGATGCTGCTAAATGTCACGACGAAGAATGATCTAGTACAAAATGTCAATTGAGAAGCCCTAATTTAAAGCAAGATGTCCTCAGTGAGGTGAAGAGAGGGCTTATTCCCATGTTTGCTAAGTGGGGCTCCTTCAGGATCATACTCCCGGCTGAGTAAGGAATTGTCCAGACCCAACCAAGCTGATACCTGTGAAAGAGCGACCCCATCCAATTCCACCCATGAGTTGCCAGGTTCAGGGGCAGTTAAAACACATGGCCTGTCCCGGGCCCTTCAACCCGGTTCCGCTGGTAGGTGGGGCCACGAGCAGGGAGCCCCGTCCACTAAGGCACGGCCGCCAGGTGGGACTCGCGGCCAGGTGAGAACCGCCACTCACCGTGATGGTCGTGTCCTTCTTGCCCTTATGGGAGGAGGCCACCATGGCCAGGTACTGGATGACTTTCTTGGTATTTTCTGTTTTCCCGGCTCCAGACTCGCCTCTGAAAGATACAAGGAGGATGATCCAAAACCCTCCAGAAATAACCCCACACAGGTATTTTGTGGATACCACAAGTACAGAGTATGAAAATTATCATCACTAGTCTTTCCAAGATGGGAAACTGAGGCTTGTGGAGAGGAAGTGACTTGTCTAAGGTCACACCGCTTGCAGAGGGCTGAGCTGGACCTCAAAACCAGGTCTAACACTCAATCCACTCCTCCTTGAAGGATGCTGGATAGGATTCAGATGAGAAGAGTGAGAGAGAAAACCCGCGTCTTCCTACTGAGGTCCAGATTTGGGTTTCTTTGGAAGGCTTATTAAGACATCATTTGCATTGGTAGCGATGGAAAGACCAGGCAAGAGGTAGCTTTCAAGGAAGGATCTAAGTACTTCCTCTTAGGGAAAAAAGAACTGGTTATCCCATCCACCACAGGGCGGATGCAAACCCCATGGCCCACTGAGGAATCCCACCTTGAATGTCAGGCAGCTACCTAATGATCTCAGTCAGCTATCAAAGGAGAAACCTGGTTGAAGTAATTCATGCTGAAGTGTAAATGACTGATAGGTTTAGATCAGTAGGGCATTGTTTGTCTTATCAAAGGAGAATTCCTAGAATATGAGAGACATATTTTTGACAAAATGACCTTTTTGAGTCAGCTGTCTCCCTTGGCCACCAGAGATCACCATGGTAGGACAGTTTTCTCCAAGGGTTCCAGCCTCTGCCTCCAGCACCGTCCGCCCCACCCAGACCATTCCTAATAAAAGGGAAGAACAGAGCTTCAACCATAATTTTCTTCCCCAATTGTTCTCCCTTCTTGTTTTTTTTTCTCCCCTCTCTTAGTCTAGACTCTATCATTTCCCAACCTCTCTCAACATTCTGAGCTGCAAGGGATAGGTTTTTATTTTTTTTTAAGTCTGGGAAAGAATTTGTCCACCCTGAGGTAGGCTCAAGGTTCTCTGTGCTGAACCGGTGCCACCAGTTTGAGGGCTGCCCCTGCTCTTCTTCCTAATTAGGAAATAAATTCATTTTCTCTGTCATGGGCCTGTTAATAACTTTGCTCAAGGTTAAAAAAGAAAAGTAAAGAAACATGTGCCCCAAGTTGCTGGCACCAATCCTAAGAGCCCTAAGTGCAGAAAGCAAGTGTCTGATCGCCGGGAATGATAAAACGTCTCACACTGGCGTGAGGGCTCTCTTTGGCCAACAGTCATCCTCAGCTGCATTATTTCACTTGGCCTCAGAGGCACTTTGTGAAATAGGATGCATGAAAGTTGGATCCCTATTTTCCTGAAGGAGAAAACTAAGGCCAAACAGTGATTTTTTAAAATATTATTTTAAAGAAGGAATTGACCTTGGGGAGGAGACTAGAGGTCCTGCGCTAATTGTTTCATGTGAATTATCACCTTTCTCTTCTTCTTTCCCCCCAAATCCAATTTATCACCTCCACATTATTACATAAGAGGACTTCTGGCCCAGAGTGGGTAAGCAACTTGCCCAGGGCAGCACAGCAAGGAGGACACAGTCAGAATTGAAAGCCAGGTCTCTGATTCCAATGCTGTCAAGACTCTGTCTACTACATTTCACCAAGTGCATCCCAGGCCACAGCCCCAGCCCTCTAGAACTTTCTTTCTAAGGGTGGAGGAAGGTAAGGGGGGAAGGAATTAATACGTGTTGAAGGCTCACTCTGTGCTAGGCACTGGACTAAAAATCTTTTCATTTAATCCTCCCAGCAACCAACAAAGGAGTTAGATATTATCCCCTCACCCTACTGGGGAAATGAGGCTCAGAGAGACTGAAGTAAATTGCCCGAAGTCCCACAGACAGGAAATGGAGGAGGAGCAGAATTTGAATACGAGTCCATTTGATTCCAGAGCCCATGTGCTGCCCACCACCCTTTTATTTTGATGGGTGAGAGGAGGGGATAGAATACGTGTGTGATGGTTCCATTCAGGGGGCCCCTCAGCTGGGTGAAGATGTCCAGCTTTTTGGTGAAGCAAGCACTGGCCTGATTGTTACTGGGATGGTATTTCATAGATGGATTTAAATCATTAGTCAGTTGGCTGCATCTTTATGGCTGATTACATCTTCAATCAACCAAGGAGACTGCCTTCAGCATCAAGAGAAGTCTCATCCAATCAGTTGAAGGACTTAAAGGGATAACTGAGGATTTCAACAGTCAGAAAGAAAAATTTCTCTATTTCAGCCAGCCAGCTCTCTCGGGAAATTCATCGAAACCTTCACTGGAGTTCCCAACTTGCAGCCTGCCCTACAGAATTTGGACTTGCCAATCCCTACAGTCATGTGAGCCAATTCCTATAATAAATCTGATAATATTTACATTTGTACATATACATATACATATATATACACATTCTGTCGATTCTGTTTCTCTGGAGGACCATGACTAACACAGCAGGAAAGACAGAGTAAAGCTCCACCCTGTTCCATCAAAATTTTTCTGTATATTATGGGAGTGCTTCACCCACTTTAACAGGCTCTTTGAAAATGTAACCAAGCCCCAGTGAACCAAGACACTCAGTCATTTACACTATAGTATGAATTACTTAAATCAAGCTTATGTCCCAACATTTGATAGACATCATCCCAAACTGAAAGGGCTGGGTTCTCATCAGAGCAAGGAGGAGAAAAAATTTTAAGCATGGTCCGGAATCCATTCATCTCCAAACACTAATGACGGCAGCTAGGCATACAAACCACGTGCACAGAACATGCTCATCACACTGACCGTCGATCTCTAGGCCCACCCCCACCTCTCTTTCCCACAATGACTCTCCCTTTTCCACCTTGGCCTTCAGTCTCTCCTACCTCCTCCCTTTTATGCCGGAGACACTGGTTGGCGTGACCTGCCCAAGGCCTGGTCTACTTTGCATGGGAGGAGAAGTGGGATCCAAACTTTGGGAAGTGGCTTTCCCCCATGTAGACTGCTTGGCTCAATAATAAATTGACCTGGGAGGTTCTGCCAAAGAAAACATGGGGCATCTGAAGATAGATTTGCTCAGGGCTGCTTCAGAAACCTCAATATCTTTGCTTTCCTAATCTCTGAATTCTGGGGGTAAAGATGCCTTTCAGTGTCTGAGCATCTTGTCCTGTATTTTAGGGAACCTGGTACCCAGGGATGAACACCATTTCCAAAAGGATTTTAGCCTGTGGTCTGCCCTTGCTTGGTAGGAAATCTCAATTGGATCTGAACCTTAGAACTCTCCTCTCCTTGGTCCTTGCTGTCAAGGCCTTCTAACATTGGTGCTGTCCAACTCTTACACATCCTGCAAAGCCCAGTTAAGCACTACTTCTATTCCGAAGCCTGACCCTGGCTCCCCTAGGCAGAAGCAATACCTCCCGCCTCTACAACACCAAGTGGTAGAAGAGTCCAGTGGGCTCCAGGGCCAGACTGCCTGAGTTCAAATCCCTGCTCTGCCAGTTACCTATGTGACTTCAGGCAGGTCATTTAATTATCCTTTGCCTCAGTTTTCCTTATCTGTAAAATGGGTACAATAAAAGCACTTACACTGTATGATTGCGATGAGAATTAAATGAGTGAATAGATGCAAAACTCTTAGAACAATGCCAGGTGCATAGAAGTGCACAAAAATGTTAGCTATTATTATTTTTAGAACTACTTCCCTAGTGTTTTCACATTCTGTTTGTATTACAAGATTCAACATTCATACTATCATTAAATTGTAAATCACATCATGGTTTTCCACTGCTTAAGCCAAAAGTCAGCAAATGGTTTCTGTAAAGAGCCCAGCAGTACATATTTTAGGCTTTGCAGGCTATTAAGTGCTCCTCATTATAACTACCCAACTCTGCTGTTGTAGTACAAAAGCAGCCAAAGACAATGTGGAAACAAATGGGTACCGCTGTGTTCCAATAAAACTTTATTTATAAAAACAGACTGGAGCTGGATTTGGCCCTCTGGTTGCGAATGCAGTGGTTTGCTTACTTCCTCCAGTGCTTTCCCATACTTCTTAGATTAAAATACAGTCTCCCGCCAAACTGGGGCCTAAAAGACCCCACCTGCCTCTCTCCCACCTCATCTCCCAGCACCCTCCACCTCTCTTAATCCAGCGCCTCGAACACATACAGCTCTTTCTCAGCTGGGGGCTCTCCCATCACCCAGAGCCTCAATTCGTTCACACTGACGAACCATATGCTAGGCAAAATATAACTCATGCCTAAAAATTACATTTGTTCAATTTTCAGTTTCCTGGCTCTATGACCAACTTTTATTAATCCAAATTGTTAATCCAAACCTGGCTTCTCTTGACCACTAGTTATTTCTAAACACTCACACCCTGCTATCAGTTTCAAGTCACTTTGGCTGATTTTAACAATGGCCAAAATAAATTTTAATAAGGAGAGTTAAGCCGTTGGCAGTGGAGGGGTGAGCTGGATGCAATTTCAAAGACAAGTCGGACGGTTTTTGGATTTCCCTCATAATAATGGCTAAAGTCTGCTTGTGAGCTTTGGCTGTGTGCTGGGCAGCGTGTTAGGGGACGAGGAGACCGTTCCCACCCTCACCGTGCCAGCAGAGGGAGATGGACGATAGCCAAATAAACAGAAAAATCAAGATAATCGGAGGTGGCAATGATGGTTGTGAAGGGACAATCAGGGCGATGTGATAACAAGGACCGAGGGGAGGGGGGACTGCAGATGGGGAGGCCAGGGGAGGAGCTGAGCCCTGAAAGATGCAAAGGAGCCGACCCGGGAGGGACCCAGGGAAGGCCATGCCAGGCAGCGGGAACAGTGCGGCCCAAGGCCCAAGGTCGGGAAACGCTGGGCAGCCGTGGGGAACAGAAAGGTGGAGAGGGTCAGGAGGTGGTGGGTAATGAGGGGAGGAAGGCAGGGCCGGATCATGGACCATCTTCCAGCCCCAGTAGGGAGTTTGGATTTGAGTCAAATGGGTGTGGGAGACCATTTCAGCAGAGGAATGGAGCTTTAGGATCCGGTTTTCAAATAATAAAAACTGCTGGGCAGAGGCTGGGTGGCAGCGGGGATCAGAGATGGTGGTCAGTGTTACATGGCAGCTGACACCTACTGCTTCCCACGAGGCAGTGGCACCGTCCTCAGTCCTTCTCACGGCTCAGCTCATTCAATCCTCACAACCGCCCAGTGAGGGGCTTAGGATCCCCATTTTACTGGGGGGAAACTGAGGCTCAGGGAAGTTAACTGACTTGTTTCCAAGAGCATACAGCTAATTGGGGAATTGGGGCTGAATTCAAGCACAAGAGGTTTGGCTTTTGAATCCATGCTTGTCTCCAACCCACTACTTTTCAAAATGAATGTGTATGGAATGAATGAATGAATGAGTGAGTGAGTGAGTGAATGAGGCAGGGCCACAGAGGGGCCCAGGGAGGAGTGGCTGCAGGGGGCTTAGCTAGGAGGCTACTACAGTGGTCCAGGCAAGAGGTGATGGAGATCTAAACACAGGAAGTGGACTCAGCAGTGCATGGAGATGAGAAATATTTCGGAGGTGCGCTGTCCAGTGTGGGAGCCACTAGCCCGAGGTGGCCATTTAAATGAACTAAAATGAAATAATATTAAAAGTTCTGTTCCTCAGTCACACTAGCCACATTTCAAGTGCTCAAAAGCCACCACTGCAGAATGTTCCATTGGTCAACCCTGCTTAAAAGGAAGCACCAACAGAACATGATGATGACGTTAGGTTGGGGCTGGCTCCTCCCCTCACATCCACTCCAGAAGCTCTGCTCAGAGAGGTTAAGTGACCTGCCTGGGGTCACACAGCTAGGAAGCCATCAGTAAGGCATGCTCTCCTCCATGCCCCTCTGTCACCACACGCAATTCATCCACTCAGCAGAGACTGGCTGAGCAATGCTAGTTTTCTAGTATCCAGGCATGAGGTTCACACATGGAGCTCTAGGGGCTGTATGGTTGTCTGGTCATGGCCCCTCAAAGATGTCCAAGTCCTAATCCCCAGAACCAGCGGCTATGTCACCTTATGTGGCAAAAAGAATCTTGCAGGTATGACTAAGTGAAGGATCTCCAGATGGGGAGATGGTCCCAGGTTATTGAGGTGAGCCCAGTGTAATCACAGGGGCCCTTGCAAGAGGGAGGCAGGAGGTTTGAAGAGTCAGAGAGATTTGAAGATGTTATGATGCTGGCTTTGAAGACAGAGAGAGAAGGCCATAAGCTACGGAATGCAGGTAGCTTCTAGAAGCTGGAAAAGGCCAGGAAACCATGTCAACTGCTTTAGCAGCTTGTTTTCACGTTTACTTACACACACCTACATAGCATTCCATCATGTCTGCTTGATATTTCATTATTAAGTACCAAATGTTGATTTCCCAGCATGAAAGGTGAGAATGCAGCTCCTATTCTACGCTTTCCCCTTTCCCCATAGGGCCAAGCTGGTCATGCCCAGTTACTCAGCCAGATTAATACTCCGGGTTTGCACCATGATGGTGATGCAAGTGCTGTGCACAGCCAGACCTCTTGTTTACTCCTTCCTGCCCAACTTTTGGTTTTCCCTGGAATTAATTATTACCCTATTTTACTGCTTGCCAGTCTTCTATGTACATACCACTAATTTAACCCCAAACTTATCACAATTGTCTAAATCTTATCTCAATATATCAGACAGTTATCAATTTCATCTACAACTCCTTTTTTATTTTTTACCTAAATGCACTGATTTAAACAATGAAACTTTACGTCACTGCTGCTACAACAGGACCAATGTGCTGGGACGTACAGTGGTTAGAGCAGGGTTTCTCAACCTTGGCCCCTATTGACATTTGGGGCCGGATAATTCGTGCCCTGGGGGGCTGTCTGGTACACTGCAGGATGGTTAATGGCATCCCTGGCTTCTACCCACTAGGTGCCAGGAGCAAACCCCCAGCTGTGACAACCCCAAAATACCTCCAGACATGGTCAAATGTCCTCAGGGGTGGGGGACAAAATCGCTCCTCCTGGTTGAGAACTAGCAGGTTAGAGAATAACCTCTGAAGCCTGAACTACCTGGGTCTGAATCCTGGATCTACCACCTGCTGCCTGTGAGACTTTGGGTAAGTTACTCAACTTCTCTGAGCCTCCGATATTTCATGTGTAAAATGGGAATTACAGTCTACATTACAGGTTTGCTTGGGATATACATGGAGATAAGAATAGGAAAAGTCTCATGATGGCATTTGGCACATAAAAGCTCCTTGATAAATGGTAGTTTCACTTCTCTTATGTGAGTTTATTTTATTAATAATGGTTATTACTATTAGAGTAAACATTTGAGTGTTTACGGTGTACATATCTCACTTAATTCTCACAACAGAGATATTATTATCTTTACCTTTTAAAAATGAGGAAAGTGAAGCTGACAGAGGCAAAGTAACTTGCCCAAGGTCTCGCAGCTGGTGAGTAGCAGAGCCAGGATTAGAACTCAGGCCACCCAGCTCTGGCACTGCTGGTTTAACCCACTGTGCCATTTCCCAGGTATAATTCAGGTGTAATCTGTTATGGATAAGGGAATTTAGTTTTGCAGATGAAATGGTTTGCTTGGGTTTCATTTTTCCATTTCCTTTTTTCTTTTTTAAAGAGGTGCCTTCCCCAAAGAAGAACCCTTTGGGTTGGATTGGACAGGCTGCACCAGTACAAGCTCATGATTTCCTTCAGCCGTTTGTTAAAATGGCCTAGATATAGCGATTACCCAGCGGCCATGAGCACACCTTGTGCCCAGACTTGGTTTCTAAATACCATTCTCCTATAAAAGGAAAAGGGAATCCTTGGAGGAAGGGCCAATACCAGGGCTACAGCAGGGAAAAATGCAGGATGATCCTGAACAATCTTGTTGTGCCAGAAAGAAACAGGAGCCAACTTGAAGGGGCTTCCACTGGCCAAATATGGTACAATTTGAGCATCAATATAAATAAGAAGAATAATGCATTGGATAAAATATTAATCCATGAATCCCTGATAGCAGATGGAGGGATGGATGCATGGATGGAAGGGGGTGGATGGGTGGGAGGATGGGAGGATGGGAAGATGGCTGGATGGATGGATGAATGGGAGGATGGGAGGATGGATGGGAGGATGAGAGGATGGGAGGATGGATGGATGGATGGATGGATGGGAGGATGGGAGGATGGATGGGAGGATGGGAGGATGGATGGATGGATGGGAGGATGGGAGGATGGGAGGATGGATGGATGGATGGATGGATGCATGGATGCAAGGATGCATGGATGGAGGGAGGGATGAATATATTATATTAGAGTACCAACCTGTAAATGTGGAGGGAGTGATAGAGATGGAAAAATCACCCTTTGTAACCATCATAGAAAGACCGGTTCAAGCAAGTATCATGAATAGATGCTAAATCTGGGGGTGAAATTTTAATAAGGATCAGGATATTTGCATGGTCTCAAAGGGTCTCCCCAAAGTTTGCTTATTGGTTGCAAGAGGAAAAAAATGCGAACCATATGGTGAGAAACTGAGAAACGCTATGACCTGTTGATCAAAATTCATATCACCAAGGAGGGGCTTTGGCACATCACGTGCCTCAGGAGGTGACACCCTAAGGAAAAGCACAGCATCAGCTGTGTAGAATTCCAGCCAGGAATGCATAACCCTAATCTAATCACGAGGAGACACCAGACAGACCCAAAGGAGGAACATTCCATAAAATAACTGGTGTGAACTCGGCAAAATGTCAAGATCATGAAAGTCAAAGAAAGGCTGAGGAACATTCCAGTTTAAAGGAGACCTAAAGGAGACGTGACAACTAAATGAATGTGTGATCCCATACTGCAGGGGGAAAATGCAAAAAAGAATATTATTAGGAAAATTGAAAAAGTTAGACTATGGACCCATGAATTAAATAAAACATTGTATCAGTGGGGTTAAGTTAGAGGATATCCTTTTTCTTAGGATAAAATACTAAGGGGCATAATAACTGCAATCCACTCTCAAGTGTTCAGAAAAAAATAAGTGTTAATTGTGTGTGTGTGTGTGTGTGTGAGAGAGAGAGAGAGAGAGAGAGAGTGTGACAGAGAGGGAGAAAAGGAGGCAGAGGGAGCATGATAAAGGACATGGTAAAATGTGAACAAATGTGACTCTGGGTGAAGGGTGTATGGAGTCCTCTAGATTCTTCTTACAACTTTTCTATCCATTTAAAATTCTTTCAAAATACAAAGTTGAAAAATGAGGTGCCTCCCCCATGATCTGATTTCTTTTTGAATTAAAACAATTTCTGGGAGAAGACCGGCAAGTCAATTCTGCAGACCAGACTGCTTTATCACCCCACACTCCTGAGAAAATGGCAACAAGGCAACCCCATGCAAACAGCGGCCCACCCTGAGGGGAGTCCCTGGCTCCCTGTGGACACCTGCCCCTCCACCAGGTCTGCTACAGAGTCACAAACCTCCTGCCTGCCCTGGGGTCCTGCAAGTACAGAAGCATTTTTGCTCTGAAATAAATCTAGTGTCAAATAGCTTTCCTTTTGTTTGATGCTTTTTACTCCACTTACTAACATCTCTCAGACAGATCGAAAGGATCTCCTCTCGTGGACGCCATGCTGACTCATATTTCAGCTGAATTGAGGTTCCACCAAAAAATAAGGCCCCACGTGCTTGCAAAAGCCTGTGTGAGAGGAAGCCATGACTGTCTCAGACCATCTCTCCACCTTGAAGATCAGAAGAATCAGATTTGTTGACCCCTCCTCTTCAACCTTCAGGCTTGCGTGCAAATGTCACCTCTTCCAAGAAGCCTTCCCTGATTGCCTGATGGAACCATTTCCCCATGGCCCTCCATCACTCCCCATTACATTATCCTACTGATGGTCACCCACAAGGCTCTGCCAGGTAGAGCCCCTGCCTTCCTGTCCCTTCCTCATCTGCCTTCCATCCCCACCTCCACGCTGTTCCAGCTACTGGCCTCCTGCTGGTTCCCTGAAAATCACCAAGGCTGTCCCTACCCCCTGGCCTTCCCCTTTGCTGCACCCTCTGTCTGCAAACCTCTGCTCCCAGATCTTCAAATGTCTGGCCCCTTCTCAGCATTTATTTTCTGCTCAAATGTCACCTCCTCAGAGAAGCCTAAAAACGATCCCCACCAGCTCCACCTCTCTCTCAATCACGCTAGCCTATTTCTCGGTCTTCATAGCATCCATCACCATCCGAAATTCTTACTTATCTTGTTCAGAACCAGGACCCCAAGACTAGCCCGTGCTGGCACCAGTTAGTACTCAATAGACATTTGTTGCCCAATTGTGTCCTTCCATCCTTGAGCATTTGCTGCAAGGAATGTTTGAAACAACAGCTGGAAAAGCACTTTTGGAAAGCAGCAAGCAGGCTCCCAATTCAAGACCATAGCAATTAGAATTCCTTAGCTCCTTAACTCAGAACGAGTCATCCACAGCTCTAAACACAGAGAAAGTCGTAGTAGCAAAAGTCTAGAGACAAGGCCACTTACTGTTAATTATCACTGTGGTTTGTTGCCTACATTTTTGTTTTGTTGTTTTTATGCATATGTTTTTGCATCCAAAAATAGAGTACTACATACATGCAGCAGGTCTTTTCAAATAAAAATTCCTCTTGTGCACAATTTTAAATATTATCTCAGAGGACACAATGATTGACACTTTACTTTCAGTTTGAAAAAATATTCTTAATGCATCTTCAAATAAATACTTCACAGCAAACTGTATGTTCCAAGTCAGCTCACAATCACACAGCACAAAAATCAATAGAGTCAAGCATGGATATCCTGCAGAAATCATTTATCTAAATATTGATAATGCTGTAGTTGTTGCCTATATTTTTAATTGAAGAAAATGCTAAATTTCAGTTAGAGGTTAATGAAAAACATATACACATAAGCCTGTATGTATATGTGTGTGTGTGTGTGTGTGTGTGTATTTATATATATTTTTTAATCTGGAAACAATCAAAGTTTCCATTGACAGGGACTAGCTAAATAAAGTATATTCCCAAGGAGTCATTACAAGGAGTGAAGCTGATCTAAGTATGCTCAGACAGAATGTACTCTGAGATATACTCTTGAGTGGGAAAAGCAAGGGCAGATCAGTAAACGCAGAATACAATCATTTACATTTTATAGAATAGTGGGACTAAAATATATGCATATATATACATGCTTGCCTTTGCATATAATTCTCTAAAAGGTCACATAAAGAAAAATGAGTAATTACCTTTGCATCTGGGGTTGCAAGGAGGCTTGCTTTTTACTGTATACTTTTCTTTTGCTGTTTTTATTTTTTTACCATGTGCATGCATTGTCTGTTTTGAACTTTTTTTTTTAATTAAGTAGAGCTATCAGCAGCAATTCTTGCTGGACTGTCCCGTCTATTACAGAGGCTGCCTCATCTCCCTCTGCATCTGCCTGCCACACACTAGAGGCCCTGACTCGGTCTACTTGGCTGCCTCCAAATGAAAATCTGGCCTCACGCTCCCTTGCTCAGGGCCTCTGAGTGTTGTGACAGCATCAGCTTAGGAACAAAAGAGGAAAATGGACCCAATGTCCCCTCCCACTTCGTTTCTCAGCCAGGAGAGCGAGCTAACAGTCTGAGAACCCTGGTCCCAGGGTTGGCTCACTCCGAGCCCTGGCTCTCCAGGGACCAAAGCCAGGGGCCTCTTTTGCCAAGCCCTGCAGGCCTCAAATGGACCTCAGGCTTCCTGCTGCACAGCTGCACTGGTGGGTCAGCAATCTGGGGATGAGCCAGACGCTGTCATTGCAGTGTACACTGAATCTCCAGGACCCTCCTCTCCTCCCCAAGCTCATGTTTCTCGCCCACTCTGAACTCCAAACAGGCCCCAGAGGGGCCACCCTAGGGCTCCAAAACCCACCGCCACCCCCAGCCCAGCCCTCTCTCCAACCCAAAGCAGGCACGTGTGCTCAGGTTTGGCCACATCTTCAGTATCCTCAATGTATATGACCCGTGGCAAACGTTTCCCTCCCTGCCAGCTCTCTGGCTGGCCTGGTGGCTTCACAAATGCCAAAGACAGTAGGTCAAGATGCAGGTTTCCCCAGCTCCAGCAGTGGCCACTAATTTCAGCCAGCTCAGGGACAGTGGTCTAGAAGGACCTTAGTGGCACTTGAGATGGTTTTAGGCCGTACATGCTTAGAAAATGTACAACCCGGGGGCAAGATGGCAGACTGGTGAGCTGTATGTTTTAGTTACTCCTCCAGGAAAGTAGGTAAAAAGCCAGGAACTGCGTGGACTGGACACCACAGAGCAATCTGTCTTTGGGCATACTTCATACAACACTCATGAAAACGTGGAACTGCTGAGATCACCGAAATCTGTAAGTTTTTGCGGCCAGGGGACCCGCGCCCCTCCCTGCCAGGCTCAGTCCCGGGGGAGGAGGGGCTGTCAGCTCCAGGAAGGAGAAGGGAGAATTGCAGTGGCTGCTCTCATCGGAAACTCATTCTACTGATTCAAACTCCAACCATAGATAGACTGAGGCCAGACACCAGAGACTCTGAGAGCAGCCAGCCCAGCAGAGAGGAGACGGGCATAGAAGGAAAACAACACGAGAAGCTCCAAAGTAAAAGCAGAGGATTTTTGGAGTTCTGGTGAACACAGAAAGGGGAAGGGCGGAGATCAGGCCTTGAGGCGCATATGCAAATCCCGAAGCAAGGCTGATCTCTCTGCCCAGGGCACCTTTCCTTAATGGCCCTGGTTGCTTTGTCTATTAGCATTTCAATAACCCATTAGATCTCTGAGGAGGGCCGTTTTTTTTTTGTTTTTTTTTTTTTTTTTTTAAATCCTTTTTGCTTTTTCTAAAACAATTACTCTAAGAAGCTCAATACAGAAAGCTTCAAAGAATTGAAATTTGGGCACGTCAAGTCAAGAGCAGAAATAAGAGAGCTCTGAGACAAAAGGCAATAATCCAGTGGCTGAGAAAATTCACTAAACAACACAACTTCCCAAGAAAAGGGGGGTGTCCGCTCACAGCCACCATCCTGGTGGACAGGAAACACTCCTGCCCATCGCCAGCCCCATAGCCCAGAGCTGCCCCAGACAACCCAGCGTGACGGAAGTGCTTCAAATAACAGGCACACACCACGAAACTGGGCGTGGACATTAGCCTTCCCTGCAACCTCAGCTGAATGTCCCAGAGCTGGGAAGGGGGAGCAGTGTGAATTAACAGAGCCCCATTCAGCCATCATTTGAGCAGACTGGGAGCCTCCCAACACAGCCCAGCAGCCCAGAACTGCCCTGGGGGGACGGCACTCACCTGTGACATAGCACAGTCATCCCTCAACAGAGGACCCGGGGTGCACAGCCTGGAAGAGGGGCCCACTTGCAAGTCTCAGGAGCCATACGCCAATACCAAAGACTTGTGGGTCAGTGGCAGAGACAAACTGTGGCAGGACTGAACTGAAGGATTAGACTATTGCAGTAGCTTTAAAACTCTAGGATCATCAGGGAGATTTGATTGTTAGGGCCACCCCCCCTCCCCGACTGCCCAGAAACACGCCCCACATACAGGGCAGGCAACACCAACTACACACGCAAGCTTGGGACACCAATTGGGCCCCACAAGACTCACTCCCCCACTCACCAAAAAGGCTAAGCAGGGGAGATCTGGCTTGTGGAGAACAGGTGGCTCGTGGACGCCACCTGCTGGTTAGTTAGAGAAAGTGTACTCCACGAAGCTGTAGATCTGATAAATTAGAGATAAGGACTTCAACTGGTCTATAAACCCTAAAAGAACCCTATCAAGGACAGCAAATGCCACGAGGCCAAAAACAACAGAAAATTATAAAGCATATGAAAAAACCAGACGATATGGATAACCCAAGCCCAAGCACCCAAATCAAAAGACCAGAAGAGACACACCTAGAGCAGCTACTCAAAGAACTAAAGATGAACAATGAGACCCTAGTACGGGATATGAAGGAAATCAAGAAGACCCTAGAAGAGCATAAAGAAGACATTGCAAGACTAAATAAAAAAATGGATGATCTTATGGAAATTAAAGAAACTGTTGACCAAATTAAAAAGATTCTGGACACTCATAGTACAAGACTAGAGGAAGTTGAACAACGAATCAGTGACCTGGAAGATGACAGAATGGAAAATGAAAGCATAAAAGAAAGAATGGGGAAAAAAATTGAAAAACTCGAAATGGACCTCAGGGATATGATAGATAATATGAAGCGTCCGAATATAAGACTCATTGGTGTCCCAGAAGGGGAAGAAAAGGGTAAAGGTCTAGGAAGAGTATTCAAAGAAATTGTTGGGGAAAACTTCCCAAATCTTCTAAACAACATAAATACACAAATCATAAATGCTCAGCGAACTCCAAATAGAATAAATCCAAAAAAACCCACTCCGAGACATATACTGATCACACTGTCAAACATAGAAGAGAAGGAGCAAGTTCTGAAAGCAGCAAGAGAAAAGCAATTCACCACATACAAAGGAAACAGCATAAGACTAAGTAGTGACTACTCAGCAGCCACCATGGAGGCGAGAAGGCAATGGCACGATATATTTAAAATTCTGAGAGAGAGGAATTTCCAGCCAAGAATACTTTATCCAGCAAAGCTCTCCTTCAAATTTGAGGGAGAGCTTAAATTTTTCACAGACAAAGAAATGCTGAGAGAATTTGCTAACAAGAGACCTGCCCTACTGGAGATACTAAAGGGAGCCCTACAGACAGAGAAACAAAGACAGGACAGAGAGACTTGGAGAAAGGTTCAGTACTAAAGAGATTCGGTATGGGTACAATAAAGGATATTAATAGAGAGAGGTAAAAATATGGCAAACATAATCCAAAGGATAAGATGGCCGATTCAAGAAATGCCTTCACGGTTTTAACGTTGAATGTAAATGGATTAAACTCCCCAATTAAAAGATATAGATTCGCAGAATGGATCAAAAAAAATGAACCATCAATATGTTGCATACAAGAGACTCATCTTAGACACAGGGACACAAAGAAATTGAAAGTGAAAGGATGGAAAAAAATATTTCATGCAAGCTACAGCCAAAAGAAAGCAGGTGTAGCAATATTAATCTCAGATAAAATAGACTTCAAATGCAGGGATGTTTTGAGAGACAAAGAAGGCCACTACATACTAATAAAAGGGGCAATTCAGCAAGAAGAAATAACAATCGTAAATGTCTATGCACCCAATCAAGGTGCCACAAAATACATGAGAGAAACATTGGCAAAACTAAAGGAAGCAATTGATGTTTCCACAATAATTGTGGGAGACTTCAACACATCACTCTCTCCTATAGATAGATCAACCAGACAGAAGACCAATAAGGAAATTGAAAACCTAAACAATCTGATAAATGAATTAGATTTAACAGACATCTACAGGACATTACATCCCAAATCACCAGGATACACATACTTTTCTAGTGCTCATGGAACTTTCTCCAGAATAGATCATATGCTGGGACATAAAACAAGCCTCAATAAATTTAAAAAGATTGAAATCATTCAAAGCACATTCTCTGACCACAATGGAATACAATTAGAAGTCAATAACCATCAGAGACTTAGAAAATTCACAAATACCTGGAGGTTAAACAACACACTCCTAAACAATCAGTGGGTTAAAGAAGAAATAGCAAGAGAAATTGCTAAATATATAGAGACGAATGAAAATGAGAACACAACATACCAAAACCTATGGGATGCAGCAAAAGCAGTGCTAAGGGGGAAATTTATAGCACTAAACGCATATATTAAAAAGGAAGAAAGAGCCAAAATCAAAGAACTAATGGATCAACTGAAGAAGCTAGAAAATGAACAGCAAACCAATCCTAAACCAAGTACAAGAAAAGAAATAACAAGGATTAAAGCAGAAATAAATGACATAGAGAACAAAAAAACAATAGAAAGGATAAATATCACCAAAAGTTGGTTCTTTGAGAAGATCAACAAGATTGACAAGCCCCTAGCTAGACTGACAAAATCAAAAAGAGAGAAGACCCATATAAACAAAATAATGAATGAAAAAGGTGACATAACTGCAGATCCTGAAGAAATTAAAAAAATTATAAGAGGATATTATGAACAACTGTATGGCAACAAACTGGATAATGTAGAAGAAATGGACAATTTCCTGGAAACATATGAACAACCTAGACTGACCAGAGAAGAAATAGAAGACCTCAACCAACCCATCACAAGCAAAGAGATCCAATCAGTCATCAAAAATCTTCCCACAAATAAATGCCCAGGGCCAGATGGCTTCACAGGGGAATTCTACCAAACTTTCCAGAAAGAACTGACACCAATCTTACTCAAACTCTTTCAAAACATTGAAAAAAATGGAACACTACCTAACTCATTTTATGAAGCTAACATCAATCTAATACCAAAACCAGGCAAAGATGCTACAAAAAAGGAAAACTACCGGCCAATATCCCTAATGAATATAGATGCAAAAATCCTCAACAAAATACTTGCAAATCGAATCCAAAGACACATTAAAAAAATCATACACCATGACCAAGTGGGGTTCATTCCAGGCATGCAAGGATGGTTCAACATCAGAAAAACAATCAATGTATTACAACACATTAAAAACTCGAAAGGGAAAAATCAATTGATCATCTCAATAGATGCTGAAAAAGCATTTGACAAAATCCAACATCCCTTTTTGATAAAAACACTTCAAAAGGTAGGAATTGAAGGAAACTTCCTCAACATGATAAAGAGCATATATGAAAAACCCACAGCCAGCATAGTACTCAATGGTGAGAGACTGAAAGCCTTCCCTCTAAGATCAGGAACAAGACAAGGATGCCCGCTGTCACCACTGTTATTCAACATTGTGCTGGAAGTGCTAGCCAGGGCAATCCGGCAAGACAAAGAAATAAAAGGCATCCAAATTGGAAAAGAAGAAGTAAAACTGTCATTGTTTGCAGATGATATGATCTTATATCTAGAAAACCCTGAGAAATCAACGATACACCTACTAGAGCTAATAAACAAATTTAGCAAAGTAGCGGGATACAAGATTAATGCACATAAGTCAGTAATGTTTCTATATGCTAGAAATGAACAAACTGAAGAGACACTCAAGAAAAAGATACCATTTTCAATAGCAACTAAAAAAATCAAGTACCTAGGAATCAACTTAACCAAAGATGTAAAAGACCTATACAAAGAAAACTACATAACTCTACTAAAAGAAATAGAAGGGGACCTTAAAAGATGGAAAAATATTCCATGTTCATGGATAGGAAGGCTAAATGTCATTAAGATGTCAATTCTACCCAAACTCATCTACAGATTCAATGCAATCCCAATCAAAATTCCAACAACCTACTTTGCAGACTTGGAAAAGCTAGTTATCAAATTTATTTGGAAAGGGAAGATGCCTCGAATTGCTAAAGACACTCTAAAAAAGAAAAACGAAGTGGGAGGACTTACACTCCCTGACTTTGAAGCTTATTATAAAGCCACAGTTGCCAAGACAGCATGGTACTGGCACAAAGATAGACATATAGATCAATGGAATCGAATTGAGAATTCAGAGATAGACCCTCAGATCTATGGCCGACTGATCTTTGATAAGGCCCCCAAAGTCACCGAACTGAGCCATAATGGTCTTTTCAACAAATGGGGCTGGGAGAGTTGGATATCCATATCCAAAAGAATGAAAGAGGACCCCTACCTCACCCCCTACACAAAAATTAACTCAAAATGGACCAAAGATCTCAATATAAAAGAAAGTACCATAAAACTCCTAGAAGATAATGTAGGAAAACATCTTCAAGACCTTGTATTAGGAGGCCACTTCCTAGACTTTACACCCAAAGCACAAGCAACAAAAGAGAAAATAGATAAATGGGAACTCCTCAAGCTTAGAAGTTTCTGCACCTCAAAGGAATTTCTCAAAAAGGTAAAGAGGCAGCCAACTCAATGGGAAAAAATTTTTGGAAACCATGTATCTGACAAAAGACTGATATCTTGCATATACAAAGAAATCCTACAACTCAATGACAATAGTACAGACAGCCCAATTATAAAATGGGCAAAAGATATGAAAAGACAGTTCTCTGAAGAGGAAATACAAATGACCAAGAAACACATGAAAAAATGTTCAGCTTCACTAGCTATTAGAGAGATGCAAATTAAGACCACAATGAGATACCATCTAACACCGGTTAGAATGGCTGCCATTAAACAAACAGGAAACTACAAATGCTGGAGGGGATGTGGAGAAATTGGAACTCTTATTCATTGTTGGTGGGACTGTATAATGGTTCAGCCACTCTGGAAGTCAGTCTGGCAGTTCCTTAGAAAACTAGATATAGAGCTACCATTCGATCCAGCGATTGCACTCCTCGGTATATACCCGGAAGATCGGAAAGCAGTGACACGAACAGATATCTGCACGCCAATGTTCATAGCAGCATTATTCACAATTGCCAAGAGATGGAAACAACCCAAATGTCCTTCAACAGATGAGTGGATAAATAAAATGTGGTATATACACACGATGGAATACTACGCGGCAGTAAGAAGGAACGATCTGGTGAAACATATGACAACATGGATGAACCTTGAAGACATAATGCTGAGCGAAATAAGCCAGGCACAAAAAGAGAAATATTATATGCTACCACTAATGTGAACTTTGAAAAATGTAAAACAAATGGTTTATAATGTAGAATGTAGGGGAACTAGCAGTAGAGAGCAATTAAGGAAGGGGGAACAATAATCCAGGAAGAACAGATAAGCTATTTAACGTTCTGGGGATGCCCAGAAATGACTATGGTCTGTTAATTTCTGATGGTTGTAGTAGGAACAAGTTCACTGAAATGTTGCTATATTATGTAACTTTCTTGGGGTAAAGTAGGAACATGTTGGAAGTTAAGCAGTTATCTTAGGTTAGTTGTCTTTTTCTTACTCCCTTGCTATGGTCTCTTTGAAATGCTCTTTTATTGTATGTTTGTTTTCTTTTTAACTTTTTTTTTATACAGGTGATTTGAAAAAAGAAGGGAAAGTTAAAAAAAAAAAAAAAAAAAAAAAAAAAAAAAAAAAAAAGACAAACAAGGGGAAAAAAAAAAAAAAAAAAGATGTAGTGCCCCCTTGAGGAGCCTGTGGAGAATGCAGGGGTATTCGCCTACCCCACCTCCATGGTTGCTAACATGACCACAGACATAGGGGACTGGTGGTTTGATGGGTTGAGCCCTCTACCATAAGTTTTACCCTTGGGAAGACGGTTGCTGCAAAGGAGAGGCTAGGCCTCCCTGTATTTGTGCCTAAGAGTCTCCTCCTGAGTGCCTCTTTGTTGCTCAGATGTGGCTCTCTCTCTCTGGCTAAGCCAACTTGAAAGGTGAAATCACTGCCCTCCCCCCTACGTGGGATCAGACACCCAGGGAAGTGAATCTCCCTGGCAACGTGGAATATGACTCCCAGGGAGGAATGTAGACCTGGCACCGTGGGACGGAGAACATCTTCTTGACCAAAAGGGGGATGTGAAAGGAAATGAAATAAGCTTCAGTGGCAGAGAGATTCCAAAAGGAGCCGAGAGGTCACTCTGGTGGGCACTCTTATGCACACTTTAGACAACCCTTTTTAGGTTCTAAAGAATTGGGGTAGCTGGTGGTGGATACCTGAAACTATCAAACTACAACCCAGAACCCATGAATCTCGAAGACAGTTGTATAAAAATGTAGCTTATGAGGGGTGACAATGGGATTGGGAAAGCCATAAGGACCAAACACCACTTTGTCTAGTTTATGGATGGATGTGTAGAAAAGTAGGGGAGGGAAACAGACAGACAAAGGTACCCAGTGTTCTTTTTTACTTCAATTGCTCTTTTTCACTCTAATTATTATTCTTGTTATTTTTGTGTGTGTGCTAATGAAGGTGTCAGGGATTGATTTAGGTGATGAATGTACAACTATGTAATGGTACTGTAAACAATCGAAAGTACAATTTGTTTTGTATGACTGCGTGGTATGTGAATATATCTCAATAAAATGATGATTTAAAAAAAAAAAAAAAAAAAAAAAAAAGAAAGTATGTTAGGAAAAAGACTGAAAAGGAGTACTTCGAAAATGGTAATTTCACTGATTCTCTAGGTAGTGGAATTATGAATGACATTTTTATTTTCAAAATTTGTTTTTCATCATTCTGAAAACAACACTATGTTAATTTTTAAAAGATGTTATTTATTATGAAAATGTTCATGTATAACAGAAAGTATAGAGTATGATATATAAAACAATTATATGTTTAACCAGTCTAACCCTGAAGATTGAGGGCTCCAGTTCTACTCCCAGCTCAGCCACTCACTACCTAGGCAAGTTACTAAATGTCTCTGTGCTTCCTTTCTTTAATCTGGAAACTGGGGCTATTGGAAGGGCAAAATAAGTTAATACATGTAAAAGTGCTGAGAACAAGCATTCAGTAAATCTTAGCTTTGATTACTATTATATCCACCCCATCCCCCCAATCTGGCTTTAACAAATCTTGACGTATGGCCATATGTGCTTTGTTTAGTAGTTTGTTTTTAAATAAATAAAATGTTATAGATATAGTTGAAACCCCATGTACCCCTCTCAATCTGATTTCTCTGTCTTCCTTTGCAGATGTAACCACTAACCTGAAATGTATATAATCTGGTAGGAGTATAAAGGTGTGTATGAGTATGCCATGCCCTTACCGCAAGTAGTTCCCAAATACCTAGGTCCCTACCTGAGATTCTAAAAAAGATTCACCCACTAAGTTTTATTTCTCAGGAACTTAAATCCACCAAAGTGTTCCCATGCCAGACAAGTCCTAAAACCCAGAGGCAACAGCCTCTTTAAGATCAACTATCAGACGCAGCCCCATTCCCCATACTGTTGACACCGTCTTTCACAAGTTAGGGTGCTCACTGCCTAGATGCCCCTGAACATGGAGAAAGAGATTGAGAGGAAGGGGTAGTAACAAACAAGGTAAGATTTAACAAAGATCTGTGAATACTGAAGCTTTATATAAATGTATATTTTTTTAGATGCTGGGGTGTTGGAATAGCTGGAAGGAGGTAAATGACATGGTAGAATTGTAACCTGTAACATTCTTTGAAATTTGCTCTATAGCTATTCGTTGAATCATGCGTTGAAAGTTTTCACCTTTCTGCTTATACTTTATATTTCATAATAAGGAAAGAAATGAAACTGTGGAACTGTAGTCCATAACAATTTTTGAAATTACCTATATAACTTCTTGTTGAGCTGTACATTGAAAATTAACACCTTTCTGTATGTATGTTATATTTTACAATAACGGAAATAGCTGAAGTTGTGGAACTGTGACCCATGACATTCTTTGAAATTTGCTCTCTAACTACTTGTTAAATCGTACTTTGAAAGTTATATGTTATGTATATATGTTAAAGCTCACAATAAAAAATGCATTAAAAAAAAAAAAAAAAAAAAAAAAAAAAAAAAAAAAAAAATGTACAACCCAAACAGCAAGGCAACGAATTTTTACTGAGATCTGCACTTAGCATAATGCCACAGAAGGAAAGTTAGGTTAAAACCTGGCAGGCGCCACCTTACAAGGCGACGAAGGTTAACACGTGGATGTCAGGTACCCCTGACATGACGTGATGAGACGGACACTGCCCTGCTGAGGTTTTCTTCTGCCAAGCCCGTAACTCCAGGCTCGTGATGAGAAAAACATCCGACAAACCCCAACTGAGGGACTTTTTTACACAGCCCGTGAACAGTCCTCCCGCATCCCGTCAAGGTCATAAAAAACAAGGACAATCTGAGAAACTATCACAGCCAAGAGGAGACTAAGAGGACATGATGATTCAATATAAACAGGGATCTTGAAATAGGAAAAGGATAATAGCAGGAAAAGCGGTGCAATCCAAATACAGTCTACAGTTTAGAGAAGAGCCATGTACCAATGTGGATTTCTTGGTGATGACAAATGCACTAGGATGGACCTTAAGGGAACTGAAACTGGGTGAGGACCACGTGGGAATTCTCTGTACTGTCTTTGCAACTTTTTTTAAACTCTAAAATTATTCCCAAATGAAGATTTTATTTTTAAAAACTGATTCCACTTGGGGAAGATGGTGGAATAAGGAGTGGCAGAACTCACTTTTCTGCCAAAAAATACCTAGAGGACAGGCAGAAACTGTCCAAAGCAGTTGCTCGGGGACTCAGGAGACCAAGAGAGTACCATGCAATGTCCAGGGAGGAACTGGACGGAGAAACTGCGAAAGAGAAACTGTAGTGAGTGGCTGCTTGGCTGCTCCTGGTGCTCAGCCCCACCCTTGAGGCCAGCAGCTTCTGGACAGCTTGGACCCTGCCCAGTTGGCAGCCATGGACTGGGAGAGTCAGGGAAGCACATCTCCCCAGGAACAGAGGGGGATGTGGCACAGTTCTGATCCAACTGTTGGCTAGCAAAATTGGACCTCTGGGTCCTGCACCCTTGCCCCTTTCCAGACGGGAGCCCACAGTGCCAAAGTCTCCACCCACCTCAGAAGCAGAGTGGATGGAGGGCTAAAGATAGCTTGCCTTTGTAAGGCTGTGGGGAATAGGTTGTCAACGAGTGCCATCTGCTGGTTAGGCTGGGGAAGTGTAGTCTTGGGAAGCTGCTTTCCTGACCATCTCCCCAGGGTGCTTTGGAACTGGTCTGCATCCCCTGTGTGGGTCCCTGGCCCTGTTTTGGCTGGGAAATACTGATGAACCAAGTGCCAAAGTAGAACTTGAACACAAACCCAACTGACAACAAAATCTTAGACAAGACACGGAAACCAACCGTCAGAATAAGTTCATCAAGGTGATCAATCAAATACTCCAATACCAGCAAAATACTACAGGCCATACTAAGAAAAAAATATGTGGCCCAGTCAAAGGAACAAATTAAAAAGTGAGAGGAGATACAGATTTTGGAACAATTAATCAAAGATATTCAAAAAAATCTCCTTAATCAACTCAAGGAGATTAAGGAAAATATCACTAAAGAGATAAAGGATGTTAAGAAGACACTGGGGAGCACAGAGAAGAATTTGAAAGCATGCAAAGAAAAATAACAGCTATTATAAGAATGAAAGTCACAATTGATGAGATTAAAAATACAACAGTAGATTCGAACAGGCAGAAGAAATATCAGTGGCCTAGAAGACAGAACATGTGAAATCAAACAGACAAAAGAGCAGATAGAGAAAAGAACGGAAAAACTTGAGCAGAATCTTAGAGAACTGAATTGCAACATGAAGCACAGAAACATATGCATCATTGGTGTCCCACAAGGAGAAGATAAGGGAAAGGGGGCAGAAAAAACATTCAAAGAAATAATGGCCCCAAATTTCCCAACTCTTATGAAAGATATAAGGATACAAGTCCCAGAAGTGCAATGTACTCCAAACAGAATAAACCCTAGTAGATGCACTCAGAGACACATTCTGTTCAGAATGTCAACTGCCAAAGATAAAAAGAGAATTCTGAAAGCAGCAAGAGAAAAGCAATTCTCACAGATAAGTCCAATAGGACTAAGTGTCAATTTCTCATAAGAAACTATGGGGTTAAGAAGGCAGTGTCATACGTTTAAGATACTGAAAGGAAAAAACTGGCAGCCAAGAATTCTTTATCTGGCAAAACTGTCCTTCAAAAATGAGGAGGAGCTTAAAATAGTCACAGATATATAGAAGCTGAGAGAGTTCGGTAACAAGAGACCAGCCTTACAAGAAATACTAAAAGGAGTTCTCCTGACTGAAAAGAAAACACAAGAGAGAGGAGGCTTGGAGCAGAGTGTAGAAATGAAGATTATCAGTAAGGGTAGCTGAAAGGATAAAAAGAGGGACAAAAATAACATCTGAAAAATAAAAGCAAAGGAATAAAATTATTGAAGTAAGTATACTGCCCTTACAGTAATAACATAGATGTTAATGGATTAAAATTGCCAATCAAAAGACACAGATTGGCAGAAGGGATTTTAAAAAATGATCCATCTTTACGATGTCTAGAAGAGACTCACCTTAGACTCATGGATACAAATAGGTTGAAAGTGAAAGACTGGATTCTCTCTCTAAGCCCAACTTGGCAAATAACTTCATTAAATCCTCCCTTCCACGAGGGACATGACTCCCAGGGGAATGAATCTTCCTGGCAACATGGGACAGGCCTCCCAGGAATGAGCCTGGCCCTGTCAGCAAGGGATTAAAAATGCCTTCTTGACCAAAAGGGGGAAAAAAGAAAGGCAACAAGCTGAGGTCACAGTGGCTGAGAGATTCCAGATAGAGTTGAGAGGCTATCCTGGAGGTTTCTCTTATGCAGGCTCCAGCTAGACATCCCAAATGGTCACAATATGCCATGCTCTTACCAAATACCTAGGTCCCTACCTGAGAGTCTATGAAAGATTCACTCACTAAGTTTTATCTCTCAGAAACTTAAATCCACCAGAGTGTTCCTGTGCCAGACAAGTCCTAAAACCCAGAGGCAACAGCCTCTTTAAGAACAACAATCAGATGCAGCCCCCTTCCCCATACTGTTGACACCCCCTTTCAACATGAACAAGTTAGGGTGCTCACTGCCTAGACACCCCTGAAGATGGAGAAGTAGACTAAGGAAGAGGAAGGGGTAGCAACAAACAACATAAGATTTAACAAAGGTCTTTAAATGCAAAAAGGTTATAAGAGACAGGGAGGGACATTATTAAAAGGGACACTCCACCAAGAAGAAATAATCGTAAATATTTATGCATCTAACCAGGCTGCCCCAAAATACATGAGGCAAACACTGGCAAAACTGAAGAGAGAAATAGACTTCTCTACTATAATAGTTGGAGACTTCAATATACCACTCTCATCAATAGATAGAACATCAAGATAGAGGATCAATAAGGAAAGAGAGAACTTGAATAAAATGATAAATGAGCTAGAGCTAACAGATATTTGCAGAATATTATACCCCAAAACAGCAGGATATACATTCTTCTCAAGTGCTCATGGATCATTCTCTAGGGTAGACCACATGATGGGCCACAAAACAAGTCTGAATAAATTTTAAAAGATTGAAACTATACAGAACACTTTCTTGTATCATAATTGAATGAACCCAGACATCAGTAACAGGTGGAGAATGGGAAAGTTAACAAATATATGGATGTTAAACAATACACTCTTGAACAATCAGTGAGTCAAAGAAAAAAGTGCAAGAGAAATTAGTAAATATTTGGAGACAAATAAAATGAGAACACAATATATCAAAACTTAATGGGATACAGAGAAGGCAGTGTTAAGAGGGAAATGTTTAGCCCTAAATGCCTACTTTAAAAAGGAAGAAAGAGCTAAAATCAAAGAACTAACTTCACACCTAGGGGAACTAGCAAGCGAACAGTAAACTAATCCCAAAGTAAGCAGAAGGAAAGAAATAACAAAGATTAGAGCAGAAATAAATGTAATTGGGAACAACAACAACAACAAAAACCCACAGAGATAATCAATAAAACCCACAGTTGCTTCTTTGAGAAGATCAGTAGATTGATAAACCTTTAGCTACACTGACAAAGAAAAAAAGAGAAAAGATGCAATTAAATAAAATCAGAAATGAGAGGGGGGACATTACTACTGATCCCACAGAAATAAAAAAGATTATAAGAGGATACTATAAACATCTGTATTCCAACAAATTAAAAAACTTAGATGAAATGAACAACAGTGAACAACCTATAGTGTCTATAGAAGAAATAGAAGATCTCAACAAGCCAATCACAAGTAAAGAGACTGAATTGGTCATCAAAAACCTCCCAAGAAAAAAAAAAAACCCGGGATCAGATAGTTTCACAGGTAAATTCTACCAATCATTCCAGGAAGAATTAATACCAATTCTGCTCAAACTCTTTCAAAAAATTGAAGAGGAGGGAACACTACCTAACTCATTCTAGGAAATTAAGATCACACTAATAGCAAAGCCAGATAAAGACACTAGAAGAAAAGAAAATTACAGACCAATATCTCTAATGAATATAGATGCAAAAATCCTCAATAAAATAGATTGCAAATTGAATCTAACAGCACATTTAAAAAATTATACACCATGATCAAGTGGGTTTTGTTCCAAGTATGCAAAGGTGGTTCAACATAAGAAAATCAATTAATGTAATATACCACATTAACAAATTGAAGGAGAAAAACCACATGATCATATGTATTGACACAGAAAAAGCATTTGACAAAATCCAGCATCCTTTCTTAATAAAAACTCTTTGAAAGATAGGAATAGAAGGAAACTTCCCTAACACGATAAAGGGCATATATAAAAAACCCACAGCCAACAGCATACACAATGGTGAAAGACAAAGCTTTCCCTTTAAGATTGTGAACAACGCAAAGATGCCCACTGTCGCCACTGTTATTCAACATTGTGCTAGAAGTTCTAACTAGAGTAATTAGGCAAGAAAAAGAAATAAAAGACATCCAAATCCGAAAGGAAGAAGTAAAAGTTACACTACTTGAAGATGACATGATCCTATATTTAAAAAGTCCTGAAAAATCTATGATGAAGCCCCTAGAGCTAATAAACGAGTTCAACAAAATTATGGGATATAAGATCAACACATAAAACCAGTAGTGTTTCTATACACTAGTAATGAGCAACCTCAGGAGGAAATCAATTTAAAAATTCCATTTACAAAAACAACTAAAAGAATCAAATATCTAGGAATAAATTTAACCATGGATGTAAAGGACCTATATTCAGAAAACTACAAAATATTGTTTAAAAAACAAAATCAAAGACTTAAATAAGTAGAAAGACATTCCATTTTCATAGATCAGAAGATTAAATATATTTAAGATGTCAATTTTACCCAAAATGATTTATAGAATCAACGCAATCCCAATCAAAAGTCCAATGGCCTACTTTGAATAAATGGAAAAACCAATCATTAAACTTTTTTTGAAAGGGTAATGGGCCCTGAATAGCCAAAAACATCTTGAAAAAAGAAGAATAAAGTTGGAGGACTCATACTTCCTGACTTTAAAGCATATTACAAAGCTACAGTGGTTAAAACAGCATGGTACTGGCATAAAGATAGACATATTGATCAATGGAACCAAATTGAGTTCAGAAATAGGCCCGTGCAGTCACAGCCGACTGATTTTTGACAAGGCCGCCAAGTACACTCAACTGCGACAGAAAAGTCTCTTCAACAAACGGTGCTGGGAAAACTAGATATCCATTTCCAAAAGCATGAAAGAGGACCCCTATCTCACACCTTATACAAAAATTAACTCAAAATGGATCAAAGACCTAAACATAAGAGACAGGACCATAAAACTCCTAGAAGAAAATGTAGGGAAGCATCTTCAAGATCTTGTGCTAGGAGGAGGTTTCTTAGACTTGACACCCAAAGCACACGCAACAAAATGAAAAACAGATAAATGGAGCCTCCTCAAAACTGAATACTTTTGTGCTTCAGAAGACTTTGTCAAAAAGGTGGAAACGGAGACTACTCAATGGGAGAAAATATTTGGAAACCACATATCTAATAAAGGCTTAGTATCCAGAATATATAAAGAAATCCTACAACTCAACAATAAAAAGACAAACAACCCAATTAAAAATGGGCAAAAGACTTGAATAGACATTTTCCAAAGAGGAAATACAACTGGCTAAAAAGCAACATCACTAGCTATCAGGGAAATGCAGATCAAAACCACAAGGAGATATCATTTCACACTTAATAGAATGGCCACTATTAAGCAAACAAAAAACTGCAAGTGTTGGCAAGGAGTACAGAAATATGAACATTTAATCACTGTTGGTGGGAATGTTAAATGGAGCAGCCACTGTGGAAGACAGTTTGGCAGTTCCTCAGGAAGCAAGTATAGAACTGCCACATGACGTGGCAATCCCACTACTTGGTATATACACAGCAGACTTGAAAGCAGAAATGCAAACAGACATTTGCACACCAATGTTCACAGCAGCATTATTCCCAATTGCCAAAAGATGGAAACAACCCAACTGCCCATCAACCAATGAATGGATAAATAAAATGTGGTATATACACAAGACGAAATATTATTCAGCAGTAAGAAGGAATGAAGTCCTGATGCATGCAACATGGATGAACCTAGAGGACGTTATGTTGGGTGAAATAAGCCAGAAAAGACATGGTATGATCTCACTAAAATGAACAGATTATAATAAGTAAATTAATAAAGTTAAAATCCAGAATGTAGGTTACCAGGATATAGAATGAGTGTAGAAAACAGGGAGCAGATGCTTAATATGTGTAGAATTTTTAACTAGGTTGAATTTCAGTATTTGGAAATGGCTAGAAGTGATGGTAGCACATTATGATGAGTGTAATTAACAGCATTAATTGTGTGTAATTATGGTTGAATGAGAAAGTTTAGAATTGTATACATCACTAGAAGAAAAGCTAGAGGATAAAACACAGGACTGTATAACACAGTGAACCCTGTGGTGCACGATAACTCTGATTAATAGTAGAAATACAAAAATATTCTTTCACGAACTGGAACACATGTATGTCACTATTACACGTTAATAATAGAGGGGTATACGGGAAAAATGGACTACAGTTAACTGTAATATTTTAATATTATTTCATCAACAGTAACAAATGTACCTCATCTATGCTAAGGGTCAATAATGGGGGGGAAATGGGGTATGGGCTTTGTTTGTCTGAATTAATGAAAATGTTCTAAAATTGTTTATGGTGATGAACGCACAACTATGTGATGATACAGTGAACCACTGATTGTGTACTTTGGATGGATTGTACGATGTGTGAATACATCTCAATTAAACTGCTTAGAAGAGATAAAAAGGTGATTCCACTTAATGCGTAATATTAACTGAGTAATAATTTGCATGTACAGCCAAAGTCTTAATTTGGGGCCGAGTGGGTGAAGTCGGGGAGACTGGACTCGACCCCCACCTCCTGACCTCCTGCTCCCTCCAGCCAGGCCCGATGAGGAACACAAATTCTTTTCCAAACTTGCCTATGGCAACCTGAATCAGGGGCCTCAGACACCTTTCACAGCTTTACTCTCATGATCCTACTTCTGGAACTATCCTCAAAGATGAGCTCAGAAATCACAGAAGAGGTTCTATGAACAAAATTGTTCATCATGGGGTTTTTTTGTTTGAGGGGAAAATTAGAAACAACTTAAGAGCCTGACATCTGTAATGGGGGTGGGGGGCAGCGGTCAAGTAAATTACAATTCAATAAAGCCATGGAAAATCAGGTGATTATTCCAAGGGAATATTTGTAAATACCATGGAAAAATGATTTTGTTGGAATGCAATGAGGGAAAAAGCAGGAGAAAAAGTATGCCTACAGTTGGGATCATGACTACTGAAAACAGTCTAGAAAAAAAAAAATTTTTGGAAGTATTCCTGGTGCTAGACTTTAGGTGGTGGAGTATGGGTGGTCATTTCCTTTTGCTCATTTCTGGGTATTTATCTGCATTATTTTTTTATATATATTTCATTTTTTTCTTTTTTCTTCTGTACATTACTTTTACAGTGAAAAAAATTTAATATATATATGTATATATATGCACACGTATATAAAATTCTAACATTTTAATTTTTAAATTTATTTTGTCCTTCTGGCAGAATGGAAGAAAAGAAAAATGGGAGACTGAGGTAAGTCTACTGATTTGCCTAAAGCTGGGGTTGGCAAAATGTTCTGCAAAGGATAATAAATAAATATTTGAGCCTTTGCAGTTCAAAATGTCTCTTTCCCAACCACTTACCTCTGCTGTTATAATACAAAAGCAGCCTTAGACAACATGTAAATGAGGGCATGTAACATGTAAATGAATGGGCATGACTATGTTCCAATAAAACTTTATTAACAAAAAGAGGCAGGGAGCTGCCTTTGGCTTTGCTGATCCCCAGAGGTCTAACTTAGATCTTGTGATCTTGCTCCTATGGAAATACCCAGAATAAGCACATTTCATAGAGACAGAAAGTGGATGGCAGGTTACCAGGGGCTGGAGGGAGAGGAGGGGAAAATTGTTGCTTAATGGGTGCAGAGATTCTGTTTGAGGTGATAAGAAAGTTTGGGTAATGGATATGGTGATGGTAGCACAACATTGTGAATATGATTAGTATCACTGTACACTTGAAAGTGGTTAAAATGGGAAATTGAGTTGTATCTATGTAGCTACAATTTTTTTTAAAAAAGATCGCTGCCCTCATAGACATTTTTCTTTAATAGCTTGGATCCCACCTCCAGAAAACAGTGAATAGCAGCTCCACTTACGTGCATAGGATGGACTGGTCCTCTCGATCTGAGAACAGAAAGAAAAAAGAACCATGAATTAGAATTAGCTCCGAGCTAATTCTGGTCTGGTTGCAGCTCCTCCCAGGGCCTCCCATCTAAGCTCCTGCAGCTGGACCCAAGGGGGTGTCCAGGAGCCACCTGGGCTCCTTGCCCAGAGCACAAGGGCAAGACGAAAGCCAAGAGGGCAGCAAGCGAACCCTCCCCGGCAAGATGCTGGTGCCCGACTTGTTCTGAGACAGTGAGTGAGCATCCCAGCCACACCAGCTCGGAAGGGGTCCCGGGATACCCACCCTGCCCAGCTTGGGTCACAGCCAGAACAGACTCGGGATCCAGGCAGACTGGGGTCCCACTTGGCCCCTTCCCACCTCCTGGCCTTGGACAAATGTTTTTAACCTCTGAGAGTGGAGGCCCCTGGGCTGATGAGAAGGCCTCTGTCGCGGAAAGAGCTCGGGGGAGAGTGTTCCAGGCTAAGGCCCCAGGGAGGGAAGAGGAGGGAGGCAGCCATTTAGGACCAGCTGGGGTAGGGAGAGAGTGGCACCAATGAGGCGGTGAGTGGGGGACAGACCATTGTGGACCTCTGAGAAGGGGTGAGGCACGGTCTGACTGTTTTCCAGGAGACCCCTCCTCTGGCTGCTCTGTGAGAATGCACTGTGGGGACACAGGCAGAAGCAGGGGGACTGGGGAAGAGAGTCTAGGCCAGAAGTGATGGTCCTCGGGCCAGGCTGTGGCAGTGGTGAAGGGGACAGGTCTACAGATTCAAGAGATGCTTGGGAAGTGGATCCTCTCCAGGGAGACTTCTAAGCCATCCTGGGGGCCTTTTCATGCCTCAGTTTCCTTCTTGTCACCTTGAACCTTAGCACAGCTACGTCCTGGCCTGGGAAACAGACCTCACTCCCTCTCTTGGCTATTCCATGCCAGTCTCCCTAAGCTGCTTGATTCCCCAAAGCCTTTCCCAATGTCTCCTGGACCTTGGGCTTCTCGGGACATGTGTTGCATTTCCTGCTCACTGTCCTATACTTGGGAAAGGAGAAAAATCCCAGGCCCTGACAAACAGTGCTTCAAACCCTGCTCAGTCACCAAAGTGGTTGCGTGAATTTGGGCTACCCAGCCTCAGTTTCCTCAACCTTAAAAGGGTCAGGATCAAAGGCCATATGTGGGAAATGCCTGGCAAGGGGTGTGTCTGACCCATAGTAGGTGTTCAGTAAATGGCAGGTGTTACTCCTCTTGTACACAATGTGGGCTTTTTTTTTTTTTTCTTCTCAGTACTTTCATATCTGCTCAGCTGGAGGCCCCTCAAGGACAGGGACCATGTCAGTTTGGTTCATATTCTGAAAGGCACATAACAGGGTGGATAAGAGCCTGGGTTGTGGATTCAAATCCTGGCTCAGCCACTTACTAGCTGTGTCACCCTGGGTACATTGTCTAATTTCCCTGTGCCTTAGTTTCCTCACCTGTAAAATGAGGATACACTTGCTCTGTCTACTTCATAGTATGTGTAAGGTGAATGCTTAAAGCAACATGTGGCACAGAGGAGGCACTACGTAAGGGTCACATACTATTATATGGTATTTTCAGGGCCTAGCACAGTGTCTGACACCTGGCAGATGCTATGAAAGTATTTGTTGAATGAGTGAATGAACGAATGAATGTATGATTGAGTGGGCCGATTTCTTGTGTGTGTTGGGCTTCCCCATCAAGATCGTGTCTTTGGGTTTGGGGTTGGCTTCTTTAAAGCAGACATTACTGACTGTGGCCCCAGAGGGTGGAGCCAGATGCTGGAGCCCACTTACACCACTTTGGGGAAGATGGGGACAATTAGAAATCAGGACATCCTATCTGCCAATAGACAATGCCAGAGCCACAAGCATTTCTTAAACCCCTTCCCCTGGCTCCACCCCACTATCCCAATGCTTGGTTCCAATGAGAGAAAACTGCAACCTACACTAAGAAAAAAGAAGTTATGGCCCAGTCAAAGGAACAAATTTACACTTCAGCTGAAATACAGGAACTGAAACAACTAATGCTAAATCAATTAAAAAAGTTTAGGGAAGATATGGCAAAAGAGATGAAGGCTATAAAGAAAACACTGGGTATACATAAGGCAGAACTCGAAAGTTCAAAAAAACAACTGGCAGAATCTATGGAAATGAAAGGCACAACACAAAAGATGAAAGACACAATGGAGACATACAACAGCAGATCCCAAGAGGCAGAAGAAAACACTCAGGAACTGGAGACTAGGACACCTGAAATATCCTATACACAAAAGAGCAGATAGGGAAAAGAATGGAAAAATATAAGCAACATCTCAGGAAATTGAATGACAACATGAAATGTATGAATGTACATGTCATGGATGTCCCAAAAGAAGAAGAGAAGGGAAATGGAGCAGAAGCAATAATAGAGGAAATAATCAATGAAAATTTCCCATCTCCTATGAAAGACATAAAATTACAGATCCAAGAAGCACAGCATACCCCAAACAGAATAGATCTGAATAGGTCTATGCCAAGACACTTAATAATCAGATTATCAAATGTCAAAGATAAACAGAGAATCCTGAAAGCAGCAAGAGAAAAGTGATCCATTACATACAAAGGAAGCTTGATAAGACTATGTGCGGATTTCTCAGCAGAAACCATGGAGGCAAGAAGGAAGCGGTGTGATATATTTAAGATAATGAAAGAGAAAAAACGCCAACCAAGAATCCTTTATCCGGCAAAACTGTCCTTCAAATATGAGGGAGAGTTTAAAATATTCTCTGACAAACAGACAATGACAGAGTTTGTGAACAAGATACCTGCTCTACAGGAAATACTAAAGGGAGCACTGCAGACAGATAGGAAAAGACAGGAGTGAGAGGTGTGGAACACAATTTTGGGTGATGGTAGCACAGCAATCTAAGTACACTGAACAAAGATGACTGAGTTATGGTTGAAAGAGGAAGGTTAGGAGCATGTGGGACACCAGAAGGAAAGAGGAAAGACAAAGACTGGGACTGTATAACTCCGTGATACCTAGAGTGCTCAACAACTGTGATAAAATATACAAATATGTTTTTACATGAGGTAGAACAAATGAATGTCAACCTTGCAAGGTGTTAAAAATAGGGAGGTACTGGGGGGAAAATACAATCAAGGCAAATTAGATACTATAATTAATGGAAGCATGGTATTATGCTTCCCTTAATGTAACAAAGGCAATATATCAAAGCTAAATGCATGTAAGAGGAGCACTTAAGGGAGAGGTATGGGACTCCTGGCATTGCTGATATTGTCTGACTCTTTATTCTACTTTAGTTTAACGCTATCTTTCCTTTTGTTGCTTCCCAACTGTCATGTTTTTTTCCTCTTTATTTTTTCTTTTTCTTCTGTCTCTCTACCTTCTTTGACTCTTCCTCCTGCTTTGTAGAAGTGGAGATGTTCTTATGTAGATAGTGGTGATGGTGGTGAATGCATAAATACATGACTGTACAGGGAACCATTGATTGTTTACTCAGGACAGAATGTATGGTATGTGAACAAAACCATCTTAAAAATGTGTTGATGAAGAAACCTTGAGGACACTATATTGAGTGAAATAAATCAGACACATAAGGACAAATATTGCAGGGTCTCACTGATATGAACTAATTATATTATGTAAACTCATAGACATGAAATATAAGTTACCAGGATATAGAATGAGGCTAAAGAATGGGGAGCAGTTGCTTATTTCGAGCAGAATGTTCAACTAGGTTGAACTTAAATGTTTGGAAATGGACAGAGGTGATGGTGGCACATTGTGAGACTAACTAACAGTGCTGAATGGTGCGTGAATGTGGTAGAAAGGGTAAGCTCAGAGTCTCGTATGTCACCAGAAGGAAAGTTGGAGGTTAAAAGATGGGAATGTACAAAACAGTGAACCTTGTGGTGGACAATGTCTGTGTACAAATATTATAAATCTCTTTCATGAACCAGAACAAATGTATGACACCATAACTAGAAGTTAATAATAGAGGGGCATATAGGGAAAAGAATATACCTATTGCAAACTATATACTACAGTTAGTAGTATTTTAATGTTCCTTCATCAACAGTAACAAATAAATGTATTACACCAATACCTTGAGTCAACAATGGAGGTGGGGGGTGGTTAGGGGTATGGAAGGATTTGAGTTTCCTTTTGTTGTCTTTATTTCTTTTCTGGAGTAATGAAAATGTTCTAATAATTGAAAAAAAAACTAATTGTGGTGATGGATACACAGCTGTATGATGGTACCATGGGCAATTGATTATACCCTTTGGATCTTTGGATAACTGTATGGTATGTGAAAAATCTCAATTTTTAAAAAGTTAACTCAGGATGGGGCAGAGTGGGAAGAGATGGTGTGGTTGGAACCCAGGCAGAAGGAGAACGTTGTGGGGCTGGCCCAGACGACCTCCACTATTTTAAGAAATGATTTTGAGGCTGACTGATGGAAGGGCTATCTTGATCTGTGGGTTTCAGGGAGAAAGCTGTGCTTTCCCAGGAGCCTGGAGAGCCTGGGCCCAGAACACAAGAGAGTTATAGGATCAGATGCTTGTCTGGGGCCCTTTCTTCTCAGGCCCCCAGGGACAGGAGCAGGCTCGAAGGAAAGGCTTTCTAGAAGCCGACGGGGGGCAGCTCCATGCAGGGGGCTGCTGGGGAGACCTCTGGCCGGGGACATTCCCGTTGGAAACACACCTCAGAGCGTGGGAAGCTAACAGAGCATGGGGTATAAGCAGGAGAAAGGCTCTGCATGGGTACTGTTTGCTGACCCGTGAAGAGCCCAAGGAAACTGATTTCACGGGGCTTTCTATCTGATTCTTTCCCTGAGCCTGAGCTTGTGGTCTGACTTGAAAGAGAGCAGGGTTCTTGGAATGTGCTAGAGGTTTCTGCTCTTCGCGCTTCCCTCACACTGTTTCTTCTGCCATTTCTTCGCCCGCTGAATTCATTCTTGAAGCATCATCTTGGGCATCACTTCCTCCATGATGCCTTCTCTGATGCTACTCCTCTCTAGAGCTGAGATGGACCTTTTGTCTGTAGCTCCCTCCAGGGCTGCCATGGACAGCTGTGCAGGTTGTGCACTGCATAACTCTAGGGGGTATCATTCACATCAGTTGTAGATTTGCATATTTATTACAGCAATCTTCCAGCAGGTGGAGGTGAAGGGCCTTGAAAAAGGGGTGCCTTTTGCTAATTCTACAAAGGTGCCCCATGGCTCGGTGGTGGTCCTGGCTCCCATGGTCCCAAGGTTCCCTCCATCACTTAATCTAGCTGTGATCATGGGGTTTAACCCATCCACCTTTCAATGCTTTCTGGGGGAGAAGAGTAGGGATTACTTGGAATTTTAATGATTTATACTATTCATAATAGCCAAAAAAAGTGAAACAATCCAAATGTCCATCAACTGATGAATGGATAAACAAAATATGGTACATCCATACAGTGGAACAGGATTTGGCAATCAAAAGGAAAGATGTACTGATGCCTGCTACAATGTGAATGAACCTCAAAAACACCATGCTAAATAAAAGAAGCCAATCACAAAAGACCATGTGTCATATGACTCTGTCTGTATGAACTTCTTGGAATAGGCAAATCTACAGAGACAGAAAGTAGATTGCCTGGGGCTGGGGGTGGGAATGGGGAGTGACTAAAAATGAGCAGAAGATTTCCTTTTGGGGTGATAGAAATGTTAATCAGATTGCTGCGATGGCTGATGGCTGCATAACCCTATAAATTTGCTGATAGTGAATTGCACGCTAAAAGGGGACTAATTTTAAGTATATAAATGATACCACTATCAAGCTTTTCTTTAAAAAAATATCGTCTTAATTTTACATTGCCTCTGAATCAAGAGAACTGCTTCCTTAAGCTTCAGCTGGGTCGGTTAGGTTTCCAACAATCACAAAGTGTTTTTAATGCTTGTCCCACTAGCCCATGAGCTCCTGGAGGTCAAAGGCCGTGCATGGCCCTGGGTTGCACTGCCTTTCTCCTTCAGGAAGGTAGAACCACTGGCAACACTTATTCACGTAGCCACATATTCACTCAGCAGACAGAGTCTGAGCCTTCTTACATGCCAGGCTCTTAAGAACTACTACTTAGTGCTTGCTCCCCAGAAGCTGTATCAAGTGTGGGAGTCAGGTGGGCAAAGAAATGACTGCTGCCTGCCAGCAGTGCTCGAGTGGGCATATGGGAAGGTGGAGTTGGGTTTTGACACTTCCTGAGGGAGTCAGGAAGCCTGCACAGCTGAGGTGACAGACGGGAGGCATCCTAAGAAGTAGACAGACCAAGTTTATCCTCCTTTTACAGGTGAGAAATCCTCAGCTGTGGAGGAATCCCCAGGGGGAACACTGAGGCAGAGTATCCTAAGCCAAGGGCCTGGGGCATGTTAAAGCCCAGGGCACAGCCTCCAGCATCACTTCCCACTGGCCAAGCTTCAGAGCCCAGAGCCCTGGCATCTGGGGCTTCAGTTACCTCGCACAAGATCTGGCCTTGGAAGTGCAAGTCTCGGGTGAGTTTTCCAAGGAGATCAAGGGTTTCAGGCATCCCTCCCCCGCAGCTGGCCTGATGACTCTCGACTCTCCGGAGGCTCCCAGCTCCCAGCAGACCAGCTATTTCGGCCCAATCCCAAACACAAACTCATGGTTTATGGCTGGGGAGCCAGGAGCCTGCAGGCTGACCATAAAAGGAGAAAACCCGAGCTGGGGCTGAGAACAGCCCTGGGCTCACTGCTTCTCTTCCCTCCTTCCCAGGCCTTGGCAAGAGGGCAGCCTGTGCCTGCAGTGTCACCAGTATCCCCAGGCCGGTGGGAAATGGAGGAGGCAGCCTCCCTGGCTGCAGGAAAGTGGGTCTCACCCAGTGCACACACAGCGGTGGACACCAGAGGATTCTAGACGGAAAGGTGAATGTGGTCACGTAAAATGCCCATAGCAGGACTGCAATAAACGACAGCTGACCCTTGTTGCATGCTTGCCTTGACCCAGGCACTGCACTTCACACACACTGTCCAAAAGAACCCTCACAACCACTGTCTGAGGTAGGCACAATAATTATCTTCATGGGATAAATGAGGAAACTGAGGCACAGGGAATGCAGGCATTGGCAGAGCTGGGACTTGAACCTGGCTCCAGAGACCATGTCCTAAACCACTACCCTGGAGGGCAGGGCCCTTCTCTTTTTCCAGCCTTCCTCTCGCCTGCCTTCTGCCCCAGCAGAGGTGGTAGGAAAAGGCTCTGGGTAAGAGGAGAAACTCTGGGGGCTCACGCTGGACCCCGACAGGCATTTCCCAACCCCCAAGTAAGCCCCGGCGTCTTTAAAAGCAGAGCTGGATTGTAGGGTTCCACTTGTAAGAAATATTTAGCAGCGAGACAGAAGGTCAGCTAGAGGTTCCCGGGGCTGGGGGACATAAGCCAAGGGGAGTTAGGCTTAATGGGTACAGAGTTTCTGTTTGGGGTGATGAAAAAGTTTTGGAACTAGATAGCGGTGATGGTTGTACAGCTTTGTGAATGTAATTAATGCCACTGAATTGTACACTTACAAATGGTTAAAATGGAAAATTATGTTTTATATAATTTACTATAATACTTTAAAAAAAGTTAAAAAAAAAGCAGAACTAGCCAGTTGAGGGAGGCGTAAGGTACCGGAAGACAATACTCCTGGCAGCCTCTTGGGTCACTCCCACCCTCCTTCTCTCTGCTGCAGCCCCTCCAGCCTCAGGGGCCCCATCTCCTGCTCCCAGGTGAAGCTCACAGCCTGGGACAGGCCTTGGGATTTCACCCTCACAGCTCCGTGAACTGTTCCTCCATTGCTTCTACATCTGGTGGTGTGATGATCTGACGGATACTTGCCCTCTCCCACTAGCCCGTGCCTACAGTGGTGCCTGGCACCCAGGAGGCCCTCAGGAAACACTGTTGAATGAGCACAGGATGGTGGGGCCGGACCCCTTCTGAGGCCAGGGGAGCACAGAGGGATTGCAGCTTGCATCTCCCAGAGAGACAAGTTGGCAAGTGTTAGAGATTCCCAAATCCTCTCCCTTAAGCTTTTCTGCTTTACTGTTTATAACAAGAAAAAAGAAAAGAAATAGATGTTCCATTGCTCTCTCGTCCCTTTAAAACTCCATGGGCAGAATTGCATGACCCTTTATCCTTCTTCATTTCCCACCAAAGATGAGCGTCTCACGATAAATCAGATTCAGCCAGTCATCCCACAGTTCAAGGAAGACTGAGCCAGACAGACAGACGGAGCCACCATCAGCCCTCCACCCTGACCAGGCCAGAAGTGGAGCTGGGAGCCTGGAGAAAATTCCCCACGAGGCAGAGAGGAGTGTGACTGACCCCTCTCTGGATTTGCATCAGGAGGAACACGGTCTCTGGAGTAAAACAACTTGGAATTAACCTCTGGGTCCATCTCTCGGGCAAGTGTCATGGCCCCGCAGAGTTTCAGCGTCCTCACCAGGGAACCCAGGAAAATAACCCAAACCTTCCAAGGGCATGAAAAGATTAAATGAGATTGGACACAGAAAAAGCTTAAAATGACCCACAGCACATCTAAGAGCTCAATACTTGCTATTATTAACTTTAGTATCGTTACCATCATCATCATCATCATCATTATCTGAAAATAGCGACCCAGTGAAGTGGCTTGGTCACGGATGACAGCGACTCTGAATCAGGAGGTCAGGGTGCTAGGCCAAGTTCAACCACTTCTTAATTACAAGGCCAGTCCCTGGGCCTTCTGAGGCCTCAGTTTCCTCATCTGTGACAGGGGGTTAACAGTGCCTCGGTTTCCTCATCTGTGACGGGGGTTAACAGTGCCACTGCCCCAGAGGGAAAATAAAACACTTCCCAGGCAGCAGGGGTGGTGTTAAGCCTGAGCCCAAGTTTGAGTCTCGGTTCTTGGGTCACGTTAACTCTGTGGTGCTCTGAGCCTCAGTTCCCTTGTCTGCCAAGTGGGGATGCGGTCACCCACTGCACAGGGTGCTGCAAGGGCAGGGTGATAAGATATTTATGGAGTAGCGAGCCCAGAGCGTGGCGTGTGGCAGGCTCTGTAACCCTCAGTGCCTTCCATTCTTGCCTAACGAGCAGAGCAACCTCTGGGCTGTTGGCTGCACATGAGCCAGAGCCCCCAGTGCTGCCAGCGGAGGTCAAAGGGATCAAACTGGGTGTGGGAACTTGCAACAGAGAGAGTCAGGTTTGGATCACCCCATCTTCAGACTTCTCTTCAACTTGGAGAAGGCTCAGCCAAGACCCCTGAGCTGCTAAAGGCTGGCTGTCGCTTCTTTTTCAATCCCCTGAGAGTGGCCATCTGGTGCTAATTAGATGAGGACAAAACACTTCCAGTCACTTTCTAGCAGAGGGCTGTGGATGAATCCTGAGAGCTCCTTTCAGCACTGCAGAATGACATCTTATCTGCCTTTCACCACCACCCGCCCCCTCAGGGACCCATGGAGGGGAGGGGGGACATCCAAAGTGGTTCTGGTCAGGAAAACTTCAGTGGTGCTTACTTCGCATTCAGCACCCCCAAGGTGTAAAGAGATGGCTCTGTGGGGGGACACAGCCTGCCAAGGGACAATGGGGTGCTCTGTTCAATAGCTAAGCGCCGCTGACCTGGGGCTTTGGAGTCATATAAACCAAGTTCAAATCCAGCTCTCGTCTTCTGTGACCTTCTTAAGTTTCATGTCTCTGAGCCTCAGTTTCCCCAGCTACAAAATGGGGCTAACAGTATCTGTTCCATTACCCAAGAAGCCATGTGAGTCTAACAAGGGAAGAAAGGAAGGGAGGGCCAAACAAAAAATTCTGAAAGAATTTGCTATTTTGTAAAAAAAAAGAAAATCAAGTGCACATTATGGGAAAAAGTAAAACTTTGTTGGCTTGCCTTGCACCTCCTTCATAAATCAGTATCATTTTGATTTTGGGTTCCATATGCAGGAACTGTAATCGTGGCAGTGCTTAATCTGCAAGATGCTAACCTGGTCCAGCCCATCTTGCAGGTGTGTGGTGAGGATTATTTGAGGATATTCCTGTAAAGTCCTGGGCATGTAAGAAGCACACAATAAAACTCTGCTATCATCATCATCACATATTTGAAAAAGAAAGTATCAGAGAATGTCCACCAAAGGATGGTAAACTGAACACAAGCATTTAGTGCTTCTTCATCTCTAAGCCCTACTAAAATGACAGTAAAGAAATTTTTTAAAAAGACACAACAGATCAGTTAAAAAACAAAACAAGACAAAACAAAAACTAGAGAAGAGAGACCACAAACAACAGCTTGGAAATTGGAGAGTAGGATGGGGGATGATGGTCCCAAGAAAGGCAGCCTCTAAACCAGCAGTGGGGAAAGCTGCGAAGCAGCCTGATTTACACACAGAATCCTCCCTGCCACAAACAGTCATCAGCAGCACCAGGTGCCTCTGGAAGAGGGGGTTGAAGAGGAGCTGAAAACAGGATTAGTTGAAAGTCTGTTTGAGAAGCTGTTAGGCCTTCCGGATACCTCTACACTCCCTGGACCTGAGTGACAGGAGGTGGCAGAGTTATTCTCTGGAGAGGGCTCACGGAGGCTCTCTGGCCTGGGAGACACTGTAACCAAGTTAGGATTTAAGGACTGATGATGATTACTGAATCATTATACAGATATTCCTTTTTACTTTCTGGTATATTAGAGAAGACAGAGGGAAATACCTAAAATCTGAACTGTAATCCAGCTGCCTTGATCTCTGATAATGATCATATAGCCTTTATTTTGTTCCCTTGTGATTGTAAAAACCTTGTGACTAACCTTCATTTGTAACCATTTTATCTAGTTTTTCGATTTTAGAGTCTTATGATCACTAAAGACAGCTCCTAAAGTTTATTAATGAAGGGTCTTGGGTCAGCCCAGAACTAATACACCCCCAAATCCAAAGTTATCTTGATAACCAAAGTTGGATCTAACCAAAATGGGCCCACCTGACATGCACAGTAGATTAGACTTTAACTTACATGTGAGCTACACTTCATTATAATACTAAAAATCAGGCTCATCATATTAAGGCTGCCATTTGCTTACTTACATTCTGTGACTAAGCATGTAAATCAATCTGCACATGCTCAATAATAGATCACCTCTAACTACATCATCTGGAGCCATTGTGCTCATTATCCTAAAACCTGCCCATCTTTAAATACCATAAAACTATCAGAATTACTACAGTTTGGGGAGATGGATTTTTGGGCCAATAGACCATCTGCTATTTTTATTTGCACCTAGCAAAAAAACCCTTTCTCTCTTTGAAACCCCGGTATCTCAGGAATTGGTCATTTGAGTGCATCAGGCAGAGAATTCACTGCCTTTGCTAGTAACAGCACCAGGGACCCTATCGAAAGAAGGAGAATAAAGTTTCATCCCAAATTTTGAAACTCTCAGCCTCTCCTCCATTAGCCTCTCAAAATGATGGTAGCCAGAGTTTTATCCTCCAGGCAGAAAACCACAAAAGCTTTCTCTAAAGAATCTGATTGGCCCAAGAGAAAAGACTGGAAGATACATCAGAAGTGCCCAGTGGAATAGCTCTGCACCTCACTGTACAGCCAAGCCCATCATCAGCAAGCCCCTCCCATGGTGCCCTGGACACTAAAGTGTCCCAGATGGACAGTCAAGAATCATCAGACATCTGAAGAAAGCCACTAACATGACAGAGCCAAAACAAATAAACAGGGACAGAGCGTGACGGGGGTGAAATAGAGAATATGCAGGGAGATGTGCCCTCCAAGAAACAGGATTTCACTCCCATGGAATAAAAATGCTATAAGAAAAAAATATCCAGAAAACAAAATAGTGTTCTTGGAAACAAAAAAAAAAATATGTCGGAAGTTAGAAACTCAATGGAAGTGTTGGAAGATAAAGTAGAATAAAATCTAGGGAGATGGAAAGGAAGAAAGGAAAATTATAGGACCAATCCAGGAGTCCCACTATGGAAATAACAGAAGTTCTAGAAATGCAGATCAGGGAGCATGGAAGGAAAGAAATCATCAAGGAAATAATTCACGAAAATTTCACAGAACATAAAAATACAAGTTTATAGATTAAGAGGGTCCATGAAGTCCCCAGCACAATGAATGAAAATGAGTCCTTGTTGAGTCCCATCCTCATGAACCAGGGGATAAAGAAGGTCCTAAAAGCTTCCAGAGAGGAAAATGAAAATGACACCCACTAAAGATCAAAAATCATGTTGACTTTTATCTTCTCCAAAACTAACATTTTTCATGGCTAAAAAGCACATGAAAAGATGTTCAACATCACTAGCTATTAGGGAAATGCAAATCAAAACCATGAGAGATCATTTCACACCCACTAGAATGTCTACTATTTTTAAAAATGGAAAATTACAAGTGTTGGAGAGAATGTGGAGAAAGAGGCACACTTATTCACTGCTAGTGGGAATGTAAAATGGTGCAGCTGCTGTGGAAGACAGTTTGGTGATTCCTCAGAAAGCTAAGTATAGAATTACCATATGACCCAGCAATCTCTCCACTAGGTATATAACCAAAAGAATTGAAAGTTGGGACTCAAACAGATATTTACACATTGAAGTTCATAGCAGCATTATTCACAATTGTCAAAAGATGAAAGCAACCCAAGTTTCTCTCCACTAGTGAATGGATAAACAAAATGTGGTCTATGCATACAATAGAATATTATTTCAGCCATAAAAGACAATGAAGTCCTGATACATGCAACAACATGGACGAAACTTGAAGACATCATGTTGAGTGAAATATATCAGATGCAAAAGGACAAACATTGTATGATCTCATAGTTATGATATAATTAGAATAAGCAAAGTTAGAATCTAGAATATAGGTTACCAGGGTTGTGGGTAGAGAATGGGGAGTTAATGCTTAATTAATATAGAATTTCTACTTAGGTTGATTGTAAAGTTTTGGAAATGAATGGTGGTGATGGTAATACAATATTATGAGTGTAGTTAACTATTTGAATGTGGTTAAAAGGGGGAAAATTTTTAGGTCATATGTGTGTTATTGGAATACAAATAAAAAGATAAAAAGAACAATACGGAAGCTAGAAGGCAAAGGAGTACTTTCAAAATTCTGCAAGAAAACTGTTTCTCACCTAGAAGTTTAAACCCAGCTAACCCATCCCATAAGTGTTAGAGGAACATCGAGTCTTTCAGACATGCAAGATCTGTTTGCCTCACATGCATCCTTTCTTGAGAAGCTACTAGAGGAGATGCTCCATTGAAACAAGAGAGTAAACCAAAGAAGAGGAAGACATGGAAATCAGGAAATGAGGGACACACACTAAGAGCAGCAAAGGGCTGAGCCCACAGCACTGAGCCCCCCACACTCCTCCTAGCCAGCCCTTCTAGGTAGGGCCCTCCCATACTCACTATGCCCATTCTCACCTCAATTCGCATAAGGTTATTATTTTTGGCTGGGATGCCATCCCAGCTCCTTTGCCCCCATCTTAGTAGACCATCTTGCAAGGCTTGTAAAGTCCCATCCTACCCAGACATCCTGGCCCTGGCTGGTCCCTTTCTTCAAAGAGCTCTGATAATCCTTTATTCATTTGACAAATATTGAATGAGCAGCTATTATGTGCCAGGCCCTGGTTACTATGCTAAGGACATAATGATGGACTCACAGGTGAGATCCCTGCTGTTATGGATTTATGGGTCCTTGGGATCTTATAGTCCATGTAAAACATTTAAATGCTTCATTCTAGATTCCATGAAGGTGTTTTATCCATCCCTCCCCAACCCCATCTCTTCACACCCCATCTTATTCCACCAAGGACTTGGGGAGGAAGCCATGGCTGTCAGCTTTGCCTCTCCAACCAGATGGGAAGCCGTGTGGATCCCAGCTGACTGATGTAAAAGTCTGAGACCCCAGCATTTGGCAATGGAGTCACAAACTGGGTCTACACATTCCCCTCACACAAACCAAATCCCCACTTAACAGAGAAAAAAATTAGGTGGATGAAAAGCTTATACTTTTCCCCATGTATTTTATTTAACCTTTGATATCTACCATCACTGGTTTACCAGAAAGCCCCAAACGATGCCCAAATGAATAAGCAAGTAGATGAACAGTTGATTTTTTAGTGGCTGTTTGCGGTCATGACTGTTGTTTTCTCCTGGAGTTTAGCATGTGTCAGTTGAACATTTCTAAGTAATTTTAGAGAGCTGACTATATAATTTTGTGAGAAAACATTGAGCCCAGAAGGATGAGATATATTATCACAGGGGATCCTTGTTATTATATATAACTATTACATGGGGTTAGGAAGTTGTCTAGGGAAGCAAAGCCATCAAAAGACAAGAATATTCTTCAGTGAATTGACTTTTCAGGAAATCAGATGCCAGTTGTGCTGGTTTGAATGTTATGTTCCCCATAAAAGACTATGTTCTTTTAATCCACTCTTGTGGGGACAGATCTCTTGTATGTGGGATCTTTTGATTAGGTTGTTTCCATGGAGATGTGACCCTGCCTATTCAAAGTGGCTCTTAATTAGTTTACTGAGTCCTTAAGAGAGCTCAGGGGGAGAGAGAGAGAGCTCAGAACCACACAGACCCAGCTGCTTGGAGATGCAGACAGAAAGACGTTTGGAGATGCTAAGCTAAGAGATGAAGCCCAGAGTTTGCCCTGGAGAAGCTAAGTGAGAACCCACAGATGCTTAAGAAGAAAGCCACTGGAATCAGAAACTAAAAGCAATGTAACCCAGGAGCAAAGGACCAGCAGATGCCAGCCGCATGCCTTTCCAGCTGACAGAGGTGTTCCAGATGCCATCGGCCTCTCTTCAGTGAAAGTATCCTCTTGTTGATGCCTTAGTTTGGACACTTTTATTGCCTTAGAACTATAAATTTGTGGACTAATAAACCCCCATTGTAAAAACCAATCCACTTCTGGTACATTGCATTTCAGCAGCTTTAGCAAACTGAAACACCAGTAAAACATCATTTTCTGGTCTGCACCGTTGCGTCCCATTAACTCAATGGCTTAATCTCACTGATTATTGGGTGAAAACAATGAACACAAAACCTGACATCTCTGGGTAAGTCCTGAAGATGCGATCTTTCACAAAGTCAATGACATTGACCAAAAAGAGAGATCAATTCACGATATAAGAAAATCACTACTAACAGTAATACAACAGGGCGGCTTTGCGAAACTACTCTAAATACAAAGGAGGTTTACTTCTTTTAAGAAGCTCTTGTAACTCCTCAAATAGATCTGCAAGAATGATCCTCTTTAACCCATGCTACAGATGTACAAAGTGAAGAATGTTGCATATTATACTCACACGATTCTGCCAAAAGAAAAAAATTAAGGCAAAAAATCTCAATTCATTTCAAACTCCATCTAAGAATTAGCAGCTAGTTGCAATTACAACCAATTTCCTACTACATATAAGCTAAAATAAATGGATTTTCATCATTTGTAGTTTTATATTTCAACCCCAGTCAAAACCTTTTTATTACCTCTCAGTATCTGTGGTGAAATTTTGGTCCCTGTTTTAAGTGACTTTTTTCTGGAATCAAGTATCCATTTGCTGGAATTCAGCTCAGCATGTGTTTGGAAGGTTGCACACAAAATCATAAATGGTGACAATCTCTGGGTTACAGAATTATGGGTGCTGGTCATATTCTTCTTTACTTAAATACATGTTTTCATTTTTCTAGAAGGAATATATAATTTTTTTAAATTACAAAGAAATATTTCAAGAGCATTGTGGCAATGCTTATTCAACCGACACTCCCCCCTTCACCTTTGCTAACAGAATTTTTATTTCACTTTGGTATTCAGAATAAAAAGTGTTTAGTGGATCCCTCCCTCAGCTCCAGGAAAGAATCAGGAATAGTCCAAACCAATAGTGAACATCCCAGTCCCCTTTGCCAGTGATTGGCTTGAAAGTTGGAATGTGAGCAAGGTTTAGCCAATGAGGCATAAGGGGAAGCCTGCTAGAGAGCTTCTGGAAAAGGTTTTTCTCTCTGATAAAAAGAGCAGAAGAAGAACCTAACTTACATCCCCTTCCTTCATGTTTTGGATGGTATCACATGAGGATGTGATGCCTGGAGCTATGGCTGCCACCATGTGAACATGAGGAAGTAGCCAAGAATATAAAAAAATAAGCCTACATCTGACCTGCTGAATTAACCAACCCTGAAATCCTCAACCTCCAGATTTCCTGTTATGTGAGGTAATAAACTCCTCTTGTTTAAACAACTTTACCTGGTTGTTATGTTACTGACAATCAACCCCAAATGATATGAACACCGTAACTTTGTGATGTTCAGCTCTCCAGATAAATGTATGAACCACTGTTTTATATTCTTCCATCAAGGGAAACCACAAGGGATTTTTCATTTGTTTGTTTTTACAGAAACCTATACTTAACTCCAGTAGTACCCAGGAGATACAAATCCCAGGGACGGCATCTCCATCACCCTCCTTGCATGGCTCCCCCAGGGCTCCATCTGCTGATTTTCAGTGCTAATGGCAGCCCTATGTCAAGGGTGGTCCAGTTTGGGTCACACCTTTGGTATCTGACTAACCTTGCTAGTAACTTGGGACACTTCTACCTGAGCCCTGCTACCTTGGAGGGGGTGGGACAGATATCTCTCAGACACACCTGAATCACTGCCCTCATGAGCTTCCACAACTGGGCTCCTCTTAATTCCCAACTCAGAAGACTCTTGGAGGTGGCTATTCCAGGGCTTGTCAAGTCAAACACAGGGAACAGGCAGTTAACAAAAACATGCACATGAGGCTGTGTGTGCAAGGATTGTGGGGATCTAGAGAACACACACACATACACACACACACTCACACACACCAAAAGGGACAGCTGACTCAAGGTAATGCAGGCCCAGTTTTGCCAGAAGTTCCAATATTTGCAAAAATACTAGAAATCTGGATTTTTATGTGAAATCTCCCAATTTTTAAAAGTTGGCAAATATCCTTAAAATTCCATGTGGGCCAAACCAAACTCATCTGAGGGCTGGATTTAGCCTACCAGCTGCCAGCTTACAATCTCTGGACTATTCACACCTAACAACTGTGTGCAGCTTTAAAATTGCCAAAGCTCTGTCCTGTTGCCTTTTCCCAAATGTAATGACATGGAAAACTCCCGGATCTCTAGACCAGAACCATTTATAGCAAAGAAAAATCTCTCAAACCTCCCTAAAGATTGATGCCACTGCGATGGACACTTCCCTTTTAACTGTGACCTAAAATACTTGATGAGGAAAGCAAGGGCTCAAGTATGAAGAGGCTAAGAGATGTGCTGAGAGGATCAAGATGGTTGGACAGAAAAAACTCACAATTTAGGGATAACCGGGGTTTCTTTTCCTTGCCTTATTACACTGGCTAGACCTTCCAGTACAATGTACTATTTCAACATTGTATGAATAGGAGTGGGGGAGTGGACATTCTTACCTTGTTACCAATCCTAGGGGGAAAGCATTTGGATTTTCACCATGAAGTATGATGTCAGCTGTAGGTGTTTTATTAGGTTGAAAAATTTCCCTTCTGAGAGTTTTTATCACAAACGGATGTTGAATTTTGTCAAATGCTTTTTCTGCATCAGTTGATATGATCATATGGCTTTTCTTCTTTAGACAGTAACATTGATTGATTTTCAAATATTGAACCAGCCTTGCATTCCTGGTATCAAGTCCACTTGGTCATGGTTTGGATTTCACTTTTAGAGATTCAGTTTCTTCTGTTGTAAATTGGAGGCAGTAACCCTCACAGGATGGCTCACAGCATTGCCACGGGGACTAAGAAGAGAGAATGTGTGTGTGTGTGTGTGTGTGTGTGTGTGTGTGTGTGTGTTTATGTTATAACGGATATATGCCCAGACCCAAAGTACTATCCAAATGGAAGCTGTGATGAAGGCCCATAATAAAAACCTCTATTTGTTAGCTTTTGCCACATCATAAACTGCATAAAACACCATAAATACCTTAATTCCATGTACCTCAAGTGTGACTTGTAAGTTGATTTTAGGTGCCAACAGATTAATAATTATTATTTTAGTGGTTTCTAATTGTTTTCAATGTGCATTGAAAAAAATATACAACTGGCATTGCGGGATACTGATTACGTGCTTCAACTTGGCGGGCCTGGGCCAGGGGACCGGATCCGCCCCTGGGAAGGGTGGTGGGCACGGGCGGTAGCGCCCTCCACAGCCCCCCGGGCCTGAGAAAGTGGAGCCGGATGCAGGCCCCATTTCCTCACCCAAAGTACAACTGTCAGGAGAAGCTTGCCGGAGAAAACCGCCCCCTTTACCTTGCCCGCCCTCCCCGTTGCCGGAGCAACTCCCGCCCTTTTCAAACGACCTCCGTGCCCTCTCAGAACCAATCCAAGCCTTTAACCCCTACAGCTAGCCCGCCCTCTAAACCGCCCTATATAAACGTGTACCCTCCCCTAATAAACGCTCTCGGCTTCATCACCCTCAAAGAAAAGCGCCCCGCCTGTTTCCTCTCGCCGCCCTCCACACCTTGCACGCCACCGCCGGGGACCTGGCCAAGTCCCCCGCCTCGCCTTCGCCTCCGGGAAAGAGCCCCCGCCGCCGGTACCCTCCGAGCAACGCCGAGAGCCGAGGGTTCAGCAACCGGCCACCCCCCGACACAGTAGACACGACCGCAACTGGTGCCCCGTGTGAGGCAATCTCCACACAACGGTCTAGCAGATCGCCCGCTCGCCCGGATGCCTCTCCATCTCCCCTTCCCCTCGCCTGCAAGGTAAGGGCCCCCTCTCCCTCGCCGCTCCGCGCCCGGGTCGCTCCTCCCTTCCCGAATTAACCCGGCTATTGCCCCCGACTACCTTTCGTCTTCTCTTTCTATGACCCCCATTCCTCCTAACATTCTCCCTCTACCCCTTCATTACCTTAGTGTGGTCCTCTGTGTCTTCGTTTCTCTGTTCGGCGTGGTGTGCCTCGCCGTGGCCACCCCCCCCCCCAGACTGTTCCCGTTGCCGGGGGGTCCTGCTTTCTGTTCTTGTCGTCTTCTTCGGCCTCGCGGCCGCGGTTTGCCTCGTTCTTCTTGCTCGGTGGACGGCCCCCCCCCTCTTTTCCCCTCCACTGTGGGTGGTCGTCTGTCCGCGCGCCGGGCGCCTCGGGTTCGCGCTCTGGCGGGTCTTCTGGACGCACGTCGTTGCGGGGTGTCTGTCCGGCAGCTGCGGGTGTGCTGGGACCTCCTGCTGCCCTTTGGCCCGTGGCTCACCACTTGCCATCTTTGGGGCCCCGTCACTTATGATCGCCTTGTTAGTCGGGTCTCCGGCGCCGTGGAGCATGGGGGCGGGCGCTTCCCTCCTGGCTTGCTCCCCACCTTAATAACTGTCCGCTCCTGCCTTCAAGGCTCCCTCCCCCCTGATCGGGGCCCTATTAAATCCAAGGAGGCCCTGTCAACTCAATCGGCAAATTCGGACAGTGAGACCAATGCGGACCACGATTCGGACACAGAATCCTTAGTCGAGCAAATTAACAAGGCGCTCGAAGTCACCCCCCAAAAACGAAACAATACCGAGTCTCTCCAAAATGGCGAACTTCCTCCTTCTTCTTCCACTGAGGGGAGGAAGTGCTCCAGCGATGACGTCAGCCCTAAGCCGGGCCGGAAACCGCATGCGCTTTACCCCGCCTTTCCACAGGGCGGAGCTGGCCCGCCATCTTACGCCTTAGCTACACCCACCGCGCCGCCATCTTGCGACGCTTGGGGCCTCCGGCTTCCGCCTCCCCCTTCGGCGAGCTCCCCCTCGGAGCCGCTGCCAGCGGCTGCCGCCGCCACTCCCGCCCCGCCGACAAACAACCCCTGGCTGCCTTCTACACCTCAAGGCAACCCTTGGGGCAACGCTGCCCCTGCCCCCACCCCTGTGCCAGGCCCTCTGCAAGCGCGCCCTCCTTTCCCACGCGCTTTTCGCTGCTTTCCCCTTAATGTTACCCCCACGCCGCAAAAACCGTACGACTGGTATCCCTTTGACTCAGACACTATCAAGCAACTTCGCAGGGCCGTCAAAGAGGACGGATTGGGTAGCCCATACGCTTCCCAATTACTGCAGGATATTGCCATGGACTTTTGCCTCCCCCAAGACTGGGCCTCGCTTGCCCATACCATCCTTGGCCCCGGCCAGTTCATTGATTGGCGTGCCCACTTCCAAGCAGAAGCAGCTAGGCAGAGCGAGCAAGATGCTGCCACTGGGGCCAATCATAACCCCGAAGCCTACTTGGGCACGGGAGCGTTTATAAATGCATCTGCCTATATTAATGCACCTACCACCTTTTGGCCTATCCTTCGGGGAATCGCCTTGCGAGCGTTTGCCAACTGCTCCGCCTGTCGGCCTACGAAATTCACCAAGCTCCTCCAGGAGCCGAGTGAGCCTTTCGCCACCTTTGTCTCTAGGGTTGAAGAAACCTGCGCTCGAAAGGTTAGTGATCCCCAGGCCCAATTGGCTCTCGCTCGAGAACTCATTCTCGAGGGAGCCAATCCCCCTTGCAAGCAGGCTATCCTTCCCTTGCGGGAGAAAAGCCTACACGATTGGGTACTTGCCTGCAGCGCCTTTGACCCAGCTGCCGCGTCCCTAGCCCAGGCTGTCTCTGGCGCTGTCACTGCCGCCTTAGCCGCCACCACCGGTTGCTTTAAGTGTGGGCAGAGTGGCCATTTTGCCTGGGAGTTCCCCAATGCGGAGGTCAACCGCCCGCCTTTCATGCAGCGCAATGGGCGCCCCCCTCCCACTCCTTGCCCACGCTGTCAGCGTGGCTATCACTGGGCGCGCAATTGCAAAAATAACCCCAAAAACCTCTGCCGCTGCCCCGGTGTCAATCAGCGCCAAGGCGCTGAGCAAGCTTTAAACTCCAAGCGGGGCAAGCCTCAGCCCCGCCCCTAAGAGGCAGCGTGCCGGCCGGTTCTAATAAAACTCATCACCTCGCCAGCAATAAAATGCTTCTCTGGACAGTCCCAATCACTCCGGAAAAGCCTACCCGTAAACTAAAAATAGGGGGGCAATGGTACGCAGGCACGCTCGATTCAGGGGCAGAGGTCTCTTGCATGCCCGCTCAGTATGCCACCATGTGCATGGTTCTCGATGGTCCCTCGGTAGTGGGAGCCACTGGTACCTCCATTTCTCTTCAGGCCATGGGACCCATTAAGTGGGAGGATGAGGAAGGCCACTCAGGCACCTTCCGCCCGTTATTCCTACACACCATAGATCAAATTTTATGGGGCCGTGATATCCTCGCCGCCTCTAGGGCAGTGCTTACCACGCAGCCCCCCCAATAATGTGCGCCACTGCTCGTTTAACACCTCCAGCGCCCGTTCCTCTGCAGTCGGATACTGAGGAACCCATATGGGTGGAGCAGTGGCCCCTTCCCACGCACAAATTAGTTGCACTCCAAGCTCTTGTATACCTTACCTTAAAGTGGGCCCCTACAGGGTGCAAACTCCCTACAGTTAACTGGCTCGGCCAAGAAAGTGAGGGATCCTGCACACATCTTAATCTTACAGTGCAGCTCCCCACTGATCCCTCCTGGTTACTCGGTCGAACTTGGGGCTTCAGAATCTATGAGAAAGGAGCCGACCGAGGATCACTTATTCTTATAAAAAAGGAGGCTGTAAGCCAACCATGCCAAAATACTGCATTAAAAACACCCTCTGGCATAGGTCCCAACCAAGTCCTTAACCCCCTTAATCCACAGCCCTCCAGCCGCACCTCAAGTACAAGCAGCGCATCCGGAAACCGCACCTCAGCTACAAACAGCGCATCGCCAACCCCACCACCCCAACCTTTTCTGCCCCCCTCTCGTTACTCCTCTCCCCTCCTCGGCCTTATCCAAGCAGCCTTCACCTCAGTGAATTCCTGCAACCCCAATCTTACCTCCTCCTGCTGGCTTTGCCTCTGCACCTCCTCCTCCCTGTATGAGCCCGTCGCCTCCAACCTTTCCTTTTCAGAAAATACAGAGAATAGCCCCTCGGAATGCAATTGGAATACCTCTGCCGTCCCCCTAACCTTTCATTCAGTCTCCTTTACAGGAAAGTGCATCCGCCCTCGCTCAAGTAACTCTCCCAGCCTCACAGCTTGTGCCAACTACTCATCTCCCAGCAGCTCTGCCAAGTTTCTTATTCCCCACAACTCCTCCCAATGGCTCTGCTCCTCTACAGGACTTACCCCCTGCCTTAATGTGCAAACCCTCAGTACAACTAATGAAACTTGCCTCCTAATTGTCCTTATCCCTAGGGTCCTATACCACAGCGAGGAAGACTTCTTCCTCCGCCTAGAAAGAACTGCAGCTCCTGCCCCTCTGCAAAAGCGAGAGCCCATCACCGCCCTCACGATCTTCTAGGTCTTGCAGGCGCTGGCACCGGAATCGCTGCGCTAGCCAGTCAAGGTTCCGCCCTAACTCACCTCCGGGCGGCCGTTGACGAGGACATTCGTCACCTACAAAACGCTATTTCCCATCTTAAAAATTCTGTTAACTCCCTCTCTGAGGTAGTGCTCCAAAACCGCCGAGGTCTCGACCTTCTCCTCCTCAAAGAAGGGGGCCTTTGCGCCGCCCTAGGAGAAGAGTGCTGTGTATATGCCAATTCCACAGGTCTCGCCGAAGACAGCCTAAAGAAAGTCCGAGAGGGACTAGAACAGCGCAAAAGGGACCCGGAAGCCGCCAACTATTGGTCCCACATCTTTGCCCCCATCCTCCCATACCTCCTCCCTCTCCTCGGCCCCCTACTAATGATTATTCTAGCTCTCACCTTAGGACCCTGTATTATCCGCAGAATTGTCCAACTTGCTAAAAACCAAGCCAATGCTGTCTTCTCATCATTTGTGCAAGTCCAGTATCAACGACTTGCCTCCACTGAAGAAGCTGACCCTCCGCAGCGTCGCCACCCTCGTCCATCCCGCAAGCAGCGAGGCCCCTCTCGAGCGCCCGGGCGCCACACCAACGCCGAGCTCCAGCCTCTCTGAGCAACCGTCAACCCCTTTCCCCTCCCCGGCCTCCCCTTTCCCTCATCCCTTAGCGGATCTCTCCGTAAGCTTCTTCCTGTAATTAGAAAAGAAGGGGGAAATGCGGGATACTGATTACGTGCTTCAACTTGGCGGGCCTGGGCCAGGGGACCGGATCCGCCCCTGGGGAGGGCGGTGGGCACGGGCGGTAGCGCCCTCCACAGCCCCCCGGGCCTGAGAAAGTGAGGCCGGAGGCAGGCCCCATTTCCTCACCCAAAGTACAACTGTCAGGAGAAGCTTGCCGGAGAAAACCGCCCCCTTTACCTTGCCCGCCCTCCCCGTTGCCGGAGCAACTCCCACCCTTTTCAAACGACCTCCGCGCCCTCTCAGAACCAATCCAAGCCTTTAACCCCTACAGCTAGCCCGCCCTCTAAACCGCCCTATATAAACGTGTACCCTCCCCTAATAAACGCTCTCGGCTTCATCACCCTCAAAGAAAAGCGTCCCGCCTGTTTCCTCTCGCCGCCCTCCACACCTTGCACGCCACCGCCGGGGACCTGGCCAAGTCCCCCGCCTCGCCTTCGCCTCCGGGAAAGAGCCCCCGCCGCCGGTACCCTCCGAGCAACGCCGAGAGCCGAGGGTTCAGCAACCGGCCGCCCCCCGACGCAGTAGACGCGACCGCATGGCATGTCCAACTTCTGGTTTCATGCATGATGATGAGACAAAAAGTCTTACAATTAACTGATTTTTTACCAAGTTCCAGGCACTGTTCTAAGCACTTTAAATTCAATAGTTCATTTAATCCTCACATCAGCCCTATAAATTAGGTCACTGTTGTTATAGTCCTCTTTTTACAAATGAGGAAATAGAGGCACAGAGAAGGCAAGTATCTTGCCCAAGGTCACATAGCTAGTGAGTGGTAGAGCTAGGATTTGATCATAGGCAGCTATGTTCAAACTGTCCAAAGTCAAGGACAAGGAGAGAGTTCTGAAAGCTGTAAGCAAAAGGCCACGAGTTGTGTACAAAGGAACCCCAATAAGATTAAGTGCTGATTTCTCATCAGAAACCACAGAGGCAAGAAGGCAGTGATATGAAATATTTTAAGTGCTAAAAGAAAACAATTGCCAACTAAGAATTTTATATAAGGTAAGACTTTCTTTCAAAAATGAAGACAAGATTAAGACATTCCCAGATAAACAAAAGCTGAGGGAGTTCATCACCACTAGACCTGCCCTACAAGCAGTGCTAAAAGGAATTCTTCAGACTCAAAAGTAGGGACACTAAACAATGGATCAAAGTGGGATAAAGAAATAAAGACCTCTGATAAAAGTAACCATATTGGGAGTTATACATGTCAGCATTGTTGTATTGTACTTTTTATATGTAACCCACTTTTTTTATTAAATTCGGTTTTATTGAGATATATTCACATACCATACAATCATCCATGGTGTACAATCAACTGTGTAACCAACTTTTTACTTCTTACAGGTTCTAAGAAGCAAAGGCTTAAAAAGTATTGATAAATCAATGGTTTGGGAAATATAATTTATAAAGATATAATTGGTAACAAGTACAACAAAAAGTTAGGGGGATGGAAGGGTATAGGAACAGTATATGTGTATGTTATTGAAGTTAATTTGGTATCAAATCAAACATGATTGTTATAGATTTAGGATATTTAACTTTAGCCACATGGTAACCACAAAGAAAATATATGAAAAATATATTCAGAAATAAATGGGAAGGGACTCGAGATGGCACAATAGAAAAACTCAAATAAATATGAAATTAGGCATTAGTGGAGAAATTGATGCTCAATAAAGGCATAAGACTTACAAAGACAAAATAGCAAAATGGCAGAAGAAAGTCCTGCATTTTCAGTACTGACTTTACATGTAAATGTATTAAACTCTCCAGTCAAAAGGCAGAGATTGGCAGAATAAATAACCCAGTGATGTGCTATTTACAAGAGACATATCTTAAATTCAACACACAAATAGGTTGAAAGTAAAAGGATGGAGAAAAATATTCCATACAAATAGCAACCAAAAGAGAACTGGGGTAGCTATATTAGTATCAGAAAAAATAAACTGTCACAAGGGACAAAGAAGGTCACTATATATTGATAAAGGGATCAATTCAACAAAAAGACAACAATTATAAATACACATGCACCTAAAGGCAGAGCTCCTAAATTTGTAAAGCAAATATTGACAAGTTTGAAGGGACAAATAGACAGTTCTATATTAGTAGTAGGAGAGTTCAGTATACCACTTTCAATAGTAGGGAGAATATCTAGACAGAAGATCAATATGCAATTAGAACACTCAGAGGATACTCTAAACCAAATAGACCTAACAGACATATTTGGAACACTTAACCCAACAGGAACAGAATTCACATTATTCTATGGTACGGGGATCATTCTCCAGGATAGACTGTGTATTAGGCCACAAAACAAGTCTCATAAATTCATGTGTTGAGATCATACAATGTATCTTCTCCAATAACAATGCAATGAAGACAGATCAACAGAGGAGGAATTGGAAAATTCATAAATATGCAGAAATCAAAGTCTTAAATACCCAGCAGGTCAAAGAAAAAGTAAGGGAAATTTGGAAATATCTTGTGGAAAATGAAAATGAAAACACAACATACCAAAACTTATCAGATGCAGCAAAGGCAGTGCTAAGAAGGAAATTTATAGCTCTAAATGCTTACATTAAAAAAGAAGAAAGACTTCAAATCAGACCTAACTTCAAAACTGGATGATCTAGAAAAAGAAGAGCAAACTAAACCCAAAGTAAGCAGAAGGAAGGAAATAAGAAAGAATAGAGCAGAGATAAATGAAATAGAAATAGAAAATTTTTAAAATAGAATCAACAAAACCAAATGTTGGTTCTTTAAAAAGATCAATAAAATTGACAAGCTAGACTGAAAAAGTTAAAAAAAAGAGAGAGGATGCAAACAACTAAAATCAGAAATGAAAGGGGGAACGTTATTACCAAACACACAGAAATAGAAAGGATTATGAGAGGATACAATGAACAACTGTGTGCCAATAAATTAGAAAACCTAGAAAAATTGGACAAATTCCTGGACATACAAACTGCCTAACTGATCAAGAAGAAATAGAAAATGTAGTTATTTTAGATTATTTGTTTTTCTTAATCCTTTGCTTTGTTTTGTTTGAAACGTGGTTTTTTTTTTTTTTTTTTTTTTTTTTTTTTGCTGTTGGTTTGTTTGTTTTAATTTTTTGATAAATACAGATAAAAAGAAGAAGAAGAAATAGAAGATCCCAAGACATCAATAACTAGTAAAGAGATTGAATCAGCAATTAAGAATCTCCCAAAAGGAAAAGCTCAGGACCAGATGGCTTCACAGGTGAATTTTACCACCTTCCAAGAAGATTTAACACTAATCCTGTTCAAACTCTTCCAAAAAATTGAAGAGGAGGAAATACTCCCTAACATATTCTATGAGGCCAACGTCACCCTAATCCCTAAGCCAGATAAAGATACCATAAGAAAAGAAAATTACAGACCAATACCCTTATGAACATAGACACAAAAATCCTAGACAAACTACTAGCAAACCAAATCCAACAGCACGTTAAAAGAATTATACACCATAATCAAGTGGGATTTATCCTAGGTATGCAAGGGTGGTTCAACATAAGGAAAGCAATGAATATAATACACTAAATTAAGAGAACAAAGGGGGAAAACCACATGATTATTTCAATTGATGCAGAAAAGGCATGACAAAATTCAGCCACCCTTTCTTAATAAAAACACTTAGAAAATGAGGAATAGAAGGAAAGTTCCGGAACATAATAAACAGTATATATGAAAAGCCCATAGCTATCATCCTATTTAATGGTGAAAGACTGAAAGTTTTCCCTCTAAGTTCAGGAACAAGACAAGATGCCCACTGTCTCCACCATTATTCAACATTGTTCTAGAAGTGCTATCTGGAGAAATTAGGCAACAAAAAGAAATAAAAGGTATCCAGATCAGAAAGGAAGAAATAAAACTTTCCCTATTTGCAGATGACATGATCCTATATACAGAAAATCCTGAGAAATCCATGACAAAGCTACCAGAACTAATAAACTAATTCAGCAATGTGGCGGGGTATAAGATCAACATGCAAAAATCAGTACTGTTTCTGTGCACTAGTAAATGAACAATCTGAAAAGGAAATCAAGAAAAAAATTCCATTTACAACAGAAACTTAAAGAATCTAATATCTAGGAATAAATTTAACCAAGGATGTACATAGAAACTGCAAAATATTGCCAATAGAAATGAAAGAAGATCTAAATAAATGGAAGTACATGCCATGTTCATGGGTTGGGAGACTACCATTAGGATGAAAATTCTACTCAAAGTGATTTACAGATTCAACACAATGCCAATCAAAATTCCAACAGCCTTCTTTGCAGAAATGGAAAAGCCAATTATCAAATTTATATAGAGTGTAAGTTGCCCCAAATAGCCAAAGCCATCTCGAAAAAGAAGAACAAAGTTGGAAGATTCATACATCCTGATCTTAAGACATATTACAAAGCCATAGTAATCAAAACAGCATGGTATTTGGACAAGTACAGACATTTAGACCAATGGAATCAAATCGAGCGTTCAGTAATAAATCCTCGTATCTATGGCCAACTGATTTGTGACAATGGTGTCAAGTCTACTCAATTGGGAAAGAATAATCTCTTCAACAAATGGTGCTTGGGAAACTGGATTTCCATATGCAAAAGAATGAAGTTGAACCCCTATCTCATATACAAAAAGACAATTCAAAATGGAGCAAATACCCAAACATAAGAAACACAACTATTAATCTCCTAGAAGAAAATATAGGGAAACATCTTCATGATATTGTGTTAGGCAGTGGTTTCTTGAACTTTACACCAAAAGCATGAGCAACAAAAGAAATGACAAATAAATAGGACCTCATCAAAATTTAAAACTTTTATTCCTCAAAGGACTTAATCATGAACGGAAAAAGACAACCTACAGAATCGGAGAAAATATTTGGAAACCACATATCTGATAAAAGTTTGATATACAGAATATATAAAGCAATCCTTCAACTCAAAACAAAAAGGCAAATAACTCAATTTAAAAATGGGCAAAAGTCTTGGATAGTCATTTCTTCAAAGAAGACATACAAATGGCCAAAAAGCACATGAAAAGATGCTCAACATCATTAGCCATGTGGTGGTTTGAAGCTGTATGTACCCAGAAAACACATGTACATGTTCTTAAATTTAATCCACTCCTGTGAACCCATTGTAAATAGGGCCTTTTGATAAGGGAACTTCAGTTAAGGCGTGGGCCACCTCCAACAGGATGGGTTTTAATCCTATTACTTGAGTCCTTTATAAGCAGGGTGAAATTCAGACCAACAGAGAGAAAGCCACAGGAAGCAAGAAGCTGAAATTTAATGGAACCCGGAAGAGAAAGGAGAGACTGGGAGACGCCACCGTGCTCCTTGCTATGTGACAGGGTGGCCAAGAACCACCAGCAGCCGGTCCCAGAATGCCGTACTTCAGGAGGAAAACAGGGCCTTGATGATGCCTTGATTTTCTTGTAGCCTCAAAACCATGAGCAAATAAATTCCCACCATTTAACCTGACCCATTCGTGGTATTTGCTTGAGCAGCCTACAAAACTAAAACAAGCCATAGGAAAATGCAAATAAAAACCAAAATGAGATCCTATTTCACACCCACTAGAAAGGCTACCATTTAAAAAAAAGCATAAGTGTTGGAGAAAATGTGGAGAAATAGGAACACTCATTCATTGCTGGTGAGAATGTAAAATGGTGCAGCCGCTGTGGAAGATAATTTGGCGGTTCTTTAGAAAGTTAAGTAGAGAACTACCACATGGCTTGGCAATCCCTCCACTAGGCATATACCCAAAAGAATTGAAAGCAGGGATGCCAACAGATATTTGCACACTCATAGCGGCATTGTTCACAGTTGCCAAAAGAGGAAGCAACTCAAGTGTTCATCAAATGATGAATGGATAAACACCATGGAATATTATTCAGCCATAAAAAGGAATGTCCTGATACAAGCAACAACATGGATGAATCTTGAAGACACCAAGTTGCGTGACGTAAGCCAGATACAAAAGGACAAATATTGTATGATCTCACTGTTATGAAATAATTAGAATAAGAAAATTCGTAGAGTCAGAAACTATGATATAGGTTACCATGGATCGGGGTGGGGTAGGGAATGGGAGTTAAGGCTTAAATTATACAAAGTTTCTATTTGGGGTGATGGAAAAGTTTTAGTAATGGATGGCAGTGATGGTAGCACAACACTGTGAACATAATGAACAGCACTGAATTATATATTTGAATGAATTTAAAAGGGGAAATTTTAGGTTGTATATGTTGCCAGAATAAAAATTTTTTTAAATAAACAAACATAGGCTGTACAACACAAACAGGGGACCCTAATGTAAACCATGGACCACAGTTAATAGTGCAATTACAATAAGATTCTTTAATCAATTGTAACAAATGCAAGATGTTAATAATGGGGGTGGAGGGTATATGGGAACTCTGTATTTTCTGCATAGTTTTTTTCTATAAACCTACAACTTCCCTGATAATAAAAATAATTTTATAAAACACAAACCCAGATCCGTTACCCTGGCCCCGGGACCATCCCCACCCTTTTCCTTCTGACGTGGCTGACTCACATTACACCATTTTCCAGACGGCTGGCCCAGCTAGGGACCTCGGGCAGCCAGAGGGACCGAAAACGCTGAACCCGGAGCAGGCCATGCCCGTATTTGCCCAAGCTCTCCGCTGTCCCCCACCCTCCGGGCCAGAAGGCTGCACACACAGATGTTCGGGGCTTGCTTTTTCCCTTTTTCAGTCACAGGGCTTCTGCTTCCCTGCTTCGCCTGCCAAACTCCACATTCCTAGCAGGAACTGCAGGCAGGGGGGACAGGGGAGACAGGAGGGGCCCAGGCAGAGCAGGCAGCTCTCTGGAGGCGGCCCTGGGTGCCCCTTGGTGGGCTCCCCTGGGTGGGCTCCCTGGAGGGAGACACTCTGGCCAGCGCCCCCTCACCCTAGCACGAGTCCCTGTGCACCCTCGGGCCCGCTCACCTTGCAGCATGCTGCGGTAGGCCGTGTCGGCGATGGCGTAGATGTGGGGGGGCATCTCGTGTCTCTTCTTGCCCTTGTACATGTCGATGATCTTCTCCGAGTAGATGGGCAGTTGCTTGTAGGGGTTCACCACCACGCAGAAGAGGCCGGAGTACGTCTGCCAAACAGAGAAGCCCAGCTTACCGTGGAGCGAGGAGAGCCCAGAACACTTGGCCCCCTGGGTCCAGCCGTGCCCACACCCTCCAAGCCCTGCATTTACCGAGCGCCACTGAGCGCATCCTCTCACGTCATCCTCGCAACAGCACTATCAGACAGAGGCCCTCAGTGGTCTCATTTTACAGATGGGGAAACTGAGGCCCAGAGAGTCACAGCCGGAATCCCTTAGCATCACTGATATTCCAGGTATGGGGGGAAGGAAAGCAAGGGGCAAGACTGGATTTTGAGGACACCTATGTTAAATTTTACAGCCGTATGATTTTTAAAGAGTACAGGGTTCAAATTCCAGCTCCCCTCCTAAAGGCCCTGGGCAAGCGGAACCTCATGGGCTTACACAGCAGCTACCATTTATTAAACACTTCCTGTGTGCCAGGCTTTGAACTCAGCACTTCCCAGGCATTTTCCTATTTAATCCTTATAAACACCCGGTGACAGGATGCTACGACTTGCCCTCTGCCCATTTGACAGGTGAGGGAACCAAGGCTCAGGGGGTGAAGCCTCAAATTGCTAGAAATCACATTTACCCCAGAGCTCATGCTCCTAACCATTAACAAAGTGACGTCTTGTCTGCAAAATGGTCATAAATACAGGTGTCCTAGAAAAGGAGTGAAGTTCTATATGTGCTACACCATGGATGAACCTCAAAAACATTATGCTGAGTCAAAGAAGCCAGGCATGAAAGACCACATATGTATGATTCCATGTCTATGAAATGGCCAAAATAGGCCAATCCATTGAGCCAGAAAGCAGATTAGTGGTTCCTAGGGGCTGCAGGGGGAAGGGGCAATGGGAAGTGACTGCTTAATGGGTACAGATTTCCTTTTGGGGTGAGTGAAAACGTTCTGGAACTAGACAGTGGTGATGGTTGCACAGCCTGGTGAATGTGCTTAATGCTGCTGGATTGTAGGCTCTAAAATAGTTAAAATGGTGCATTTTATGTTACGTGCATTTTACCCGAATTAAAACATATGCACACAGCTGTCCTGCCTTATATGGTAGGTAGGAGTAGCTGAAAATAATCAGAGCAGGGAGTGGGCGGTGAAGGCACAGTGCAAACCCTACCAAGCCAGGCAAGCGTTATCACTGTTGAGTATCGGTCCTTATCCCTACGTCAGATTTTCCCATGGGTCAAGGTCACAGTTCAGGAGACAGACTTGGACTGCCCACAGGAATTGCTTTCCCCAGATGAGAACATCAGCACTGCCATGAGGCTCTGAGGACCACCCACCATGATCTCCCTCTGACTGCCCCCAAGAAGTGGCCAGGGAAGGAAGGGCAGATAGTCCATCCCCAGATTGCATGCAGGGCAGCCACCCTCCGGGCGGGTGAGCAGCTTTGGGCCAAAGGCACCGAGCAAGACCCTGTCAGCACCGAGCCCACCCAACCCACTCCCGGCCGTACGCGCTGTCCATTAGGCTGCTGACCTATGCCCACCCCCCAGAAACGATTCATCCTCCATTCATTCATTCACTCCACATGTATGTGCTAGACACTGTGCAGGGTGCTGGGGCTATAGCAGTAGGCCAAAAAAGACAAGGTCTCTGCCCTCAGGGGCTTCTGATCAAGGGCTGGAACTGATCGGAGAGCAGGAGGTCCTTCCAGGGCTCAGACTCCCAAGGGACAACCGTGTGTGTTGGGGGGTGGCGGTGGGAGAAGGCACAGGATTGGTGGGAGAAGGGGGAAGAATCTCCCAGGTTCTCACCATTCCCCTTAGAAGGACAGGAATGAGGTCAACAGAAGGCCAGTCTAAGCATCCATCAACCATTTATTGAGCGCCTACTGTATACCAGGTCTTGTACTAGAGGCTGGAGATAAATAAATCAGTGGTAGCCCCTGCCCTCAAAGAGCTCACAGATCAGAAGGAGAGACAAGGACATTAAAAGACAATACTTTTATAATGGACAAGAGGGGAGCACAGGGGATTACACAGCAAGAAAGAGAGAGGGCCCTGACCTATTTTGGGAGTGGACAGGAGAACTTCCTGGGGAAAGAGCTCCCTGCACTGAGTCTTAAACGACAAGAAGGTGTTAACAAGCCCAGGAGGTGGAAGGACACACGAGACAGCAGAGACGGGCAAAGGCAGAGCGACAGACCTCCACCGAGGCCAGCAGGGGCCAGGATCCAGCCCTGATGGGGCTCTTCCTCTGTCTGGACCCCCCACCTTCCCCACTGGGGAGCCTCCTCCCAGCTACCCTGCCAACACCAGCCGCAAGTGCCTTGAGAGCAGGCAGCCCCTTCTGCATCTTCTTCAGTCCCAGCACACACCTTGGCATACAGTAAGTGCTCACTAAATGCTTACTAAATGAATGCCTGCAGAGTAAATTAATTAGGAAGTTTCCCCAGAGCAGGCACAGTGCTGCCTTCAGTGCCATCTCTGTGTGCTGAGTAGGTGCTCAGCAGATGTTTGTTGAGACACCAGGCTCTTCCAAGGCAGGGGCTGTATCCTGTCATCCGTGTCCTGGTCCCCAGCACAGGATTCCCTCAGATGACCATTCGAATGAAAATCAACCAAGCTTAACCTCCTCTTCAGGTCTCAACTCCACCTCCAGCTCCTCCGGAGCCAAGCCCACTGCCAACTGCATGCCCTTTTTAAAATGTGGATATCACTTACAGCCCAAACCATCTCATCCCAAACCCTTGACCTGGAGGCAGTAAGGGCAGTGGTGAAGGACACAGAATTGGATACCAGGGACTTGAGTTGGAACCCTTACTCTGCTTCTTCCTAGCTGTGTGACTCTGGGCAAGTCTCTTAACCTCTCTGAGCTTCAGTTACCCTCATATATAAAATAGGAACATAATAGTAACTCCTTCATAAGTTTGCTGAGAGATAGAGCTTGCAAAGCACTTGGCATAGTGCCTGGTACACAGTAGGTGCTCAATAGTACACAATAGTGATGATTACCATGCCTGTTTCACAATATTTAACAATGATGAAACCTTGCACCTTGGAATCTTCCTTCACAGGTGCTGTTCCTGCTACCTGGAACACATTTCCCCCATCTTCCCAGAGCTGGGTCCATCTCCCCTTTCAGGGCTCAGCCTAAATGCCATCCTGGACTGGGAGCTGCACAACTACCGAAGCCCTCACCATCACATCTCCAGCACCCAGTAAACATTTACGGAATAAAATGAATAAAAGGAAAAAGGAAAGAAAACGTGGCCCTCCAAACTCTATCATCAGCTCCTGAGGGAGGAGTGTTACTTTCCCCCTGGCAATAGGCAAACAGCAAGCACTTAATTCATGCTTTCAGGCAGACCTAGATCTCTGCTCAGTCGAGCAGAGCTTTCCTGAGCAAGCCGGGGTCCGAGAATCTAAGAGGGAGGATGGGGTGGGTCGTGGCCCACAGGGCTGACAGCTCCAGCGTCCCTGTTCAAACTCAGGAACCCTCCCCTGACCCAGGCCCAGGGTCCTTGGCTGTGTTTGGGCCTCCCCTGCCCCGGGAACCCCTCTCCAGCTGGTTGAGTTCAGAGGATTCAAAATCCTCACTTTCCTCCCAGAATCTCAGGGGCCCAGAACTACCAGCAGGTCACAGCGACAGGCCCAGGATTTCCCTCTCGTGACCGTATTAGGAAGCAGCTGTAGCCCCTCCTCCCCCCCTACCAGCACACACGCCCAGGCACACATGCACACACACACATACACTTATATGGTCAATGGCCGAGCCCTGAGCTGGGGGTGGGGGGCTTTGCTGCTCCCAGGGCCAACCGGAAACAAGGAGCAAGAGGGGGAAGGTGGAAGGGGCACAGGCTTGAAGTGACGCACACCCGAGGTGGGGAGAGAGCCCAGCTTTACCCCTCGCTACCTGTGTGACTTGCCCAGGCTGCCAACCAGCCCCCTGGGCCTCCGCTTCCTCGTCTCCAAAACAATGGATAATTCCACCTTCTTTACGGGGTAGTTGCGCAATATCGCAGCTTTCTAAATATCTATCCTAGAGACCTAGACATGTCCACTAAGAAGGGTTTTCCGCAGCAGCGTTGATTAATTTTTATGGTGGCAACCTACATAGAACGCAAAGTGTCCCATTTTATCCATTTTTAAGTGCACGCTTCAGTGGTATTAATTACTTTCACCATGTTGTGCGAACGTCACCTCCATCTATTACCAAAGCTTTTCATGACCCCAAACAGAAACTTTGGACTTATTAAGCAATAACTCCCCATTTCCCCCTATCCTCTGTCTCTGGTAACCTCTAATCTACTTCCTGTCCCTGAGAAATTTGCTTATGCTAGGTATTTCATATAACTGGAATCATACAATATTTGTCCTTTTGTGTCTGGCTTATTTCATGCAAGACAGTATCTTCAAGATTCATCCATGTTGTCACCTGTATCAGAAAGTCAGTCCTTTTCTCTGCTGTATAATGTTCCATTGAGTGGACATACCATGTTTTGTTTATCCATTCCTCTGCTGGTGGACTCATGAGTTGTTTCCACTTTTCTGCTGTGAATAATGCTGCTATGAACACTGGTATACAAGTATCTGTTCGAGTTTCTGGCTTTCATTCTTGTAGGTATATTTCTAGGAGCAGAGTTGCTGAGTCGCAGCATTGAAAAACAACCTAAATGCCCATCCATAGGGGATCGGCTCAATAATTATAGTTCATTCCTATAGTAGAAGACTGTGCTGCCATTAAAAAGGGTGCGGGGCCTCTACCTCTACTGCCACAAACTGCTGATCAAAAAGTATAGCAAATGCAAGGAGTGAGGTACACAGAAGTGCATCTGCTATGCTGTCATTTGGGGGGGAGTGGAGGGAAAGCCCTGTATTTGCTCATATATGTATACAATATTTCTGGAAGGCTATATAATAAACTGGTGGTCATGGTTTCTCTAGGGAGGGAAACTAGAAGGTTGAGACATGGGGATGAATGGGAAAGTTCTATACACACTTATGTACCATTTTATTTAATAGTTACATGTATTACCTGTGCAAAAATGTTTTTAAAGTCTAAGTAGATTGTTATGAACAGGTGCTGAAAAAGATGTAAGACATGTTTACATAGGAAAAGCAAGCTGCAAAGCATTTGTGGAGTGGTTTTTTTGTTCTCTGTTATACGTGAATATGTATATGCCCAACCTTGTTAATTGTGTTCACCTCTAGGGATGAGGGCTTGGGACTAAAAAGGGGGAGGCACTTGCTTGTTATGCTGTATACTTATTTTTAAATATATCCTCTTGTGTGTTTTGCATAGATATCCCTGTATTGCTTGAGGAGGTTCTCTGAAGCAAGAGCACCTTGAAGAGGCTAGGCCTGCCTATAATGTGCCTAAGAGTCTCCCCCTGAGTGCCTCTTTGTTGCTCAGATGTGGCCCTCTCTCTCTACCTAAGCCAACTTGAAAGGTGAAATCACTGCCCTCTCCCCTACGTGGGATCAGACACCCAGGGGAGTGAATCTCCCTGGCAACGTGGAATATGACTCCCGGGGAGGAATGTAGACCTGGCATCGTGGGACGGAGAACATCTTCTTGACCAAAAGGGGGATGTGAAAGGAAATGAAATAAGCTTCAGTGGCAGAGAGATTCCAAAAGAAGCCGAGAGGTCACTCTGGTGGGCACTCTTACGCACAATATAGACAACCCTTCTTAGGTTCTAATGAATTGGAATAGCTAGCAGTAAATACCTGAAACTATCAAACTACAACCCAGAATCCTTGAATCTTGAAGATGATTGTATAAAAATGTAGCTTATGAGGGGTGACAATGTGATTGGGAAAGCCGTATGGACCACACTTCCCTTTGTCCAGTGTATGGGTGGATGAGTAAAAAAATGGGGGCCAAAAAAAAAAAAAAAAGGACCCAGTGTTCTTTTCTACTTTAATTGCTCTTTTTCACTTTAATTTTTATTCTTATTATTTTTGTGTGTGGTAATGAAAATGTTCAAAAATTAATTTTGGTGATGAATGCACAACTATATAATGGTACTGCGAACAACTGAATGTACGCTTTGTATGACTGCATGCTATGTGAATATATCTCAATAAAATTGAATTTAAAAAGAAAGAGCACCTTGAAATATCTAAAGGGCTAGTACACAGGGTTCACTCAATAAAGTGCACCTAGGTAATTTTTTCTTCTCCCTCCAGGGCCCAGTACGGTGTCTGGCACCTGCAGAGCAGTGAGTGCACACACCCACCTGCAGATGTGGGTCCAGGGAAGCCAGATCCTCTGCTTTTTCAAGCAGTGCCACATACTGAGTTTTTCTTCATTGATCTATTATATTAACTTGAATATTTTAAAGTAAGCACTCATTCTGAGCCAACAGCTTGCAATCTCTGGCCTAGTACCCAGGTAGTGCTCAAGAAATGATAATAAACATGGTTTGGTGGTTTCTCACAAAGTTAAAACAAACTACCATATAATCTGGCAATTCTGCTCCTGGGTATATACCCAAAAAACCCAGCCTCAGACAGGTATTTGTACACCATATTCATAGCAACATTAATCACAATAGCAGGAAGGTGGAAACAACCCAAGTGTCCATCAATAGACAAATGGGTAAATAAAATGTGGTATATCCATACAATGGAATATTATTCCACTGTAAAAAAGGAATAAGTACTGATACATGAACCTTAGAGAGATTTAATGTTGAGTGAAATAAGTCAGACCCAAAGGGACAGTTATTGTGCGTGATTAATGCCACTGAATCCTATGCTTGGCTGCTTGGGAGTGGTTGAGATGGGACAGTTTATGCTGTATATGTTTCCACAATTTGAAAGCACGAGAGAGGGACACAATAAGAGACAATGACAATTAAATGTAATATACAATAATCTTGGACTAGATCTCATAATGGAGGAGAAAATGCCCAAAAGGACAACATTGGGACAAGCAGAAAAATTGTATTTGATATTTCTTGTATTTGATATCTGTCTTTAATAAGGTTATAAAAGTGAATATCCTTGTTCTTAGGAAGTATTAAGTTATTCAAGGAACATGACATGTGCAACTTACTCTCAAGTGTTTGGAAAACAGATGACAGATTATATAGAACGACATGACAAATGTGGCAAAATGTTAATCGCTGGTAAATTTGGGTACATTGGAGTTCTCTGTATTGATTTCTGCAATTGTCCTGTAAATTTGGAATTAGTTCCAATAAAAAGCTAAAAAAAAAAATCATAATAAAAGGTTAGATCCCTTTCTTCTGGGTACTTAAAGCTCACCCAACTTGCAAGACCCAAACCTAAAGCTGGTGATGCCCATGGCCCTGGCTCCCTGCCCCAGCCCACACCCACCACCTCCTGCTCCAGGCCTCCTGCCACCCTATGGACCTTACATCATCACGGGCAGTCACCCTGGCCCCGCAGTCAGATGCGCCTCGTTTGAATCCCGGCCCTGCCCACTCTTCAGCGACGTGACTGGGCACAGCTGAACCTCAGTGTCCTCATCCCTAAAATGGGCAACAGCATCTGTCTCACAGGCCATTGGAAGCTAATGAGACAGCAGTTAGCAGTTAAAAGCCCGGCTTCCTGGATTTGAGATATATCTTTGCTTCTCAAGTCAGTTAAACTTTTCTAAGCCACAATTTCTTTATTCGGAAAAAAAAAATGGGCTAAATAAAAGACTCTCTCTTTCATACGAAGAAAATAAGAAAATATATTAGTATAAACGCTTAACGTAGTAAATTTTAAACGAACAGTAGCTGCTATTATTGTTAGAGTAACAAGGTTCCTTTGAGAATTTAATGAACACTAAGACCCTCTGCCCAGAAAGATAAACATATGAGCAAATTTTACTTGTCTCAAGAGGCTTGGGAACTCCATAGCACCTAGTCAAGTATTTTAGCCTCTATTTCCTAGATTTGCATGTGACTCCGGTGTGTCTTGTCTTCCTCACTTTAAGTATTAAGCAACCCCAGAGTAAGGACTGGGCCCCCTGACTCCTCAGTGCCCCACGGAGAGAAGCAGGAGAGTGAAGAAAACACACAAGCCAGAGTCTGAATCCAGGCCCCTTCCTAACTGGGTGACTTGAGACAAGTCCCCTCATCTCTCTGTTTTGGTTGCTCATCTGCAGGATGGGATATTAGCTTTGTTCTTGCAGGGATCACAAAGGACTAAATGGCCCTGGGACAAAGGGATGGTACCTGGCACCATTACTGAGCTCCCTTCTCCCCGTCCTCCAGGAAAACCCAGGGACAACAGCCTGCCTGAGGTCCATGAACATTCCAGGCAGAAAAGATCCAGCCAATGTCAAATAGACAGTGGGACCAGAAACCAGAGCTGTGTCCACACCCTACAAGGGCCATGAGTGACATGAGGCAGCTCAGGCAAGGCGCTGAACATCGCTGAGCCCAGAATTGGCATCTCCAAGATGGCGAGATGGGACCTTCTGGCATCCCCGGATTCTTCCAGATCCAAGAGGATGGGAAGGTCTCAAATCCCCATCGTTAGAGGTGGGCCTTGCAGAGCGGAGGGGAAGTTCTCGTCACCAAGGGCACCTTAGCGATGGCCCAGCATCACCTGGACACCCCGCTTATTACCAAGAGTCACGCATTTGCTGTCAGGTGCTGGGAGAGTAACTTACTAAACCCTGCCCCCCCTTTCCTTCTTTATCTTCTCCGTCATGGACAACTGTTTCTATTAAGTGATTAAATTGACCAGAAAGGACCAAGCAGAAGCCGGCCCATAATAAGGCTGAAAGATCTTAATCTAATCTGTCCAGAGAAGCATAACAGGAGTTTGACACTTGAATTCATTTTTTTTTTTTTTTAATCTGCTGTCAGAAGATAGGCTGGGTCTTGGGACCTTCACAAGCTCCACTTCTTTTTTTTTTTTTTTTTTTCTTCTCTGATTTCTGTTTTGGGCTCAAGCACCCTGTGGGAGGGCAGCAGGTGAGACCCATCGGCAGGCCCACCCTTAACTTCTCTGGATGGAGATGGAACATCTCAGGTGGGAAACCTGGGCCCCAAGGAGCCCAGTCTTTTCTCTCACTCTCTGCAGACTGGCCTCCTTGGAAATGTCCTTCCCTTACCACTGGCCCAGCTGACAATATTTCCATTAGGGAGTGCCATGGACAAAAGAGATGTTTCCGTCCCTTTCTAAAGCTGCCACTGCTTTAGTTAGGGCAGCTTGCTGGCTTGCAAAATAGAACAAGTATATGCAATTCATTGGGGTGTCGTGTTAATTAAATAAGATAAAATATGTCAAGGCATAGTCCCAAGACTACAGGAGATACTTAACAATTACAAGGTGTTTTCCCCTTCCCCTTTGGCTCTTTGAAAAAGAGCCACTCTAGCCTCTTTGGAAATATCCAGAAGGAGATTGGATAAATCAATTATGACACATCCACAAAATAGATTGATATAGCCCTTAAAAATGGTATTTTGAAGGCTACAGAATGGGATGTGGAAAAGCTCAGCAGTCACTTGTTCATGGAAAAAGAGCAGATCACTAAACTATTAGCAGGGTAGGCTTTCAAATATGTAAACATGTACCATTCTTGCACAGAAAGATGAAAGACACACCAGCGTCTTATCAACTATTATCTCTGGACGAAAACTGATTTTTATTGTGTTCATTATGTTTTCCTGAGTTTACCAAGCCTTCGGTGTTGTATATGTATTATTTTCCTAATTAAGAAAAATATTTGCACAAGATGTTTAGAGATGACAAAGGACATTCTGTGTTTTCCACTTGGCAAACAGTAAAGGGCAAAACCAAAGGGCATAAAGATAGAAGTAGCTGTTTTCATGAGTTTTCAAAGGATCAAGAACATCTGTCTAATAATAATAAAGATGATTACAACAGAAACCAATAATAATAGCAGCTAACATTTTGAGGCTTACAGTGTGCCAAGTACTTTCTTTTAAGAGTATCCCACGCTATGATGTTGCTACTACTCTTGTATTCATTTTACAAAAAGGAAACAGAATTTCAGAGAAATTAGGTAACTTGTTCAAGGTTAGTATGTCCTTTAGAGAGGAAAGATACAAATCAAGCCTGGACTGGGCACCCCTGCCCTGCAGTCTGGTATCATGGGGCCACATCATCTTGCTCTGGGGAGTTGGTCCAACCCCACAAGGCATCTTTGCCCCCAGAGTCTCTCCCCCTCTCCATAACTTAGTCCAGCCTACCTGACACAGTTTTCTGCAGTGATGGAACCATCCTCTATCTGTGCTGTCCAATATGGTAGCCACCAGCCATGTGGGCTACTGAGCCCTTGACATGTGGCTAGAATGACGGAAGAAATTAAAATTTTTAATTTAAATCTAAATTTAAATGGCCACGTGGCTAGCGGCTACCATATTGGATGGTGCAACTCTAGTCCTTTCTGATCTACCCTGTTGGCCCAAAGGAGTCCCAGAACCAAGCAGAGTGTTCCCGTTTGTGACAGGGAAGGTGTCCTCAAAACCTACGCAGATCCACAATTCCCCGACCCACCTGGCTGCCAGGATGGACCAGCCTCGCCAAAGACATCATGAGCTTTTCTTTATTTCCAAGGTGGAAGGAAGGCAAGGGACTAATTTATGGCAATCTGTTGAGTGTTTACCATGCAACTTGGCACTTTGCATATGTGCTCAACATGGTGTCATTCACACTTACTTCATGCAGTGAGGGTGACTGTGACCATTTTACAGATAGGAAAACTGAAGCTTTGAGAGGTGAAATAACCCATTCAAGTGCCATGGAATAAGGTAGGCAGGACTGAGATGTGAACCCAGGTCTGGATGAGCCCAGTCCAACCTTCAGCCTCCCTCCCTACAACCCAAGCCCACATCTAAACCCCTCCCTTCCTTAGGGAGCCAGGGGGCCAGGAAGAAGTCATCGGCTGTCGTGAGATACTCACATAGATGAGTCCCGAGAAGTACCTCTCTCTCAGGTTGTGCAACACTGATGCTTCATTGAGGCACGTCAGCTCCGCCATGTCCTCCACCTTGGAGAACTTGGGCGGGTTCATCTTCTGGATGTCATCCTTGCCGACCGTGACCTTCTTGCCATTCTCCACCAGCTCCACGATCACCTCATCCCCCTTCTCCTCCTTGATGCTGGCTGCCTCGAAGCCCTGCTTCTCTGAAGGGACCCACACCAGCTTCTTGGCGGCCCAGTCAGCCTGGGCTACTGGGCTGTTGAAGAAGTTTTTGTCCACAAAGAGGAACTTCTCGTCGTCACTGAGTTGGCCCTTCTGCGCCATGTCGCCTGTTTTGTCCCCTGCAGAATAAGGCAATAGGGTCAGAATCGAACTGGAGCCAAGCCCTAGAGACAGATAAACCTCTTAACTCGCCACGTCTAAGAACACATCCTGCAGAAACACTCCGCGAAGTACAAGGATGTTCTCTGCAGTCCTGTTTGTGTTTATCGAAGAATGGAAACAACCCAAAGGCCCTATGGGAGAGCATTTGCATCATTGCCTAAAATAATAAAGACCAAGCAACAACCCAATGGCTGGTCTCCTGCAGTCGGTTTGCCTCATGCTTGGGTCCCAAACTATCCTGTGGAGTTGAACAAAATCCACAGCCCATCACTGGGCCACCGGAGCCAAGCAGCCAACTCCTAAAACAGCAACACAGATTTCACAAAGCAAAATGGGAAGGGCAAATATCCCAATACCTACTTTTCTCTTTTAGGGGTGAAAATAGCAATAATAACAAAAACCAGAAGCTGATTTGCTCATCAGAGGGGAAGGTTATTTCTCCTGGGAGACGTGATCTAGTAGCCATTATTATCACTATTTTTTAATGTAGAAATGAGGGAATCGTTCCTTAAATCTAAATAATCATTTTAGTAAATAAAAAAAATGAAAAAAAGACTTGCAGTGAGTGAACACACACTGTCCCAGGTTCAACTGTCACATTCCCTGAGCTTTAAAAGCATTATTGAATTTTGCTTAGATTAATAATCCCAACAGCATCCTGTCCCGATCCTGCCTTCACTATTTAAAAAATATACTCCCTTCTACTTGGAAGAAGTTTAGCAAATAAATGTGGACGGAATGATAAAATTAGAATATAAACATTTTGAAACTCCTAACAGGGTGTTGGCAATGACCATCTATTCGTAGCCACTAACACCATTAAAAAAGTGGTTTTCCAACTTCCCTGGGCATCATGGTGGGCTCGTAAAGCCAGATCTCTGGGTCCCACCCACAGAACTTCTGATTTAGTAGGTCTAGGGTAGGGAGGTCTGAGCATTTGCATTTCTAACAAGTTCCCAGATGAGGCTGATGCTGCTGGTCCAGGGTCTCCATAGGAACGACAGTATTCAAGGAAAAGCTGGTGGAGAACTTTAAAATGGAGGGATCAGCCTGGCATCCCCTAAACCTACTGATTCATCTTAAACATCACAAAATGAGACAGCCCATCAGAACTTCTGTACCTCCAGATGGGATACCACAGGAAGCACCACTACCACCAATGAAATATTTTTACAAAAAAAGAAAAGAGAGAGGAGCTGATGGAGGCTCTGGGTCTAACGGCAGTTTATAGGAAGTACAGGACACAGGACACATGCTGACTAATGTCACAGGCAGGCAGCCAAGTCCAGAAGGTGGGAAACTGTAGGACAAATGACCTGGCTTCTTTAACAAATAAAGTACAAAAAGGGGGGAGGGGAGGTCATGTGGAAACTACTGATTAAAAGAGTTTAAGACACTTGAAAGAAGAGGATAGGGCCAGAAATGAAACAGGATTGGCTTCAAATGTCAATAATTGTTGAAGTTGAGTGACAGATATGTGGGGCTGTGTTGTACTGCTCTACTTTTGCGTAAGTGTGAAATTTTTCATGACGAAAAAATATAACCAGCACAAAATAAGATATGCACTGATAGAGATCACATACACACACACCCGCACACACAGGGCAAATCAAAGCTAAAGGTATATATTACATTTTTTAAGGTCACACTTTAAATGGAAAACTTTGGGAAATTGAATATATTTGTTAGAAAAAATGATATTTGACAACCCCTTCCCTAAAATAATAAACATTCATGAGAAAATTGGGAAATTCTGAGCATTGACAAGATATTTTATATTAAGGCATTTGTTGAAGTCTTTGGTGTGAAAAGGGTATTGTGAGAGTCTTTAATTTATTTTGAGACACTGTACAGTATTTACAGATGAAATGATACATCTGGGAATTATCTCAAAACAATCAGGGTGGAGATGAAATGAGATTAGCTCTTGTGTTGGTAACTGTTGAAGCTGAGTGATATGTACATGGAGGACATGGGATACTGTTCTTTCTACTGGAAATTGTACTGGAATTTTCCCTTAAAGGAACAATGTTACTATATACAATTTATAAAATGATCTTCTACTTGCAAGCAATGTAGATGTTGCATGATGTCCCTCTTGGTCTGTGGATGCCACGGGCTGAGTTTTCTGAACACTAGCGGTGGTAGTTAGCACTCTTGGACCCCTTACAGGCCCTGGGCCAAATTCCTCACTTGCAGCATCATCAGGGAATATCAATCACCACAGTCCTAAGAGTCAAGTTTTACTCCACCCTATACATATGGAAACGGAGGTTCAGAGAGGGAAAGTAATCTGCCTGAGGTCACACAGCTAAGCGGCAGAGCTCAAGTCCGCACCCAGGTCTGATTCCAGAGCTTGTGCTGTCCTGCCTCTCACATGAGCTTGATGCATTTGGCAGAAGCCCAAAGGAGTATTTGCAATAAATGTCATGTAAGGTAGCCAGCCCAGTGCCTGGTATATCATTAGCATTCAAAATGTTTCCCAAATCAGATTAAATGAGCTAAAACTCCATACCAAAATAAGGAGAATCTCATAGACATACTCTTGAGCTAAAGAAGCCAGACACAAAAAGACATACTGTATGAAGTTCAAAGTCAGGGCAAAACCAATCTATGGTGACAGAAGACAGGATAAGTTTACTCTTGGGCATGTGGTGACTGGAAGAGTAGGATATAGTGGGGGCCTCTGGGGGCTCATGTTCTGTTTCTTGATCTGAGCGCCAGTTACAGGGATCTGAGCACTTTGGAAAAAAATCCACCAAGCCATGGTATGTGCATTTTTCTGAATATACATATACTTCAATGAAAATTTGTTAAAATGGAAGCCAATTATACCTGAGGGACAGGAAGAGTACTTTGTTCCAAGCAATGTGACAAGTAAGCCACGCTTCCTAATTGTGATGTTGATGTGTTGCCTTAAAATCAGAAAAAATATGTAACAGGGAAAAAAAGAAAAGGGATCCAGGAATCCCCCTTGCCAGGAACCATCTCTTATCTAGAATCCAAGAAAACACAAACAAGCTCAAGTGCAAGGATTTGTTCTCTGTCCTTAAAAGGAGAGAGAGAAACTGGCTTGCTTCCCATGGCTTTGATGCCTCTGACAGTTACGATGTGTGAATTCCACTTTGGTCAAAGAAACAGAGGATAAGGAAAAAGTTGCTCGTGGTCCTGCTAGAAGGGTGTTTCCCAGAGTGTGCTCCATGGAACCCTACTCCCCTGAAATACTCAGGAGATGGGATGGGAATCAGAGAAGTTGAGAAACTCTTCAAAAATGATTCTTTGGTCAAATCCATTTGGAAAGTGCTACCTGCTCCGTCCCCTTCACCGAGATGCGTATGTCGGGACACCCAATGGGGCTGGCAGGTCCTGAAATCCAAAAGCAAGCTCACTTTTCAAGCCCAAGGCTCCCCAAACTGTATTTGGCCACAGATGTCATTTCCCCACCACACAACCCAGGACGCTCACTTTGCCTTTGCCCTGGGGACAATTCCATGAGTCTAGCAGATGAATAACACTTGCTGCTGAATCTGATGGCCTGCCAGCTCTCATCTCATTTAATCCCTTTGAGAATCCCACTTTACAGATGAAGAAACCGAGGCACAGCAAGTTAAGCAACTTGCCTATCATCACCTGGCTGGTTAAGGTGGGGTATGAATAAAGATATATTGTCAAACAGTCCCTTTCTGCTTTGTGTCCCTTCTCTTAAACAGGCAGAGAATGTGAAGACAGAAAGAAAGAAGGCATGCATGGGACACATCTTGAAGATGTGAAGACTTGAAGGCTCCAGGGGACGTGGCTGTCGTGATATAGGTGCTTGCCTCAGTGTGCACACAGAGCCTTGAGTTTTTTAAATTTGGGGTGATGAAATTAGACAACATGTGTCAGGGCACACATTAGGATAAGCATAGGAAGAAAGAAAAATAGCTTACAAAATTGCAGCAGAGAAGCACAATCCCAGTAGTAGAATTCTCGAGCGCTGAATTCTGCTGCTCCTTTCTAGTGATTATTTTAGACCAGGATTTCTCAACTTTGGCACTATGGACATTTAGGGCTGGATAATTCTTTGTAGGATGTTTAGCAGCATCTCTGGCCTTGACCCACTGAAGGACAGTAGCCCCACCCCATCATGGCAATCAAAAATGTCTCTAGACATTGCTAGATGTCCCTGGGGGACAAAACTGTCCCCAGTTGAGAGCCACTGCTTTTGAGTAAAAACTAGGGCTTTCTAGGGAAAGACGATTGTGGCTGAGGACAGTTGTCAGTCAACAGCAACCTGGATTGCCAACCACAGGAGGTCAGACAGACAGGGGGAAGGCGAGCACATCAGGCCAGCTGGCCCCACCTTTAGAAGACTTTACCTCTATTGGGTTGGGTACTGCCCGTCAAAATTCATGTCTACCCAGAACCTCAGAATGTGACCCTATTTGGAAACAGAGTCATGGTAGACATAATTAGTGAAGATGAGGTCATAGGATGAGCCCTAAATCCAAGGACAAATGTCCTCATTAAGGAGAGACCCAGAGAAGAGAACGCATGTGAGGTCACGGCTGAGATAGGGGTGATGCATCTACAAGCCAAGGACTGTTGGGGGACACCTGAAGCTGGAAGAAGAAGGAAAGAGTCTCCCCTAGAGCCTTCAGAGGGAGCCTGGCCTGCCAACACCTTGACTGAGGACTTTTGGAGAGAGAATAAGTTTCTGGTGTTTTAAGCTGCCCAGTCTGTGGTCCTTTGTTACATATGGCCATGGGAAACCAAGGTACCACCTATCTCGGTTCATCCTCATCAATCCCTCCTTCTCCATCATCCTCCAAGCCCTGCATCAGCTCCAAGGACTGAAAGGACATCTTTGGGTTATTAACCTAGAATTGATGGATACTAAGTGCAGGCCATTGATCAAGGACAGCTCTCGAAGGTTTTGATGAAAGCAAAGGACTCTACAAGTACAGCGCTTACAATATTTGACACATCTGAGTGCGATGGTCATGTACACAGTCATGGCATCCTCACCAAGAACTCAATGCTTCATTCTTTGAGCACAAATAAGCCACTCGATAGCCTCTATAAGACCACAGGGCCTTGAGTTACACGTCCCAGCTCTGCCCCTCACTTGCTGAGTGACCCTGGGCAAGTCACATTCCCTCTCTAAGCCTTAGGTTTTTCATTTGGGAATTTTTTTTTTTTTTAAATGGAAGGCTGGCCTAGCTCTATTTTATGGCACCTGTGATTCCAGATCAAAGGGCTAAAGTTGAACCAACTGGGAAATTTCAGCTGCTTTTATGAAGACAGTTTGTATTACCATCAGTTTTATATTCCCCAGAGGAATCAGGGGTAAAAGATCTTGCCCCTCTGCATGAACATTAATGACAAAGAAATAAAATAGCCTGGAAACCAGCCAAAGAGTACAGTATTTGCACATCATCGGATCTGGCCAACAGCTTCCCTTGAGATTTCACTTCCAAGCCTCTGGCTCAAGGTTTTGAACAGACACAAAAACCCAAGTGCCCCCAGGGGTCATGATGAGCAGGGCAGAGTGACCCAGGCCAGAGGTGGCCAGCTAGGGGTGGGCGGCAGCTTCTCACCTCCAGCTGTTGACCACCCAATGACAAGGTAGGTCTTGCATTGCCAGATTGTCAAGAGAAGCCAGAAGTCTGAATTTAGGTATCAAATACCCCACGACCACCAAAAATAAAAGGTGAACTATTGCTCACATTTCAAATGCTGTACAGACCAAATAAAAGCTCTCTGCACAGGCTCTAGAACCCAAGCCATCAGGTGGAAGGAACTCTGCAATGAAGAAACCAGCCTAAGGCCTGGGAACACAGGGGAAGGGGCTGGCCCAGGAATGGGAAGAGCCAAATGTGTAGGGGGTGGGGGTTGGGGGGCAGGGAGAGGGACTGCATGCTCCAAATGCTCCAGATCTCCAGGCCCCAAATTGTAATCTGTTATTAGTAATGGACACTGCATTTATTGGGGCCCTGGTACCTGTCAAGATTCAGGCCAGGGAGTTTATAGACAACATCTCACTATGTCTCAGAAGTGCTTGGCAAGGTGGGTAATATTTATTTTTCCCACATTATTGCTAGGATGACTGAGGCCCTGGAAGGTAAAGGAATTTAAAGGCCCTGGCTTGTAAGAGCTGGAGTCAGGATTTGAACCCAGACCTGTCTGACACCTGATTTATTCTTAGCAGAAAATCTTTGCCTTGCTCCCAGGCCTGCCCCCCGCTCCTCTCCCACCACCTGCACTTCCCACCACCCCCAGGAAGCCTGACCTCAGCTTTAAAGCTGAGCAGTGAATCTGCCTCTTTATTGTTGCCTTCTGTCGCTGGCCTAACTCATTTGAGTACTAATTTTTTCAAAGTAACTCCAGAAGGAAGTTATTTTAATTAGTAAACCTAAATTATTTTTTTCCTCCCACCCAAGCAAAGTTGGTTAGTGAAAGGTATGGTAGCCCCTGTGGAGGATATTCCTGGAATACAGAAAAATGGTTGTGTCTGGCCCTAAAAGCTCCATTATGTTTTGTATCTTGCAACCCTGGCCTAACCCAGCTTAAAATAAATGTACACTCTCACATGTGGCTGTTAGAAGTTAAAATTCACAGTTTTTACAGGGCAATATCTACTGATTTTAAATGTGCATGCCCTTTAACTTAGCAATTGCATTGCTGGGAATTTATCCTGCAGATAGACTCATATAAACAGACAAAAATAGATACACAGGGATGTTCCTGGAAGCATTGTTTATAAGAAATGGTGGAGTAACCCTCGTATGTTTCAGAGGAATTGTTTAAGGCAGACGCTATACTTTCAAATAATAGAGTATTATGCAGCTGATAAAAAGGGGGAAAAAGACTATCACGTGCTAATAGAGAAAGATGTTGAAGAGATATAATTAAGTGAAATAAAAACTGATCCACAGAATGCTGATATTTATGTGAAAAGGGAAGATTTGAATGGAGAAGTTTTGGAAAGAGGCAGGAGAATATATTAACTGTGATTGCATCTGGAGATGGGTTGGGGGTGGTATATGTGAGGAGGGAGAGAGAGATTCTGCCCGCAGACTGGGGAATGGCCAAAATGACCCTGTGTGACCTCAAACACTGGCCCCTTCTGAGACTCTGTATCATTTGCTGCATGCTTGGGGGGCGGGGGTGGGAGGGAACATGGGCGGGGTTGGGGGGCAGGGGGCAGCAGAGGGGGAGTCGGGGAGGGGAGCCGGGGCGGGGGTAGTCGGCACAGCAAGGCCAAGGCTGTGTGAGCACCAGGGAACTCCTACCGTCCTTTGTTAGTGGCTCTGATGGGGGATCTTCCTCCTGAGCCCCTGAACCCTTGATGAAGGGTGCAGAGACACTGGTCCTTCTGATCATGTACAAAAGTTCCTTGGAATTCTTGCTTGGCCTTCCAAACCTGGCCTTCCTTCAACTGTGCAGCTGCAGTTAAATGTGTTTTAAGATTGAGGATGAAGGAAGGAGAACCAGGGAGCACAAAGGCCCCCTGTGGAAGCCAGCCAGCCTTCTCCCCGTCACATGTGGACTCTTACAGGGTGCCCTCCGTCGTGACCCTCAACGAATCACAGGTGGACCAATATAACTAGAGGTCAAAAGAGCTAGGCTAGGTTGATAGATTCCTGTCTTCTTCTTTGACTAGTAGAGCTACCTTGAGCAAGTTATTCGGATTCCACATCTGTAAAAGAGGACCAGTAAGAACAGTATCTAGCCTAAAAAAGCGTGTGGCGAAGACTCAATGAGAATGCTTGTAAAAAGGGTTAGCACGTTGCCTGGCATAAGCGCTCAGCAAACATTAGCTATTCTCAGTTAGCCCCACTTCACAGGTAGAAACACTGAGGCTTGGGGAGGCCCATGCAGCTGATTTCTAAATTTGCTTGTGACATTCTTGGATCCCAATGGATTGCAAATTGGACTTGGTTTTCTAGAAAATCTAATGTATATCCGATTTCAGAATTACACAGTTGTACTTAAAGCATAAAATCCACCTGTTTGGATTTAATATCACTGCAGAAAGGAGATTATTTTCCCCCCAAAATAAAACTTACAAATAAAAGGAAGGTGGGGAATAAAATAATTCCACTTTCCTCCCAAATGTCTTCTCCTCCAGGCTCTTGCACTTGTTCTGGAAGGAGGAAGACAAGGGCAGAGAACTCCCCAGAGCCGAGACCAACAGGGCTGCAAGGCTGGGTAATTTGCAAGGGGCCTCAAGGAAAACGCTACCTTAAATGGGCATGTTTGCCTCCATCCCAGCCCTCGCACAGAAAAGTAACGATAACAAATCCATAACGAATACCTTGTACGGAATAACATGCCTATTTCAGACATTATTTAAAAAAACATGGTGTTTACCAAGGCAAGACCTGGAGGCATCCTGAAGACCCAGCTAGTGCATCCTTAGGACACCAGTGTCATAACCAACCTGTGGTCACCAGCTCAAAGTAGAGACCACAGCACCAGGGGACAAACAGTACATTTTATTTTAAATTCAGAAAAGGTCAGTTTGTGTTTTCTCCAAAGAGAAGATGATAAATATTCGCCTTGCTGGAAGCACTTGGTCCCACCAGAAACCTGACTTCGACAAGAGGTTTTTGTCCATAAAGAAAAAGGATGGTGAAGTCAGGACATAAACTTGGCATCAGACAGACCCAGGAATGGGTTCTACCATTCACTAACTGTGTGACCCTGGGGTGAGTTACTTAACCTCTCTGAGCCTCAGCTGCCTTATATCCTAAACGGGCATCCTAATACCTCCCTCATAAGGTGGGTGCAATGATTAAATGAGATAAATGATGCCAAATATCACTGCAGTGTCTGGCACATAAGCACCCCATGATAGTAGCTATTTCCATGGGAAAGCACCAAAGAAAGACTGCTTTTTCTTTCAATGATTCTCAATATCCTATTTTTACACACTGCTATCTACAACTTTCAGTTCAATTCATCTTCAAGTCCCTCTCCTTAAAAAAATGCTAAAATAATATCTTTATGTAAGCCAAACAAATAAAAAAGATGGCACCAAACAAAACATGAGCATGCAAAGCAGTTTACTAACAGTCTGCCTGCTTCCCCTTTGTCAAACCCTGGCTAGTTTGCAATATAAACTGTCAGTTCTTAATACTGTAACCAAAGGCTCCAGGCCCTGGGTTTCCCAATACTTTATCTTCCTTCTTGACAAGCATGGCTTTGAACCATGCCTGTCTTGGAGCAGCAAAATCCCCACCAACCCTCTACACATGGAGAAAATTTACAGCAGGGAGTAGCCATGCCCTCTCTCACTTTGCCCAAGTTATTGGGTAGGTACCATTTGCAGCCCCTGCTCTGCAGAAAATCTCAGCTCTTAACCCAGGTTCACCTGCAAATCCTGGATGCAAATGGAGACTTTGGTTTCTTCCTGGTACCTGAAAGCCTGGGGTCAACCTGGATTTTTAAAAATCTGCTGGATGAGAGGAGTGTGTTTGTGTGCTTGGTGGGGGCGAGGGAGGTCTGGAAGAAAACTGGGATCAGATCAGTGAACTGATCATCAGCGTTATCTCCCTGGGGTTATCAACGAACAGACCCCTAGGCTGATGGCAAACACTCCCCTTGCTGCCAGCCTATGCCCACGTGTTTTCAAGTGATTTAACACGTCAACACAACTAAGCAATGCCTCCAAATCCAGTTGGAGCATCATTTTACCTGCCTAGGTGATGGCAAATGACTTTTCAGTGAAGTTCAGCTGCAATTTCTTTGTGCCTAGAATAAAGTTAGAAGCCTGATTGATCAAAGCTGAATCTCCGAAATGTCTAAGGGAGAGGCAGCAGCTCCCAGATTTGCCTGTTAACAAGAATCATCTGGGACTCTTACTTTTAAAGTTTCTCTGGAGGTTCTTATTGGATTGGAGTTGGACCCTGGCATGGGTATCTTTAACAAGTAGTCCTAAGGTGATACTTATTATTGGCAACCTTGGGAAAATGCTGGTTTGGGGGAAATCTAAGATGATGGAACAGAGAGAAATGAAACGAGTGAAGCTTGCCCCTAGTCCCTAAGAGGATGACAACAGAAACACTCACCGGCCCCCAGCCCCGGTAGGATGCCCTGCTGGACCCTCAAGCCCTCCACCCAAACTCTCTCAGAGGACCAGCACTACTTACAGGTCTTTAACTGGGGGCGGGGACAGCGGAGAAGAAACTGGATGGAGAGCTCGGATCCCGCACACCTCCCAGGCTGGGGCGTCCAAATCTCCCTGCTCGTCCGGGACACCCCTCTATATAGACCCGGAGCTGCCCTCGGGTGGGAAATGGGAGGTGGCCGAGGGGGGCGGAGTGGGAGAGGGTTCCTCGCTGCGTCTCCCGCAGCGCCCCCTGCAGGGTTCGAGGACGCCGCTTTCGCCCAGGTCCTGGGGCGCGCTGGGCGGCTGGGCGCACGGCACCCAGGGCGCGCTGGGCAGGGGCGCGCGGGGCTGGAGGAGTCCCCGAGTCTCTGGGTCCCTAGGGAAAGAGGTCAGGCGGGCAGCGCCGGAGGGGATGCTTGAGGATTTCTTTCCTGTCCTTCCTGAACGGTTCCAGTCGCTCCGGCTTTAACCTCCCGCTCGCCAAGTGGGGGGCCGTGGCGGTTCTGACTCGGCGCCTCCGCCCCTCCCCATTTTACTCATCTCCCACCGCCTGGAGAGGGGGCCGGCGGGGCCGCGTGGAGTGTAGGGAAAGGGGATTTGTTGAACTTTGCAAAGTGCAAGGCAGGAGCCCCCGGCTGCTGGGAACTGGGTGAGAAGGGAAAGTTTTTCTTTTTCCCAATTTGCCCACTCCCCCCCCCCCAGCCAAAATTAAAACAAAACAAAACAAAACAAAACAAAAACACTGCTGTCGACTTCGCCGCCGGGGTGTGTCACTCAGCTGCGTGATCTTGGGCAAGTCATTCCCCCTTAATAGACTTCATGTTCGTGTCCCCAGCTGCAAACTTCAGGGGCTAGGGTGGGGTAGGAGGGAGGAAGGAGTGTGTGAGATAATTATGTAATTTACAAGGTGCTTGTCAGGATTCAAAGAGAATGTGAGTGAGTGCCAGAGGCTTGAGGTTCCCTTCAATTGCTCTCCTCCCCACCCCAAGAAACCCTCGCAAATGGAAAAGCGCCCTAAAAATTTCCCTTCCCACTCCCTCTCTTAGTACCTGTCTCTTCCTCTCCTGACACTCTCTCCCGCTTTCTGTCTTTTTACTGTCTCTAGGTCCGTATCTCTCTCTCCCTCTCTGCCTTTCTCCCTCTCTCCCTCCTTCTCTCTCTGGCTCTCCGTCTTCTCCCTCGTCTTCTCCCCTCTCCATCACACGCACGCACACACAGGCCATAAAAGGCAGTCGAGGCGATGGGCTGGCCCCGCGCCAGGCCACGGACCCGCAGGCAGCCCGGGCGCCCCGCTCCCCGCCCGGCCCCGGCCCCGGCCCCGAGGTTCCCGGGCCCGGCCCGTGCTCCCTCCCCGGGCTTGGCGGGTGGGGGGTGCCGGGCGGGAGGCATCCCAAAAAGGGCAGGCGTGGGCGCCTTCCTGCAGGAATTCCCAGCGCCGCATACCAGCCCGGGGCTGCCCGCTCCCCCTGACTAAATATGGTGCCGAGCGGCCTCCCGGCGCGGCCTGGCGCGGAGGAGGGGGCCCTTCACCCCGCGGTCTGCCGCAGCCTGGACGGGTGGGAAGAGGACCCCTCTGCTTGGGACAGAGCCAGAAGGGGTAGCCCTTCAGTCCCACGCGGGTCCCAGCTGCTTCAAGCCAGAGGATTTGGGGAGGGGGCTAAAGGAGTTGGGGGTCCCTTGCCAGGCTCTGCGCTTGGCACATGCCCGGTTTCCTACAACACCTGCCTTCGCGGCCGGGTAGGGAGGGTGTCATTATTAATACTCCTATTTTTCAGGCGAGAAAACTGAGGCCCCAGAGGAGTGCTGCTTGCCCCAGCTCTCACCCGGACAGTCACAGATGGGTGCTGGGACTCCTTCCAGAGTGAAGACACGAAAGGGAAATGCCCACCCAAATTGTCGTGGAGGCTAAGGACAGGCCTCTGGAGTCAGCTGCCTGAGAATAAATTTACCAGGGCCACTTTCCAGCTGTTCCATCCTGGGCGAGTAACTTAACCTCTCTGTGCCTCAGTTACTCCATCCATAAAATGGGAAGAACGTCAGCTGCTTCCTGGCTTCTTGTAAACAGTCCTTGAGATGACCCGTGTAAAATGAACATATTACACTGCTTCGTGTTAGCTGCTATTATTCTCAACAAGCATGAAACCAAGTAGAGTTGAACCAGGCCTCGGGGACATACTGGTGAGGAGGAGCCTCCCTTATCCGGTGTTGGCCTACAGACTCCCTGTCCTCTTGCCAGAGCTCTGCCTCCCTCCAACCTCAAGCTGATCTGGTATTTGCCCCTGAAAACACCACAGCCCAGCTCCCTGTGCCCCAGTGGACCTAAATCAGAAAGGTCAGAACAGCCAGGATTCAGTTGGTTAGGTAAAGCTCTTTGAAAATGATGAATGAGTTTATTCCCCACGTGCCTTTGAAAGTCTACACTGTAAAAGGAGTGGAAATTGTCCTTGCGTTAGTACAGAAATGATGGGAGCAGAGAAATAATAGAAGGGGGAAACACCGAAGTCCATCATCAGCTTCCCATACTGCAGAGACAATCCAGAGCAGGCTCCCAGGATCTAACTTGCTGACTGCAAAGTAAGAACTGGCATTTTTACCAGAGGCCTCAACATTATTTCCAAAGTGGTTGCATTTGATTCTTTTAGAAGAGAAAAATAACTAAATTTTGTTAAAAATGGAGGCTTTGTGACAGTGAATTTGACTGCATTTTCTCACTTAATCCTAATAACAACCCTGTGAAGTAAGTACTTTATTGTTCCCATTTCAGTGTTGAGAAACCAGGTTTGGGGAGGTTAACTAGCCTGGCAAAGGTGGCATGGCTAGTTAGGGGTGGAGCAGAAATTCCAACCCCAGCCTACCTGATTCAGAGTCCACAGTGACTCTGTGAATGAGGAATCTGAGGGTTTCAGTCCCCGATATGCTAAGACACAGCCAGGAATCTTCGGGATTGTCAGTGAACCTATGTGAACTACAGAGTTCTCAAGGCAAAGCAGAGATGGTCAGAAACTTTGCCTTAATTACCTTGCTGGGTCCTTAAATGTGACAAATCATGTGAAGGCCTATATAAAGCACTCCATACCTTTCTGGATGGTCCATTCTAGAGGTACCCAGGGACAGTAATTGTGCCTAATAGTCATTTGATAAATATGTCCAATGCATGTAGTTCAGGCTTTTGAATCTTCAAAAATATGTTACGCTAATTAAATGTTTGAATTTTCATGGCTTGAAATCCTAGTTATTTTAAGATTGAGGAAAAAAGTTAATTTAAAAAAAAATGTTACTTTGAGAACTGTCAAGTAATTTTCCTTAGCATGTCTTTTCCTCTTTTCCATGAGGGGCCACGTAATAGGAATTTCCATGAACTCATGAAGCAAGATGGCAGATGGGAAATTTCTCTCAGTGTCTTTTTAATCAAGTATCTTAGTATTCACTACTGGCTTTAAAAAGCCCCAAAGGGTGACTCCCTCCAATTTTTAGTAAGGTCAAAGATTGGGTCCAAGCATGCTTTATTTTGTGTGTGCTTCAGGACTTAACTATTTAAAAGTGTTGATCTGCACTCAAGTCCATCGAGTCTGAGATCTGCACAGGACTCTGCCTTCTTGTGAATGAAGGGACATCATTCCTGGCCACAAGCATGGCTCAGCTCCAACTCTCTCAAACAAAAATGCTTTTCTTTCAACCACGATGGCCCCTGTGTTTCTCCAGGTCCAAGACTGCATTGCATAACACTATGTACCTCTCTCCTCCAGCACTAACTCTCGTGTCATGGCAACTCCAGATTTCTACTTCTATCAGGAAGGGTCCTAGAATTCTCCACAAAAGTAGTTTTAACTCACTTTCATTAAAAATAATGACTACACAATCCTGGTAGAACGGTTGTTAACAAAATCAAATAGATCACTGTGTAACAAGCAAGTGGTTGGGAAGCACTGTCCTAAATGCCTTTAAAGGCATAATCCCACTGATGTTAATCCTTCGTGTACACTTGGCTTTAGGTTAAAAAAATACATCAACTCTTATATAATCATACAGGCATGCGAGATATACATAAATGTATTCTTGCACATAATTATAAATCTACAATTTATTCTATGCAAACATACATGCTAAGCTTAAATTTATCATCTTCAAAAGCCACCTCTGCTCCTGTTTGAGTTTTTAGATTGCCCAAGTTTCTAATTTCCACTTTTCCCAAATCCCTCTTCAGTTCCAATTCCCATCCTATTTTTATATAAAGCCAAGTTTTCTCCTAAAACTTCTGCAGAATTTCTAAAAGAGAACTTCTCCCAACAACCCATGATTGTACTAATAATGTACTGATTTTATGAGACTAGTTTGAACATATTTGTCTTTTCTTCCCTTGAGCTTTTTTAAATGTCTTAACTCATGTACCTATTTAAACTACTGGATTATGATTAATTGACAATGTTCAAAAATTCTGGGTATAGACACTTCTAGAACAGATTCTCTCAACTTTTAAAGACCCAAATCTCTCTGAGTATTTTGAAAATAGATGTTTTTCTCTTTTCCAAATACAAAAATGTAGCATTAAATAAGCTTTTTCAAACCACACATGGCCCCGCAGGTTATGACACTGTTCCTCCCAACACTGGCACTCCCAGTTCCCCCCTCCACTGCTACCCTGTCAGCAAGTACTGTTCCAGGGTGATATGGCTTAGGCCAAGTACACATATGTCAGGGGACGTTCCTCTCCCTCAACCCTTACTTCACACCCTCCAACCACTGGCTTGCAAGGGAACCCGCAGAAGGCCTGTAGAGCCATTTCCAATCATTCAACTGGTCCTTGAGTACTTCTCCTGATGACTTAATAGTGATACAAACACCTTTGCATAAAGATGTTTTTTCATTTTTTGTTTATTAAATAATACATTGAAAATATAAAAGTTGCCTGGGTACAAGTTATAAAATAATGCATATAAAAGCACTATGGACTACATGTGACAATTCTGTTAGCATCCATTTTATGATTTTTACATCAGTATCCCACATGATTGCAATTCCTGGGATAAACTTAAATATCTACTGCAACATCCTTGGATGTCTACCTCATCCGCTGGGAAGAATTCTGATATTTATGTTCACAAATATAATGGAATTCATAATTGTAGTCATACAGTACAGATTTCATTTAAAAATGGAAATGGACCCTTATAATGCTTGTGCATTTATATATACAATTTTAGCCCACCAACAAGGCCTCTCAAAATCCTTTGACTTGTATGGTTTAAGGGGATTTCTTTAATAATTTTCTGCATTCAGATAAAATTCTTGCTTAATCTGTAAAGCCTGAACACTAACATCACCAAATATAAAAAATTAAAGTTTCAATAATTATCAAAGACTGTACAGAATCAATATCCTACAAAGAATGTCCTTTTCACCCATTACAGCCTTTATCACACTTACCTCTGGAAAAGATTTAAGCTAAACATTGTTAGTGTACAGGTATCCATGCAAAGTTTTATTCTGAATATGCCATGTGACTTTTGCCAGTCAGGAGATGTCTGCTATTACAGTCAGATATTTTTAGTGAAATGAGTCTATAGATTCTCCATTATAAAAATTTATTTAATAAATTTCAAAGTGATAGCACTGTAAGAGCTCATCCCATTTTTCAATTCTAAGAATGAAAATTGATATTTAATAAGTCTTTCAGAGTCCAAATAAGTAGGGGTTGGCTCTCTCATAGTTCATTTTGTAATTGCACAACTGAAGGCCATGTGGAGGTTGAACAATGCCATCTTTTAAAAGGTACTTTCTGGTATTTCTCCGAAAGCCTGTCTCTTCATGCTTATTTCACATTCTTTATACAATAAAATAAATTCTTTGTTTTACTTACAGCAAAATTAAAAGAATTATTTCCCCCTTTACCTTTTAATTAAATCTTCCAGCAGAAGCCAAATGGTCTAAGGAAAGAAAACGTACATTCTTACCCAGTTTAAAAGTTCAACTTTAGATAGTAATTCAGATATTTAAACCTAATTATAAATGATTATCTGAAAAAATAGCCAGTTAAAAAAATCAAACTTTATCAAAATTATAGTTGTTGTTTTTAATGTTCCCTTAAATGTTTCTTAAAAATATAAATGAATTTTCCTACAAATCCACATGACTCTAGCTGAAAGAAATTTAATTAATGTGCCATGTCAAAGAGCACAGAGTTTTACAGACATGTATTTTTTTAAGAGGAATGTACAGAGTACTAAAAAATCTTTCATTTCTCACAAATTTAAGGATCTTTTAAAACATATATATATATTTTTTTTTTCTTTCAAGTCAAATCAAATAAGCTAGATTACAGAGTAGATTTTATTCACAAATGCAGAAAAACATGAGAGGCTTAATTTTGCATTTTGGTAACACTGGAACAATCAATAAATTATTTAACACACACAATTTTAAGATAAGAGATGCCCCAAATGGAAGCTTCATCTCTTCACTGCTTGAGAAACATGAAGATCTTCAATATTAGTATTTTTTCCCTTCCCCTTTCCTAGGTGATCATCTGAAACGAACAAAAACAAGTGTTAAAACTTATCCCAAATCAGTATAGGCAGACAGGCAAACATATATTTTAGGATACAAATATTTTAGGATATTATATATTTAATATTGTATGAGTTCTTTAGATAGTTTAGGACAATGAAAAAAATCTCTTTTTTAAACACTATTGAAGAAATCAGAAATGCTTACTACTAAGGACTCATTCTAATTATCCTAAGTGTTTCCTGATTTTCTTTTTTACATGAATAGAATACCCCCTAGGAGTAAACCCATGTGTTGAAAACCTCTCATATCATATGTAAGGAAAGGAATTGCCAAGAAAAGACAGCGTATTCAGGCAGCACTGTGACGGATGCCAAAGCTCTTCAATTTAAAAAAAAAAAAAAAGAAAGAAAACAAAAAAACTTTCTTCGAATAAAAATAGGTCTAACCAGCACCCTCTTGTGGCAAGCAGAAAACTGGCACAGTTTACAACTTCTACCCAAATCTTTAAAACTATCCAAGAAATTGTAGAAAATGTTCTTAAGCCCAAAACAAACACAATAAAGCTCCAAGAGCTCAGAGGAGCCAGAGCCTGTGACCACCCACTATGCTCCAGCAAGAGGAAAAGCAGGGCTCTGGTCACTTCTGCTCATTTTCTTTTGTCATAGGGAAAAAAGGTGGAGGGTAGAAGTGTTCCAGATTAAAAGAACCCAAAGAGACATAATGTCCAAATGCGACCCAAAAGCAATGGACAAACTAGATTCCTGAGAAAATACAAATTCCTCAGTTTTCCAAACACTTTTTATGGAAAAAAAAACCACAAAACCTTTTTATGACAATTTTGATAAGAGAAAAAGAATACAAATTTAGGCAAATTTTAGCACCAAAAACACATACTGAATTTTCTAATTCTAAAAGACAATTTGCAGTGATGGTAAAACAAAACTGTGAGTGCTTTAATACCACTGACGTATACACTTAAAAATGGTTAAAATGGGAAATTCTGTGTTATGTATGTTGCCACACACACATACACACAAAGACAATACGTTTACACACACAGATTTATTAGTCCTCAGCAGCTGATTATCCTAAGTGCTAATACTTCTTTACAGGTCTGGATAACAGATGAAGATCTATCTCCCTCAATTTTAGGCAACTGTGCTGAACAGACCAAAATTAACAATTCCCTTAGAACATGATTTTAGGTTTTCTAGAAATGTGTTCTAAAAAAAAACAAAACAGAAATGTTATTCATGTACTTGATAAATGTACAATAAAGTTGAGCTGATAATGATTTTCCCTATTATAAAAAATCTGTTTGCTTATTTATACGAAAAACTATTTTACCTCCAATATTATAATTCACTATTCTCAGCTGCACTAAGAAATTGGTTATCATTTCCACGGTGGGCATGCCCATATGAACCCTCTTCATTTTTTTCAGCACTTTGAAAGCTTTGATAAGAGGAGTGCTTGCATCTTGGCATTCGTTGGACTTATTTTCAAATAAAAGAGAAATTTAATTTTAGTGTTTTAAATTTCAGTTGGATGAACTTGTGTGGAGATAAGGTGTTATAATCTGAAAAATAATTATTTTAATGTTTTCATAACCTTTTCAATGCTGTCAAACAAGAGTTACATGGGCTTCAGACAGTAAGCTAGAGCTGAGAAAGTAAATGGAACGCTTAAGTGTGCTATTGGAATGTGATACTTGACAACTTTTCTCAACTCATTGCACAAAGAGGTTACTATTGTGCCAAGAAAGTTTTTGATGACTAAGAAAAATAATTTGCAAAATCATTATTCTTCCCTCATTAGTTCAGCCTTATTTCTGAGCTTTCCACAGAACATCCATCTCTCTCCCTCTCCCCACCTCCTCTCTGGTATAAGGCTACCAATAGCTTATCTGTGACCTTCACCTCAGAGAGTGAGTCTTTCTTCAAGAACAGAACTCTGTTGAGAATATTCTTAATGCTTAAATTGTACAGAGTTTCTGTTTCAGTTGATCGTAACGTTTTGGTAATGAATTGTGGTGATGGTAGTACACTGTGAATATAATTAACAGCACTGAACTATATATTGAATGTGGTTGAAGGGGAAATTTTAGGTAGTATATATTGTTACCAGAACAAAAATTAAAAACAAAAAAAGAAAAAACAAAAACAGACATAGGATTGTACAACACAGTGAACCCTATTATAAATGATGGCCTATAGTTAATAGTACAATTATAAAAATGTAATTTCATGAATTGTAACAAAAGTACCACACTAATGCAAGGTCTTAATAATAGGAGGGTATATGGGGGAACTCTATATTTTATGCATGATTTTTCTGTAAACATAATTCTCTAAAAAAAAAGAGAGAGAGAGAAACTTATAATTCTATTATTAGTCATTAGCCACAAATTCTAAGGAGATCGATTATTAAAAGTTTACAAACAAGAAAAGTTACTTCTCAAGACGTTATTTTTCCTCACAGGACTTATAATATCAATAACTCAGGCTGATGTGTTAAAAGTGTTAACGTATACAATAGCCATGTAGCAAATGAACACCGAAACCATGTGAATAAATGGCAAGTGTATAAACTTACCATTAGACTTACTGCTAAGCCTTTTCGGAGAGGAATTAGACAATATGTACTATATTTTTAAATATGCATATGCTTTGACCTAGCAACTCTACTTCTAGGTACCCACAGGAGAAAAAGAGTTATATGTGTGGACAAAGAAGCAATGTTACTTAGCAACATTGTAAAAGCAAAAAACTAAAAACACTTAAAAGTACATCAGGTAAGGCCATACTACAGAATGCTACAAAAAGTTATGAATGAAGTAGAAGTAGAGCTACATGTATTGACATGGGAAGAGTTACAAGTGAAAAAAGCAAATTGCAGTATAATACATACATAACAGTGCATATCATTTAAATTCACAGAAACGAGTCCTGAAGGATACCAACCGAACTGCTAACAGGGATTACTGCTATGGAAGGGAGAACTGGAGTTGGGGAGAGGCAGGGAGGGAAGAAGTTAAAGGGGACTTTACATGATATTATTTGAAATTTTTAGAGATTTACTCACGTACTTACACAATTAGTGATTTGTTTTGTTTTTTAAGTACTTGCCAAATAGTAGACACTAATAACAGTTCTTTACAATTCCCTGAAGAGGGAACCAGAAAAACTTCACCATAATCTTTAAATGGAAAAGGGTACTGATTCCACTGATAAATATCAGGTACAGCCTTAGATGAATCACTTAACCTGATTCTGTTTTCTCAACTGTAAAATAAATGGGTAGGAATGATTTCTTTTCCAATGTTGCATCCAGCTCAGAATTCTAAGATCTATGGGAGAATAACTCTTAGAGAAGTCATAAATAACCCCAAAAGAGGTCATCTTCATTCACAAATATTTTGCTGTCAGACCTTAAGAGACACAGCAAATATTTAACATAATCAATACTGATCCCGGCAGTTTAAAAAAAAAACTATAAAAGGCAATTTGCATTCTGGATGTTTCCTAAAAGTTGATTTCAAAATTCAAGATTTGCATTTGCTCTGATAATCAGCTGCCTGAGCACTACCTATGACTATCCTTCCTGAAAAGAGAGCTCAATTCACTACCACACTTGGAAACATTAGCTATAAACCATTCAATTCAAACCACCAAATTGAGATTCTACTGCTGAACTCATCAACTGAGTGTTCATTTAAAGAGGGAGCATTCTGGAAGACATGTGGACTATTCTACTAAAAACTTCTTATCTGTAGATAACTACCACTCTTTAAAAAAGAAAGTATCTTGAAAATGCAAAGGACACAAGTATCTATAATTCTATCTGTATTCGGTAATCTTGCCTGCCTTTATTTTTCAGTCTTGGAGCGGGGAATGAGGGAGAGATGACTTCCTAAAAAGCTATTGGTGAATATGCTGAGGATCTAAGCTGCTATGAAGACTACAAACATAGGTGAAAATCAGGTTTTCCAATACTTCTGTGTAGAAATTATATCTAAGAATTTTGCCTAATCTCCTCCATCCCAATACATACCACCCCCAAACATGATTTTCTTTGCAAAAAGCATTCTGCTTTTTGGAAGATAGTCCAGGCTAAAAATATTAGACATAAATAGACTTAAATTATGACTCAAAAGTTCAGGAAAGGTGGGACAGGGCAAGATGCTGATGTAGGGAGGTGTAGAATTTAGTTCATCCTCTAGGGCAGTTAGTAAATAGCCAACAACCGTCCGGAACAACTGTTTGGGGGACTTCCATGACCAGACACACATTGATCACCAGCCTGGAGTGGGTGGAAGGGCCAAGATCATAGTGCAGAACTGTAAGTCAAGTTTCCCAGAAAGTCAAGGCTGGCGTTCCGATCCCACTGACACAGCAGGCTGTTTTGGAGTCACTCCCCTGTGGGAAACAGACACAGTCTCTACTAGGAGCAAGGGAGAGAAAGCTCTACCAAGCTCCAACTGTGGATTTGACTAACAGATTCAGACTGTTGAATACAAGCTCCGATCACAGATAAATATACAAAGCAAGTTCGAAAGGAACCTGGAGGTCTCTCCCTAGCAGAGATGAGGTGGGACCAACAAAAGAAAAACAGAGGCTTTTGGAGTTGCCTGGGCTCAGAATACTGGAAAAGGGCTGTGCCCCAAGAAAAGGGGCACAACCCAGGGTGCTGGAGACCAGCTCTGAAAAGGACTTTTTTTTTTCTTTTTAGCAGCCCATTAAAGAAAGCAGCACGCATTTTCAATTGTCTGCACTGCCCCAAGCAAGGGCAGAGTTAAGGTATATCTGAGAGACAAAATAACTAATCAGGTAAAGGAGCTAATTCCGTAAAGTGTGTGTGTGTGTGTGTTTGTGTGTGTGTGTGTGTGTGGCAGGGGGGTCCAGTATAAGTGGCAGCTCTAACTGAGATAATTCAGACCCCAGGGGCTGGAAAACAGAAACAGTTTAAGCCCGCTCTCTGCCTCTGCCTCTGCTCAACCATGTCCCTGGCAGGGACAGGGTCTGCTGAGAATTAAAGGCACTGCACCTCATTATGCCAGTGGGGAGCTGCAGGCTGACAAGCACTACCTGCTGGGCAGGAGCAGAAAAGTACAGAATCAAGAGGCTTCACAGGAAAGACTGGCACCCTTGCAGGTCTCCTCCCCAGGGAAACTTGATACTGATTACACCCTCTTCCTGAGTCCTGCACCGGTCTTGTCTGGGAAAATCTGATTGGGTTCGATCCTATCTGGGGATACCCTCCTCAAAAAAACTTCCATATAGGCAGGACAAGAATCAGAAAAAAACAAGAATTGAAAAATTCTGATCAGTTAAACAGAAGCTATGCTAGAGGTCTAAAATAAGTTGAACTTAATGTCAAAGAACAGATAGAGAACAAAGCCAAACAACAAGAAAACTCTGGGTAAAAGAGAAATAATGACCTTCAGAATAAACCAATCAAGGAAATCAGATGCCAAGACACCAGCAAAAAATCATGAGTCACGCTAGGAAGCACAAAGATATGGCCCAGTCAAAGGAACAAAAACTAACACTTCAAATGAGATACAGGAGTTGAAACAACTAATTAAAGATGTTCAAACAAATCTAATTCAAATCAATGAGTTGAAGGAAAATATGGCAAAAGAGATGAAGGGTATAAAGAAGACAGAAGAACTTGAAAGCTTGAAAAAACAAACGGCAGAACTTATGGAAATGAAAGGCACAAGAGAAGAGATGAAAAACACAATGGAGACATATAATTGGAGACTTGGAGAGGCAGAAGAAAGGATTACTCAACTAGAAGATAAGATATGTGAAATCCTACACACAAAAGAACAGATAGGGAAAAGAATGGAAAAATATGAGCAGGGTCTCAGGCAACTGAATGACAATATGAAGCGCACAAATATATGTGTTATGGGTGTCCCAGAAGGAGAAGAGAAGGGAAACGGGGCAGAAAGAATAATGGAGGAACTAATCACTGAAAATTTCCGAACTCTTATGAAAGACATAAAATTACAGATTCAAGAATCAAGAAACACAGCATACCCCTAACAGAATAGTATGGTCTCACTAATATAAACTTATTGTGCCAGTTTGGATGCATTATGTCCCCCAAAATGCCATGTTCTTTGATGTAATCTTGTGAGGCAGATGTATTTAGTGTTGAATAGATTGTAATTCTTTGATTGAGTGCTTCCATGGAGATGCAACCCACCCAACTGTAGGTGATAACTCTGATTAGATAATTTCCATGGAGGTGTGGCCCTGCCCATTCAGCATGGCCCTTGATTAGTTTACTGGGGCACTAAATAAGCTCAGACAGAAAGAGCAAACTTGCTACAGCCAAGAGGGACACTTTGAAGAATGCACAGGAGCTGAGAGAGGAGCTGCAGCTCACAGAGACATTTTGGAGATGGCCTTTCAAAGCAGAATTTTGCTCTGGAGAAGCCAAGAGAGGAAAAATGCCCCAAGAACAGCTAAGAGTGACATTTTAGAGAGCAACTGAAAGTGACATTTTGAAGAGGAGCTGAAGCTAAGAGAGGACAAAGCACCCCAAGAGCAACATATTGGAGAATGTCATTTTGAAACTCAACCTGGGAGCAAGCAAACACCAACCATGTGCCTTCCAAGCTAACAGAGGTTTTCCAGACACTGTTGGCCATCCTTCAGTGAAGGTAATCTATTGTTGATGCGTTACCTTGGACACTTTATGGCCTTAAGACTGTAACTTTGTAACCAAATGAACCCCCTTTATAAAAGCCAATCCATTTCTGGTGTTTTGCAAAATGGCAGCATTAGCAAACCAGACCACTAACTATAATGAACAAATGCTGAGAATTGAATTTGAGAGTATAAGTTATCAGGGTATAGAACATGGGCAGAGATGGGCAATAGATGATTTAGGAGTGCAGAATGTTCAATACAGCTCATTCTAAAGGTTCCTAGATTGTAAGCTCTTAACAGCAGTCACGTCTATTCCTGAGTTTTAAATGTTATTTCTAAATTCTGAGATGCTGAGTTCTTTGTGTATAACCCGGTAGTTCCCTGGTATTCTGTGTATCTGAGACTCAGAGATAGAGTTCTGCAGTTCTGAAAGTTACCATTACTTCATACAGAAACTGCTAAAGAAGCTGAAAAAGAGATCAGACTTCAATTAGAAATATGAATAAAACAGACTTGGTTAGGAATAAGGGAAATCAGAATATAGGGTAAAGGATGATACTGACTGTATTTTCAAACTTCAACTTCTGTGTGAGACCAAAGTAAGAGATGTTTATTTGGTACAAAATTTAAATTTTCTGTAGCACACTATCTAATTTAATCTGTATGGTCAGTTTATTTAAACAACATAATTACATGGAACCTAGAATAGGGAATGATATTCTATTATTCTTTACATGTTAATGTAATACCCCAATACATCCCAGGGTATTTTGGCCAGAAAATAAAGTATTTGCAAAGTCCCCTTGATGGACTAGGGAAAATGTGAAAATATTAAACTTTCCCACCTGGGGAATTTCTGATATTCTCTCAAGCATTAGAGACTCCCAATTTAATAAGCCAAGACCCTCAATCTTGGGACTTGCCCTTACAAAACTTATTCCTGCAAAGGAAAAGCTAAGCCTATTTATAATTATGCTGAAGAGTTACCCTCAGAAAATCTCTTTTGTTGCTCAGATGTGGCCTCTCTCTCTTTAAGCCAACTCTTGCAAATAAACTCACTACCCTCCCCTCTAAGTGGAACATGACTCCCAGGGATGAGCCTGGTCCTGGCATCGTGGGACTGAGAATGCATTCTAAGCAAAAGGGGAGAAAGAAATTAAACAAAACAAAGTTTCAGTGGCTAAGAGACTTCAAATAGAATTGAGAGATTATTCTGAAGGTTATTCTTATGCAGTATATAGAGATTCCTTTTTAGTTTCTAATGCAAGAATAGCTAGAAGAAAATACCTGAAACTGACCAGTAGCCCTGATCCTTGACAATGATTGTATATATGGCTATACAGCTTTTATCATGTGACTGTGTGACTGTGAAAAAACTGTGACTGATGGTCCCTTTATCCAGTGCATGTATGGGCAGATAAGTAATAAAATAAAGACAAAAACAAAATAACGGAGTGGGGGACAGATAAAAGGCATAGGATGTTTTGGGTATTCCTTTTTATTTATTTATTTATTTATTTTGCAGTAATGAAAATGTTCTAAAATTGATTGTGGTGATGGAAGCACAACTATATGATGATACTGTTAGCCACTGACTGTATACTTTGGATGGATTATATGGTATGTGAATATATCTCAATAAAATTGCATTTAAAAAAAAAGTTCATGAAAAACTATTCCCAGGGAGGCGAGGCAAGATGGCAGACTGGTGAGCTGTATGTTTTAGTTACTCCTCCAAGGAAGTAGGTAGAAAGCCAGGAACTGCGTGGACTGGACACCACAGAGCAATCTGTCTTTGGGCATACTTCATACAACACTCATGAAAATGTCGAACTGCTGAGATCAGCGAAATCTGTAAGTTTTTGCGGCCTGGGGACCCGCGCCCATACCTGCCAGGCTCAGTCCCGTGGGAGGAGGGGCTGTCAGCTCCGGGAAGGAGAAGGGAGAACTGCAGTGGCAGCCCTTATCGGAAACTCATTCTACTGATCCAAACTCCAACCATAGATAGACTGAGACCAGACACCAGAGAATCTGAGAGCAGCGAGCCCAGCAGAGAGGAGACAGGCATAGAAAAAAAAAAACAACACGAAAAACTCCAAAATAAAAGCAGAGGATTTTTGGAGTTCTGGTGAACACAGAGAGGGGAAGGGCGGAGCTCAGGCCTTGAGGCGCATATGCAAATCACGAAGAAAAGCTGATCTCTCTGCCCTGTGGACCTTTCCTTAATGGCCCTGGTTGCTTTGTGTCTTAGCATTTCAATAACCCATTAGATCTCTGAGGAGGGCCCTTTTTTTTTTTCTTTTTTTTTTTTTTAATCCTTTTTTCTTTCTCTAAAACAACTACTCTAAGAAGCCCAATACAGAAAGCTTCAAACACTTTCAATTTGGGCACGTCAAGTCAAGAGCAGAACTAAGAGAGCTCTGAGACAAAAGGCAATAATCCAGTGGCTGAGAAAATTCACTAAACACCACAACTTCCCAAGAAAAGGGGGGTGTCCGCTCACAGGCACCATCCTGGTGGACAGGAAACACTCCTGCCCATCGCCAGCCCCATAGCCCAGAGCTGCCCCAGACAACCCAGTGTGACGGAAGTGCTTCAAATAACAGGCACACACCATAAAACTGGGCGTGGACATTAGCCTTCCCTGCAACCTCAGCTGATTGTCTCAGAGTTGGGAAGGTGGAGCAGTGTGAATTAACAAAGCCCCACTCAGCCATCATTTGAGCAGACTGGGAGCCTCCCTACACAGCCCAGCAGCCCAGAACTGCCCTGGGGAGACGGCACTCACCTGTGACATAGCACAGTCATCCCTCAACAGAGGACCCGGGGTGCACGGCCTGGAAGAGGGGCCCACTTGCAAGTCTCAGGAGCCATACGCCAATACCAAGGACTTGTGGGTCAGTGGCAGAGACAAACTGTGGCAGGACTGAATTGAAGGATTAGACTATTGCAGCAGCTTTAAAACTCTAGGATCACCAGGGAGATTTGATTGTTAGGGCCACCCCACCTCCCCGACTGCCCAGAAACACGCCCCACATACAGGGCAGGCAACACCAACTACACACGCAAGCTTGGTACACCAATTGGGCCCCACAAGACTCACTCCCCCACTCACCAAAAAGGCTAAGCAGGGGAGAACTGGCTTGTGGAGAACAGGTGGCTCGTGGACGCCACCTGCTGGTTAGTTAGAGAAAGTGTACTCCACGAAGCTGTAGATCTGATAAATTAGAGATAAGGACTTCAATAGGTCTACAAACCCTAAAAGAACCCTATCAAATTCAGCAAATGCCACGAGGCCAAAAACAACAGAAAATTATAAAGCATATGAAAAAAACAGACGATATGGATAACCCAAGCCCAAGCACCCAAATCAAAAGACCAGAAGAAACACAGCACCTAGAGCAGCTACTCAAAGAACTAAAGATGAACAATGAGACCCTAGTACGGGATATAAAGGAAATCAAGAAGACTCTAGAAGAGCATAAAGAAGACATTGCAAGACTAAATAAAAAAATGGATGATCTTAAGGAAATTAAAGAAACTGTTGACCAAATTAAAAAGACTCTGGACACTCATAGTACAAGACTAGAGGAAGTTGAACAACGAATCAGTGACCTGGAAGATGACAGAATGGAAAATGAAAGCATAAAAGAAAGAATGGGGAAAAAAATTGAAAAACTCGAAATGGACCTCAGGGATATGATAGATAATATGAAACGTCCAAATATAAGACTCATTGGTGTCCCAGAAGGGGAAGAAAGGGGTAAAGGTCTAGGAAGAGTATTCAAAGAAATTGTTGGGGAAAACTTCCCAAATCTTCTAAACAACATAAATACACAAATCATAAATGCTCAGCGAACTCCAAATAGAATAAATCCAAATAAACCCATTCCAAGACATATACTGATCACACTGTCAAACACAGAAGAGAAGGAGCAAGTTCTGAAAGCAGCAAGAGAAAAGCAATTCACCACATACAAAGGAAACAGCATAAGACTAAGTAGTGACTACTCAGCAGCCACCATGGAGGCAAGACGGCAGTGGCACGATATATTTAAAATTCTGAGTGAGAAAAATTTCCAGCCAAGAATACTTTATCCAGCAAAGCTCTCCTTCAAATTTGAGGGAGAGCTTAAATTTTTCACAGACAAACAAATGCTGAGAGAATTTGCTAACAAGAGACCTGCCCTACTGGAGATACTAAAGGGAGCCCTACAGACAGAGAAACAAAGACAGGACAGAGAGACTTGGAGAAAGGTTCAGTACTAAAGAGATTCGGTATGGGTACAATAAAGGATATTAATAGAGAGAGGGAAAAATATGGCAAACATAAACCAAAGGATAAGATGGCCGATTCAAGAAATGCCTTCACGGTTATAACGTTGAATGTAAATGGATTAAACTCCCCAATTAAAAGATATAGATTCGCAGAATGGATCAAAAAAAATGAACCATCAATATGTTGCATACAAGAGACTCATCTTAGACACAGGGACACAAAGAAACTAAAAGTGAAAGGATGGAAAAAAATATTTCAAGCAAGCTACAGCCAAAAGAAAGCAGGTGTAGCAATATTAATCTCAGATAAAATAGACTTCAAATGCAGGGATGTTTTGAGAGACAAAGAAGGCCACTACGTACTAATAAAAGGGGCAATTCAGCAAGAAGAAATAACAATCGTAAATGTCTATGCACCCAATCAAGGTGCCACAAAATACATGAGAGAAACACTGGCAAAACTAAAGGAAGCAATGGATGTTTCCACAATAATTGTGGGAGACTTCAACACATCACTCTCTCCTATAGATAGATCAACCAGACAGAAGACCAATAAGGAAATTGAAAACCTAAACATTCTGATAAATGAATTAGATTTAACAGACATATACAGGACATTACATCCCAAATCACCAGGATACACATACTTTTCTAGTGCTCACGGAACTTTCTCCAGAATAGATCATATGCTGGGACATAAAACAAGCCTCAATAAATTTAAAAAGATTGAAATTATTCAAAGCACATTCTCTGACCACAATGGAATACAATTAGAAGTTAATAACCATCAGAGACTTAGAAAATTCACAAATACCTGGAGGTTAAACAACACACTCCTAAACAATCAGTGGGTTAAAGAAGAAATAGCAAGAGAAATTGCTAAATATATAGAGACGAATGAAAATGAGAACACAACATACCAAAATCTATGGGATGCAGCAAAAGCAGTGCTAAGGGGGAAATTTATAGCACTAAACGCATATATTAAAAAGGAAGAAAGAGCCAAAATCAAAGAACTAATGGATCAACTGAAGAAGCTAGAAAATGAACAGCAAACCAATCCTAAACCAAGTACAAGAAAAGAAATAACAAGGATTAAAGCAGAAATAAATGACATAGAGAACAAAACAACAATAGAGAGGATAAATATCACCAAAAGTTGGTTCTTTGAGAAGATCAACAAGATTGACAAGCCCCTAGCTAGACTGACAAAATCAAAAAGAGAGAAGACCCATATAAACAAAATAATGAATGAAAAAGGTGACATAACTGCAGATCCTGAAGAAATTAAAAAAATTATAAGAGGATATTATGAACTACTGTATGGCAACAAACTGGACAATGTAGAAGAAATGGACAATTTCCTGGAAACATATGAACAACCTAGACTGACCAGAGAAGAAATAGAAGACCTCAACCAACCCATCACAAGCAAAGAGATCCAATCAGTCATCAAAAATCTTCCCACAAATAAATGCCCAGGGCCAGATGGCTTCACAGGGGAATTCTACCAAACTTTCCAGAAAGAACTGACACCAATCTTACTCAAACTCTTTCAAAACATTGAAGAAAAGGGAACACTACCTAACTCATTTTATGAAGCTAACATCAATCTAATACCAAAACCAGGCAAAGATGCTACAAAAAAGGAAAACTACCGGCCAATCTCCCTAATGAATATAGATGCAAAAATCCTCAACAAAATACTTGCAAATCGAATCCAAAGACACATTAAAAAAATCATACACCATGACCAAGTGGGGTTCATTCCAGGCATGCAAGGATGGTTCAACATAAGAAAAACAATCAATGTATTACAACACATTAAAAACTCGAAAGGGAAAAATCAATTGATCATCTCAATAGATGCTGAAAAAGCATTTGACAAAATCCAACATCCCTTTTTGATTAAAACACTTCAAAAGGTAGGAATCGAAGGAAACTTCCTCAACATGATAAAGAGCATATATGAAAAACCCACAGCCAGCATTGTACTCAATGGTGAGAGACTGAAAGCCTTCCCTCTAAGATCAGGAACAAGACAAGGATGCCCGCTGTCACCACTGTTATTCAACATTGTGCTGGAAGTGCTAGCCAGGGCAATCCGGCAAGACAAAGAAATAAAAGGCATCCAAATTGGAAAAGAAGAAGTAAAACTGTCATTGTTTGCAGATGATATGATCTTATATCTAGAAAACCCTGAGAAATCGACGATACAGCTACTAGAGCTAATCAACAAATTTAGCAAACTAGCGGGATACAAGATTAATGCACATAAGTCAGTAATGTTTCTATATGCTAGAAATGAACAAACTGAAGAGACACTCAAGAAAAAGATACCATTTTCAATAGCAACTAAAAAAATCAAGTACCTAGGAATAAACTTAACCAAAGATGTAAAAGACCTATACAAAGAAAACTACATAACTCTACTAAAAGAAATAGAAGGGGACCTTAAAAGATGGAAAAATATTCCATGTTCATGGATAGGAAGGCTAAATGTCATTAAGATGTCAATTCTACCCAAACTCATCTACAGATTCAATGCAATCCCAATCAAAATTCCAACAACCTACTTTGCAGACTTGGAAAAGCTAGTTATCAAATTTATTTGGAAAGGGAAGATGCCTCGAATTGCTAAAGACACTCTAAAAAAGAAAAACGAAATGGGAGGACTTACACTCCCTGACTTTGAAGCTTACTATAAAGCCACAGTTGCCAAAACAGCATGGTACTGGCACAAAGATAGACATATAGATTAATGGAATTGAATTGAGAATTCAGAAATAGACCCTCAGATCTATGGCCGACTGATCTTTGATAAGGCCCCCAAAGTCACTGAACTGAGCCATAATGGTCTTTTCAACAAATGGGGCTGGGAGAGTTGGATATCCATATCCAAAAGAATGAAAGAGGACCCCTACCTCACCCCCTACACAAAAATTAACTCAAAATGGACCAAAGATCTCAATATAAAAGAAAGTACCATAAAACTCCTAGAAGATAATGTAGGAAAACATCTTCAAGACCTTGTATTAGGCGGCCACTTCCTAGACTTTACACCCAAAGCACAAGCAACAAAAGAGAAAATAGATAAATGGGAACTCCTCAAGCTTAGAAGTTTCTGCACCTCAAAGGAATTTCTCAAAAAGGTAAAGAGGCAGCCAACTCAATGGGAAAAAATTTTTGGAAACCATGTATCTGACAAAAGACTGATATCTTGCATATATAAAGAAATCCTACAACTCAGTGACAATAGTACAGACAGCCCAATTATAAAATGGGCAAAAGATATGAAAAGATAGTTCTCTGAAGAGGAAATACAAATGGCCAAGAAACACATGAAAAAATGTTCAGCTTCACTAGCTATTAGAGAGATGCAAATTAAGACCACAATGAGATACCATCTAACACCGGTTAGAATGGCTGCCATTAAACAAACAGGAAGCTACAAATGCTGGAGGGGATGTGGAGAAATTGGAACTCTTATTCATTGTTGGTGGGACTGTATAATGGTTCAGCCACTCTGGAAGTCAGTCTGGCAGTTCCTTAGAAAACTAGATATAGAGTTACCATTCGATCCAGTGATTGCACTTCTCGGTATATACCCGGAAGATCGGAAAGCAGTGACACGAACAGATATCTGCACGCCAATGTTCATAGCAGCATTATTCACAATTGCCAAGAGATGGAAACAACCCAAATGTCCTTCAACAGATGAGTGGATAAATAAAATGTGGTATATACACACGATGGAATACTACACGGCAGTAAGAAGGAACGATCTCGTGAAACATATGACAACATGGATGAACCTTGAAGACATAATGCTGAGCGAAATAAGCCAGGCACAAAAAGAGAAATATTATATGCTACCACTAATGTGAACTTTGAAAAATGTAAAACAAATGGTTTATAATGTAGAATGTAGGGGAACTAGCAGTAGAGAGCAATTAAGGAAGGGGGAACAATAATCCAAGAAGAACAGATAAGCTATTTAACATTCTGGGGATGCCCAGAAATGACGATGGTCTGTTAAATTCTGATGGATATAGTAGGAACAAGTTCACATAAATGTTGCTATATTATGTAACTTTCTTGGGGTAAAGTAGGAACATGTTGGAAGTTAAGCAGTTATCTTAGGTTAGTTGTCTTTTTCTTACTCCCTTGTTATGGTCTCTTTGAAATGTTCTTTTATTGTATCTTTGTTTTCTTTTTAACTTTTTTTTTCATACAGTTGATTTAAAAAAGAAGGGAAAGTTAAAAAAAAAAAAAGAAAGAAAGAAAAACAAGGGAAAAAAAAAGATGTAGTGCCCCCTTGAGGAGCCTGTGGAGAGTGCAGGGGTATTCGCCTAACCCACCTCCATGGTTGCTAACATGACCACAGACATAGGGGACTGGTGGTTTGATGGGTTGAGCCCTCTACCATAAGTTTTACCCTTGGGAAGACGGTTGCTGCAAAGGAGAGGCTAGGCCTCCCTATATTTGTGCCTAAGAGTCTCCTCCTGAATGCCTCTTTGTTGCTCAGATGTGGCCCTCTCTCTCTGGCTAAGCCAACTTGAAAGGTGAAATCACTGCCCTCCCCTCTACGTGGGATCAGACACCCAGGGGAGTGAATCTCCCTGGCAACGTAGAATATCACTCCCGGGGAGGAATGTAGACCCGGCATCGTGGGACAGAGAACATCTTCTTGACCAAAAGGGGGATGTGAAAGGAAATGAAATAAGCTTCAGTGGCAGAGAGATTCCAAAACGAGCCGAGAGGTCACTCTGGAGGGCACTCTTACGCACACTTTAGACAACCCTTTTTAGGTTCTAAAGAATTGGGGTATCTGGTGGTGGATACCTGAAACTATCAAACTACAACCCAGAACCCATGAATCTCAAAGACAGTTGTATAAAAATGTAGCTTATGAGGGGTGACAATGGGATTGGGAAAGCCATAAGGACCACACTCCACTTTGTCTAGTTTATGGATGGATGAGTAGAAAAATAGGGGAAGGAAACAGACAGACAAAGGTACCCAGTGTTCTTTTTTACTTCAATTGCTCTTTTTCACTCTAATTATTATTCTTGTTATTTTTGTGTGTGTGCTAATGAAGGTGTCAGGGATTGATTTAGGTGATGAATGTACAACTATGTAATGGTACTGTAAAGAATCGAAAGTACGATTTGTTTTGTATGACTGCATGGTATGTGAATATATCTCAATAAAATATGATTAAAAAAAAAAAAACTATTCCCAAGTTAAAAATACATAGGAAGAACATATACTTGCTGACAGCTAAATAATAAATCTCAGAAAACTCATACCTGTTTGCTTTCTTCTACTAGTTGTCTGCCAGAGGGCTTGGATGTTGAAGTGAAGATCCTTTCAGAAATGCATTTTGGATGCCATCCTTATTTCCGTGCAAGAAATGAGCTAGAATTCCATATAAAAGAGGTCTATAGTAGGAGGAAACTAAAAATCAATTAAATTTGCAACAGCTTAAACCTCATCTAAACTGAAACAATTTCAATTCACAGGAACTCAAGCTTTTAAACCCCAAAGTCCAGTAAAATATTTCCCAGCACTTAACATTGTCTGATCTACAACAAGTATTCGATAAATTCCTGTTGAATCAATACATCCTTAACTAGGGAAGTAAGGTCTTACAGCCCTTGCACCAGATGGTCTGGCTGTGTGACCTTGGGCAAGTTTCTTAACCTGCCTCAGTTTCTTCCTCTATTAAAGAGAATAAGCATAGTTCCTACCTCAGAGTTGTTATGCATAAATTAGTTAATAAATGTGAAGAGTTTAGAACTGTTCCTGGCACATATTAAATGGTATATAAATGTTAGCTATACAGGAGCTGGGTGATAACTAATATTTTAAAAGCTACTTTACAAAGCATTCTTACCTCTCCTTACTTTATCTCCACATGGGAACACCTATCATCATCCCCAATTCATGAATGAGAAAACCACAGTTCAAAGGATTTCCTAGGGATCCCTTAGATAGTAGGCAAATAAAGTATACACTTGTACCCAAGTGCCATGTTCTTTCCCTTACATTGCGCTACCTGGATACCTGTATTAGTACCCTTGCACACTGCTTTGCTGACAGTAAAGAAAGGTACACCACAAACGTTGCCCTTTGTTTCCAAATCTCATAATTGAAAATATAATTTAATAGGCACGTTTTTTTGAGGTATCTATCTACTTATTAGCTGGTATGATGGTTTAAAATTATAATACTCCCTTCAAAAGGTGGAGCCTAATTGCCCTCTCCTTGAGTGTGGACTGAACTCACTTCTAATGAACAGAATAAAGCATAAGTGGCAGTGTGTGACTTCAGAGAGTAGGTCATAGAAGGCAATGTGGCTCCCTTCCTTATGCTCTCTCTTGGATCACTCGTTTTGGAGGAAGTGAGTTGCCATATCATAAGGACACTCAAGAAGCCCTAAAAAGAGGCACACACGATGAGGAATTGAGATCTCATGTGAGTGAGCCCCTTGGCATCAAAGCCTCATGCCCAGTCAAGCCTTCAGCTGGCTGCAGCCCAGGCTGGCACACTGACTGTCACCTCATGAGAGACCGTGAGACAGAACTACTCAGCTGAATCGCTCCCAAATTTCTGACCACAGATAACAAATGTTGGTTGCTTTAAACCACAAGTTCTGGGGTGCTTTGTTATGAAGCAATAAATAATCAATACTGCTGCATATTAAAGCAATTTTTCCAAATCACAAGGAAAACTGGAAAGTAAGTTTTTTTAATCAGATGCTTCAACTCTTACAAAAACATCAACTAGGAATATAAAATAGGTCTCTTTGTTTACTTTAAACCAATGTTTCCAAAGTATTAATTGATTTGAGAAGATTTTTTTTATTTTAAATTTTATGTTTAAAATTAACATACAACAAAATTTGCTTAAGATTTCAAAATTTCAAGTTTTTAATGTTGTTAGAAAAAATATAGCTAGCATATTCAATTTGCAATTTCATGGATATTAAGTTTCCTTTTTTTTTTTTAAAAAAAAATAAGCTTAAAAAAAGAGATAATTTAAAGAAAAAGACAATCCCACAACACCTTATTAGCACTTCAGAAACCCAAAAGCTCTGAAAATTAGAATTTTCTTCATAAATTTGGCACACGTTCATTTAGTGACACGGCTTAATCTAGCATAAAGCTATTTATAATTTATAGACTTCATCCTTCTTTGCATAAAAAATCTTAAGTTTCACCGGAAAGTATTATTGTGATTGTAGAGTGCTATTTAAATGATGAAATATCTCATGGTTCATCCTAAGTCACGCTTACACCCTTTGTCTTATTTTCCCAGTGTTTTCAATTATACCGTTTTTATATATTTCAAAAAATTTTCAGAATCTATGCTTTTTAAATCCACTTTTTGTGTTTAATACTCAAACATTCAAAACAGCGTTCAATCAAATGTATCCATAGAACTCTGCAGAATGCAAATAATTATGCCAAAAAGGGATTCCTTACTCAAATAAATTTGGAAACCTGATTTGGACAACAATAAAGTCCTCTCTTGATTTAAGGACTTCTCAGAGCCTTGCTATCCTAATGGGCAATGTGAATCCCCAATCAGCATAGTGGCCTTCTCACACTCATTTGGCCCCAGATCCCTTTTCTTTTGAGCATCTCACAGAACAAGCATCCCATGGATCACTCTCTGGGAGCAACTGATTCCCAACATTGACGAAAATGATATTCACTGTTACATTTCTATATCCACACCCATGCCTGGCATATAGCAGACATTCAAATATTTTCAAGTGAATCAATGAGCAGTGCAATATCTCTTACAACAGCAAAACACTGGAAACAACCCAAATGCTGTTCGAAAAGAGTTCGTATAAATTAATAACGGTACATGAACACTCAATAGTTGTTTAAAACAATAAGGAAAACGATGGTTATTCTAGGGAGGCATGGGAATAGGATAGGTGGCCTTCAAAGATACCCATAACATTTTACGTATTAAAAAAATCAGAGGTACAACATAATATTCCAAATCTGGGAACTAGGAACATAGATGTTGTTGTATCGCTGTGTACTTTTTGTATTGCTGAAATAGCTCTTCATTTTAAAAAGATAAATCAAGAAAAATGGAGACCTATATTTCTGGCCTGAAAAACAAGTTGCTAGACTATGTAGAGTACAATACCTTATATATGTGGAAGAAAAATATACACATTTATATACTTTAAACATATAATATATGTTTAAATGAATGCATGAGAAAATGTGAAGTGGTTATCTCTGGGAGTTAGATTAGGCCATAGTGGATGGGGGAGCAGGTAGAGGACACAATGACTTTCACTCTTCTATTTACACTATTCTGAGCTAGCTACATTTTTTACAATGAACAATTATTACTTTCACTATAATTAAAACAAATTCTAACTACTCTACTCAAATAAGATTTATCCTAAGTACTTCAGCCACTGTTCTTCCCCTTGGAGATCATAGCATTTCACATCAATATTTAATCAGAAGTTGTGTAACCAAGCAGTCAGCTTGCTACATTCATTCATCACCTTATGCTTACAAAATCCTTCTGTTAGAGCTAGATCATAAATTACTCAGCACAGAGCTTGACAGAGTCTACATATTTAATATTTATTAAAATTAAAATGCTATTTCAAAACAGCTACTTTACTAGTAAAGTGTATAGTGATGTAACAATATTCTATTAGTGCATTACCCCAAACTGCACTTTTTCAAATCAAATTTTTGCTCTAAACTATAGTGTAATGGAGATTAATTTCCTTTTTAGTCAATTTAGTATGGTACTAACGGCTTCAGAAGACATTTAGTATCAGCATAAAGACTTTAGAAATCAATGAAACTGAGTTAAGAAATGTTTTCTTCTCTCACTTTACCAAAATCATCTTGATTTTTATATAGATGACAAATTTTTTGGTAACTGACATTTAACTGAACTCAACAAGCATTTATGGGGCATCTATATGTATAAAGCGCATTGTTAGATACTATACAAGTAGAAAAGAATGGCAGCGAGTCTTTGTTAAATTTCCTGTTTGGTGGAAGGGCAAACTATAAGGAAGAATGAAATACATGTGTAATAAAAGTACAAAGCAAACCTTAAAGAAATACAGGAAAAAAAGTTCATTCCAACTTTAAGGGAAAAGGAAGCGGAATGGGGAAGAGGAAAAATGTTATAAAGGAGATAATGTCTGAACAGGGCCAACAAAGAACGATACTCCTACAAGAATAAGATGGTGAAGGTAGTGATCTAAGGGTTCTGAGTGAAAGGAGGCGTTAATGCAAAGGCAAAGAACATCATGGTGCAAAGCATCTTCGGGGTACAATGAGCAACCATCAGAGTGGGAGATGTAATTAGAAACAGGGGTAGGAAGACAGAGGCCAAAAACACTCCGCCAAGGAATTTGGACTTCATGTGTACACAATGGAAAGTTGTCACATATTTTTAAACAAGCAAAGACTGTCTTTAAGAAAGTAAACGGTTAGCAGTGTGAGGCATAAGCTGGAAAAACAAGCAGCTGGGGAAAGGCAAGCCAGTTAGAAGACTACTGAACAGTATAGTTCAGGGCAGCAAGACTAGATAAAAGACACTGCAGAGGCAGAATTAATAGCACCTGCAAACCGATGTGTAAAAAATTGGGAAGGAGCCAAAAATTTAGGCAGACTCCAAGTTTGTGGAACCTACAAAAAGTGATGAGGAGATGAAAATAATGGATTCAATTTTTGGACACACTGAGTTTGACATGCCAGCAGAAATTTGGGCCTGCATCTCAGGAGATCTGTCAGATACATCATCTTGGAGGCATCATTAAAGACTGAAGAGCACTTAGAAAAAGGAAGAGGGAAACGAGGAAAAGAAAGCTGAGGAAAACTTGAAAGACCACAAATTAAAGGAATCCTACTGGAGTCCATGAAAGAAACTGAGAACAACATTAGGGTGACAGGAAAACCAAGAGTTAAAGAGTCACAAAAGCTAACTGATAGGAGTTTTAAGAAGTAGTAGTCAATATTACAAAATGCTGCAGAAATTAAGTAAAACTGTGTTTCTCAAATTGGAAAAAATATTCACCCAATCTTGGTGCTAGGATGGGTTTGGTAAAAAGTGCAGGCTAAATGTAGAACATGATCCTGGGACATCAATTTTACATAAAGATTTCTGTGGGAGTTAAATTTAACTACTATGTAATTTAAAACATTTTTACAGCAAAACAAACACAATTATGCCATAAAGTAGAATGAAAAAAAAAATTCAATGAATTTTTTGAAAGAGAAAACACAAGACTTCAAAGAAATTTCTTGCTAGGGGCAGGCTCTTTTCAGCTGCCATAGATAATTATTGTGCCATTCAGGGATCCTCTGGGAAAAGTTTAAGAAACACTGAAGTAGGAAAATAACTAAAAAAACTACTAGAAGGTGGTCACCTCCTTTCTAAGAACATAGTTTCCAAATAAATGACAAGGGAAGAATTTTAAATACAGGAAAGGCAAAACAGGGAATAATAACACAATGAAAGCAGTGTTGACTCAGAAAGTCTGGTGGTAAAAAGCAGATTGAGTAGTAGCTTGCGGATGGGAGTTGACAGAAGGTTTTCTTAGGAGGAGCGATAACTGAATCCCCTGAATTGAAGTGAAAGAAGCAGGGTAGGGAAGAGCTAAATGTGAGGAAGGAAACAATCGATAGAGCCAAGACTCAGAAGAACAAAAGGGATGAATCAAGAAGCCAACAGGAGTTACTCTTAGAAAGAAGTAGAGATGCTTATTCCTCTGAAGTCACAGGAATTTTCTATTGTTCACTGCTGCACATCTTGGATTTGGTCCAGTGCTTGATGCATACTAGACCTAAATAAATACCTGCTGAATTAAACTGAAATGAAATCAACAGTGAGCAATTATGACTCCAATACAACAATATCTGAAAACTCCTTTTTTTAAAAAAACTTCTTACATCGTATTATCCTTTGATTCTTCAAATGCATTTAATTCACGGATGAGAAACTGTCTGTCCAGTGGAACAACAGGTTGACCAGATTCTGGGGAAAAAAAATCATGGAAATACTGAGTCTTTATTAATTAATCAAAAAAGCAAATACGATTCTGGTAAGAACCATGCCTACCCAGTATACACATTTTTCAGATTTTGGAAAAATGGCACAAACCAAGACAAATCCAACTGCATATGATTTTATGATTCTCAAAATACATATTTTGTTAAATGTGTAACAATATAGGGTAACAGACATTTTTTTCAATCCCTTAATTTTTTATTGGGCAAATACTGTTCTTATATCTAGACTACAATAAATAGATATTAAAAGTCTGTTTCCTAAGAAGCCAGTGAATTAAACACATGACAGAACCAGCAACTTATTTTTTGAGAATATGTGAGTGGCAATAATCCTAAAAGTAAAATTAAACTAAGAAGTAGTACTGGCAAGAATACAGGACAACTGGAACTCTGCTGGTGGGAAAGCAAAATGGTACAACTTCTTTGGAATACAGTTAAGCAGTTCTTATAAAAGTAAAGCAACACTTAACATACAAGCCAGCAATCCCATTCTTTGCTATCTACCCAAGAGAAATGAAAACTTATGTTCACATAAAAATTTGTATACAATGTTTATGGTGGCTTAATGCATAATCATGAAAAAACTGGAAACAACCTAAATGTCCATTAATGGATGAATAGATAAACTGGTACAGCCATACATGGAATGCTATTCAGGAGGAAAAAACAACATGCCTTAATCTTTTTTTCTAAGTGTTACTGGTATTGCGTAGTCATCTACAACAAACAGATAAATGGAGATACTGATCTCAAAGATCCTTAAACCAATAAAATCATTAGTCTTTATTCAGTAAGATATATGCTTAATATTAAATAATGGATCTGAAATGGAAAGTTCTAGCTTCACAAATAAAGAATTCATTCTCTCTTCATACCCTCTTTGATGAGGTACCTCCAAGGCATGAAATGGTCTTAAAAGCATAGATGAAACCTTAAATGAGGGAATTAAAGGGTATACATATGGGGTACTTTTGGCCATCCCTCTGAATCTCATTCCTCACCCCCATCTCACAGGTAACCACTGTCTTGACTATTGTGCATATACTTCATCTCCTCTCCCTTTTTGGAGGGAAGAGATTTTAAAAGTTGGCAAAAGATATTAACAATAATAAAATAAGCACCAGTCTCACCACCCAAATTAGTAACTGTTAGACTGTAAAAGAATATTACTTATTTTGTTTATTTTTTTACTTTCTTCTAAAGAAATAAAATTTAAGAGATAAAGTAAATTTCTCTTTAACTGCTCACCCCCTTCCTCCAAAAACAATTTCTCTCTCTCACATGAGGGTGAGTTTGCAGTTTACCCTTCTAGTCCATTTAAATACTGTGCTTGTGTATGTACATGTATATATCTCTAACCAATACATAGTAGTAATATTTTGAGGCTTTGTTGCCAATATTTTGCATTTTTTAAAAGAATATATACATTCAATTTGTGTGTGTATATATATTTTTAAATATACATAGAAAAGACTAAAAGCAAACAGGACAAAATGTCAACAACTGTTTGTTCTCAGTATCAAGAATCATGATGCTTTTTCCAAGTATGCACCTAATTATAGATTTTCCCTTACAGTATCATCAGCCTTGTGAGAACCCATTCAAGCTACAGAAGGAGCCCATAATTTTTATGTCCCAGTCATTCAGATGACACTATTTGGTAATACAATTAGATGTCCAAGCTGAACACTTTGAGAACTGGGAGAAGAGGAGAAGTAGATTTTGACCCAGACCACTTACCGGCTATGAGGACAGATGCTGTATACTTATATTTGTTGAATTCCAAATACTCCCGAATTAATTCATTAATTAGGAGGTTTTCATGAGACAACGGTGGTCGGGGTTCACTTTCATCATCCAGGGCACTGAAAACTTCAGCTCGGATCCTTGCTTTTAAATGCCCTAGTACACCCTTTTTTTCCAAGGTGTCCTTTAATACTGTTAAATAAAAAATATTAAAATGTTAATGCTTCAATTATAGAATAAATCTTTGTCATTTTTAGGTGTACTATGAAGATATTTAAAAGGTAAATGGTATAAAAGCAGCTCCCGATCTAAACAGAGACAAAGAACAATCATCAAATTAGCTACCATAAACCATGTTTGTAATAAAAAATAAAGTTTCCAAGTTGTAATGATTTACTGTTTTAACATATATTTAATATATTTGAGCAAATTCAAGTTTACCCCTATAATATCATCACTGTCTAATATGCTCTCTCTAGTGAGGGGGAAAATAAAAGCAATAAAATAACAGTGAGCATACTGGGACTTGAATTTGACCCACAGTCTCTCATATATTCTCAAGTGTTTGTCACTGCAGACATGTTCTGTGTCACTAATAACCTCTGATTGGTCTAGAAAGAAGACAACTATTTAAAGAAAACATGCATGCTCCATGAAAGGAAGGAATATATCATGTCTTTTGTATAAAAAACCTGGCTATCCAGAACCTTTGGGAAACAGACTATTTTTTGAAAATTTTTTAATAAAGACAATTTTGAGTTGACACTTTAAAACAGCAGGACTCTGAAATTTTATCTAAAGCTCGGTTACAAATCTAACATGAGACTTTATCACTGTCATTTTTTTTTTTTAAGTTTTTTTCCCCCTAACATCCCTTTTCTGTTCCAGGATCCCAGCCAGAATACCACATTAAATTTAGTTGTCATTGCTTCTTTTATCACCGCCATCTTTTTTGTTTTTTGTTTTTTTTTAGTTTTTTAATCCATGTTTTATTGTAGAATATAACATATATACATAGAAGTGATACCTTTCCAAGTGAAATTTAACAAGTAATTAGAGAACAAATTTCAAAGAACATTATAGGTTACAGTTCCACCGTTTCAGTTATTTCCTTTCAAAGTATGCTTTAACAAGTAGTTATATGGGAAATTTCTAAAGTTGTTATGAGTTATAGTACCATAGTTTCAGTTATTTCCTTATTGTATCACCGCCATCTTAAGGAGTCAGGAATATATATACTGAATGTAATACAGCTTTTGCTTGATGAGCTATGGTCATCATTACAAATATCAGCAGCTGGAATATAGCATTTAGCTACAAACAGATAATGAGGAACATGGAGCTGAATTGGTTCCATCCCTTGCAGTGGTCCAGAAACTTCTTTCTTCGTTAGTCTCTAATGGCTCAATGACTTAACTCCACAGAATCCATACATCTCACCCTGGAACATAGCAAAACTCAATAAATTTTACCTAGGAGCTTTATAATACAGTGTAGTATACTATTGTGAAATAAATGTAGTTTAACACTGTACTGTACCCTGCCAAAGGCACCAAATAAATTCTCCACAATCATGAAAATTCATAAAGGGAGACCTAGGAGCTTACCTAGATAGGCATGGACATAAATGATTTTTAAGCCATGATAAACAAAAAATATTTTCCATCTTATACTTAAAGTGATAATAATGTAGACCACACTTACTTTCCTTTCCCCATGTTTTAAAATCATCCCCTCAACACTTCTGCAGGTTTCTAAGTATAGTTATCCCTCAATCACACTTTTTAACAGGCCCATAAAAGGAAGGTACAGACTTATCCTTAAGATCACAACTGAACCCCTGTTCTCTAATTCCATCTCTGGAAATTAGATGGAGAGTTTTTTTTTTTTTTTAATTGGCAAGGATCTTGTCCAAATTACTTTGTATTGCACAGGACACAGCCCCAATCTCAGCAAAGAAATGAGAATTAATGGAGCCAGAGTCAGTGATGGATCACTAACACATGCCTCAGTTGTCTCCTCCAAGACAATGAGTTCTTTACCTTCTAGAGGTAAAAAAAGTGAAGTGGAAAATGTGAAAGTGCTTAGAAAAGATAAAAACCTATAAAATATCAGATAATTGGTTGGCAAACAAATTTTCAGCGAGTTTCTCTTGGATACAAACACATTCAGAACAGGGGAATGCAGAAGAAACATAAAGGGTTCCCTATGTCTGCGAAGTAAACACCTTATTTTCCCAGCTGTTATGCCTTCATCTGGGGTTCCTGATGATTCTGCTCTTCCCTCTGTTATGGTGCTTAAAATACTTTACCATAACTTCTTCAGAAAGAGGGTCTTAACCTGATTTATATCCCAAAGAAGATCTTTAAACCCTCTGAAATTGTATTATATGAGAAGTGTATTTCCCAGGGACAGAGAATCCATAGATTCATGTGAAATCTGTTTTTGTGGACAGAGACATACCTTCTTATTTTCTTTTTTAAATCACTGTTCACCAGTCCAGTGCCCCAAATATAGACTTACATCCATGGCTGCTGAGTCACATTCTCAAAGAGGTTCAACCTTCCCCCCAAATCTTAAAAATTTACTGCTTTAGATCCTGAGTTCCCTGGAAACTAGAACCAGTTTTATTCATTGGGCAACAGTATAACTCAGTGGTTAAGACCCAGAACTCTGACCCATCAATATCTAGGTTCCCAGACTCTGCCTCTTACTAGCTAAATGACTGTGGGCAAGCTATTTCTCCTCTCAGAACCTCAGTTTCCCAGTCTATGAAATGGGCATAGTGTACTATCTACCTCATAGGGTTATTGTAAGGAATCAATTAGATAACACATGTGCAGCATGGTGCCTGCCCTATCAGCACTCACAGACAGCTATAATTATATTACTAGTCTGGACATCTGCTTCAAAGATAACAGTGTACAAATGTTATCACCTTAAAGACTTGCACATAATTACCTCAGAGTAATTTTTCCTATTACACAAGAGAAGACTGTGCCGCTAGGAAACTTTCAACCTCCAGTTTCTCCCAATGGAAAGCCAGAACCTCCCTCACAAATGGCTTAGAATTGTACCTAACACAAATAAATGGCGTACTGTACTCATCATCATCATGACTTTTTTTTTTTTTTTTTCAAATTAGCTCCCCAAACCCAGGACCTACTATGGTACCCTGATTAAAGCAGCAGGAAGCTCAATAAATCTTTCAGGATACCACTGTGGCGCCAAAATGTTTCACCAGAGGAGCTAGGGGTGATACCAGCACCTGCAAATGCTTTGGGATCCCCCTAATGCATCCCTCCCTATCTAAACCAGTGGTTCTCCAAGCGGGAGAAGATTTTGCCCCACCCCCGTCCCATCAGGGGGCATTTGGCAAAAGCTGAACACATTTTTGGTTGTCACAATTTGGGGTGTGAAGGGGGCTACTGATATCTAGTGGGTAGAGGCCAAGGATGCTGCTAAGCATCCTTTAATGCACAGGGCAGCCCCCCAAAACAGAACTACCCGGCCCAAAACGTCAACTGAGTCGAGAAACCCTGATCTAAACCATCACCCTTTTTAATTTCTCTTGCAGCGATTATTGTTTGTCGCCCCGCTACACCACAAACTCCCTGGGGACCTCGTCTACCTTTTTCACCGCTGTACCCCTAGCTCCCGGCGTAGGGTCCGGCCCAAAGGGGTTGCGTAGGTTGCCAGACTCAGCAGATAAAAATATAGGACGCACAGTTAAATTTGAATTTTAAATAAACAACGAATAATATTTTTTTTTTAATTTTATCTGTCAAGCTTAGTTCGGGGGATCCCCGGCGGGGTCCAGGGAGAGGCGCCAAGGGCCCAAGGTGCAGTACTATACATCGCTCAGGTACCTGCACAGTCTGCAGCGACTCCGCTACCTCAAAGCCTGCTTCAATATTGCCCCAGTGCCTCCACTTTCCTCAAAGGCACCCCGCGCAGCGGCCGCCACACTACTTAGGCCCTGACACCTCAAAATGACCCCCAGAACGGCCAAAAGACTTGTGTTCCACGCGTTCTTCTTCCGTCCCATCTTTTACACAGGCCGAAGGCCGGATGCTTACCACCCGGCAAGCCTCCCTAAGCGGACTCACCAGCCTTCAGCTCGGCGACAGTCGCCATTTTCCAACGGCCGCCGAGGGCGCGCTTCGCCCGGGCGCACGCGCAGCTCCACCCCACTAGAACCTGTAGCCAATAGGCGTACAGCTCTCACCCCTCACGGTCCCCGCCCCTCTCAGTTAATCTCCATAATTAGGTGGGTGGGGAAAGTCCAAGACAGACTTCACCAATCAGCGGGCGCTATGGGCGGGCCCTGCTGAGAGGGGTGGGAGAGGGAGTGCGGCTGACAGTTCGGAACCTTTACCTGTGGGTGCTGCTGTCACCTTGGTGTTTAATGTTAGTCTTCATAATCTCCCGGCTGCAAATCGCTGCAGCCTCACGGACTGATTGCTGTGTATTAAGCCAGTGGTTCTCAACATGAGCATGCGTCAGAATCACCGGAGGGACTTGGTAAAAGATTGTTGGGCCCCACCCCTGACGTTTCTGATTCAGTAAACCCGGGATGAGATCCAAGAATTTGCACCTCTAAAATTTCCTAGGTAATGCTGATGGTGCTGGTCTGGGGAGCACTTTGAGAATCACTGTATTAAGCACTGGCTTTGAGCCTTATATGGGCAAAATGCCTTATATGCCTTAGCTCCTTGATTTCTATTGTTACTGCCCTTTTACAGATGAGGAAACCTGAAGGGACTTAACGAAGTTCACCAGCAAATGGTAGAGCTGAGATTAAAATTCCGATCTCTGGCTCTTCAAAGCCTGTTCTCTTCCACTGGCATTTAGAATTGGCACACAAAGAGTCTAAGAGCTATGTGTGAAATAAATTGATGAAAGAATAATTATCATCCCAAGGAAATGAAGAAAACTGAACACGAGAATAACGTATCTAAAAGGCAGAGTCAAGCTGTGTGATTCCAGGAGCATTGCCAGACTTGGTAAATAAGAGCTTGTGACCTAGATTCTAGATAAGTGCTCTTTAAACTGCAGGTCTCAACTCATCAATAGGTTTTCAAATCTTTTTAGTAAATCTCAATAAGCATTTTTTAACTGTGGTAAATAGATGTAAAACAAAATTTACCATTTTAACAATTTTACAGTGTGCATTTAATACATTCGGAATGTTGTACAAACATCACCACTATCTAGTTCCACAACATTTTCACCACCACCCCCCCAAAAAAAAACCCCATATCCTATTCCTCCTCCTTCCAGCCCTTGGCAACCATAAATATACTTTCTGAATGTATGGATTTGCCTATTCTGGATATTACATACAAATGGAATCATGCAGCTTGTGATATTTTTTGTTTGGCTTTGTCCACTTGGCAGAATGTTTTTTAATCACAAAGGATATACGTATAAGGATATTCATTATAGCACTGTTTATAGCAGACAAAAACCATACACGCTTATTAGAATGATTAAAATAAATGCTGGCAAAACAAAATGGCATAGTCACTTTGGAAAACAGATTGGCAGCTGCTTATTAAGTAAAGCATACATTTAACTTATGATCCAGTAATCCCACTTTCTAGGTATTACCCAAAAATAACAAAAACTTATGTCCACACAAAAACTAGTACACAATAATAGATTTATTTATAATTGCCCCAAAGTGAAAACAGCCCACTGTTCTATGAATTGCGAATGAAAATACAAACTGTGGTCTATCTGTACAATGAAATATTAGTCAACAATGAAATTGAATCAATCACTGATGCAGGAAACAACTTGAATGAATTACAAATGCGTTATGCTCAGGGAAAGAAACCAGACTCAAAAGGCATGAGTCTATTTATATGACATGAGTCTATTTGTACGACATTCTGGTAAAAGGCAATTATAAGGGCAGAAAGCAGATCAGGGGTTACCAGGAGCTAGGTATGAGGGGAAGTGGGGGGTGGCCTACAGAGGTACTCTAGGGAACTTTTTTGGAGTGATGGAACTGGTCTATATCATGATTGTGGTTACATGACTACATGTTTATCAAAATTCATAGAACTGTACACTTAGAAGTGAAAATTTTACTCTATGTTTACCAAAACCTAATATTTAAAAACATACTGGAAACATTGATTAAATAAATCAATTTATTTATTTATTTAATCAATAATTAATTAAATTATTATTGGGGACTGATTAAATAAATTGTGGTACAGCCAAAAAATGAAATAGTAGGAAGTCATTACAAGGAGGGAAATTGTATATATATAGTTATTGTCACCAAGATACATACAAAGAGATGGAGAGCAAATGAATGTCAATCATGTAGAGTGTTGAAAAAGGGATGGTATTTGGGAAAAAACATAATCAAAGCAAACTAGAGTCTATGGTCAACAGTAACATTGTAATATACTTCCATTAAATGTAACAAAGGCAATATGCCAATGCTAAGTGTATATGAGAAGGAGATATAGGCGAGGAATATGGGATTCTTGGTAGTGGTGTTATTTTCTTTCCTTACTATTATATTGTATTGTATGACATGTTATTTTTCTTTTTATCATCTTTTTTTATTATTGCTAAAAAAAACAATTTTTCTTGTAGTAATCAATATGTTCAAGTGCTGACTGTGGTGATAAATGTACAACTTTATGATGATACCATGAACAACAGATTGTACACTGTGGATAAATGTATGGTATGTGAATATAACTCTATAAAATTGTAGGAAAAAATACATATAGGAGTAAAAGTGTTGGAGAAAACACGGTGAGAGGGATGTACCTATCTACTGTTGATGAGCAGGGAGAATGGTGTAGCCTTTCTGAATGTCAGTGTGGTGGTTCCACAAAAAGTTAAGTATGTGGGGACCATAAGGTCCTGCAACCTCATTATGGGGTATGTCATCAGAAGATCTGAGAGCAGAGTTATGAATGGACATTTGCAAACTGGTGTTCATGGAAGCAGCAATCATGATGTGCAATGGGTGGAGGTGACCTAAGGGTACACAGACTGAGGAACAGAATGGTGAATTGTGGTGTATGCATACAATGGAATATTGAGCAACTACGAGGAGTGAAGCTGTGAGACACACAACGAGGTGAATGGATCCTGTACACAGTATTTGAGTGAAGTACGCCAGAAATAAAGGCAAACACTATAATGCCTAGCCAATATGGACTAACTACAATGTCTAAACTCAGAATTGAATCTTAGAACATAGCCCAATGTAGATATGATTATTGTAATGGGCCCTAGGTTGTAAGCTCTTATAGCAGTCAACTCTATTCCTGAATTGTAATGCCTAACGCTAAACTTTGAGGTGCTGATCCCTTAGTGTATAACCTGATTGGTCTCTGGAACAATGAGTATCTCTAAGACACCTGAAACTCAGAGCTAGAGCTCGGCAGATATGAATGTCAGTATTAGTGCATACAGCCACTGTTTAAAAAAAAAGCTGAAAAAGAGCCCAGACTTCAATTAGTGATATGAATGAAGCAGATCTGGTTAAGACTAGGGCCAGCCGGGCCAAAGGGTAAAGGTCAAAACTGACTGGTTTTAAAACTTCAACTTCCACGTGAGACCAAGGGAAGAGATCTCTATTTGGTGCAGGATCTATATTTTCTAAACAGTATAACTCTACAGTTGGTTTGTTCAAACACCACAATTACATGGAACTTTGAATAGGAACGGAGATAACGGTAGGTTAGTATAGGTTAGAGTGAAATAGTGACACATCCCAAAGTAATTTGAGCAGAGAATAAAAAATATATTTACAGCTTCCCCCCCCCCCCCTCACCCCAAGGAGCTGGGGGAAGGTGCAGAAGTATTGGACTTCCTCACCTGGGCTAGTGTTGATGTTGTCACAAACATTGGGACTGGGAGTTTGAAGTGCCCAGACCTCTATGGTGGGACTTGCCCTTATGAAGCTCGTTAGTGCAAAGGAGAGGCTAAACTTGCATATAATTGTGCCTAAGAGTCTCCCCCTGAGTACCTCTTTGTTGCTCAGATGCGGCCCTCTCTCTCTCTAACTGAGTCACCTCGGCAGGTGAACTCACTGCCCTCCCCATTATGTGGGACCTGACTCCCAGGGCTGTAAATCTCACTGGCAATGCAAGATATGACTCCCGGGGATGAATCTGGACCTGGCATCATGGGATTGAGAATATCTTCTTGACCAAAAGGGGGATGCAAAATGAGATGAAATAGTTTCAGTGGCTGAGAGATTTCAAATGGAGTCGAGAGGTCACTCTAGTGGACATCCTTATGCACTATATAGATAACACCTCTTAGGTTTTAATGTATTGGAATAGCTAGAAGTAAATACCTGAAACTACCAAACTCCAACCCTGCAGTCTGGACTCCTGAAGATGATTGTACATAATGTAGATTACAAGGGGTGACAGTGTGATTGTGAAAACCCTGTGTATCACACTCCCTTTATCTAGTGTATGGATAGATGAGAAGAAAAATGGGGACAAAAACTAAATGACAAATAGGGTGGGATGAGGGGATGGTTTGGGTGTTCTTTCTTTACTTTTATTTTTTATTCTTATTCTGATTCTTTCTGATGAAAGGAAAATGTTCAGAAATAGATTGTGGTGATGAATGCATAATATATGATTGTACTGTGAACAGTTGATTGTATACCATGGATAATGGTATGGTATGTGAATATATTTCAATAACTGAATTTAAAAAAAAAAAGCACAGTCTGTTATATAGTGTTTATACTATGCCACCAAAGGTTTAAGAAAGAGGGAATACTATTTGTGTGCATATTGTATATCTGAAAAGATATACAAGAAAGTACTAACATTTAACTCATTATATGACACTAGAATCATCCTAATACAAAAGCTAAATAGAATTATTACAAGAAAAGAAAATTACAGACCAATATCCCTCATGAATATAGATGCAAAACTCCTAAAGAAAACATGAGCAAATTGAATCCAACAGCACTCTAAAGGGATCATACACCACAACCATTTGGGATTGCACTCAGGAATGAAAGGTGGTTCAACATAAGAAAATAAATTAATATAATATATCATATTAATAGAATGAAATGGAAAAACAAATCAGTAAATATCTTGAGATGAATGAATATGGGAATACAACATATCAAATCTTATGGGATGCAATGAATGCAGTGCTGAGAAGGAAATTGATAGCCATAAATGCCTACATTAAAAGGGAAAAAAAGTTAAAATCAAGGAACTAACAACACCTGAAGGGACTAGAGAAAGAAGAGCAAACCAATACGAAAGCAACCAAGAGGAAAGAAATAACAAAGATTAGAGCAGAAATAAATGAAATTGAGGGAAAAAAAGAGAGAGAGAATCAAGAAAACCAAAAGTTGGTTTTTTGAGAAGATCAATCAGATTGACAAACTCTTAGCTACACTGACAAAGAAAAAAAGAGAGAAGATGAAAGTAAAATCAGAAATGAGAGTGGGGTCATTACCACTGGCCCCTTAGAAATAAAAATATATAATAAGAGGATAACTGTGAACAACTGTGTGCAAAAAATTAGATAACTTAGATGAAATGGACAATTTCCTAGAAATACATAACAACGTACACAGATCTAGAAGAAATAGAAGACCTCAACAAATCAATCACAAGTAAAGAGATTGAATAAGTCATCAAAAACCTCCCCAAAAAGAAACCCCAGGACCAGATGTTTTCACAGATGAATTCTAACAATTGTTTCAGGAAGAATTAGTACCAATCCTGCTCTAAATCTTCCAAAAAATTGAAGAGGAGAGAATACTACCTAACTCATTCTATGAAGTTAACATCACCTTAATACCAAAGCCAGATAAAGACACTACAAGAAAAAAAAAATTGCAGACCAATCTCTCTAACAATATAGACGCAAAAATCCTCAACAAAATACTTTCAAATCAAACCCAATAGTATGTTATGAGAACTATACACCATGATCAAGTGGGTTTTATCCCAGGTATGCAAGGTAGTTCAATGCAAGAAAATCAATTAATATAATACAACACCTGAATAAATCAAAGGAAAAAAAATGTGATCATCTCAATCGATGCAGAAAAGGCATTTGACAAAATCCAGCATCCTTTCTCAATAAAAACCCTTTGAAAGATAGGAATCAAAGGGAACTTTCTCAACATGATAAAGGGTATATATGAAAAACCCACAACTAGCATCATAGACAGTGCTGAGAGAGTAGGAGCTTTCTCTCTAAGATTAGGAATGAGACAAGGATGCCCACTATCACTACTGCTATTCAACATCATGCCAGAAGTTCTAGCTAGAGCAGTAGGCAAGAAAAAGTAATAAAAGGCATCCAAATTGGAAAGGAAGAAGTAAAACTTTCACTATTAGTAGATGACATGATTCTATATTTAGAAAGTCCTGAAAAAAATCTACAACAAAGCTACAAGAGCTAATAAACAAGTCCAGCAAAGTGATGGGATACAAGGTCAACATGCAAAAATCAGTAGTGTTTCTATACACTAGTAATGAGCTATCCAAGGAGGAAATCAAGGAAAAGAATTCCATTCCCAATAGCAACTAAAAGAATAAAATATCTAGGAATAAACTTAACCAGGGATGTAAAGGACTTATATTCTGAAAACTACAAAACATTGCTAAAGGAAATCAAAGAAGACCTAAATAAATAGAATGGCATTTCATGTTTATGGATTGGAAGGCCAAATGTCCTTAAGACTCTAATTCCACCCAAATTGATCTACAGATTCAACACAATCCCAATCAGAATCCAACAGCCTACTTTGCAGGAATGGAAAAGCCAATAATCGGATTAATTTGGAAGGATAAGGGGTTCCAAATAGCCAAAAACATCTTGCAAAAGAAGAATGAAGATGAACTTACACTTTCTGACTTACAGCATATTACAAAGCTACTGTGATCAAAACAGAATGGGACTGGCTAAAGATGGATATATTGATCAATGTAATCAAATTCAGAGTTCAGAAATAGACCCTCACATCTATAGTCAACTGATATTTGGCCAGGCTGCCAAGTCCCCTCAACTAGGATGGAACAATCTCTTCAATATGTGGTACTGGGATAACTGGATATCCATATTCAAAAGAATGAAAGAGAATGCCTATCTCACACCACATAAAAAATTAACTCATAATGGGTCAAAGACCTAAATATCAGAGTGAGGACTATAAAATTCCTAGAAAGAAATGTAAGGCAGCATCTTCAAGATCTTGTGGTAGGCTGTGGTTTCTTAGACCGTATACCCAAAGCACAAGAAAGAAAAAAATAGATAAATGGGACCTCCTCAAAAATTGAGTACTTTTGTGCTTCAAAGGACTTTGTCAAGGAGGTGAAAAGGCAACCAACACAATGGGAGAAAATATTTGGAAATCACATTTATGTTAAGGTACTGATATCCAGAATATTTAAAGAAATCCTACAACTCAACAATCAAAAGACAAACAACCCAATTAAAAAATGGGCAAAAGACATGAATAGACATTTTTTTTCCAAAGAGGAAATACAAATGGCTAAAAAAACACAAGAAAGGATGTTCAACTTCACTACCTATTAAGACAATGCAAATCAAAACCACAATGAGACATTATTTCACACCTGCCAGAATGACCACTATTAAACAAACAAGAAAGTACAAGTGCTGGAGGAGAAATAGGAACACTTATTTATTCACTGCTGGCAGGAATGTAAAATGTGGTGCAGCCACTGTGGAAGACAGTTTGGCAGTTCCTCAGGAAGCTAAGTATAGAACTTCCATAAGGTCTGTCAATCCCATGACTAAAGTATATAACCAGAAGACCTGAAAGCAGGGATGCAAACAGACATTTGCACACCAATGCCCATAGTGGCATTATCACAATTGCCAAAAGATGGAAGCAACCCAAGTGTCCATCAACTTACGAATGGATAAATAAAATGTGGTATATCCATACAATGGACTATTATTCAGCTGTAAGAAGGAATGAAGTCCTGATGCATATGACAACTTAGATAAAGGCTGAGGACATTATGTTGAGTAAAATAAGCCAATCACAAAGGGACAAATATGGCATGCTCTCACTAAGATGATCTAAATATAATAAGCAAACTCATGGAGTTAATATCTAGAATGTAGGTTATCAGAAGATAGAATGAATATAGTGAATGGGGAACTGATGCTTAATTTGGGCAGAATTTTTTAATAAGGTTGATTGTAAATATTTGAAAATGGATAGAGGTGATGGTAGCACATTATCATGTGTGTAAATAATAGCACTGAATCGTGTATGTGATTGTGGTTGAAAGGGGAAGTTTAGGGTCAGGGATATCACTAGAAGGAAAGCTAGAGGATGAAACGAGACTATATAACATAGTGGATGAAGATAGTGGTCAATTGTACTAATACAAGGATGTTCTATGAAATAGAACAAATGTATGTCACAGGTACAAGATATTAATGATATGGTGGTATATGGGGAAATGCATCTAATCCAAACTATGAACTATAATTAACAATAATATCTTAATGTTTTTCCATCAATTGTAACAAAGGTAACCACACTGAAGCTAAATGTCATTAATGGGCGGGATTAACTGGCATGATTTTTCTTTTTGGAGCTCTGAAAATGTTCTAAAATTGATTGCAGTGAGGAAAGCACATCTCTGTGGTTATACTGAGAGCCATTGATTGTACACTTTGGATGGACTGTATGGTATGTGAATAAAATTGTATTAAAAAAAAACTTATATAGAAAAACAAAGGGACCCAAATAGCCAAAACCATCCTGAAAAAGAAGAACAAAGTTGGAAGACTCACCCTTCCCAATTTCAAAACTTATTACAAAGCCACAGTAATCAAAACAGTGTGGTACTGGCACAAGGACAGACATATAGACCAATGGAATAGAATTGAGAGCACAGAAATAAACCATCACATCTATGACCAATTGATTTTTGACAAGGGTACCAAGTCCACTCAATTGGGAAAAAGTAGTTATTCAAATGTTGCTGGGAAATCTGGATATCCACATGCAACAAAGTGAAAGAGGACTCCTGCCTCACATCATATACAAAAATTAACTCAAAGCGTATCAAAGACCTAAAAGTAAGTGATAAAACTATGAAACTTTTAGAAGAAAATATAGGGGCAAATCCTTGTGACATTGGATTGGCAATGGATTCTTAAATACAATATCAAAAGCACATGCAACAAAAGCAAAAAACAGATTAAGTTGGACCTCATCAAAATTAAAAACATTGTGTATCAAGAAAGTGAAAAGATAACCCAGAGAATGGGAGAAAATATTTGGAAACCACATATCTGATAAGGATTCAATATCCAGAATATATTAAAAAAAATCCTACAACTCAACAACAAAAAGACACACAACCCAATTAAAACATACGCCAAGGACTTGAATAGACATCTCTCCAAAGGAGATATGCAAATGGCCAATAAGCACATGAAAATATCCTCAATGTCATCAGCCATTACAGAAATGCAAATCAAACCCTAATGAGATACCACCTTACACTCAGTGGGATGGCTAGTGTTTAAAAAAAAAAAAAACACAGAAAGTAACAAGTGCTAGCAAAGATGTGGAGACATAGGGATCCTTTTGAATTATTCATGAAAATGTAAAATGGTGCAGCCATTTTGGAAAGCACTTTGGTGGTTCCTCAGAAAGTTAAGTATAGGAGTACCACATGACCAGGCAATTTCCCTTCTAGGTATATACCCAAAAGAATTGAAAGCAAGGACTCAGACAGATATCTATATACCAGTGTTCACAGCAGCATTATTCACACTAACCAAAAGGTTGAGGCAAACCAAGTTTTCATCAGCAGATAAATGGATTACAAAACACAATATATGCATATAGCAGAGTACTATTCAGTTATAAAAGGGAGTTCTGATATACGCCACCACAAAGATGAACCTTGAAGACATCGTGTTGAGTGAAATAAGCCAGACGCAAAAGGAAAAATATTGCATGATTCCACTTATATGAAACAACCAAAATATGCGTATGCATGAAGACAGAAAATAGATTACAGAGAACCATGGGTGGGTTGGGGCAGAGAATGAGGAGTGATTTTGCACTTAATGGGTACAGAGTTTATGTTTTGGGGAATGGAAAAGTTTAAGTAATGAATGGTGGTGATAGTAGCACAACATTGTGAATGTAATTAACACCACTGAATCGTATACTTGAAATGGGAGATGTGTCACATGTACATTACCACAAAAAGTTTTAAAAAAAGAGAGAAAAAGAAAGCACTACTAAGAATTGTCCCTGGAAAGGAGGCCTGGGTGATTAGAGGCCAGTGATCAGAGAGAAACTTACTTTTCAATCCATACACTAATTTCAACTTTTAATTATGTATATGCATTACTGTGCACACCCAACTGTGTGAGACTGAAATCATCTTAGATGAAATAAATGACCATTCATGAACATCAATCTGAGTTCATGATCCTTTATGATGACAATATGGAAATTTCACCATTGGCATCTCATCTTTTGTTTTGTCATTTTACTACATTGTAAGCAAATGTGGAGATATGCAACTGGCAGTATGGAGATGCCCTGAAAACCTGGGGTTGCTGATTGTTTTGCAACAAATAGCAGGACAACTAAATTTAAGTAAAAAGAAAAGAGATGAGAAGGCAGTGATATGACATATTTAAAATTCTGAAAGAGAAAAATTGCCAGCCAAGAATTCTTTATCCAGCAAAGCTCTCCTTGAAAATTGAGGGAGAGCTTAAAATTTTCACAGACAAACAAATGCTGAGAGAATTTGCTAACAAGAGACCTGCCCTACAAAAAATAAAAAAGGGAGCTCTACTGGCTGAGAAAAAAAGAAAGGAGAGAGAGGTCTGGAGAAGGGCACAGAACTAAAGAGCTTTAGTGAGGGTACCAAAAGGAAATAGAGAGAAGGAGTAAACATACATCTGACAAATAAAAACCAAAGGATAAGATAGCTGATTCAAGAACTGCCATCAGAGAAATAACATTGAAAGTGAATGGATTAAACTCCCCAATTAAAAGATATAGATTGGCAGAATGGATTAAAAAATATGAACCATCAATATGTTGCTTACAAGAGATTCATCTTAGACCCAACAATGCAAAACAATTGAAAGTTAAAGGATGGAAAAAAATATTCCATGTAAGCTACAGCCAAAAGAAAGCAGGGTTAGCAATATGAATTTCAAGTAAAATAGACTTTAAATGAAAGAATGTCATAAGAGACAAAGAAGCATATTATATACTAATAAAAGGGAAAATTCACCAAGAAGAAGTAACAATCATAAATGTTTATGCACCCAACCAAGGTGCTCCAAAGTACATGATACAAACATTGACAAAACTGGAGGAAGCAATGTATGTTTCCACAATAATTGTGGGAGACTTCAATACATCACTGTCTCCTATAGATTGATCAACCAGACAGAGGACCAATAAGGAAACTGAGAACCTAAACAATGTGATAAATGAATTAGAATTAACTGACATATATAGAACATTACATTCCAAATCACCAGGTTATACATTCTCCTCTAGTGCTCATGGAACTTTCTCCAGGATAGATCATATGCTGGGGCATAAAACAAGTCTTGATAAACTTAAAAATATTGAAATTATTCAAAGCACATTCTCTGATCACAGTGGAATAAAACTAGAAGTCAATAACCATCAAAAATCTAGAACATTCACAAATTTCTAGAGGTTAAACAAAACACTCCTAAACAATCAGTGGGTTAAAGAAGAACTTGCAAGAGAAAGTGCTAAATATCTACAGATGAATGAAAATGAGAACACAACATATCAAAACTTATGTGATGCAGCGAAGGTGGTATTGAGGAGAAAATTTATAGCACTAAATGCATACATTGAAAAGGAATAAAGAGCTAAAATAAAAGATTTAATGCAACAAATGAGGAAGCTAGAAAATGGACAGCAAACTAATCCTAAAGCAAGTAGAAGAAAAGAAATAACAAGGGTTAAAGCAAAAATAAATGATATGGAGAACAAAAAAAAATAGAAAAAATAAAACCAGAAGTTGGTTCTTTGAGATCAACAAGATTGGCAAGCCCTTAGCTAGACTGACAAAATAAAAAAGGAGAAAAGACTCAAACAGAATAATAAATGAGAGGGGGAACATTAGTGTGGATCCCAAAGTAATTTAAAAAAATCATAAAAGGATACTGTGAACAACTGTATGCCAAGAAACTAGATAATTTAGAGGAAATGGATAATTTCCTGGAAACACATGCACAACCTAGACTTACCAGAGAAGAAATACAAGACCTCAACAAACCAATAACAAGTGAACAGATCCAATCAGTCATCAAAAATCTGACTACAAATAAAGGCCCAGGGTCAGACAGCTTCACAGGGGATTTCTACCAAATTCCACAGAAAGAACTGACACCAATCCTACTTAAATTCTTTCAAAAAATTGAAGAAAATGGAACACTACCTAACTCATTTTATGGGGCCAACATCACTCTAATACCAAAACCAGATAAAGATGCTACAAGAAAGGAAAACTACAGGCCAATCTCCCTCATGAATATAGATGCAAAAATTCTCAAGAAAATACTTGCAAACTGAATTCAAAGACACATTAAAATAATCATACACCATGACCAAGTGGGGTTCATTCCAGGCATGCAAGGTTGGTTCAACATAAGGAAATCAATCAATGTAATACAACACATTAACAAACCAAAAGGGAAAAATCAAATGATCACTTCGATAGATGCTGAAAAAGCATTTGACAAAATTCAGCATCCTTTTTTGATAAAAACACTTCAAAAGGTAGGAATTGAAGGAAACTTCCTCAATAAGATAAAGGACATATATGAAAAACCCACATCCAACATAGTACTCAATAGAAAGAGACTGAAAGCCTTCCCTCTAAGATCAGGAATGAGAGAAGGATGCCTGCTGTCACCACTGTTATTCAACCTTGTGCTAGAAGTGCTAGCCAGAGCAATTCAGCAAGACAAAGAAATAAAAGGCATCCAAATTGGAAAGGAAGAAGTAAAACTGTCATTATTTGCAGATAATATGATCTTATACTCAGAAAACCCTGAGAAATTGATGACAGCTGCTTGAACTGATAAATTTAGCAAAGTGGAGAAATACAAGATTAATGCACAAAAGTCAGTAATGTTCCTATACACTAGAAATGACCTAACTGAAGAGTCACTCAAGAAAAAGATTCCATTCTAAATAGCAACTAAAAAAAATCAAGTACCTAGGAATAAACTTAACCAAGGAGGTAAAAGACCCCTACATAGAAAATTATACAACTTTAATAAAACAAATAGAAAGAGATCTAAAGAGATGGAAAAATATTCCATGGTCATGGATAGGCAGGCTAAACATTAAGATGTCAATCCTACCCGAACTGATATACAGGTTCAATGCAATTCCAATCAAAATTCCAACAACCTAATTTACAGAATTGGAAAAGCTAGTTATCAAATTTATTTAGGAGGGGAAAATGCCTCAAATTACTAAAAACATTCTAAAAAAGAAAAACAAAGTGGGAGGACTTACACTTCCTGACTTTGAAGCTTACTATAAAGTAATAGTAGTCAAAACAGCACAGAATTGGCACAAAGATAGACATATTGATCAATGGAATTGAATTGAGAATTTGGAAATAGACCCCCAGATCTATGGTCGACTGATTTTTTGATAAGGCCCTCAAATCCACTGAACTGGGACATAACAGTCTCTTCAACAAATGGGGCTGGGAGAAGTGGATATCCATATCCAAAAGAAGGAATGAGGACCCCTACCTCACACCCCACACAAAAATTAACTAAGTGAATCAAAGACCTCAATATGAGAGACAGTACCATAAAATTCCTAGACAACAATGCAGGGAAACATCTTCAAGACCTAGTATTAGGAGGGCGCTTCTCAGACCTAACAGCCAAAGCACAAGCAGTGAAAGAAAAAATAGATAAATGGGAACTCCTCAAACTTAAAAGATTCTGTACCTCAAAGGAATTTGTCAAAAAGGTAAAGAGGCAGTCAATTCAATGGGAAAAATTATTTGGAAACCATGTATCTGATAAGAGATTGATATCTTGCGCATATAAAGAAATCCTACAACTCACCAACAATAGTACAAACAGCCCAATATAAAATGTGCAAAAGATATGAAAAGACATTTCTCTGAAGAAGAAATAGAAATGGCTGCCATCAAACAAACAGGAAACTACAAATGCTGGAGAGGACATGAAGAAATTGGAACTCATTCATTTCTGGTGGGACTGTATAATGGTACAGCCACTCTGGAGGATAGTTTGGTGGTTCCTCAGTAAACTAGATATTGAGTTACCCCATGATCCAGCAATTTCACTTCTCAGTATATACCCAGAAGATCTGAAAGCAGTGGCACGAACAGATATTTGCACACTGATGTTCATAGCAGCATTGTTCACAACTGCCGAGAGATGGAAACAATCCAAATGTCCTGCAACAGATGAGTGGATAAACAAAAAGTGGTATATATACACAATGGAATACTATGTGGCAGTAGGAAGGAATGAGGTCATGAAACATGACAACATGGATGAACCTTGAGGACATAATGCTGAGTGAAATAAGCCAGACACAGAAGGAGAGATATTATATGTTACTACTAATGTGAACTCAGTGGAAAATGTAAATTAAGTGTCTTAAAAAGTAAAATATAGGGGACCTAGAGATAGTCAGAAGCTACTGAATAGGGAATAATAATCTAATAAGTACAGATGTGATAATGAGGGTGATCTTAGTATGGGAATGGTCAGGGGTGACTATGGTATGTTAATAGGATTCATCCTTTGGGATTTTCTCCACGGCTGCCCATTGAATTTTGCTTTGAAGGTCTTCACCTTTCTGTATATACCTTGTATTGCATAATAAGGAAAGAACTGAAATTGTGGAACTATAACCCATAAATAATTTTTGAAATTACCTGTATGACTGCTTATTGAGCTGGACATTGAGAGATGACACCTTTTTGTATGTATGTTATATTTTACAATAATGGAAATGGCTGAAGTTGTGGACCCATGACATTCTTTGAGTTTTTCTCTCTAACTATTTGTGAAATTGTACATTGAATGTTATCATTGTTATGTATATATGTTAAAGTTCACAATAAAATAAAAAAAAAGAAAAGAAAAGTTTCCACCAAACAGCAGCAACCATAGCATTGTCCCTGTTAGGAAACTTGTGGATGGCTACCGAGGCAGAACAGGTGGTGAAAGGTACTGCATGCCATTTAGAGGAGAAAGTAAAGTTAGAAAGAGATATGTGCCTTGCCCAGGCAGAAACAAAAGACTTCCTGACTGATCACATGCTCGGAGTGGACAATCAGTTAGAGACTCTGGCATGCAGATATGCCTGAGTCAAAGGCCATAAGTTGCCTCAGGTGTGAGTCCAGAGGATTTTAGATAGGACCCCAAATCATGGGAACCCATAAACTCCTCCTCAAAAGAGGAAGGGGAGGAAGAATGGGAAGTAGAGGGGGACAAAATACCGCAACAGTTGTGCTCCATAATATGTCAGAAGTGGAAAGTGTCACAGGATCAGCCCCCTGGGGTTCAGCAATTCCACCTCCTGAACAGAAATCACATGTTACCATGAAAGTCTATACCACTGCTGAATTGGAATATTTAGGGCAGTGGTATAGACAAGAAAACTGGGGAGTCCCTACCTAATTGACTTCTGAGGTTATGGGACACAAGAACAGAAGGGTTAGTGCTTTCTGGAATGGGGATAAGTAAAGTGGCTTCTATTACAATCCACCTTTCACTACAACAATGCTTCTATGCTACCTCAGCTAATGCAAAAACTGCCTCCTTAATTGGTGTGACTGGTTGATGGATATAAGGCTACATGCCTTAATGAAGGGGATATACCACACAATATCCATCACTGGCAATCTATGGAGGAGCTACAAGATGTTTTAAGCAGTTTGGGAAGGTGTTCTAGTTTGCCAATGCTGCCAGGATGCAAAACACCAGAAATGGATTGGCTTTTATGAAAGGGGGTTTATTTGGTTACACAGTCACAGTCTTAAGGCCATAAAGTGTCCAAGGTAATGCATCAACAATCAGGTACCTTCATGAGAGGATGGCCAATGGTGTCTGGAAAACCTCTGTTAGCTGGCAAGGTATATGGCTGATGTCTGCTCCAAGTTATGGCTTCAAAATGGCTTTCTCCCAGGACATTCCTCTCTAGGCTGCAGTTCCTCAAAAATGTAACTCTTAGTTGCTCTTGGGGCATTTTTCCTCTCTTATCTTCTCTGGAGCAAAAGCCTGCTTTCAATGGCCATCTTCAAACTGTCTCTCATCTGTAGCTACTCTCTCAGCTTCTGTGCATTCTTCCAAGTGTCCCTCTTGGCTGTAGCAAGTTTGCTCCTTCTGTCTGATCTTATATAGTGCTCCAGGAAACTCATCAAGGTCCAGGCTGAATAGGTGGGGCCATGCCTCCACAGAAACTATCCAATCAGAGTCATCACCCACAGTTGGGTGGGGTGCATTTCCATGGAAACAACCTAATCCAAATGTTCCAATTTAATACCCACTAATATGTCTGCCCCCACAAGATTGCATCAAAGAACATGGCTTTTTCTGGAGAGCATAATATATACAAACCAGTAAAGAAGGAATCACGCCATTTATGCTATGGCTTTTGTAGGTCCTGACACTGAGGTTTTTACCACAGGAATGAAAGCCACAGTATTAAATACTGCCCCCAGCCATTACTATGGGTTTCTCATGTTCTATCCTAAATCCACTAACAGGACAACCCTTTTCCCTTGCCACTTGGACTGTAGCTGACCTCAGAAAAGCAGAGAGGCTGTGGAAAAAGGGGAGCAGGAGTGAGGGAAATGGAAAAGGCTCACTGTGAGCATGACATCCCTAATCTGGTATCCTGCAAGCAGATGTGGGCAGATCCCATTGCTGCAGACACAGAAATAAAAGCTATAGATAAGCAACCTGATCTCACAAACATTGAGAACTGGTGGTTTGATGTGCCAAGCCCTCTATCATGGGACTTGCCCTTATGAAGCTTGTTACTGCAAAGGAGAAGCTAAACCTCCTTATAATTGTGCCTAAGAGTCTCCCCTGAGTGCCTCTTCATTGCTCAGATGCGGCCCTCTCTCTCTAGCTAAGCCAACTCATCAGCTTAACTCAGTGCCCTCCCCCTACGTGGGACCTGACTCCCAGGGTGTAAGTCTACCTGACAACACAGGATATGACTCCTGGGGATGAATCTGGACCTGACATCGTGGGATTAACAACATCTTCTTGACCAAAAGGGGGATGCAAAATGAAACAAAACAAAGTTTCAATGGCTAAAAGAATCCAAATGGAGCTGAGAGGTCTCTCTGGTGGACAACCTTATGCACTATATAGATAACCCTTTTTAGGTTTTAGTGTATTGGAATAGCTAGAAGTAAATACCTGAAACCATCAAACTGCAACCCAGTAGCCTTGACTCTTGAAGATGATTGTACAACAATGTAGCTAACAAGGGGTGACAGTGTGATTGTTAAAACCTTGTGGATCGCACTCCCTTCATCCAGTGTATGCATGGATGAGTGGAAAAATGGGGACAAAAAACTAAATGAAAAATAGGGTGGGGGGATGATTTGGGTGTTCTATTTTACTTTCATTTTTTTATTCTTATTTTCACTTTTTCTGGTACAAGGAAGATGTTCAAAAAATAGATTGTGACGGTGAATGCACAACTATATGATGGTACTGTGAACAATTGATTGTATACTTTGGATGATTGGTATGTGAATATATCTCAATAAAATTGAATTTAAAAAGAAAGCTATAGATATGAAACCTAATGCAGTCTTAATAAAGCTATGTAGCAAACTGTCCAAGGGCCAGAGATTTACTAAAGTGGGCTCCCAAGCTTCTGCAGGAGAAGGGAAGTGAGGAAAGAAACATCCATTCAGAGCCCAAGTCCAGGAGCCTCTGCTGCCCCAGAAGAGGCATGGTAAGCCTCTTTCCCTCTTATATTGGGGGGACATCAAGATCCCTGGGTGTGAGCAATAGCTGGGGACACCTGGGATTGGAGACCACATGTAAAATTAACCATTTATTTGTCCCCTTACTAACCAGCAGCAGGTGTTGGCAATAGTAGCTACAGGAGTCAAATGTACTCTAATTTATGGAAATGTAGCCTGATTTAATGGACCCCTGCTGGCCATAGATGTTGTGCTGGTTTGAATCTGTTTTGTCCCCCAGAAAAGCCATGTTCTTTGAATTCAACCTTGTGGGTACAAACTTACTATGGGTGGGATCTTTTGATTATGTTGTTCCCATGGAGATGTGACCCACCCAACTATGAGTGAGACCTTTTGATTAGATTATTTCCATTCAAGGTGGGTCTTGATTAGTTTACTGGAGTCCTTAAGAGAGCTCAGGGGATGACACAGACCCAGACAGTTGGAGATGCAGAGAGAAAAACATTTGGAGATGCTAATCTAAGAGATGAAGCCCAGGTTTTGCCTCAGAGAAGCTAAGAGAGACAGAAGCTCAGAGGCATTTTGGAGAAAATCATTTTGAAACCAGAACCTGGGAGCAAAGGACCAGCAGATGCCAGCCACATGCCTTCCCAGCTGACAGAGGTGCTCCAGATGCCATCAGCCTTTCTTCAGTGAAGGTATCCTCTTGTTGATGCATTAGTTTGAACACATTTATGGCCTTAGAACTGTAAATTTGTAACCTAATAAATCCCCTTTATAAAAGCCAATCCATTTCTGGTATTTTGCATAATGCAGCTTTAGCAAACCATAACAGATGGTTATGGGGGAAAAACAATCAGAGCCAAATGGCATCATTTGATCTAACAAATTGTGAGATTGCCCCTCCCCCAAGTGTATATGGTATATATTCCCCTACACTGGGATACATATTAGGAATTGATCTTCTACAGAATGCCACATTGCAGACCACTATAGAGGAATTCCAATTCCAGTGTAGCATGATCAAAGTGGTCTTAAATGGGCAGGCAAAATGGTCCCCTGTGAAAGTACCCTGCCTCAGTGGGTTGTGGCTACAAAACAATATAAACTTCCAGGAGGGCACCAAAAAATCTCAGCCACTATCAAAGAGCAGATGGGGTTAATAATACCCACCCATAGCCCTTTCAATAGTCCTGAATGGCCAGTATGGAAACCTGATGGAACATGGGACATGACAGTAGGTTATTAGGAGTTAAAGACAATAACACCACCATTGTATGCCACAGTCCCAAACATCACTGGTTAGTACAAGAAAATAGTACCCAGTTGTGTCAATATCGTTTTGTTTTGGATCTTGCTAATGCTTTCTTTAGTATCTCCCTAGAAAAATCAAGCCAGCCTGCATTCATCAGTTCTGGGAAGGCCTTCAATGGACTTTTACTGTGCTTCCCCAAAGCTATGTACATAGCCCGATCATCTGCCACTGTCTTGTGGCAAAGGTTTTGGCTAAGTGGAGAAATCCCACATATGTTACTCTATTTCACTACATTGATGGTATCATGTTAACCAGTAACTCTCTTTCAGAGTTAAATGAAGCCTCAGGCTCATTGCTATCTCATTGTTATCTTGAAAGTCAGGGATGGGCAGACAATGGTGACAAACTGCAAGGCTCTGGTTACTTTGTCTAATTCTTGGGTGTTGTATGGTCAGATAAGACAAAAACTATTCCTTCTGCTGTAGTTGATAAGGTGAAATATTTTCCCATGCCACAAGTATTAAAGCAACTAATGGCTTTCTTGAGGTTGTTGGGGTATTAGAGACCTTTTGTTCCTCAGACCAAATGTTAAAACCTTTGTATGCTTGGATTAGAAAAGGCCATCCCTGGGAATGGGACACTTCTCAACAGGCTGCTTTTGAAAATGCAAAAAGGGCAATAGCATAGGCACAAGCACTGGGGGGTGTAGACCCAGGCATGCCCTGTGAATTGGATGCAGCCAGCACTGATATTGGCTTTGGGTGGGGTCTGTGGCAGAGGCAATATTCTAAAGAAATACCCCTTGGATTTTGGTCACAATTATGGAAAGGGTCAGAACTGAGATACAGCCTCCTGGAAAAGCAATTGTGTGCTGCATATAATGCCTAATTGCAAGTGGAGGGACTGAAACAAAGATGCCCAGTCATCTTAAAAATGGCCATCCCTAATCAGGAGTGGACAACTGACACAGCTTCTGAGCCACACTGGCAGTGCTCAACTAAGCACACTGACCAAATGGAAAGCCTAACTTCTCCAGAGCAGCACTGTTACTACCAGCCATCTGAGTGCAGAATTGCATGAGATTCTCAGACCAGTATCCTATTTAGAAGACTCAACAGCTAAAGTTGCTGCACCTGAAATAGCTGTTGAAATGCCCATTATAGAAGGCATGGGTACCATTCCCAAGTCTGCTTGGTACACTGATGGACCTCCTAGTGGGCAGCCTCCCACATGGACAGCTGTGGCAGTGCAACCCAGTACTGTCATTATATGGTGGGAGACTGGCTCTATGCAAAGCAGTCAATGGGCTGAGTTAAAAGCAGTGTGGATGGTAATAGTGCATAAACCAGAAGATGTGCTAACAATCTGTACCAACAACTGGGCTATTTACAAAGGCCTTACAACCTGGATGGCAACCTGGAAAGCAGACAATCATCAGTCACCCCCTCTAAGGACAAGAATTGTGGAAAGACATATGGAACTCTGGCCAATGATGAAAAGTAACTATTTATCATGTCCCTGCCCACACTCCCATGTTACTCGGGAATGTGGAAGCAGATGAACTTGCACAGGTTCAGAGAAGCCAGTGGACATCACTAGAGAGAGCCCTTCATGCTCCCTGCACTGACCATGTAGGCTACCACACCAGATGGGACATATTGGCTGGTCACTAATCCCAGTGACCTGGTAGAAGGTGGACTGCATTAGTCCCCTTCCACTCTCAGAGGGGGTGAAGTATGCTTTTACTGCTATGGACTGCTACAAGACTTTAACCTCGTTAGCTTTCCAATTGGGGAAGGTGAACTAGCAGGCCACCACACACTGTTTGGAAAGAATTAGTGCTCTGAATCACATACCTACATAGATAGACAGTGATCAGGGGATCCCTTTCACTGCTATGGGCTATAGACTATGAAGTAATGTGGACTTTCCATCTCCCTTATAACCCCACAGGTACAGACCTTATTGAAAGAATGAATGGTTTATAAAAAGAACAGTTGAAAGATGACAAAAGGTCCTTACAACAATGGACTGAAAGTCTCTATCAGGCCTTAACTCTCTTGAATGCAATGCTGGGGCGATGGGGGAGGCTGCTGCACCTGCCCCCATTGAAATGCTAAGAGCAGGTCCAATGTGAGCACTGAGAATACAAATTAAAGGGCCAGCCACTTTACAGCCTAAAAGGAGGAATGATAGTAGTTTGTTATTGCTTGTGCCTCAGACCATACAAAATGGTGAAAATGAGGTCAATTGATCTTGGGGCTGGCCTATGCAGCCACATTGTTTAGGAATCCTAGGTTCCTGGGGGAATAGGAGTTACCCAAAATATTATAATAAGACCTCAGTTGATTCAGAAAATGCCATTAAAATCTTTATCATCATTCTGGAGCTTCTTATTTCCATGGGAACTTTATGCATGACTATGTGGACCCTTCTTATGTGCAGATTAACAATTGATGTAATGGTAGAGGACTCTCAAGATTTGCAGGGGGAGAACATCCGGTATTTAAAACCTCCCCATAATGTTCCTCCATCTGGTCCCTTCTTATCAACCAATGGAACTCCAGCATGTATATTGTTAGATCAGCAGAAATTACCTCTTATTGTTCCCCATAAACACCTTTCTTTTTGCCCATAGCACCCTAGCAAACCTCAGTACAGTATCAGCAGTAGCTCATGCCCACAGTTGAACCCAATATTGGGTTCGCATGGACCTGCCATCTTCAGGCTCTACTGGCCTTCCTTGGACCGTGACCCTGTGAATCAGACTATGTGGAACACTCTGCTGGCCTGGCAGCATTCAGCACATTGGAAAATCTGGAAAAGAATCTTCTCATTTAAGACTGAAATCCAACTACTGTCCTATAACAAGACTGGGGCTTACATCTCCTCCCTTGTATGGGAAGAGGTGAACACGCCCCGACCTGTATTTGGGTATGTTGTATATGATGGTTTAGGGTGGCTGATGGCAGAAGCTGTTACAGTAGACCATGTTGCCCCTGTCTGTATGGAACAACTTGATGGAATTCATGATGTGGGGTGGTTACCCCCAGAATTATGTGATTTTACTGTTTAATACAAAACTAGCCTTTTCCACTGGTAAAATATCTCTAACCAACATGGGGCATATTCTTCCCCTAAGGGATGGTTATAGATCTGTGCACAATATGGTTCATCCCATTTACCCTATAACTGGACAGGAAATTGTACGTGGGGAGAACCCTATGTTCCTGCTACCTTATATTTCTCTTTACTCCATACTCCTTGTAATTAGGAAGTGATTAAATCTATACATACAATAAAATGCACTCCCTGTTGATATTATCCTTCAGCCATTCTTGCACCAGGTGTAACTGCAGTGGTTACTGAAAAACATGTGGCAGCTTTCCCAGGCACTTAATAATTCCAAAGGAGCTGTATCCTTGCAAAATGAAGAAAACACACAGCTTAGAAAGGTAGTTTTACAAAATAGAGTGGCCTTAAATATCCTCATGCAGCACAGGGCAGCACCTGTGCCTTAATTAATGTGCAGTGAAGCATATATATTCCTGATTATTTGCACAATGTTTCACAAGTTTTAAATCATATGCAAGAGAACATACATATTATTGATCAATTATCAGTAGACCCCTACTTTAAATGGTTTAATTCCCTTTCTTGGCCATAGCAGTATCTCTTTGTGGGGTTGTTGTCTCTGTTGGGGACTCCTAGTGTTCTGTTGTCTTTTATACTGTTGTTGTGGAATATGGATGCAATGTCTGTCCAGTGGTCAACGTGGCCTGCTGTGTGGGGTTGGATTGTGGGGACCCAGGGCCCAGGCCCTTCGCCTCCATTGTGAAAGTGGATTACTTCACGTAGCAGCCTACTTGGCCAGGACAGATGTTAAAGGGCATCAGACCTCCCCAGGGGTATCGTAAACTTGTAAACAAAGCATTGAAACTCCCCTTCCCTGATCACTGTTGATAACAAATCTCCACACCCCTATTTCACAAGACCCTGCTGAAACTCTGTTCTCACACCCTATGGAATGTCTTTGCCCTAACCCCTGTAAACCACCCCCTGCACCCCAACACACACTCTTGGCAGAGTGCTAACTTCCATCTTTCCCAGCTGCCACCATGGAACCATCTCCCTTGTCCATAAGTCCCTTTAAACTCATGTCTAACTCCGTACCAGGCATGTTTTTCGATCTTGGGGCTGAGCTGGGTTGGAACACAGACCATATGGCCCACAAGCTTAAAATATTTAATCTGACCCTTTAAGAAAAATTTGCCAACTCTGAATTTTTGTCCCCTAATTTTCTAGGTGAAGAGTATAGGATTAACAAATCATTTATTATTTTCTAAGCAATTGCCAACAATAATAAAAACAGCAACTAACATTTACAGAGCCCTTACTGTGTGTGTTTTATTTCATGTCATTAGGATGACATGAACACAATGGGGAGACAGCTATTATCATCCCCATTTTGCTGATGAGGAAACTGAGGCTTGGAGAGTTTGAGTAGCTTGTGAGTAAATGGCAGAGTCAGGACTTGAACCTAATTCTGCCATTTCTAGTTACCCCGAGTGTCTCTCATTCTCAACCTCTCCCTCAGCTGATAACTTCCTAACTTCCTGCTGCCATCCTCCTTTCCTCCCTCATTAATTTCTACTCACTCTTCAGGTCTCAGTTATATATCACTTCTTCCTAAACCTTTTCTGACTAATTAGGTTCCTCTTCTCGAATCTGGTTGAGGAAGCAGGAGGAGCTGAGAGCAGGGAGGAGTAGTGACCTAAGGAAGGCTTCCAAGTGGATCTATGCCACCTGTTCCAGTTTGCTTATGCTGCCATTATGCAAAACACCAGAAATGGATTGGCTTTTATAAAGGGGGTTTATTTGGTTACAAATTTAGAGTTCTAAGGCCATAAAAGTGGCCAAATTAAGGCATCAACATGAGTATACCTTCACCAAAGGAAAGCCAATGGCATCCACAAGACGTCTGTTAGCTGGGAAGGCATGTGCCTGGTGTCTGCCGATCCCAGATTGTGTTCCAGCTCCTCTCTCAGCTCCTGTGCATTCTTCAAAATGTTGCTCTTGGGATGCTTTGCCCTCCCTTAGCTTCTCTGGAGCAAACACTGGGCTAGCATCTCCAAAGTGTCAGCAAAAGTCTGCTTTCAACAGCCATCTCCCAAATGTCTCTCTCAGCTGCTCTGAGGTCCTTCTCTTTGTGACTCCAGTGATTAAATCAAGACCCACCCTGAATTGGCAGAGTCCATATCTTCATGGAAATAATTTAATCAAACGGGTCACCCACAGTTAACTGAGTCACAGCTCCATGGAAACACTCAATCAAAGGATTCCAACCCAATCAACACTAATATGTCTGCCCCCACAAGATTGCATTAAAGAACATGGCATTTGTGGGGACATAATACATCCAAACTGGCACACCACCCATAAACATGTCGCAGGCTCAAGGTCATGCTCCCTTCTCAGGGACAGCCCGTTCCCGGTGCCTGGTCCATGTTAGGGTATAAAGATCTGACCCTCTCGCCCCAGCTGGGGATAATTCTGCTGGGTCATCTTGATGTCAGAGCTTCCTGAGGCTGGGTTGGAACCACACAGCAGCCCAACCTCTTCTCCCCTCTCCCAGCTCCCCCATTCCAAGGCATTGCTCCCAAGAGCCCTCCCTAATTAACTTTCTGCACAGTCATCTCCCTGTCAGCATTAGCTTCTCAGGGAACCGTGACTCAAGCCCAGACACCAGGGATAGGCTGCTTTCCTGCACCACTTCGCCAGGTTCTCTGGGCTGATTCATCACTCTGCAATTCCCCAGCAAAGGGTGTTCCCCGCATTGTCTATGAAGCACCACGGAACCACCATCCCTCAGCGATCTCCAGAATCCCCCCGTCCCATCCCACCACGGTGGCAGCACTGCCTAGCCTACATGGGTTTCCTTGTTGAGCACGTGGTGCCCCTGCTGGACTGTTTGGTTGGACAGAAACCTTGTCTCCCTTGCTCATTTCTAGAAGAACCAATATTTGGAGAATGACTGAATGAAATCCTGCAAGACACCAATTGTCATGCTCATCTGACAGATGAGGAAAGTGACACTCAGAGAAAATGAAACTATTTGGCCCAAAGCAGTTGGACTCTGAGTGGTGGAAATGGGATTCAACACCAGTCTGGGGTGGGTCCAAAGGCCAGCCTTTTCCCCTATATGGTAACTGAGAACATGGAATCTGTGGGGACTAAGGTCTCCATTTCTGAGCTCCAGAATAGATATATTCCTAATATTTGAACATTGTCGTGTTTTAATGTAGAATTTTTTATGGGGTGGGGGATTGGATACGAATGCCACTCCTTTAGAGGAAATAAAAACAGATCCTCTGAGATAAACGTGACATTCTCATACCACTTTCAACAGGTTATTTTCAGAAGAATGAGCAATAATTCATTCAATGCCTGATTATCAGGGGATTAGAGATTAAGGAATTCTTGAGGTAACTCTTGCTGAAATGTGTATTATCAGAGGATTCAGCTGGACAAAAGCTGCCCACTGAGTTCAGAAGAGTCAGATATCCTTTACCAAGATTTAGCCAACTTTCATTCCAGTTGGTGTGCTTTCCTTAGGAGCCACAGTGAGAGATTATGGAGAATAAGGGGAAAACCCACAGGAGGAATTTTACAGTTTGGAGACAGCTACTTTACAGAAACTGTTTTACCTCATCAGACAAGTCAAGGCAATTTTTGAAAATATGACATGCCTCTGCGTCAGCCCTTCAAAGCTCTTGATGCTATGGCAACCAAACCTAAACGGCTGGCTCAAAGGGATCCATCTGAATCCCAGAGAATTCAAATACTTTCTGGATTTTCTAAGGAGGAAAACAGTCTCTGCCTTTATTTGCAATATTGTTGCACTGCATGCAATCATAAGAACAGAAGAGGCTGTTACTTTTGAGTGTTCGCCCCTATACTGTGTGAAACAGTTTGTATACATCATTCTGTTTAATCTTCCCCAAATCCCAGGAGGCAGGTACTATTGTTATCCCAATTTAAAGATGAGAAAAATAAGGCTTAAGGAGACAAAGTGACCTCTCTCAATTTTCCTAGCATTTGTCCCAGTATGGGCTTTCCTTTCCACTCTGGTTGTTGATCCTTACACGGATAACAATACACAGTAAAACCGAGGCACAGAAGGATTACACACCTTGCTAAAAGACACAGCTGGTTTATGGCAGAGCCACGCTTGAACCCAGCCAGGTGGTGTCTGGACCACCCTGCTACACTGGATCTTGATAACATTTGGACAGACGCATTCCTAGTCTCCTTGTAGCTCTGATTTTCTGCCAAATACACCACTGCAGGTTCTGGTTATCACAAGCTCTGTTACCACAGGCAACTAGAGATGAATCCTGGGTAGCTGTGCAACCTTGGGCAAATTGCTACACTTCTCTGAGCCTATATTTCTGCATCTCCTGGGATGCTGTGGCTACAAATTAGATAATGCATGAAAAGCACTTAGCACAGTGCTTAGGACATAGTAACCCCCCCAATAAATGGCTATTTCCCTGACATTCTCCCCTTTGACAGTTCCCAGCCCAGCCTAATCTACTACTCCCCTGCCTCTATTACTGTTCCCAGAAGGCTGAATTGCTAGGATTTGGTCTAGAAGAATACATTCATGCTCCTGTTATCTCTTGTCAATTTCCTAGTCCTTCTTCTCTAACCTTTCCAGATTTTCTCATTCTCCACAGGTCCCCACCCTCACTTCCATCCTCCCTTTCTCTCAGTAGGGACTCTGCCTCCTACTCAACTAGGAAGACCTTATGAGCCCTCTATTTCAACCCTATATTTCTCTGCATTTTAACCTTCTATTCACTCATTCATTTAGTCAACAAATATTTACTAAGCATCTACTATGAACCAACCATTGTGCTGGGCACTAAAAGTGCTGGCATGAGCAAAATAGATGGGGTCACTGCCTTCACAGAGCTCACAGTTCAATGGGGGGAAGACAGCAATTAATCAAATAATCATAGAAGCATTGAATTACAAACTGAGATAGGTTCTACAATAAAAAACACAGAGGCTATGATCATGAATGTAAAAGGTGGTTAGAGGTGGTGTCAGTAACAAACCACATGTTCTCATTTGCTAATGCTGCCAGAATGCAAAACGCCAGAGATGGATTGGTTTTTATAAAAGGGGGTTTATTTGGCTACACAGTTACAGTCTTAAGGCCATAAAGTGTCCAAGGTAACACATCAGTAAATGGGTACCTTCACTGTAGGGTGGTCAATGGTGTCCGGGAAACCTCTGTTAGCTGGGAAGGCACGTGGCTGGCATCTGCTCCATAGTTCTGGTTTCAAAATGGCTTTCTCCCAGTACGTTTTTCTCTAGGCTGCAGTTCCTCAAAAATGTCACCCTTAGTTGCACTTGGGATATTGGTCCTCTCAGCTTCTCTGGAGCAAGTCTGCTTTCAACGGCCATCTTCAAACTGTCTCTCATCTGCAGCTCCTATGTTTTCTTCAAAGTGTCCCTCTTGGCTGTAGCTCCTCTTCAAAATGTCCCTCTTGGCTGCACTGAGTTCCTTCTGTTGTGTCAGCTCATTTATATGGCTCCAGTGACCCAACTTAGATCCACCCTGAATGGGCGGAGCAACACTTCCATGGAAATTATCAATTCAGAGTCATCACCCACAGCTGGGTGGGGCACATTGCCAAAGAAACACTCAAAGAATTACAATCTAATCAACACTGATAACATCTGCCCACACAAGATTACATCAAAGATAATGGCATTTGGGGGGCACAATATATTCAAACTGGCACACCACCCCAATACTTAGTGGTGTAAAACAACAACCATTATCTCTTTTGCTCACATCTCTGCCATGTGGGCGGAAAGCAGCCTGAGCAGCAAGTCTCTGTTCCACACGGCATCAGCCGGGGCAGCGGGACGGTGGCTAGATGAGCCGCTTTTTCCTTTGAGATTATAATTTGCATACCATACAATTTGCCCTTCTAAAAAATGCATCCTAATGCACTACTATCCAATTCCAGGGCACTTTCATCTCCCTAAACAGACACCCTCTATCTTTTAGCATCACTTCCCATTGTCCCAGGTAACTACTAATCTGCTTTCCATCTTTATTCTGAAGATTTCATATAACTGGAGTCATGCAAAATGTGACCTTTTATGTTTCACTTCTTTCACTTAGCAGAATGTTTCCAAGGTTCTGGAGGATCCACTTTTAAGATGGCTCACTCATGTGATTGGCAACTTGGTGCTGGCTGTTGGCTGGGAACTCAGCCAGGGCTGGGAGCCAGGATTCTCTCTGTAGAAGCCTAGCCACAGGCTACTTGGACTTCCTTATGGCATGGTGGCTGGGTTCCAAGAGTGAGCATTCCAAGAGAACTAAGGGGAAGCTTTCCACCTTTTACAGTCTAGCCTCAAAAGTCATACAGCATCACTTCCACAGTTGCCTCAAACTTATCTGGATTCAAGGGAAAGGAACACAGACAACACCTCTCAGTGGAGTGAGTGTCAAAATCACATTTTAAGAAGAGCCTGTTTGACGGGAGAGATAGTTGTGGTCAAATTTGGAAAGTACAACTGTCCGAGCTTCCCTGAGGAAGTGTAGCTTGAGCTGATGATAAAGGGTTAAGTAGGCAAGTGGGCAAAGTGTTGGAAAAGCATTCTGTGAAGAGGGACTGAGGTGGAATGTGAGTACTTTTCAGGACATGAAAGCAGGCTCAAATGACAGTCAGAGAGAGGAAGCGAGGTAGGCAGGAAGGATCGAGCACACGGGATACTATTGGTTGTCTGCTTTGGATGTCTGCTGTTTCTGCTCGGCTTCCATCACCTCTTCTTCTAGCAACAGCACTCTAATTTTCCACTGAGGAACTATTTACTCCCCACTGCTCTCAGGGGGCTGCAGGAATGGACATAAGACTTAGGTCTAGTCACTTAAAGACATTTCATACATCCCCACCAGTGTCACTGATAGGTTGATAAATGGGCATGTGACCCAAGCAGGGACTAGGAGACTCAGACCAAAGACACTGCCGGAACTATTGGACAAACCAAACTCTCTTTCTTTGGGGGTTGTTAGGCAGGCTATAGCTGGGAGTTCTGAATGTCATCTTTGCCTCTGGGCACAAAGAATCTGGCTGAGAATGATGCCAACCAGCAGAAAAGTACCCCTTCCTGATAAAAACACCCAGAAAAGTAGGAAGAGAAGGAAACATCCTTAAGCATGATAAAGGACACATATGAAAAACTCACAGCTGATATCATGCTCAATGGTGAAAGACTGAAAGATTTCCCCTTAAGAACAGGAAGAAGATGAGGATGCCACTGTCACAGCTGTTACTTGACATTGTACTGGAAGTTTGAACGAGAGGAATTAGGCAAGAAAAAGAAATAAGTGGGAAAGGGAAAAGTAAAATCATCCTGATATGCAGATAACATGATCCTTTACATAGAAAATCTTGAAAAATCCACAATAAATCTACCAGAGTTAATGAACTCAGTAAAGTGGTGGGTACAAGGTCAACATGCAAAAATCAGTGGTTTGTCTATACACTAGTAATGAGTAATGCAAAGAAGAAATCAAGAGAACAATTCTATTTACAATAGCAACTAAAAGAATCAGATAACCAAGGATGTAAAGGACTTATGGACAGAAAACTATAAAACATTGCTGGAACAAATTAAAGAAGACCTAAATTTGTGGCAGGATATTCTGTGTTCTTGGATTGGAAGACTAAATGTTGTTAAGATGTCAAGTCTACCCAAAGCAATTTACAGATTAATGCAATCCCCCCAAAAATCTATCAACTTCTTTGCAGAAATGGAAAAGCCAAACATCCAATTTACTTGGAAGGGTAAGGAGCTCTGAATAGCAAAAAACATCCTGTAAAAGAGCAAAGTTGGAGGATTCACCCTCCCTGGTTTTAAAACTTATTATATTAAAAAGCAAGAAAGAGCAAAAAGCAAAGGATTAATGGAACAACTAAAGAAGCTAGAAGATGAATAGCAAACAAGTCCTAAACCAAGCAGAAGAAAAGAAATAACAAGGATTAAAGCAGAAATAAATGACATAGAGAAAATAAATAAAACCAAAAGTTGGTTCTTTGAGAAGATCAACAAGATTGACAAGCCCTTAGCTAGAATGACAAAATCAAAAAGAGAGAAGACCCAAATAAACAATAAATGAGAGAGGAGGCACTACTGTGGATCCTGAAGTAATTTTAAAAATCATAAGAGGATAGTATGAGCAACTGAATCCCAACAAACAAGATAATGTAGGGGAAATGGACAATTTCTTGGAAACACATGAACAACCTACACTGTGCAGAGAAGAAATAGACCTCAGCAAACCAATCACAAGCAAAGAGATCCAATCAGTCATCAAAAAGCTTCCCACAAATAAATGCCCAGGGCCAGATGTCTTCACAGGAGAATTCTACCAAACTTTCCCAAAAGAACTGACACCAATCTTGAACTCTTTCAAGAAATTGAAGAAAATAAAACACTACCTGACTCATTTTATGAAATATCACTCTAACACCAAAACCAGGTAAAGATGCTACAAGAAAGGAAAACTACAGGCCAGTCTCTCTCATGAATATAGATGCAAAAATTCTCAACAAAACACTTGCAGATCAAATCCAAAGACATATTAAAAAAATCATATACCATGACCAAGTGGTATATGATTGCACAAGCAATGAAAGAAAAGAAGATAAATGGAAACTCCTCAAAATTCAAAGCTTCTGTACCTCAAAGGAATTTTTCAAAAAAGTGAAGATGCAGCCAACACAATGGGAAAAAATATTTGGAAACCATGTATCTGACAAAAGACCTATATCTTGTATGTATAAAGAAATCCCACAACTCAATGACAATAGTACAGACAGCCCAATTATAAAATGGGCAAAGGATATGAAAAGACATTTCACTGAAGAGGAAATACAAATGGCTAAAAAACATGAAAAAAATATTCATCTTCAATAGCTATTAGGGAGATGCAAATTAAGACCACAATGAGATATCATCTCACATCAATTAGAATGGCTGCCATTAGACAAACCAAAAACTACAAATGCTGGAGAGGATGTGGAGAAATTGGAACTCTGATTCATTGCTGGTGGGACTGTATAATGGTACAGACACTCTGGAGGACAGTCTGGCAGTTCCTTAGAAAACTAGATATTCAGTTACCCTTCAATCTGGCAATTTCACTTCTTGGTATATAACCAGAAGATCTGAAAGCAGTGACATGAGCAGATATTTGTACACTAATGTTCATAGTGGCATTATTCACAATTGCCAAGAAATGGAAACAATCCAAATGTCCTTCAACAGATGAGTGGATAAACAAAATGAGGTATATACACACAATGGAATACAATGTGGCAGTAAGAAGGAATGAGGTCGTGAAACATATGACAATATGGATTAACCCTGAAGGCATAATGCTGAGTGAAATAAGCCAGATACGAAAAGAGAGATATTGTATGTTACCACTAATGTGAGCTCTGTGAAAAATGTAAAGTAAATATTTTATATTGTAGAATGTAGGGGACCTAGAGATAGACAGCAACTAGTGAAGGGGAACAATAATCTAATAAGAAGAGATACACTATTGAGTATAATCTCAATGTCATGGGAGAGCCAGGAACTATGTGGAATGGAAGCCACAGAGGAATCTGGACACAGTCATACAACAGTCATGAGCACATGGAACAGCTGAGATCAGTGAAATCTGTAAGTTCTTGTGGCCAGGGGACCCACGCCCCTCCCCTCCAGGCAAAACAGACTGTTTTGTGGGTGGTTTCCCAAGGGAAGAGGGAGAACTGCAGTTGCGGAATGATTAACAAACTCAGACTGCTGCAAAAAACTCCAACCATAGATTAACTGAGAACAGACACTGGAGAATCTGGCAGAGAGGAGATAGGGATAGCAAAAACAGCAATAACAAAATAAAACAAAAACAAAAACAGGCTTTTGGAGTTGGGGGCGAACATAATACAGAGAAGGGCTGGGCTCAAGCAGAATCAGGCACATATGCAAACCCAGGGGGCCAGGGCCCTTCTCTGAAAAGCTGGTTTTTCTTTTTTGTTTGTTTGTTTTGTTTTGATTTGTTTTGTTTGCACCTCAATTGCTCTCCAACTCCTTGTCCTTTTGCATTTCAATAGGCCATCAGAACTGCAAGGACTGAATTAAAGCACTTTTCTTTAAATAGTCTATACTGAGCCTTTCTTTTTAAAATTATCTTTTTCTCAAAAATAACTATTCTAAGTAGCCCATTACAGAAAGCCTCAAAGACTTGCAATTTTGGACCAGGCAAGAGCAGAGCTAAGATAGCTCTGAGAGACAAAGCAACAAGTCTAGTGGGGGAGACAATTTGCTGAAGACCATAACTTCCCAAGAAAAGGGGGGCATGGTCCAGGTCCAGTGGCAGCCCCCCTTCAGGGAACTCAGACTCCAGGGGCTGGAATTCAGAAACCAGCTTCAGTCACCCACACCCTCAACAGGGTCAGGGTCACCAGGAGAACTAAAGGCTCCACACTTCCTCACACTGATGGAGGAGCTGCAGGCTGACAAGCACCACCTGCTGGACAGGATAGGATAAGCAGAGAATCTAAAGGCCTCACAGGAGGATCTCATTCTCAAGGAAACTCCATACTCTCCTCTTGAGACCTGGGGCCTCTCTGGACTGGGAAAACCTGACTGGAGTTGACCATATCTGAGGAGACCATTACAAAAAAGGCTAAATACAGGCAGGGCAAGAAAAAAAACAAGTGGTGAAAAACTCTGATCAACTAAACAGAATCTAAGTTAAGGGTCTAGAATAAGCTGAACTGAACACCAAAGGCTAGAGAACAAAGCCAGTCAATAAGAAAACTCTAGGTAAAAGAGTGAAAATGAGCTCCAGAATAAACTAATCAAGAAAGTTAAATGCCTACACAGCTTAAGATAACAAGCCATACTAGGAAACATGAAAATATGGACCAGCCAAAGGAACAAACTAATAGTTCAACTGAGATACAGGAGTTGAGGCAACTAATGCTATATCAATTCAATGAACCGAAGGAAGAGCAAACAAATCTTCTAAATCAATTCAAAAATCAAGTTAATGAACTGAGGGAAGATATAGCAAAAGAGATGAAGGATATAAGGAAGATACTGGACGAACATAAAGAAGAATTCATAAACTTGAAAAAACACATGGTAGAACTTATGGGAATGAAGGGCATAATGGAGGAGATGAAAAAGACAATGGAGGGATACAACAGTAGATTTGAACAGGCAGCAGAAAGGATTAGTGAATTGGAAGACAAGACATTTAAATTCATACACACAAAAGAACAGATGATGAAAAGAATGGAAAAATATAAGCAGGTTCTCAGGGAACTGAGTGACAACATGAAGCACATTAATATACATGTTATGGGTGTCCCAGAGGGAGAAGAGAGGGGAAAAGGGGCAGAAAGAATAATAGAAGAAATAATCACTAAAAATTTCCCAATTCTTATGAAAGACAGAAAATTGCAGATTCAAGAATTACAGTGTACCCCAAACAGAATAGATACCAATAGACATGCTCCAAGACACCTACTGATCAGATTATCCAATGTCAAAGACAAAGAGAGAATTCTGAAAGCAGCAAGAGAAAAGCAATCCATCACAAACAAGGGAAGCTCAATAAGACTATGTACAGATTTCTCTGCAGAAACCATGGAGGTGAGAAGAGAGTGATATGATATATTTAAGATACTGAAAGAGAAGAACTGTCAACCAAGAATTCTACATCCAGCAAAGCTGTCCTTCAAAAATGATGGAGAGGTCAAAACATTTTCAGACAAGCAGATACCGAGAGAGTTTGTGAATAAGAGACTGGCACTACAAGAAATACTAAAGGGAGTGCTACAGGCTGATAGGAAAAGACAGGAGAAAGAGGTTTGGAGAAGAGTGTAGAAATGAAGATTATCAGGAAGGGTAAAAGGAGAGAGAGGAAAAACTAAGGCATGACATATAAAATCCAAAAGATAAAATGGTAAAAGAAAGTACTGCCCTTACAGTAATAACACTAAATGTTAATGGATTAAATTCTCCAATAAAAAGATACAGATTCGCAGAATGGATCAATGTTATGGGAATGCTCAGAAATGATTATGTTTTGCAAATTTTCTTGGGTATGGTAGGAACATGTTGAAAGCAATGTATTTATTTTAGGTTATTTGTTTTTCTTATTCTTTGGTTTTTGTTAGGGTTTGCTAATTTTCTTGGGATACGGTAGGGACATTTTGGAAGCAATACAGTTATTTTAGGTTATTCACTTTTATTATTCCTTCATTTGGTTTTGTTTGAATTTTTTTAATTTTTTGATTAAGCAAAAAAAGCTACTGCATTAAAAATTACCTTCAATGTAATTATTTTAGGCTATTTAGTTTTTCATATGTCTTTGATTATGTTTTGTTAATTTTCTTGGAGTATGGAAGGAACAGGTTGGGAGCAAAGTAGTTATTTTAGGTTATTTGTTTTTCTTAATCTTTTGTGTTGTATGAAATGTGCTTCCTGTTGCTTGTTTTTAATTTTTTGATAAATAAAGTTAATAAATTAAAAAAAACTTCTTGTAAAACTCCAGTAATGAAAACAGCATGGTACTTGCAGAAGGGCAAATATATAGACTTATGAAATCAAATTAAGGTTCAGAAATAAACCCTAATGCTTTTGCCCAATTGAGCTTTAACAATGGTGCCAAGTCCACTCAGTTGGGAAAGAATAATCTCTTCAACAAATGGTGCTGGGACAGTTGGGTGGCCATATTCAGAAGAATGAAAGTGACCCCTTCTTCACACCATATATAAAAGTTACCTCAAAATGGACCAAAGTCCTAAACATAAAAATGAAAACTATAAAACTCCTAAACAAAACAGAATATCTTCAGGACCTTGTGTTAAGCAGTGGCTTCTTAGACTTTATACCAAAAGGGCAAGCAACAAAAGAAAAAATAGACAAATGTGACTTAATAAAAATTTAAAACTTTTTTTACATCAAAGGACTTTATCAAGAAAGCAAAAGAAACCTATGGAATGGGAGAAAATATTGGGAAACTATATACATGATAATGGTTCAATATCCAGAATATATGAAGAACTACAACTCAACAATGAAAGACACACAACTCATATTTTAAAATGAGTCAAAAACTTGAATAGACATATCTCCAAAGAAGATAAGCAAACAGCTAATAAGCACATGAAAAAATGGTCAATATCATTAGCCATTAGGGAAATTCAAATTAAAACCCCAATGAGATACAACCTCGTACCCATTTGGATGGCCATTATTAAAAAAAATAATAATAAGCGAACAGAAAATAACAAGTATTGATGAGGACATGGAGAAATAGGAACACTTGGGCATTGTTTGTGGGAATGTAAAATGGTGCAGCCACTGTGGAAAATGGTTTCATGTTTCTTCAAGAAAGTTAAGCATACGTCCAAAAGAGTTGAAAGCAGGGACTCAAACTGATAAACACACACTAATGTTCATAGCAGCAATATTCCCAAAAAACAACCCAAGTGTACACTAACAAATGAATAGATAAACAAAATGCAGTTTATACATAACATGGAAAATTATTCAGCCATAAAAAGAAACAAAGTTCTGATGCATGCTACAACATGGATGCAACTTGAAGACATAATGTTGAGTGAAATAAGCCAGACACAAAATGACAAATACTACCTGATCTCACGTATAGGAAATGAGCTGAATATAGAAATTAATAGAATTGGAAAGAAGAACACAGTTTACTGGGGGTCAGGTAGGGAGGAGAATGGAGAGGTAATGTTTAATTTGGGGTGATGGAAAAGTTTTGACAATGGATGATGATGATGGAGGCACAATTTGGGAATGTAATTAACACCACTGAATTGCATGTTTGAAAAGACTAAAAATGGAATTTTTTTGGTCGTATATAAATCACCACACACACACACACACACACACACACACACACACACACACACATTTTAACAATATATTAACAATATCTTAACAGTATCTTAACAATATATTAGGTCTTCCAATCTATAAGCATTTCTATTTATTTAGGTCTTCTTTAATTTTTTTCATCAATATCTTGTATTTTTCATTGTACAAGGCTTTCATCCCCTTGGCTAAATATATTCTTAAGTATTTTATTCTTTTTAATGCTATTTTAAGTAGAACTGCTTTCCTAATTCCCTTTTTGGGTTGTTCATTGCCAGTGCTTAGAAATACAACTGGTTTTTGCATGTTGATCTTGTATCTGAAAATTTGCTGAATTTTTTATTAACTATAGCAGTTTTTTTGTTTTTCTTTAGGATCATGCCATCTGTGGATGGAGGTATTTTTACTTCTTCCTTTCCAGTTTGGATGCCTTTTATGTCTTTTTATTCCCTAATAGGCCTAGATAGAACTTTCAGAACAATGTCCAATAAAAGTGGTGAGATCAGACATCTTTGCCTTGTTTCTGATGTTAGTGGGAAAGCTTTCAGTCTTTCACCATTAAGCATGATGTTACCTGTGAGTTTTTCATATATAACCTTTATCATGAAGTTCCCTAAAGTCCTAGTGCATTGAGTGTTTTATTATGAATGGATGTTGGATTTTATCAAAGACTTTTTCTTCAACCATTGAGATAATTGTGTTTTATTTTTCCTTCTGTCTATTAATATGGTATATCACATTGGTTGACTTTCATATGTTGAACCACCCTTGCATACTTGCAATAAATTCCCCTTGTTCATGATGCATAATCCTTTTAATATGCTGCTGCATTCAGTGTGAATGTATTTTTTTAAGAATTCTTGCATCTATATTTCATAAAGGAAATTAGTCAGCAGTTTTCTTTTCTTGTGATGTCTTTGGCATCAAGGTAATGCTGGCCTCATTGAGGGGGTTAAGAATTGTTTTCTTTTCTTCTATTTTGGGACAGTTTGAAAAGAATTGATATTAATTCTTCTATAAAGGTTTGGTAGCTGTTCTAGTTTGCTAATGCTGCCAGAATGCAAAACACCAGAAATGGATTGGCTTTTATAAAGGGGGTTTATTTGGTTACACAGTTACAGTCTTAAGGCCATAAAGTTTCCAAGGCAAGTCATCAACAATCAGGTACCTTCACTGGAGGATGGCCAATGGTATCCGGAAAACCTCTGTTATCTGGGAAGGCACATGGCTGGCATCTGCTCCAAGTTCTGGTTTCAAAATGGCTTTCTCCCAGGACCTTTCTCTCTAAGCTGAAGTTCCTCAAAAAATGTCACTCTTAGTTGCCCCTGGGGTGTTTGTCCTCTCTTAGCTTCTCTGGAGCAAGAGTCTGCTTTCAACAGCTGTATTCAAACTGTCTCTCATCTGCAGCTACTCTCTCAGTTCCTGTGCATTCTTCAAATTGTCCCTCTTGGCTGTTGCAAGCTTGCTTCTTCTGTCTGACCTTATATAGTGCTCCAGTAATTTAATTCAGACCCACCCTGTATGGGTGGGGCAACACCTCCATGGAAATTATCCAACTAAAGGTCTTGTCCACAGTTGATTGAATCACATCTCCATGGAAATACCCAAAGGTTGGATAATTCCAAAATCTAATCAACATTAATATGTCTGCCCACACAAAATTGCATCAAAGATAATGGCATTTTGGGGGACATAGTACATTGAACTGGCACAGTAGTATTTCCCAGGAAAGCATGTGGTCCTGGACTTTTCTTTGGTGGAAGATTTTTTATTACTTATTCTGTTTCTTTACTTGTTATAGCTCTATTCAGATTTTCTTTTTTCTTTTGGTGTCAGTTTTGGTAGTTTTTGTTTTTATAGGAATTACCGTATTTCAGAAGGGTTATCTAATTTGTTGGCATATGATTTTTCATGGTGTTCTCTTATAGTTTTTTTATTTCTGTAAGGTTGGTAGTAATGACCTCACTTTCATTCATGATGTTAGTATTTAGGTCTTTTTTTTTGGACTTATTTATTTATTTAGTGAAAGCTTTATCAATTCTGTTGATAATTTCAGAGAATTAACTTCTGAATTTTTTTACTCTATTGTTTTTCTATTTTATAATTTATCTCCACTCTAATCTTTATTATTTCCTTCCTTCTTCTTGCTTTGGTTTAGTTTGCTCTTCTTTTTCTAGTTCCATTAGGTATGGTTATTGATTTCAGAACTTCCTTTCTTTAAATAAAAGTAGGCCTTTATAGGTATAAATTTGCACTTGAACACTTGTGTTTCATCCCATAAATGTTGGTATGTTGTGTTTTCATTTTCACTAATGTCAAAGTGTTTTCTAAGTTCCCTTGTGATTTCTTCTTTGACCTATTGGTTGCTTAACAGTGTGTTGTTCAACTTCCATATATCTGCAAATTTTCCAGTTAGTCCCCTGTAATTAATTTATAGCTTCATTCCATTGTGGTCAGAGAAGATTTTTTGTATGGATTCAATCTTTGACAATTTATTGAGACTTGTTTTGTGGCCTAAAATATGGTCTATCCTAGAAAATGTTCCAGGTGAGCTTGAGAAGAATATGTATTCTGATCTTGTTGGGTAGGGTATTCTATATATGCCTGTTAGATTTAGTTGCTTTTTAGTGTTGTTCTAGTGTTCTGTTTCCTTATTTATCTTTTCTTTAGTTGCTCTATCCATTATTGAAAATGGGATGCTGAAAACTCCAACTATTAAGGTTGAATTATTTCTCACTTCATTTCTGTCCATGTTTGCTTCATATATTCTGGGGCTCTGCTGTCATGTGCTATTCCAGTTTGCTAAAGCTGCTGTTATGCAAAATATCAAAAAATAGATTGGCTTTATAAAGGGGATTTATTAGGCTACACATTTACAGTTCTAAGGTGATAAAAGCTTCCAAACTAAAGCTTCAACAACAGGATACCTTCACTGAAGACAGGCTGATGGTGTCTGGAATACCTCTGTCAGACGGGAAGGTACATGGCTTGTATCTGCTGGTCCTTTGCTCCTGGATTGTGTTTCAAAATGGCTTTCTACAAATTGTCTCTGGGCTTCTGTCTCTCTTAGTTTCTCTCAGGTATCTGCTTTGTTCTCCTGGGGTGTTTCTCTCTAAGCATCTGGGAGTCTCTCTTAGCTTCTCCAGGGCAAACTCTGGGCTTCATCTCTTAACTTAGCAACTCCAAATGTCCTTCTGTCTGCATCTCCCAGAATCTCCAACAATCTGTGTCTGTTTCAGCTCTTAGCTTCTTCCAGGGGCAAACTCTGGATTACATATTTTACCTTCTCTCCAAAGTGTCTCTCTCAGTTTCTCTGAGCTCCTTCTGTCCATGAACTGTCTTAGGTGACTCCAGTGGACTAATCACTGGATGAGTGGGGTCCCACCTCCATGGAAATGATCTAATCAAAAGACTAAATTTTTTTTGCATTAAAGAACATGGCTTTTTTGGGGGACATAATAGAGTCAAACCAGCACAGGTGCATATGATTATAATTGTTTTATCTCTTTGACAAATTACACTTTTATATTATATAATATCCTCCTTTTTCTTTTGTAAGAATTTTTGCCTTAAAGTCTATTTTGTCTGATATTGGTATAGCTCCTTAGCTCTCTGTATGGAATATCTTTTTTCATTCTTTCACTTTCAACATATTTGTGTCTTTGGACCAAATGTGAGTCTTTGTAGACAATATGTTTTAGGCTGAATTATGAACCCAAGAAAAAGACATGTTCTTAATATTAATCCCATTCCTTCATATATGAACCCATTTGCAAATTGGACCTTTTGAAAATGTTATTTTTAGTTAATGCATGACCAACTGAATCAGGAAGAGGGTTAACTTTATTATTTGAAGTCTTAGAAAAAGAAAGCTATTGGGAGTACCCAAAACCAGAAGTTAGAGGGAACCTGAGAGAAGGTAGAGGACATCATCATGTGACAGAAAAGCCAAGGCACCCAAGGCTTACTGGCCAACAAGTACACCACCAATCCTGGAAGTAAGCAAGCCTTCTAGCCTTTAAATTGTGAAACAATAGAATCCTGTTGTTAAGTCAAAGCCAATTTGTAGTATTTGTCATAGCAACTCAGGAAAACTAAGACACAATATCTAATTGATTCGTGTTATTTTTTCTGTTCTGACAATCTCTGCCTTTTAATTGGAGAGTTTAATCCATTTACATTTAATGTAATTACTGATAAAGAAGGACTTACTTCTGCCATATGTTGTTTTCTATATGTCATGTATCTTTTGTTCCTCAATTCCTCCATTTTTTCTTTCTTTTGTATTTAATTGATTTTTTCACAGTGTACCATTTGGATTATTTTCTCAATTCCTTTTGGGCATATTTTTTTTTTTCATACAATATCTCTCTTTTTGTGCCTGGCTTATTTTGCTCAGCATTATGTCTTTTTTTTTTTTTTTAATCTTCATTTTATTGAGATATATTCATATACCACGCAGTCATACAAAACAAATCGTACTTTCGATTGTTCACAGTACCATTACATAGTTGTACATTCATCACCCAAATCAATCCCTGACACCTTCATTAGCACACACACAAGAATAACAAGAATAATAATTACAGTGAAAAAGAGCAATTGGAGTAAAAAAGAACACTGGGTACCTTTGTCTGTTTGTTTCCTTCCCCTATTTTTCTACTCATCCATCCATAAACTAGACAAAGTGGAGTGTGGTCCTTATGGCTTTCCCAATCCCCTTGTCACCCCTCATAAGCTACATTTTTATACAACTGTCTTCGAGATTCATGGGTTCTGGGTTGTAGTTTGATAGTTTCAGGTATCCACCACCAGCTACCCCAATTCTTTAGAACCTAAAAAGGGTTGTCTAAAGTGTGCGTAAGAGTGCCCACCAGAGTGACCTCTTGGCTCCTTTTGGATTCTCTCTGCCACTGAAGCTTATTTCATTTCCTTTCACATCCCCCTTTTGGTCAAGAAGATGTTCTCCGTCCGACGATGCCAGGTCTACATTCCTCCCCGGGAGTCATATTCCACGTTGCCAGGGAGATTCACTCCCCTGGGTGTCTGATCCCACGTAGGGGGGAGGGCAGTGATTTCACCTTTCAAGTTGGCTTAGCTAGAGAGACAGGGCCACATCTGAGCAACAAAGAGGCATTCGGGAGGAGGCTCTTAGGCACAACCATAGGGAGGCCTAGCCTCTCCTTTGCAGCAACCGTCTTCCCAAGGGTAAAACCTGTGGTAGAGGGCTCAACCCATCAAACCACCAGTCCCCTATGTCTGTGGTCATGTTAGCAACCATGGAGGTGGGGTAGGCGAATACCCCTGCATTCTCCACAGGCTCCTCAAGGGGGCACTGCATCTTTTTTTTTCCTTGTTTTTCTTTCTTTTTTTTTTTTTTTTTTAACTTTCCCTTCTTTTTTAAATCAACTGTATGAAAAAAAAGTTAAAAAGAAAACAAACATACAATAAAAGAACATTTCAAAGAGACCATAACAAGGGAGTAAGAAAAAGACAACTAACCTAAGATAACTGCTTAACTTCCAACATGTTCCTACTTTACCCCAAGAAAGTTACCTAGTATAGCAACATTTCTGTGAACTTGCTCCTACTATATCCATCAGAAATTAACAGACCATAGTCATTCCTGGGCACCCCCAGAACGTTAAATAGCTTATCTGTTCTTCTTGGATTATTGTTCCCCCTTCCTTAATTGCTCTCTATTGCTAGTTCCCCTACATTCTACATTATAAGCCATTTGTTTTACATTTTTCAAAGTTCACATTAGTGGTAGCATATAATATTTCTCTTTTTGTGCCTGGCTTATTTCGCTTAGCATTATGTCTTCAAGGTTCATCCATGTTGTCATATGTTTCACGAGATCGTTCCTTCTTACTGCCGCATAGTTTTCCATCGTGTGTATATACCACATTTTATTTATCCACTCATCTGTTGAAGGACATTTGGGTTGTTTCCATCTCTTGGCAATTGTGAATAATGCTGCTATGAACATTGGCGTGCAGATATCTCTTCGTGTCACTGCTTTCCAATCTTCCGGGTATATACCGAGAAGTGCAATCGCTGGATCGAATGGTAACTCTATATCTAGTTTTCTAAGGAACTGCCAGACTGACTTCCAGAGTGGCTGAACCATTATACAGTCCCACCAACAGTGAATAAGAGTTCCAATTTCTCCACATCTCCTCCAGCATTTGTAGTTTCCTGTTTGTTTAATGGCAGCCATTCTAATCGGTGTTAGATGGTATCTCATTGTGGTCTTAATTTGCATCTCTCTAATAGCTAGTGAAGCTGAACATTTTTTCATGTGTTTCTTGGCCATTTGTATTTCCTCTTCAGAGAACTGTCTTTTCATATCTTTTGCCCATTTTATAATTGGGCCGACTGTACTATTGTCATTGAGTTGTAGGATTTCTTTGTATATGCAAGATATCAGTCTTTTGTCAGATACATGGTTTCCAAAAAGTTTTTCCCATTGAGTTGGCTGCCTCTTTACCTTTCTGAGAAATTCCTTTGAGGTGCAGAAACTTCTAAGCTTGAGGAGTTCCCATTGATCTATTTTCTCTTTTGTTGCTTGTGCTTTGGGTGTAAAGTCTAGGAAGTGGCCGCCTAATACAAGGTCTTGAAGATGTTTTCCTACATTATCTTCTAGGAGTTTTATGGTACTTTCTTTTATATTGAGATCTTTGGTCCATTTTGAGTTAATTTTTGTGTAGGGGGTGAGGTAGGGGTCCTCTTTCATTCTTTTGGATATGGATATCCAACTCTCCCAGCCCCATTTGTTGAAAAGACCATTATGACTCAGTTCAGTGACTTTGGGGGCCTTATCAAAGATCAGTCGACCATAGATCTGAGGGTCTATCTCCGAATTCTCAATTCGATTCCATTGATCTATATGTCTATCTTTGTTCCAGTACCATGCTGTTTTGGCAACTGTGGCTTTATAATAAGCTTCAAAGTCAGGGAGTGTAAGTCCTCCCACTTCATTTTTCTTTTTTAGAGTGTCTTTAGCAATTCGAGGCATCTTCCCTTTCCAAATAAATTTGATAACTAGCTTTTCCAAGTCTGCAAAGTAGGTTGTTGGAATTTTGATTGGGATTGCATTGAATCTGTAGATGAGTTTGGGTAGAATTGACATCTTAATGACATTTAGTCTTCCTATCCATGAACATGGAATATTTTTCCATCTTTTAAGGTCCCCTTCTATTTCTTTTAGTAGAGTTATGTAGTTTTCTTTGTATAGGTCTTTTAAATCTTTGGTTAAGTTTATTCCTAGGTACTTGATTTTTTTAGTTGCTATTGAAAATGGTATCTTTTTCTTGAGTGTCTCTTTGGTTTGTTCATTTCTAGCATATAGAAACATTACTGACTTATGTGCATTAACCTTGTATCCTGCTACTTTGCTAAATTTGTTTATTAGCTCTAGTAGCTGTATCGTCGATTTCTCAGGGTTTTCTAGATATAAGATCATATCATCTGCAAACAATGACAGTTTTACTTCTTCTTTTCCAATTTGGATGCCTTTTATTTCTTTGTCTTGCTGGATTGCCCTGGCTAGCACTTCCAGCACAATGTTGAATAACAGTGGTGACAGCGGGCATCCTTGTCTTGTTCCTGATCTTAGAGGGAAGGCTTTCAGTCTCTCACCATTGAGTACTATACTGGCTGTGGGTTTTTCATATATGCTCTTTATCATGTTAAGGAAGTTTCCTTCAATTCCTACCTTTTGAAGTGTTTTTATCAAAAACGGATGTTGGATTTTGTCAAATGCTTTTTCAGCATCTATTGAGATGATCAATTGATTTTTCCCTTTTGACTTGTTAATGTGTTGTAATACATTGATTGATTTTCTTATGTTGAACCATGCTTGCATGCCTGGAATAAACCCCACTTGGTCATGGTGTATGATTTTTTTAATGTGTCTTTGGATTCGATTTGCAAGTATTTTGTTGAGGATTTTTGCATCTATATTCATTAGGGAGATTGGCCGGTAGTTTTCCTTTTTTGTAACATCTTTGCCTGGTTTTGGTATTAGATTGATGTTAGCTTCATAGAATGAGTTAGGTAGTGTTCCATTTTCTTCAATGTTTTGAAAGAGTTTGAGTAAGATTGGTGTCAGTTCTTTCTGGAAAGTTTGGTAGAATTCCCCTGTGAAGCCATCTGGCCCTGGGCATTTATTTGTGGGAAGATTTTTGATGACTGATTGGATCTCTTTGCTTGTGATGGGTTGGTTGAGGTCTTCTATTTCTTCTCTGGTCAGTCTAGGTTGTTCATATGTTTCCAGGAAATTGTCCATTTCCTCTACATTCTCCAGTTTGTTGCCATACAGTTGTTCATAATATCCTCTTATAATTTTTTTAATTTCTTCAGGATCTGCAGTTACGTCACCTTTTTCATTCATTATTTTGTTTATATGGGTCTTCTCTCTTTTTGATTTTGTCAGTCTAGCGAGGGGCTTGTCAATCTTGTTGATCTTCTCAAAGAACCAACTTTTGGTGATATTTATCCTCTCTATTGTTTTTTTGTTCTCTATGTCATTTATTTCTACTTTAATCCTTGTGATTTCTTTTCTTCTACTTGGTTTAGGATTGGTTTGCTGTTCATTTTCTAGCTTCTTCAGTTGATCCATTAGTTCTTTGATTTTGGCTCTTTCTTCCTTTTTAATATATGCGTTTAGTGCTATAAATTTCCCCCTTAGCACTGCTTTTGCTGCATCCCATAGGTTTTGGTATGTTGTGTTGTCATTTTCATTCGTCTCTATATATTTAGCAATTTCTCTTGCTATTTCTTCTTTAACCCACTGATTGTTTAGGAGTGTGTTGTTTAACCTCCAGGTATTTGTGAATTTTCTAAGTCTCTGATGGTTATTGACTTCTAATTGTATTCCATTGTGGTCAGAGAATGTGCTTTGAATAATTTCAATCTTTTTAAATTTATTGAGGCTTGTTTTATGTCCCAGCATATGATCTATTCTGGAGAAAGTTCCATGAGCACTAGAGAAGTATGTGTATCCTGGTGATTTGGGATGTAATGTCCTGTATATGTCTGTTAAATCTAATTCATTTATCAGATTGTTTAGGTTTTCAATTTCCTTATTGGTCTTCTGTCTGGTTGATCTATCTATAGGAGAGAGTGATGTGTTGAAGTCTCCCACAATTATTGTGGAAACATCAATTGCTTCCTTTAGTTTTGCCAGTGTTTCTCTCATGTATTTTGTGGCACCTTGGTTGGGTGCATAGACATTTACGATTGTTATTTCTTCTTGCTGAATTGCCCCTTTTATTAGTACGTAGTGGCCTTCTTTGTCTCTCAAAACATCCCTGCATTTGAAGTCTATTTTATCTGAGATTAATATTGCTACACCTGCTTTCTTTTGGCTGTAGCTTGCATGAAATATTTTTTTCCATCCGTTCACTTTCAGTTTCTTTGTGTCCCTGTGTCTAAGATGGGTCTCTTGTATGCAACATATTGATGGTTCATTTTTTTTGATCCATTCTGCGAATCTATATCTTTTAATTGGGGAGTTTAATCCATTTACATTCAACGTTATAACCGTGAAGGCATTTCTTGAATCAGCCATCTTATCCTTTGGTTTATGTTTGTCATATTTTTCCCCTCTGTCTATTAATATCCTTTATTGTACCCATACCGAATCTCTTTAGTATTGAACCTTTCTCCAAGTCTCTCTGTCCTTTCTTTGTTTCTCTGTCTGTAGGGCTCCCTTTAGTATCTCCAGTAGGGCAGGTCTCTTGTTAGCAAATTCTCTCAGCATTTGTCTGTCTGTGAAAAATTTAAGCTCTCCCTCAAATTTGAAGGAGAGCTTTGCTGGATAAAGTATTCTTGGCTGGAAATTTTTCTCACTCAGAATTTTAAATATATCGTGCCACTGCCTTCTTGCCTCCATGGTGGCTGCTGAGTAGTCACTACTTAGTCTTATGCTGTTTCCTTTGTATGTGGTGAATTGCTTTTCTCTTGCTGCTTTCAGAACTTGCTCCTTCTCTTCTGTGTTTGATAGTGTGATCACTATATGTCTCGGAGTGAGTTTATTTGGATTTATTCTATTTGGAGTTCACTGAGCATTTATGATTTGTGTATTTATGTTGTTTAGAAGATTTGGGAAGTTTTCCCCAACAATTTCTTTGAATACTCTTCCTAGACCTTTACCCTTTTCTTCCCCTTCTGGGACACCAATGAGTCTTATATTTGGATGTTTCATATTATCTATCATACCCCTGAGGTCCATTTCGATTTTTTCAATTTTTTTCCCCATTCTTTCTTTTATGCTTTCATTTTCCATTCTGTCATCTTCAAGGTCACTGATTCGTTGTTCAACTTCCTCTAGTCTTGTACTATGAGTGTCCAGAATCTTTTTAATTTGGTCAACAGTTTCTTTAATTTCCATAAGATCATCCATTTTTTTATTTATTCTTGCAATGTCTTCTTTATGCTCTTCTAGGGTCTTCTTGATTTCCTTTATCTCCCGTACTATGGTCTCATTGTTCATCTTTAGTTCTTTGAGTAGCTGCTCTAGGTGCTGTGTCTCTTCTGGTCTTTTGATTTGGGTGCTTGGGCTTGGGTTATCCATATCGTCTGGTTTTTTCATATGCTTTATAATTTTCTGTTGTTTTTGGCCTCGTGGCATTTGCTGAACTTGATAGGGTTCTTTTAGGATTTGTAGACCAATTGAAGTCCTTATCTCTAATTTATCAGATCTACAGCTTCGTGGAGTACACTTTCTCTAACTAACCAGCAGGTGGCGTCCACGAGCCACCTGTTCTCCACAAGCGAGTTCTCCCCTGCTTAGCCTTTTTGGTGAGTGGGGGAGTGAGTCTTGTGGGGTCCAATTGGTGTACCAAGCTTGCGTGTGTAGTTGGTGTTGCCTGCCCTGTATATGGGGCGTGTTTCTGGGCAGTCAGGGAGGGGGGGTGGCTCTAACAATCAAATCTCCCTGGTGATCCTAGAGTTTTAAAGCTGCTGCAATAGTCTAATCCTTCAGTTCAGTCCTGCCACAGTTTGTCTCTGCCACTGACCCACAAGTCCTTGGTATTGGCGTATGGCTCCTGAGACTTGCAAGTGGACCCCTCTTCCAGGCCGTGCACCCCGGGTCCTCTGTTGAGGGATGACTGTGCTATGTCACAGGTAAGTGCCATCCCCCCAGGGCAGTTCTGGGCTGCTGGGCTGTGTAGGGAGGCTCCCAGTCTGCTGAAATGATGGCTGAATGGGGCTTTGTTAATTCACACTGCTCTACCTTCCCAACTCTGGGACAATCAGCTGAGGTTGCAGGGAAGGCTAATGTCCACGCCCAGTTTTGTGGTGTGTGCCTGTTATTTGAAGTACTTCCGTCACACTGGGTTGTCTGGGGCAGTTCTGGGCTATGGGGCTGGCAATGGGCAGGAGTGTTTCCTGTCCACCAGGATGATGGCTGTGGGCGGACACCCCCCTTTTCTTGGGAAGTTGTGGTGTTTAGTGAATTTTCTCAGCCACTGGATTATTGCGTTTTGTCTCAGAGCTCTCCTAGTTCTGCTCTTGACTTGACCTGCCCAAATAGTAAGTCTTTGAAGCTTTCTGTATTGGGCTTCTTAGAGTAATTGTTTTAGAAAAAGAAAAAAGGATTAAAAAAAGAAAAAAAAAAAAACCAAAAAAAAAAAACGGGCCCTCCTCAGAGATCTAATGGGTTATTGAAATGCTAAGAGACAAAGCAACCAGGGCCATTAAGGAAAGGTCCACAGGGCAGAGAGATCAGCTTTTCTTCGTGATTTGCATATGCGCCTCAAGGCCTGAGCTCCGCCCTTCCCCTCTCTGTGTTCACCAGAACTCCAAAAATCCTCTGCTTTTATTTTGGAGTTTTTCGTGTTGTTTTTTTTTTTCTATGCCTGTCTTCTCTCTGCTGGGCTGGCTGCTCTCAGATTCTCTGGTGTCTGGTCTCAGTCTATCTATGGTTGGAGTTTGGATCAGTAGAATGAGTTTCCGATAAGGGCTGCCACTTCAGTTCTCCCTTCTCCTTCCCAGAGCTGACAGCCCCTCCTCCCCCGGGACTGAGCCTGGCAGGGAGGGGCGCGGGTCCCCTGGCCGCAAAAACTTACAGATTTCGCTGATCTCAGCAGTTCCACGTTTTCATGAGTGTTGTATGAAGTATGCCCAAAGTCAGATTGCTCTGTGGTGTCCAATCCACGCAGTTCCTGGCTTTCTACCTACTTTCCTGGAGGAGTAACTAAAACATACAGCTCACCAGTCTGCCGTCTTGCCCCGCCTCCTGGGCATATTTTAAAGATATTTTCTTAGTGGTTGACTTGAGGATTAGAACTAACATTTTAATTTATAACATTCTAGTTTGAGTTAATACCAGTTTAGTTTCAATAATATACAAACTTTACTTCTATATACCTTCATTCCCCTACACCTTTATGGTGCTATTATCACAAATTACATCTTTATATGTGATGTGACCATCAACATAGATTTACAATTATTGTTTATGTACTTGTCTTTTAAATCATATAGGAAAGAAAGGGGACCAGAAACAAACCAAAAGAACATTGATACTGGCTGTTATATTTACCTCTTCATTTCCATTTACCAGTGTTCTTTCTTTCTTTCAGTGAACTCCAGGTACTGTCTAATGTCCTTTATTTCAACCTGAAGGACTGCCATTAGCGATTCTTATAAGACAGGTCTACTAGCTATGAACTCCCTCAGCTTTTGTTTATCTGAGAATGCTCTTTCATTTTATTTAAAAACATTTATATTCACTCACCATACAATCCATCCAAAGTGTACAATCAATGTATCTTAGTGTAATCACAGAGCTATGCTTTCATCACCACAATAAATGTTAGAACATTTTCACAGCTCCTAAGAGAAAATCCCATGCCAGTTACATATCCCTATTATTGACACTTAGCATTGGTGTGGTACCTTTGTTACAATTGATGGAAAAACATTATCTATAGTCCATACTTTGCATTAGGTACATTTTCCCCATATACCACCATATTATTAATACCTTTTACTTGTGACATACATTTGTTCTAATTCATGGAAGAGCATTCTTATATTTGTATTATTAACCACCTTCATCATCCACAACAGTGTTCACTATGTTATACAGTCCCTTGTTTCATCCTCCAGCTTTCTTTCCAGTGACCCCAAGCTTCCCCTTTCAACTACAATCACAAGGCAAGATTCAGTGTTGTTGTTTACACACATGATGATGTTCTGCTCTCACCTCTATCCATTTTCACATATTTACAATGAAAGTTATTTTAAAATTCTGTACATATTAAGCATAAGTTCCCCACTCTATCTTCATTCTATATTCTGGTAAGCTATATTCTAGATATTAACCCCATGAGTTTGTTCATTATATTTGGTTCATATTTTTGAGATCATAGCATATTTGTACTTTTGCGTTAGGCTTATTTCACTCAACATAATGTCCTCAAGGTTCAATCAAGTTGTTGCATGCATTAAGACTTCATTCCTTCTTACAAATGAATGATATTCCATCATATGTATATACCCCAATTTGTTTATTCATTTATCAGTTGATGGACACTTGGGTTGCTTCCATCTTTTGGCAATTATGATAATGCCGCTATGAACATTAGTGTTCAAGTGTCTGTTCACATCCCTGCTTTCAGGTCTTCTGGGTATATGCCTAGTAACAGTATTTCAAGATCGCATAGCAGTTCTAAGATTCCTGAGGAACTGCCAAACTGTCATCCCCAGCGGCTGTACCATTTTACATTCCCATCAGCAGTGAATAAGTGTTCCAATTTCTCCACATCTTCTCCAACACTTCTACCTTTCTATTTGTTTAATAGTGGCCATTCTACAGGTGTGAAATTATATCTCTTGTGGTTCTGATTTGCATTTCCTTAATAGCTAGTGAAGCTGAGCATATTTTCATCTGCTTTTTAGCCATTTGTATTTTCTCTTTAGAAAAAATGTCTCTTCATGTCTTTTGTCCATTTTAAAATTGGGTTGTTTATTTTTGAGTGGCAGGGTTTCTTTACATATTTTGGATATCAAATGATTATTTGGTATGTGGTCTCCAAATATTTTCTCCCATTGAGTAAGCTGCCTTTTCATCTTCTTAACAAAGTCCTTTAAAGCACAAAAATATTTAATTTTGAGGAGTTTCCATTTGTCTATTTTTCTTTTGTTGCTTGTGCTTTGGGTATAAGGTCTAAGAAACCAAAGCCTACCACAAAATATTGAAGACATTTCCCTACATTTTCTTCTAGGAGTTTTCTGATCCTGATCTTTGATCCACTTTGAGTTAATTTTTCAGTAGTCTGTGAGATAGGGAAACTCATTCATTCTTTTGGATATCAATATCCAGTTTTCCCAACACCATTTCTTGAAGAGACTATTCTGTCCCAGTTGAGTGGACTTGGCAGCCTTGTCACAAATCGATTAACCATAGATCTGAGGGTCTATTTCTGAATTCTCAATTCAATTTCATTGATTGAAATGTATATCTTTATGCCAGTACCATGCTATTTTGACCACTGTAGCTTTGTAATATGCTTCAAAGTCAGGAAGTGTGAGTCCTCCAACTTCATTCTTCTTTTTCAAGGTGTTTTTTGCTATTTGGGGACCCTTACCAACCAAAAATATTTGACAATTGGCTTTTCCATTTCTGCAAAGTGAATTGTTGGAATTTTGATTGGGATTGTGTTGAATCTATAAATGAATTTGAATATAATTGACATCTTAAAGATATCCAGTTGTCAAATCTATGAACACAGAATGTCCACCCATTTATTTAGGTCTTCTTTGATTTTTTAAGCAATATTTTGTAGTTTTCTGTGTATAGGTCTTTAAGGTCCTTGGTTAAATTTATTCCTAGGTATTTTATTCTTTTAGTTGCTATTGTAAAGGTATTTTTTTTCTTGCTTTCCTTCTCATATCACTCAGTACTAATGTATAGAAACACTACTGATTTTCTGCATGTTGGTCTTGTATCGACATTTTGCCAAACTCATCGATAAGCTCTAGCAGCTTTGTGGTAGATGTTTTGGGACTTTCTAAATATTGGATCATGTCTGCAAATACTGAAAGTTTTACTTTTTCCTTTCCAATTTGTATGTCTTTTATTTATTTTTCTTGTCTTATTGCTCTAGCTAGAAATACTAGCACAATGTTGAATAACAGTGCTGACCATGGGCATCCTTGTTTTGCTCTGGAACTTAGAGGGAAAGCTCTCAGTCTCTCACCATTGACTATGATGTTAGCTGTGGTTCTTTCATATATACCCTTTGTCATGTTGAGAAAGTTTCCTTTCTTTCCTATATTTTGAATGCTTTTTATTAGGAAAGGATGCTGAATTTTGCCAAATGTCATTTCTGCATTGATCAAGGTGATTATGTGATTTTTCTCCTTCAATTTGTTAATTGTATTACATTAAATGAATGTCTTGTGTTGCATCACCCTTGAATACCTGGAATAAAACCCACTTGATCATGGTATATGATTCTTTTAATGGGCAGTTGGACATGATTTACAAGTATTTTGTTCAGGATTTTGCATCTATATTTATTAGAGAGTTTGGTCTATAATTTTATTTTCTTGTACTTTCTTTGTCTGGCTTCGGTATTAGGGATATGTTGACTTCATAGAATGAGTTAGGTAGCATTCCCTCCTTTTCAATTTTTTCAAAGACTTTAAGCAGTCTTGGCATTAATTCTTCATGAAATGATTGATAAAATTCACCTTTGAAACCCTCTGGTCCTGGAGTTTTCTTGGTTGAGAGGTTTTTGATGACTGATTCAATCTCTTTACTTGTGATTGATTTGTTGAGATCTATTTCTTCTCAAGTCACTGTAGGTTGTTCATATGTTTCTAGGAAATTGTCCATTTCATCTAAGATTTCTAATTTGTTGCCATACTGTTTTTCATAGTATGCTGTTATGATTTTTTATTTATTTCAATAGGGTCAGTGGTAATGACCCCCCATTTCTGATTTTATTTATTTGCATCACTCTTTTTTCTTTGTTAGTGTAGCTAAGGGTTGATCAATCTCATTGATACTCTCAGAGAACCAATTTTTAATTTTATTGATTCTATTGTTTTTTCTTGTTCTCAATTTCATTTATTTCTGCTCTAAACTTTGTTATTTCTTCCCTTCTGCTTGCTTTGCTGTTATTTCTCTAGTTTCTTCAGGTGTTCAGTTGGGTCTTTGATTTTAGCTCTTTCTTCCTTTTTAATGTAGCATTGAAGGCTATGAATTTCCTTCTCAGCCCTGCCTTCACTGCATCCCATGAGTTCTGATATGTTGTGTCTCATTTTCATTCATCTCAAGATATTTACTGGTTTCTCTTGCAATTTTTTTCTTTGACCCTGATTGTTTAAGAGTGTGCTATTTAACACAACTATATGATGATATATGATGATATCTGAACAATTGATTGTACACTTTGGATGATTTATAAAGATATCTCAATAAAATTGCATTTTAAAAAAGTATTGTTTAAACTCCATATATTTTTAAATTTTCCAGTTTTCCACTTACTGATTTCCAGCTTCATCCATCATGATCAGAAATTGGCTTCATATAATTTCAATCTCTTTCAATCACACTTGTTTTGTGACCCAACATGTGCTCTATCCTGGAGAATGATCCATGAGTACTTAGTAAGAATGTATATCCTGCTGGTTTTGGGTGCAATAGTCTATATATGTCTGTTAGTTCTAGTTCATTTATAATGTTTAGGTTCTATCTTTACTTACTGATCCTCTGTTTAGATGTTGTATCTATTGTTCAATCTACTGAACTCTCCAACTATTATTTTCTATTTCTCCCTTCAGTTTTGCCAGTGTTTGCCTCATGCACTTTGGGGCCCCTGTGTTAGGTGCATAGATATTCATGATTGCTATTTTCTCTAGGAAAATTGCCCCTTTTTTTGTTTTTTTAATCTTCATTTTATTGAGATATATTCACATACCATGCAGTCATACAAAACAAATCGTACTTTCGATTGTTTACAGTACCATTACATAGTTGTACATTCATCACCTAAATCAATCTCTGACATCTTCATTGGCACACACACAAAAATAACAAGAATAATAATTAGAGTGAAAAAGAGCAGTTGAAGTAAAAAAGAACACTGGGTATCTTTGTCTGATTGTCTCCTTCCCCTATTTTTCTACTCATCCATCCATAAACTAGACAAAGTGGAGTGTGGTCCTTATGGCTTTCCCAATCCCATTGTCACCCCTCATAAGCTACATTTTTATACAACTGTCTTCGAGATTCATGGGTTCTGGGTTGTAGTTTGATAGTTTCAGGTATCCACCACCAGCTACCCCAATTCTTTAGAACCTAAAAAGGGTTGTCTAAAGTGTGCATAAGAGTGCCCACCAGAGTGACCTCTCGGCTCCTTTTGGAATCTCTCTGCCACTGAAGCTTATTTCATTTCCTTTCACATTCCCCTTTTGGTCAAGAAGATGTTCTCCGTCCCACGATTCCGGGTCTACATTCCTCCCCGGGAGTCATATTCCACGTTGCCAGGGAGATTCACTCCCCTGGGTGTCTGATCCCACGTAGGGGGGAGGGCAGTGATTTCACCTTCCAAGTTTTGCCCCTTTTGTTAATATATAATTTCCTTCTTTGTCTCTTATAAAATTTTTGTATTTAAAGTCTATTTTTTCTGATATTAGTACAGCTACCCTTCCTCTTTTTTGGTTATGCTTCTGTGGAATATTTTTCTGGACTTCTACTTTCAACCTATTTGTGATCTTGGGTCTAAAATTAGTCTCTTTTATACAGTATATAGATGGATCATATTCTGTTATCCATCCTGCCCAACTGTGTCTTTGATTGGTGGGTTTAATCCATTAACATTCAATGTAATTACTATAAAGGCAATACTTACTTCAACCATTTTATCTTTCGGCTTTTATTTGTCAGGTCTTATTTTTTTCTCTCTTTTCATCCTTTCATTTACCCTTACTGATAATCTTCATTTCTACACTCTCCTACAAGCCTCTGCCTCCTGTCTTTTCTTTTCAGCCAGCACAACTCGTTTTAGTATGTCTTGTAGGGCAGGTCTCTTGTTAACAAACTCTCTCAGCTGCTGATTATCTGTGAATATTTTAAACTCCCTCTCATTTTTGATGGACAGTTTTGCCAGATAAAGAATTCTTGGATTGTAGTTTTTCTCTTTCAGTATCTTTAACATCTACCACTGCCTCCTTGCCCCCATGGTTACTGATGAGAAATCAACACAATCTTATGGCTTATCTGTGATGAATTGCTTTTCTCTTGCTGCTTTCTGAATTCTCTCTTTATCTTTGGCATTTCACAGCCTGATTAGTATCTTCTTGGTGTGGGTCTATCAGGATTTATTCTGTTTGGAGCATGTTCTGCTTTTTGGATAAGTATACTCAAATCTTTGATAAGAGTTGGGAAATTTTTGACCATTATGTCCTTAAATTATCTTTCTGCCCCTTTTCCCTCCTCCTCTTCTTCTGAGACACCCATGATGCACATGTTTGTGTACTTCATGCTGTTATTCAATTCCCTGAGAATGTTTTCAATTTTTCCCATTCTCTTCTCTCTCTGTTCTTCTCTCTATAAGATTTTGATGTTCTGTCTTCTAATTCAGTGATACTTTTTTCTGCCTGTTCAAATCTTCTGTTATATGTCCCTAGTGTATTTTTAATCTCACTTATTGTGCCTTTCATTCCCAAAAGATCTGTTGCTTTTCTTCACAAGCTTTCAAAGTCTACTCTATGGTCACTCAAAGCCTACTTTTATCCTTTGTCTCTTTAGCCATATTTTCCTTCATCTCCTTGAGCTGACCTAGGAGATTGGTTTGAACATTTTTATTTAGTTTTTCCCAATTCTGTATCTCCTCTAACTTTTAAATTTGTCCCTTTGACTGGGCTATATCTTCTTGTTTCCTGGTGTGGCTTGTAATTTTTTGTTGATATCTGGGCATCTGATTATTTTGATGGGTTTATTCTGAAGGTCAAATTCTCTCTCTTATCTAGGATTGTTACTGATTGGGTTTGTGTTAAGGTTCTTCTTTGACAGTTGGTTCATCAGTATTTCCCTGCCTAAACAGGGTCAGATATCCATGCAGTGGTGAAGACCAGATCAAAATGGCCCTGTGGAGAGAGTCAGAAAAGACTCCAAAAGGTCTTTTATTTCTTCAGCTCCCCAAGGCTGCACTTTTCTGGCCTGCCCAACATATGCAGTCTTCACCAAAATGCCTTTTTAATTTTTCCCAAAAGTATACTTTCCTGAGCTTCTTGGAAGATGGCACTCTTCTACAACCTATTCCCCACAGCCCTAAGAAGACAGGGTAATTCTTTTTTTTTTAAAATACAGTTTTATTGAGATATATTCACACATCCTACAGTCATCCACAGCGTACAATCAATTATTTACAGCACCATCTTACTGTTGTGAATTCATCACCAGAATCAATTTTTGAACCTTTTCCTTACTCCAAAATAGAAATAAAAGCAAAAAAGAATGTCCCAAATTTTCCATCCCTCCCATCCCACCCTATTCTTCAACTAATTTTTTTGTCCTTTTTTCCACTTATCTATCCATACACTGGATAAAGGGAGTGTGAGCCACAATGTTCTCACAATCACGCAGTCACACTGTGCAAGCTACATAGTTATACAATCATCTTCAAGAATCAAGGTTACTGGGTTGCCATTCAGCAGCTCCAGGTATTTCCCTCTAGTCATTCCAACACATTAAAAACCAAAAATGATATCTGTGTTGTGCATAAGAACACCCTCCAGAGTGACCTCTCGACTTCAACTGAAATCTCTCAGCCACCGAAGCCATATTTTGTTTCATCTTGTTTCCCCCTCTTAGTCAAGAGGATTTTCTCAATCTCACAGTGCTGGGCCCTGGCTCATCCCCAGTAGTCTGTTCCTGCTTTGCTAGGGGGATTCACACCCCTGGGAGTCATGTCGCATGTAGGGGGAAGGGTAGCGAGTTCACCTGCCGAGTGGGCTTAGAGAGAGGGGAGGCCACATCTGAGCAACAAAGAGGCTCTCTGGGGGAGACCCTTAGGCACAATTATAAGTAGACTTGAGAAGGCAGGGTAATTTAAGCCCTTTGCCAGCTGCACCTCTGATGCATGGGCAGAATGTTGTGATGGTGCCTGCTAGGGACAGGCTAGAACAATGGGATCCAAACTTGCCACCAATTGCTGGCTCAATACTGTGCCATGTCCCCCTCTGTTCTTGGGCACAGGACCCCTATGACCCTCCCAGTCTACAGGAGCTCACTAGGCAGGGTTTCAGCTGCTTTTCTCAAGGGTGGGGAATGAGCACCAGGAGCTGTGGTCAGGATTACTCACAGTCTCTCACTGCAGTTTCTCAGTCTCTTCATCCTGCATCCCCCTGGATGCTGCATCAAACTCCCCCTGGTCTCTGAAGCCTCAGAAGAGTTGATTTGGACAGTTCTGCCTGTCTGCTCCCTGCTTTTGGCAGAGGAGTAAGCCCTGCAGTTCCCTCCCTATTCCACCATTTTCCCAGAAGTTTCTCCTTCATTGTTGAAGTACAGTTTTGCCAGGCATACAATTCTTGATTGACAGTTTTATCTTTCAGCACTTTAAATATGTAATCCAATTGCCTCTGACCTCCCTGGGTCTGATTAGAAATTGGCTGTTAATCTTATTGAGAATTACTTGTATATAGTGCATCACTTATCTCTTTCTGTTTTCAAGATTTTCTCTTTGCCTTTGTCTTTGACAATTTGATTATAATGTGTTTCAGTTTGGATCTCTTTCAGTTTATCCTATGTGACATTCTTGGCTGCATAGAATCATGTCTTTCATCAAACTTGGAAGTTTGAGTTATCACTTATTTAATAGTCTTTCTGTCCCTTTTTTTCACTTTTCTCCTTCAGGGTCTCCCATTTTGTCCACTTGATGGGGCACCATAGATCTCTTAGGCTCTGTTCTTTTTCCTTCATTCTTTTTTTCTTTCTTTTCTTGGATTATTTCAACTGGCCTATATTCAAATTCCCTGATTCTTTCCTTTGCCAGCTCAAGTCTGCTGTTGGACTTGTCTAGTGATTTTTTCATTTCAGTTATTGTACTTTTCAATGCAAGAATTCCTATTTGGTTTCTTTTTTTTTTTTTTTTTTTTTTTTACAATTTCTCTCCCTTTATTGATATTCTCTATTTTGTGAGACATGGTTACCATGGTTTCCTTTAGTTCCTTATACATGATTTCCTTTAACTCTTTGAGTATGTTTAAAATAGTTGATTTAAAGTCTTTAATAATTTCAATGTCTGATCTTCCCCAGGGACCATTTCTATTCATTTATTTATTTCCTGTGTATGGTCAGTACTTATTGGTTTCTTTGCATGCCTCATAATTTCTTTTTTGAAAACTGGACATTTTGATTGTTATAATGCAGCATCTCTGTACATCACATTCTCCCCTTCCCTGAGTTTCTGTTGCTTCTTGTTGTTATTGTGGCTGTTTGTTTAATGACTTCCATGAAGTAGTTTTTTAAGTATGTAATTCTTTGTATTCTTTTTTGTGTGTGGCCACCAAAAGCTCTGTTCCACTGGATTAGTCATCAGCTAGTGATTTAACAGAGATTTTTCTAAATGCTGGAGTCAACAACAACAAAAAATGCTCCTAGTCTTTGTTGTTGGGCTCTTTGCATTGGGGTATGCCTTCAACACTTAGCCAGGCAGTTGATAACTCTGCTTTAGCCTTCACTTTCTTCTTGCAAAAAGCCAGAAGGTCAGCCAGGCATGGAATCGTAGGGCCTGCTCAGGTGTTTTCTGATCATGCACCCAGCCCTCGGCATGCATGTAGCCTTCTTGTATCCCAGGAATATGTGGTAGCTTTTCAAAGTCCTTATTCTCCAAAGTGTCTCATTCCTCAACCTTTCCTCCCCAGCTTTTTGTTTTGTCTACTATTTGCCCCAACTGTTATCCCTTACCCCACATGACAGTGGCTAATACATTTGCCTTTAAATGTTTTCAACATATGACCCAGGTATCTGCCCCAGCCTTGGGAGAGTTCTGAGTTAGGCAAAGTAGAGGGAAGCCCTTTGAGCTGGTCTTTAGGAAGCCACCAGACAGGTCAAAACGACAACCACAATTCTTTGAGAACCATGTCCATTCTGCTTCTTCAGTATTAGGAAACTTTTCTGGGAATGGATGCTATTGTCTTGAAGGCCACCACTGAGCTGGGGTGCATGGATGAGGCCAAGATAAGTTAAAGTGCCACAGAGTCCTCTCATTGAGTTTCATCTGTTTTTTTTTTTTTTTTTTTTTATGGATTAAGCACTTATCTTATTGCTGTAAACTTTTGATTATTTTCCAAAGTTCTGATAAAGTTGATTCTGGCATTTCTTGCCAATTTATTCACTCATTTTGTGGAGGGATGGGCTTTAGGAGTTCCCTGCCCTGCCATTTTTGTCCTCTTCCTTCATTGTTATCTAGGAAAAAAAGATGATTCTCTTTTCTTGCCATTATCAGTATATGTATCTGTGGTATTTTCCCCTTATACTTGTCATCTTGAGCCAAATTATGCTCCTTCTTCCTGGGACATGCTCCATCATTCTACCAATATTTGTTGAAGCCAACAATGTGTTATACTGTGGGATAATTAGAGATCAAGATACAAACTTTGCCCTCAAGAGCTTACAGTTTAATGATGGGATCAGGTGTTAAGGATTTTTGTACAGCTTATAAGAAAGGAAACCCCCTCAAAATCATGGCTTGAACAAATTAGGGTTTTTATTGTTCTCAGTTAACGAGAAGTCCAGAAGGAGGCAGTTGATTTCATTACTCAGCAATGTCGGGGTCAATGTATCTGTGATTTTCCATATTTGTTATTATTAGGTTCAGCTGCAAGTGACAGAAAGCCCCAAATAATAGGAGATTAAACAAGACAGAAGTTTATTTCTCCCTTATAAAAGTCTAGGTATGTGTCTCATGGCTGTTATGGAGTAGTAAATATCAGAGAACCAAGGTCTTACCCTCATCCTGCATCACCTCCGTTACCAAGTCTATCTCAGGGTCCAGCTCCAAACTCATTTTACCATCTCTGAAAGATGGAATGGAAAGAGTAAAGAGGCCAAATGTGGGCAGGCCATCCACATCTCCCTCTTTTTCAAGAAACTTTCCTTAAAACTTCTTAAATCTTATTGGCCAGAACTCTGTCACATTACCAATCCTCCTCCAGAGAAAACCTGGGAATTACAGTTTTCAGCTACTCACATTGTCATCTTTAACAAAATTGGAGCTCTGTTTGGGAAGAAGGGCAGACCAGATATTGGAAAGGCACCTAGCAACCTCTGTCCTAGGGAGACAGACAAGAAAAGGAGAAATTACTATACAAAGTGCTATGACTGCATAACACATTGTTGGCTTCAACAAATATTGGCAGAATGGTGGAGCATGTCGCAGGAAGATGAAGCATAATTTGGATCAAGATAACAAATATAAGGGGAAAATATCACAGATACATATACTGATAATGGCAAGAATATCAGGTGGGGGCCTAACCAGCTGTGGGTAATCAAGAAATGCTGAGTATGAGTATGCAGATGGAGAGAGAGAGAACTGGTGTGTGTGTGGAGATAAGGGGAATGAAGGGAGGTCATTCCAGACGGAGATGTATTTTGGGGGATCAGGGGTAAGATACTAAGCTGAAGAGGCACGCAGCCTCATCCTGCTAAAGGAAGTGAGAAGCTATCAAAGATTTATATGTGTTTGTTTTCAAGTAGGGAGTTACCTGATCATTCATTTGCTTTTGCATATTCAGTCAACTGCTCTCTCTGTCTCTCTCTTTCTTTCTTTCATTGTGAGAGGAAAACCTGTTTCTTGGCTTTATAATGTCCTCCTTTTACTGTTTTATCCCTCTCCTTTCCTTCCTGCTAAACCTTTAGGGGAGTGTCTTTAACCACTGCCTGTATTTCCTCATCTCTGCTCACCTCTTAACATCTTGTTACCTGACTTCCACCCCAACCATGCCACTGAAATGATTCACTCAGAATTCATCCTTCCTTCCTAATCTCCAAATCTAATGAAATTCCTTTTCTTACTGTCTTTGACCTCTTTGTAATATTTCATGGTATTATTCTCCTTCTCCTTTCCCAAATTGTCTTTGTCCCTTAACTTGTCCTTATACCATACTCTACTAGTTCTTTTCCAAAATCTCTATTATTTCTTTGCCTGGCCTCTCCTTGTTGCCCTGTCCTCTAAATATGCTGTGCTGGGCCTTAGTTAGATCCTGTTAGGGATCTAGGATAGCAAGCAATAAAAATGACTCTGAAACCTAAGCAAAAAAGAAATGTGTTGGAAAGATTTGGAGTAGTTTGTGGGAAAAGCAAAACAACCAAGCCTTAGAAAGAGTAGAAAGCAGGGCAGCTTTGGTATCCAGGTAGAGGAATGAACTGCACAATCTTCCTCTAACTTTTTGTTTTGAAAATTTTCAAACTTGCAAGAATAGCTTTCACCCAGATTCACTTAGATTTCAACTAGGCTCATCAATTATTAAAATTTTGCTGTATCTTCATATACCTATATGTTTTAACTTTTTTGTTAAACCATTTGAAATTAAGTTGCAGACACCATGACATTTCACCATTAAACACTTGAGCATGCATCTGCTGAGAGCAAGGACTTTCTCCTAGAAGGCCACAATGCATTATCACTCCTAAGAAAATTTATTGATGTCTCTTGGGGTACCCATTTCCAGCTTTGTATTGAAGTCTATCTGTCTCTTCTCCTCTGGAAGTAGTGCCTCCCCCTACTTACAGTAACATCTAAGCCAGAGAAGACCCCAGCCACCCTAAAGAAGAGGCCAGAGCCATTTTTAGAAGGAACTAGATAAGCCCTGCTTGAGGCTTATCTGGGAGGCAAGCAGCTGATCTCTTTGGGACATTGCATCACTCTCTTGCTATGACTCAGGATAAATGCTTTGATAGGAACCAACTCCCGTGACTTAAGGAGCTGCTGATTGTTAACCTCCTGCTCAGGGAGGGAATTAGCTGCCCCAGTGGCTCCATCTTTGCCTGACAATGGAGGCTTTGTGGAGCTTTATCAAGGATAAAGGGTGCTGAGGAGCCTCCCCACAAAGTTAAGCTCATGGAAACACAATGGGCGGATTGCTCGGAAGGAGGGCAGGCAAACAGGGACCACAGGTGGAAACTTCTCTTGGACCATGATGTTTAGATTTCCTCCTGGGGAGGCAGATAAAACAGTTACCAGAGCTCAAACCCTCCCTATTCATCTGCAAACTGAAATGCTTTGAGGCATCTTCCTTAGTAAGCATTTTGTGAGCTCTCATTAATTTCGAGACTAAAAGTGAGCTATAAACTCTGTGCTTTTAGGACCTGCTGTGTGCCAGGCCCTTCTCAGGTGTTCTCCCAGTAAACTTCTGCCTTAGACCTGTAGGAAGTGGCAGGTGTCTTCCCAAGCTTTAAGCCTTTGCTCAAGTCACCTTGTCAGTGAGTCCGGTCCTGACCACCCTGCTTAAAATTGCAACCTGCCCCCACCTCCACTCCACAACCCCAAGTTCTCTTCATAGCCCTTACCACCTTCTAATGTGCTATATTTTATTAAATACGTTTGTTCAGTGTCTAACATTCCCCCCACCCTCCATGAGGTGTGCATCCACAAGGGTGAGGATTTGTCAGTTTTGCTCATTGATAGATCCCTAGGCTGGCTCAGTACGCTTTATGCCTGGAATACCATTTCTTTAACCATCTCTTACTGACGGATACTTTGGTTATTGCCAATCTTTTTCTGTTACAAACATACATCAGTGACCATTCTTGGACAAATATCTTTGCATACTTGTGCACTTATAGGATAGATTCTTACATACAGAGTTTCTAAGTCCTAGGATATAAACAGTCTAAATTTTGATATTGACAAACAGCCCTTACAAAAAAGATTGTATCCGTTTGTTCTGCTTTGCTAATGCTGCCTTTTCGCAAAACATCAGAAATGGATTGGCTTTTATAAAAGGGGTTTATTTGGTTAGAAAGTTACAGTCTTAAGGTCATAAAGTGTCCAAGGTAAGTCATCAACAATCAGGTACCTTCACTGGATGGCCAATGGTGTCCGGAAAACCTCTGTTAACTGGGAAGGCATGTGGCTGACACCTGCTCTAGAGTTTTGGTTTCAAAATGGCTTTCTCCCAGGATGTTCCTCTCTAGGCTGCAGTTCCTCAAAAATGTCACTCTTAGTTGCTCTTGGGGCATTTTTCCTCTCTTAGCTTCTCCAGAGCAAAAGTTTGCTTTCAATGGGTGTCTTCAAATTGTCTCTCATCTGCAGCTACACTCTCAGCTCCTGTGCATTCTTCAAAGTGTCCTTCTTGGCTGAGCAAGCTTGCTCCTTTATCTGAGCTTATATAGTGCTCTAGTAGACTAATCAAGGCCCATGGAAACTATCCAATCAGAGTCATCACCCACAGTTGGGTGGGTCACATCTCCATGGAAACACTCAAAGAATTACAATGTAATCAACACTAATACATCTCCCACACAAGATCACATCAAAGATAATGGTGTTTTAGGAGACATAATACATTCAAACTGGCACACCGTTTATGTTCCCACCAATAGTATATGAGAGGGCTCAATAAATATTTGCTAAATTTGGGTTGGTGGGGGGAAGTTCCCAACTTCTCTACCCTGCTGAATTGCTGATGGTTGTGATCATAGAATCTTAGCACTGAAAGGGAAATAAGAGTTCATCTAGGTTTTCTCCACCTCCCATCCCTAGTGCCTTACCTCCCCCACCTACTCCAACACTTTCCCCCACCCCAAGGAAGCAATTCTTTCCACCACAGTCTCGTCTTGAATTCTTTTCTTGTTAGGAACTGGGGTCAAAGTCCTCATCTCTGGTTTTTAGAAAAAATTACCTTCTAACAGGAATTACATTATGTCCAGTAAGTTCATTATATCACTGGGCCAAAATCCACCTTCCTGCAACCCTACCCCAGCTGTTCCAGCTCTGTTCTCAGGAACAACACAAAGCAGGTCTAATCCTTTTTTCACATGACAGACCTCAAAATATTTGAAGACTGTATCAAGTCTCCTCTAAATCTCCTTCCTTTGGGGTAAATCTCCCCAGCTCTGGCCAGGCACATCTCCTGAATATGAAAATGCTGACCTGAAGTTCCTTTAGCTCAGTGGCCAAACATAAGAGCTTGGGGTTCTCCCAGCCCTGGGTTCAAGTCCCTATTCCCACACTTTCTGGCTGCCTGACCTTGGCCAAGTCACTTCTTAGACTTGAGTTTCCCCTCATGGATACATTGTATAATGGTCTCATCTCTCAGGGTTTCTGGCTGGGCCACACTATGACTTTGGAGGGCCCCTTCTTCCATATAAAAGAATTATAATTGTATTTTGCAACTGCATTGGTGGAAAGATGAATGTAATCCAAAATGGATTATATTTATTTTTTTCTTCTGATTTTAAAATAAAACATTTTTATGGGGCCCTAAAAGTATTGTGTGCCCTGGGCAAGCATTGTACATCCTGTGCCTGATGGGCACATGGGCCCTGGTTGCTGGGCAGAGTGAACAAGAGAAAATATGCGAAGTATATAAGGTGCTCAGCCCAGGGCCTGGCTGTTTGCAACTTAGTGAGTGATGATCAAATATAAAAAAGAACTGTGCAGAAAGCAGAGTGTAACACTAGAGAATGTCTCTCAGAGGTCTCTATCGGCACTTGTTGGGAATGCAGATTCAGCTTCTCCCAAATGCAAGTCGCAAAGCCAACAGGTCCATGTGTTCTCATCTTACCCACAAGGGCCTTTAGCAAGAAGATACATACTCCATGGCACTTATTTAGAGAAGAGAGGAAATATATATTTAGGAGTTTGTGTTTGAAGAACCCTGAAAGGATAAACAAGAAAGTAATAATAGCAGCTACCTATTGGGAGCAGTTGGGTACTGTGTGAATGGTAACAAAGAGTGGGAGAGAGTCTTCCCACTCTACCTTTATATAGTTTTGAGGTTTGAACAATGACAATACAGTATTGCTTCAAAGATCTTAATTTTTATTTTGAAAAATATATGCATGTGGTTAAAAAAATTCAGACAGTTTGAAAGGATGAAAAGCAAGTCTTCCTCCTACACTCAACAAGTTTCTCATAAAAAAATCTAACATCTCATAAAAGGAGGAGGCAAAACCTTTTTGGAGAAAATTATAAAACTTTGTTGAGAGACATTAAAGAAGAACTAGATAAATGGAGAGATATACCATGTTCATTGATTGAAAGGCCCATAATTTGAAAGTGTCAATCCCCTGTATCTTGATTTATAGATCAAATGCAATTCCAATCAAAGTCTTAGCTGTTTTTAGAATTTGATAATGTGAGTCCAAAATTTTTATGGAAATGAAAAGGGCCAAAAATAGCCAAGGCACTCTTGGGGAAAAAAACAAGTGAGAATGTTTGCTTTACTTAACATAAGACTACAGTTATCAAGACTTAAATAAGACATGAAAAGTACTAACAATAAAGAAATTGATTAATAAATTCAACTATATTAAATTTAGAAACTCATCAAAAAATAACTTTATCAAGAGGGTTAAAAAAATCACAGAGTAGTAGAAGATATTTGAAATATAAATAAGAGACACAGCATTTGTATCTAGGCTAAATAAAGAACTCTTTCGAATCACTAAGAAAAATGATAGAAAAATGGCAAAATACATTAGCATGCCCTTTGGAAAAGGAGGAAATCCATATGGTTGATAAGTATATGAAAAGTGCTCAAGCTCCATTTCTAATGAGGGAAATGCAAATTACAACCACAATGAGATACCATTACACTCTCTACATATAATACATACGTTTTCTGGATGTATATTATATTTTACCATGAGAATGTATTTTTTAAAATTTATACCTGCACAAAGAAAAAAAGAATTCAAACAAAGCAAATGGGTGGAAAGTAAGTCTCTCTATCACTGTACCTCCAAATCTTTCCCCCAGACACCCACTGTTACCAGTTTTCTTGTGTGGTCTGTCAAGGATATTCTATGCTTGGAATAGCATCTATGCACACACAGCCCCCTTTCCTCAGATAATTAGTAGCTTACCAAGATGGTTAGGTTCATGTGTCAACTTGGCCAGGTTATGGTACACAGTTATTTGGTCAAGCAAGTGCTGGCCTAATTGTTACTGTGAGGACATTTTACAGACTTAAATTATCATAAAGTTGATTGCATCCATGGCTGATTACATCTACAATAAACAGGAGATTGCCTTCAGAAATGAGAGCTGTTTCATCCAATCAGTTGAAGGCTTTAAAAGGAGAAGTGATGGCTTCAGCAGTCAGAAGAGAGAACTTTTATCTCTACTTCAGCCAGCCAGCTTCTCCTGGGTGATTCATCAAAAACCTTCATTGGAGTTCCCAGCTTGCAGCCTGCCCTACAGAATTTGGACTCATGCATTCCCACAGTTGTGTGAGACACTTTTATAAAATCTCATAATCTTTACAGATACTTCCTGTTTGTTCTGTTTTCTAAAGAACCCTGACTAATACACATAGTTACATCAGTTAGCAGAACCATTATAAGTGATAAGAAATAAGGGATTTATTATAGAGATTATATTTTTCACAGTTGTGGTGCCAGTGGAGAAGTCTATGGAAGGCTGCTACCTGTGCTTCTGATGATGGGCATAAAATTGCTATAATTCAGCAGGGCCAGCAGTTGAAAAGAAAAAAAAAAGTTATCCATGAAGTTGGGGAGAGGGTAGACAAATCAGAACCTGCAAGACAAATTGAAACACATCTCTTTTTGGACAATGTCTTTTTATTACAAACATTGTGGTGCATATAACTGTATCTCACTGTGGCTGGCTGAAATATTTCAGAGTTGCAGAGACCAAAACTTTTCACCTTAAATACTTCAGTATACATCTCTAAAAGCAATCGTGCCCGTCGGTTCAGTTAGTTTGAGTTTTCAGTTTTATTTTTCTGAACTTTTTAATATTTGGATGTTGGCCCTTCTGGAATGATCCTCTAATGTTTTGTATTTTCTCTTCTTTCTGCAAGATTTCCCTGTAATTTTCATCTCCTTTTCTCATTGAATACGTTTTGCTTAATTTCTTAATTTCCAGTGCTCTTTTTGTCCTGGGATGTTCCTTTTAAAAGGTATCCTGTTCTTATTTCAAGAATGCTGTATCCGGAAAGCAGTGACACGAACAGATATCTGCACACCAATGTTCATAGCAGCATTATTCACAATTGCCAAGAGATGGAAACAACCCAAATGTCCTTCAACAGATGAGTGGATAAATAAAATGTGGTATATACACACGATGGAATACTACGCGGCAGTAAGAAGGAACGATCTCGTGAAACATATGACAACATGGATGAACCTTGAAGACATAATGCTGAGCGAAATAAACCAGGCACAAAAAGAGAAATATTATATGCTACCACTAATGTGAACTTTGAAAAATGTAAAACAAATGGCTTATAATGTAGAATGTAGGAGAACTAGCAATAGAGAGCAATTAAGGAAGGGGGAACAATAATCCAAGAAGAACAGATAAGCTATTTAACGTTCTGGGGGTGCCCAGGAATGACTATGGTCTGTTAATTTCTGATGGATATAGTAGGAGCAAGTTCACAGAAATGTTGCTATATTAGGTAACTTTCTTGGGGTAAAGTAGGAACATGTTGGAAGTTAAGCAGTTATCTTAGGTTAGTTGTCTTTTTCTTACTCCCTTGTTATGGTCTCTTTGAAATGTTCTTTTATTGTATGTTTGTTTTCTTTTTAACTTTTTTTTTTTCATACAGTTGATTTAAAAAAGAAGGGAAAGTTAAAAAAAAAAAAAAAAAGAAAGAAAAACAAGGAAAAAAAAAGATGCAGTGCCCCCTTGAGGAGCCTGTGGAGAATGCAGGGGTATTCGCCTACCCCACCTCCATGGTTGCTAACATGACCACAGACATAGGGGACTGGTGGTTTGATGGGTTGAGCCCTCTACCACAGGTTTTACCCTTGGGAAGACGGTTGCTGCAAAGGAGAGGCTAGGCCTCCCTATGGTTGTGCCTAAGAGCCTCCTCCCGAATGCCTCTTTGTTGCTCAGATGTGGCCCTCTCTCTCTACCTAAGCCAACTTGAAAGGTGAAATCACTGCCCTCCCCACTACGTGGGATCAGACACCCAGGGGAGTGAATCTCCCTGGCAACGTGGAATATGACTCCCGGGGAGGAATGTAGACCTGGCATCGTGGGACGGAGAACATCTTCTTGACCAAAAGGGGGATGTGAAAGGAAATGAAATAAGCTTCAGTGGCAGAGAGAATCCAAAAGGAGCCGAGAGGTCACTCTGGTGGGCACTCTTACGCACACTTTAGACAACCCTTTTTAGGTTCTAAAGAATTGGGGTAGCTGGTGGTGGATACCTGAAACTATCAAACTACAACCCAGAACCCATGAATCTCGAAGACAGTTGTATAAAAATGTAGCCTATGAGGGGTGACAAGGGGATTGGGAAAGCTGTAAGGACCACACTCCACTTTGTCTAGTTTATGGATGGATGAGTAGAAAAATAGGGGAAGGAAACAAACAGACAAAGGTACCCAGTGTTCTTTTTTACTTCAATTGCTCTTTTTCACTCTAATTATTATTCTTGTTATTCTTGTATGTGTGCTAATGAAGGTGTCAGGGATTGATTTGGGTGATGAATGTACAACTATGTAATGGTACTGTGAACAATCGAAAGTACGATTTGTTTTGTATGACTGCATGGTATATGAATATATCTCAATAAAATGAAGATTAAAAAAAAAAAAAAGAATGCTGTATCATCTCTTATCTCTCCAAGGATATCTATGGTAGCTTTCTGGAAGTTTACTTCATTCCCCTCATAATCACTGTTTTCCAAGTCAATTTTGCCTGTTTGTTTTGGATTAGCCTTTCATAAAAAGAGTTTTTCTCTGATGTCTGTTCACATTTTGGAGTGAGACACTAAAAGCTGACTGGAAGCTCTGCATGTGAAGCCAGGTTTGTAGACTGGTCGGTTCCACTGCAGGAGCTGCGGGGTGGGGGTGGGGGGTGCCCAGCTCTTCCACTGGAAATTTCTAAGTATCAGTATCCATAGGTTCTTTTTCTCAGGTTACTCAGTTTCCCAGAGAATTCTCCGATCTCCTCCTTGAAGGTTGTGTTAGTCACTGGTGTTGTTTACCAAATATTTCTGGTTCTCCCTCTTTCCAGGCATATCTAGTCCCTTTGAGGTTGGCTGGCACCATGTGAGTGGTTCTGACTAATGAGCCATGAGTGAAAATTACATGTGTCACTTCCAATGACAAGGCTCGTGTGGGACCCTCCAAAACACAACTTCTGCTTTGGCACAGTGATAGCCCACCCTTCAGATGGTGGCTGAGTGAATACGACAAACAGAGCCTATTGCTAGTCTCAGGCTTGAGCAAACAATAAAGCTAAATTGTTCCAAACTATGGCGATTTAGGGATTTTTGTTACTACAGCATATTTTAGCCTATCATGGCTATTTCAGAGCTCCAAGCCTGACTGACATCACTCTGGGAGGTAAGTGAGAATGTGGGCTTGGGAGATCTCACCATTCCTAGGCACATTTTCACTTAACCCTCCTGTTCTCAGTTCCATGACACACTTTATCCTTAATGTGCCTATTCCCAAATTCCAGACTCTCTCTCATTCATTTTTTTCACAGAGTAAACCTCCTGCCTTCAGCTGTGGCTGGAAAACATATAGTCACCTGGCTGCATGGGGTGGGAAGAGAGGGCTCGAAGTCTCACTTTTCCTTAAACTGGCTTTCAAATAGTCCTTCACTTTTCAGTCATCCATGGGTAACTTTTCAGGCATCCATGGGTAACTGGCATTTCCTGTTTTTCAGACTTCTCTTGCTTCTACGGCGGTATAAGCTTGGGTTCTTGTTGACTCCCATCTCTGTGTTTTGCTAATCCACTCACCATCTGCTCTCCATCTTCTCAAATTTTGCAGACATTCTTTATCTGATGTTGTTTCCTCTCCCATTCTCGTTTTCCTCATTAACTTGAAACTGTTTTATTCCTCAGTGGTCATTTCAGGCAGTTTATGGGTGGGAACAGAGATAAAGTGTGTTTAATCTGCCATGACTAACTGGGGTCATGAACATTTCCTGATTCATCAGCTATAGATCAGCATCATCATTTCTAATGGCCATGTCATATCTCATTACATGGATGTTGATATTTGACTTATTTCCTAGTAACAAGTGTCTCTTTATGACATTTAGATGCATACCTGCTCAACATAAAAGAGACATAACAAGAACCCTGCTGTGGAATATATATTGTTTTACCTTTAATTATTAACCTAAAAAGTCTCAGTGATATCTACAAAATTGAGTATTTTCTTTTATGTCAACATGTGAAGGTCATTGTATTTATCCACAGTCTGTCTTTTGACAGATAGACGTTTCAAATCATCATAAGCATTATTCCCAGCCCTCTCTCTTGAGAATTGCTGGACAACTCCTCCATCTGGTTTATAGTGTGAAAAATTTGGATTTTTTAAGTTGGACAGACCTGGTTTTGAGACCAGATGTCTCTTAGTGCTGTTGTGGATTTAGGCAAGGTCTCTGGGCCTCACCTCCCTCTTCTGTAAAATGGGGATGTTAACCATCCCTGCCACATGGCGTTCTTAAAGGAGAACATCCAATACCTTAGTATACAGCCTTCATAAAGTAGGCACTAAATAAATGCTACCTATGATTATCCTTGTGAGCTATCGCTATTCCTCTTTCAAACTTGTTTTATTCCTTAATGTCTGACTTTGCAGGGTTATTTGGAGGCTTTTCTCTGACTTCCTCGGGTTCTTTTGTTCAGGCTGATACATCTCTCAGAGCCGTTTTTCATGCTCCTGGGGAGTGGCCTCCTTCCCTTGCCTGGGAGCCACTGTGTCTACGAAGTCAGTACCACATAGCTTTTAGCTATTTTTCTCTACAACTAACCTGGAAGCCTTTGGCTGGTGTATTAGTTAGGGTTCTCTAGGGAAACAGAACCAGCAAGAGGTATCTGTAAATACAAGATTTTATTAAAAGTGTCTCACGCAACTGTGGGGATGCACAAGTCCAAATTCCTTAGGGCAGGCAGCAAACTGGCATCTCCGATGAAGGTGTTCGATGAACTCTTCAGGAAATGCTTCACTGGCTAGCCAAGGAAGTGAAGGTCCTCTCTCTCTCTTCCTTAAAAGTCTTCAACTGATTGGATTAAATCCAGCTGACTGCCTTCTGTCATTGTGGAAGACATGCCCTTCATCGATGTCATCAGTCACAGATGCAGCCAATTGACTGATGATTTAATAAACCAGCCTTCTGGTTTATTAACCAGCCACAAATGTCCTTGCAGTAATGGTTAGGCCAGTGCTTCCCTGACAGACACCTGGGCACCATCACCTGGCCAAGTTGACACAGGACCCTAACCATCACAGCTGGTATCATCATTTTTATTTTTAAAGCTATTCCTCTGGTTGTCTAAAAGATCCTTGCTGAGACTGTGGCTGGGTAGGGCTTTACAGGATTCAGGAAGAAGGTGAGGGAGTTTGTCAGGGCTGGGGAGAAACTGAAGGTAAGGATTTTGGCTGGGCCGGTGAAGGCCCTGGAGAAACAAAGGCATGAGGAAGATTGAAGTCTAAGCCCAGCTCCACTACGACAGTGGTTAGGCCTCTTTCGATTAAAAAAAAGAAAAAGAACAGAAAAAGAATCAGGAAGGCTGATTTTGGAACTCATGCAAATGAAATATTCATGGATAGGGCTGATTCAGGTGCCAGTGAAGTCAGCACGCCTGTTTCCCGCCATCTTTTGGCTTCTGTTTGCTTGTGTTGGCCCCGATCTCTGGCTTCATGGGGCAACAAGATGGCGGATGCTGCTCCAGCATCTCCATCCTCTCAGATTTCAGGTTCAGTGGGAAGGAGGAGAAGAGAGTCAGAAACAAAATTCCATTCCCCAGTGTTCTTAGCCCAGATTGTACTCTGTCTCTTGGGCTGTGATTGAGTCATAGTCTCAGCCCTGAACCAATCACTGTGCTTGTTGGCTGAGGCTTGGGTCATATGCCTCCCCCTGGGTTGGGAAAGGTGAATGGCCTTCTAAAAATGTAAATTAGATCATGTCACTTCCCAGCCTAAATTTCTCTTCAGCAGTGGTTGTTGAGATTGTCTTGAGCTTGGCAATGTCCAGAGATATTTCTGGTTGTCATCAAGGGCAAGGATGCCACTGGCAGCTAGAGGTCAGGGACGCTGTTAGCCATCCTATGATGCACAGAGACAGCCCCACAACAAAGAATTATCCGGCCCAATGTGTCAATAGGGCAGGGGTTGAGAAGCCCTGCTCTAAAGGCTTCCCATTGTTTTTAGAATAGAATTTAGACCCCACATCACAGCCTAGAAGGCCCCAGTCTACCTCTGCTCCCCCTGGGTCACTGTGCTCCAGCCAGAAGCACTTTCCTTCTATTCCTGGAACACACCAAGCTTGTCCCTGCCACAGGCCCTTTGCATTTGCTGCTTCCTCAGCCTGGCACGCTCTTCCCCAGATTTTTTGGTTACTGACATCCTCATGATGAAGGTCTCAGCTCAAATGTCACTTCCTCTGCAAAACTTACCTTGACCAACCCATCTGCCCCTCTACCCCCACACTCACCCTCATCCTCACCCAAGGACCTTTCTGTTACATTGATTGTGTTCCTCAAAATATCATCAATTCCTGAAACTGTCTTTTTTCTCCTTTGTTTATACTTATTACTTACTAAACATTAGCTACATGAGAGCTGAGACCTTGTCAATCTTATCCTGAACATTTTGTGTGGCATATGTTGGCGCTCAGTAGACCAAAGGTTTTGTTCAGTGATCTTCCAGCCATTTCCCCTGGGTTCGCCCTAAAAGAATATCAGAGAACTATGTGCCTTTAAATTTTTAAGTTGTTATCTAAAATTTGATCATCATAAGTTTAAATAGTTGCAGATAGTAATTTCTCACTATGTCAACATTTTAGAATATAACAATTATTCCACACTTTTAAATATATCTAAATTTGATCCCTACCATTTATTTATTTTAAAAGTCCATAGACATCATTGCAAGATCATGGAAATAAATGGAATGCTTTCGAAGAAAAATTTTATGAGAACAGGCTGGAATTTTTATTTCACTCTTTTTCTCTTTGAACTATATTTCTATTCCACTTCCCCACAGATTTCAATCCTAATATAATACACTTGAAAGTTTTTATTAATCATTTATACTGCAACAAAATATTTATATAAATTTATACATTTATTTTAAATACCTGTGGCCCCAATTTTAAAGACTATCCTGGATTCATAAGGCTGTAAGTGTTAAAACCTTTTCTCTGAATTATCATTACAATTACAACTTGAATATAATTGATCAAAACAACCTAAATACACTATATTGTGATCAGTAATTTTTATACATTAAAAAGCTTATTTTTATTCTAAATGGGTCTCTGTAATGAGATTGATGAAGCTGTTTTTTTTTTTCAATTAATTCATGTATCTGTGGATGAATTTTACTAATAAATAACATTAGAATGAGACAGGGTTTTAAATAAATGCCATTCCAATTTTTTTTTTGTTTTTTATAAAAGTAAATACTGAGAAATGTTTTTCGCATAAACAGGAGATGGAAAAGGGAATTTTCTTATAGTCATACAACTCACGGTCACACAAGTTTGAACTCATGTACTTTGCCAAAAAACATATTATGATCCATTATCACAAATTATTTGTAATGATCTGTCGGTTGACAACTCATTGAGATCTCCCTTCTAGTTGGTTGAAAGCAAAGAGTTGGAAAACATCTGAATTACACAAGGATTTGTTAACCAGTTGTTAGGGTCATTTTCCTTCCCAACCACAGGCTTATTTCACACTGGACCTCTGTTTGGCTGCCAGGAGGTTTTTCCACCCCAGGCCAACACAGCCCAGCATGAGTCCAGGTGAGTGGAAGGTGTTATCCTGCTGTTGTGAAGGGCAGGCAGACAATGGTGAAGGAGGGGACATTTTGGACCTCAGGCACTTTCTCAAGCAGATCAGTTTTAGGAAAGAAAACAGGGAGCTGAGGATTTGAACAGATTCCCACACTGTCTCACTCTTTTTCTCTCTCCCCTCTAGAGACATATAATTTAATACAATAAAATGCACTGTGTAACCACAACCAGGAGATAGAAAGAACATTTCCAGCAATCCAGAAAGTCCCCTCACACCTCTTGGCAGTCAATCCTGCCATCACCCACAGTACCAAGCAGCCACTGATCTGCTTTCTGCCACAATTGATTATTTTACCTGCCCTAGAGTTTCATATAGATGGAATTGTGCAGTACGTATTCTCTTTCATCTGGCTCCTTTCACTTAGCACACTATTTTGAGATACATCTACGGAGTCTGTCGTTTGTTCTTTTGTATTGCTGAGCAGTATTTGTTGTGTGAATATACTACAAAGTTTGTTACTCATTTACCCATTGATGGACATTTGGGTGGTTTACAATTTGGGGTTATTATAATCAGGCTGCTGTGCCCACTCAAGGACAAGTACTTTGGACATAAGTTTTCATTTCTCTTGGGTAAAGATCTAGGAGTGTATTGTATGGTAAGTCTATGTGGGAGCCTCTTAAAACTCTCCTTGCCAGAAGCACCTATTCTGAGAAGAATGCTTATAAATCTGACTCTATTCAAGCCTTTTGATCTAAAGTTTACAGAAAACGGAGGTGACAGAGGAGACAGAGGAAGAAATTAAACCATACCATCAAAGAAACAAACATAGAAATCCAGAATGTGGGGGCATTCTGCCATATAATTGGCTTGGTTTCTTCAACAGGCAATGTTGTCAAAATAGAAATGTGGGGGGGGGGGCTGTTCTATATTTGTAATGATCTGTCAGTTGACAACTCATTGAGGTCTCCCTTCTAGTTGGTTGAAAGCAAAGAGTTGGAAAACATCTGAATTACACAAGGATTTGTTAACCGGTTGTTTAGTTTCTTTTAAGAAACTAAAGAGACAAATGCAACACATGATCCTTAATTGTGAGAAAGTACAAATTGGATCAGACTATGTGGACAAAACTCAACCAGATGATTCATCAGGTTGGGATAACTAATGCAGATAAAACCAGGGCAAAGGCAAAGAGAAATGCTATAGTGGCCCCTTCTGTAGAGGGGGCAATCCCAAATCTGGGTTTGTTGCTTGGTAAGGCCAATGAAAGTCACACTGAATGGGGTTGAGGAGAAAAAAAGAGTTTATTTATAGTGGTGGGAGGACAGGAGAGCTTGCCCAAATCAGCCTCCCTGTAGTGATTTTTCAATTGGCTTTTATACTCATTAGAGACAAAGAGAGATAATCATCTTGGGTAACTGGTAACAGAGGTCTGGAGAACTTTAGTAGTTATTTTATCTCAGTTATTTGTTACTTCCGTCAGGATTTACATCCTCTGTGACACCTGGGGCAGGATGCCTGCAAGTCTGGGGCAATAGATGAAAGCTTATTCAAATCTGGGAGGATTGGGGGTGATGGGTGTAGACTTGACATTTACATATTGCTCCTTTGGGAGATTAAGAGTTCACACTCACAGCTTGCTTACAGTTTTAAAGTTATATTTAAAGCCTGTTTTAAGGTTAAGTTTAAAGGCTTCTATTACAATTTCCAGCTTGCTTACAGTTTAACGATTACATTTAAAAAGTTACTGTTACAATTTCCCTCTTAAAACAATATCTCTTCCTATCTTGGGAATTCGGCTCTTATTCATTCTCGCTACTAACTGCTGAACTGGGGCGACATAGTTAGGGGTTGTCTGGTGAAATTTTTGACTCATAACTTGCAAATATTTTCCATTTCCTTTGGAGGTAAATAGACTGCTCTTAGCAGGAGTTCTGGAAGACAAAAAGGGTTTCATACATGTTTGTGTTATAATTTGAGGACATAGAGACAAAAGGCATTTAACTAAAACAAGAATAGATATAATGATTAGGAAGATTACAAGCAGGTTTGAAGAAGAGGCCATAACTATGACCCTGTTCCTGAAGGTAGCTAACTGAATAGATCAGAGAAGTTAAAATAATCAACTGGAATAGTCATAACCTGAATTTGATCATTTAGTTGATGTAGGAGAGAAGAGATGTTATGAGATTCATCAGGAATATAGTTACACATTGTCACAACCCAGCTTAGCCTCAGGACCAAGAACACACCAGGCATGAAGTCAGACATGAGTTTAATAGGACTTACTTACAGGAGTTATGGTTCCACGATGGCAGGCCAGGAAAGATGGAAGTTAGTGCCGTGCAAAAGCAGGGGTTGCCAGGGATTGGTTTATAAGGGTTAGGACAAGGGGGATGGGGTGTGAGAACAGAGTTTCGGCAGGGTTTTGTGACACAAAGATGTGCAGCTCTGTTATCAACAGTCATCAGGGGAGGGGAATTTCAATGCTTTGTTAACAATATATTTTTTCCTCCCCTGGGGAGGTCTGATGAGTTTTAACATCTGTCCCAGTCAAGTAGGCTATGTGAAATCACTTATGGAGGGGAGGGGACCCCAGACACATTCTATTTTGATTAGAGCACATGTTCCCCTTGGGTGGTGGTGAGGGTATCTAAAGCCATTCTATTTTGTACATTAAAGCCATTTCTGCATCTACTAGAGTTATACTGTGATTGCTGTCATTTAATGCATCAACCTTGGTAATTACAGTTTCATTTCCTATAGATGAGACAAATAAATGAGTTCTCAAGCAGATTTTTGCAAGGCTGTCTTTTAAAGTTCGCCTCGTGCATTCTGTTTTCCCCATAGCCTGTGGCTTATAAGCGAATGCAGGCACCAGTCCATGCTGAAGAGTCTTGAAACACCTTTAACAATCTTTGTTATGAAAGCTGGTCTATTGTTGCTTTGAATAGAAAGCAGAAGTTTAAATTCAGGAATAATTTCTCAAAGTAACCATTTTACAACTTCTTGTGTCTTTTCAGTTTAACAAGGAAAAGCTTCTATCCATCCAGTGAAAGTGTCCACAAATACTAGCAAACACTTGAAGTTTCCAGGGACTTTTGCCATTACTGTAAAATCTATCTGCCAGTCCTCTTCACTGTTGAAGCCCTGTTATTATCCATGGATAGCTGTCTTTTGCAGTGCATGGCTAATTCCTTGGGATGCATTACTACATCTAACAATCCTTCAATTAGATCTATATGCTTTATATCTTTGTTGGCTGAGGTTAACATACCACGCTCTTTTATATTGTCCTATGAGTGTGCAAAATGGCAAAAGCATATCTTAAGCCTATGTGGGCAGGTGACTCGACCTTGTGCTCTATCCTTTGCGCAGATGTTTCTGGTGGGGGAGGCAGTATTTGGTACTCAATATCTTGATTTCTGATTAATTTGGTTCATGTAACTACTCCCATTAATAAATGTTTCTAGGTTTGTGTCTGTTGGGGGCATATTCATTAGCCCTGGTCCACTTAAATAGACTTCGTCTAACAGCTGAACACCGTCACATTTGGGACAAGTCCATTAAGGCCCCTTTTTAATTTCTGGGAGATGGGTGGTGGTATTGAGTTTATCTATAATCTGTAGGATGACGTTCAGATTGTTCAGATTGTTCAGAGTTCACAAGTGGCTGCCACTGTCCTCCAACAATCAGGCCATCCTTGGGCTACCGTGTCAAACTGTTTTGACAAACCAACCACTGGTCATATACTTCCTCCAAAAGGATGTATAAGCACCCTGAAGGCAAGGTTCTGCTTTTCATGGCAGACAGTTAAAATCCTTTTATGGGTTTGGGAGCCCAAGGCCAAACCTGATATCAATTTGCCTTTAAACTTTGAAAGCAATTGTGCATTCCTGTGTCCATTCTAAGGGATCTTTTTCATTTTCCTTTAGAACCACCAGATTTAAAGGTTTAGCTATTAATTCAAAATTTGGTATTCACAGCCAACAGTAGCTGGCCATACCTAAGAATCCTCTGAGTTCCTCTTTGTTCTTTGGCATGTCTACTTGCCAAAGGGTCTAGCCTGTAAAAAGTCTTGTGTTGAGCTTTACTCCCTGAAGATCCCTGGACAAGGCTTGTCCAAAAAGAGTTGCTACCATGAGTTTTAAAGCTCATGGTAGCACAGTCCAACAATATTGCTGTTTCATTCCTGTGTCAGGTTCTTCTTATTTGAATGTGAACAGTTTTTTGGAGTTTTTACTTAATGGCATGCAATAAAAGGCATCCTTTAAATCTAAACCATAAATACTGATGAGGAGACTATACGGATTAGGTCCTATAGGGTATATATCTTCCACTGTTTGATTTATAGCTCTTAATTCTTGGACCAATCTGTAATTCTGAATTCCTGGTTTTATTAGTTTTTTTATTCTAAAAATCTTTTAATCAGTAGCAAAACACTGTCTATTGTTATTGCATTAAAAGTGGTGGAATAATGACCAGCCACAATCCTACCGTGATTTCCCGCACCTCTTTGGCTCACCTCGAGGATTTTTCATGGCACTACTTTGTTAGGAAGTTGTTGCTTGCCTGGAATCTTTCGATGCAGTCCGCAGGCCTGCTCCTAGAGCCAGAACTTGTAAATTCATTTCTCCAGGTGAGAGAGAGAGAGACTTGCAAAGAAATCTAAATCAATTGACCTTTTTCAATTTGGCATTGCTGCAGCTGTGGGAAGAATCAGTCTTTAGCAACTTCAGACACACCCATAACAGGGACTGATTGCTGTGAAGTGCAATTAAGTCTCATATCTACCAGGAAATTTACTAATTTCTTACCTATACTTAAATGAGTCCCAAAGTTTTGGGGTCTTCTGGGCTTATATTAGTAAACTTACGGTAAGCCTCAAATAATCGCTTTAAAAACTTGATGGATTGTCATCTGGCTTTTGGACAACTTCTTTCACTTAAGTTATTTTGTTTAGGCATGCCATTTCTTCATCCCACAATTATGCATGCTTTATAGTGACCTAATTTTGTCCTGCTGGCTTGTTCTTTTGGGTTCCAATAGGGGATTACTTTTAGCCAGATTTCCAGGGGCATGTACTGGATTTTCTGGGTTATTATTGCTTACAGAATCAGCATAATCATGAACCTTTTCAATTACAATTCTACTTTCTTCTGAGGTTAACAGCATGTCTAATAAAGTTTGTCTATCAGCCCAGTTAGGATTATGCATTGCAAAAAATAAGTTAAACAAGTTTTCCATTTTCCTGGGATCCTTCTGATAACTGGAAACCTAGCTTTTCCAATTGTATAGATCTGAGACAGAGAAAGGAGCGTGCATATACTTACATCCCCTCGGTTGGCTCTGGTGATCAATTCCAGCTGGCACTTGTCAGGGAGGGAACTGTCCTAGACTCTGTCACCCAGAGGTAGAGACACCCTGCCTAAAGAGCATATCACTCCAGAGATGACGTGGGAAGGTCTTTTCAGGGGAATTCATAGGCATCAGGGGGTCATTCTCAGCCCCTGAGAATGGTGCTGGAGGGAGAGGAAGAGGAGGGAGTGGCCAAGTCTTAAGTTTCAGTGGGGAGGGAAAGGGGAGTGCAAAAATGGCAGACTCTAGCAGGAAGGGGAGGGAGAGTGTGGGGGCCGCAAGCCAGGGCCTAGAAATCTCCGCTGCTATTTTCTCAGCCTGGAGTTCAAAAGCCTCAGTCACCTGGGGACTGGGAATCTCAGTCAGCTGGAACCCTCCTTTATTTCCTCTGGAGTCCAAAGCTCCAAGCTTTCAAGGAAAGGCTAGGGGCTTGGCTGGTGGGTCAAATGCCATGCCGGAAACATTTTCTCTGCAGCTTTTCATTCTGAGCTAGAGCCATAAAACACTGCACATACGGAATTATATCTCATTCATTCATTCTCTTACAAAATAAATCTAGCTGCAAAATAACATTATATTCTATTCATCCCTGGCTTGGCCACTTGTGGCCATCGTCTAATTCATACTGAGGCCAAATTAGGTCACATAAACATTCCATGTTTTTCTTTGTCATGGCCCATACCTGAATTGCTCCCAATGCTTAAGAGTGCAATTTAAAGGATCATCCTTATTTTCCTTAGATTTCTCACTCACATTGTCTCCTCCTCCCCCCCTTTTTTTCTCCTTTTAAATACTCTTTAGCAACTTTTTGAGACAAAACAGGACAAGAGAAAACACAAACCAAAAACTAACAAGACCAAGAAGCAAAGCCAAAATCTAGGTCACCAAGTCTCAATGGCTTTTATGGTCCACTGAACACCCAAATAACTAAATCTAAGCCTAGGCACCAAATTCAGTGATTTTTCCCCTTATGCCCAGGGCTGCACCCTCCAAAAACAACTTTGGCATAAATTTATGTGCCACCGAGCACCCCAAAAAAAAACAAGTGTGATCTCCCTCTAACAGCTTTGGGGGAGTTTACCTGTCACTGAAGACTAAACCAAACCGGGCCCATACAAACATACAAGACATCCACACCCACTCACCAAATCTGTTTTTCTCCGCAGACAGCTGTCAGTTGGGGTCCTGGATGCCTGGGGCAAGAAACTCTCTTGTCCAGCTCTCAGAGAAAAGTCAGCCACTGAACCAAGACTCCTGAATGTCTTACTTCGGGGGTCCAAGAATCCACCTAGCAGCATGTCTTTCAGATGTCGGGTCCCACGTTGGGCGCCAAAAACCATGGATGGGGCACTTCCAAAATCTGGGTTTGTCATGCGGCACAGCCAGTAATGAGGAAAAAAGGGTTTATTTACACTGGCAGGAGGACAGGGGAGATTATTCCCAAATCAGCCTTCCTGTAGTGATTTTTCATTTGGCTTTTGTACCCATTAGAGACAAAGAGAGATAATCATCTTGGGTAACTTGTAACACAGGTCTGGAAAACTTCAGTAGTTTTTTTTTTTATCTCAGTTATTTGTTACTTTCTTTAGGATTTACATCCTCTGTGACAACTGGGAAGGGTGCCTGCAAATCTGGGATGATAGATGAAAGCTTATTCAAATCTCTGACATAGGAAAGCCTCCTTGCTTTCCAACTGAGCTACAGAGCTTCAGATAAGGGATTTCTGAACACAATAGCCCCCATCTACTCTTGCTCCAAGGATACAGGACCTCTGGTTCACTTTGCAGTCCCAGACCTGATAGTGATCATTTTACTCAGCACTGCTTTGCTTTGAACATATCAAAACACTGCTGCACTTAGCCTAGTTAGCATTGTACGTAGGCATCACCCCAAGAGAACATCTTTTGTTGCTCAGATTTGGCCTCTCTCTCTAAGCCAACTCGACACGTAAACTCACTGCCCTCTCCCCTCCATGGGACGTGACTCCCAGAGGTGTAAATCTCCCTGGCAACATGGGACATGGGGATGAGCCTGGGCCTGGCATTGTGAGATTGAGAAAGTCTTTTTGACCAAAAGGGGGAAGAGAAATGAAACAAAATAAAGTCGCAGTGGCTGAGAGATTTCAAATGCAGTCAACAGGTCAATCTGGAGGTTATTCTTATGCATTATATAGATATTCCTTTTTAGTGTCTAGTGTATTAGAATAGCTAGAAGGAAATAACTGAATCTGTTGAATGGTATTCCAGTAGCTTTGATTCCTGATGATGATTGTATAATTATATAGCTTTTATCGTGTGACCATGTGATTGCAAAAACCTGGTAACTGACACTCTCTTTACCCAGTATTATGGGCAGAGGAGTAATAAAATAATAACAAAAAATATATATAAATAATGAGGGATAAGGGGTATGGGTAGCTTGGGTGTTTTTATTTTTATTTTTAATATATTTTTTCTTTATTTTGGAGTAATGAAAGTATTCTAAAATTGATTGTGGTGATGAATGCACAACTAAACAATGATACTGTGAGTCATTGTATACTTTTAATGGATTAGATGGTGTGTGAGTATATCTCAATAAAATTGCATTAAGGAAAAACACTGCTTCATTTCAATTTCATCTAAACTCTACCTTTCCCCAATAACTCATCTTTTTTTTAAAACCAGGATTTCAAATAGTGTTTATTGTTTTCAAGAAATACTTACTCAATAATGTGAAGTGAATATCAAGACACGTGTTTTACAATATTCCTTCTGTTTCAACCCAATAAATCTTTTGTTGTTTTGGAGAATGGATAATGGGCAATTTTTATTTTCATATTTTTCTGTATCTTTAAATATTTCTGCAATTGATGTAATCAAATAGTAAGGTTGATCATTTTAAAAATAAAAACTTAGAAAGTTTCAGTTCCTAGAAATACACTCATTCTGGTGGTGAAGCAAATTTGAGATTGAAATACTAAGAAAAGTTCCATTTCTAAAAGCAAGTACTTAAAAATATCTTTGTACCATTAAAAAAGAGGATTCATTGTCTATTTCCCTAGAATGATATTTGAGTTTGCAACAGCTTTCTAAGCTAGGTGTTAGTCTATAAAATCAACTATTTAAGACTTAAGACACACTATATAGCATGTTGGGCATTTTTAAAACTAATATATTTCCCTCCTTTTATGAGCTATTGAATTATTTTACAAATGAGCTGGGCTTTTAAAAATAAAATAGATAGATGAAGCTTGTTTTTCATCTGTATATTATTGCTAATTTCATAGGACTGCCTTTCGTTTTTAGTCTTGGAAGTCTTTGACGAGAGATTTCTTTCCCCCAGAAGTGTTACTTATTTTATTTTCAGTGTGATTTATTACATGGTATTTAAAGGGATCTACTTTGTAATCTATTTAAAGAGTCTGCAAAAACAATGTGTTCAGGTCTATGAAACTACTTTCTAGATATTTTGCTAATTGTAAAAAAAAAAAACCCTGCTTTTAAAATATAATCTCTTGGAAAACCTGCTAGTTCTGAAACAATGGACAACAGATAAAAATTGGAAGAGGGTGACAAGAATTAAAATCTTCTAAGGTCCTTGTATTCTTAGGGTACAAGGTAAAGAAAAATGATTAACTGATGACTGTGTTCAGTTATGAATTTCAAAATAGTTACTTTGGAGCAAGTAAGTGAAAAAAAAAGTAAAAAATGTGATCCAAAATAAGGCAAGAAGGGGAAAAAAAAGTAAAGGTAGAATAAATAGGAAACATAAGTTGGTGAGAAATAAAGCCAAATATGTAATATAAGTAATCACAAAAAAAACTTTTGTTAAAAGGCAAAAGTTGTCAGTCCAGATTAAAAAAAAAAAAATTTCAACTCTATACTGTTTCTAAAAAGCATACCTAAAAGGACATTCCCAAAAAGATGTTAATTAAAAGGTTGAAAATTAGAAGATGGGGAAAACAGGCAAATACTAGTCAAAAGAAAGTTGGCATATTATATTTATAATAAAACATTTATGCTAGAAGTATTAAAAGAGATAAAGAGAAACTCTACATAATGATAAAAGATTTAATTCACCAAAAAGATAAATCAATTCTAAACTTATATATACCTAACAAACAACATTAAAATAAATAAAGCAGAATTTAACAGAAGAGACTTTCAGTACTGGAATAGGTACTCTAAATACAACTAAAAACTATAGAAATAATATTTTAAACTTACGGGTTAGTGAAATGACTAGCAATGTAGAAAATTAGAGGAGTATGAACATGGCCACATGATTTTACCTCTAAATTTTAAAAAGGGAACACTTAGAATTAGGATTATAGAGTAGTAGTATGGGTTTTCTATTCTTTTTTCTTTTTCCTTGATAGAAACACTTTCTTAAACAATGTTTATTCTTATAAACTTCAGACATAACTTTTAAAAAAACAGATGAGTGCTTAAATTCTAGATTGAAGAAGCTACAGGTAAATTCTTTAAATTCAATTTTATTGAGATTTATTCACATACCATACAATCAGCCAAAGTGTACAATCAGTTGTTTACAGTACCATCATATAGCTGTGCATTGATCACCCTAATCTTTTTTTTGAACATTTTCCTTGTACCAGGAAAAGTAAAAATAAGAATAAAAAGTAAAAGTAAAAAAGAACACCCCAAACACCCCCTTCCATGCTATTTTTCATTTAGTTTTTTGTCTCCATTTTTCTACTCATCCATCCATACACTGGATAAACGGAGTGTGATCCATAAGGCTTTCACAGTCACACTATCACCTCTTGTAAGCTACATTGCTATACAATCGTCTTAAAGAGTTAAAGCTACTGGGTTGCAGTTCGATAGTTTCAGGTATTTATTTCTAGCTATTCCAATGCATTAAAACCTAAAAAGTGTTATCTATATAGTGCATAAGAATGCCCACTAGAGTGACCTCGCAACTCCATTTGGAATCTCTCAGCCACTGAAACTTTATGTCATTTCATTTTGCATCCCCCTTTTGGTCAAGAAGATGTTCTCAATCCTACAATGCCAGGTCCAGATTCATCCCCAGGAGTCATATGCCATGTTGTCAGGGAGATTTACACCTCTGGGAGTCAGATCCCACGTAGGGGGGAGGGCAGTGAGTTCGCCTAACAAGTTGGCTTAGCTAGAGAGAGAGGGCAACAAAGAGGTACTCAGGGAAACTCTCAGGCACAATTATAAGCAGGTTTAGCCTCTCCTTTGCAGTAACGAGCTTCTTGAAGGCAAGTGCCTTGATAGAGGGCTCGGCACATCAAACCACCAGTCCTCAATGTTTGTGAGAACATCAGCAACAATCCAGGTGAGGAAGCCCAACACCTCTGCATTTTCCCCCAGCTCCTCAGGGGGGCCCTGCATATATATTTTTATTCTCTGTCCAAATTACTTTTGGGATGTGTCACTATTTCACAGTAACCTATGCAAACCTACCAGGTCTTACTTCCTATTAAAAGTTCCATGTATTTATGGTATTTGAACAAACTGTAGGAGTTAAATTGTCTAGGAACTATAGATCTCACCAACTAAACATCTCTTCCCTTGGTCTTACATGGAATTTGAAGTTTTAAAATACAGTCAGTATTGTCCTTTACTCTTTGGCCCGATTTGCCCTAGCCTATTTACATCTGCTCCATTCATATCTCTAGTTGAAGTCTGGGCTCTTTTTCAGCTTTTTTAACAGTTGCTATATGTGCTAATACTGACATTCATCCCTGCCGAGATCTAGTTCTGAGTTTCAGGTGCCACACAGATACCCAAAGTTCCAGGGATCCATCAGGTTATACACAAAGGGATCAGCATCTTGGAATTTGGAGATAGCCATTACAATTCAGGAATAGATGTGACTGCTGTAAGAGTTTACAATCTAGGGACCATTACAATAAGCATTCCCCTGATAAGCTGTGCTCTAAGGTTCAATTCTGAGTTGCACATTGTAGTTAGTCCATATTGATGAGGCATTATAGTGTTTGCCTTTGTTTCTGGTGTAGTTCACTCAAAATGCTGTCTACAGGATCCATTCACCTCATTTGTGCATCTCACAGCTTCGCTCCTTCTTGCAGTTGCTCAATATTCCATTGTATGCACACACCACAGTTCACCATTCTGTTTCTCAGTCTACATACCCTTAGGCTACCTTCACCCATTGCAAATCATACATACTGTCTCCGTAAACACCAGTGTGCAAATGTCCATTCATGTCCCTGCTCTCAGATCCTCCAAGTATATGCCCCCTAATGAGGTTGCAGGACCTTATGGCACCCATATACTTAGCTTCGTGTGGAACCACCCCACTGTCCTCCAGAAAGTCTATACCATTCTGCCTCCTAACCAACAGTAAATATGTACATCCCCTTCTCCATGTTTTCTCCAGCACTTTTATCCCTGTTTATATTTTTCTATACAATTTCATAGAGCTATATTCATATACCATATAATTATCCACAGTGTACAATCAGTTGTTCACGGTATCATCATACAGTTGCACATTTATCACCACAGTCAGCACTTGAACATATTGATTACTAGGGAAAAAAAAGTTTTTTTTTAATGAATAAAAATAAAAATAAAATATACAATACAACATAATAGTAGGGTCAAACAACAGCACCACTATGAAGAATCCCATATTCCTCCCTTACATCCCCCTCTCATACACATTTAGCTACAGGTGAATTTTTAAATGGTGTAATTAAAAGGTTACAATGGAATTAAGCACTTACTCAAAAATTCACAGCACCTGTCTGACAAATTTTGAGACAATCAGTCATTCATGTTTGCAGAATGCCAAAGGTGGTCTTCTAAATGTCACAAAAAGGCTGAGCAGAGTTTCTCCAAGGACACTCCAACTGTAGAATGTTAACCTTGGAGATAGATTAACCTGTTTGTAGGAAAGGAGAGCATAAATATGACAAGTTAAGACACTGAAGAGAAAAGTTAAAGGTCAATGTAAACTTGATGAAAGTTAAGAATGTAATATAGAACAAAAGGAGTACAATGTATAAGGAAATTGTAACAAGAAAACACATGTACATCAGCAATTTAAAATATTTTTCTTTGAAAATGAACTATTTGATTATTATTCTTTATGTTCTTCAACAAAATAATACCTAAGTTCTCATAAATCAACCCTGGTATAGTTTTATTTTTTAAAATTATTAAGCTAGCTGGCTACACAACACCTTATAAAATTTGAGATGAAGTATAAAATAACACACAGCCATAGGAAAATAATTGGGGGAGCAAAATCAGCATCTGAATTTTAAAAATTAGTGCTTGAAGAGTTTTATAGAATAATGATTTATTCACATTGTTGAAAATCAAAGATTTATTCTTACAGTAGGGATGATGTAAAGCTGGCACTTCCAAGAACATTCAGGTATCGGAAGAAAGTTGCAAAGTTCACTATTGATTTGGAAACAATTAACCTAGCACCATCACTTTCACTGTTCAAGCAACCCAAACAAAAGAAATCAAATGCATGCTTTTGACAGGAGATCCTTTCATGTTGCGTTTGTGCCAAGCTGTGTTGCCTTGAGCAATGACCTCCCCTCTGAGTGTCCCTTTCTCATGTGTCAAATCAGCATAGTCAGAGCCACTACCTCAGTGGATCGTGGTGGGCACAGAACGCGCATTCACTAAACACTAGCTGTTACTATTATTGTTGCGGTTCAAAGAAAGAATTGGAAACCATCCAGTGGTTCCTTGTTGCCATTATGGGACTGTGCAGAGGTTCTTTCCGGTGAATCCCTTCATATCCTCAGGGCCTGCCTTTTCACATGGCTGGGGCCTCCAAACGGGTCCTCCAAAGGGAGGTTTTCAGCACGTAGTACGTGGGCTACTGCATAGCTTCCTGGGGCTGCTGTCACAAAATACCACAAACAGGGTGGCTTTAAGCAGCAGACAGTTCATCTCACAGTATCGTCTCACAGTTCCGGAGGCCAGAGATCTGAAACCAAGGTGTCGGCAGGGCCAGGCTCTCTCTGAAACCTGTAGGAGAATCCTGCCTTTGCCTCTTAAGTTTCCAATGGTTGGCGGTACTCCTTGGCACTCTTTGTTGAGCCTTGGTGTTCCTTGGCACTCCTTAGCATTTTGGCACTCTGTGGCATACCATGGCATTCCTTGGCACTCCGTGGAGCTCTTTGTTGCTCCTTGTTGTTTCTTGGCACTCCCTGGTGTTCCTTGGCACTCCTTGGTGCTCCTTGGCATGTCTTGGTGCTCCTTGGCATTCCGTGGCACTCTTTGGCATTCCTTAGCATGCCTTGGTGCTCCTTGGTACTCCTTGGCACTCCTTGGTGCGCCTTGGCACTCCTTGGCATTTATTGGAGCTCCTTGGTGCTCTTTGATGCTCCTTTTCATCCCTTGGCATTCCTTGGCACTCCTTGGCGATCCTTGATGATCCTTGGTGCTCCTTGGTGCTCTTTGGTGCTCCTTGTCATTCCTTGGTGCTCCTTGGTGTGCGTTGGTGCTCCTTGGTGTGCTTTGGTGCTCCTTGGCATTCCTGGGTGCATCTTGGTGTTCCTTCGCCCCCCTTGGCTTGCAGCTGCAGCCCCTCATTCTCTGCCTCAGTGGTCACATTGGCCATCTTCCCTCTGCATCTATGTCTCTTCTTCCCTCTTATAAGGACATGTGTCATGTTGGATTAAGATTGCACCCTTTTCCAGCATGACCTCATCTCAGTTCAACTAATTCCATCTGCAATGACCCTTTTTCCCAAATACAGGAACATTCTGAGGTACCAGGGGTTAGGACTTAAACATATATTTTTTGGGGGAAGGGGAACATACTTCAACCCATAAGTATCAGGCTTTGGCTGCATATGATTTGAGTCAAAATGACAGGGGCACCCGGAGCAAGCTGGAGGGTGATCTGAGTAGCCTGCATTGGAGTCAGGATCCCCAACACTGCACTATTGACTTTTGTTCCTGCTGGTTTCTGCACCCCACTTCCTACCTCTGAGGGCCCTTCCCTTGTCCCATCTTCCATCTGTCTGGTTCATGCCACCTCTCCACTCCTCTCCTCCCCTCATCCCCACCCTGCCATGGCTCATAAGAGAGCTTTTGAGTCAAATACAAATGGGCACACCCTCTCTCTGTCCTTTCCCATCATTCAGTCAGGCATTCAGTCAGTCAGAAGCATTTCTTGAGGGCCTAGGGTCTCCCCAGCCTGGGGGAGGTGCTGGGGAGACAGCAGGATTGGAGGGAGGCTCTCTGGGCAGGGGCCCAAAGCCTTGAGCTCATCCCTGACGCCTCCCATTCTCTCACCCCCATATTATTATTACAATGATCATGGAGGCCTCAAACAATCTAGCCCCCTCCCATTATTTCTCCGAGCTTATTTCCCACAACTCTCCCCCCAACTCACTCCCCATCAGACTCACTGGTCCTCTTTTTTTTTTAATACCTTTTTTTTAAATGTAATTTTATTGAGATACAATCACATAACATACAATCATTCAAAGTGTACAATCAGTTGTTCACAGTATCGTCATACAGTTGTGCTTTCAACACCACAAACTTTGAACATTTTCATTACTCCAAAAAATAAAATGAAAATTAAAATAAAAAAGAATGTCCAAAACATCCCATTCCCCTCTGCCCCCCATTGTTCATTTACTTTTTTTAAATACAGTTTTATTGAGATATATTCATATACCCTATATCAGCCACAGTGTACAATCATTGTTCACGGTACCATCATATGGTGGTGCATTCGTCACCAGAATCAACTTTTGAACATTTTTCTTACTCCAAAAAAAATAAAAAATAAAAATAAAAGTAAAAAAGAACACTCCAAACATTCCATCCCCCCATCCCACCCTATTTTTCATTTTGTTTTTGTTCCCATTTTTCAACTCATCTGTCCATACATTGGATAAAGGGAGTGTGAGCCACGAGGTTTTCACAATCACACAGTCACACCATGTAAGCTACATAGTTATGCAATTGTCTTCAAGAATCAAGGCCACTGGGTTATAGTTTGACAGTTTCAGGTTATTTCCTTCTACCTATTCCAATACACTAAAACTAAAAAGGGATATCTATATAGCGCATAAGAATGCCCTCCAGAGTGACCTCTTGACTCCATTTGAAATCTCTCAGCCACTGAAACTTTGTTTTGTTTCATTTCACTTTCCCCTTTCGGTCAAGAAGATTTTCTCAATCCCACAATGGCACGTCCAGGCTCATTCTCAGGAGTTATGTCCTATGTTGCCAGGGAGATTTACACCCCTGGGAGTAATGTCCCACGTAGGGCGGAGGGCAGTGAGTTCACCTGCCATGTGGGCTTAGAGAGAGAGAGAGAGAGAGAGAGAGAGAGAGAGAGAGAGAGAGAGAGGGAGAGCGCCACATCTGAGCAACAAAGAGGTTCTCTGGGGGAGACTCTTAGGCACAATTATAAGTAGGCTCAGCCTCTCCTTTGCAGCAACAAGCTTCACAAGGGCACACACCAAGATTGAGGGCTCATCCTACCAAACTGTCCATCCTCAATGTTTGTGAGAATACCAGTAACAACCCAAGTGGGGAAGTCCAACATTTCTGCATTCTTCCTCAGTTCCCCAGGTGTCCCTGAAAATATATCCTCATTCTCTGCCCAAATTACTTTGGGATGTATAGGAATTTCACACTAACTGTACAAACCTACCAGATCTCACTTTCTATTCAAAGTTCCATGTAATTATGGTGTTTGAATAAACTGACTGTATAAGTTAAATTATTTAGTGTGCTACAGAAAATACAGATCCTGCACCAAATAAACATCTCTTCCCTTGGACTCACACAGAAGTTGAAGTTTTAAAACATGTCAATATCTTCCTTTACCCTTTGGTCTGATTTGCCTTAGTCCTAACCTGATCTGTTTCATTCACATCTCTTAATTGAGGTCTGAACTCTTTCTCAGCTTTTTAAATAGTTGCTGTATGTGTTAATACTGACATTCATAGCTGCTGAGCTCTAGCTCTGAGTTTCAGGTGTTACAGAGATACTCAAAGTTCCAGAGACCAACCAGGTTATACACCAAGAGCTCAGCAACTCAGAATTTAGAAATAACCGTTACAACTCAGGAATAGACGTGACTGCTGTAAGAGCTTACAATCTAGGGATGGTTACAATAACCATTCCCCTGATAAGTTGTGCTCCAAGATTCAATTCTCACTGGTCCTTTTGCTATTCCTCTAACCGTTCTGGTATATCCCTGTCTCAGTGCACTTGCACTGCTGCTCCTTCTGCCTAGAATGCTCTTTCTGCAGATATCCCCACGTCCTGTTCCCTCACTTCTTCCAGGTTTTGGTTCAATGTCACCTTCTTCATGAGGCCTTTCCTAGCTACCGTCTACCATATTTCAAATCACAACCACTTCTCTCCACTCCCAATTTTCCCTCCTTGCTTCATTTTCCTCCATAGCATTTATCACCTTCTAACATACTGTGTCAGATTATTTGCAAGGATGGCCACAGTAACTCCTCCCAAACTTGTATGCATGCCCCTCGCAATGAGACTTGGCAGCAACTTCTATCAAGAGGCAATGTCTATTTCTCTACTTCCTTGAATTGGGGTTGGCTGTGTGACTTGTTTGACAGAAGTAACACAGGATTTCCCAGCCTAGGCCTCAAGAGACCATGCACACTTCCACCTGAATTCTTGGAACCCTGCCCCAGCCATATGTGAACAAGCACCAAAGGCCTGCTGGAGGATGAGGGACCATGTAAAGAAAAAGTCCCTACCAACAGCCAGCACCAACCACCAGAGGCATGAGTGCAGCCATCATAGAAAATCTAGCTCTAGTCAGGCCACATAAAGATCACTGAGTAAGACCAGCAGAAGAACCGGCCAGCTGAACCCAGCACAGAGAGCTGACCCACAGAACTGTGAAGAATTAATATGGTTATTATTTTGAGCTCCTTGGTTTTAGGTAGGCTTATTACACGGTGTGTTATCTCTTTCAGGGAAACAAATGACCTCCAAACTTTGCTGTTTACAGTAACTTCAAATATTTGTTATTGCTCACAGATTCTGTGGGTGAGAAATCCTGGAGCAGCTTGGCTAGGCAGTAGTCCAGGCTCAAGTTCTCTCATGAGTCAGCTGGGGCTGTCATATCAACAGAAGGCTTGACCGGGTGGAAAGAGCTGCTTTCAAGATGGCGTCCTCCAGGTCAACTTATTCATTAGGTACAACAGGTGAAGTGTCGAGGGCCCACAAAACGCAGCCCTGGCACAGTCACCAGGCTGGCATGCTGATGTTGGCCATCATGCTAGGGAAGCCACAGTTCCTCGCTACGTGGACCTCTCCCCATAGGGCTGCTTGAAGGTCTTTACAACATAGTGGACAGTGTCTGCCAGAGTGAGTGATCCAAGAGAGCACAGCAGAAGCCACGATATCTTTTATGACTTAGGCTCAGGAGTCACACTCTGCCATTTTCATTAATATTCTTTTGGTTACATAAGCCAGCCTTTTTCAGTGTGGGAGGGAACTACATGAGGACATGAATACCAGGAGGTAAAGATCATTGGGAGTCATCGTGGAGATTTATAACACACACACAGCAATAGATAACTGATGCTGACTTATTTATTTGGTCTGTCATCTGCTTCCTTCTCATGATGGCAGGGATCTTTGTTTTGCTGACTGTGGTATCTATAGCACCTACTCGAGTTTCTAACACATGATGTGTTCTCAATAAATATAGTTATTTTATTTGTTTATTCTCTATTTTAAAGTTTTTAATTGAGGTCTAACTTTCACAGAGCAAAGGGCTCCAATCTTAAGTGTCCAGCTCCATTAATTAAGAAATATCTATGTATGTATGCGTATATATGTATACATATATATGGACACATATATATATGCATGTGTGTATGTGTATATATATCTATGAAACCATCTCCAGATCAAGTTATGCAAAATTGCCAGCAAGCTGTTTCATGCCTTTCCCAGTTAATACTGTCCCCAAAGTAACTATTATTCTGCCTTCTATCAATGTATATTAGTAATGCCTGTTCTTGAACTTCATGTGACTGGAGTAAAGAAATATGTACTCTTTGATATCTGACGTCTTTTGCTCATTACATCTTGTGAGATTCAATCATGTTGTTGCCTGTGTTACAAGTTCTGCTCTTTTTTCATTGCAATGTATTGTGTGAATATCTACAATTATTCATCTGTTTGTCTATTGATGGACATTTAGGTTGTTTCCAGTTTTGGGCTGTTATGAATAAAGCTGTCATGAACATTTTGGCATGCTTTTGGTGGACATAAGCATTCCCTTCTTTTGGAAAGGAGTGGAATTCCTGCATTGCTGTGTAGTTGCATGCTTAGCTTTAGTAGAAATTGCCAAACAGGTTTCCCAAGTGGTTGAAGCAATTGACATTTCCACTAGCAGGGGCTGCCTTTTCTAGTTGCTCCTCATCTTTGCAAACACTTAGTATTTTCAGTCTTTTATTTCAGCCATTTGGTGGGTGTGGCATGATATTTCAGTGGGATCTTATTGGCATTTCCCTGATGACTAATGATGTTGAAACTCTTTTCATGTGCTTGCATGAATACAGAACTTGAATGAATATGAAAAACAATCTGATCATGTCCCTCCTCTTGCTGTCAGGGTCAAGTTGAAACCTCTCCCCTGGCTGACAAGAGCCTTTGTGCTCTGACTACTCCCATCCCAGATGGATCACTTTTGTTTCCCTTTTTGGATTCCTACCATCCAGGCCATCTTCAGATTCCTCCAAGCACCTGCTCTGTTCTGCTTCATGGTTTTTACAGTGAGCTGGAAAAACTCTGGGCTCATGAGGCTTGGGTGGTGGTGTTTCTTCAGCTGGGAACACAACCCAAGTCTCATGAACCCAGATTCATAGTTAGTATCTTGGCTCAAAATTCTCTTCCTATAGGAAACCTTCCCTGATCCTCACCCCAAATTAGGCCAGGACCTACCTTGTTAGGCCCTTTAATAGCCACTTTTTCTGCCTAGCTTTTATCACACCTGTAAATATCCTTTATTTTATACGATTATTTGATAAACATCTGTCCCCCTCCAAAAAAAATTTTTTTTAAAAACCCAAAACAACAAAAAACAAAAACCCCAGCATGTTAACCTCCATAAGAGCAGCAACTTTCTTTTGTTCTTAGCAACACATCTGGAATATAGCAGATGCTCAATAAATATTTCTTGGATGTATAAATGTGAAACAACAGCACAAAGTCCATTATCACCTGAAAGTAATTATCTTTAATTATTTCACTCACCTGGGACCTGGACAAAAAGAAATCATAGAAAACCAGTCTATCTCCTTCTCTCACTAGGTCCTTTGGGGGTGGGGCTCAAATTCAAACACTGTTTCTGCTTTATTTGGTGCAGCTGGTGTGTGTGTGTGTGTGTGTGTGTGTGTGGGACACGAGGGAGGAAAGACATTGCTGTGTCACAGGAAAAACTTAAGACCTCAGCCCCCAAGTCCAGCACCTCTGACACTGGCTGTGTATCTATGAATTAAACAGTGCAGAGGCAATATGGTACAGTGGCTATAGCACTATAGATTTCCCCCCTCCCTGAAGAGACTGCTTGGGTTCAAAGCTTGGCTCAGTCACTTACCATCTGTGTAAGCTCCCACAAAGAGACCGAGTGCAGGTAGTAATAGCACCTACCATCAGGTTCTTGTGATGGTTAAAGGAGTTCATTCACCTCCATTGCTAAGTACACATCCATGACTGTAAATGTCTGTTTATTATTATGTCTCCAGGCCTCAATTTCTTTACCTCTAAGCTGAGGATTAATCACCTGGTTATTTCCTGGGAGCTGCTCAAAAAGATGCCAAGGCACTTTGTGCACATGTGGGTACAACAGCTATTGGGATGGAGATGGAACCCTCCGGCCAAGAGGTCTCTGGAGCCAGACAGGTCGTGGGTTGGAATACCACATCCACTACTTGCTGTGTGACCTTGGGCTAGTCACTGAATCTCTCTGAGCCTCATAAGATTCCCCGTAAGAGTATCTGCCTCCTACTGTCAGTCAGCTCTGGCGACAGCTGACTGAGTTTAATTCCCGACCCTGCCAGTTGTCAGATAGGTGATCCGGGGAAAGCCACTGAATCTCTCTGAGCCTTTCCCCCACCTCCTCCGTGAAAGGGGAGTAGTAATAGAGGATCCAATCGGAACGCGGCTAAGGTGTTTGGTGCACTGCCAGGCTCAATCCACGTTACTTTCTCCTTGTTATTATTACTGTTGTCGTGGTTGTTGGTATAACAGGATTCGAAAACTGGACGCAGGGTCTGGACATAAAGATCCCGGGTCTGGACATAAAGATCCCGGCCGCTTCTGGAGGCTTCAGCAAACCCTCTTCGGGCCTCCGATAGGAGGATTTGAGGACCGGCGCGACGCCAGCGGCCCGGGGGCCAGTCTGCGCAGTCTGGGCGCCGGGCACCGGGGAGCGCGGACGGGCGCCGGCCGGTCCAGCCTCCCCGCGCCGCCCGCGCCCAGCCGCGGCGAGGTGAGCCCGAGGGCGAGAGGCCGGGGCGGGGCCGCCGCATCCCCGTGACGCGCGGGCCAACCAGGCGGCGTTGCGGCTCCGGCTCCCTCCGCTGCTGCCTCCGGCCCCTCCCGCCGTCGCGCCGCCGCCAGCAGCCGGGCCCGTCCGCCCGCCCCGTGCCCGCCGGTGCCCGCGCCAGCCCCATGGCGCTCCGGGGCTTCTGCAGCGCCGATGGCTCCGACCCTTTCTGGGTATGTGCTCGGCGGCCGCCCGGGCCGCGTGGGGCCGGCGGGAGGGAGGGAGGGAGGCCGGCAGGCGGGCAGGCCGGCCCGCGAGGGGAAGCGCCGGGCAGGGCGGGCCGGGCCCGTAGCCCCGGGACACCCTCCGCGGACCCCGAGCCCCCGTTCCCCGCCGTGCAGCCGGCCTGGCGGCCCCGCTTCCCCACCCCGCCGCGGACCGGGCCCCTTCCGGAGTGCAGCTGATGGGGGAAACTTGAGCGACTGAGTTCTAGGGAAACAGGGTATGGAAGTGGCGGGGTGGGGGTGGGGGGCAAGGACTCAGCCCTAGGGTGTTGGGGGGTGGGGTACAGGACCAGAAAAGAGGGGCCCTTCCTGCTTTCGGGTTACCTCCCCCCAATTAACAGTAACCCTCCAGGGGACGGGAGCTCAGGACCGGGGGGGGAGTAAAAGCGTGGTGGGGTCTCTCACTGCCTCTGTTTTTCTTATCTTTTGTGGGTTGGGGTCTCCGCTTTCACAAACAGCACTTCATGACCAAAGGGGTGAGCTGGGGACCGCCTGGGCTATAGAAAGGGGTTTCCTACTGATGGGGTGGGAGTTTGCCCCCCTCCCCAGCTGTTTTACATTCTCATTACTCTTTTGTGGTTACATGTTGTTGTCATCTTTTCCTTTCTTTCAGCTTAAGTGCTCTAAAGGCATGTTTGGGGTATGGTGGAGGGAGCCAGGGAAGTTTGGGGGAACAGCCAGGGCAGAAGCACATCCCTGAATGTCCCCACCAGAGCCTCAGGTCAGGTTTGGGGTGAGCTGAGGTTGCTCACGACCTGTGGGTATGGCAACCTCAGCCCTAAAATGGGGGACTCCTTTCTGTTGCGCCCTGTGTTTTCCTTGAACAAGTTTTTTTCTGAATGTGCACTGCTGGGCCTAGCTGGGTCGCCAGAGTCCACTTTCCATGGTTTAATCCCCACTGCTCTGACTAAATCTCAGTGTCGTCTAAATGCCATTGGCCCCTTTATTGGGAAGGCCACCTCTGGGTCTTGTTGTTTTGATTACTGGTTAAATGCACTAAGCAAATCCCAACATGATAGTCTCTTGTTTAGAGATCAGGAGAGAGAAACACCCTTGGCTCCTGGGAGTTGGTGATTAGCGTCCCCAGATACCTTCTTGTCTTACGGTCCTTTTCTTGCAAACTGGCTGCCTTTGGAGTGTCAAAAAAGTCATTCTTGAGGGCCCCACTGGAAGGCTTTGTTTTGGGGGTGGGAGTGGGGATGATGGTATCATTTTGTTAGAACAACTAACCATCCTGTGGTATGGCTGATGTTTTCAGGTGGGTGGGGTTGAAGATTTACTCCAGGACTGGAAATAGTAGAGATGCTTTGCATTCAAGGTCTGGGACAGATTGCAGAGCAGACCTTTTGCCAAGTCAGCTTCTTTTTAGCAGTGAGGAGAAAACCTGTAGATCTCCCCCTACCCCAGTTATAATAACAGCAAGATTACATTTCTGCAAGGATCAGATGGGGATCTGTTTAGCATTGTGAATTATGGAATGTTTCCTTATTTTTTTTTTCCTTTAAGGAGGAAAACAAAACTGGGTGACCGAAAATTAGATTCTGTATCAGGATATACTTTATTGATGTGGGCTGGAAGTTGATGTCTAATGAGGTTTTATGAAGGCTGTGGGGCGTCCTCTGTTTAGCTTCAGGAGCTCACCCAGGGAAACCAGTTGTGTTTTTCCCTTTTCTAAGAACATTTTGCTACAGAAATTGCCAGAGGCTGGGTTGCCCGAGGATGGCAGGCCTTGCAGATTTCCTCCCTCTGGATTCCTGGACTTGCTCGAGCCCTGGTTTTCAGAGCTGCCCAGGAAAGTTTGAGAGAGGGCAGCTTGGCTCGAGAACTTCCACGTGGCAGGAAAATCTAAGTGTGACTAGAAAGCACGTATTCCCGTGAGAGATGGGTCCTCCAGCTGTTCCGTAACTGTGACCGTGGGCAAACCACTTCACCTCTCTGTGCTTCGGTCTCCTTGCACAGAGTTAAGCGAAGATTATTATTACTACTCTTTCCAAAGATGACGTTGTGTATTTTGAATCGCCGTTCTCCCTTTGGGCCCCCTTTTGCTTCTGCCGGTGGGAATGGGATTGGGCTATGGAGCCTGTTCTCCCACTCCTGCATTTAAAATCATGTGTTTAAAACTATGTGTGTTTAAAAAATCAAGGTGGCTGGCCCTCGTGGGACTCCTCAGAACTTATCAGGCCAGTGCCTGCCTTAGCCCCAGGAAACGTCCAGAAAAACCGAAACATGCGGACAGCCCATGGTGAGAGTTCTGCTGACATTCAACTCCCCTCAGGCAAATGATCTGGGATGAGAAAAGGGGGAACTTTGTTATCTAAATGGAAAATAGAGGCTGAGTTCCCCTGTAGCACTTGGCTTCCTTTTTTGGTTGGGGGTGCCCAGAAGGTGTGTGGGGCTGGTAGGAGGGGCTGTTTTGTGAGAAAACGGGTCCGGGTCTTTCCTGGGAGTTACATGTTTTTTTTCTTTTTTTAAAGTTTGTTTACTAATGTGATGCATGCCCAGTGTAGAAAAATCAGAAAATGTAAAAAAAAAAAATACATGTATATATGTATGTATATATATATGTATGTATGAAATCAGTAAGCAGTATAGTGTGATGGGTCTAAGCCAGGAATTGCATTCCTTGGGTTCAAATCCTGACTCTGTAGGTGACCAGCTGGACAACCTTGGGGGTTACTTTTCTCCATGCCTCAGTTTCCTCATCTGGAAAATGGGGATGATGATAATAGTATTTAAGGAAGAGCAGTAATACCAGAAACACATGAGAGGGTGCTGAGAACATTGCTTCTTGGTACACAGTAGGCACTTAGTAAATATAAGCGATTCTTAGCAACAGGAATTCTAGAATTAATTTTTGCTGCTGCACTTTTTGTGGCTGGGGGCAAACAGAAGCAGCATACTTGAGTCTCAGTTTATGGGAGTTGGTCCTGCTGCTGCTGTTTGCCTTGGAGATGCTGTGTGCCATCTTCTGGCGCAGCTGCATTTGTGATGGTCTTGGAGGTGCCTCGCCTTGGAACGTGCTGGGGGATGGAAAAATCTCAACTTTTGGGAAGGGCATCTCCATGTGGCTGTCTCATGGCCTTCTGAGATTTACCATGTCCCCCAGTGGAACGTCTGACCCTCCTCCCGCCGCCCTCCTTGGCTCGGTGAAGGAGGCTCCCTCTGCAAGGAGGCTCAGAATGAAAACCTGCTGTCAGCCTTGACTCCTCTCTTTCTCTCTTATTCTACATCTGATTTGTCAGCAAATCCTGTTGCCCTGTCCTTCAAAATGTATCCAAATCTGCCCACTTCTCACGGCCTCCCAGGACACCACCCTGGCCCGATCCATCTTTGTCTCGCTCCTGGGTTGGAGCTGGAGCCTCCTCACTGCTGTCCCGCTTCCACCCTTGATCCCTACTTTCAAGATGCAGGTCAGATCCCGCTCCTCCTCTGCTCAAAAACCTGCAGTGGCTCCCGTTTTCCTTGGGTAAAAGCCAAAGGGCTTACAACGGCCGACAAGGCTCTGTAGCATCTGCCCCCCCACCCCCTCTGAACTCCTCCCTTGTTACTTCCAGTTTCAATCCACGCAGGCCACTGGCTGCCAGGCTCACTCCTGCCTCAGTCTCGGAACTTGCTGTTTCACCTGCCTGGAATATCTTCTCCCAGATACCCGGTGGCTCCCTCACCTCTTTTAAATCCTCAGGCAGCCATTCCCTGTTGTCCTTACCCACCCTTCCCTTCATTCCCTGGCAGCTCCCCCACCTTCCACCCTGTAATTACTGTTTCTAATATCCCATATCTTTTGCTTATTCATTTTATTTACTCTCTGTGAACTCCTACCAGAAGGTTAACTCCAGAGGGGCAGGGATTTTCTCTGTGTTTGTTTATGGCTGTCATCCCAGTGCCTGGCACACGATGTGTGTCCAGTAAATATTTGTTAAATGAATGAGTGGTATGAAGCTTTAGAATGGCTTTCGAACCAGGTCGAAGCCTCTTTGTAGATCTCTAAGGATGAAATTGCCACGCAACTGTCCAGAATGAACAGATAGACCGTGCCCTCCAGCTTCCATGTTAGAACACTTATATTTTATATTGCAACACTCTGACCCCTTTGGGGTCTGCGACATGAGTTCCAGACTGGGGGCTGGATCTAGCCCACCAAAGTACTGGCTTGGCGTAATTTTTGTTAGGTGGTTTACTGCCATTGCCAGTATTTGTTGATTGGAAGATTTCACAGAAAAATCTGAATTTCTGGCTTCTGAAAAATCAGAAGACCTGACTACACTAGGCCTACATTTGTACATGTTAGTGGTCAGCCGGGGTTGCTCCCCCACCCCCAACAGGCCTGCTTGCTCCAGTTTGCCACAGTCTCCACTCCTCCTTATTGCACCATGGATAAGAATGAGTATCCCTTTTACATTGTGTTTTCTCACACCTGGTCTGCTTCTCTCACTCATGGAACCTACCTGGCACCTTTTGGTAAAACCATTGTGGCTGGTCTGACTAGCTGGTTTGGTGATGCAAAGACCCTGGCTCTGATACAGTCATGTTGGCAGGAGGGGGATGGACAAACTAGTTATCAATGCCTGAGGAGTTTGGAGCAAATGTACAATATGTAAGTTGGCTGCAGATTTTCATGGCGGGGTAAGGCCTAGCTTTTATTAGCAGATCTTAATGGTCAGTAAAACTTGAGCTCGTGAAAACTTGCTTGAACATTTCACAATAATAATAAAATGGACCGTAGTTAAAACAAGTCCTGTGGTAAGCGCTTCCCCCAGCCTGGCCAGGGAACTGTGACAGCGTCTTCTCTGCCAGAGGCGTCAACTTGTACTACCTCTTGAAGGGTGAAAGTTTGGGGGTGGGGTGGGGGTGGGGACTTTGAGGAAGCTAGTTTTTTTAAAAAATTCAGTTTTATTGAGAGATATTTACATACCATAAATCATCCATGGTGTACAATCAGCTGTTCATAGTACCATCATATAGTTGTGCATTCATCACCCCAGATCAACTTTTGAACATTTTCCTTATACCAAAAAGAATAAAAATAAGGATAAAATAAGAATAAGAAAAAAAAAAAACACCAAAATCATTCCATCCCCCCATCCCACCCTATCCATTTAGTTTTTGTCCCCGTTTTTCTACTCATCCATCCTTACACTGGATAAAGGGAGTGTGAGCCACAAGGTTTTCACAATCACACCATGTAAGCTACATAGTTATAAAATTTCAAGAATCAAGGCTACTGGGTTGCAGTTGGACAGTTTCAGGTGTTGACTTCTAGCTATTCCAATATACTACAGCCTAAAAAGGGATGTCTGTAGAGTGCGTTAAGAGTGCCCACCAGAGTGACCTCTCAACTCCATTTGAAATCTCTCAGCCACTGAAACTTTATTTTGTTTTATTTCTCTTCCCACCTTTGGTCAAGAAGACGTTCTTAATCCCACGATGCCAGGTCTGAGCTCATCCCCAGGAGACATGTCCCACGTTGCCAGGGAGATTTACACCCCTGGGAGTCAGATCCCACGTAGGGGGGAGGGTTGTGAGTTCACCTGCCGAGTTAAGGAAGCCAGTTTTTGAGGGCAATTGTAGGCATGGAGCAGAGCTTCTCAAGCTGGGCATGGTTGACATTTTTGGCCGGGTCATTTTCTGTTGTGGGGGGCCGTCCTGTGCGTGATAGGATACTTAGCAGCATCCCTGACCTCCACCCACTGAATACTGGCAGTAGCTCCCCAGTTGTGACAAGCAAAGATGTCTCCAGATATTGCCCATTGTCTCCTGGGACAAAAGTCACCCCGCTCAACAACCACTGGTGTGGGGGAATCTAGAGAGGAAATTTGGGGTAAGACTTGTGCCCTCATCCTTGTACTTCCCTAAGAGGCTGTTGAGAGTTCTAGGGTAATTGGCTTGTTGAGGTTGCCTTGGAGAAGCTTCATGAGACATTAAGGAGGTTAAGCTCCGTTTAGCCAGAGAAGCGACTTGCAGCAGCCTGTATGAGGTAGTGGTGGTGTTTACATCTTTCCACTGAGGACTGGATTTTTCTACCCTGATCCATTCTTCTGGTTGGCGTGCATGGGATGGTTCAGTTTCATAGTGAAAATGCCAATCTTTAGAGATCAGCTTTGAAGCTCTCATCCTTCGTCTTAAACTGCTTTAAGATAAGTGGACAATTACAGAGTTGAGATTCTATTTAAGTGTCCCCTTGGTATAATTGTGGGGTTCATCCAAATTCTGGAAAACTGGTCCAGATGACCAGGGAGGGTGGCTCTAGATGGGCATCCTGTAATCCTCAGGCAGCAATTGAGATTTTATGGGCTTGTCCCTTCCTCTCTGGGAGTTTTCTCCCTGGGAATCTCAGATTACCTTTTATTGGCCTCTTGTTGCTTGGGGGTGCCGTGTTCCTTGGAGAGCATTTATGACGAGTCTAAGTTTTCCCAGTAAGAAGGACTTCAGTGTGGTCTTTTAAAACTTCTCTTGTTCTTCCCATAAACGTCTTGCACTCATTTGTTTAGTCACTTATTTATTATTAATTGAGCACCTACTATGTGCTGGCAGTCTTCTTGACACTGGGGATATGGCCATGAGCAAAGTGGAGGAGGCCTGTGTTGCTTACCCTGGAGGCGAGCAAAATGATGCCAGCCTATGGTAAATGCTGCAGAAACAGGAAGTGTGGTGTGGGGCGTGTGCTACCTTAGAGGGGTGTGCAGGGAAGGCCTTTCAGAGGAGGTGGTTTTTGCCTGGGGACCTTGATGGATGCTGGCCGTGCAAGGATCTGGGGGAAGGGATCCCCAGGTAGGGAACATAGCAAGTGCAAAGGCCCTGGGGAGCTTGGTGTGGTCGGAGTGTCAGAGTTTTAACTCCAAAGAACCTCAGAGCCCATCTCATAAAAATCCTGCCTTGAGCATCCTGCAGAAGTGTATAAAGGACTAATAAAATGGCCAGTGGTAAGGATAAGGGCCTGGAAATTCGCAGCTTGGCAAGGAAATGGAGCAACACTTGCTCCCCAGGAGGGGTGGGGGCCTTCTGATCTATTTGTGTTTGAATGAGCCCCAGCTTTTAAAATTTAAATTAAATTAATATATTTTTAAGTGTCTCATCTTCTATCTCAGAACTGAAGCTGAAACCTTCCAGGGTCAGAACAGGTTTTTCTTGTCCTGGGATTCCCCACTTCCCATGTACACTTGTTCCCCTCAAAGGCTTTTCGTGACCCATTAAGGTGATGACAAGGGGTATTTTTTTTTTTTTTTTTTTTTTTCTTTTTAAGTGGAAGGTGCTGTCTTGCATGGTTAACATGACTTTCTGTAGATTGCTAGGAAACTCTTCTTTTAAAACCAGTTGTTACTGAATTGACTTGGCTGGTTGCATGAAGTCTCTGCCCTGTAACTTTTAAAGAGGTGAATTGTCTAGAAGGACATAGAAAAAAGTGAACGTTTTGCTCTCCTCTCACCACCCCCAGAAGAAACCACTGATGATTGTTTCTTGAGTATTCTAGAAAATTTTCAAGCATATGCAAATATGTATGTAGGTGTGTGTGTGTGTGTGTGTGTGGGTTCAAATTCTAAATTATGTTTTGCGTCTCCTTCCTTTCACTTAGAAACCTGTGTTGATCTTTTTTCCGTACTAGTACATGCAAACTGGTAACCTTTCTTTACAAGTCACACATTGTCCTGTTACATGGCCAGCCCTGTATTCTCCCAGTTCTCTCTGGTGACCTTCTGGGTTGTTTCCAGTTTCGGCATCATAAAAAGTGCTTCAGTGACTATTCATCGGTGCAAGTGTATGCAAATATACATAAATGATACAGCCAATAACTCCTTCCCCACCATGTGAAATTACTGGGTTGAAGGATATGTGCATTTTGAAATTTGACAATTAATTGCCAGGTTGCTGCAGGAGTTTATACTCCTACTGATGAACCCACCAACATTTATGAAGCACCTATTGTGTTCCTGGCATTTTGGAGCATTGAGCAAGCCCAGAATTGACCAGGCTCTTGACCCTTCAGTGTATGAGGGAGGGTTTTCCCCAATTGAGTTAAACCTTAAATTTCAGAAGGCTCAGGTCTGTAACCCAGTAGCAGGGAGCTTGGTTTGTTTCCACTTTAAAAAGATATGTTTACATTTTAAGCATTCATTGACCTCTCTGTTATTTACAGAGTGCTTTTAAATCAATGATTTTAACAACATGTGATAGCTTTACTCCTAATTCCATGATTATGATGTCCATGCTAATTTTTGCACAGTAACTTTCTATTCTAAAGGTGGTTTTCTGATTACAAAAGTGATACAGACTCAGTGTGTCAAAACAAATATAGTTATTTAAATAAAGCCTTAATATGCTACCGTCTTAAGCTAACCAATGTGAATATTCTTCCTTTCCTTTCTCTGTAAAGATATACATTTATAAGCATAAATATTATGTTTAAAACAAGGTGCCCCCCCCACTTGCTGTGGTTCAAAGAAGGTGCCCCCCCAACTTGCGGTGGCCCAAAGAAATTCTGACTTGGAGCCGACAGACCCGTGCGGGCACCTGCGATTATGTCTTTTTTCTTTTATGCAACAACTGTGCTAACTGGAATGGTGAAGTAAGCACGGAGTCCTGTCCTCATTCTTTGTTCACTTAATTCAAATGCTCGCCGAGCTCCAATTAGAGACTGGTTTTCGAGCGTATCTCGGGAGGACTATGTGAAATTAAGTATGAGTGCTTACCGAAACCATCAAGGAGAAGGTGTGTGATATTGTGTACAGGTGTAGGTGAGGTTAAGCTAGCAGGCTTCCTTGAGAGGACACCTAAAACCTGTGAAAATTCCTTGGTTCTTTGTGCCAGTAATTAGTGCAATGGCTATATATTTCATAGAAATATCAAGGATTTCATGGTTCAAACGGGAGCTCCAACAGGTACTGGAAGAGGAGATTCTGGGGCGAGAAGATTGAGGGTGAATATGGTGAATATCTTAAGATAAAGAAACGAGTGAGACTCCAGTGCATGTGTGAAGAGATCAGGGGGATTTTAGTTTTGTGTCGACCTGATCGTTTCATGCCAGCACACTATTGCTTAATATAAATCAGTGTTAGAGGTGTTGGCTCAAACACCAGTGGGTCCCAGGTCTTCATCACCTATGGCAATCAGCCACACTTGGACATGAAGTACAGTGTTTGGAAAGGTACTAGATGGTCTAGGGACTCGAGATGAATTGGAGAAGTTACCAGTAAATGAGATTTACCGACCTCTTAATGTAATACCCATCGACGACATGAACTATTCGTGCCAGTTTGCTCAGGAGTTATAATAGACCCAGACGAATACTTGGCAAGCTGTTCACAGAATGCACCTGTGGTGCTTTACCCAGTTTTAATCAGTGTCAGAGATTGTAGGATCCTTCTGCTTGTTTACAGCTAAATTATTCTATGAGTTGGATGAACCTGAAGGAGAGAAACAGCTTTTATCCCCACTCTTAAGAGCATATTCTTTGCTACAACTATTATCCAATGTATTTCTTTAATTTTCATATAAAAACTTCATTTAATTTTGTTATAAATATTTTATTTAAAAAAGCAAAATAGGTTGTTATAATCACTACTCTGCTTTTTTTTTTAACTTTACTATGCCATATGTGTTAATACCTAGAATCTCACTTATTCTTTATAGTAGATTTATAATATTCAAGGAGTAGATTTGTTCAAATTAATTTAGCCATTTCCCTATTAATGGCCACTGATGTGCAGATTTCCCCTTTTTTTATCCTTATAAATGATGCTTTAATAAACATCCTTGTACATGGATCAAACTATGTAAATTATAATTTTAATAGGCATTGGCTGGTTTTTGTCCAAAAAGTTTGTAGCAAGTCCATTCCCAGTAGCAGTGAGTTGAGTTCTCATTTCTCTGGGTATTTCACTTTTTAAACATTTTTTGCTTATTTGATGGATGAAAACAATCTCATCTGTTGAATTTTAAATTCAGTTTTATTGAGATATATTAACATACCATACAATCATTCAAAACAATTTCATTTTAACCTGCATTTCCCTTCCAGTTAGAAGTTACGTATCCTGAGACATACTCCCCAGTGAGCTGTGTGTTCCTTTCTGTGCATTTTTTTCTGTGTCCTTCTTGCCCATATTTATACTGGTTTGTATTTTACCTGCCATTGGAGATCTTGCCCTTTTGTCCATCATATGTATTGCACATATTTTTTTCTCAGGCCATTGCTTTGTCTGGGTGCATTAACATATGATTCTGGCCCATTTTTTGTATGTAGTTTTGCAAGGTTGTATTTGTCGAGTCCATACCATTTTGTGTCCTACATTTTTCATTTAATGTTGTAAGCCTTTCCCCATGATCCTACATAACCCTTGTAATTATACTCTCAAATGTCCAAACAATATCTCTGTGTATTGGTAGACTGTAATTTACATAATTATTATCTGGGGTTTAAAATTTAGGTTGTTGCCTTTTTTCCCCCCTTCTTAAAGAAAACCTTATAGACAGAGTCCTTTGGATTATTTCCTTAGAAACATATTCTCAGGAATGAAATGAATAGCCCAGAACACTTGAGAGGCCTTCTCTAGCGGTTGTCTTGTTTTCCAAAAAAGAGGTTGGCCCAATTCACCATTCTACTGACATTGTTGGTGTTATTTTTAAGAGCAGATGATGGGTACACATGAATAACAGTCTCTTTTCTGGTCCCTCTAATCAGCCTCATCAGTCAGGGGGCCAGTGGCTCAGAGGAAAGTTGGAGCTGCCTGGGTTTGGGAAAGGCGCCCTCGTAGTTATAATTACGCTGGGTTATCTGGAGCCCTTTGATAAGGCTTCTTCCTTAAGATCATTAATTCACCAACCCAGGGCCGGGGGGGCAAAGATACAAGATAGATGAGAATCTTTCTGGGAACTACAGTTATAGATTAATGGGGTGCTCGCATGTTTTACTCCCCTGCCCCTCCCCCCCCAGACCTGTGGACTAGGCAAATCATCTCACACTCTGTGTTGGGGCAGAGCCGGCCCGTCTTCGGTTGGTGTGGATACATGGTAGGGGCAGAGTTGAAGAAAGGGCTCATCTGGGCCAGACCCTTTTTATTCTTGGAAGAGTCTCAGGGGAGGGACAGGCAGGGGCAGTGGTAGGGATAGAGGTGCTCGGACAAGGAGGAGGTGCAGCTCCAAAGAAAGCCAGGGAGGTAGATGGCTGGTGCTAAGAGGGCTGGTTCGGGAGCCTTGTTTTGAAAACCAGCCCTGCCGCTTCCCAGTGGGTGAACGCGGGCCAACTCACTTACATTCTGGGAGCCTCCATTTCCTCGCCTGCAAAGTGGGGGTAATGATCCTGCTGTGGGTCTTACAGAGCCCTGAGGAAGAAAGGAGTTACCATGTAGAGGATGCTCAGGGTCTGGTGTGTAGTAGGGCTCCGTAGATGCTGGCTGCGGTGATGGATACAAAGGGAACGGTGGTGGGCAGTTGAAAGCAGTGGTGTGGCGACTTTCTTCTGGCTTCTCATCTCCAGGCAGCCTCTGGGCACCTGCAGAGTGGTATGGGACAGAAACTGGGACCCCAGGGCTCAGATGCCCACCACCGGCCCCTGAGGCCATTCCAGTTGATACATCCAGCCGTCGTTGGGTGTCAGTAGGGTGCCCAGTCTGGGTGAGGTGTGCCAAGGACTTGTCTGGGACAAGGTGGGTATCAGGTATCAGTTCTGCAGTTGGGCTGGTGTGTTGGACACATTTATCCAGAAGTTTTATTTGTAGTTGGGGAGTAAATACTGAAATCCGTGGCACATGAGTGAAGGTAGAATGTAAACCTCCATCTACATACTTGGGAAGTTCCAGGTTTTCCTCTTACCAAATATTTGGTAGTGATTGAATTACTGAATGGGATTTTTTTTCTTTCTCTTACTCATTCTTTTCTTTGTCTGCTAGTATGAGAGATACAGTATAAAGTGAAAGAGTACAGAAACAAGTATGGCCACAAGGGAAAATCTTCCAGAATTAGACTGTTTTAGAGATAATCTCGTATTGGCAGATAATTTTCAGTATCTCTTCTACATGTGTCTTAAATATATAGTACTTTTTTTAATTCAAGAATGGGATCCTATGAAAACATATTCTTTACTTTTTGTTTTCATTTACTGGTACAGCTTGGATACAGGATATTTTTCTTAATTAACAGATACCTACTTGTAGATGAAATGTAAACATGAGCTTAATTCATTTGCTAATAATTGTTCCCTCTTGAGGCAGGTGGTCATGGTCTTCTTTTTAAATACTGTGGACAGGGAGATCCTGTGGAGAGCTATGAGGCAAGGCTTGAGTGGGCATGTGTTGGAGGGGTATATCTTAGATCCTCTTAGGCACCTCCTTGTGGGAATCAGAACTTCAGAGGGTCAGTGCTTTGGGATGTGAATTGTGCTTATAGGATGGGGCCTGAACCCCATTCATCTCAGGGCTTGACTCCACTCAGATGACAGTCTCTGAGGGTCTCCTGCATATCCGTGCACTGTGCTTGGTGCTGGGACATCAGTGGTTTACAGAGACAGAGCTCCCTGCCTTCCTTGACCTTCCAGTCTTGTGGGGGAGATGGATAAATAAATGGAAAATCAGAACCATGAGGTGCTATGAAGGGGAGCCAGGTGGTACTCAGTGAGTGCATCACTTCCTCCCCATTGGCCAGTGTTAGTCACATGACCACATAGCTGCAAGGGAGGCTGGGAAATGTAGTTTCCCTTCTGGACAGGCACATGCCCAGCTGAAGTTTATATTACTAGGGGATGTGGGGAGAAGGGATATTGGAGCACAGCTAGCAATTTCCTTTACGTAGGCAAAAGCAGAATGTAAGAATGTTCTAGGCGTTGGAAAAAGCACGCGCAGAAGCCCCAGCTCAATGAGGAAAGTGTGGCTGGAGATCAGAGAGCAGTGAGGGGAGGGGAGAGGAAAGAGGAGGCTGGGACTCGGCTGTGCAGGTCTTAGATCCTCCAGGAAGCCTCGGCTGCCTCTTCTCCCCCCTTTGCTCAGCCTCTAACTCCAACGCTGTCTTTTAAGCATTATTCTTAAAGGCAGCTTCCTTCCCAAGTGTTGGAAAGAACCAATGACGAAATCGATTCAAGTGTTTGCTTTATCCCTGTTCTGCTGTGTGACATTGGTTTACTATTATTTATTAAACTTTCTATTAGCTTAATAAATTAAATAACATGTCTTGAGAATTACTCTGTGTCAAATGGTGTTCTAAGACCTCTCTGTACATATCTTGTTCGAGGCTCACAGTAATGCTGGTAGATACTGTTATGATCCATTTTTAATAGAAGGGGAAACTGAGATGCAGTTAAATTTGCCCAAAGTCACAAAGCTATCAAGGAGTGTAGATGGTATTCAAACCCAGCAGTTGGAACTCAGAGTCTGCCCTCTTCTCCACTGTGCTTTAGCTCAGTCATTTGTGGATTGTCATGATTTTGACATCTGTGTTTCAATACATACCTGTTAGGATTGTGTTTGGCTGATAGAAACAAAGCCTTATTCCAGTGGCCTAAACATAAAGGTATGCCTTTTTATTACACATCACGAGGTCCTGAGTTAGGCAGGCATTGCTGGCATTGCTCTGTGACCCTGTGGTGTCAGGGTTGACATCTCTGCCATTTTCCTTGTCTTTCCGTCAAGGCCCCAAAATTGCTGCTGTAGCTCTAACCATCACAACTGGGTTCAAGGTGGGAAGAGGGAAGGGCCGTATCGGCCTCATTTATCCCTTTTTATTCAGTTAAGTAAGTAAAGTTTTCCTAAAAGGCCCTTTCCCTCAGACTGCAGCCTTCTGGTCACATTTCCTGGCTGGAACTGGAGCTCGTGACCACTTCTAATCTGCAAGGGAGGAATGGAAAATGAGCATGTGGTTTTATTCCTCTCTAGTGGGCGACAGCAAGGAAGAAGGGGGTTGGGGAGGGCTGATGAGTAAGCCAGCCAGTAGGGTCTACACATACGTATTTACTTAATACTTTAAATTAATTCACTTTTTTTTTTTAACCTAAATAAATTTATCCCCAAGGGAAGTTTCATATCACTTTAGAATATCTATGAAATCACAGGTTGGTGATCTTCATATGTTTACCTAATTACTGTTAAAACAAATACATCACTAAAATAAAAAAAAAAAATAAGTAAAGATATTCTGCACACCAACAAGATCTGTGATTCTCAACCCAGGCAGTTTTGCTCTTCAGTGGATGGTTGGCTACATCTGGAAACGTTTTAGCTTGTCACAACTTGGAGGGGGAAGGGCAGGGAGGTGCTACTGGCATCTGGTGGGCAGAGGCCAGGGGTGCTGCTAAACACCCTACAGTGCCCAGAACGGCCTCCTGACAACAGAATTTTCCAGGCCTTCAGTGAAGTAGTGCCGGGGTCGAGAAACCCTGGCCTCGTCACGTCCATGTGTTGCCAAGGGTATACACAAGCCGTGTTTTGGGGGAATGTTGCAGTCGATCAGTCACATGCACTCTGTGTGTCTCTGTTTTCTCCTGGGTGACTTTATCAATAACCCTTTACATCTGTAGCCTGCTTGTAGGTATCCAAGGCCTGTTCCCACAGATAGTGTCAGATCTATGCTAAACCTATGCAGGAGTTTAACAGGAGGATGTGAATTCAAGATATTATTTGCTCCTTGAGCCCCATAGAAACTGGTGAAGGTGGAGAGCTCGGGGACCCTGAAGCTGAAGTGGCCAGGCAAATCCTCTTTGTGGGTGTGATTTGGAAGGAAAATTGTGTTTATAGCAAGTATTTATCTGATGGAACTGGGCAGAGATCACAGCTTCTTGGTGGCTGTGCTCCTCAGAAAGGGCTGTGCTTTGGTGAGGAAGGAGATTTAATTGCCTCCTCTCCGCCTAGGTTTGGCAAAAACAAGCTGGCCTGGGCAAGTGGGCCTTGGGAATGAACTGTCAGGATCAGAAGGCAGCTGGCAAGTAGAGATGAACCCACCTGGGGAAGCTGGTACTTTGCCCAAGTTGGCCTGGTCAGGTGGCCTGACAGTGCCACTCACCCCGTTAAAGTTAATTGAGTCTCTGTGGAGCCTAGAGAGGAAGGGGCAGGGATGGTGATTATTGCAGTCTCCTCGAGTTAACTTGGGTAAGAACAAGGACAATTTTCCTTTTGGATTCTGGAAACTTAGAAGCCTCTGGCCATCCCTTAATGGTGCGTTGGTTGAGGAAAGAGGCCAGGCTGCTGATGCAGACATACCACATTTCATCAAATCTAAGAGGCCAACAACTGGGACATGCATCCCAGTTTCAGAGATGTGATGATATGAGAATGTGGCATCCTGTATAGGATGCGATTGATCATGGGACGGAGACCAATATCATAGATATTAACATACGAAGAAATGTGGCTCTTAGAACGAGTGCAATATGGTGAGACCTCCCAGTATATCCCCCACCCTCCCTGCCTCCCTTCCTTCTTCCTTTCCTTCATCTTCTATGTATTACCCCTTTATTGTTGTCAATCTGATGCTAAGTGCTGGGGACACATACCACAGCGAGTGAGACATCCACAGTCACTGTCCCTCAGAGGAACAGGGAGCCGGTGTAACCTCAGTTCAGATCCTGGTTCTGCCCCTCGCTAGCTGTGTGACCTTGGACAAGTTACCTTACCTCTCTGTGTCTCCATTTTCTCACGTGCAAAATGGGGATAATAGTACTGCCTACCTCATACAGTTATGAAAATTAAATGCGTTAATGTACTACTGATTTGCTCTTGGTAATACTAGTAAGCGCAGTAATTTTTCCTATGGCTGTGCCCTGTTGTCCTGACAGCCGTCATCTAAGCAGCATTTCTTCGTGGACAGGTGAGACCAGCATCTGAGGTGGGCTTGGAAGGATGAGAAGGAGCCGGCTGGGTGGGAGGCCCTGGGGCGGGACAGAGCTGGGTGAGTGGGAAGAATATTCGGGGGTCGGGGTGGGGGGTGGGCAGTGTGGCTGGAGCATGACACAAGCCAGGGGAATGGGTCCCGGGCTGAAGCAAGGGCCTGCCCATGCATCCCGCCGGGCATGGCACGTCCGATGACAGTAACCAGCACCCACTGATGCTTCTTGTTCCCAGGCACTCTACACAGCGCTTTTCATTTAGTCCTCAGAACAACCCTGCGAGTTGGGTAGACCATATCCCTGTTTCACACATGGGGAAACGGAGACCCAGAGAGGTTAGGCAGCTTGCCGAGGTGGACACAGCTCACACATAGCAGAGCTGGCCCATGGCCAGCTGCTCCCGGTCACTGTTGTTTGGGGCTGTTCTAAAATAAGTAGTTCTGGAGATTCCAAATGGAGTCTAGAGGTCACTCTGGTGGACATTCTTACACACTGTATGGATAACCCTTTGTAGGTTTTAATGCATTGGAATAGCTAGAAGTAAATAACTGAAACTATCAAACTGCAACCCAGTAGCCTTGATTCTTGAAGATGACTGTATAACAATGTAGCTTGCAAGAGGCAACAGTGACTGTGAAAACCTTGTGGATCGCACTCCCTTTATCCAGTGTATGGATGGATGAGTAGAAGAATGAGGACAAAAACTAAATGAAAAATAGGGTGGGATGGGGGGGATGATTTGGGTGTTCTTTTTTACTTTTATTTTTCATTCTTTTTACTTTTTCTGGTACGAGGAAAATCTTCAAAAAATAGATTGCAGTGATGAATGCACAGCTGTATGATGGAACTGTGAACAATTGATAGTACACTTTGGATGATTGTATGGTATATGAATATATCTCAATAAAATTGAATAAAAAAAATAAAAAAAAAGTGAAAAAAAAAATTTGCGGTTCTGGATGTGTCCCAGGTCCGTGGCTCTGGAAGGGTTGTTAATACCCAGGCATGATGGAAGGATCCCGGAGTGGGCCGGAGAGGAATCCTTTCCAGTAGGCTCTGCCAGATGGCATTGGCTCATCCTGGAAGTCTCCGAAGGACACCTTGGCACACAGCTTTACGAGCTGTTGTTTTTACGTGCACGGTGGTGGTTGTGACGAAGACGACGACGACAGTGTTAGCAGCAGTAATCATGGGTAGAAGCAGCAGCAGCAGCAAATGCACCCCCCAAGGCTGCCCCTCCCCCCAACCTCGAGGGTTGAGAGTTGGGGTTTCTCTTTCCATTTTACACATGGGTAGTGGAGACTCAGAGGTGAAGCCACGTGGCAGGAAGTTGGTGGTGGTGAGGGGGCCCAGGACCGGATCCCGATCTGTTGCTCCCCATCCATCTTGGTCCCGAGGCTGCCTGGCAGAGAGGGTGGAGGGGGAGAGAGCCAAGCCTTGTGGGGAGGGAGAGCACAAACGAGCCAGGACGCTCCTGGGGATGGAGGCCCTGGGGTGGGTCATCTTTGAGGGTGGCTTTTCCCACTTCTGGTTCCTGACAATCTCCAAGAAAAGGCTAAACCAGAAACTTTCTCTCTTGATTTCACAATTCCTGGGAGCTTTTGTAATATGTGTATGATGCAGCACTTTTCGGGTGGGAACCCGAGATGAAGCTTGGCTTTCCTTTGCTTGACTCACTTGGGCGCCGGCTGTGTTTGTCACCCGTTCTCTCCTGGCCCCTTTGCTCCACATCTGGGTGTACTCACCTCAGACTTTCCCAGGTTCTGATGTTGGGTTCTGCTGTGCCCTCCTCTTGGAATACCCCTGTTCCCTCCTGTCTCCACCTTGGCAGATCTGACAGCTTGTCCCTCCTTTCACTGCTGGGACATGAACTGAGTACCCATCTTTTGTCCCGTGCATCATTCTCTCTGTCTTGTCTTGTTGGGGGGGGTGGGCGGTTAGTGCATCCAGTGGTTTGGATTTGCAGGCGCTAGGGCCAGCCTGCCTATGTTGGAGTCTACCTCTGCTGCTGACTGTGTGCCCTTGGCAAGTTGCTTTACCTCTCTGTGCCTTCATCACTGCTTCTGCAAAATGGGAGCTGTAAGAGTATCTACTTCAAAGGGTTGGGGTGAAGACGAAGTAATTTAATGTGTGAATTTAGTCTCCATGATGACTGAAAAGCAGCTTTTAGTGTCTACGCCTTATGGCTGAGGAACCTGAGGTCTCCCAGGTGGCGTCGTTACCTGAAGTCATATAGGCCAGGTCAGGGCAGCAGAGCCAGGGTGGGGGCCAGGGCTGCTGCCTCCCAAAGCTGTGTTCTCAGCCACCGTTTGCTGGAGATGTGTTGGATTTGGCCCAAATGATTTTTTTTTTTATAGTGCCATTATTTAAAAACAGGGAGATTTTTTCTGAAATTCCAGGTTTCTGGCTTCTTCCAGAAATGAGAGAAGCCCCAGCAATGCTGGATACCCCCTGAAGCTGAGAAGTGGCTCCCCTTTTAGATAGAACCCGTGTGCTCCACTTGGCCACAGTCCCCACCATTCCCTTTTGCCTCCTGGGTATTCAGACCTAGTGGCAGTGGCCGTTAGTTGGTTGTTGTGTTTGTTTTGCTTTTCTTGTAATAGAGAACTCTTTTTTTTTTTTTTTTTAACGTTTATTCTTTAAAAATAGCTGATGCTTTTATTGTGGCACTATTTTAATTGCTTTGTAATAGATTAACTTTTAATCTTCCCAACAACCGTATGAGGTTGGTGCACTGTTTTTTGTTTGTGTTTGTTTTTATTTTACAGCTTTATTGAGATTTAATTCACATAGGATTAAATTCACCCACTTAAAATGTACTGTTGAGTAGTTTTTAGTACATTCACAGGGTTGTGCAAGCATCATTGCAAGATCAACTTTAGATTACCTTATTACCCCCAAAAGAAACCCTGTACCGCTTAGCTATCACCCCTAACTTCCCCATGACCCAGTCCCAGGCAACCACTAATCTACCTTCCGCCTCTTATAGATTTGCCTGATTTGGATGTTTCATAAATGGAATCATATAATACGTGGTCCTTTGTGCCTGGCTTTTCTTTCATGTAGCATAATGCTTTCAGGGTTCATCCCTGTAGCAGCAAGTATCAGACTGTCATTCCTTTTCAGGGTTGAATAATATTCCACTGCACGGCTCTACCACAATTTGTTTATCCATTCATTTGGGTTGTCTCTGTCTTGGCTGTTATGAATAAAGTTGCTATGACATGGTATAGGCGTGCATTTTCAGTTCTCCCGGGCATTCTACCTGGGAGTGGAATTGCTGGCTCTTATGGGAACTGTACGTTTCACCTTTTGGGGAGCTGCTGGCCTGTTTTCCAAAGTGGCCGCTCCACAGCGTGCTGTTTCTGAGTCCATGTCATGGGTGGGAGATTGAGGCACAGAGAGGTGGTAACGAGTAAGTGCTGGGAAGTGAAGGCACCAGGGATTTGAAGGCAGGTGGTTTGACTCCAGAAACTACACTCTTGTCACTCCACTCTGCTGCTTCCCCAAACTGGGGAAGTGAGTGATTATCAGGTGGTTGTAGAAAAATGGAAGTGAGCGTGATTCCTGTGTTTAACGTGCAGCTCCAAGTGTTTCTGCGTCTAACGGCTGAGCTGCCGACGTCACCGACTTAGTTCATCTACTTGAGCCCTGCAGGCCTCTGAGTTTGCTTCCTTTTTGCTTCGAGGATTAACCCCTTTCTCTTCTCCAGGCACCTCTTGCCATTTATGTGACGCTTAGTGCTTATGAAATCTTCTGTTGTCGCCGTTTACGTACCCATCTTACCTCCCGTTCAAGATTCTGAGTTTCTTGAGAGCAGGATGCAAGTGTGACTGTTTCTGGTTCAACTCCTGATACAGAACAGGGCTCAGTAAATGTGCGATACGAATGGATTAGCAGGCGGACAGATCTGCAGAGTCTCTAGAGGCAGAAGCGGGGCTACCTGGAAAAACCATTAAGGCAGCCGTTCCCAGCGGGGGTGATTGTGCCGCCCAGGGGACATTTAGCCATGTCCGGAGACATTTTTGTGGTCATGAATGGGGCCGGGGGTTATTGCTGGTATCTCGTGGGTGGAGGCCAAGGAGGTTTATCCTACAGTGCACAGGTCAGCCTCCACAACCCAGAACAATCCAGCCCCAAATGTCTGTGGAGCTGAGGGTGAGCAACCCTGGGCTAAGGGGGCTTGTGACTTGTGATCTACTAACAAGCAGAGTAATGGGAGAAGACACTGCATTTAGATTTTTTTAGCACATGCAAATCAGTCCAGTTGAGATGATGGACCCTCTTCCGAGATGATGGCATGTGGCGTGTGTGTGCGTGTCTGTTATTTTCTGGGATGGGGGCGTGGTTAGATTCCAAAGAAAGCACATGTCAGGTGATTGCACATCGCCCCAGCCAGCCCGGGAGATCGTTTTGGAAGGCACCGTGCTGGCCACGGTATCCATGGAGACGGAACGGTAGCTCTTTCCTGTCCAGGACCACCAGGTCAGGGGCCGGGTTGTAGAAAATGAACCATGCCTCATGGTGCAAGAGTCAGTTTGTTCTGGAGAGGGTATGAGAGGCTCACATACCCCTGCCCTCCCTCCAGGGCACACACTCAGGTGAAGAAATGGCAGGGACACTGCCCATGGACTCTTCAGATGTCCCTGAGTAGCTGGAATTGGAGCATTGTTAAATATTTGTGTGATGTGGCTCCAACCACCCAGGGGTCATTCTCACCCTTGGTGCCATCCCTGTGGGCTGTCTCGCTGGTGCAGGACACACATGGGGGCTGCCCTCCCCAGCCCCCTGCAACCACTCTGTGTCCAAGAGGACCACACATGGCACAAGCCTCTTACTGAGCATTGGGAGGTCAGCCTGAGGGTGGCTCCTTGCCATTTTTTTAAATTTTCTTCTTTGCAGTTTTGCTCTTGGGTGGTGATACCAAATGGCCTATGGGTCTCTCCAGGCATGCCGGATCCATGGTTTAGGAATGACCTTCTCAGGATATAGGTCTTGTCCCTGCCTTTAAGGTTTTCATTATTTTCAACAACTTTCCAAAAAGGATACTCACTTAGCCGGCTGGACAGAAACTCTAAAGGGCAGAGCCAAGAGCTTATTCATCTCTCTCTCTTTTTTTTTTTTTTTTTTTTTTTTTTTAAAAAAAGAGCTTTATAGAGATATAATCCATGTGCCATTCAGTTCACCCATTTAAAATGTGCAGTTTGGTGGCTGGTATAGTCACAGAGCTGTGAGTCCATCGCTACAGTTGGTTTTCTAGAGCTTTTGTTTTCCCCACGTACTCGTCTCTGTGTCCTTAAGACGCGGTGGGGAGTACCTGGCGTGAGCGATGACAGATGTTGCCTGCCTTGAATTGGCATTTTGCTGAGGGTCATTGTGGCTTCCAGTCACAGGGGCCGCAGATATTTGATGAGTGTCTGCCACATGCCAGGAAGTGTGCTGTGAGACAGGGGTGAGATATCAGGGGACAAAACCTGAATGCTCGCTACCACCATGGAATCAACAGTCTGGAGAGGGGACTGCAAGAGCGAGATAAGGAAAAAATGACTTGTGAAATAAATAATATCAGCTCGAGCCATGTGGACTTGCTGACATCTAGCCATTTTTGGCTTACACAGGGGTTGGTACACTTTTTCTGGAAAAAAAAAGTAAATATTTTAGGCTTTTCATGCCAAGAGGCAAAATTGAGCAGTTTTTGGCAAAAGGCAAATAGCCTTAATACGTTTAAAAATGTGAAATCCATTCTTAGCTCAGGGATTGTACAGAAGCAAGCAGTGGGCCCGATTTGGCCCATGGGCTGTAGTTGGCTAACCCCTGATCTCACAAATGGCAGTTCGTGGTTCATCTTACCCATAAATATCGCATGCAATGTATTATATACTGTATTGTATATTCCACGTCACCTATGACATCGATTCCAGATACGATAGATAAAACATAAATGAATGAGTAATCTAGTCTCTAAAAGAAATACTTCATGACAAAGCCTGGTACCAAGTAACATAAAGGAAGTGCGGAGAGTAATGTGAGATGGTTAACGTAAGGGATTTGACGTAGTTTGAGAAGGTGGTGGGGAATGGGTGGGCCTTCCCCAGGAAGGGAGGTTTCAGCGGAGACTGAGGGATTGGTCTGAGTGGAGGGCAGGGCGCTGAGGAGGAGAAAGGGCTCCAGGCCCAGGGAAATCGACTGTGCAAAGGCCCCGAGGCTCTGAGTGGTACGGGAACTGACTGGGGCGCTGGGTGAGCCGGAGCTGGAGCCCGAGGCTGCGGGGAGGACTTTGAACTTGATCCTGAGAGCATGGGGACCTGGAGGATCTGTGGCAGGGCTTCGTGGGCTCCGGGGTGCATTTTCAAGCTCTCCCCCAGCTGCACGATGGATGACAGACTGGAGGGGAGCCAGGCTGGCCCAATAGGAGGCTGCAGTAGTTGCCCAGGCAACTCAGATAAATATTTGTCCTGTGTAGAATGAATGAGCGAATCAGGTATCTTCTAGTGGTGTACCATTTTTTCCCTTCATTATTTCAAATTAATAAGTGGATTTTCTTATTTATCAATGGTCTCGGCTTGGTAACACAGGAAAAAACACACATGCTGTCGTTTACGTGCTCATTTCTGTGCCTTTTGGTGTTTAGGCCAACACTGTCCAGTAGAAATATAATGGTTGGCCACATACGGAATTTTATTAATCATTTTTTTTTTTTTAGCCATGTTCCTTAACAAAAGGAAAATGAAATAGGTGAAATTAATTTTAATAATATATTTCATTTAACCCATTATGCCTCAGATATTGTTATTTCAACATGTAATCAATATTCAAATTGTTAGATATTTTAGTTTTTTTTCATACTCAGGCTTCTAAATCTGTTGTGAAATTCCTACTTACATATAGCATGTCTCACTTAGGACTGGCCTCATTTCAAGGGCTCAGTAGCCCTGTCTGGACACTGGAGGTTTAGATAGTTTCCGTAAGTCTGTGGAATTTGAACATTATATGATACTGTTATTAGCATCTAGGAATATATTCACAGTCCTTCTCTTAGTGAGGTTTTAAAGACTAAATTCCCATAGGGATTGTTAGGTCAAAGTTTATCAGTTTTGTGGTTCTCTGTATATCTCCAGCTTATCAGCATTTATCTGTGTCTTTTTCCTAGTTTTCTACCCGGGCAAGGCTTGCGAGCAGTTATGTGAAGCTGTTTGGGCTGCGGCTCAGGCTTTCCCATGTTCTTAGCTTAGGAAGTAATTTCTAAGGGGATTCACTGTGTTATTATTTGGAATGGCAAAAGATTGGCGAGAACCCAAGTGCCAGTCAGTGAGGAGATGGTTAAATATGGCATGTTCCACCCACTCACTGGAGGAGAGGAATGCTTGAAAAAGAAAATAAGAATGAGGAAGCTCTTTACATACAGATGCATGGCTGGTCTCCAGGATCCAGTTTTTCAGTTGAAAAGTCAGGGTTCAGAGTGGCATATTTGGTGTGATAGCTTTTGCATAAAGAGAGGTACACGTAAGAATACAGAGCAGTATTTGCATAAAGAATTCCAGAAGGATACAGAAGAAACTCACAGATGTGGTGTATTTGTGTATGGAGAGGGGATGCATTGGGGGAAGAGGGGAGTAACTTTTTACTCTCTGCATATTTATGTATATACATATGTATGTGCACACACATACATACATTAAAATTCTTTTCAAGCCATATATTGCTATTAAAGTGAAATTTAAAAATAAATTCTTATCCACTGTTCTGTCTCCCTCGATTCAAAGGCATTTTCTAAGTGACAAAACTGTAGAGAGAGCCCAGGGATGTGAGCTGGTAATTAGAAAAGGTGTTGGGAACGCCATGGAAGAGCAGAACCCAGGGCTGCACGGAGGTGGTGCCGTTTGGCTGAGTTGGGTTTCACAGTAGGGCAGGGCACCCGAGGGCACGGCAAGCTCAAGGTAACGAGGCACGAAGGCACGGACAAGTGTAAGCTTGGTGAGGGCAGCAGGCAAGCCTGGTTTCCTACGGGTTCTGTCTTTCTCGCCTGCTGTATTAGTCTCCTCCTGCTGCTGCAACAAATTACCAAAAGCCTGGTGACTTCAGACATTTACTATGTTTTTATCTTACTGTTCTGCAGGTGAGAAATCTTGAACACGGGCAGTGTTCTTTCTCCAGGGGAGAATCTGTTCCTTCCCTCCGGCTTCTAGAGGCCACCTGCCTTCCTTGACTTGGGGCCCTGTTTTGCCCTGACCTCTGCTTCCCCCTGCCTCGTCCCCTCATCTGGCTGGGACTCTCCTGCCTCCTCCTTTTTCCTCATAAGGACCCTTGTGATTAGTTTGGACCCAGCTGGGTAATCTGGGCTAGCCTCCCCATCTCAGGATCTTTAACACGGATCACATGCGTGAAGTCCCTTTTGCCATGGAAGTTGATGTGAATTGGGACATGGACATCTTTGGGGGCCATTTTTCTCCCTGCCACACCTGCTCAGCAGAGTTCCTGGCACATAGCAGGGCTCAGCATATATTTGTTGAATGAAAGAATGAGTCATTTAGTGGAGCTGCAGAATGTGGAGGGGACATAGTAAGAGAAGATTCTGGAAGTAATAAGAATAGCAGTGACATTTATTGAGTGCTGACTGTGTGCTCCGGCCCATGCCTGATAAAGCATTTATTTGCATCACCTCATTAGTATTCCCACTTTCCGGACGTGGAAACTGAGGCTTAGTTGCTTGCCCAGTGTCACACAGCTAAGACGACGCAGCAAAGGAGCTGGAACCCCTTCTGTCTGATAAGGGGTGTGGACTATCAGCCAGGTGAGGGCAGGGATTCTGTGAAAACAGGGTCTGTCAACCTCAGCATTGGGGCTGGGTCAGTCTCTGTTGTGGGGCCGTCTTGGACAGTGTAGGCCATTTAGCAGGATCCCTGTCCTCCACCCACAAAATGTTGGTAGCAGCACACCCACCCCGTGCCCCTCCAATCGTGACCACCAAAAATGTCTCCAGGCATTCACAAGTGTCCCCCAAGGGGCAAACTCGCCCTCAGTCGAGAACCACTGTGTCAAAACACACATCGGATCATGACACATCAAATCCACAGTCCTCATGTCACTCGAAAATGAAAGTCCAAAGTTCCTACAGTGGCCCTCCATAGACTGCCTTCCCGCCCCGCCCCCCCCCCCCCCCCCCGTATGACCCCCTGGCCTCATCTCCAACCACTGTTGAGCCATATCAGGCCTTTTCTCTGTTATTGCTCAAAGTAATAACCAGGCAGTTTCCCACCTCAGGGCCTTTGCACATGCTGTTCCCTCTTTCTGGAACACTCTTCCCCCAGATGGCCGTTTGGCTTACTCTCGCTTCCTTCAATCCTTGGAATAACCCCCTTCTCAGCGAGGGCTTCCCTGGCCCCTGTGCTGCACCCCCTGCCCCATCCTTGCCCCCTTCCCTGGGTCCCTGTCATCATCTCTCACACACACTCTATGTCTGTGTGTCCTTTATCTAGTTTATTGTGGGTCTTCTCCGGGGGACAGGCCTTTGTCCTGCTGCTCCCTGGTGTGCCCTCCGCTCCTGGGACTGTGCTCGGGAAATTGGGAAATCTGTCTATCTGGTTTCCTGCTGAGTCCCCAGATACACCTCTGTGCCTGGCACAGGCTGGACCCCTAATAAGCCTCTGGAAGGTGACCACAAGGAGGATTTGGTGAAGCTCAGGCATCTGGAATGAAGAGAGCCCGGGGCTGGGAACGAAACGAGCAGAACCGTCAGGGCTGGCTGAGAAAGCAAGGACGAGTGTTTGCCTTGCAGGGCAGGGTCCCTGTAAGGTCTCCTGGTGCTTACCAGGAGCCTTGGGGTCAAGGCAGGTGGCTGCAGGCTGTCCACTGCCCGCATGCGGGCCCCTGGGATGGGCACCCACGGCTCTGTTTTCTCTTCAGAGCTGGGAGTCCCAGCCTTGTAGGTAACTCCTCTCCTTTCCTGCCAAGGCATCCAGTTCTGCATCTGGGACTTGGGCCGGGGGAGGGTTTGGGGTGCTTGCCAGGGTAGGGTGAGGACCACTTTTGGTGATGCCCCTCTTTTCTGGTTGCTGGGGCAAGGTCTGGATGCTGCCCTCCTCCCCGCAGACACATTTCTGGGTTTGTTTTGAGCTCTGGCGAGTCCAAGGTAAGCAAGGCTGCAGCGTGGCCCCTGCTGGCCCCAACAGCAATTCTCTTGCCGAGCCAGGGCTCTGTGGACTTGACCCTTTCCCTGCTTCTTTTTCAGGGCCGAGGCAGGGAAATGTACGCCCCATGCTGTCTCTAAACAGGATTCGTGTCCACAAGGCCCGCGGGGCCCTGGACCTCACAGCAGGCCCCAAGCGTTCCTTTTCTCAGCCCTCCCTTGCTTCGAAGAACCCCACTTTGCCGGATCCTCCCACCTAGCTTTGTTCCTCGTTCTCAGAGCTGCCGTTTGTGTTCACTGTATGTTCTGCCTCCTCTCTCCCTCCCTCCCTTATTTCCTTTCTCCCTGCCTGCCTGCCTTCATTTTTGCAAAGGTATAAACAGTAGCTTCCCGTTTCCCTGCCCTGGAAGTCGCCCTTGTTCCTACCAGCTTCTTGGGTTTTCCGGAGAGGGTTTTTGTACACAAGAGTATGCATGGCTATGTGTGTGTGTGTGTGTGTGTGTATTAATTCTTTTCACCCTTTTTTGACCCAAACAAGGCATGTCACATACACGTGCTTTCGTTCCACTGGATCCCCTGTCACTATATAAATTGCAGAGTCTGCATTTGAACAGTCTGCTGGTGGGCAGAGCCAGCCCTTGCCCCACACCTGAGGCTGTGCCTCTCACCCTTCCTGGGCCTCAGTTTTCTCAGGTGTGCCACGCTGGGTGGAGTTGGGACAGCGCACTGGTCCCTCCTGGCCCAGGAGTTCCATGCTTCTTGATATGTAGCAGCAGGCTTGGAAGAGTGGGATTTGGGCACCTTGGGAATCCCTGTGCTTCAGGTTCACAGGAAAACCAGCAGGTGGGGTGGATTTGAAATCTCTTTTCTTAAGAGTCAGAAGGGATGCTGCTTTCCTGTTTTCTCCTCCCTCCCACCTGTTGCCTGGACAACTACTCCAGCCTTCCCTGGGATTCTCTCCTGGAATCTCTTCAAATGCAGATTAGGCAGTGCCTCTGCCCTGCTTGGGCCATGCCCTCCCAGGCCTTCCCGTGGCACCTGGAATAAACCTCTCCACTCAACTTGCTGTCCCTGTGGCTCGGTGCTACAGCCGCAGGGGTCTCCCCACCCCTCTGGGGGGACGGGGTGGGGGGGCTTTGCTTATGTGCTCCCTGGGCCTTGCAGGTGCTTCCCCCCCCCCCCCCCCGCCAATCTTTGCTCTCCTGGCTTCTCCTGACCCTTCCAGTCTTTGCTGAAATACCACCTTCCCAGACCAGCCCCACCTCTGGCACTTGCTGTTCCAGCACCCTTTCCTTTTCCTTCCTAGCAAGTAGTGCCGTTTGTAATTATGTTTTTATTTGTGAACTTACATCTTCAGTGGATTATGAGCAGGAGGCCCATGTCTTATTTATCCCCATGTCTCCATGATTAGCCCCGGGCTTGACATTTTGTAGGTGCTCAATAAATATTCATTGCATGATGGATGGATGAATGAATGAATGAATGAATGAAATGAAACAAACCTACTGTGCTGTTGATAAGTCTCTTGGTTGCCAGGAATAGAAACTAGTACCATTTGGGCCAGCTTATGTCATCTTCCTGATAACTCTATAATAAGTGGGTTCTGGCATTGTTTCCATTTCACAGATGAAGAAACTGAGGCCTGGTGAGATGAACTGACTTGCTTTAGGGCATTTAGGGTGCCTTTGCCCCCCATGGGGCAACTGTCCCTATCTGGAGACATTCTCGGTGGTCACAACTGGAGGAAGGTGCTCCTAGCATCTGTGCCAGGGAAGCTGCTGAAACACCTACAACGCACAGCACAGCCCCCCCACAGTGAAGGGCCATTTGGCCCCAGATGTCAGTAGGGCTGAGGTGGGGAACCCCTGCTTTGGGGCACTCCTGTGACTGGTGGGAGACAGGATCTGAGACCCAGAAGCTTGTATTTTTAACCACTACCCACTGCTGCCCACCCTGGGAGGAGGAACTGTGGAATATTTCCCCATCTGAGTCAGAACCCAGGTTCTCTGTTCTGCAGGAATGAACTTGGAGTTCATTAAGTCCTGAGGACGTTCGGTTGACGCCCTGCCTTGGAGAAAGGTGCCTTCCAAGCCACGTAAGGTGGGACGATGTAAACACTGACCTTGCAGAGCCCTGAGAGCTCAAAGCACCTGGCTTAGAGGTCCGGGAGCCCAGGAGTTAAGACCATCTGTGGGGATGTGGCCTCTCTCTAAGCCAGCTCTGCAGGTAAACTCACTGCCCTCCTCTGTACATGGGACGTGACTCCAGGGGTGTGGAATTCCCTGGCAATGTGGGACATGACTCGCAGGGATGAGCTTCGCTCTGGCATTGAGGGATTGAGAAAACATTCTTGGACAAAAAGGGGGATGAGGAATGAAACAAAGTTTTAGTGGCTGAGAGATTTCAAGTAGAGTCGAGAGGTCACTCTGGAGGTTATTCTTATGCATTATATAGATATCCCTTTTTAGTTTTTAGCGTTCTAGAATAGCTAGAAGGAAATAACCTGAAAACTGTTGAACTGCAACCCAGTAGCCCTGACTCTTGAAGACTGTTGTATAACTATATAGCTTACACTGTGTGACTGTGTGATTATGAAAACTTTGTGGCTCCCACTCCCTTTATACCGTGTATGGACAGATGAATAGAAAAATGAGGACAAACATTAAATGAGTAAAAGGGAAGGATGTGGGGATGGGATGTTTTGGGTGTTCTTTTCCACTTAAACTTTTGTTCTGATTCTTTTTTGTGTATAGTAATGAAAATGTTAAAAAATTGAATATGGTGATGAATGCACAACTGTATAATGGTGCTGTGAACAGTTGATTGTGCACCGGGGATGACTATGGTATATGAATATATCTCAATAAAATTGAATATTAAAAAGGACCCTCTGTTGGTTCAAATCCCAGCTCTGTGAGCCTGGGCAAGTTATTTAAACTCTCCGGGCCTCAGTGACCTCACCTGAAAAAGGGGGAGTTTTAACTGCCCTGACTTTGTGAGGCTGTTGTGAGGTTTAAATGGACAGGTTTTTGGAAGACACTTAACACCTAGCATGGCAACTAACACTGTTATTATTGGCCCCAGTAATTGAATATGTGCTTTCGCTGTGTTCCCAGCTCAGCTTCTAGAAACTTCTAGCTGTAAGTTCCTGCTGCTGCTGTTTATTTATTTAAAGTCTGAACTAGTTTCATTATTATTTTAGAGGTAATCCACGCAGGATAAAAAATTCAAATAGTACGAAAGATAGTAAAACAAAAACTAATAGTCGTCTTCCTCTCACCAGCCTCAGCCCTACCCCCTGGAGGTAGCCTCTGTTAGCTTTGTGTTCCCTGGCATCCTTCTAAGAAAATTTCCCTGTCTAGAGGAGCATCTGTGTGTCTCCTTCTATGCTGATTTTTCAAATCGGAACAGTGGTACATGCATTTGATACAAAACGCAAACGGCAGAATTTTCTGGAGGCATCTGCACCCAGACTTGAATCCTTGGCTGCGTATTTGCTGCTTGCGGGTTATGTGACTGGGCCTCAGTTTCTGTGTCTGTAAAATGGGCCTAATTATAATATCTGCCTCCCAGCATTGTTGGCGGGGGAATTTAATGTAATGTAAAGTACTTGGAGCAGCGCCTGGCATGTGCCCCCAATGAATTTAGTAAACCCTCACTCTTACCCTTCCTGAAGATAGAATAAAGTGAAGCGTGTTTCTTTGTTTCCTTCATGTCTTTCCTCCAATGCCGTCTCAGTCGAGAGGCCTTTTCTGTCTCCTCAAAATAAAAATAGCCCCCACCCACCTACCCACCATTATTCTCTACCTCCTTTAATCCTTTTCAGGACATCTTCTACCGTTGGACATAACATATAGTTGTTTATTTCTCTTGTTTAGTGTTTACTTCTTTCACTAGAATGGAACTCTATGAGGGTGGAGACTTTTCTTTTGCTTCCCACTGCTATTGGCACATGGTATTCCCCCATGAACAGGGGACATTCGCCTGTTCAGGGAATGGCGGGAGCTGACTCGGGGGGGTCATCGACACGGCTGAGTCTGCAGGGGAGTGCGTCGTTCATAGCAGGCCCTCGTCACTGCCCAGCACCAGCTCTCCTCACAGTCCCAGGTGGTGGTGCTCCTGAGCAGCTTTGCAGACTCATGACAACGTCCCATCCTTCTGTTGTCCGCCCCATGATCTGTGCAGCCTCCCCTCCTACCCTGGAGCTGGCCTCTGCTTCCCTGGTCCCCTGCAGGGCCCTTAATCCATATGCTTAAGATCACTTGTATTACCAGGATGGTTTGTATTGTATGAGAGGAAGTTAATTTCAAACCAGTGTAAACAATGAAGTGAATTTATTGGAGAAGCCCCTTGGGAGAGTGGGCTGCAGGTGAAGCTTGACCCAGCAGCCCACAAGGACACCAAGCACCAGTTTCTTTCATCTGTACCTTTTAGGATGCCAGCTTCATTCTCACACTCTGTGTGGTGGTGTTGTCCCTTCCCTTTCCCTCCCACTGCCCTGGCACTTTTCTTGTAAATGTTTGCAGGACCTATAAACTCCATATCGTCATGCCTACCTCGTTGCGGAAGAGAGAATATGTGTCCTTACAGAGATTGGATCATGTGCCAGTTTCGGAACTCATCACCAGCCCTGTGGGGAGAGGCCTCAGCCGATGGACTGGAGCCAGTGAGGACCCAGCCCTGGAGGGTGGGGCTGGGGACAGTGTTGATCAGGATGGAGGAGGGGTGGTTTACCAACAGGAGCAGGGGCTGCAGCCAGAAAAGGGGAATGGGGGCAGCGTGTCCTTTGGAAAGGTGTTTTATCTCCTGGTGCCTCAGTTTCTTCATCTGTCAAATGGGGAGAGCAGTAGTGCCTCCTCCTGTGAGGACAGGGGTGTACATCTGCACACCAGCGCGCAGACATGTTAGTTGTTACTCTTCAGCCGAGAAGGGGAAGGCTGCGAGATGATGCCGTGCGCAGCTCCTGCAGGCTTCCCAGATCCCCGAGCTGCTGGTGCATCCTGTGCTGAGAACCTGGGTCGGGGGAGCTGATGGCAGAGAGGGAGGGGGAGGGGTGGGGGAGGGGGAGGGAGAGTGTGTGTCGGAGTAGCTGGTGGCAGAATGTGTGTGTGTGTGATGTGCTTTCTAAGCCCCTCCCTTACGATTTCCCTGGGCTAGATTCCCTGAAGAAGCGCAGCACCTGGGCCTTCGGGGGAATTTTCAGGACCCCTGCCTCCTGCGGCTGATTTGCTTTCTGGGCAGTTGGGCCAGTGGACTCTCCGCTGGGAGAATCTGAAAGTGGGCCGGGCCGGCTTGATTCTCAGAGCTCCCTGGCTTGGGAGGAGCAGGGCCTCAAGGATGACCAGGGAAGGTAGTTGTCCCTTCCTTATGCCTTCTCGTGGCCCCCAGCCTTGGGGACTTGCTTCCAGAGGCTTCCAAGGGGGTTCCTTTGGATGAAGGGCGCACCAAGGTCCCGGCCCAACGAGAGACACACAGGAGACCCCGATATGATCCTTGCTGGGACAGTGATGGTCGGGCCACTGTGGGCCGCAGGTGGTCAGCAGGGTGGAGACTCAGGGAGTGGAGGGGGGTGCGCCTGGCCTGGGGCGGTGCTTTCTGCAGGACTGCAAGTTTGTATTGAGAATTGGAATTCCCCTGGTCATGGCTCCACTTGCCCCCCACTCCCCTCCACCTGCCTCTGCCCTCTTGGTCAGGGTCAGCCATCTGGCTCTGAACAGGAAGCTCACTTTGTATGCTTTTCAGTTTGCCTTCTGAAGAGTCAACTCCTTCCTCTGATAAGCTGCTCACCGGCCGTCTCTTCCCCTGGAGTTTTGGTGTCCTTACACGCTCCCGTTTTCCTCTCTCTCACTTCCTGACTTGAGCTTCTCTCTGCCACTTGCCTCTGTGCAGTGCAGTTCTTATTCATGGTGACTAGCATGAATTTTTTTAAAATTCAGTTTTACTGAGATGCATTCACATACCATACAATCATCCACGGTGTACAGTTGCTCACGGTATCATCATACAGTTGTGCGTTCATCACCAGAATCAATTTTTGAACATTTTCCTTATTCCAAATTAAATAAAAATGAGAATAAAAATGAAAATAAAAAAGAACACCTTAAGCATTCCATCCCTCCATCCCCCTTTATTATTCATTTAGTTTTTGTCCCCATTTTTCTACTCATCTGTCCATTCACTGGATAAAGGGAGTGTGAGCCACAAGGTTTTCACAATCACACACTGTATGTAAGCTATATAGTTATACAATCGTCTTCAAGAATCCAGGCTACTGGGTTGCAGTTTGACAATTTCAGGTATTTCCTTCTAGCTATTCTAGAACACTGAAAACTAAAAAGGGATATCTATAATGCATAAGAATATCCTCCAGAGTGACCTCTCGACTCCATTTGAAATCTCTCAGCCACTGAAATTTTATTTTGTTTCATTTCTCTTCTCCCTCCTTTTGATCAGGAAGATTTTCTCAATCCCGTGATGCTGGTTCCAGGCTCATTCCTGGGAGTCATGTCCCATGTAGGGGGAAGGACAGTGAGTTCACTTGCTGAGTGGCCTTGGAGAAAGGGAGACCACATTTGAGCAATGAAAGAGGTTCTCTGGGGGTGACTCTTAGGCACAGTTATAAGTAGGCTTAGCCTCTCCTTTGCAGTAACAAGTTTTATAAGGGCAAGTCCCACGGTTGATGGCCCGGCCTTCTAAATTGACTACTATGAATTTTTAGCATTCCTTGCTCCTTTACGGCGTAGGCCAGGCCCTGTGTTGAGGCCCCTCTTGCAGTGTATCCCTTTCCAGACCCACGAAGGCCCTTCGAGGTGTGCAGGGGAGGAGACCGAGGCTGGGAGAAGTTAAGCTACTTGCCCAGACTTGCCCAGATTCTCAGGGGTTCAGATTTGAATCCATCTCCACCTGCTTGTAACCACTGCCCCAATGACTGCACCTGGATGGATTGTGATTTTACAGCATGGCTGAGAATAACGCTGGGGAGGGAAGGGGTGGCTGGCACCACGTATTTACTCAGTAGCCTCTGGGGACCTGCTGGGTGGGGAGTCACAGGTCCTCATATGGTCCTCATGGTACAGAGGAGGGGACAGACACCTAAGTAATTCATTGCAGCCCGCTTGAGTCAGTGAGTTTATCTGGAGGTAGGAGGCTGACAGTCTGTGTGAGGATGGCTTCTTAAAGGAGGTGTCTTTGTTGGGTCTTGAAGGATAAGTAGGAGTTTGTCAGGCAGGAAAGACATTGCAGTGAGAGAATTTAGCAAGAAGTATTCCGAAGGCACCATTCCTCTTTGACCAGCAGCTGGGAAATGCCTCGAGTGCTTTCACCAGTGCCCATAAAAACTCCTGTGAATAAATGCCTGAGCTGGAACATTGGGGAATGGGGTGGGAGAAATTGCGGGAGCAGGTGGCACCTGTCTGTGGAAGGCCTCAGTGGCCACAGCAGGGAATAGTTCTTAAAGGCAATAGGGAGCCACGGAGGTTGTTACCCAGAGGAGAGAGAGAGATCAATCCATTCATTACTAAAAGTATTTGTCTATGAATTTTCCTGTAAGCAGGAAAATCTTTTAAACACAAGCAAAAGGGTCTTCATTCTCATTCATAAAGAGAAAAGGAGCTTGAAACAATGAGATGTTTTCTACTTATCAGATTGGCAAAGATCAAAAGCTTGTAATACACTGGTTTCAGAAATAGTTGCCCTCCTACATTGGAGTATAAATTGTTGTTACCTATTTGGAGGACACTGCCTACATTTTAAATGCACCAATGCTTTGAACCAGCAGCAGGTTTTCTTCTAGAAATAGAATAAGAAGATTTTCTTCTAGAAGTAAAAGATTCCTACAAATATGCCTGCTTTGGTGTGAAATTAGATACTTAGAACATTTTCACTGCCACATTGTTGTAAGAGCAACAGAAATGTCACATCAGCAGGGGACTGATTAAATAAATTAGAGGTCACCTTTAATGGGATCCAACTTTGCTGTACAAAGGAGGAAGAAGCACTGCAGGTGCAGTGTGGGATGATCATCCAGGTAGATTATGGTTCCGGTTTGCTAATGTTGCTGTTTTGCAAAACACCAGAAGTGGATTGACTTTTATAAAGGGAGTTTATTTGGTTGCAAAATTATAGTCTGAAGGCCATGAAGTGTCCAAGGTACCTTCACTGAAGGATGGCCATCGGCTTCCAGAAAACCTCTGTTAGCTTGGAGGGCACATGGCTGGCGTCTGCCTCCTCCTAGGTTGCATTTCAAAATTGTGTTCTCCAAACTGTTGCTCTTGGGGCATTTTGTCCTCTTAGCTGCAGCTCCTCTTCAAAATGTCACTCTCAGTTGCTCTCTAAAATGTCACTCACAGCTGCACTGAATTCCTTCTGTTTATCAGCTTTTTATGACTCCGGTGATTTAATTCAGACCCACCCTTGAATGGGTGGGTAACACCCCCATGGAAATTATCCAATCACAGGTCTTGCCTCAGTTGATTGAGTCACGTCTCCATGAAAACAATCAGTAGGTTCCAACCTAACCAACACTAATACGTTTGCCCCCACAAGATTGCATCAAAGAACATGGTGTTTTGGGGGACATAATACATCCAAACTGGCACAATTATTAAGGGAAAAAAAGCAAGGTACAGAGCAGTATGTGGAGTATGCTTCCTTCCATTTGATAATGGAAAGGAAAAATATGTATTTTTTGTTATATATGTATAAAATGTTTTCTGGAAGGGAAACACAAGAAATGTGTACCTAGGGATGGGAGCTGGGCAGCCTAGAGAAGGAATGGGAAGGAAGAGACTTGTCATAGCCCTTTGTTCAAAATGAATAAAATTAAAATAACAGTAATAAAGCCTATCTATAGTACAGATAAAGATCAGTCTCCGATATTAGTTGTTAAGTAAAAAAAGCGAGGTATAGAACACTATATATTATAGTACCGTTTGGGGAAATAAAATACATGTGCTGTGTTTGGAATGTGTCTGGAAAAAGACAAAAGTTTGCAGTGGTTGTTTGCTGATGGGGTGGGGTTGTGGGCTGAGAGTTCAGGAAGAGAGACTGGTTTTTCACCGTGTACCCTTTGTGTGGTATGAAAACAATTTTAGCATATACAAATGTTACCTATTAAAAGTAAACTGTTACAGAGAGAGAACAAGGCATGGATGGAAGGATAGATGGTGTATGGGTGTGGGTGGGTGTGTGTGTGTGTGTGTGTGTGTGTGTGTGTGTGTGTAGATGGTGCAGTGGAGAGCACCAATCACAGGGCTTGATAGGAGGAGGTGGAGGCATTGCAGCAGTCAGAAAGGTTAGGAAGATATTGCAGTAGTCCAGGCAAAGAATAGCTAGAGCTAGGACCAGGCTACTGAAACGTGTCGCACGATAACCACGTTTCTCTTGTGCACGACTGCATTTCTTAAGTCCCAGCACTGTTTTCCTACTAGAATGGCAAATTTCCTTTTGAATGAGCTTTTTCTGGCCGCTGCTCAGAAACTGTCCTGTATGTAATAACTACCCACCGTTTAATCTCTTTTTTCAGCCATCACCTCAAAAATTATAGGTGGTGCAAAACCAGTTAAAATAACCAGTCCTTGATTTAATCTGTCTTCTCCATGATCGGATTCTTGTTTGCAAGACTGTCATCCAAACGTCCACGTCCAGAAAGCCATGAAAATTGTCCCCTTTAGGGTTTCTTTGTGTCTTAAAATTTCCCTGCAAAATCCTTCTGTGTGTGTTGACTTTTTAAAGTTTGTTTTTCCATGTTTCCTTGTTCTTGGTTCTGGCGGGGGGGGGGGGGCGGCAAAATTGTATTGTAGGGTAGTTCTGCCTTTGAAAAACCAGTTTAGGTGCTCACTTAATATCTGTCTAGATCTTTTTTTGTGAGTTGCTTGAAATGAATGTTTTAATCTGATTGTTAAGTGTTACCTTTTAGTGAAACTTTCTGCTTAGTCCCATCCCTTTCTCTTCTTTAATGTTCTTTGTGGCTTTAAAGCTTGAACAGAGCTGGAGATTCAGATTTTTGGAGATTCTTAGTGGGGTCATGTATCTGATTGTGGGCAGGCCATTGGAATCATAGATATTTGGAGATATTTGGAAGGCGCGTAGTGCAGTGATGGAAAGGGAAGGCTAGGGGAGAAGTGGGCTGGTGGGGACTGTGGCCGGCTGGAGCATGCCGGTCTTGTCCAGAGACTCAGCTCCTCCTGATAGTTGAGAAGCCGGAATTTGGGCTCAGTGCTGCCAGATTTCCTATTTTTTCAAGAGAAGCCAGAAATCCAAACTTTTATCTGAAAAGTTCTGGTTTTAAATGTTGGCAGCAGATCTTTATGAGTCATAAAGGCACAACAACAACAGAGAAAGCACTTGTTGGCCAAGTTGGCCTGGGGCCATCTGTTCTGACCTCTAATTTTATCTAGCCTATTCATGGTAGAGATTGGAAATTGAGACCTTGAAATGAGGCAATGACTTTTCTCAAAGTTGTGTAGTGGTCAGTGGTCAGATCAGGACTTGAATTAAATTTTCCATTATAAACTCTAACAGTTAGTTGAAGTTTATTCTTGGACAGATATGTCTGATCTATTTATGTATAGATATATTTGTATGTATGTGTGTGTATCTATTTGGCATGTCTCTAACAAAATGCGAGTTTTTTTTTTTTTTTTTTTTTAAGTAAGTGCTGAAGAAGGGATGGTATTGGGGAAAATGTATAATCAAAACAAACTGGAGTCTGTGAACAACAGTAACATTGTAGTATGCTTCCAGTGAATGTAAAAAGGCAGTATACCAAAGCTGAATGTTTTAGTATGAGAGGGGGATATAAGGGACGGATGTGGAATTCTTGGTAGTAGTGTTGTTTTCTGACCCCACTATTGTATTATGTTGTATGATATTTTATTTTTCTTTTTATTACCTTTTTTATTATTCTTTAAATAAAAAAAACCTTTTTTTCTTAGTAATCAATATGTTCAAAAAAAAAAAAGAAAGCTTAAAAAATTTGATTCTGAGACTAGCTGTCTTAGTGGTTAGATTCAGGGATTTCAGAACCTGACTGCCTGGGTTTGAATTCAGCTTTGTGAAATAGGCAATTCATTTAACCTCTCTGTGCCTTTCTTCTCTGAAAGTGGACATGATAAAAGTGCTATTTCGTAGAAGTAAAGTGATAATTCATGTAAAGTACTTAGAATAGGGCCTGGCACATAGGAACTGCAATTTGGGTGTTATCCCATGATGATGGTGGTGGTGATGGTGATGATGGTGATGGTGGGGATGGTGATGGTGGTGATGGCGATGGTGATGGTGATGATGGCGGTGATGGCGATAATGGTGGTGGTGATGGCAATGATGATGATAGTGGTTACGGCGATGATGGCGGGGATGGTGATGGTGATGGCGATGATGGCGGTGATGGCGATAATGGTGGTGGTGATGGCAATGATGATAGTGGTTATGGCAATGAAGATGGTGGTGATGGTATAGTGATGGTGGTGATGGCGATAGTGATGGTGATGGTGATGGTAATGGTGATGATGATGGTGGTGATGGCGATGATGGTGATAGCAGTGATGGTGACGGCAGTGATGATGGTGGTAACGGCAGTGATGGATGATGGTGGTGATGGCAGTGATGATGGTGATGAAGAATGTTAGAAGGCCCTCAGTTCATAAGACAGCAAAGTTGGGATGAGTCAAAGGAATCCTCAGGGTTCCTTTAAATGGCATTCTCCATCTTTTTTACAAAAATGGGACTTGCCACAGGCCCCAGGAACTTGTCTGCTATGTAAGATGAGGAATTCATTACTTGTGTCTTAGTGTTTCTGGCTACTGACCTTTCTAGTTCATGTGTTCAGCCTGAGAGGCCCTGGGACTTAGGGGTCTTGTCTGTTTAAAAAAAACCAATAGCAGCTAGCTTTGAACTCTGCCCGAGCTCTCATCCAAACCTGTGTTTGTGTCTGCAGGACTGGAACGTCACGTGGTACACTGATAACCCTGACTTCACCAAGTGCTTTCAGAACACCGTCCTCGTGTGGGTGCCTTGTTTTTACCTCTGGGCCTGTTTCCCCTTCTACTTCCTGTATCTCTCCCGACATGACCGGGGCTACATTCAGATGACACACCTCAACAAAGCCAAAACTGTAAGTCACTTGGGGTTTCATTGTGCTGGAGCATGTGCATGTGCCTGAGTGGGTGGTGGTAGTTTAAAACTGACATTTCTCTTCTCTTTATCAGCCCCAAGTTCCTTTTTCTAGAAGCCAGAATAATAATGTAGTGAATAAAAGCTAGGTCTTTGCAGTGAGACATGGGTTCAGATCCCAGCTCTGCCACTTCCTGGACCCTTGAGCAAATTTCTTAACATCCCCAAGCCTCAGTTTCTCCACTTGTACAATGGGGTCAGTAGGATCTAGCTCAACGGATTGTAAGAAGGTCTTCCCCCCCACCAGGGATATCTCCGTTTAAAATGCCAATCACGTTTTGTCCTTTTATAGCTCAAAATCCCGCAGACAGTTTCCTACCACACCTGAACAAAATGTGGGAATCCTTACCATGGCACAGTGCGGTCCAGCTCCAGGCTGTCCTCGCCAGGCCCACAGAGCATGTTCCTGCCTCAGGGCCTTTGCACTTGCTGGTCCCACTGCCTGGATCCCTCTGCCCAAATACCAACCCTTCCATCTGTTTCCTCAGATGTCGTCTTCTTCGAGAGGCCTTCCGTGACCACCTTTATCCTACCTATTTATTACCTAGCATTTATTGCTACTTGGCATTAGATGATGTATTTTCAGTTTGTTTCTTGCCTGTTTCCTTCCAGCGGAATGTCAGCTCAATGAAAACGGAGACATTTGTCCTTTTTTGTCCATTGTTGTATCCCTAGAAGGGTGTGGTCCATACACACACGGTTGGGTCAATGTCAGTTACTGTGTGTGGGGGTCCTATGTGGGGGGCTGGGGTTGCAGATACAGATGGGCTGCAGGCTGAACTCTTGAGTTTTCAGGTGCTGGGAGAGTGGTGAGCAGACAGAGGTAGCTGGGCCTGGGCTGGGAGGGGTAGCCAGCTGGTCCTTGGGCAGTTACAGACCAGCACGTTATGGCGCAGGTGGCAGCTCCCCGAACCCAGGACTGGTCCATGCTCTAGAGCGCTGCATCCCAGGGCCATGGCTGATCATTTAGGGGTTGGCTGGCTCCCCTGGGGCTGGGTTTCCCGTGGGGATGACGGGGGAAATTCTGCTGATAATTCTTTTGTAAGATGCATATGTACTTCTCTTCCAGGCCTTGGGCTTTTTGCTTTGGATCGTCTGCTGGGCAGACCTCTTCTACTCTTTCTGGGAAAGAAATCGGGGTGTGTTCCTGGCCCCTGTGTTTCTGGTCAGCCCAACTCTCTTGGGCGTTACCATGGTAAGTGTGAGCTGGGCATGAAGCCCTCGGCCATCTGTCAGGTCCTGGGATGCCAAACTTAGTGGCTGGTATTTAAAGATGAGATGGTCTCACAGTAGAAGTCCAGAAAATCTGGCTTCTCTTGAAGAGTTTGAAGTCCTGGCAGCATTCAACTCCTAGTTTTTTATGGCAGCAGTCAGCTGGAGCTGAGGGATGGCTGCAGCCTTTAGGCGGGTTCTCTCATGTCCAGTTTGGCCACCACATCTTGTCACCCCCCAGCACTGAGGCTGAACACAGAGGCCGTTTTCCATTTGCTGTCCGTCCTCTATTCTGGCACTGGCTGCTTCAGTCGTTGTTATGAACTACCTGGGACCCACGTCCTCTTGAGTTTTCAGGCTCTGCGTAGAGGGGTGGGGATGCCAAGGGGAATAGGAAACTTCCCTTCCCCATGGGAGTCCACACTTTAGTGGGAGACCCAGGCAGAGAAACTCCTTTACGAATTACTGCTGACGTGTAAGTTGTGCCTACACGTGTGCCCAGCGCTGTTTTTGGTGTTTTGCGTATCTGAATTCATTTAATTTGTCCAAGAACCCCAATGAGTAGGTACTGTTTTGTCCCCGTTTACAGGTGAGGAAACTGAGGCACAGAGCGATTAAGTGTCCAGCTCATACGTGGCCGAGCAAGGGGTAGACCCTGGACACCACACTTTTAGCCTCTGCATTCTGCAGCCTCCAAGCTGCAATCCCAGCCTGGCGTGCTCTGAATTAACAGCTTCTCCCACACATGGGTCACCTGAAGATTCTAGAAGAATGTAGCCCTTGAGGGTTTTAGAATGAGGAGGGAGCAAGTTTGGGGTAGAATGTCCTGAGCAGAGAGAACAGTTTGTCCAAGAAAGGTTTGGAGGCTAAATAAAAGGGAGTTTCTGGGAAGGGAGGAGCACGAGCAGTTCCGCAAAGCAAGGACACGGAGTAGGGGTTGGGAGGGAGACGGTGGTTGGGAAAGGCAGGTCGGAGCGAGATGTGAAGGACTGAATTGTCACGGCTAACACTTACGGAGTTCTCTCGGTGCCAGGCCTCTTACATAATAACTCATTAAGTCCTCACATCAGTTAGAAGAAGTGTGTTTGCTCCTTATCCTCATTTTACAGATAAGCAAACTGAGGCCTGGAGAGTAAAGGGACTGGACCAAGGTCACTCAACCAGTGAGTTGTGGAGCTGGATTCGAGCCCCGTCTGTCTGGGCCGGCATCTGCTGCACTATATCTGTGAATGCTTGGGCTCTGTCATTTGATAGGGGCCTGTAAAGGGGGACCATTTTTTGATTGGAGTAGCTCTGAGTCCTTACCCTGTCCCTGGTACTGGTCTTTTGTTATTTGTTCTGTGACACTGGGCCCAGGTGTGAGATGGGCTGAGGGCCACCTGGCTTTGACCGTGGGGCTCTTGAGCTGGGCTGGCCAAGAGGTGAGCTGCCCTGTGGGAGCCTTTGGCCTTGCTCCCAGCCTGAGGGCTCCATGGTGGAAGGAGGGACCAGCCCTGCTGTTAATTCTGCAGGAAAAGTCTCTCTGGGAATGGGACTACCCAGGCACAGGCATCGGGTTGGGGGGATGGGGGTGGGTGGGAGGCACTCAGCAAATACTCTTTTATCTCTGCCCTGTGCCAGGAATTGAGATAAACAGACACACTTCCTGTCCTCCCGGACATAGCTGTACATAGACATTTGCTTAAAATGGACCAAATGTTTACATGTGTGCCAACCGCTGTGGGGGTGAAGTAAAGTGAACTCGGTTTTTGGTCTGGGGGCCTAGGGTGGGCTTCCCCGAGGAAGGGTCCACAGAGCTGAGGCCTAAAGGATGAGCAGGAAGTGATAATGTTGAAAGGGCTGGTGCAGAAGACCTGCGGCTGGAGAGAAGGGCATATGCAGAAGTCCTGGGGTCGGAAGGAAAATTGCGAGGTCTCTGTGGCTGGAACAGAGTGAGGAGGGGAGCCGGGGAGATGAGAACGGGGAAGGGGGCAGAGGCCAGACCCCGGAGGACCTTGAGCATCTGGGAAAGTGGGTTTTGTCTTGTTTTGTTTCATTTTTTAATGCTAAGTCTGAGGTTCTAAACCTTTTTTTTTGCATGTGCCATGGACCCTTTTGGCAGTCTGATCTCCGAATACTGTTTTTAAAAACATAAAATAGGATTACAAAAGAGAGCAGTTGTAGACACACACAAAAGGTTTTGTTACATGCATTTGTATTTTTACTTGAGGTTTAATTACATACAGTAAAATTTACCTGTTTTAGTGTTCAGTTCTGTGAATTTTGACGTGTGCATAGTCATGTAAGCACTGTCTCCACAATCCAGATGTGGAATTGCTCCACTCCCCTCACGTGTTCTCCTGTTTCTTCATCCTTCCCCGTGCCAGCCCCCAGCCTCCAGCCCCTGGCAAGCACTGATCTGCTTTCTGTTGCGGTGGCTTTGCCTGTTCCCGAACATCGTAGGCTGGAATCGTGCAGGATGTAGCTCTTTGAGTCTGGGTTCTTGGAAGCATCTGCAGCTCAGCCCTGGTGTTGTGTGTATCAAAAGTTCTTTTGTTGTTGTCGAGTAGCGTTGGATTGTATGGCCGCTCCACAGATTGTTCACCCTTTCCTCAGCTGCAGGACATTTGGTCGGGTAGCCAATTAGATTTAAATACAGTTATTAAAATATCACAAAACAAACTTGTGTGAAAATACATGTGCTTCTCAGATCCATGCTTTGACAAGATCTCACTCCGTAATTTCCAAGTAGTGATGAACGCAAGTGAGAGAGACAGCTTCCGCTCTCACGATGGGATATGAAAACAGCTGTGATTTCTGTTGGTGACAAGTTCCCAGGTTCTAGTAACACTATTGTTGGTTTGTTGCTGATTGGAGGTGCTGACTGGAGAAAGGAAAGAGATACTCTTTTCCCATCCAGCCTCACAGACCCCTGGGTCCTAGCCACAGCGCGAACTGGAGCCCTAGGTTAACCCCCCCCCCCCCCCCACCTTACAGGGAAGGGCTTTGAGCAGGGGTGTGGAGGGCCTGGTTCTGCATTTTTAACGCTGTCTGTGGCTTCCTAGTGGGGAATGGGTCGTAAGAGGCGGAAGTGGCAGCCAGGAGACCTGTGGGGGCAGTTAGGGTCACCCAGGAGCGAGGCGGTGGAGGCTGGGACCAGCGTGAACGGTGGTCAACCAGAGACAGCCCTTCAAGGTGGGAGGAACCGAGGAAGAACCAGGAGAACAGACGGACAGATGTGACTCGGGCCCGACCGTCTCCTGAGGAGTCTAGCTCCTGACCCAGCCTTGGGGATTTGCCTCTTGAAGACAGCACTGTCCATCTGGGGAATGGCTGTGGTGTTTTCTTCTTTCAAGGAAAAGCGGTTTTGTTGTTTAGTTTCCCTCCCTGATTACTATGGGGATACTCGCCCCGAGTATCAGGAATGAAATAAAAACCCCACAAGAAATCCCTCCACCGTTGTCCCGATCAAGTTCCTCAGAGATGAGGTGCGTGACCTGAGGCAGATGGGACCTCCCTCTGCACCTTCATTTCCTCAACCGCAAAACGGGGTTAAGAACGGTCCCCCTTATGGGGCTGAGGGGTGCGCTGAGAGTGCACGCGTGTAAATGGCCTCACGCCAGGTGAACAGAGCAGGCGCGCAGTCAGTGCCTAGGGAAGGACCAGCGATGGTTGGGTCTGGGATTTGAACCCTGGTCTTTCTGGCTCAAAATCAAGTGTTGAACTATGGCCTGCTGTTTGTTCATGTCAATAAAGTTTTATTGGGACACAGTCACGCATGCTCATTTACATATTAAAATGACTGCATTTGCACTTCAGTGGAGGAGTCCGGTAGTTACCGTGGAGACCATATGGCCCATATGGTACTCTCTGGCCCTTTCCAGAAAATGAGCACCAACCTCCGCTTGGAACACAACTTTCTCCTGACCTTTCTAGATCAAGATCTCATCTTGTTAAATTCCCACAGCTCCCAAGTGGGTGCAGTCGCCATCCCCATGTTGCAGATGAGCCTGGGGCTGCAGCCAGGCGTTCCCGGGAAAGTTCTTGCACCACCGGGCAGCCCTCGCCGTGGGGGCTCGGGCTTCAGACATTCTGGTGACCCCTTGTACGCTTCTCTCTTCCAGCTGCTCGCTACCTTTTTAATTCAGCTGGAGAGGAGGAAGGGAGTCCAGTCCTCAGGAATCATGCTCACTTTCTGGCTCGTAGCCCTCCTGTGTGCCACTGCCATCTTGAGATCCAAAATCATGGCTGCCTTGAAAGAGGTGAGTTGTGGTCTCATTCTTTGTCTTCCTTCAAACCCTTGGCCGAGACCCTTGTTCCCTCTGGCTTGTATGGAAATCGTGTGTTTCCATGGAAACCAGGGAATGGGTATATCCCATGGGCCTGGTTTCTTAGCCTGGTATTTTCTTTCCCCATCAGATCCTCACAAAAGGCAGCTCCAGCCTTTGTTCTAGAACTTTCTCTTCTGGGTCCCACTTGTCTGTGTAGCTTTATGTAGCCCTGTGTGGGTCCTATAACGGCAAGAGCCATGGGAAATACAGTGCCACATTTGAGCCTCTGGCAGCAGCAGACAGCAAGGCAAAATCTGCTCTGAGCATCTTCAGTCTGGAACAGAGCTGAGCTGGGACCGGTGTTTGCAGAGAGGCTGTTGTCCCCAAGAGGCCCTAGACTTGTCCCCACATTACCTTTGTGCCACCAGCTGCTCCTCTGGCTGCAGGACTTGTTTACCTTGGCTGCTGGGTGCTGGGCCGAGTGATTTTGAAGAATGTGTGCCTTTAGAAAGAAGCCTTCTGTTCCCTGCCATCTTTGTGCTAAGCCAAGGAAGGAAAAGAAACTGAACATTTATCAAGCGCCTGCAGTGTACAGCATAGGCTATCTTCTGGTAGCCCCTATAATAGTGACGCCAGCTAACATTTATTGAGCCCATGTTTACCAAGTGGCAGGCTGTTTACAAAGTGGCAGGCAGGGGCTGAGTGTTCTTCATGAATAATCTTACCGACTTCTTACAATTACTCAGACAGGGGCCCTCACCTTTGGCACTCTTGACCTTGGGTCCGAATAATTCTTTGCTTTAGGTATTTGTCCTGTGTGTTGACGATGTTTAGCATCATCCCTGGCCTGTAGATGCCAGCAGCAACCCCCTGTCCCCCGTTATGGCAACCCAAACTGTCTCCAGTTATTGCCAGATATCCCCTGGGGGGCAGATACCCCCAGTGAGAACCTCTGCTCCCATGATGCCCTTTTGAGGATGAGGAAACTGAAACACAGAGAGGTTAAGTCAGAGCAGAGCCAGCTTTGAATGTGGGCCAGTTTCACTCCAAGCCTGGGGCCTCCCCCCGCCACCTGGGACCCCTCACCGGGAGATGGGGAGCAGTGTGGACCCCACCACAATAGAGCTGTCTTTCTCGTGCCGTATCCCCAGTGGGGGGGTGGCTGGGACGCACTTGAGAGTGGGTCTGAGGTGGGCACTGCTGCAGCCTGCTCTCCCGGCCCTGCAAACTGCCTCTGGAAAGTGATCTTTTCTTTCTCCCTCCTTTCCTCCTCTTCAGGATGCCCAAGTCGACGTGTTTCGCAACATCACTTTCTACATTTACTTTTCCCTTGTGCTGATTCAGCTCGTGTTGTCCTGTTTCTCAGACCGCTTACCTCTGTTCTCAGAAACCATCAACGACCCCGTAAGTGTAACCGTGGAGACACCCGTGAGTAAGCGTAGTGGGGGGTGGGGGAGGTGGTACATGTGCGAGAAGCGTATATTATACCAGCTAGCATTTGCTGGGTACGTGTTCTGATCCATCTGGGATCTCATTCCATTCTCCAGTAATGCCAGGGGATGGGTAGAATCATGCTCCCCACTTTACAGATGGGAAAATTGAGGCTTGGACTTGCCTGGGGTGGCTTAGGGAGAGTTGGCTCCATAGATGCAAACTGTTCCTTCCTTCCCTACCTCCTTTCCTTCTCCTCTCTTTCCCTCCCTCCTTCCCCACTTCTTTCTTCTCTCCTTCCCTTTTCCTTCTCCTCCTCTTCCTCCTCCTCCTCCTTCCCTCCCTCTCTTTCCTTTCAGTGAATACTAAGTACCAGGCCCTTCTCTGGACACTGGGGCTGTAGCAGTGAATGAAACAGAGTTCTCGCCTAGTCGATGCTTGTGTTGTCATGGGGGAAGACAGCAGTAAGCCAGGAGCGAAATGTGTATCAGACTAAGGACACAGAGAATGGTGGTTGGGGACTGTATGCAGTGTTTGATGAGAGAGATCAGGGAAGGCCTCTCTGATATTGAGCAGAGGCCTGAAGGAGTGAGGTAGGGAGCAAGCTGTGCAAATACCCAGAGGAATCAGGTTACAGGCAGGGGAGCAGCATGTGCAAAGGCCCTGGGGTGGGTGCAAAAGCCCTGGGGCGGGAGCCGTGGTGGCCTGTGGAAGGAATGGCAAGGAAGGCAAGGGGCTGGGCAGCAGGCAGGGGGAGAGCGCTAAGATCTGAGGTCTGCGAGATGAGGCCCCTCTGGAAGGAAGGCCTCTCACCTTGTAGCCCTGGCCAGCTGTTTGGATTTGATTCTGTGCTAGGAGAAGCCTTGGAACATTTATTTGAGGCTGTGTTCATGGTTAGTCAGCTGTTAAGTGGTGGAATTGCAGCTGGAGCCATTTTCAGCTGCTGTGGTTCTGTTGGGTTTGGCCCGAACATCAGTAAGGGGCTGAGGCTGCCTTTACGGGGGATGAAAAGCCTTGTGAGGGGGCCAGCCCGGAGGGGAGATTGACGCTGGCCAAGAGATTTTTAGAGATTGGAGTACTAGTGCATGTTCTGAGGGGCCCCATTCCTGGATTTACCTGCTCGAGGAGTAACTGGGTTGCAGAAATCAGCAAAGTATGTGTTCATATGTGTTTGTGTTCATATATTTTTGTGCATGCTGTGTGTGTCTTGTGTATATGCCTGTGTTTGTGTTCATGCACTTAAATGTGTAGTCGTGTGTGTTTGAGTTGATGTGTTTGTGTGTGTGCTTGTATGTACATTTTCATACACAAGTTTTTATGTTTGCATGCATGCATTTGTGTGCACGTTTGTTCATGCATGTCTTTCGTGAGTATGTTTGTGTGTTCATGTGTGTGTATGTGTGTGTACAGAGTTCCCAGGGACAGTGACCGTGCCCGGGGCACCCACAGTCCACACCCTGCCCACAGCACAGTTGTTCGTAGCATTTCTCGCCCTGGTGTGCCTGGCTGTGGGTGTGCTGCGGGAGTGTCCCCATTAGGGAACATTTATTAAATGTCATGCTGATCTGCAGAGCAGGGGACTGCAGCAAACAAGTCATACCCACTTCAGGGCCGACGGACCTTGCAGAGTTCCCAGGGAAACTGGATCCGGGCGGGCTGACCAGCCGGGTGTGGGGACGGGTGGGAGTCACCTGACCATTCAGGCTGCTTCTGTGTGGCAGGAGGACAAGCCCTATTGCTGGGGACTGTCCCTCACTGCTTTATGGGCTGGGGGATTTCAGATTTCTGGTCCCATTTGGGGATCTGGATACAAATCCCTTCCACTTCTTTCTTGGCCTTGTGTGCATCAGGGCGGCTCACGGAGCTGGCTTGCCCTCCTTCTGTGCTTTCTGCTTTCCTGGCATCTGGGTCCGGGAGCTGCTATGCAGGCCTGGGGCAGTGTGGAGACACCCCTCCTCTTCTCCCCAGTCACGGTCCCTCATCTCCATGGCCTCCCCGCGGAGGTGGAAAACTGCTGTTGGCATCTTGTGCACGAGGCAAGGCAGATGGCAGATGACAGGTCAGGGAAGGACGCTTCACCGTCAGCTGGTGCTCTCTGTCTAGCCGGCCCGGCCTGTCCTCTGGTTTCCTTCTCAATCACTGGGTGGGTTTGCCCTTTGCTTTCTTGCCATCTGGAGCCTCGACCAGGGATTGGGAAACCACGGCCCACGGACCAAATCTGAGCCAAGCCTCTTTGTGTCGGCGAAGTAGTATTGGAACACAGCCAAGCCAGTTTGCTTATGTATTGGCAGTGGTGGCTTTGGGGCTGCAACGGCAGTCGAGTCATTGTGACAGAGGCCATCTGTCCGGCGGCCTCGAGCATTTACTTACCTGGCCCTGCAGAGAAGCCGTCTGCTGGCCCCTGTCTAGAACCTTCCTTTAGCTCTGCTCACTTTTTCTGTCTGTTTTTGTCTCCTTTCCATCATTCTAGGATTCTTTCTTCAGTGAAGGGCAAGGAAAGGGAATGGGTGTTTATTAAGTGCCTGCTGTATACCAGGCACTTTGCTAAGCTCTTCAGGGGCTGGTCTGTGGTGAGCTTGCTGCTGTTTCCCTGAGTGACAGAGGAGGAAATGGAGTCACAGAGAACAAAGAGCTTGGCCTGCTGGGATCAGCTGTGCTGCAGAATCATGTTGCCTCTTTTTTTTTTTTTCGTAATCTGCCGGAGAGCGGGGTCTTGGTTAAATAACAGTTTTGTGTTAGGATATGAGGGCCATAAGGCAAAGTCTATTCCTGTCACCTCGGTGCTGAGGAGGCCTAGCACATCGAGGCTTTAATGGTAACTCATTGTCATCATTGGGTTGTAAGGAGGATGGTTGGCACACGTGTGTTGTCTTTATGTTGTATGGGGCAGGCACTGGGCACACATCTCGCTCTCGTCTTGTGTGGGGTGGATGTCAGCTCGCGTGTCTCAGTGAAGTGTTACATGGGATGGGCGCTTGCTGTTCAAGCCTCCTTTAAGGCTGGGATCTGCCCCAGCTCCCATGAAGTCCGAGTAAGTTCCCCTCCTGCCTTTACCCTCCCCTGAGCTCATCGGGAGGGAAGCGAAGGGGATGAACATAGATGAGCACCTGTGAAAGCCTGGCACGGCACACAGAGCTCTCGCTATCCTTCACATTCTGCTACTCAGAGAGGGTCCCGGGACCAGCAGCATCGGCCTCGCCTGGGAGCTTGCTGGAAATGCAGACTCTCAGGCCCTGCCCCAGACCTCCTGAATCGGGGTCTGCATTTTAGCAGCATCCCCAGGTGTTCATGAGCACAGTGAAGTTTGAGAAGCACCTACTGGCTTAAACCACACGATAGCCTGGAGAAGGCGCTGGTTTGACTTTCTCTTTCAAGTCTGAAGGAATTGTAGCTCCTAGAGGTTGAGCAGTCGGACCCTAGCTTATGCCTAAATCCGATGGTTGAGGCAGGAGGGTGTGATGGAGGAGGAGCTGCATTTTGGAGTCAGGCAGACTGAAAACCGGGTTGCTTTATTCTTTAACAGACATGTATCAAGCCCCTGTTGTGTACTGTGCTCACTGCTGGGGACGCATGGTTCATGCCTTGCTCTGGTTATCTATTATTCCATAACAAGCCACTGAGTCTGTTGGAATCAAATAACAGTTTATCATGATGCTAAGCAGTCCTGGGTGTTGTCCGGCTCAGCTGGGAGGTCCTCACTCGGAGTCTCTCTGCAGTTGCAGTTAGACATTGGCTGGGGCTCGTGCCATCTCGACGGCGTCTGCACGCACACGTCTGGCTGTTCATGCTGGTCACTGGCTGGGACCACAGCCGGGACTGGGGGCCAGGCTACCACCGCCAGGCCCCTTCTTGTGGTCTGGGCTTCCTTACCCCATGGCCGCCAGGTTCTAAGAGTGAGTGTTCTGAGAGAAAGAGAACCAGGTGGGAGCTGTATTACTTTCTGTGACCTGGGCCTGGAAGTCACCCAGTGTCCCTCCTGCCAGGCTTTATTGCTTGGGGCAGCCACAAGGTCTGCCTGGGTGCAAGGGGCATGGCCTGGTCATGGTGGAAGCGGAGCAGGGGAGGTGGCAATTACTGCCCTGGCCAGCTTTGGAGAGTGCGGTCGTGGCCCTCTGGAACTTGCGGTGTTACTGGGGAGGCAGTCATGGAGCTGATCAACAGATACCAAGCTGTGTGATCCAGTTGAGCTGAGGGCTGGGAAGATAGGCACCAGGTTTACGTGAGAACCAGCTGGATTTGTGACTTTGGGTCGTTGCGCCTTTCCGCGCCTCTGACCTCCTCTTGAAAAACAGGGCCGGGCTTGGTTTGATGTGTGCCTCCCACGCCCCTCCAAGGCCTGTGATCTGGGGAGGGGGGTGCCGTCAGGGCTCTTCTTGGCTTTTCTCTCCATCACCTTCTGGATGGAGCCTGAAAGGTGGGGAGGACCTGAGAGCAGCAGTGGGTGAGCACATGTGCTTGTCCAGCCTGAAAGGTGGGGAGGACCTGAGAGCAGCAGTGGGTGAGCACATGTGCTTGTCCTCGGAGAGCGTGGTCAGCCAGGCCCTGGGTCAGCCTGGGCCAGGCATCGCCTACGTGTGGGCCGCAAGGCTCAGCAACGCCGGGCATCTGAGTCACTGAGTCGGGCACTCTCGCCAGCTGGCTGTGCTCCCATGTCATGACTCAGATGCTGTTCAGGCCCTGTTTTCTCTGTGGGGCCCTTCTCCTGTCTGTGCTCCCCACCCTGGGCTGATGGGGCTTCTGGAAGCCTGGGTGTCGGCTCCCTGAGCCTCACAGGGTTTTCCCGAGGCTCCTGCCTGTTCCCCAGCCTTCTTCTTCTGCTGGCAGCAAGGCTGAGGGCAGGGGCCGGGGGTTCCATTTGCAGATTGGAGGAGGGGTTTGGATTTAGGGCTCAATCCATTTAGAGCCTTGCTCCTCAAAGTGTAGCCCTTGGACTGGCAGCATCAGCCTCACCTGGGAGTTTGTTAGAAATGTACAGTCGCAGTCCCTGCCCCAGACATACCCAGTGAGAGTCTCATTTTAACAAGCTGCCCAGTTTGGAGTACAAGGTATTTTTGTTGCCATCCATAAAATGTAGAATATTTTTTCCAACATTTTATGGTCATTTTCAAAGCTCCGAAGAGTTGAAATAATTGTGCAGTAAATCCCTATATACTTAGCATGTAGATTCTACAATCAACTTTTTGCTAACCATGCTTTATCACATGTCCAGCCAGCCACCCAGCCAGCCAGCTAATTTTTTTTGGTGCCTGAACTGTACTTTGAAATACATCAGTATCCTTTACTCAAACACTTCAGCCTTCAAATCATTAGCTGAAATTTAATGTTTGTTTGCTGTGTTTGGGGGAGGGGGTAAAATTTACAAACAATGAAATTTCACACATCTTAAGTTACCTCCTGATAAATTTTGACAAATGAATATATTAGAGTAACTCAAGCCCCTCCCAAGATACAGAACGTTACCGAGGGCCCAGAAAGTTCCCTCATGCCCCTTCCCTGCCATCTCCAATCCTTGCCCCCAGAGGCCTCGCTGTTCTTTAGCCTGCTTTCAAAAGCATTGTAAATAAATGCCTTTTGCTCTCTCTCTGTTGTATTTCCGGTCATTTAGTAATGCTCCCTGGTGCCGGGGCTGAGCTGGGCTCTGGGGACCTAGAAAGGAGCAAGATATGAAAGCTTCCCTCGAGGAGGAATGGAGGAAGGGGCAGCAGGCAGTAGATGCTCCGGGGGCTTGAGAAGCAGCTGGAACTCAGCCTGGGCTCCCGGGGCAGCCTCCGGGAATGAGAGGTGTGCGTGGGGCACAGGAGCAGACGGGGATGCTCCCGGCAGAGGACCCGGCATGTGCAAAGGGCCTGTGATGTGCTGGAAATTGTGCATGTTTGGGGGACCCCTGGGGTCCTCCCTGACTGGGTTGGAGGGGCCCAGCTGTGAGGGAGAGACAGGGTGAGCCAGGGAGCTGGGCATGAAGGATCAAGCGTAGAACTGTGTGGCACAAGAAGAACTTGGAATTTTAACCTGCCAGGTGAGAACCAGTGAAAAATTTTTTAGCGGGAAGTGACTCGCTCTGATTGGACATGCCTTGGGGGATCCCTTGGACATGGGAGGCGGAAGGTAGGGGTGTCTTTAGGAAGTCGTCACAGGAGTCCTGGCTGGCAGGGAGTAAGGCTGAGCCAGGACAGTGACTGATGCTGTGTGCACTAGAATGTCAAAAACCAGGAAAGGAGAATGGACAGGTTAATGGAGAATGGGCAGCTGGGTACAGGAGAGCCAGAAAGACTTTGGAGGCATCCATTCCAACCTCCTCATTTTACCGATGAGGAAACTGAGACCCTGGGCAGGGAGGTGATTTGCACAGCGAGTAAGTGCCAGAGCCCACGAATCACCAGTGTTCACCTTGTACCAACGAATCTCTTATTTTAGGGCAGTTAGGTTGGTCCAACCAATAACAAGAGCAGCTCAGTGTACTGTTTCTTTATCACTTTATTTAATCTTCACGGCAAGCATCTGAGGCAAGGCTGTCAGTATTCCCGCTTTATAGAAAAGGACACCAAGGGTCAGAGAGGTAATGTAGCTTGCCTGAGTTCGCAAGTCTGGAGCTGGAGCCCTCCCACTGGACTTGAGAAGGCATCACCTGGAGGGCTTGTTAAACCTGAGATTGCCGGGCCCTACCCCCAGGGTTGCTGATTCCTAGGTCTGGTCTGGGACCCGAGCATTTGCTGCTCTAACAAGCTCGCATGTGGTGCTGATACTGGCGCTCGGGGCCCACACTTAGAAGCACTGCTCTAAGCTGTATTGCTTCCCACCTCCCTCACTGTTGGGTGTTTGGGTGTGTGTGGGGGACACCCAGAGAATTTCTGAAAAACAGGCCAAAGTGCTTAAAGACCCAAAAAAGTCCCCAAACTGTCCTGTGCAAGGAAATGGTCAGTTCTCAGAGAACTGGTGCCTGGGGCCATTGCTCCAAATTGGTTTTAAACCTGGTGGCTTCTGGCCAGATCTCCTGGCTCAGGCCAAATACTAGTGCCAAAAACCTAAGCTCTCTTTGTTTGCCTAAGTCAGATTTTCCCCTCCTTCTGCCTTCTACCAGGAATTGTCTGAATTATTTTCATTTCTAAATTATTGGGGGCAGGGGGAGTGACAAATTAATAAGCCTCTTTCATCCCATCTGGGGCAGGAGTGCTCCACTCCAGGCGCAGAGCCTGGGAAGTCCCCAGCTGCTGGCAGCTCTGTATTTTGACACTTAATGAATTACTTCAGAAAGTTCTGCTTGATGTCGGTTGAAATGGAATATTTCATGGGTCATCATCTTGGGGCCTTTTTTTAGAAATCCTTCCTTGGCTACACCAGAACTCTAGTGATCCTTGTTAGCAAAGAAGGCCTCTGTATCACACAGGGCCCTCTGTACACTGGCTGCTTTCCTGTGCTAATTAAGTGTGTATGCGGGTGGGTTGGTGGCATGTGTCAGCCCATGTGGCATGATCTTTTAAATCAGCTTCTGGATCAAGCACAGGGAGGAGATTCCGGGAGAAGAATTGGACAAAACTCATGTCGCTTGCAAATTAGAACCTGAAATGTGCTCGTAATAAGTTCATGTTGGTAACATTTGCCTGGTGAATTTTCTCCCAGTGGCTGGGGATGCAGTTTTACTAGCCTGAGATGGGGGCTAATCTTTTTCAAAAAAAACTCTGGGGCATGCTTTCCTATGGTCTCAGAAGTAAGACTCCATTCTGTACAGTTGGGTCCAGAAGGCATGAGTGTTCCTTAAATTAGGCAGTTGACAGGTTGCTTCATTCTGATCTGTAGCTGGTGCCTGATTTTGAAAGAAAGCCAGGATTTGTGAAGCCCCTGTGTGTGTGTGTGTGTGTGTGTGTGTGTGTGTGTGTAGAGAGAGAGAGAGAGAGAGAGAGAGAGAGAGAGAGAGAGAGAGAGAGAGAGAGGGAGAGAGAGGGAGAGAGAGAGAGGGAGAGAGAGAGAGAGAGAGAGAGAGAGAGAGAGAGAGAGAGAGAGGGATCCCCACACCCTGCTTTCTGCAAACTGATGCAGCCTGTGGGCCTTGGGGCTCAGGGGTCTAGTTGAGCTGGGCACGGCTGCATTTCAGCCCTGACTTGCCCCCTCTGCGGGCATCTTTGTGCGAGGTGCCCCTTGCATGTCTGTACTCTGTGTTGATGCCAGGGCTGGAAGAAGGCTGGATTTGGGGTCAGAAGACCTTCATTTGAGCCCTGGCATCACTCCTTAATTAATCAGTGTGTCCTAGGCTGCTTGAGGTTTGATGTAAAGTAGCAGCTGGCAAACGGTTTCTGTAAAGTATTCTGTAAATACCTTAGGCTTTGCTGCCCATGCAGGCTCTCTGTCCCTGTCACTCAACTCTCCCTTTGTAGTGAGAAAGCAGCCCTGGACCATATTGTGAAGGCATGGGCCTGGCGGTGTTCCAGCAAAACTTTATTTACACAAACAAGCGGCCAACCCGTGAGCTGTAGTTTTGCCCACCCTGATGTACTGCTTGCTTCGTCGTGAATGGGCCTACAAGAAATGAAAGCCAGTTACTATTTTTGCTATTATTCTTATTAATGACAATCCTGTTTCTTGAGCTCTTTGCATGTGCTGAGCAGTATTCTAAGTTTTTAACGTGTTATCTCATTTAATCTCATCATCACCGTGGGATGTGCTCAAGGTGCCACAGCTAGTAAAGGGCCGGGCTGGGATTCAAACCCTCCCTCTTGACGCTGTATTCTGCCTCACCCATAAGCCACCCCTCTGCCCCCCTCCCACCCCAGTCTTCACTCTCACACCCTGTGTTTTTCCTTTGTTGCACCTCCCACGGGTACAGTTATGTATTTATTTGCGTCTTGGCTTGTTTGCTGTCCATCTCCCTCCGAGGTGGGGAACTGCATGGGGCAGGGCCTCGCTATCTTGCTCCCAGCCCTCTCCCTGCCACCTGGTCCGCGTCTGGGCATGGAAGCAGGTCCTCCCACAGTGTTTGCTTAAGAAGTGGGTGAGTCACTGCCAGCTGTGCACCACCTCCTGGTCCCTTCTCTGGCACAACTCAGCCTTTCGTACTTGGTAGGACTTAGGATGCAGTTGACGCAGATTCGTGATTCTCTGATAACCTACCCGCTGAAGGTGGGAGTGGGCAGGCCTGTGGGCAGTGAGGTGTGGACTCTTCCGGAAGAAAAACCAGCCTGCAATGAAACATCTTCCACCCAGCCTGCCACGTACCGCCACCTCCTCCACTGATCATCGTGGGAAAATTCCAATTTACGCAGTCCCACAGGTCTCATTTCTCTTGCTCCTCCGTCAGTCCTGTGTAGTAGACTGGGCAAGCAGAATCATCACCCTCTTTTTCCAGATGAGAAAACCCAGGGCTTTGAGGTGAAGTGACTCACCCAAGGTCATTCAGCTAGAAAATGGCTGGGATTTGAACCCAGGTCCATCTGACTCCACCGTCTGAGCTCACTCTGCTTTAGGTTGGGCTGGGATACAGGTCTGTGCATCAGCTGCAGCCGAGTGAAAATACACCAATGCCTGGTCTCCACCTCAGAGATTCTGATTTAGTTGACCGGGGTGGGGGGCGGTTAGGACCTGGGTACCTGCCTTTTAACTAGTTCCCCAGGTGATTCTGGTGGGCAGCCAGGCCTGGGAACTTCCCCATCCCTCACAGCCCCAGACTGGAGCCTGGGGCTATTGTCAGCCCCGGTTGCATACTTGAATCTTTGGAGCGGGGTTTGTCGCTTGGAAACTCAAATATATACAAAAGTAGACAGCATATGTTGGAAAAACAGCTGGCACTGATAGACTTGATCAGTGCACGGTTGCCGCAAACCTTCAATTTGGAAAAAATGCAATGTCTGCAAAGCACAATAAAGTGAAGTGCAATTAAAAAAAAAACAGTAGACAGCATAATGTAAAGAACTGCTATGTACCCTTCACTCTGCATCACATGTGTAAATATCTCAGTATGTCTCTTCTAAAGATAAGGAGGTTTTGGTTTGTTTTTAATAACTGTTTATTTTTGAAACATTGGAACTCCTAAGTTGCAAAGGTAGTAGAGTTCCCATGTACCCTTCTCCCTAACTTCCCCTAATCCTGAAAAGAGCTTTCAAACCTGAAAGATAAGGATTTTTTAAAATGTAAGTACAATACCATTTTCTTGCCTAAAAATGTTAATAATAATTCCTTAATATCCAATATCCCAGTACTTTGTTGTGGGTGCAAAAGGGTGCATTCCTACGTTATGTGGTTCTTTTTTTTATTTAGTAGTGGCAATATTTCAGTGAGAAGATACTTCTTCTCATCTCTTTGGCTGCCCCGTGGTGGGGTTCATATAGAAAAGGTGGGGAGCATGCTTGGCTCTCTCCCTTTTTCTGTTTGCAAAATAAAGAGTTGGCTTGTGGGCACCCTTCATCCGTGACCAAGGTGCTTTCCTTTCTTTCTGTTATCAACATGGGCCTTGTGCATTTAAGGATATGTGGTTTGCTTCAGCCAGTTGCACTTACTGTTTTCCTTGAAGCTCACATCATCCCATTTTTGGCCAGTAGGAACCCCTTCTAGTTGTTTCTGAGTTGCTTGTAACACCCGACCCATCTTTAGTTTCCTTCTATGGGGTGTGACAAGATGATGTTCTAGGCGCATCTTGTGCATTTCCTGCCCCAGCCACTTCACCAAAGGAGAATCTGGGAGTTAAAAACAAAAACAGAAACTGATGGCCTGGTCCCATCCCAAACCAGTTTCATCGGAAACTCTGAGGGGGTGGGGCCTGGGATGTGGTAATTTTTAAAAGCACTTCCATGCTTTTCCATGGAAAACCACTTGGGTAGAGAATGCTGTCTTCAGAGGCTCTCGTCTCTGCAGAATGCTAGAACGTTAAGTGGCCTCCTTCCTAAAGGTTTCCTGTGGTATCCCTGCCCCCCCACTTTACTGTCAGTCTCCAATCCCTATATTTCAGAATTTAGACCTGGGTTTATTGGCAGTGAAAGCTGTCCTTTATGTGTACTCCCATATGCTGATGTCCCCTTCCTTGTCTTTCTGTGTTGAGCTGGGAGTTATCTCCGGGTCTCTGGGAAAGGGGTTCTGTGAAGCTTGCTTCTTGGATTCTGTCAGTGACTTCCCATTGCTCTTAAGATCAAAACTCCTGATGTGTATAGTTGCGTGTGACTTCCAGTATAGAGTGCTCAGACCCCCTCTTCCTTCTACCGCAGAGCCTTTGCACATACTGTCCCTGCTGCTGGGTCTGCCTGATCCCTGTACTTTATTTCACTTAGTTACCTTCTATTCACACTTCGGATGCCAGCTTGAGCTTCAGAAGCCTTCCCTGAGCCCCCTGTAAACTAGGTCAGCCCCCACCCACTCAGGTGGTCTTATTGGTAAGATTTCCCTCTCTCAGGGCACATACTGCCGTGGCGGTTTTACAGTCAGTTGTGTGATCATTACTAACATCTGTCTCTGGAGACTGCCTGCGAGGGGCTTGCATCCTGTCTCCACCACATTCCAGCTATGGGACCTCAGGCAGGTCATCTTACCTCCTGTTCCTGCGTTTCTTTAAGTGCAAAATGGGGGGCGATCTATTACCTACACTGTAGGGTAACCACGAGGATTAAATGAGATAACTTACTTGAGATGCTAAGAACAGAACTAGCTGGTAGAGAATGTTAGTGAGCATTATCGTTGGAATTACCCTTGGAGACCACAGGCTCTGTTGGTTCAGATCTGTAAGCACGGTCCCTGGCACACAGTAGGCCCTCAGGAAATATTTGCTGGGTGACACTGGAGGAGCCTCCATGAGTTGCTTTCAAGGCTGGGCCTCAGGAGAGAAGTCCATTTGGGGTGCACGTCAGCGGTGAGGGGGCTGGCGGTCCTTCTGGAGGAAGAGGGGGCTGCTGCCTGCTCCTCGCTGAGCTCTGGCACAGATGAAAAGTTTAATCATGTCTTTTCCTTTTCCTCCCTACCTTGTGTTTTCTCTCGGTCAGAATCCTTGCCCGGAATCCGGTGCCTCCTTCCTTTCCAGGATCACCTTCTGGTGGATCACAGGGTAAGCTCGGGCTGGGCAGTGAGCAATGAGGGTGCGGCTTGGGCCCCCCCATCTCCTTGCCGTCTCTTACCCCCCCACTTCTTTGCTTACCTGGCAGAGTAGGGTCCTGGTCTCCCCAGCGCTGGCCCCAGGAGCTTGAACTACAGCCTTTTAGATGCATGAACCTCGAGATTCCCATTAGACCAGCCATTGGAAAGTGAACAGTTGAGTGACATCTGGTGCATGGTGCAACCACCATCTCCGTTTGTTTCAAAAACGTCACCCCGAAAGGAAGCCCTGTACCCATGAAGCAGTCACTCCCCCTTGCAAGCACCAATCTGCTTCCTGTGTCTATAGGTTTACTTTATATTGTGCAGGTTTTCAAACATGCAGACACTGGTATAATGAACCTCAAAAAACCCGTTACCTAGATTTAACGACTGTTAATGCTTTGCTGAATTTGTTTTACTTTTAAAAAATATATTTCAAAGTAAATTAGGGCCATCTTGCTGTTTCTCTCCTAAATATCCTGTATGCATCTCCAGAAAAAATAAGGCCATTTTCCTGCTAACAAAATACGACCTGATGTCCATCCACGTCCTGCTTTTCCCAGTTGTACAGCTGCCTTCGGTCGTGTTGGGCAGCCCTGCCGGCGTGGCATGAGGAGTGACCGCTGTCCTCCTCCTCATCTCAGAATCTCATTGCCCCCCTCGCCCTTGTGTTTGGCCCTAGGCTGATGGTCCAGGGCTACCGCCAACCCCTGGAGAGCACAGACCTCTGGTCCCTGAACAAGGAGGACACATCAGAAGAAGTCGTGCCTGTTTTGGTAAAGAACTGGAAGAAGGAATGTGCCAGGTCTAGGAAGTAAGTATGAGTCCTCTGGCCGTGGAGGGAGCCAGGCCCTCTCCAGGGTGACCCAGCCACCTGCCTACCCCTGTGGCCTGGGCGTGGGAGGGCCTGGATCCGGGCGTGCATCCCTGCAGCCCCACTTAGGGCTGCGCGATCCAGGCAAGGTGCTTAACCCTCTGTGCCGCAGTTGCCTCACCCACGAGTGGGGTGAAGTATCACATGTAGTTTGCAGTTAAGGTGGTTCGACTGTATGCACTAGGCAGGAAAGAAAAGAGAGAATTGTCTGCCGAGTGGGCGATGGATTCTGTTTGTATGGCCCGTGAGTCTGTCTGTCCCTGAGTTGGCCCCATTTCCCACGAAGCCTCTCCCAAGCACTTGGCATCCTGAGGTTTTCCGCTCCTTCGGGGTACGTGTGTTTGAACAGCACGGCAGCCACCCATCTCGTGGGGGTTCAGCCAGAGAAACACCATTAAGGGGAACTGGGACCGTGGCTCTTAGATGCTGTCCCATGGAAGCAGCTCGCTCCCCTAGGGCCTCTCTCAGCAGGTGTTTTGAGAAGTAGGCCAAGGCCTCCCTAGCACAGACCATATTTCATCCAAGCCAAGTTGCCAGTTGTAAGGTGCACCTTTATTTTATGTTCCCATAAGAAAGGACCGTGGCTGCCAGTTAAGCTAGGATGTGCCGTTGACTCGAGATGCACCCTGATTCCAGAGAAGCTAGAAGGTGAATGTTCCGGTTTGCTAATGCTGCCGATATGCAAAATACCACAAATGGATTGGCTTTTATAAAGAGCGTTTTTTTCGTTACAAAGTTGCAGTCTGAAGGCCATGAAAATGTCCAAACGAAGGCATCAACAGCAGGGTACCTTCACTGAAGAAAGGCCGTTGGCGTCTGGGAAAAAACACTGTTGGCTCAGAAGGCATGTGGCTGGTATCTGCTTGCTACTAGGTTGCATTTCAAAATGGCTTTCTCCCAGGATGTTTCTCTCTAAGCATCTGGGGGTATTCTCAGTTTCTCCCAGGCAAACTGGAGTAGCAAAAGTCTGCTTTCAATGGCCGTCTTCAAAATGTCTCTCTTGGCTGCAGCTCCAGCGTGTCACTCTCAGCTGCTCTCTAAAATATCGTTCTTAGCTGTTCTCAGCGCCTGCTGTCTATGAACTCTTTTATATGACTCCAGTGATTAAATCAAGACCCACCCTGAATGGGCAGGGTCCATATCTCCATGGAAATTATCCAAATGTTCCACTCACAGTTGATTGAGTCACATTTCCATGAAAACACTCAATCAAAGGATTCCAACCTAATCTACCCTAGCACATCTGCCCCCACAACATTTCATCAAAGAACATGGTGTTTTGGGAGACATAATACATCCAAACCAGCACAGTGAAATAACACTGTCTTGGGGGCAATGGATTGTGGGGAGTGAGGGCAGCTTAAAGAGTAGCTGCTGCAGTTCTTCTCGCTTGTTTTGGGGTGGGCCTGCTTTCACCCTGTAGAGCTGGGTAACAATGGGGCCAGCCTGGTGTGTTTGACTCCCCAGGTCCAGTTGGCTTAAAAGAGGAAAGCACTGGTCTGACTCCTCACCCCATCCCAGGAACGCCCAGATTGCCAGTCATAGGTCAAACCAGAGTAGCGGGTGGGAATTTGGGGCCCATGCATACTCCTGACCACTAGGACGTCAGCAGAGGACCTCGTGACGCTATGCCAGGGTGGCCCTGGAAAGGGGAATGTTGTCTTTGGGAGGCAGGGGGAGCATGGGCCTCTGCAGCTGAGTTCCATGAGGCCGTTCTGCACACACTGTTCTGCACACACTGTTCTGGCTGGTCCCATGTGCATGACCCTGGTGGAGGCCCTTGGCAGGCAGGAGGGTGTCCCCTAACGATAAGAATGTGACGTTCTCCTCTTGGGCCTCACATTCACCATTACCCAGGCTGACCTGACTGCTTGGGCCCACCCTTCTTCCCACGGCGGGTAGCATGGCACGGGTGAAGCAGGTGAGGCCCACCTTTTTGTTTCCCGGAGGTCACCTGGCGAGCTGACTGCAGGTTGCTGGAGACTTTGCATGAGAGACCTAGCAACACGACCACAGGGAAAGAGGACAGGGTTTGAAATGAGAAGCTCCACCCTGGGCTTGTCCCTTAATGGATTCATTCTGTAGCTCCGGATCGACTTTTTACATACCATGCCAAGCGCTGTTTGGGTCCTGGGGGTTCAGAGAGTGGAACGAAAGAGATGGGGGGGCAATTTCCATTGTGCTGTGTGGGAGACAGACTGGGTGCTGGGGAGTCCAGCATCCATTAATGGTAAAGGTCATGATGAGATGAAAATTGGGAAGAGAAGAGGCGATGACTGAGGAAGCTGCTCCAGAGACCGGGGTCAGGGACGGCCTCTATGAGGGTGGGATTTGAGCAGAGACTCACGTGGAGGGCTGGAGTGAGCCAGGTGTGTATCTCGGGAAAGGGCTTTCCAGTTGGAACAGCCAGTGGTGCAGAGGGCCTGAGGTGGGGATAAGGTGGGCGTGCTTGTGGAGCAGGAAGGGGGCCAGCCAGGCTTCCGAGCAAGTGAGGGGGAGGATGGGAGGAGATGAAGTAAGAGACGTGTTTGTAGGGTCTCTAGGCTGTGATGGGGACTTAGATTTGCTCCAGGTATGGTGAGAAGTCACAGGTGGGCTTAATGCAGGGCAGTGGGTAACCTGAGCTCGGTTTTCCCAGAGCCACTTAGGTGCGCTGGTGATGGTAGCTCAGAGGGGCAGGGGCTGCAGGGCTGAGCACCCACAGGGCGAGTCCCTTGGCATCACAGAGCCTCTGTTTTCTACATATTTGACTTCAGAGGGCCTTCTGAGAACTCAGTGAAGTAAATGGCATCTGATAAGCTGGGCTAATATTAAACAAGTTGTGTTTATTCATCTGGGTGTGGCACTGGGCTAGGTGCTTCCATCTCGCCCAGGATAGGGCAAGAGCTACCTGTTGGACTAGAAAGTGGGGACCCTCCCACGCCCGTCAGCCCCCGATTATCACCATGGTCTTTAGAGATTCTTGGCTTGGGTATGCACTGCCCCGGGACACTGATGCAATGGGTCACTCGCTTTGTTCCCAGAGGCATAAGCCGGATGTGTAATTACAGGGAAAGGGGAGAGCTCTGTTCTGTCCTGTAATTTCTTGGTGTGGCCACTTGCACCCAGGACTCTGCAGTCAGCCACAGAAAGGAATCACAGCCCTGGCGGGCGGCAGGTTGCTGAGGGGAGGCAGGGAAGGTGGTCTCACCCTGGAGATACCCAACTTGGCTTCATGGCCTTGGCCCTCGGCCCCGTCCAGCTTTTCTCCCAGCACCCTGGGTGACTGATGCATCTCAGAAGTCAGATAGATCTGAGTCACCTTGCCCTGCACCTTTGTATTTCAGAATCCACTCCTTCATGGATTTTTGTTGAATGGTTTTGAGTTTAACAAAATGGAATGGACATATATCTTCAACACATGGTCACCCATGGGTCCAGGACATCTTGGACTGATTTGTGGTTCCTGCCAGTGTGGCTGTAAAACGGTACAGTGGCTCTGGAAAACATTCGAGCAGTTTCTTAAAACATTACATGTGTATACACCTGCTGTGTGATCTCGCCATTCTGCTCCCAGGTGTGTAGTCAAGAGAAATGAACGTGAATGTTCATAAAAGACTTTTATGAGAATGTGCACAGCCGCTTTCTTTGTAGTAGCGCAAACTGGAAACAACAAACCCGGTCGGCCATTAACAAATGAGTAGATACACAAATTGTGGTGTATCCGTTCAGTGGAACTCCTCTCAGCAATACAAAGGAATGAAATATTGATGCCACCTGGGTGCATCTCAAAATAATTATCCTAAGAAGCCAGACAGAATTTGAACATGCTGGATGATTCCTTCGATATACAGCCCTAGATAGAAAGGCTTGCTCTAGTGACAGAAAGCAGATTGGTGGTTGCCTGGGCTGCAGGTGAGGGAAGTGGAGAGATGAGGGGGTGGAGAAATTACAGGGCGGGTAGGAGGAACCTTTGGGGGGCAATGGATATGTTCATTTTCCAGATTGCAGTGATGATTTCCCAGGTGTGTGCTTATGACAAGTCTCATCAAATTGAATACTTTAAATATGTGCAGTTTGTCGGGCATCTCAGTAAAGCTGTATATCAAACAAAGCAGTAATGTTTAAAGAATTTTCTTAATTATCTCTGTTTCAAAAAAGGAATGCAAACAGCAAAAAAACTAACAAGCCAAGTGAAGCAAACAAAAAGATCCAAAATAGTTGGTCCCCCCCCTTTTTTTTTTGATAACATCTCTTTTACTGTACTTCAAGGAAATACATTAATAAAAATAACCTACCAACACAGGTAATTTAAAAAGCAATATGATGCCCTTGTTATACTTTAAAGGAGAACTGAAAGGCAAGTAATTTATAATAAAATGACACATATTTCAGCATGTGGATGCTCAGGCCATACCCCAAGAGGTGGCATGGAGAATCCGGTGCTTGTTCCTAAACAGAGATCCACTGTCACTGTGCTTGGGCCAGCTACAAGTCCCCACCAACCCAGGCTGTGTGATTCTGGTGGCTCAAGCACCAGAAGCATCAGAGACGCCTTCAGAGATGGGGTTTTGCCTAGCGGTGACCAGTGCTTGGTGAAGTTCTGGACAGAATACAGTCTTCCCTCCATTTGCACCATAGTTGCATTCCTGAAAAATCTGGGGTATGTTTAAACTTGCAAAAAATACACAGTATGTACGGATTTGTGTTTGAAAATGGAATTTGAGTTAGGCCTTAGGTCATTTAAAGCTGGCTTTTCACCTACATGGATGTCTGATGGGATGTTCTTCTTTGTTCAGAACCATCCTGCACATCAGAGAGGTTCTGACATTCCAGCTCAGTGGACCCAGATTAAGAGAACCCAAGAACACACATTTGCAAAACAACTCCCTTTGAGAACCACTGGTTTTGAGGAACAACAGCACCAAAAAAAAAAAAAAAAAAGGAAGACTGCTCTTGAGTCATTTGCATTTTTAAGCAACACATGTTAAATCTAGCCAGGCTGCAGTTTTGAGAGGGGCTGATTTTTATTTTTTATTTTTATTTATTTATTAATTTTTTTTGGACACTCCTTTGTGTGGTTTTCAAAACTGCTGGTGTGTATTCTATTAGCCATAGGAAGAGTGAAAATGTGCATTAAGTTTGTGAAATGCATTCTTTGTGATTGCAGGTCAGACATGCCCTTCTGTGACACTTTGGGCATTATGGCTCAGAATACAGCCAGAAAGCTGAGAATTTTACGAACTAGGAGCCGGTTTTTAATTTGAGATCTTGCCTTTATGAAAACATTACAGCTCTTAATTTAGAAATGGCAAACCCATGAGTAGTAGCTGCTCATTGCCCTTGGTTCAAGTTCCAGTTCCTTCATACAATGATGCGACCCCTTCCTGCCCCTCTAGTCGGCTGCCCCCACGCTCACCCTCTGCTTTGGCTCCGCTGAGGCTCTTTCAGTTCTTGCCTCAGTGGCAAAACTCTTAGTTCAGGGTCTTGATCATTCTGTTCCCTCTGCCTGGCACACCCTTTGCCTCCCCAGCTGGCCCTGTTCCCTCATCCTTCAGGTCTTGACTTAGCTGTCACCTCCTCCAGGAAGCCTTCTAGGACTGGCTCCTCATCCCCATAAGAGCCCCCCCTCACAGGGACTGGTGAGGTTGTGTTTGCTGGTATGTTTCTCTCCCAAGGCTCCTCGACAGCGGGGGTCTTGGTGATTGCCCCCCAGTTGGTGTTCAGTAAATATTCAAGGACAAGTGACCTTCCAGTGCCACATTTGCCCACATTGAAATTGTGCTGAATCAGCAAGTCCCTCCCCCCTTCCATTCTCCAGCTTCCCTGCCCATCTCGGTTGCTTGTTCTGGCCACTGTTCTCCAGACTCAGACCTTCCCTGTCCAACTTTGCTTTCCTCTCCCAGCTGGACTACTCAGATCCCCTGCTCCCCCTCGAGCCCTCCCAGTTCCTTTCTCCCTGGCAGGCCCCTTGTTTGCTGGATAGTTCTCTTTCCCCACTCAGCTTACCCCATCCCTTCCACTGCACTTGCCCTCTCCTGCTCAGGGCTGAGCCTTCCTCCCCTCCGTCTGCCTGAGACCTTCTCTCAGGCAGCTGAAAACAGCTGGGAGCAGCTCAGGAAGTGGTGCAGAGGACGAATGAGGGCTGAGCCACCCCCTTCCTCCACCCGGCTCCCTTGTCAAGAATGCATGTTCTTGGTTAAAAGAAATCCTACAAAAAAAATCCCAGCCAGAAACCCAGCTCTGGGGGATGTGAGCAAAGTGAGCAGGTAGAAAGCACCCATGGTGGCACAGACAGCGTGAAGAGTGGAAGTGACCCGCTGTGGTCGCCTGGGTAATGGCCCCCACAGAGGTCCACGTTCTGATCCCCCGGTCCCGTGAATACATTGTGTTTCGCAGCAAGGGGGAATTCAGGTTGCAAATCATCTGATCATGCTTGGAGCTTCTTTGGGAGGGCCCGGTGTGGCCAGAAAGGTCCGTAAAAGTGGAAGAGGAAGCAGGAGAGTCAGTGTCAGGGTGACGTGGTGTGAGAAGGACTTGACCGGCCATTGTTGGCTTTGAAAATGGAAGAGGCAGTGAGCCAAGAAATGCAGGCAGCCTCTAGAAGCTGGAAAAGGCGAGAAAACGTTATCCCCTGGGGCGTCCAAAGGAGCACAGCCCTGCTGACACCTCAGCCTGAGCCCAGTGTGGCTTGTTTTGGACTCCTGGCCTCCAGAACTGTGATGTAATAAATCTGCATCGTTTAAAAGCCATTAAGTTTGTGGTAATTTGTTACAGCAGCTGCAGGAAACTAATGAAGCATCACACGGAGTTTAGATTTTATCCTGGCTGCAGTGGGAAAGCTGTCAGGAGTTTTAGTTGGTGAATGATACGTTTTTAGGAAGTTGTTACTGATTGTCAGGGAACACGGATAGAAGGAGACAGGCAGGCAGGCGAGGAGGCTGCAGAGATGGAGATGGGGAGAAGTGGGTGGATTAGACACATCCTGGCGTTCAGACGGACTGACACCTGATGGATTGGACCTGGTGTGGCAAGGACCATTCCCACATTTCCAGTCCTTTCCAGTGGAGGAATAATGACTGATGGAGCCTTGACCGGTGCCACAGTTTGGAGTGGGGATGGAGGAGATGGGCAAGGCTAGGTGGGAGCCTGTGGTCTCTGGGAAGGAGTTTCAAGAAATCTAAAGGATCAGAGGTGGCATAGACGTGAAAAGCCAGAGTCCTCTGAAATCGAATGCCACTCAGAGAACTCACATCATGGAAGAATTCTGTTAAGTTGTAAATGTTAGGGTTGGGTGAGAGTGAAGCTTGGGAGTGATTTTGGCTTGGCCATTGAGAATGTTGCTTTGACTGCATTTTAGGAGGCGGGAGCTGGGCTGGGGGTGGTGGGAGACATGTACCAGTCTCTACTGCTGCGTAACAAATCCCCCCACAGTTTAGCAGCTTAAGACCATGGACATTTATTTTCTCACACAGTTTCTAGGGGTCAGGAATCCAGGAAAGTCTTAGCTAAATTGTTCTGGTTCAGGGTCCCTCATGAGGTGCGGTCGAGGTGTCGGCCAATGCTGCAGGCCTCTGAGGGCTCGACTGGGGCTGCAGGCTCCGCTGGCGTGTCGCATGTGGCTGGCAGGTTGGTGCTTGCTGTTGGCAGGGTCTCACCTCGGGCTGCTTGAGCGTTCTCACGACATGGCAGCCAGCCCTGTCCATGGCGAGCCATCCCAGAGAGGGCAGGAGACACTGCTTTTTTATGACTTTGTCTTGGAAGTGACACTCTCTCATTTCTGTAAGATCTTACTCGAGAGGGAGGCTCTCCATGGGGGTGTGTGTGCCAGGAGGTGAGGCTCGCTGGAGGCCATCGCGGAGGCTGGCTGTCACTGGGAACGGCAGTATAGGGCCTAGTACCCCAGTTTCCCCAAATCCTGTGACTCTGGACAAGCCACGTGGCCTCAGATCCTACCTGACAAATGAATGAGTTGGTTTACAAAGTTTATGGTCCTTTTGAGCCCTGGCATAAAGTGATAACTGCTAACATATAGTGCTTCCTGTGTGCCTGGCACTTTTTTTTTTTTTTTTAATTTCTCATATCTTTTAAAGGTAACAGCTTTATTGAAATATAATTCACATACTCTACAGTCCACCATTTAAGGAACAATTCAGTGGTTTTTAGTATATTCACAGGTTCTGCAACCATCTCTGCAATCAATTTTATTATATTGTCATCTCCTGCACACTTTGGCTATCCCTCCCCAGATTTCTCCTACCCGCCCCCCCAGCCCTAAGTGACTACAAATCTATTTTCTGTCTCTCTATATTTGCGTGTTCTTGACGTTTCATATAAATGGAATCATGTAAAATGTAATTTTTCGGTGCAACTGGCTTCTGTCACTTAAAGTCTTCAAGGTTTGTCCATGTTATAGTCTGTATCAGAACTTCATTCCTTTTTATGGCTGAATAACGTCTCATTGTATGGATAGACCATATTTTGTTTATCCATTTGTCAGTGATGGACATTTGGGTGTTTTCTACTTTTTGGCTATTGTGAATAAGGCCGCTGTGAAAATTCGTGTCCAAGTTTTTGCGTGGACGTATGATTTTGTTTCTCCTGGGTATGCACGTAGCAGTGGAATTGCTGGGTCACATGGTAACTCTATGTTTAGCTGTTTGAGGAAATGCCAAGCTGTTTTCTGAAGGGGCTGCACCGTTTTTCGTTCTCGCCACCAAAGCCTGAGGGTTCTGATTTCTCCACATCCTCACACACTGTTACATAACTTTCTGAAGACAGGAGGTGTGAAGTGCTGTGTCATTGTGGTTTTGATTTGCTTCGCCCTGATGACTAATGATGTTGAATAACTTTCATCTGCTTTTTGGTCATTCTTGTATCTTCTTTGGGAAAATGTCTGTTCAAGTCCTTTTCCTATTTTTCAATCCAGTTGTCTTTTTCTTACTGAGTTACAAGAGTTCTTTATATATTCTAGATACAAGCCCCTTATCAGATTTTTGATTTGCAGATATTTTCTCCCATTCTTTAGGTTAACTTTTCACTTTCTTGCTATTGTCCTTTGAAGCACAAAAGGTTTTAATTTTTATGAAGTCCGCTTTATTTTTTCTTCTGTTGCTTGTGCTTTTGGTAGTGTCTCTAAGAAACCATTGCCAAATCCAAGGTCACAAAGATTGACCCCTATGTTTTCTTCTAAGAGTTGTATTGGTTTATTGTTGCTCTCTCTGTCTATCCATAGGTCAGTGCCATGCTTTGTGGTAAGTTTTGAAATCAGGAAGTGTGAGACTTCCACTTTGTTCTTTTTCAAGATTGTTTTGGCTCTTCTAGGTCCTTTGAGTCTCCAAGTGAATTTTAGGATTAGCTTGTCAATTTCTACAAAGAGGCCGGCTGGGAACGTGTTGAATCTATAGATCAATTTGGAGCATGGCCCTCTTCTGGACCCTTAAGCCCTTTGGGTATATTAACTCGTTTAATCTTTACGCCAACCCTGTGAGGTAGGTCCTGCTTTTGTCTGCATTGCACAAAGACCAAGAGAGGTTAAGGCACCTGCCTGCAGTCGCACAGCCAGCACGTGGCCGAGCCAGGATTGAGATCCGTGGGTCCTGCATCTGTGCTGGTAACCACTGTGCTAAGCCGCCTTTCTGGGTGACTTGTTTTCTGGGTGTGCCTTCCCCGAGGAGGGATTTCTCTGACCCTCTCGCACGGGTGAGGGCTGAGTCTCTGGCAGAGCCCACCGCTGCCTCGCACCCCTTGTGTTTCAGGCAGCCTGTGAAGATCGTGTACCCCTCCAAAGACCCTGCCAAGCTGAAAGGGGGCTCCAAGGTGGATGTGAACGAGGAGGCGGAGGCTCTGATTGTCAAGACCCCCCAGAAGGAGCGGGACCCGTCCCTGTTTAAGGTGTTATACAAGACCTTTGGGCCCTACTTCCTGATGAGCTTCTTGTTTAAGGCTCTCCACGACCTGATGATGTTTGCCGGCCCGGAGATCTTAAAGTAAGACTCTTCCCTCCCAGCCGGGCTCTTCTGTGCGTCCTTTGGGGTGCCCCCTCTCCTGTGTTACCCATAACCCCTGCTCAGGGCCGTGCAGATGCTTTGCTTCATGCTTTCCTTTAACACCATCTTAACTAAAGCCCTGGTTACAGGTAGCAGAAACCCACCAGGCTACTGGAAGAGACAGTGGGGAGGAAAGAGGGAAACTGAGAGCATGAAAATGCTCCAGATTGCATGAGAAGCTACAACCAGAAATTGGAAAGTCAGAAAGGAGGTTGAACCTCTCTGATTCTTTCTGGGACCATATGTTCGCTCTCTTTCCCTCCTTCCCTTTGTCCTTTATATTCTCCCTTTGGTGACCCTTGGGGTCCTAAGAACCCGCTGGCGATGAGGCAGAGCAGTCCTGTGCAAGAGGCCTGAGGCAGCGACTGTCTGGGCCACCTGCACAGTCGGCTCATCTCCGCTGGCTGGTTTTCCTGTCTATAACTTGGAAGCTGTAACGCCCATCTCCCCTGGCTCCAGAGACCATGGAAATGCTCACACTGCATTGAAAGGCCTTTTCCTCATTTGTGAGCTGCCGTCAGGTCATCTGTGCCCCGTCCTTGCTTCTTGGCAGGTTGCTCATCAAGTTTGTGAACGACACTCAGGCCCCCAACTGGCAGGGCTACTTCTACACGGCACTGCTGTTCATTAGCTCCTGCCTGCAGACCCTTGTGCTGCACCAGTACTTCCACATCTGCTTCGTCAGTGGCATGCGGGTCAAGAGTGCCGTCGTCGGGGCCGTCTACCGGAAGGTAGGGGAGGCCGGGCCGGGTGCTCACGGGCCGACTCCTGACAGCACCTGCCGCTCGGCTTGGCCACTCGGGAACCAGTGAGGGGTTACTGCCCCTTCTGGAGCAGTATAAGGGGCATTAACCTAAGTGACCACAATGGCAACGATATGACAGGCATTGCATCCACAGCAGCTGACCTAGGGTCCTTGAGCAGTATCCATGAGCCCGTGTGTCAGCAGTGGGGCATCGAGTTTCTTAGATGAGAAATCAAGGTTCACATCCCCGCTCGGCTTTTAGCATCTTGTGTTTGAGCATGTTCTCTCCCTCAGTTTAAACTGAGCAGGCAGTACGTTCCCTGGATGGCAGAGTCGTTAGCAGGCATTTGTGCACATCCAGTTTTAAAGTACCGGATTACCTTCTTGGTCCCTTCGTTCATTAGCCTCCATGGCACAGTCGCTGCCTGGGCCCGTGGGCTGGGAAGAGACTCCCTCGCAGGTATTCGGGGAACTGAATGGGACCAGTGGCTCTCAACCCTGCACATGAGAATCACCTGTAGGGGGGAGCTTAAAGACCTCCCAATGCCCAGGCTGTACTCCAGACCAGATGAACTAGGCTCTCTGAAGGTGGGATCTGGGCATCAATATTTTAAAAACTTCCCTGGTGACAGTGTGCAGCCACGTTTGAGAACCAGAGGCTTAGACCAGTGTTCCCAGCTGGGTAATTTTGCCCCCCACCCCAGGGGACATTAGACAGTGTCCGAGGACATTTCTGGTTGTCACAACTTGGTGGGGGAGGGTGTGCTCCTGGCATCTAGTGGGTGGAGCCTGGGGATGTCACTCAGCATCCTGCAGAGCCCAGGACAGTCCCCTGCACCCCACGACAGAGTGACCCCGCCCCAAATGGCAGTCATGCCGGGTTTGAGAAACCTGGCCTTGCCCTCTGCTGTTTCACTGTGATCTGGGGACCAGTAGCCTTGGTGCCGCCCAGGAACCTGTTAGAAATGCAGATGCTTGGGCCTCACGCTGCACCTGCTGAATCAGAACCAGGTGTCTTGTGTGGACATGACAGCTGGCAGAGCCCTGGTTCAGGTGACTTCCAAGGACCCTTCCAGATGGAAGAGCCCATGCTGGGGAGGCAGAGAGGGCGGCCGATGGGAACCCGGGCCTTGTGGCGAGACGGGAAAAAGACGGAGAAAATGGCATGGGAGGAGAGGAGATTGGTGTCGTTCTGCCCCGGAGCAGTCTCCTTCCTCTGAGCCCGCCCCGCTCACCACCCACTTTCCCTCTCCTTTGTCCCACAGGCCCTGGTGATCACCAATTCAGCCAGAAAATCCTCCACGGTCGGGGAGATCGTCAACCTCATGTCTGTGGATGCCCAGAGGTTCATGGACTTGGCCACGTACCTTAACATGGTCTGGTCGGCTCCTCTGCAAGTCATCCTCGCGCTCTACCTCCTGTGGCTGGTGTGTGTGTGCCGTCGTCCCCATCACGCGCAGGGGACAGTGGGGGCGAGGGAGTGGGTGTTGATGACGAGCATCTGGCACTCGCTGCATTTTTTGCTGTCATTCCACATTTTAGTTTCTGGCCTGTTGGCTTGTACCTGAGTATTTATTCCTTCCCTGGGTTGTCTGGTTTATGTCTTTGGTGGCATGGGGTGTGTTTGCCTCTGTCTCTTCTTAGCAGTGTGTGTCATTAACACCCTGTGACATATACATATTTCTCCCTTTGCCCTCCCCAACTCTGGCCAATCTCATTTTACTCGTTAGTCCTGAATTCTGTTGGTCAAGAGTCTTTCCACTGCAAGCAATAGAAATCCAACTTAAAATAGCCAAGCAAATAAAGGGCATTTTCAAGGTGCAAGTAACTTGAAAAGCCCAGAGGTTCCAGCTTCAGGCATGGATGGATCCAGGAGTTGAAGCAATACTGGAAGAACTCAGTCTCACTGTCTCTCCGTCTCTTGGCCCTGTTTCCCTCTGAGTTGGCTGTGTTTTCAGGTGGCATTTTCCCAGCTGGCTTCCATAGCTTTGAGCCCATATCATCTTCACAGATAGCAGTTCCGGGGAGAGAGGATGCGTCATCCCTCTTTGCCTCAACCCGAGTCCCAGGGAGGACTCTGCTTGGCCTGGCACAGTCCAGTTCATGCCCCTGAATCAGTCACTGTGGACCAGGGGGCAGCGTTCTCTGATTGGCCAGCCCCGGTCATGTGGCTCTTCCCATGGTGGAAGAGGTGGGGGTGTTAGGATTGGCAGCCCCTCCAGGCAGGGAGGAGCAGTTCCCCAAAGAAAAAGATGATGCCCATAGATGCTCAAGACGTTGCACACTTACTTTGGTCTTTCCCTCCTCTGAGCCTTTGCATGTGCCTTTCCTTCCCCCAGGAATTTTCTCCCCCCACCCCCACCCCCACTACTGAAATCCCACCCATCCTTCAAGGCCTGTGCCAAATGCTGCTCCCACTGTTTTTTCCTCCTCACTGAGATGGACTTCTTCCCTTTTCTGAATCCCAGTGTCTTTAGTGTGGGAACTCATATGATATGTTTTAAAATAGTTCTTTGCATGCTCGGTATGCCACCCCTTCTCGCCTTTTACCAGGCGACAGGCCTTGTGGGCAGACCACATCTTATTTTTGTTTCCTCTGCAAGTGCAATCCCAGCAGCGGGGCCTGCTGTGTATTAGGTACACAACCAGTTATCTGTTGATTTGACTGTAGTTTACATTTTTAGTATATTCATAAAGCAGAACATGAATAGTTATAGTTATGATGTATGTCTAGTAATGAAGCTTAGGAAAAAAAATAACAGAATTTAAATATTGAAATAAATATCTTTTCAGGGAGATGGAGATACTTTAGGGTGTCCACTTCCCCAGAAGGTATTGACATGGCTAAAAAGATTTTTGGAACACTTTTAGAATTGCCTTCAAGACTGGTTTAGGAACTGTTAAGAAAATTGCTTTAGAGCAAGGTCACTCGACCTTAGCACAGTTGACGTTCTAGGCCGGGTAGTTCTTTGTTGTGAGGCCTGTTCTATCCACTGTAAGATGTTTAGCAGGGTTCCTGGTCTCTACCTGCTAGATGCCAGTAGCAAGCCCTTGTTCGACGCTCAAAAATGTCTCCAGACATTGCCAAATGTCTCTTGGCGGGCACATTCACCCCACGCCTGGTTGCGAACCAGTTTTAGTCCCAAAATAGGATTTCTCTGACCATCAGAAACGTACATAGGGTATTAGGATGTTGGGTGAGGGTGTGGGCTCTGGAATCACACTGCCTGTGTTTAATTCCCTCTTCTATTTGCTGGCTCTGTGACCTTGGATAAGTCATTTAATGTCTCTGGACTTCAGATTCCTCATTTGTACATTGATGATAGTACCTCTTGGCATAGGGGTGAATTCAGTTCTAGCAAATGAATCATTCAGTTAAATAAATCACATGCATTAATGCAGATAACATTCACAGAACATTACCTGCTCCATAGATGTGCTTAGTCCATTTCAGCCATTATTATTATTATTTTCCATGAGAGTTGATTCAGAGTGCTTTGGTTGATTGTGGAAGCCACATCCATCCTCAAAGGCGCATTCATTTTTACTGGGAGGAGAGGAGTCTCAAAACCATTTGGCACAACAGCGACATTTTTCTGGAATTAGGAATGTAGCCCCTGAGGTTGACAACTCTGAAGGGATGACCACTCTTTTGAATGTCTAAGGGACAAAAGAGTGGGGAAAAAAAACCTCATGATCTTGGAGTTCCATCTATACATTTCAACTAGATGAATGTGCACTGGGCCGACTTTTACCTGCAAATGGGATAAGCGAGTAAGTCCACAGCTTTTTATCTACAAATTCCCAAATCAAAAAACTCTGAAAACCGATAGTTCTTTTTTGTTGTTGTTTTTTCCCAAATCATTTGGTGTCAAAACCTGACCTGATCTGCTGTGAGGCTAGTTACAATCCTGATGATCTCTAAGTGGTTGCTTTGCTGGTTTGCTGCTGAAAAATGCAATGCATTTGCCTATGGGGTACTGTTCTGGACCCTGCTGGGGGTGTAATGCAGTAAAGGGTGTGTGCACCTGTGCCAGGGGGCCCCCAAGACCACCTAGTTTGATGAGTCACTAGGAGGACTCCCAGGGTTTAGCCCATAGTTGTACTCGCGGTTCTGAGTTATTACAGCAGAAGGTTGCACAGGAAAGTCAACAGAGGGAAAAGGCACACAGGGCAAAGCCTGGGGGAAACCAGGCACAAGCTTCCCAGGGTCCTCTCCCAGTGGAGTCCCTCAGTGACGAGTTATGATGACATGTGGGACATGTTGCCAACCAGGGAAGCCCTTTAGAGACCCAGCGCCCCGGGCTTTTACTGGCTGGTCACATGGCCAGTCGCTGCCTGGTCCCTACCAAAGTTCAAGGCTCCAGGAGGGAAGGCAGGTGTTCGGCATAAGCCACATCGTTTGTGCAGTTCAGGCTCAGTGAGCCACTCTTACCAGTTCTGTGAATGCAGGAACCCTCCTGAAATCCAAGTCCCAAAGGCCAGCCCTGTAAGTGGGTCTTTCCAGCGGTTAAGCGGTCAGGCCTGCTATGCTAATTCTTTTCTGCATGATATCTTATTACCTTTCTAAAATACTAAAGTTCAAATTTGCAAAACTCATCTGGTCCCAAGGGTTTGGGATAAGGGATTGTGGATCTGCAGCTCCTTAAGGGGTTGGGAGGGCCCAGGTAGATGCTTGAGAATAAATTTGCAAACTCTCAAACCCCGTACCTGGGCAGAAGGAATGGCAGCTGGCAGGAGCTGGCATTGGGTGGCTCAGCTCAGGTAACCTGGCTTTCCTGGCTTGTGTGTGATGAGGCCTCTCCTTTCCTCCTTTAGAACCTGGGCCCTTCTGTCCTCGCCGGCTTGGCTGTGATGATTCTTATGGTTCCCGTGAACGCTGTGATGGCCATGAAGACCAAGACCTACCAGGTGGGCCGTCTGTCCCCACAGGGCCCCATGCCAGGCCTCTGCCCGTGGTCGCTCCACACAGGTTACAGCTGATTTCATTCTGCCCGGTTGGAATCACCTGGAGGGAGCTTTAACAAACACCCATGCCTGGGTTCCCTTCCCCAGTGACTCTGGCTCACCTAGTGTGGGTGGGGCCTGGGCATCAGGCCTTTTGGAAGCTTCCCGTGTGTCCATGGGGCAGCCAAGTTTGAGCACTGCTAAGTGAGAGCCAGCGGGCCAGCGACGGAAGTCACGATGTCTGTGTGCCCCCAGATTTTTTCCCTCCGAGTTTATTCTTTCATGTGTGTCTGTGTTTTCAAGAGTTGAGTAAAAATTACCCCGTACCTTTCTTCCCTCTTAAGCTCTTACCTTATGCTAGGCCTTCTGTTAACACTTTACTTTTAGAAGTTTTTTTGGACTTTCATGGAGTCATGGAGTGAATGTCTTCTCATTATAAAAAAGTTTGGATAATAAAAAGAATATAGATTAAAAGGGGATGTCCCTGTCCCTATCCTGTCAACTAACACGTTGAAGTGAATCATTTTAGAACTTTCTATGCATTTAACTAGAGATTTGATTACACAGTTCAGTTTGGTATACATGCATTTGTTTTTGTGGTATTGTTACCATATATATGTTTTACTCAAACGGGCCAGCATGATTTTGTCATCTTACACCATGTATAGGACTTCTCTGTGTCATGCCATCGAGTCTGACATCATTCTCTTGAATTGGTGCCTAATGGTCCATACCAGAGGCGGGCCACAGTTTATTCCTCCATTCTCCAGTTGATGGATATTTATGATGTGCCTGTGGAATTTCAAATGAAAGCCCTTGGCCACATCTCCTGTACCACAGGGAGATGAATTCCAGGATCAGGCCCGGGAATGACAGACCTTTTCAGGTGGGGTGGGAGTGGGGGACAGACAAGGAAGGGGGTTTGGGCTGTGCCGCTTTCATCCTCCTGACTTCACTTGTCGGCATCAAGTTTCCACACCTGAGACCAGGGGTCACCCAACAATAGACGGTTGAGTGAATGCGTGTAAAATGCTTAGAAAAGTGCCTGGCCTGCAGAAAACACCAGGTAGCATTAAAGATATGTAACAGCTGTGTGGCATGGGCACCCACTAGTCAGAATCAGTGCCAGCCAGCACCGAAATATTTCATTACCTTAAGAATCACATTCTGATCGAAAATCAATAAAGAAAATAAGGAAATGGAAGGAAAACCTGACAACAGTCTCGACCCTAGTTTGGAGCAGCAGAGTAGGGTCTGTGCCCCCTCTTTCCTGCACACCTGAAGGGTTTGTCTTGCCTGTTGTCCTCCATTCTGAAATTAACAGGTTTCTCTAACTTCTGATTTAACATGATTCAAAGCAAAGTTTTCTTTCCCTTGATAAAGGACTTGTGTGGGGTGGTTTTGGGGCGAAAGGTACAGTTCATGGAAATTACAGGGTCAGTGTTCCCACCCTCAGGAAGACCAGTTTGCAGTTGATGGGGATGTGGGGTGCTGGAGCCCCGTTGTCTTTGAGAGGCCCAGTGCCAGGGCCAGAAGTGAGCCCCCCGCCCCCATGTGTGTGTGACTGTCCTTCTCTTTGAAGGTGGCCCATATGAAAAGCAAAGATAATCGGATCAAGCTGATGAATGAAATTCTCAATGGCATCAAGGTGCTCAAGCTCTATGCCTGGGAGCTGGCATTCCGGGAGAAGGTGTTGGCCGTCAGGCAGGAGGAGCTGAAGGTGCTGAAGAAATCTGCCTACCTGGCTGCTATGGGGACCTTCACCTGGGTCTGCACACCTTTCCTGGTGAGCAAACCAAATTTCTCCCAGCCCACATTGTTCTATGTTCTCATTCATTTCCACAGTTAAAGTTTTTTAAAAGGCCACTGTTCTTGTTTCCTAATGCTGCTGGAATGCAAAACACCAGAGATGGATTGGCTTTTATAAAAGGGGATTTATTTGGTTACACAGTTACAGTCTTAAGGCCATAAAGTGTCCAAGGTAACGCATCAGCAATCGGGTACCTTCACTGGAGGATGGCCAGTGGCGTCTGGAAAACCTCTGTTAGCTGGGAAGGCACATGGCTGACGTCTGCTCCAAAGTTCTGGTTTCAAAATGGCTTTCTCCCAGGACGTTACTCTCTAGGCTGCAGTTCATCAAAAATGTCACTCTTAGTTGCCCTTGGGGTGTTTGTCCTCTCTTAGCTTCTCCAGAGCAAGAGTCGGCTTTCAGTGGCCTGTCTTCGAACTGCAGCTACTCTCTCAGCTTCTGTGCATTCTTCAAAGTGTCCCTCTTGGCTGTAGCTCCTCTTGAAAATGTCACTCTCAGCTGCACTGAGTTCCTTCTGTTTGTCAGCTCATTTTTATGGCTCCAGTGTTTTAATTTAGACCCACCCTGAATGGGAGGGCCACACCTCCATGGAAACTATCCAATTAGAGTCATTACCCACAGTTGGGTGGGGCACATCTCCACGGAATCTCTCAAAGAATTAGTCTAATCAACACTGATACGTCTGCCCACACAAGATTACATCAAAGATATGTACTATGGAGGACATAATACATTCAAACCGGCACAGCCACTATCCCAGCAAGGCCTTCCCTGGCCACCCTTTTTAATGTTGCCACCACCCACCCTGTATTTTACTCACAGCACTTGATACCATGCAGCCCACGGTTACTGGAAGTAGCCAATTCAGGAACTGTTGGTAGAGGTTCACTCTGAGACAAAGAGTTGGTGTCAGAACATAAGCCAGAGTTCTCAGCTTCCTTTCTTGAGAAAATTTTGCTAAGAAAAAAAAAAATGTCAGCTGAACTGAACAGTGAGCTTGGTGCTGGCATCTTATCTCCTCATGGGCTGGACACAAACTGTAGATTGGCAGGTGGCCCATGGCTCACATTTTGAGGAGCCCTCTCAAGCACAAGCTGAAATTTATTTACTTGTTGGTTTATTGTCAGTCTCTCCCTCCTAGAATGCCAGCTCCAGGAGGGCAGAGGTTTTTGTCTTTCCGGTCCATTGCTGTATCGTCAGGGCCTGCAACAGTGCACAACGAATAATTGTCGTTCATGGTAAATCAGTTCAAACCATACAGAAAAGTATAAAACGAAAAGGACATTCTTTTTCCCTCCTTCTGTCCCTTAGTCCCTCTCCTTCAAAGTGACAGTCTTAGTGTGTCTTTTTGGAAAAAAGAAATGTTTCTGCATACAGATGTTTTAAAATGTATTTTAATATATTTAAATGGAGTTATGCTATTTGTAGTGTGCTATACTTTTTTTTGTAGTTGGTTCATCTGTTCAGATCTGCTCCATTCATTTTAAGGATGCATGCTTGCCCAGTGCATGGAAGTGCCACAGTTTACTCAGTGCATCTCCCACTGCTGGCCGTTTAGGTTGGTTCCCATTCTTTGCCATCATGCAGTGTGCCTCACTGAACCTTCCAGTACACGTGTCTTGGGGTACTTGAAGAGGCCTGTCCCTTGGCTGGCTGGCTTTGGAGAGTTCAACGACAGCAGACATTTTACAAAGCTGGCCCCAAATCATGTAAAGATAGAATGTGGGAACCTTCTAAGCACAGGTGATAACAATTGAGAATGGTTTGGGATGACTCGAGATCCTGCCCTGTGTTTGTTTCTCCTTTTTGTCTTTGCATTCTTATGTCCTTTTTAAAATGTGCTGATAATGACTATTAATTACTTCTCAGTTATGTTGGAAAATACATGCTCTCAGTGGAAGTTGTTATGAACTAAGATCACACATTTTCAAGTGTGAAACTTTTCTCTTAGGCTGCTTTCCACCTCATCGCAGCTGAGTTACAGGCAGAGGATACGGCTGTCTCTTCAGCATTGTTGAAATGAGTTCGTTCTGACATTCAGTTTTGCTAGGCTCCATTTAATGTTGGCACATTCTGAACCTGTGCTCACAGCGGTTCTCAAACAGGCGCCAGAATGACCCTGAGGGCTTGTTAAAACACAGTTTGCCGGGCCCCACTTAAGTTGGGCGGGTTCCCTGGATCCATGCTTTGAGAACCTCTGGAGTAGCCCCTCTCTACGCAAAGCGTGGCTTGCAGGAGCTGCATCGCTATCACCCGGCAGAACCTCAGACCTCCCGCCAGACCACAAGAATCAGAATCTGCATTTTCGTGAACTCCCCAGGTGGTTCACACGTGCAGTGAAGTTTGAGAAACACTGGCAAAAGTAGGGGTTGGCAAAGTTCTGTAGAAAGGCCAGATAGTAAATATTTCAGGCTTTCTGGGCCATTTGATCTCTGTTGCAACTACTGAACTCTGCCGTTGGTGCAGAAGCAGCCATCGGTAACACGGAAGTGAATGGCTGTGACCATGTTCCCATAAACATATGAATTTCGTGTAATTTTCCCATGTCAGAAAATGTTATTCTAATTTTAATCCCCAACCCACCCCCCCATTTAAAAATGTAAAATCCATTCTAAGCTCATGGGGCTGTACACAGGCAGGGGGCGGCCTGGCCTGGGGCCGTGGGCCCTCGTCTGTTAATCCTGGGCTGAGCAGGATGGGGTGCTGTCCTCAGGGACAGGACACCTGCTGCACTCTGCTGCCAGCTCACAGTGTGACCTTAAGCCAGGCACGGTGTGACCTTAAGGCAGTCATTTCACTTCCCTGGCTCTGATTTTTCTCATATGGAAAACGAAGGGGTCAGACCACTGGAGTGTCAAATCCAGGCCCTGCCACGGTGGACCTCCATAATCAATCACGATGTTCTTTCCCACCGAGTTCTATTCGAGGACGGCTCCAGGTGACCACTGTCAGATGCCTGGCGTGGGCACAAGAAACGACGTCTCCTTGCTGTTCTGGGACTCCGTGTTCCCTGAGATCTTTCCAGCTCAGATGTCCCATCATTCTGGACTGAAAGGTTATGCCGAAGCATGCTTTTCACACTCCAGTCTCCCTGAATTTCTCCAGGGCTTGAAAAAGCATCTTTATTTTTCAAAAGTATAAGTAATATAAGACCGGGTGGTGGTTCTACAATGTTTTTAAAATTTTCTTTCCACTATTAAATCATCTCTACCTATTAGATATAACTGATAAATATTCTGTTTTGTATCTGTGGTACATTTCATTTTAAAAATGTGAAAAAACACATTCACATGGTGAAAATTATGACGACTGTACCAAATGATCTGCCCTATCTCGGTGCTACTGACATTTGGGGCTGAGTCGTTCTCTGTCCTGTGTTGTAGGATGTTGAGCAGCCTCCCTGGCCGGTGCCCAGCAGACACCAAGTAGTGTCTCTCTCCTGGTTGAGACAATGACAAATGTCTCCAGATGTTACCAAATGTCCCTGAGGGGATTAAAATCATCCCCAGTTGAGAAACACTGGTCTTCAGTGGAAGACACAGCCCCTTCCCTCCCCAGGCCTGTTTCTTTTGTGTGTTTCCAGAGAGAGAGTCTGCGTATATCCCAGCATTGTCTTGAATAAGTGTAATAAATGTCATTATGCTTATATATCTTTTTCTTTATTTTACTTTTGCATAAATGGCATACTGTACAGAAACCAAAAGGCGTCGAATCCCATTCTTTCATAGGAAAAGATCCACAGCCAAAGAGGGTAGGTGAGAAGGTTTAGTTTGCAAGTTGTGTCATACTTAGGGCAGAGAGGAAAGTTTTCCTGTAGCCCTTTGCTGTGCCCACCAGAGCCTTTTGTCAAAACCTGCGGTTTCCACGAGGTCACCTGGACGTACTGGCCCTTTAGTCACTTCCTACGCTGGTGGCTGTTAGGAGGCCACGGCAAAGACGCTTAAGAGTGGGAGCGGCTTGCCTTGACCTCTGCATTTGCTGCTTAGTTTTGGGTGTGTGGGAAAGGGGCAGCAGGCTTCCGGAAGCAGAGTCTGATGAGCTGTTTGGCACGAAACAGTTGAACCTGGATGTGTCGGTCGGAGACCTTGACCCCGGCTGAGACACCCAGGCCTCTGACTACATTAGGATAAAATATGTGGTCTTCGGATCCCTTGGGAATGTTTGCATGTTCTTTCCACTGGCGAATTCCTGCGCTTCAAGGATGAAGAGGTGTTTACCGTCTGTAGGTGTGATGGAAGGCAGAGGCTGGGGGAGGTTGGGGGAGAGTGAGGATGCCATCCAGCGGGACTGATGGGCTGTTTTTCTGAAATAGAGAGCCTGGCATTTATCATGCACACTTAATGTTCTTTCCAAAAATAGCGTCACCAGGCAGTCGCCAATATTTAGCTTTTTCTCTCTTGGAAGATTTGCGAGCTTCTTGCCCTCTGCTCACCTTATATCTCCCTTCGTTAGAGTAATTATTATCCCACATGGTCGGAAATTATCTTTTTGTGTAGTTTCCTGCTAACCAGATTATGAAGTTCCACAGGGGCTTGGGTCTTGCCATTTCATGCTTGTATTCCTAGAACATAGAGAAGTTGGCAAACTGCGCACTCTGTAAGCATATGTAGAAGAAATGACTAAGTGAAGGACAAAAAAATGGAAATGAACTATCAGCCAGGAACAGTCTCGCAAGTGTCAGGAACTTAACTCAAGTTGGCTAGAGTGAAAAAAGAAATGGAGATTTTTCAGTCGCAAACTGGAAAGCCTAGAAAGGTGCTTTTTTAAGAAAGCATGACTGGATCCGGGTGTGATAGACAGGACGTTGGGAATGACTCCCTTTCTGTCTTTCAATTCTGCTTTCTCCGAGGTGGTTTCTTTTTCAGATTGGTTCTCACCATGTGATAGCAAGGTGACTGTTTGTGCTTCCAGGCTTTCATTTTGTCACCTTATCTGCAACCCCTGAGAGCAGAGAGCCTCCACCTCCCCCGCTCCCAGCCAGTTCCTGCAGAGGTGTGAGATGGGGGGATTGAGTCTCACTGGTTGTGGTTGGTCGTGTGCTTATCCCTGGCCCAGGGAGATGAGATGCTTGGACTGGCTGCTCCTGGGCCTCTCAGCTTCTCTTGCAGCTTTGGGGGCTGGGAGGAGGTGGCCATGGCTGAGGCCCACAGACTGAGGTTTGGGGAAGTTGAGTTCCCCAAAGGAAAATTGAGGTATGATTATCAGAAACAGAGGAATGGATGCTGGATGGATGTTGGGCAGGCAGAAATACAGATGTCCACATAGAGAAGTAGGTTTCTTGGGGGGAATGGGCCGGGATAGATGGCCTATTTGTTTAACACCACGTTTCTCCATGGAGGCACCACTAGCACTTTGCGTAAGACCATTGTCCTTGATTTCTTTGCACAAAGGACTTTTTGCACCCTTGGCCCTCACCGGTTACAAGGCAGTGGCAGCCCCTAGAAGCCCACCCACCTGCTGTCCTAGGCTTTGTGAGACCCCCAAATGCTTCTGCACATTCCCAAACACTCTGTGCCAGAGAACCTGGCTAATACCTGTGTTTCCCAACGGACCATGAGTCTCGGGATTGCGAGAGCATCTCACTCCCCAGCACGCAAGGCCTGGCGCACAGTAGGTACTCAGTTAATAACTGTATGAATGACTGACCTCCACTTCCTGGAGCAGCCAGGGCTGTGGGTCTTACTGGGGGCACCTTATGTGTGACCTGTGCTGCCAGCAGCCACCTCTGGTCACCAGGGGGCTGATGTGATCTGGGGGTGAGAGGCCTGAGACCTGGTTTCCCCACTGCTGAAGGGACACCTCTCAGTGTGTGCTCTCCTGCCCTTGGGGAAATCCATCCATCCATCCACCAGCCAGCCAGCCAGCACACCTTTACTGAGAATCTCCCGTGATCCAGCTACTGTCCTGGGCACTGGAAATAGAGCAATGAATACAACCAACAAAAATCCGCACTCTGGTGGAACACTCATTCTAACTGGGAGAGACAGACCATAAACAATCAACATCATAAATAAATAAATCATATAGGATGCCAAAGTGAACTAAGTGTTGTGGGGAAAAAAATGCAGATTCAGGTCAGAGGGATAGGGAGAGCTGGTTTTAAGTAGGAGGGTCAAAGGCCTTTCTGAGAACGTGACACTGGAGCAGAGACCTGGAGGAGGTGAAGGAGTGAGCCAGGTAGAAGCCAGGTAGAGGGGAGGGCACGTGCAAAGGCCCTGCAGCAGGCCTGCACCCGTCTGCAGGAGGCAAAACTGTGGCAGCCAGTGGGCTGGAAGAGAGGGAGCGAGCGGGAAAGCAGGAGGAGAGGAGGCTAGGCAAGTTACAAAAGGGATGTATTCAAACCAGGTGGGCCCTGAGGTCTGAGTCTAGACTTGGGCTTCTACAATGAGTAAAATAGACTGACTTATGAAAGATTTTCTTTTTAATTTGTTATTATTTTTTTGAACTATAATTTGCCCCTTTTAAAGTGTACAGTTCAGTGGCTTTTAATATTTTCACAAGGTTGTACAACCTTCACCACTGATTCCATAACATTTTCATCACCCAAATTAGCAGTCACTTCCCGTTCTCTCCTCCCCACAGCCCCTGGAAACCACTAACCTACTTTCTGTCTGTGGATCTGCCTACTGTGGACATTTCATATAAGTGGAATCATACATGGCCACAAAATACATGGCTTTTTATGTCTGATTTATTTCACTTAGCCTGGTGTCTTCAAGGTTCATCCATGTTGTAACATGTGCCAGTACTTCATTCCTTTTTATGCTGAATAATACCCCATGGTATGGATATATTGTAAGATTTTTTGAGTAAAAGAATATTTTTGAATAAGAAAGCTAGTGCATCATTACTGCTCGGATGAGGAAAGCCACTATCTGTGGATATTCTGGGATCATTTATCAGCGGCTTTTTGAATGCCCTGCCTACCTCTTGGCTTCGGAGCCTGGAAAGTTTCTCTGCATTGCCCCAGTCATTTGTTTGTTGATATTGGAGCCAGAACAGGAATCAGCTCTTCTTTCCAGCCCCTTGCTCTTGGGACCAGGTCTGTAGCTTCTTGGGAAGAACACTCCAGGGAGTTTGGACTGAGTCCTGTCACAAGGAATAAATTCACCCACAGTATGTTGAGTTTTCCTGTGCGCTGGGTGCTGTTCTCCCTGCTGCACGTGGCAGATCGTGTGGCTCACGATCCCCATTTTATCGATGGAAAACAGGCTTGCTCAGAGAGGTGAGAAGACATGGCCATGTTCACACCACTGATGGGCAGCAGAGCTCACGAGTTTAGCTTTTTAAGCTGTGCCACCTTCTGGTAGGAAACAAAGAAATGACGCAGCTGAGGCCTGGGAAACACACTGGACCAGAGTGACACCTGATGCAGGGCTCAGCACTCTGGACTTCTCAACAGTCTACCCTGACCTTGAAAAGGTAGGGACGCAGGCAGTTTATTTCCCCCAGGGAAAACTTCAAATAGATCTGGGAATACGGGGCCAAATGTCCATTGGCCAGGGACTGAGGTTTTCCAGATTGCTGTGTTCTTATGTCCTGGATGCTCTTGTGGGATATCTGTGGTTAACCTCCCCTGGGACACCTGGGACTGCCCTCGTCCCCGGTGGTGAGGGCAGGGCACACTGACCCAGCGCCTCTGGGGCCGTGGGCAGTCCCTGGTGTCCCAGGGGAGGTTAATCACAGATATCCCACAAGACTGAAATCAAGTTTAGGTCTGAGCTTGGCGAAATCCTGGAAACCAACTCAGGACTTAACCCAAGCCTGACTTTGTGGAGAAGGGAGCGGCCTCTGGAGAAGTATTGACTGTTTGCTTTTCTTTGGTTCTTATTGAATCATCCATTTCTTTGAGGCATAAAATCATATACTACATGAGCTGGCAGGAGCCTTCAACTGTGGCACTGATCCTCCACCTTCACCCCCCATTTTACAGACGAGACAACTGAGGGAACTGTCCCAAGTTCTCATTCATTCATTCACTGTCAGTGTTTTGTGATCACCTACTATGTGCCAGGGCTGCTTGTAGGTACTGAAAACACAGCCATGTACAAAGCAAGGTCCCCCACCATTGTGGAGTTGATTTTTCAGTGTGGGGGACGGGCTGTTGATGGCAGGGAGTGGTAAGGGCCAGGAGGAAAAACCAGGGTAAGAGGAGAGAGAGCAGAGCCATGGTGGGCATGTTTGGGTGGAGCGGTAGGGGCCGGCCTGTCTGCAGGCCGTGAGGAGTAACCCGGCCACCCTCCAGGTAGGTGTGTTGGTTCAGGCTGAGGCATCTACCAGGGCAAAAGCCCGGAGGTGGGACTGCACTTGGTGTTGTCGAGTAAGGGTGAGAATTCCCTCCAGTGTGCCCTGAGCAAGTCGGTGCAAGAGGCCAGGCCTTCAGACTCCTGGGCACTCCTTTATTCAGTTCGTTTTTTGAGTGTGCATCTAGCGAGCACCTGCTGTGTGCTAGACATTGTCCTTGGCTTTTTCTGTTGCATCCAGCGGCCAGCTCTCGCCTGTTGTATCCCACTCAGGGCTGGCCTGAATGCGCCGCAGTGGGAGTGTCACTGCTCCTAAGTCGATGCTGCGCCTTCTCCTTCCAGGTGGCCCTATCTACATTTGCCGTCTACGTGACCGTCGACAAGAACAACATCCTGGATGCCCAGAAAGCCTTCGTGTCCTTGGCCTTGTTCAATATCCTCCGGTTCCCCCTGAATATTCTCCCCATGGTCATCAGCAGCATCGTGCAGGTAGGGGGTGAGGCTGGTGGGGGGGTCCAGGGTGTGGGGGCAGGGGTCTCTGGGCTCATGGAAACAAGGCAGCAGGTGTTGAAGTTCCCCTCCCTGCAGCCCCCTCTCCTTTATGCTTCCCATGGGCTGGTGAACTGGATAAGGCTAGACCGGTGGCTTTCATATCCCTGAGAAATGCTTCTTGATGGGGAATTGACACTTTTGTTTCATGCGCAGCAAGGCTTTCTCCCACTCTTGTCAGATTCATTCTGAAATACTGTATTGTATTCTCTTTGTTTGGGCCTGCCCCATCCTATTCTAGTTTCCTCCTTTCCTCCCTCCCTGCCTCCCTTCCTTCCTTCCTTCTCCTTCCGCAGCTCTAGATTCACTAAATCAGCTTCCCAACCCACTAATAGACTTTGACCCACCATTTGAAAAACCCCAGCCTGGAACCCCTAGAGTCCCTAAAGTGCAAGTGGGCGACTCTCTCAGGAGAAGAAATCTAGTTTGTCACACTTTTACACTATTTGGGGTAGCTCCTTCCACTTTTTTTGCCACCCGTACTTTTTATACTCTTCTCCTGAGCACGGCATGTGTTCATTTTGAAAACTCCAGTTTCAGCCACGAAGATGAGTCAGCCTTAAGATAATTACTCTGGTTGTAGGCTTTATTAAAAACAAAACAACTTTTTATTATGAGAAATTTCAACTGTTCACAGAAGTAGAGAGACCTGTTACAATGAGCCAGCCCACGAACCAGTCACTAGATTCAACGGCATCAACATCTTGCCACTCTGGTTTCACCCAATACTTTTTTTTATCTCCCTCCCTCCCTTCTTTTCTTTGCTGAAGAATTTTCAAGCAGTCCCAGACCTTTTGACATTTCACCCATAAATACTTCTGCATGCGTCCTTTCTTAAATCCCAACACCAGTATCATCCCTAACAAAATTGACAGTAATTTCTTAAAATAATACATGGTCCACATTAGAATTTTCTGGATCATGTTGGAAATGGCTTTATGGTTGGGCTCCCTGAATCAGGTCACTGGCATTTGGCATATGCGGGTGGAGCGGTAGGGACAGGCCTGTCTGCAGACGGGAGAGAGTAACTCAGCCACCCTCCTGGTGGGTACTTTGGTTCAGACCAAGGCATCCACCGGGGCAAAAGCCTGGAGGTATTTTTATTCCTGAAGACCTTTACATCTAGGAAAATCTCCCTGCCCATCCTCCTGAATGCCACTTGCAGGCATTTAAAGGAAAACAAGAACCTAAAACCTGTTTTACTTTTTGTTCTAAAATATACGCTCTTTGTAGAGAATTTTTCCCCTTCAGATCTAAAGGAGGATGTGGTCATCCCCCTCCCCCCTGCACCCAGAGGTAACCACAGAGAGTCAAGCATTAGTGTTTTAAAAATAAATAAATACAAACGCTCTTAGAAATAACCACGCCCTGTAATTGCTTTCCTTGTAGGCAAGCGTTTCTCTCAAGCGCCTCCGGATCTTCCTCTCTCACGAGGAGCTGGAGCCAGACAGCATCGAGCGGCGGCCTGTCAAGGACGGTGTGTGTCTGTCCCGCGGTGCTGGGATGGCCCCGCTCTGCTGCCCTGGGCCTTGGCTCTGCCTGGCAGCTCGTCCGTCCGTGAGACCCTGGGCAGCGAGGGCCCCGCAGGGTCGGCGGACGGGAAGGGAAGCTTAGCCAGGCCTCCTCGGGCCTCGCCAACTCTCCTCTCGGCCATCCCAGGAGCGCAGCTTGCAGTTCTGCTTTCCTTCTGGGAGGCGGGGCTCAGCTTCCAGGGCCCGGGACCTTGTTTCGTTCTAGGGGGACAGAGGCACATGAGGGCCGTGGAGACGGAGCGGCCTCCACCCCACCCCTTAGCTGCGTATACCCGGCAACCCCCACCACCTTCTGGTCCTCATTTCCCTTCTGTGGACAGTGGGAACAAAGGTGCCTTTCTTTGGCAGGGTGTTGTATGGATTTTTATTGGTACGTTCGTTTATTTTGCAGCTAATTAATTTATCCTTTCCCAGTTGACTCCCCTGGGCGGGGATCTCATTCACAACTGCGTCTCCCAGGAACTTCATAACAAATGTTAACTACACTAAATGGCAGTGGCCGCTTTCCCTCTGGGCAGCTTGAGCTGGGATGTGCTGGTCCGAGGATGCAGGTGTGCTGATTCACCTAATGCTCCCACCACGCACGGGAGAAGAGCTGTGACCGTCCCCAGTTTACAGATGGGGAAATGACCTCAGGCATCTGCCCGAGAACCAAGATTCTCACCCAGCGACCAGCGGCCAGTCGGGGGAGGCCGTCCACTCTCTTCCCTGCTGTCCTGTGTGGTCCCCCTGGGACAGACCGAGCACCTGCCGTGTGCCGAGCATTGGTGTGAGGCCTCGGGGTGCTGCCTCGGGTACCCTTGGCACAGCCCTCTGAGGTCCCTTCCATCCCCACCAACCCCGTTGTACAGACAAGCAAAGGGAGGCTCATTGAAGTGAAGCGGCTTGTAAATGGTGGCAGGGAGACGCACACCCGTGCAGTCTGGCTCCTGAGCGTGATAAAGATTGCCAGAGGAATGAATGTGTGTGTCGATTTGTTGTAAGGTGTGAGCAATGAGCCTGGCATCTTGGGGGCTTTCGGCTGTGCCCTCCTTGGTAGGTGAAATGCCCTGACTGGGGCCTGGTGTGTGTGGGAGATGCCATAACCATGGCAGTGGTCCCTTCTCTGGTGCAGGTGAGAAGTGATCCATGGGCATCACAAGCTCAACCCCTCAGGTGAGGCTTTCCCCACCTTGGCACTGCTGGAACATTTTTTGTCCTGGCTGTTGTAGGATATTTAGCAGCATCCCTGGTCTCTACCCACTAGATGCCAGGAGCACCCCCTCCTCAGTTGTGACAACCAAACATGTCCCCAGACATTGCCAGGGGTCCCCTGGGGAGGCAGAGTCACCTCGGTTCAGAACCACTTCTCTCGTGGATGCTGGAATCTTCCTCCCAGCATCCGGCCCGTACCCAGTTTCTGCTACACCAAGTCCTGAGTCCCCTCCGTGATGCAGGAATGATGCCATCTATTCTGGGGTCAGATTTCTGCGCAGAACACAAGGGCTGAAATCTGAGGTGGCCAGGGGAGGTTTTGCCATGCTGCTGAAGTTGTTCGTGCTTGCGGCGAGTGCCGGAAAACCCTCAGCCCTCCCCGGGCTGTTGGGGCCTCACCCCCTCCTTCCTGCCCCCATGGAGCTCCTAGGCATTTGCACTCTCACGGATGTTTATCCCTACTCCCCAGGTGCCAGGCAAGGCCATCTGCAGGGCCTTCCAGCCAGCTCTCCGCATGCCCTGGAGCTGTCCGGCCTGAGTGGCTTTTCTTAAATTCCTTAAATAGCACCCAGCAGCCTCCTGGTTTGGTTCTGTTTGCTGGGAGGTGAGGGAGGAAGGTTAGGTTAACCAGTAACTTCCTTCCACTATAGGTTTCTGTTTCTTTAATGCGTGTGGGAGCTTACTTCTTCATTTGACAACCTCAGAAAAATATTCTGCCTTATCTCCAGATGGTTTTCAGGTGGCTAATCATCCTGAGACAGTTTGTTTTTTAAGCAAGGGATGTGAACTAAAGGGAAAATAAAGGCAGGAAAAGTTAGCAAAGACAGATGCTAGCAGGCAGAGCCCCACGTGGAGCCTGCAACTTACAGCTTTGTCTTAAACGTGCCGCTGCCCCTCTTCACACTGCACTTCCGGTTCCGTGTCCTGCATTTTTTTTGGTTTGTTTACTGTGACTGGTGTTTTAGAGGGATTGACCTGCTCAGGTGTGTGCAGGGGGGCATGGCTGGGGGAGAGAGAGCAGCGGCAAGCAGGTGCGTCAGGAGGCTGCCCGGGACCTGGAGGTTAGGGGCCACGTACCCTGCTTTGAATTAAGGGCTGCACTCAAAGGGGAGCGTGTTTGCCTGAGGGGCGAGGGTGGGGTTTGCTCCCCCTGTCGACCTTGCCCCGATCCTGCCGAGGGGCAGGAGATGAGGGGCAGGGGGAGCATCCAGTCACCCTCGTGGTCCGTTTGCCTCTGCAGGCGTCATCCTGGCACAGCCTCCTGTTCTTCTAGGCACAAACCCGTTGTGGTTTCCTTCTGCTCTCTGGGTCCGAGGCTGCCTCCAGAACTGCTGGTTTGGGTTTTCCTTCCAGAAACCAGCTGATGTGACCAGGTGATGCCTAACGGCAGCATCTGGGCTCAAACTGCCCCATTAGAAAAGAAAAAGAAAAATGAGAGCCTTCCGCTCATGCCCAGTGCCATGACGTCCCCCTGTGGTGCTTTTTTTTCCAGGCGGGGGGACGAACAGCATCACCATGAAGAATGCGACCTTCACCTGGGCCAGGAACGACACTCCCACGCTCAGTGGGTGAGCCGGGGACACCCCTGATGGCGTGGAAAGGACCATGGGGCTTTGGAGTTGAATTCCAGCCATGCTCCAACTCTGGGGCCTTGGGCAGGTCACTTTACCTGTCAGTGCCTCAGTTTACCTGTATGGCAAATAGGGCCAGTCACACCTGCTTGGGCTGTGGTATGAGGAGCAGATGGGAGGGTGCCTGGCACAGAGGTTTCCCTCTGATTGTGACAGGACCCTTGTACAGAACGGTTTAGGCAAAAGGGAAATTTGGGGCTCCTACGACCACTGAGCTTCACTTTCAGGTACGGCGGGATCCAGGGACACAAATGATGCCGCTCGGCACCTCCCTCTGTCTTTGCTTCACTCTCGGGTAACCTCCCCCTCACGGTGGCAGAGGCCCCTTGCAGATCCAGGGGTACATCCTACGTCCTCAGCAGACCAGCTGCCTCCTGGTTGCCCTAACTGGGCGATATGCCCCTTCCTGACCCAAACTCTGTGCCAGGAAGGAGGCTGCTCGAGGGTGGCTGGGGGCTACAGGAGGGGGTTTGCGTCCACCTGCAGCTGCTGTCAGAACGGAGCAGTCCTTTCCCGTCCTCTCCAAGGTCCTTGGGTTGCCCGGCTCATCCTTTCTCACCACCTCCCCATCTGGCGCCCTGCCTGCCGGGTCTCCTTATCTTTCCAAAGCACACGGCATCCTGGGGAGTGACCTTCCTCCCCAGGCAACTTGTCAAGTGCCTCATATTTCTTTCTTACCGGAGGCCTCGTCATGGCTCTTTGAAGCCACCTTCATGGACTCCCCAAAATGCAGGGCCAGAAAGGCCCTTTTAGGAGACCAAATGTATGCCCCATCCCCGTAAACAATCACCTGCCGGCTGGACAGCCAAATTCCTGCTGTTTTATTCTGGGGAGGAGGTGGAAAACTAGAACAGAGTTTTCCAGGGAACAGAATCTGCATAAAACCTTCCTTGAAAATTCTTGGTAGGTTTTGCACATTTAAGAAGTTCTTCCTCATGTCTGAAATCCTTTCTGCTTCAAGTTTTTGCTTGTCTCTCTTGTCCCACTCCCCCAACAAAATAATCCGTATCTGTGCTCCTCCCTCCTTCTCTCCGTCCTTCTGGTCTCAAAGGCCTTCCCGTTCCGAGTTGTCCTGCCCCCTTGGAGTCCCAGGACTTCCCTCCATTCAACCTTTCCCTTCTGCACCTGTAAAATTATTCATATCCCTCCTGGACAGTGGCAGTTGCTCCCTGTTCCGTTCTGGCCTCTTTCCACTCCCCTCCCAGCAGCCATAGTGCTCCTTGTTCATTTTATAGGGACAAAAGACTCAGTGTCTCCATGCAGCGATTTCACAAGAATTAAAGGATCAGGGACACTAACATCTAACAGCATTTCCACTAATATATTAAAATCACAGTTGCTGCTTTGGAGAACCACAGCCAACATAAGTAAACCCAGCCCGGACTTGAGACACCCGTTGCCCTGCCCGGCAGAATGGGAGCGGTTGGCACACGCAGCCAGTCGTGCTGGCCGACCACACGTTGACTTAGCAACCTTGGCGAATTTTTGAAAAGCTTGTTTTATTTAATTTTCCCTACTGTTATTTTTTAAAAATTTTATTGTGGAAACATGTAACAAAATTTTTGCCCTTTGAACCATTTATTGCAGTAGCAGATGTACATAGCATTTATTTCCCATCTTAGCTGGGAAATTTATACTGAAGTATAAATATAAAATAAATTTAATAGTGTCAGTCACACTCGCAGTGTTGTGCTGCTGTCACCAGCATCTGTTACCAAAGCTGTTCCATCTCCCCAAACAGCTCCGCTGCACCCATTAAGCAATAATTCCCGTTCTTCTTTCCCCACCACGATACCTGGTAACTCTAATCTACTTTCTGTCTCTCTGAATTTGCCTATTCTAGATATTTTTAGAAAGTGGAATCGTACAGTATTTGTCCTTTTGTATCTGGTCTCTCTCGCTCTGCATAATGTTGTCAGGGTGCATCCATGTCGTAGCATGTATCAGAACTCCATTCCTTTTTATGGCTGAATAATATTCCACCGCAGGGCTAGGCCACATTTTGTTGATCCTTGATCTCCCATCGTGCCCTTGGGTTGCTTCCACCTTGGGGTTCTTGTGAAAATGCTGCTATGAACGAGTCCCTGCTTTCAGTTCTTTGGTGTGTATCCCTAGGAGTGGAATTGCCCGGTCACATGGCAGTTCTGTTTTCAGTCTTTGAGGAGAATGTACAGTTATTTGTAAGGAACGATTTCATCCAAGTCATCTTTATGGGACCCAGTCAGAGTCATTTGTGCCGGTCCCCTGCCTCAAACCCTCCGTAGCTGGCAGCGCGGGAGCATCTCAGCACGGGCTCCGTTGAAGTCCTCCCAGGTCCAGCCGCCACCACCCGCTTCCAGCGTCACCCCCTTCTCCTCCCTGCGTCCCCTGCCTCCTCACCAACCTGGGGATCCCTGACCGCACCCCTGTGCGTTCCCTGCCCTCAGAAGTCGCCCTGAGATGTCCTCTCCAGGACGCCTGCTCTGTGCCCCCAGGCAAAGTCAGCCACCTTGCCCGGGCCCTCTCGGCCTCACACGGTCCCTGGGTTCTCGAGCACCATTTTGTGCCATGTTTTTGCGTCCCAGCACCTGCCCCGGAACTCACACTGGGACTCCCAGAGACTGTCCACTGAACTCAGCTCCACAATCACGTGGAGGAAGGAATTCTGAGACCCTACGTGCTTGTGACAGCCGAGCCTTCTGTCCCTCCACCCGCAGGGCTCCTGCCCCATCCTGGGTGAACCCAGCTTCCCAGGGGCAGGGGGATGTCTCCTGCAAGCCTGGTTCAGGGAGAGTGTGGCTGAGGCGGGGGGTGTTTGTCGTTTCAGCATCACCTTCTCTGTGCCGGAAGGCGCCTTGGTGGCCGTGGTGGGCCAGGTGGGCTGTGGAAAGTCGTCTCTGCTGTCAGCACTGTTGGCTGAGATGGACAAGCTGGAGGGGTACGCGGCTATCAAGGTAAAGGGCCAAGGCCCAGGTGGGGGCAGCTGCTGAGGCCTGGGCGAGGGGGGTGCTCGGAAGAAGAGGGTGGGCAGGGGCAGAGCTGAGTGTCTGCGGGGAAGGACGAGAACAATGCCGTGTTTCATCTTAGGACCGTCCCTGCGCCTGAAATGAAAGCAGCAGGGTCTTCCTCCTTCTTGCTCATTCTTTCTGCTTTTTCTGTGGCATTCTAGAAGGCAGGGATTTGGGTGTCACTTAGTCCCTGCTATATCTGAGCACCTGGAACAGTGCCCAGCACATAATAGGCCCTCAATAAATGCCGAGTAATGACGCAAATGCTCTCTGGCATGTTCTTTCTCTCCTCCCCTCCCCACCTCTGCCCTCAGCGGGTGTCCCTTGCTGTCTTTGGGCGTCCTCTGGCTTGCTCTTTCTCTATATGGTTCTTCAGGTACCGCTTTATATAAATATAACAAAACTTAAAATTTTGATTTATGATGTTGGCATATCTTCTTAGAAGATTTCTATTAAAGGAACAGTTTAAATCCGGTGAGTGTCGGTTGAATTCTTAATATGGGGCTAAAAGGAGACTACAGTTTTATCGCTTTCAAATAGAGTACTTTGAACTAAGTAGAAATATTCCCCAGGAGAGAGTTCAAGAGGACTGCTTAAGTGAACGAATGAGTCCCATTGGAAATCAGGAGCATTGCTTTGCTTTTAGTTCGTTCCCCATGAAGGCCTTTCCCTGGTGTAGGAATATTTCCCTTGAAGTCCTGTTGACAGCAGCATTTCCTGAAGTGTATTCTGCAGCGTATTTGTCTTCTGGGGTGTTTGAAGAATAAAGGGTTCTGGGTTCAAATAAACTTGGGAAGTGCTGCCCAGTCTGACTCCTTCCTTCTTGGAGAGTTATAATAAACATTAACAAAGCAAAGGCTCTGAGAAGTCCTGCAAGGAGGGAAAAAAAAAAACTATTTAACTTTGTTTAACCCAGTGTGACCCAGGTGTATTTCACTGCTCCTTTCTTTTGTCTGTACAACTCCCATTTATATTCCCAGAACTACTGTCTCTTGGAATTTGGGGATTGCTGGGTTGTGCCCTTGCTTACATTTGCAAGCAAAGTCCTTTCTTTATTGATCATATGATGCCCTTTGCTTAGTTCAAAAAGTATACATTGCAGTAGTTGGGTCCAAACTAATTACATTTAGCTGTTGATTTAAGAAATGTTCTGTCATTACTTTTAAGTACATATTATAAAGTAATATTGATGGGCAAGGCAAACTAGGTTCATGGAATAAAATTACCAGTGATGGTAGGCTCAGCTTTGCATTGTGTTTCATTAGCCCAGGGTTTCCTCATCCTCAGAGCTATTGACATTTCATACTGGGTGTTCTGTGCTGTTGTCGGGCTGTAGGATGTTCAGCGGCATTCTGGGTCTCCACCCACCAAATGACAGGAGCACCTTCCAGTTGTGACAAACAAAATATCTCCAGACATTGCCAAATGCCTGCTAGGGGTGGGGGTTGGGGTGGGGATTTCCCCCGCTGAGACCCACTTGTCTTAGAGTAGAATGCTTCTAAATACAAATACAATGGATCTAGAGTTGAGGATGCACTGAGGTTTCCTGGATTTGACAAGATTGTAGATTTATTTGTGACTCATTGTTTAGACCTAGTAAGGGAAGTGCTAGAAATGCATTTACAAGTTGTAATTTTTCCAAACATCCTAGCTGGTATAGCTTGTGCATCCTGTGTCTGAATTATCTATTGTTTTAAATTAGCATGTATTCCATGGTGAGGTTTTGGGATATTTTGGCCTCTTATAAGTTAGAATATCGAAGTCAGCAATTTAGTTACTCCTCTGAGAATTACAGTGAAGAATCAGGGCACCTGGTTCCACACACAGCCTTGTTCCCTCTAGAATTCCCTAATTTAGGAATCCTCAGTGGCTGCGCACTGCCCCTCCAACAAAACCCACATTCCTACCATGACTGCTAGCCGGGCGGGAGCTGGCCCTGCCTCCATCTCTAGCGCGTTTCCGCTCTCTTCCTTCTCATACGATGTTCCGTGCACACCAGACTTTCTGTTCTTGACAGCACCACGTACTCCTCCTCACCTCCGGGCCTTTGCATGCGCTGTTCCCTTGGCCTGGAATGCCCTTCCCCCTTCTCTTTGTCAGATCATCTTATCCTCTTCTTTCGGTCCCTGTTTAACTTTTGAAAAAACAATGTCAGTATTTAGAAAATTTTTTGAACTTATTTTGAATACTTGCAAACTTACTGGTTACAAAAATAATACAAACCCAGTACAGAGAACTGCAAACATACCCCTATCCCCCAGGAACCCAGATCCACCAATTTTAACGTTTGCCACATTTGCCACATCATTCTATGTATCCATCTGTCTGTCTGCCCATCGATCTATCTATCTATTGGTCTATTTGTCCATCTGTTTATCAGTCCATTTTCTGGACTGTATGCATTGTGCTCCTTGGACGCTTAATTTGTCCACGTACATTTCCAAAGAACAAAGATAGTCACTTACGTACTCACCTTAAGTGCTGTTATCAAGTTCAAGGAATGTAAAATTGATGTAAAGCCTACAGTCTATATTCCCATTTTTTTTGAAAGGTCCCAGTAATGTCCTTTAGAGCCTTGTCTCCCCCCTTGTTAGATCCCATCCAGGATCATGTATCGCCTTTAATTGTCATTGTCTTTAGTTGTCTCTCTTTTTTCTCTTGTGGGAACATCTATGCAGCATAGATCTTGCCATGTCAACCCCTCCCAAGCATACTGTTCAGTGAGATTAATCACATTTAGTATGTTGCTGTAGCTTCACCACCTTCCATTACTAAAAGTTTCCCGTCTCCCCAGTCAGAAAGCCCACATCCATTATGCGTTGACTTCCCATTGCCCTTAACCCCTGCCACTGGCAGCCTGTACTGTACTTTCTGTGTCTGAGTTTGCATATTCTCCGATATTTTCTTTGTAGTTAGCATGGGGATTAAATTTAACATCATATTTCTGTAACAATCTTGTTTGCTCTGATACCAACTAAATTTCAATAATATGAACAAACTATGCTCCTGTAACCCTCTGTCCCCTAACCTTTATGTAGTTCTTGTCACAAATTACATATTTATACATTATAAGTCTAAAACCAATGATTTCTCATTACATTTTAATGTATTTGCTTAGATCCTGTAGGAAGTAAAAAGTGGAGGTACAAACTAAAAATGCAGTAGTACGGGCATTTATATCTACCCCTTTTGTTTCACTTACTAGAGATCTTTATTTTTTCATGTAGCTTCAATCTGTCATCTCTGGTCGTTTCGTTTCAACTTGCAGAACTCTCATTAGTATCTCTTGTAGGGCCGCGTTGGTGGTGACAAAGTCCCTCAGCTTTTCTTTATCTAGGAATGTCTCACTTTATTCCTCATTTTTGAAGGACACTTTTGCTGGATACTGAATTCTTGGTTGGCAATTTTTTGCTTTTAACACTTTAAATAGGTTTTCCTTCTTGAAGCCTTCTTGTCTCGGTGGTTTCCAGTGAGAAATGGGCACTTAATCTTATTGAGGCTCCCTTGTTTGTGACATGCTGCTTCTCTTGTTGCATTCAGAATTTTTCTTTATTTTTGGCATTCAGCGGCTTGATTATAATATGCCATGGCGTGAGTCTATTTGGGTTTATCCTGTTTGGAGTGCGTTCAGCATCTCGGATGTGTATGTTTGTGTCTTTTGTTAAGTTTGGCAAGTTTGCAGCCATTATTTCTTTGAATATTCTCTTGACCCCATTCTCTCGTCTCCTTCTGGGACTTCCCACCATGCATGTGTTGTGCGCTTGATGGTGTCCCACAGGTTCCTCAGGCTCTGCTTACTTTTCTTCATTCTTTCTTCCTTCTTCTCCTCAAATGGATGATTTCAACTGTCTTATGTTCAAGTCCACTGGTTCTTTCTTCTGCCGGCTCCAATCTGCTGTGGAATCCCTCTAGGGGGTTTTAAATTTCTGTTACTGTGGTCTTCAGCTCTGGTTCCTTTTCATCATTTCCATCTCTCTACTGATTTTCTCTTTGTGTTCATTTGTTTTCTGATTTTTGTCCATGCGTTCCTTTAGCTTTTTGCATGTTTAGGGCCATTTTTTAAAGTCTTTCATATGTCTCAGGTACGATCCTCTTCATTGATAGTTTCTAATGGTTTAATCTTCTTTGCCTGGGCCATCACTTCCTGTTACCTTTTCTGTTTTATAATCTTTTGTTGAAATCTGGACATTTTGATATTTTAAGTTGTTGTTGCTGGAGTTTAGATTCTGAGATATCTGTTCCTGAAGCTTGTATCCTGCTAGTGTTATATGACAGGGCTTTCCTGCTTTCCTTGAATGTCAGGAGCTAACAAAAAAAAAAGAAGAAGAAGAAGGGAAAAAATGAAAGCACCTTTTCCAGTCCTTGCAGATTGACCTTCAGGACTTACCCTATTCATATAGTGGGTTTGGAGAATAGCTCCAGGAGAAAGCAGAGTGGCCTCTCTGATCCTTTCTGCACATGCCTCTTGTCTTGGGTGTGCACATGTGGCCCTGGGAATTTCCCCCTTACAGACATATGAGTGTCCCCTCTTCCCTAGGAAACCGTTTCCTCACAGTCCCAGGCACTGCACTGTGTGTCCTACATCCAGCCCTGGCCCCGGGCAGCACGACTTGAGGCTTTCCCCACAGCTTCTGTGGGAGAGTCTGTGAGCTGCCTTCCACATGCAGAGCAAGTTGTGGGATGGTGAGTCCCTCAAGCCACCACCAGACAGGTAGGGCCAGACATATAATTGCCCCCAGTATGTGCCCGAGGGTTACTCTGCTCCCTCCGGAAACCAAAGTCCCCAGGAGCCTGAGGGGTAGGGGCCAGCCAGAACTCCATGAGAACAGACTGCTTTTAAGAAGCTTTTCTCTTGATTTGATGCTTGCCCTGTTACTACAGTCCTTTAACCATTTTCTGGGTCTTTGAAAAGATGTTTCTGCTGATTCTCATTGATTATTCAAAGTTTCTGTGAGGGGCAGAGCCCTGAAGTGTCTCACTCAGCCATCTGGATTGGAGCGGACAATTTTAACATTTTTATTACTAAAGAATATATGCAACAAATTCTGTTACCCTAGCCCTTATTTTCATACCTTTCTTGACAACATCCGTTACATGAAAATAAAAACAAAAGGACCTTTTTTGATATAGAAGTCCTTCCTTAAATTTCATCAAGGAAATTTCCTCAAGGAGTCCTTCCCTGATGTCCCAAACTTGGTCTCCCTTTTTAAAAGGACTTGTGTTTTTCTTTCTTAGCATCATAGTAGTCAAATAATTGAATTACCAAGGACCTCCACTCTGTGGAGGCACAGGTTTTGTTTACTGCTGAAGGCATTCAGCAAATACTTAATTATACCATAATCCCATCAATGTGGATTTCACTCTTTAAGCCCTGAAATTGGAGTGAGCATTAGACCTCATGTGAGTTCTGATCCATTTCTGGCATCTGTAGACCTTGTGGCTTGATTTCCCTCTTGTTTGAGAGGAAGTGCCCTGTTGAGACAATAGGTGTGATGAAAGTGTCTTGAGAAGCAGGGCCTTCCTGGCAGGTGGGTGAGTTGGCTGCTGTCTTGTTACTCAGATCTGTCTGTCTCTTTTGCCCTCTTCTCTGTTTGCCACATAGGGCTCAGTGGCCTATGTCCCCCAGCAGGCCTGGATCCAGAATGATTCTCTCCGAGAAAACATCCTTTTCGGACACCAGCTGCAGGAGCAGTATTACAAAGCCGTGATCGAGGCCTGTGCCCTCATCCCAGACTTGGAAATCCTGCCCAGCGGGGACCGGACAGAGATTGGCGAGAAGGTCAGTGCAGCTTCAGCATTGGCTCCTGTATCAGTCAGCTCTTGGCTGTGTAACAAATGACACACACAGAAACCTCTCAGTGGCTTATAGCAGCAAATACTTATTCTCATGCCAGTGGGTCTGTGAGTCTGCTGCAATTGGCTGACCCAGGCTGGGCTCACCTGGTCGGCTCTCCTCCACCCTGCAGACCACCTGAGCTTGGCTCCAGGCTGCAGGTGTGGCCAGGTCTGCCCCACATGGATTCTTGCTGGGACCTGGGCTGAGGGGACAGCAGACCCAAGGGGATGCTCTTCTCGTGGTGTCAGGAGTCCAAGAGAGTAACAAAAACATGCTGTCCCTTAAGACATACTGTCTCTTAAGACACACTGTCCCTTCCACCCATTAAGCAAGTCACTTGGCTGAGCCCAAAGGCAGGGGCCCAGGAAGCACATTCTCCTTTGAAGTACCTTTGACTTTGCAGTCACCTGACCAAGGGCATAAACAGGGAGGAACAGTGAAGACTTGGGGCCAGTGATTCAAATGTCCACAGTCCCTTTAATGACAATGATGATAACACACATACAGTAATATAATAGATGACACTTATCAGGCATTTACTGTGTGCCAGGCCCTGTGATAAGTAATTTACGTGTATTAACCCATTTTATCCCCACAACAAGCCCATGAGATGGATTCACTGCTGTCCCGATTTAACATTGTGGAAATGGAGGCACAGAAAGGCTCCGTAACTTGCCTGAGGCCACACAGCCTTGAAGTGCGGGGCTTGACTCTTCTTGGGTCCATGTCCTTACCTGCTTACATTTTAATTTTTGTTTTATATTTTGGTGTGTGGTTTTAGATATATAAATATAAACATAAGATTTTCCATTGTAACCATTTTCAAGTGTTCAATCTAGTGGCATTGATTACATTTACAATGTTGTGCTACCATCACCTCCATCCATTACCAAAATCTTGCCTGCTGTATATTGTCACTTCTAAGGAGGGCTGTTCACCGTGCTGCCTGCCACCCCCCCACTTCCGTGCCGCAGCTCCCCAGACCTTCTTGCTGTTCCTTAAGAACCCCAAGCCCCTTCACCTCCTGGCCTTTGCACATTCCCTTCTTTCAGCCCGGACTGCGCTGCCGTGGCTTTCTGCCTGCTGATTTGTTCTACCGTTCCCTCCGCTGCTGGCCATCTCGTGTCCACTCAGGGCGTACAGGCTTGTTCCCTGGCTGTACCTGAAGTCTTCCAAGCACATGAGCAGAGAGCTCACCTGTCTCTGGTTTTAGTTATAAGCCTGTGGCTCCACCAGCTTTCTTATTTGGTAAATAGTTTGTTTCATCCCAGGTAAATCTTCAGTCCCTTGAAAAGAAAGGGAAAAAAATAGATCATCAGGGCCCTTTGGTTTTGCAAAGGGGCCTGTGCTCGTGTAAGCAAAGAATGAGAGCCGAGTTTAAGGCTGCAAATGCACTGCGTGGAGTCCAAGGGCTGGAACGTAGTGGGGCTTGGGGGGCTTAGGGAGGGGCCAGGACAGCTCCAGCACCTCCTCTGTGTTTCGTCTGCTTTTCTGCACATCTTTGTCCTTCATCAGTTTTTGCCACTTAGAGTCTCTATCCCAAAATGGGGAGGTGGGGAGAGCATGCTTCAATTAGCATGGGCCAGGGTCTGCCCCTGGTGTCTGTGGGCAGGGTGGGTGTCCCTCAGGAGACACGCTGAGCAGTTAACCCGGTGGCCATCCACTCCGATGCCCCAGTCACATATGGAAACAACACCTGGGTTCTCTGGGGGGGAGGGTCAGGCCTTTTGCTGTTCCCACAGAGCTCTGGTGCGAATTACAAAATGACACCCTTCATCCTGGCGAGTGGGGTGTGGGCCAGATTTCAGCCCCTACAGGGTGTAGCTGGCCACAGTGATAAGTGGCATCGCCCGTGGCTGACAGACCCAGAGGAAGCTCTCAAAACCAGTATTAGGTGCTAACAAGCAGCAGCAGCAGCAGAGATGATGATGTCCACAGCTACTGGGCCTTTGGTCAGACTCGAAGTTCAGGAGCCTTCCCTCGAGCCAGCAGCCCACAGCGCCAGCAGCCACTCTTCACTGGGCATCTGCCGGGTGCCCAGCTCCCTGCTCAGCAGCCGGCCAGGGGCTCAGGTTCTCTCATGCCCCGGTTTACAGAGGAGGCAGCAAAGGCTCTGCGAGGCTTAGCCCCGTGCCATAGAAGCGGGAGCCGGGACCTGACCCCATGAGCGTGTGGCAGGGCCCCAGCTTGGCACCCACTGGATGGGCTCAGCGGCATTTCCCGAGTCTTGAGACTTCCTGGGAGACCCACCCTTTGGCTGTGCTTCTCCCCAGGGCGTGAACCTGTCTGGGGGCCAGAAACAGCGCGTGAGCCTGGCCCGGGCCGTGTACTGCAACTCTGACATCTACCTGCTTGATGACCCCCTGTCGGCGGTGGACGCTCACGTGGGAAAACACATATTTGAGAATGTGGTCGGCCCCAAGGGGATGCTGAAGAACAAGGTACCCGCTGCAGGGGCTTGAGGGCACCACCGTCTCACTCCCAGGTTAAGTTGGGACGTGTTCCCTTCCGTAGTCTTTCTTGCCCAGCCTTCTATTCATTTTTTTTTTTATAATTAAATTTGGTTTTATTGAGATATATTCTCATACCATACAATCATCCATGGTGTACAGTCAACTTGTTCATTTATTTTTAATTGGCCTTTAGAAACAAACTCCTAATGCTTCTTTCCTAAGACATCCTTCTTGCTCACTTCTTTATAGGGGAATGTCCTCGGCACTGACTTGAGTTCATTGCCCCTACCTGGCCAAAGGGGGCCTCTCTCCCACTGAAATAGTGGGGGTGGCTTTGCAGAGCGAAACCCCACCCGAGACCTCCAGGGACTGAGATTTAGGGCAGGAGAACAGCTCCAGCACCTTAACATGACAGGAAGTACTTCCTGCATGCGCTATTTATTTATTTCTTTTAAGCATTATATCCTGTGACCTGTTTATTTCTCCAGAGCTGGAGTCAGCAGACTCCTGCCCCGTGGCCGTGTCCAGCCACTGCCTGTTTTTGTTCGGCCCATGAGCTAACGATAGTTTTTACATTTCTGTGTGGTTGAAAAAACATCAAAAGAAGAACAATATTGTGTGACAAATGAAAGCAGTATTAAATACCCATGCCCATGAATAAAGTTTTATTGGGGCATGGCCACACCCATTAATTTACCTTTCCTCTCTGACCGCTTTGAAGGCACAGTGGCAGAGTTGAGTAGTTGCCTCAGAAACCACACAGCCCATGAAATCTAAAATATTGATTCTCCAGCCTTTTCCAGAAAAACTTTACTGGCCCCTGTTCTAGAGTAACTACTGTTCAGTTTGATGAATGCCCTCCCAGATTTACAGCTGCTTAGATAAAACACAGATACACGGACAAATTCTGTAGTGTTTCTTTGTGGGGGGGGGGCAGGGGTTGTTCTGCAGCTGCATCATTCATTCATCATTCATTTACTCATTCATTCATTCACATGTCGATGAAATTTCCCTCCCTCCCTCTGGGCCTCCAGGTTTTATTCAGAAATAGCCTTCCCTCAGCACCCTGGTTAAAAGCTCACCCCTCCCTCCAGCTCCCCGCCCAGTTCACCCGGTCCCTTTCCTGCTCTGTATTCACCATCCATTGCAGCATGTGTTTTGTTTGTTATCTCCCCTGATCCTGGAATCTGGGGCAGGGATCTTTTTTTTTTTTTTTTTCCAGTTTTTTTTTTTTTTTTTTTTTTAATTCAGTTTTATTGAAATACATTCACACACCATACAGTCATCCATCGTATACAATCCACTGTCCACAGTATGGTAACATAGTGATGCGTTCATCACCACAATCTATCTCTGAACATTTTCCTTACATCAGAAAGAACCAGAACAAGAATAAAAAATAAAAGTGAAAAAAGAACACCCAGATCATCCCCCCATCCCACCCCATTTGTCCTTTAGTTTTTATCCCCATTTTTCTACTCATCCATACACTAGATAAAGGGGGTGTGATCCACAAGGTCTTCACAATCACACTGTGACCCATTGTAATCCACATTATTGTATAATCGTCTTCAGGAGTCCAGACTGCTGGGTTGGAGTTTGGTAGTTTCAGGTATTTACTTCTAGCTATTCCAATGCATTAAAGCCTAAGAGGTGTTATCTACATAGTGCATAAGAATGTCCACCAGAGTGACCTCTCGACTCCACTTGAAATCTCTCAGCCACTGAAACTATTTTGTCTCATTTTGCTTCTCCCTTTTGGTCAAGAAGATACTCTCAGTCCTACAATGCCAGGTCCACATTCATCCCTGGGAGTCATATTCTGCATTGCCAGGGAGATTTACATCCCTGAGAGTCGGGTCCCACGTAGGGGGGAGGGCAGCGAGTTCACCTGTCGAGGTGGCTCAGTTAGAGAGAGAGAGGGCCACATCTGAGTGACAACGAGGTACTCAGGGGGAGACTCTTAGGCACAATTATATGCAAGTTTAGCCTCTCCTTTGCAGTAACGAGCTTCATAAGGGCATGTCCCATGATTGAGGGCTCAGCACATCAAACCGCCAGTCCCAATGTTTGTGACAACATTAACACCAGTCCAGGTGAGGAAGTCCAACACTTCTGCACCTTCCCCCAGATCCTCAGGGCTGGGGAGGGGGAGGCTGTAAATGTATTTTTTATTATCTGCCCAAGTTACTCTGGGATGTGTCACTATTTCACTCCAGCCTATACTAACCTACTGTATCTCACTTCCTATTCAAAGTTCCATGCAATTGTGGTATTTGAACAAATCGACTGTAGAGTTGTACCATTTAGAAAATTTAGATCCTGTACCAAATAGACATCTCTTCCCTTGGTTTCATATGGAAGTTGAAGTTTTAAAACACAGTCAGTTTCGACCTTTACCCTTTGGCCTGGCTTGCCCTGTTCTTAACCTGACCTGCTTCATTCATATCACTAATTGAAGTCTGGGCTATTTTTCAGCTTTTTTTTTTTTTTTTTTTTTTTAACAGTGGCTGTATGCACTAATACTGACATTCATATCTGTGGGGCAGGGATCTTTGCCTGTCTGCTCCCTACTGCTTCCCAGCTCTGAGCACAGCGTGTGATGCTCAGGAGGCCTTGGGCTCACAGGTGCTGAATGGATGCACCCACTGACCCAGGCGTCTATGCAAGCTGTTGTCTCGGTGTGTGTTCCCGTCTTCCTCCATGAGTCGTGCATTCTGACATCAGGGTGTTCGGTGATTCCTCCCTTAAGCCCTCGCCGCGTTGGGTTGGGCTCTCTTGCACGTGTGCGCTGATGTGGCCGGGTCTCCGCTCTACCTGCAGACACGGATCCTGGTCACGCACAGCATCAGTTACCTGCCCCAGGTGGATGTCATCATTGTCATGAGCAGCGGCAGAATCTCTGAGATGGGCTCCTACCAAGAGCTGCTGGCCCAGGACGGGGCCTTCGCCGAGTTCCTGCGCACCTACGCCAGTGCGGAGCAGGAGCAGGCTTCGGAGGATGATGGTAGGGACAGCCCACGGGGTTCCTCCAACACAGCAGCCCTGGCAAGGTGGCTCTGGTCTGTGCCAGGGTGGGAGCCAGGCCTAGCTCCCCAAGGGCAGGCTGGGAGGCTTCTCTTAACCCTGTCAAGGCTGACAAGAGGGAGTCCCAAGGCTTTACAGCTGGTCATGAGAGCACTGGGGTTCATGGTATCAGATGTTGGGGTGAATCCCCATGCCTCCCAGTAGTGTGGCCCTGGGCCTGCCGAGCTTCAGGTTCCTCATGGGAAAAATGGGAATAATGATAATTATAGCCGCCCTGGCTCTCAGCAGGCTGTGAGAAGCCCCAGATGCATGTGGCATGAATCAGAACAGATGAGGGGCCGTTAGGGGAAGCACCGTGGTTGAGCATGCAAGCTCAGGGTCGGCAGGTCGTGGGTTCAAATCCCAGCTGCCCGTTTCCCTCTGGGTGACCTCAGTCCGGTCCTTCAGGCCCCTCAGAGCCTTGGTTTCTTCACTGGCAAAGAGGTGCAACAACAGAGCCAACCTTCTGACTTTCGGGATAGACTTGATGTTCTGAAGTTTGTAGAGCTTCTGAAATGGGGCTAGAGCTTTGTCAGCATCCAATAAGCAATCGCTGTTCCTAATACTGCCCAAGAAAGGTGACGTTGTCCCTCTCTCACCCTGTACCCTTGGCATCTGTGAGGTCAGGGTAGGCCGTCCCACTTCCCAGTCTGCTCTGTGCTCCCAGGCCAGGATTCTGAGAGCCGGAGAGACTCAGAGGCGCCCTTCAAGTCATCACAGAATTCTGGGCAGGGTCCTCATCCTGGCCTTAATTGGAGCCAACAGGGAGAGACTTCAGGAGCCTGTTCTCTTAGAGGGCAGTTGGAGGTGCAAGGGGTTCTTTGCAGCCTTTTGGGGCTGCCCCACGTTCCGTCGGTCAGACCTGCATCTCAGAGAAGCCGCCGATTGCCTCCCCTCATGAAGTTTTGACCCCGGGATAACACGGTGAGGGAGGAGGTCATCAAATGCTTTTCCTGGGATCCAAAGGACCCAAGGTGTGTCAGACAGACCCTGCTTTGGTTTCAGCTAAAAAGAATGTTTTGCTAAAAAGAATGGAGCTAAAGAGAGGTCACTGGCCCCACCTGATTACCCACCTCCAGGGACTAAACACAGACTCCCTGAGCCCTGGGGCGTGGCTGCTACGTGCTTGGGCCCCAAGCAGCTCTCAGATCAACTGTCCTCAGCTAAGGGGAGAGGGGTGCAGGGCTGCTCTGTGCACATCTGCCATGGGCAAAGTCGACGTCATGGTCAGTGCGAGTGGGGCCCCTGAGCATCGTGCAGTGCATCAGCCCCTGTGGGGGCTGTGTCAGGGCTTCAGAATCACCCAGAAGGAGCTACGTCTCATTCATTTGTTTATTAAACACCTACTCTGTGTAGAGTACTGTTCTATGTTTTGGGGATAGAGCAGTGAACAAGATAGAGGCAAATACCTACCCTAGTGGATCTTACATTCTAGTAGAGGAGAAGGACAGTAAGCAAATATACAAATAGAGTTGATTTCAGATAGCCTTACATGCTGTGAACTAAAAACTATCAGGGCAGTGGGCTGGGGAGACCCAGGCAGGTGGTCTGCGGAGTGAGTGACATTATCATGGGAAGTATGGGAAGGAGCCAGCAAGGAAAAGATCTGGGGAACAGTGTTCTGGGCACAGGGAACAGCAGGTGCAAAGGCCTCAGGGCCGGGCAAGCTTGAATTGTTTACAGAACCATTAGGAGGCCAGTGTGGCCGGACTGTGGTGGGCAAGGGGATGGAGCAGGAGGTGAGGTCGGCAAGGTGGCCACCCTGCAGGGCTGGTAAGGTCTAAGTGCAGGGGGACGCCACTGAGTCTCAGAGAGGGCAGGCGACTTGCCCAAGGACACACAGTGACTGGCAAGGTTGGGACCACAAGCCTGGCCTCTAGATTTCTGTCCACTGTTCCTTCAGTGGTTTCTTGGTCTATTGAAGGGGGTGGGAGCTCAGTCACTCCTCTCCATTAGGGTTTTACTAAAGGAGTTCTAGTGTTTTGTTTTGTTTTTTGAATAACAGCTATTTTGAGATATAATTTGCATATCATGCAACTCATCCATTTAAAGTGGATAATCCAGTGCACAGAGTCATGCAGCCGTTACCCCCAGTCAATTGTAAAACATTTTCATCACCCCAAAAGAAACACTGTACCCGTGAGCAGGCACTCCCTTTTCTCCCCAAGTCCTAGTCAGTCACTAATCTGTTTTTAGTTTCTGTGGGTTTATTTATTTATCCTTTCATCAGTTGATGGACATTTGGATTGTGACCATTTGGGGGCTGTTATGAATAATACTGCCTTGAACCCTAAAAGACAAGTATTTTCTTTTGCCAGTGTGTTATAGTCCCTTCAGCTACATTCTCATTGGAATGTGTTTCTGTGTTTTCATGCCTTCTAGGTTGGAAAGTTCTGCCTTAAGTCTAGCCTGTTTCCCTCTTGCTGCAGTCTCCTCCTCTGATTGTCTTTTTGCCTGAGTTGAGCCAAGGCTGTGCAATGAGTCCTGGCAGTTTTGCCATGAGAGTATCTCACCGGCCTGCTGGGTGCTACATTTAGGCTAAAATGATCCTCTTTGCTTTCTAAATCAGCAATTGTGAGTTTCACAGCTTTTCCAGGAGGCCTTTCCTCTTTCCATCCAGGTGAACAGGGAAGGTGCTTAAACTCAGCTGGCCTCAGATGATTTATTTCTGTTCCTTTCTGTCCTGCTGCCAGAGTGTCCAAAGCAGCTTATATGGAATGTGGACTGCTGCCAGTTTCCCTACTGTTTTTGTGCAGGTCAGCACTCAATTTGATGATGAAAATACCACCCATCCCCTAGCACCTCTGTGGGTGCATTCTGCAATCCAGCTACCCAGCCTCCTGCCGGGCGGGGCATGGAGAAGTCCTCAGCCTGTGGGCATTAAAGCAAACGGGGGCGCCCCTCTCCTTCCACGTCTTTGGAGGAGCCCACCTGTGGGTCTTGCCATCAGGGTCTAGCCTTGCTCTACTCCAGCCAACTCCAAGCGCCAGCGATTTGGATTTGTTTGAACCACATAGTTGGCTGCTACTAAAGGGGAATTTTTTTTTCTTGTTGGGTTTAGTCTTTTTTAGAACACCCAGGCTGAAGTGGAGAGACATTGGTTTGGGGGAACTCTCTCTCATCTTGTTGGGGAAGGGGAGATAATAACAGGAACTGGACTCAGATGTGTTTTCCTCCCAGGGGTATTTACAGTGCTGAACTCGACGAAACTTTTTTCTTTTATGAGGTTTACAAATTGGCTCATGAACCCATTTTGGTGAAAAACATTTTCATGACTCGTTTCTTTTGTAGGAACCTAAATTCCAGAACAGTGGCTCTCAACCAGGGTTACTTTTGGCTCTTGGGGTATTTGGCCTTGTCTGGAGACATTTAGGGTTAATAGAAGATCCTTTATTCCAACTTTGTGGCCATTTTCAAAACCTCGTTTGAACCATCCTCCTTACAAATTATTTTTTTCCTTTTTTATTTTCTTGCTGATTTTTCCCCCGATGATTACATTAACATGTGCTTATTGTAGATGTTTGCTAACTGCAGGAAAGCATAAAGAATCTAGAAAGAGAAAATCTTGCCACTATCCCAGTGCCCCAAGGGAGAGCTGCTTTGGCATTTTGGCATCTTTTTCCACCTGTCTTTTTCCTAGACATTCTTCCTTGACAAAATTGAGATCATGCTGGACAGCTTTGTCATCTTTTCCCCTGACCACCCCCCCCCAACGCTTTTTTTTCGTTTCTTAACACTTTCTCAGCACTTCCCGTGTTGCAAAAAATTGTCGTAAACACCAACCAGCTGTCAGAGAGTGTGTTGTGCAGACAGCACATTCCTTTCTGCTGGCCTCAGGGGCAGGATTTCTTCCTCTTCTGAGTATGAAGAACTTTTGGAGGTTGGGTGATGCCACCGGTCACTTCCGTGTTTCGTCAAAAGCGAGGCGTTGACCGTGCAGCAGTGGGTTGGAGTTTTCCTCCCAGGGGAGGCTCGCCCGCTGGTCCTGGCCCAAGCAGAGTTCCAGAACCTTCTTGAGTGAGGGCAGTTTTGCCCGAATGAACAGCCAGCCTCCCGAGTGGGCCCCCGAGGTGCTGCGAGCTCAGGGCGCATGCCTGAACTGCCACCTCAGGGCCCTGTCACCTGGAGCTTAGAGCGCTCAAGGGACATCATTGAGTTACACGTTTCATGTATTTGCTTTAAAAAAAAAGAAAAAGAATTCTTAATTTTTTATAGCTACTCCCCATCATTCATTATTCTTTGCCCTGCTTTGTTTTACCCCTGCCTGACAGTATATTATGGATCTGCTAGTTGGCCTGTCTATTGTCGGTTTCTCCTATGGGGATTTCAGCTCCACGAGGGCCTTGTTGGTCACCACTGTATCCCCCAGACTGAGAACAGTGCCTGGTACATAGTTGGCACCCGGCAACTGTGCTAAATATGTGGTGATTACTTCTTGTCTATTTAAACATGCTGTCTGTATCAATCCATAGGTCATAGGGCTTTGGACATTAATGCAGCAACATAAATATCCCAGGATAGAAGAAATGAAGAGCTGGTTTTACCCACCTCTGCCAGGGCCAGTTTCGAAACTAGCTTTGTGGATAGGGACTGTGAGGGGGCACCACTGTGTTGATGGGATCTTGAAGGTCAGCTCTGCTTGTTCATTTGTCCATTCGTTACTCTGTCCGTCAGGTGCGAACAGAGCGCCTGCCGTGTGCCACGGGACCACGTGGTACGTGAACAGCCTTGTGGAATAGTATGCCCTACAGTTGGGCAGTGTACATCCTGCGTAACTGCACAAGGCAACCTGATGTACCAGACCTGAGAAGAGAATGGTAGCTAAGACCCTCTCACAGTCTGATGGGGGAGGCAGGCCGCCAACCAATCCAGGGCCTTGAAGCGCTAAACACAGTGATGGGATCCTGGAGGCGGGGGCTGTGAGAGCCCAGAGAAAAGGCCCCTGTCCATCCCATGCTGGCATCTGAGCTGAGTCAGCCCATCTTCCCCTATTCCTGGGTCTGTGTACAGCTGACTCAGCATTAGTTTCCGGAAGTCCTGTGCATGAGTGGTGTTGACCCTGAAAGCATTAATGGCAGCAGGGTGTTGGCAAGCTGGTCCCTGGCCCTGCCCTGCTGTATCTTTCTCTCTGCTGTGGTGAAATGGGCATAAAGACCGAAGTTTGGCCTGCACTGCTCTAGCTCTTCCTGTGTGAACAATTAATATGACTTTGAGGAACAGCAGCTCATCTGGGGAGCACGTTTGTAGGAATCCATCCCGTGGATGTGGGTTGGGGATAGGGAAACTGAGGCCCATATGGAGAAGGTCCCCCACCCTCACCCTTAAGAAAAGACATCCCAGTCATTCCTTCTGGGCGTTTAAATGGGGGTGTAGGGAGGGCACTTTGGCTTGGTTCTCAACCCTTTCTTGGATCTTGTGACTTCCCAGGCAGCAGAGTGGGGGACCAGGAGGCGGAAGGTGAGTTCTGCTGTGGTTGGAGTGGCTGCACTTGTCAAACGAGGCTGCAGACAGGCTTGTGCTGTTGCTGCATGCCAGGTGCTGGGTGGGGAGGGGACTTGAATGTCTGTGCACTCCTTTCCTTCCGCCGTTCTTCATTCATTCATTCAACAAACATTTTTTTTTTTTTTTTTTTTTTTTTTGAGCAACTACTATGGGCCTGGCTTTGTGGTTGGCACTAAGGGATATACGGTTGGTGTGTCCAGCTCTGCCCCTCATCAGCTGGGTGACCTTGGCCAGTCTCCACTGGCTGCCATCTGTCAGTCGACTGTGACAATACAGGCCTTGGCAGAAGTTATAGTTGTGAAGTGCTTGGCAGATGGGCGGTCAATGGCAAGGATTTGATCAGGGAGCTGCTGCCCTTGCCTCTTGCCCATTGCCTCCCGGGGCATGGTCAGGACCTAAGCAGGCCTATCACCTGATGGAGGAACCACAGATGGGCCTGGGGCTGGGGGAAGGGTTGTCCTCTTACAGGATTGCAGCGGGGAGGGCTCACGGCCTCCCTGTAGGGGTGGTAAGGTGTGAACTGGCAGCTGGAGTGGGACCCGATCGAGGGCTCTTCTGTGAGCACCAGAAGCAACTCCAGCCACTGTAAACAAAGAGGGCATTTGCCAGAAGGATACTGGGTGGCTCAGGGACCAAAGGCAAAATGAGCAACCAGAACGCAGGAATTGGGAGTCCCAGGAGTCTAGATAGCAGACCCTTTAGGCGGATCAACGATCTGTGGTCCTTGTCAGGCCATTGACAGTTTCAAGTCCTGGTCTGGGGTTCAGACCAGCTTTCCTTGGGCAGGCCCCCCCTTGGCTGAGTGGATCGGGGGCACTGGGCTTGACAGGCCCATTGGCGGAACCTGCAGGAGGAGGAAGGGGGCTAATCCCTGCCAAGGACCAACAGCAGTTCATGTCGCTTTGTCATATTCTCAGTCAGACCTACCCCTTGCAGAGCATAATTTTTCAGCTGCCTCAGTTGCTCCATCAACATGAGGGCGGCTTGGTGGGTTGAGTGGGTGATGGAGCCACAGCAGGCCACTGTGGAGGGTCCTGTCCAGACCCAGTAGGTTGCCCTGAGTGGTGAACAGCAGGAGAAGTGAAGGCAGAAGCACGTGGTGGGGGCTTGGGGCCGCCGGTGGCTTGGAGGGAGGGGCTCTCAGAAGCAGGCCACCTGCAGAACAGGTTTCTCTGGGAGTGTTTTGAAGCATCCCCCTTCCCGCATGGGAACAATGGTAAATTAGGTCAGGCCCAGGTCCCCAGTGTTGTGCATCCTCATGAACGCAGGCTGTGTTTGGCTGCATGAAAAGTCCTGCTTATTATCACTTCTCCTTCCTGGCTGATGTGGCTGTTTTTGTTTTATTTACTACGAAAACAAAAGCTGACATTAAAGGAAATTCTTAAAGCAGTGATTCTCAATCCTAGTTGTGCCCCATAATTATCATAAATACACAAAGAATAATAATCACTAAAAGGCATTACAACAGTTTCTCTGAGTTATTGAGGACTTGCTCCGAGCACTGTGCATGATTGCATTTTGTCCTCCCTCCAGGCTTGCAAGAGCAGGTGCTGTTGGCCTCCCCGTTTGCAGCTGTGGAAGAGAAGCTCAGAGAGGTTCCTCTCTTACCCAAGACACACAGCTCACCAATGAGAGAGCATGTCTCTCTGTCCCAGTGACCCAACTCGGGAGCCTGTGCTCTGCCTCTGCACAGTGGCACCTGCCTCCTCTGCAGGGTCACCACAGGGAGTGGGGCTGCACCCTGGGTATCTGTTCTTTCGTAAAGCTCCCCGAGAGATTCGGTGGCAGGCAAGATTGAGAATTACTGGCTTGGAGATTCCCCCACCCCAACCCCAGGCACAATCCCCAACACTCTGGTCCCTTTCAGTCTTGTCTGCATCTTCCTGGGGCTGCCACCCAAGGGACCCACTTTGTATTCCACTTTTATTCATGGCATATCAACCTGTTCCCGGGGTCATGCTGCCCCTCCCTGCTGGCTGCATGTTTGTTCCCTTTTGTAACTTCTTTCCTCCATCTTCTCCCACTTCTGGCAGTAGCTCTTGGTGCCCACCCTTACGCTTCTCTCTCTCCTGGCACAGAAAGAGTGAGGAAGTCAGCGCAGAGTGGGGGACGATATTCCTAGATCACAGAATTGTGAGGATTAAAGGAGATGCTATATTTAAACAAAGCACAGGACCCCACACCTGGATCACACTCATTCGACTGTCAGCTGTCATGGTTGTGCCTGTGGTTCTTATTCCTGAAGCTGGATGGCTACTTCCTGGGATTGGGGCTTATCTCTAGCTGGTGTGCCCCATGGTGACCTTATTGTTAAAAATATTGAAATCCTTCGTTATTAACTGGGTAGACAGCCACTTACACTCTAGGCTTTTCCACGATCCAGCCACCAAAGGGTTAACTCTTGGCCTGGCAGGGAGCCTGTTGGTCCATTCCCAGGTCAAACTGGTGGGGGGTTATTTCTAGGCTCGTCCCTGTTTGGAATGCTGGGACCGAGGGCTGTGCCACCCCGCCCCCCCACCGCACCCTAGCCCCATTAGCTGAACAGAGTGCATCCGAGATGCTGTTGGCTGAGCTGCATTTTTTCCATCGCTGCTGACACAGGACACCTGCTCAGGCCCAGCACCCTCAGCCCCCTGGGGGCCCTCAGAACAGTTGTATCTGCATCATCACTTCCCAAAGGCACCTGGTTCCCTCTGGTTATCGCCTGCGCCCCAGCTGGGGCCGCAGCCCAGTGCCTTCCTGGCTGTCTCCCTCTGCAGGACAAGTTTTTGTTGTCTTCAGTTTTGCCGTCTGACTCTTGAAATCCCAATTCTCCCTGTTTCTCTTCTGCCAGGGCAAACGGGCACCAGTGGTCCAGCGAAGGAGGCGAAGCAGATGGAGAACGGAATGCTCGTGAATGAGGCCGCGGGGAAGCAGCTGCGCAGGTATGGGCAGGGAGAGAGGTCGGGCCTGCGGCCACTCCAGGCACCACTTTTGGGCCCAGCCTGGTGGGGAGAGGAGGGACGCAGGGCCAGCTGCTTGGTTTGACTACCCAAAAAGTCCGTCAGCTCCCCAGGATCCGGAAACGCACTGGCTCTCTGCCTCCCCTCCCGAATCCTCCAGGGACCTCACTTTCCAGGGTGCAGAGGCCTGGAGGGCAAGCTCAGCCCTGTTCCCGCCAGGTGGTGCGACTCACACAAGCCTCGTGATTGAACCGTCTCTCTCTACTGCTGACACCCACATTCCCTACATGGCAGTCTGCTCGGGTTACTCCCAGGGGCCCAGAGTGGTCAGGCATTAAGAGCCTGCTTTAATTCAAAATTGCGACAGTCTCAGTGCCCATGTTTTGCGCACTGGTAGGAGCCAGGCACCCTGCCAAGCCCTGTAGGGTCTGTCGGAGCCCAGAGGTAGTTAACTGTCATCCCATTCTTCAGGTGAGCAAACCAAGAGCTCTCCTCACGTCATGCCACTAGAGAGAAGCTGAGCTTGCATTTGAGCCCAAGTCCAGCCTCTGGGCCAGCACCTCTGCGTTCTGAACTCTGCTGAACCACTGGGGGCTTGGAGCAGCTGTACCCAGTGGGCTTTGTGGCTTAGCTATGCTATGCCTCAGTTTCTTATCTGTCAACTGAAGGGTTTACAGTAGTGCCAACCTCACAGGGGCGTAGCAAGGCCTACACGATAGAATCATGTGAAGTAGTAAGAACAGAGCCTCACAGAGTCACGCAGAGGGTGTCGGACGCTGCCAGGGTGAGGGAGGTGGTCGGCATAATAAAAAACAGTCACAGTGGCTGCCATCTAAAACTTTGCAGGCAAACAGCCTAGAGAAGGCCGTACCTAAATGTGGTCCTGGGATATAGGGCAGATACTAGTGAGCGATGCCAGAGGGAGCCTGGGGTAGGCTGAGCAGAAAAATAGAGGTCCCTGGGTGTATTGGTTATCTCTTGCTGCATAACAAAAGACCACAAACTTGGTGGCTCCTCGAGTTTCCATGGGTCCAGAGTCTGGGCCCCCTGCTCAGGTGTCATCTGGGTCTGGCATCTTATCTAACGGCTCAGGTGGGGAGGGATCCACCTGCAAGCTTCCATGATTCATTCCTTGAGGGCTGTATCTTGGTGAAGAGCCTCATTACTAACTGGCCGTTGGCTGGAGGCCACTCTCGGCCCCTAGCACCCGGGCTGCTCCATCACGGATCCTTGGTTCGTCAACCATGCCGTCCGAGAAAGCAGTAGAGTGCCCCCATGACGTAACCCCAGCCCAGCACCTCTACTGCATTCCATAGGTTAGAAGCCAGTCACGGGTCTTGCCCACACTCAGAGGGAGGGGCTTACACGTGGGCGTGAGCACCAAGAAGTGGGGGCCTCTGGGGGCATCATAGCATCTGCTCACTATCCTGCGGAAGGCTTCCTGGAGGTTTAGGGTGGAGTTGGCATTTTGGTCCCACTGTGTGCATTCATTTGAGAAAACCACCCCTGTTTACTGAGCCCCTCTCTATGTCCAGCCCTGTCCCAGCCGTGGAGACCAATGGGTGAGCAGAGCAGCCATGGTGTTTGCCCCCCATCCAGGAGGCAGAGTAGGGTAATGGGTCCTGAGATCAGGGTGCCAGCTTCAAATCCTGGCCCTGCCACCTCCTAGCTGTGGGGCCTTGAGCCTGTTTCCTCCTCTGCAAAATTGGCACAATAATAAAGCCCTTTATCTGCAATTCCCAAACCCAAAAAGCTCTGAGAACTCCTTTGGTAGAAAACTTATTTTATAGACATTTTACCTAAGTGTATGGCCAACTTATTTAGTGGCAAAATCTTAACTGCCCTGAGACTACGTATAGTCTTTATAATTTCTATTTAATGGGTATTTGTGCATTTCATTGCAGACATACCAGTGTGTTTGATTACAGAGGGTTTCTGTAGATTCCTGTGGGGTTGTGATATGCAGTGAGTGCATCATGTTAGCTTTCTCAAATCAGCAGACGTGGAACTCCCAGGAATAGAACTGTCAGCCCCAGCTCCTCGCTTGGGTTCTAGATTCGTTCCAGTGACTGGCCCATGGCCTTGCTTGTTGCTTCTCTCTGTTGCTCTCTTGATAATTCACTCTTGTCATCGGGGATCCAAGGGCAGTTTCATCTCCCTTGACCTCAGCCAAACACCACTGAACAGGTCTCCCCAGTAAGGAGAGGTGGTCCATCCTCAGCCCTCTAAAGAAGGGGGCAGGGATTGGAGTGATGATTCCACGGGCCCTTGGCCTCAGGTAGCGTGTAATCTTGGGGGCATGCTAAGCAAGTCTGTGGAAGTCAACAGAGGAGATACAGAATGTCCTACACCAAAGATCTAGAGCTGTGATTTGTTTGGCCTCCACAATTTCACGTGAATGGCTGAAATTTTCAGCTTTTCCTCGACACACTTAAAGGAGTTGGCAACCCAAGGCCTCGTCTTCACAGCTCCTCAGTCAGCAGAATGGAGAGGCTCTCGCCCCCTTTAGACATTGCTCCTGGGTTCCCCTTGGGCCTGCTGGCCCTCCTTCACATATTTTCCCAACCAGCCAGCCCCTGTAGACGTGGATGTGCTGTGCCTGCCTTAAAGAAGTCCTGAGAGGTTTCTGGAGAACTGGCCACCATAAAGCGGGAGCTGGAGGGAACCTCGGGGAGGAGTTGCTCTGGCAGTCGTGGGCAGTGGGCTTGAGGCATCAGGCCTCCATCCTCCCCTTCACCCAGACTTCCTGCTGCTACTGTTTTAAGTTAGGGTTCCACTTAAGACTTTGACCAAAGAAAAGTTCAAGAAGTCCTTGGCTTAACAATTAAACACGCAGTGTAATTCCTTATATTACTTATGGACATCCACCTTAGTGATAAAAGTACAAAAAGTGTGGATAGAAAGAAAATACCCACCTTGAGAAACTGTGGTTATATTGGGATTGGGAAGACGAAAAAGGGATGGGAGAAATTTAAAATGTTTTTCACTTTTAGTTGTGTCTACTTTTTGTAATAAAAGGAGTTAAAGCAAATAGGGCAAAATATTACCATTTGTTAACCTTTGGGTGGTGGGTACTTGGTAACTGTTTTATATAGTTTTAGACATTTATGTTTAAAATATTTTGTGTTCAGAACTAAAGTGATCAGAGATTCAGAAAAAGGATACATTCATACGCACACAGTGTTGAATATGTATTTATATATTGTGTTAGTTTGGGTTCTCTAGGGAAACAGAACTGACAGGAGGTTTATATCGCCTATATGTAATGCAAATATTGTGAGATTTATTATACGAATTGACTCACAACTGTGGGGATGGGCAAGTCCAAATTCCTTAGGGCAGGCTGCAAACTGAGAACTTCCGGTGACGGTTTTGGTGACTCCCCCAGGAGAAGCCAGGTGGCCGAAGTAGAGACGGAAAGTCCCCTTTCTGACTGCTGGAATCATCAGTTCTCCCTTTAAGGCTTTCAGCGGATCGGATGAGACGTCTCATTGCTAAAGGTCGTCTCCTTTGTTAATTGTAGATATTATCAGCCATAGATGCATCATCTGGCTAATCATTTAAATCTGTTTTCAAAATACCCTCCTAGTAACAGTCAGGCCATTGCTTGCTTGGCCAGACAACTGGAAACCATCACCTAGCCGTGTATATATGGAATGATAAAGCAAATTGGGCAAAAGGTAAAAGTTGGTGAATCTATGTGATGTGTGTGTGTGTACTGGCACCTGGCCTGCTGTCCGGCTCAAACCGCATGGGCAGCCCCAGCAGAAGGGTCCGCAGGCTCTAGCGGGGGCTTCGGTTTGGTTGACACCCACACGCCTTGCTTTCCCCAGACAGCTCAGCAGCTCCTCCTCCTACAGCGGGGTCAGCAAGCACCACAGCAGCACCGCCGAGCTGCAGAAGGCCGGGGCGGAGAAGGACACCTGGAAGCTGACAGAGGCCGACAAGGCTCAGACGGGGCAGGTGAGGTCTGCCGAGCGCTCCGAGTACTGCACATTGTGCTTTGAGCGCTTTGTGTAAACCGACTAATCTGTCCCTCAGAAGTAGCCTATGAAGGCGCTGTTTTACAGATGGGGAAACCAAGGCACAGAGAGGCCAAGTGACTTATCCACGTCACAGCCGTGAATGTCAGAACTGGGATTTGAACCCAAGCAGCTGAAGTCCAGAGATGCCCTCCTGCCCCCTCACTTTGAGCATCTTGGGGGCTTGATCGAGTTGTAGCTGACCTGGATGCTTTATATCTGGGCTTCCCAGAGTGTGGGAATGTTCAGGACCACCTAAGAGGGTTCCAGAGTGCGCACAGGCAGGGCAGAAAAGAGTATCGAGGTACATAGAGAATGATTTTCTTTTCATTTCTTTTTCATTTCTCTTTTAGTCCCTGTCATTATGTCAACAAGAGAGTCTCAGCAGGGTGCTGACGTGTCTTCAACCCCTAACAATAGCTAACCTCTCTTTGTAACCAGGGGAGCAGGTTTCAAGCTCTTGTTTTATTGCATTTTTTTTTTTTTTTGGATCACCTATTTTGGACAAGTGTCAGTAATCTTTCATTTATGGTAGTGATCCAAAGTTTATTTTTAAAAACAAATGTGGTATGTTAAAAAACAAATAGGGAATAGGTTTTTAAAAAATAAGTACATACATAAGGCAAAAAACAAAGTCACGAAAGGTGGCACTGGAATAACGGAAGTTGGGGCTGCTCCCTGAGATTTCCGTGGTCGATCCAGGGCCCCCCGGGAGGCCACAGCTTCTTCCCTCGTCTTGCCATCACACCCGGGCCCAGGCGGGAGGCTCAGGTGGCTGCAGTATCTCCTTGCCCCTTGTCCTCGCCGACCCTCCAGGGAGCCAGAGAAATGACCCCAAATCAAGGATGAGGAGGAAATGCCAGAGAGGCCAGGCCATTTAACTCTCTCTTGATCCCTACAGCAACCAGAGCAGATGGGTCCCGGTGTTATCCCCATTTTCTATACCAGGAAAACTGAGGCCCAGAGGGCTTAGTACTTCTCCAAGGGCAGACCAAGCTGGCTCAACACACGCAGTCATTTCTGACTCCCACACTGGGATTCTTTACCCACCCTGTTCTGCTGCTTATGAGGCAGGGGTCCCCAGGCCCCGGGAGGCAGTTCCCGGGATGGCAGGCAGCTCAGCTTCCATCGTGAAGCCAAATGGTGAAAAAATACACACACTCTTAGTTTGACACACACCCACACCCCCTGAGACTATTGCGATATGAGGAGCAGAGGCTTGAAAAAGAAAAGTCGAAAGGAAGCAGTTAAAACGTCAGACCTGCTGTCTTTCACATACCTGGGGGCAGCCAGTCTCGAGGCTCAGGCAGACCATTTTTATTATCCGAAATTGAGCATGAAAAGTTCAAAACAGCAAGCGCACCCGCAAGGAAAGACACCTGGAGTTTGTTGAAACCAAGCCAAGCAGGGCGGGCAGGGGGCTGGCCTGAAGCAGATTACCCCCATCTGCCGTGTGAACACGGCACAGCAGGTGACCAGAAAGTTTATTTAGCCCTTGTGCTGGACTCCACAGGGAACAGAGTGAAAGATGCCCTCCAGCCAGCCCTGTGGAGCTGGGGCAACAGGCCTAGCAAGCCCCATGCCGTGGGGAGCCAGCTGAGATGGTGTTGAATCGGTGTTCCAAGGAAATGGGGTGGTGGGGACGGCAGGCCCAGTTTCAGGGAGGAGGTGACATTTGGTCTTGGTTGCTAGGCAACATGTCATCCTTTCCCCTTTGCTGAAAACTCTTTATAGCTTCCAGTGGGTTCTGGGGTGAAGTCTAGGATCCTGAACAGGGGCTCCAGGTGCTGTGTGGTCTCACCACTGCCTGTTTCTCCAGCCTGGTCTTGCTCCTTCTTGCTTCTCTGTGTTCTCCTCGCTCCAGCCACCCTTGCCTCTCCTTTCCATCTCCCAAACGTGCCGTTTCCATCCTCCCTCAGGGTCTTTGCACAGGCTGGTTCTAGGACCTGGACTCCCCTTTTCCTGTCTCTACCTAGTCAACTCCTTGATGTTACTGCCTCAGGCAAACACCCTCTGACAACTCCCCTCTGGGTGGGTAGGACCCCATGTTTACAGCCCTTCTTTGTTGGGAGTTATGCACTTAAGTGGGCACTGATTTGATGAAAGCCCGTCTCCCCGCTTGACTAGATGCTCCATGAGTGCAGCAACCTTGACTTTGTTTGCCACTGACTCGTTTTGTCGAATAACTAGAGGGGGGAGGGTCTGCAAAGTCTAGGGGCTGGACTGACAGGTGATGTTGAAGTTCAGGCCCTGTGTGGAGGCGGCTGGGTACATTTTGTAAATGCCTTTTCTCCCCATGGCCCCCAGGTCAAGCTCTCCGTGTACTGGGACTACATGAAGGCTATCGGACTCTTCATCTCCTTTCTGAGCATCTTTCTGTTCTTGTGTAACCATGTGGCTGCCCTGGTCTCCAACTATTGGCTCAGCCTCTGGACTGATGACCGTGTCGTCAACGGGACCCAGGAGCACACCCAAGTCCGGCTGAGTGTCTACGGAGCCTTGGGCATCTTGCAAGGTGGGGGCACACCCCTTGCCCCCCATTCCCTGCCCCACCTGATGTTGGTACCTGTCACCGCATCCTTGTCTGAAGAGCTGTTAACTCTAGAATTGGGTCCCTCAAGTTTTCAGGGTTTTGTGGACCCCAAGCCAAACCCAGATAAACGCTCTAGAAAATAGTAGATGTTCAAATATTTATAGAATGGATATTTCTTGCGTGCTTTGCTTTATATTAAAGGCCCTTGGAGATGGGGGTGGGGGGTGAGGCAGCTCCAAGGGCCCATTTTCCAGAGGAGGGATGTTGAGAACATTGGTGAGCTGGGGGACCCCCTTGCCTCTCATTGCTCTGTTAGGGTAAAGGGGCTTCTGCAAAGTCTCATTTGTGGACTTTTACTTGCTGCCTGAGGGTGAGAATTAGTTTATACTAGTGGTTCTCAGCCACGGGTGATGTTTACCCCAGGGGTGAATTGGGCTCTACTGGCATCTCGTGGGTAGAAGCCGGGGATGCTGCATGGGATGGACCCCCCCCCCCCCACAAAGCAGTGAATTATCTAGCCCCACGTCAGTAGTGATGAGGTTGAGAAACCCTGATCTAAGTACTCTTTTTCGTGGTCCCAACAGTGTTGACAGTAATTGCTAACTAAGTTTACTGAGCACTTGCTTGGTACCTGGCTCTATTCTAAACCCTTTGACTTACATTAACTTATTCTATCCTTGCTGTAGTCCCATGAGATAGGAGCTAACCTTTCCCCCATTTTAGAGTTGCAGAAACTAAGACCCAGAGAGGTTTAGTAAGTTGCTATTAGATGGCAGAGCTGGCACTGAGCAAGGCAGTCTGCTCAGGAGCCCATGCTCTAAACCGCTGTGCTGCACTGCTTGTAACTGGTGTGTTTATGTGTTCATAATAACTGTATATGTCTGTGGACGCAGGTACATTCAATGTCTTTGATGTATACTTGTATAGAATAAATGTAAATGCTTGACATTTTTGGGTACGTCCTGACGCAGGCACTTTGCATTCAGCAAGGTAAGTATCATTGTCCCCATTTTACAGATGAGGAAACTGAGGTTCATAGATGTTAAATGAATTGTGGAAGGTCCCACCACTAAGTGGCAGAGACGGGATTTGACTTAGGTCCAAGGCCTGTCATTTTAGCCTTTGCCTTTTTTGGGTTTCTTCCTTGATGAGGGAGACCAAGATATGGACCTCTCCACCTTTTAAAGTTGCCACTATACAAGGAATGGTTGCTCTACTGTGCATTGTTTGGAGGAGCCACAAAATGTCCCATCATCTCCAGGAGTCAGCTTTGAAACAGCCAGAAGAACAGACATGATTTCTCGATTTTCTTAGACCCTAAAACCCCCATAGTGCAAGGGACTATAAATGTAATTGAGGAAAAGAGAGAACAGAAAGGGTGTGATGTTTACCTGAGCTCACACAGCACAGCATCTGTTCTAAAGCTGCACTGTCCCGTATGGTAACAACTACCCACCTGTGGCTATTTGAATTTCAGTGAATTAAAAGTAAATAAGATGAAAAATTCAGTTCTTCAGTTGTACTAGCCACTGTGCTCAGTAGCCACTTGTGGCTACCATCTTGGACAGTGCAGTGGTAGAACGTTTCCATCATCACAGGACGTTCTATGGGCCAGCACCGCTCTAGAGGAATATGACTTCTGGATTAAGGACATAACCCTGGAGTAGGCTGCCTGGATTAGGATCCCAGCTTTGTGCCCGATTGGCTGATAATATTGGTGGCAGGGGAATTTACCTACTTGAGCCCAGTTTCCTCGTCTGTCAAATAGGGCGATCAAGGACAGCACTCAGTGCAATGATCAGCACATAATACGTGCTCACTAAATAGTAGCCACCATTATTTTTGTTATTGCTGTGATCAACATTAGCCTCTGGGAGCCCAGGCCTGCTCCACTCGCATGGCCACCCTTCGTAGAGTGCTCGCCGCCCCTGCCCCACGGGGTTTAATGCCTCGTGTGTTTGTAGGTATCACTGTGTTTGGCTACTCCGTGGCGTTGTCCATTGGGGGCATCTTCGCCTCCCGCCGCCTCCACCTGGACCTGCTGCACAACGTCCTCCGGTCGCCCATGAGCTTCTTCGAGCGGACGCCCAGCGGGAACCTGGTGAACCGCTTCTCCAAGGAGTTGGACACGGTGGACTCCATGATCCCGCAGGTCATCAAGATGTTCATGGGCTCCCTGTTCAGCGTCATCGACGCCTGCATTGTCATCCTACTGGCAACGCCCATGGCTGCTGTCATCATCCCACCCCTGGGCCTCATCTACTTCTTCGTCCAGGTGAGTTGGCGGGCTGGGGGTCTGGCCCGGGCCCTCCTGTGCATTGAGCTCCCGCGTGTGCCAAGTGGACACTTCATCTGACCCTTTCTCCAGTGTGGAGCCATTATTTGTCCAAGGGGTGTTAGATTTGTTTTCATCACTTTTGAATAACCTAAGTTGATTGTTTTTAGTTTGTGAAAATCAAATACACTTTTTTTTCTCCTAATGATGAGTTTTATTTTTCTAACTGTAAATAGAATTTAAAATACTGTCACTGTGAAGATACCTTTGTGATTGAGATTTAAGTCAGACACTCTTTAGTTCCTAAGCGCCCTGTAGATAATGGCGATTCAGATAATAGCAGCTTCAGCATAAAGATAAAGGTTTATTTTCTCTTTCATAACCGAAATTTAGATGTAGGCACTTCAGGGCTGGTATGTCAACTCTGAATTTGTTAACATTCCAGATTCCTCCATCGTTTTTTCTGTTCTATTATCTTAGCATATTCCTTCCATTCTTAAGTTGTTCTCATGGTCTAAGATGGCTGCTGGAGTTCCAGCCATCACATCTACATTTCAGACCACAAGTCTGAAGGAATGGGAAGAGGGCAAGTGAGCATATGATCACTGAGCCAGCACCACCCTTTTAAATACATCTAATTGTCCAGAACATGGTCATGTGACCACCTCTATTAGAAATACAGTTTTCTTAGCTGGGCCCATTGGCATCCCAACAAAATCAAGTTTCTGTTGGAAAAGAAGGAGGAGACATTGGGTGGGTCGTTAGTCATCTTCTGCCATATCCCTACTCTAAAAACTTACCATAATGTGTTCTTTGAACACCTGCAGTTTTCTGTCCTGCAACAGATGGTGTTTCTGTTGGACAGATGAGTGTGTTGTGGCTTAGGGAAGTAAAAGCATCTTGCCTAATTGGCAGAGCTAGGAGTATGAACCCAGGTCTATCTGATTCCAAAACCTGTGCTGGGGTAACCACAGCGCTACTCTGCCCCATCTTGCCCCTAAAAGATTAGCTACAGTAAAATCCCAAATAAGGACTATTTTTTAGATGGGGGTTTTCTGACTGTGACATGACGCAAGAGTGAGAAGCTACAGAGAGCCCTGTACCTTCACCCACACTGTGGGCTCCTTCAGATGGGGTCCAAGAGGCCTTGGTCCAATCAGCCAGCCCCAGAACCTCACAGCTGGCAAGCGTGAACACAGATGGAACCAAGGAGAATATGAGGAATAGGTTCAGTTCCCTGAGCCTCATTGTATTCTCTTTAAATCGGCAACACCTGTTTTGGAAAATCATCCAGCTGCATTTACCAGAACGGTTATTTGCATTCATACCCTTGTTGAGAATTTTCTGAAAAACCCAATTCAAAAAAAAAAGAAAAAAAAATGAAACTGGCCAGATTCCTGATTACCAGAGTGTTAGAGGCAGCTTGAATCTCTGCTAATAGCAGGATCTTGAGATCACGGGGAGTGAGTCCACGATGGGATGTTAGGTGGCACTTCATGGGGGTAATTAGGAAGATGCTGCTGCAACACTGAAAATTTTATTTTTAAGCAACAAAGAAGGTCAGTTTTAGCGAAGGACTAAGCTGTATGCAACTATCCTCATAACTAAGACAAAATACCTCAGGCGTGTGGGTCAGATGGAAAGTGAGGCAGAAGAATGAAAACATTGCCTTTTTAAGGGTTGTGATTATGAGGGAATTCCTTTCTTTCTCTCTGTCTTTCTTCCACCCTCTTCCTTTGCTCCCTTCCTAATGGCTGTTAGCTAAATATACACCTGCCCTATAACCCAGGAACCTCTCTCCTAGTTAAATATGCAAAAGAAATGAGAGCAGATATCCAGCTCCCCAAAATAAATGTTAGAATGTTCTTAGCAGCTTGATTCGTAATAGCCCCACACGAGAAACAACTCAAATGTCCATCCACAAAGAGAAATAATAAATAAATGGTGGGAAATTATTTGTCTACAAAGTGGAAAGGGCTTAGCGATAAAAAGGAATGAACCACCCATACACGCAACAGTGTGGCTGAATCTCAAAGATTCTGTATTGATTGAAAGAAGCCAGGCGTGCAGACTGTATGAGTCCATTTATATGAAGTTCAAGAACAGGAAAAAACCATTTACGGCGATAGAAGTCAGGGTGGGCTGCAGGGGTTGGGGCATTAACTACGGGAGATACAGGGGCATTTTCTGGGATACAGGAAGGGTTCTACATTTTGATTATGTAGAGGTTATGTAGGGGTAGACAAATGTAAACAATTCCTCCAGATACATTTGCGATTTAGTGCACTTTCCAATGTATGTTATATCTCAAAGTTTTTAGAATGGCTTTTAGATACATAAATCTATATGTGCTTTTGGAGATCTAAAATTTATACTCTGAAATATGAACAGAGCTGCTCTCAGGAATGGGCTTAGGTCATTTTAATGTTTTCCTATTTATATCATCCAAAAAATTTTTTGATGAATATACATTACTGTTTTAATTTAAAAATCAATTCATTGTATCAAAAGGTCATATAAGAAATAAGATGGGTGTGGAATTTTGTCAGGGTGTGCCCATCTTGTCAGAATAAGGAATTTTTGCTTTATGGAATTGTTTAACCATGAAAACCACTTGGCCACACATCTCTGTATCTTAGCCCATTGCCCGGCACGAGGCAGGCACCCATCAACCTGGTAGTTTTTATTCATGAGCATCAGGCACCACCTTACTCTCTGGAAGAATAAGCTAAGTCCAGGAAGTGGTTTTCTCTCCAGCTTGTATCTTCTGGAATAGAATTGAAAAGAGAACTGATATTTAAAAAAAAAAAAAAAACCAAGATTGTCCCTTAACAAAAATTTATCTCGGGTTAAAGTTTTACAGTAAAAAAAATTCAAAGCGTGCAACCAATAAGTTAAGTTGAGTAGGCAAAGCATCTTAGAATGATTTCTACCCAAAATGGCCAGAAAGAAGCTAGTGAGAGAGTGAGGTGGATGGAAGGCGGGGGCGGTGCTCGCCTCATGCCGAGGGGTCTCGTCTTCATTCACGGGGCAGGGGGTGGCGTGGGGTGGTCCACGTACAGTCTACTGGCAAAGCAGTGTCCCAGGGGTTCCTGGCAGTGCGTGGGCTCTGGTTCAGCTCACCAGGTTTCGGGGCCCGCCTGTGGGTTCCAAGTACTGTGTGAGCCCCCATCAGAAAGGACCTGCCAACTCAGGGCCCCATAGAAGCCGTTGGCTTCCGTTCAGTGCTCCCCATGGAAGGGGCTTCCGTTCAGTGCTCCCTGTGGAAGGGGTCCCCCGGTGGCCCAACACCTGGTGCAGTGGAGGAGGCAGGGAGGCTGCCTCTCCCTAATGACCGCTCGTGAACCTGTCTGGCTCTGCCATTTATCACGCATTTTCACAAGCATCATCTCATTGGCACCTTTAGGGGACCTCATCTCACCAGTCCCATCTGTACAGATGAGGAAATTGAGGCCAGGAGGGTTCAGGGGACTGCAGGTTCCCAGTCGAGCGTCAGCTCCATGGCTCCTCGAAGCCTCCAGAGGCTGACTGGCTTCTGCCCCGTCTTCACCAAGGACTCCCTGAGCTGCTCTGGGATCGGCTGGAGTAGCGAGCAGAGCCAGGCTGGGGTCTGGCCACGAGGTCGGAAGAGCATGCCACATGATGGGATGTAGTCCGAGCCCAGCAGCTGGGTTGGGGAACCCCAAAAGGCCCCTAGTCTGGGGATTGGGAGGCTTCCACAGGAAGGGATGTTTGTTTGGGTGGCAAGGAGTGTCATGGACAGGATGGGAGGGTGACAAACGCAGGGAGCGAGAGGGTGGCGGGGGCAAGCCTGTGAGGTGGGTGGGTCCTTTCTAAGGACAGCAGGGCCCTGTAGAGGCGACGGGGTGAGATTTGCTTTCTGCCCAGTGCATGTGCTGGGAGAGCCTTTGGCTGGGCCCAGATCTGAGCAGCTGAGACAGGCGGGCAGAGTTCTGTCACTGAGTGATAACAGCAGTTGTCATCTTATCGAGTCAAAGCATATGAAATTGCTGATACTCATTTTCAGTTGTTGTGTTGCTTACAAGAATAGCAGCTTCTTGTGGTTTGTGGCAATATTAGCAGCTACTGTGCTTCGTGAGTTCATACATGCTCTGAGATGCATGAGATGTGTGTGTGCATAGATACGACCTATTATGTGTGAGAGGACGTGCTTCTTACATGCCATCCTTACAACCACCCCGCGAAGCAGACTTCACCATTCCCATTTGACAGATGAGAAAACTGAGGTGCAGAGAAATTAAGTCCCTTCCTTGTGGTTTTATTGTTAGTCAGTAGCAGAGTCAGGATTTGAAGTGAGGGCTGGTGGCCTTCAGCAGCCTGGCCTAAAACCTTGCTGCTGGGTCTGTAAAACCCTAGCCTTGAATCCCAGCTCTGCCACCTGCTTGCCTGTGTGATCTTGGGTGAGTGAATTAACCGCCTGGTGACTTAGTATACACGTCCTAAAATAGGGAACAAGAACCCATGGGGCTCCTGTGAGGATTAAATGGGTTGGGAGTGAACGCATTCAGAACAATGCCTGGGGCAGTGGGCTCTGCGTAAGTATTCGCTATTATTACTGTTGCCACTGCCGTCGTTGTTGTTGGCACTGAGCCCGCAGTTCTGGAAGCAGCCACCAGTGAGCGGGGACACGCGTTTTGGGCTGCGGCGGCCAAGCTTAGCAGGGAGGGGGCGGCAGAGCAGCCCTGCGCCCTCGTTTTGCCTCGCGGTGGTCTGTGTCGGTCTCTCAGGGACGTCCGTCCAGCCTCACGTCGTCGGGCCTCGCCCCAGCAGGGCCCGGGAGGGTGGGCGGTGCCCTGCGCCGACGCCCGCTGTCTGCGCTCTGCCCCCCAGAGGTTCTACGTGGCGTCCTCGCGGCAGCTGAAGCGCCTGGAGTCGGTGAGCCGCTCGCCCGTGTACTCGCACTTCTCCGAGACGCTGCTGGGCGTCAGCGTCATCCGCGCCTTCGAGGAGCAGCAGCGCTTCATCCGCCAGAGCGACCTGAAGGTGGACGAGAACCAGAAGGCCTACTACCCCAGCATCGTGGCCAACAGGTGGGCGCGGCCCGGCGCCTCCTTCCCGCGCCGGCTCCCCGGGGCTGGGACACCCCGGGGCCGCGCAGGCGCCGGCTCAGCCGCGTGAGCGCTCGGGGGGCGCCACCGACGGGCAGGGACAGCGGGTTCCTGAATCCGAAACCCTGCGAGCGGTGACCGGAGATGCCGGACCCTGTGCCCTTGAGTGTTTTCCCACCGCAGCCCTCAGCTGTGTGGTCACGCACCGGCCGTGCGGGGTGTCCGAGTGATTTATAGTTATGAGATCGCATCACATAACTCTGCTGTCTTGTGGATCAGGAGTCATTGAATAGCATCGACCAAAAAAAAAAAAAAAAAAAGGACTTTGCTAATCACATACTGAATTTATTTAGAGCAGCATCTGATTTATCTCTGTAATAGCATCCTCCTCACTACTCACATCCTGAGACAAGTGTTTGTTTTTTGTTTTGTTTTGTTTTGTTTTTTAAATTCAGTTTTATTGAGATATATTCACATACCAAACAATCATCCATGGTGTACAATCAACTGTTCACAGCACCATCATATAGTTGTGCATCCATCACCCCAATCTATTTTTGAACATACACCAGAAAGAATAAGAATAAAAAATAAAAGTAAAAAAGAACACTCAAATCATCCCCCCCATCCCACCCTATTTTTCATTTAGTTTTTGTCCCCATTTTTCTACTCATCCATCCATACGCTGGATAAAGGGAGTGCGATCCACAAGGTTTTCACAATCACGCTGTCACCCCTTTTAAGCTACATTGTTATACAATCGTCTTCAAAAGTCAAGGCAACTGGGTTGCAGTTTGATGGTTTCAGGTATTTACTTCTAGCTATTCCAATACATTAAAACCTAGAAAGGGTTGTCTGTGTAGTGCATAAGAATGTCCACCAGACTGACCTTTCAACTCCACTTGAAATCTCTCAGCCACTGAAACTTTATTTCCTTTCATTTCGCATCCCCCTTTTGGTCAAGAAGATGTCTGAGACACGTTTTTGAGAGGTGCATAGAAAAGCGCATGCTGGTTGGTGATTCTCATGCCCTGGAAGTGGCTGGTAACTGTGTCCCACCCACCTGATTATCTTTGTCAGCTACTCCTCTAAGTGCCTGGGGCAGAAGAATTACTGCCGACCCTGCCGCCTTTTGCAGACTTTTTAGAGAATTTGTCAAAATCTGGGTCTGTGTGTGGGAGCATCTCATTCACTAACATCAGTCGGGCAGCTCTTAAGGACTGTCGTGGCAAAAACATTGAAAACCTCTTCTCCCTAGGATGCTTTACATTTTAAAACATTAAAATAATATTCCTGAAGCTTCATTCTATTTTACAAAATTTACCTTAAGCAAGTAAAATAACTTTACATTTTAAAGGATAAAATCTTATATATGTATAATGTATATTCACAGCTCATTTCCCTTGATTCTAAAATGTATTCCTCCCAAGCCACACATATTTTATCATTACTGAAATGCCTGAAGTGGGGAGCATTATGGATACACTGTAAAAGGTATCTTATTTCTCACTCCACCCCACCCACACCCCCACCACCATGAGAAGGTTGTTATATACCAGTGGTGTACCTTACAGTGAGTGACTTTTTGATATTTAAGAATTTCCAGTACATCTTAAAAAAAAAAAAAGTGTATATTTATTTTAAAAGCTGAATGAGAAAATGTTTCTTACCAAAGGCAAGCTTCAGTGTCCTAGGAAGATTGCTTCTGGAAAACTTAAATCCTTGGGGTTGCCATATTCTTGAAATCAGGCCCCTCAGCCCTCCCTCCCTGTTCCCAGGCCACGGGTGTCATGAGTGGGACTGCGAGGGTCCGTCTCCAGGCCCAGTGGGGCCTTATTTCAGTCAACAAAGTGATTTCCCCCACCCCGCTCTGAGGCGCAGAGCCAGAAGCTGAGTGTCTGTCTGAAAAGCTGACCTGATGTCTGTGTGTCTGTCCGTGTGCCTGCACAGGTGGCTGGCCGTGCGGCTGGAGTGTGTCGGCAACTGCATCGTCCTGTTTGCAGCCCTGTTCTCAGTGATCTCCCGGCACAGCCTCAGCGCCGGCCTGGTGGGCCTCTCGGTGTCTTACTCGTTGCAGGTGAGAGGGGGGACGGCAAGCTCCCTGCCACGTTTTTCATTCTCTTAGTGGGGGAGCCAGTCGACTGGCTCCTGGGTGTTTGCATGGGATTCCCGCAGGAATGGGGTAGAGGAAAGGGGCTGAGCGGAGCTAAGTCTGGTGACCAGGGCAGGAGAGGACTCAGTCAATGAAACTCCCTGCTGGCTCGTTTGCATGGTTGCAGTTATAAGAGAAACTATAAATTCCCTCTAAGTATTGCTTTAGCTGCACCTCACAAATTTTGATATATTGTGGTTTCATCCTATCATCCTGTTCAGAATATTTTCCAATTTTCTTTGGGATTGCTTCTCTGGCCTGTGGGTTGTTTAGAAATGTGTTGCTTCATTGCGAACTGCAAATGTGGCAAATGTGGGTGATGGTACTGTTTTCTGTCCCTGCCTTACCTGAAATATTTCATAATTCCTTGTTACTTAACACAAAAGTAAGCCACACTCACCCTAGAAACTCTACATGATCCTTCCAATCTCAGGTGACCACATACTTGAATTGGCTGGTACGGATGTCGTCTGAGATGGAGACCAATATTGTGGCCGTGGAAAGACTCAAGGAGTATTCAGAAACTGAGAAGGAGGTAAAGCAAGGGGCCCCTGGCCTGCCCTCTCGGCCTTGATCTTCAGTGTGACTTCACCCAAAGGGAAAATCTGAGCTGCCCTTTGTGTATCCATTGTAAGTTGGATACCCAGCAGGTGGAACCCCGCTGACTCTTGTCCAGTCTCTTTGCAGCACCTACTTAGCACTACCTGATTTTAGAGTTAGAAAATACTTTGTGGTTATCCCAGCTTTCCCCGAGATGTGGGATGCCCGGATACGAGATTATGGTGCACTGCCAGGGCAATTGGACAACGTTCATCACAGAGTGAGGCAGTTATTCTCCTTCTGGTTTTCTTTCACCTCTTTCTGATGACGTCCCAGAGAAAGTCTTAGTTTGGTGCTAGGTCTTTGGCAGCTCACTAACTTGTGCTGATTGCCCTTCAGCAGATAGACTGAGCCTGAAGCAGGCAACTTGTAGCTTACAGAAATAATCCATTATTGGTTGTAAAGTTTAATGGGGGACTTTCTGTTGTGGCAAATGATGCTAGTTTGCCATTTGTGGCTGTGTATATGTTTTCCTTTTTAAAACAAGTTTAAAAATTAAGCAAAAGAAAAAAAAATTAAGCAACAAATAAGTTAATTGAAAGTGTTAAAAATAAATAACAGGAGAATCAACCTGTATTTGGGTTCTGGAAAAATCATGATGTGGTAAGGAATTGACCACGGTGTGGGAAGCCCTGCAGTTGTTTAACCCAAGTCCGCCTTTTACAGAGGTGAACTCTGCCGGGACTTTTAATGCTCTGAAACGGTGTGCGTGCCCCCTGTGTAATAAGGGTATGTAACACTGGGAGTACCCCCTCTACACTAAATGCATTTATTTATTTATTCATAACAGCTTTATTGAGGTATAATTCACATGCCATACAGTTTATGCATGCAGTGAGAAATTCAATTGAATTTATGTTTTAAAAAATTTTACTTGTTTTTACTTCTTTCAATTATTTATTTTTATTTGTTTAAATTCAAAAGAGAAAGATCATAGTTCTACCACTATTTAAAATACCTGTTTTTAAAATTTTGTGTTAAATATACACTTATATGTAAATATGCATTATATTTAGTATATACATAAAAGGTTCTGTCGTCTTCTCTCTAGTCCCATCTAACTATACTCTTCTAGTGTGTCCCCTTCATTTATATGCATGAATTATAAAAGCAAGCTATGCTTATTGGAAAAAAAAAAAATGACCCGTGCAGGAAGTTTATGGGAGGGGGAAGAGTGGAAATCCTCTTTCACTGCCCTCTCCATGCTTCTCCTTCCCCAGAGCCAGTCCTGGGAAGGCTGGTGTGTTTTGCAGGTCTTTTCTCACATGCCCATGCACATGTGCTGTTTGCTTGGTCTCTTCCTTCCTTTTCTTTCTTTCTGTTTTTTTTGAAAAACATAGGTGGGGACTGCCTGTTACTCTGTGAGGGCTCCCTGTTTGTTTGTTTTGTTTCCCATTTGTGGCAGTATATGTTTTCCTTTTTAAAACAAATTTAAACATTAAGCAAAAGAAAAACATTAGGCAACAAATAAGTTGATTGAAAGTATTAAAAATAAATAACAGGAGAATCAACTTGTATGGGTACTGGAAAAATCATGATGTGGTAAGGAATTGACCACAGGCCTCCTGTTTTTTTTTTCTTTTTTTAAAGCCTTATGCCTTTTTTCCCTTAACTTTTAATTTTGAAACACTTCCAAACTTACAGGGCAGTTACAAAAATAACACAAACTCAGACAGAAAACTCCAACATACTCACTTTCCACCCCCAAATACCCCAATCCGTCAGTTTTAACATTTTGCCACATTGGCCATATCATTCTGTCTATCCATCCGTCCATCCATCCATTTGTCGATCTATTTATCAGTCTATGTTCTGTACACTTGAGTGTAGGTTGTATACCTTATGCTCCTGGAACACTTCAAATTGCCATGTACACTTCCTAAAATCAAGGATAGATACTTATGAAATCACCTTAAGTGCAGTTATCAAGTTCAAGAAATATAACATCTCTCCATTGATATTCTGTTTGTGATTGTCTGTCATTTTTCTGATTTCCTTTAGCTCTCTGAGCGTGTGGAGGACTGTTTTTTAAATTCTGTCTGGTAGGCCCCAGGTCTGGTCTTTCTCGTCAATGGTTCCTAATGCTTTAATATTCTCCTTTTCTGGGTCATTTCTTCCTGTTTCTTTGTATGTTTCATAAACCTTTGTTGAAACCTGGATATTTGGATATTTTAATGTGGTATCGCTGGAATTTGAACTCTGATGCGTCTGCTCCTTAAGCTTGTGTCCGGCTAGTGTTGTGCCAGAGCTTTCCATGAATGCACAGAGCTAATTTAATGTACCTTTTCAGTCTTTGTGGACATTCTCCCTCAGGGCCTAGCCATACAGTAAGTTTAGGGAATGATTCCAGGAAGCACAGGGGCTCCCTGGGCCTTCCTGCTCGGCTCTTATCTTGGGCATGCATATGTGGCCCCAGGAATTCCCCCATTTACTCTGGATGTGAATGTCCCCTCTTCCCTAGGAAACAGTTTCCTCACAGCCCCGGGCACTGCACTGTGTCCTCCAGCCAGCAGTTTCTTGCCCCAGGCAGCTCGACCTGATGTGTGTGTTTTGCGGGAGAGCTGAGCGCCAGGAAAGCGAGTCCCTCAGGCCACCACCAGGCAGAACCAGGCCGAGGGGTCCCCGCTGGGAGCGCAGGGCCTGCTCTGTGCTGGCTGGTGAGGGGTGGGGCAGGGGCCACCCATGCGCTCCTCCCGCTTTTAAGAAGCTGTTGTCTGCATTTGGCAGTTGCCCCGTTGCGGTTTTCTGGAGCTTTGAGAAAGACGTTTCTGCTAGCTCTTGCGGGTGTTCGGAGCGTCCATTGTGGGGGGCGGAGCCCTGAAGCCTCTGTCTCCCCCATCTCCATCCTAAATGTATCCTCCTGGTTTTTTTTAAGCACACATCAGAGCCGAGGCGCTTTGCCATCAACGTACACTACATGTGCTCGACAGTATCTACTTCTTAGGGTGGTTTTTGAGGCTTAAATGAGATAATTTGTCTCAAGCACTTAACACAACACTGGGTGTGTTGTGAATGCTTAATAAAAACTCTGTTATTTTGTAGAGCTTCCTCAGTGAAGCTGAATTTCATGCCCAAAAGGTGGCCACTGTTTTCTTCCTGTGCCGCGGTTCCTCTTTGCTCCTGGACTGTGTCCGTGGTACTCTCGGCCAGGGTGCCTGGTCCCTGGGGACAGGTCAATTCTGCAGGCCTTAGGAAATGCTGAATTGAGCTAAGAAGCTTTTTAGAAATAAAGGCTGTGTGACCCTGGGCAAGTCACTTACCCTCTCTGTGGTGGCAGGGCTCGTGTGTAAACTGGGGATGATATAACAACCTCCTCCTGGAGAGTTCCTGGGAGGATTGAATGAGGTGAGATGTAGCATGACTGCCCAGAGACTGGCACGGCGTCCTCTCTCAGTGTCCACTGCAGCTCTGACTGCTGCCCTCCAGAGCTGGAAGGCAGTCAGGGGAACTTAGCTTCACTCTATGTCTTTCTGGAAAAGGCCTCTCTTATGAAGCACCCTCTGTGCGCTCTGGGCCCCGGGGGTACAGCAGTGAGCAGACAGTAAAAGAGCCTGTCCTCCTAGAGTGGCTATTCCCATGGGCGTAGGTGACAGAGAGGAAACCAATCAGGTGTCAGGAGGCGGTCAGTGCTCTGAAGGAAACCGAGGCAGCGGAGGGGAAGAGGAGTGCGGGGCCAGGGGCGTGATCCACCCAGACCTGAGGTTGGAAGGACGTGAAGGAGCAAGCGAGCAAAGGGGAGGAGCGTTCAGCCAACAGAAACCGCAGTCGCAAAGGCCTGGACACAAGATGTGCAACAGCCAGGAGGCCAGGGTGGTGCCAGTGGTGTAAGCGAGGGGGAGATGAGGTCCCAGGGGCTGTGGGGGGATCTTGGAGGGGTCATGGAAGCGGCAGGCCCAGAACCAGTGGCCCTGGAGTGTACTTGGGCTGCTGTCCTCTCCCCACCCCCCACAGGCTCCCTGGCGGATCGAGGAGACGGCCCCACCTAGCAGTTGGCCCCAGACGGGCCGAGTGGAGTTCCGGGACTACGGGCTGCGCTACCGGGAGGACCTGGACTTGGTCCTCAAGCACATCAATGTCACCATCCAAGGGGGAGAGAAGGTGGGTGTTCTAGTTTGCCAATGCTGCCAGAATGCAAAACACCAGAAATGGATTGGCTTTTATAAAAGGGGGTTTATTTGGTTACACAGTTACAGTCTTAAGGCCATAAAGTGTCCAAGGTAACACATCAGCAATCAGGCACCTTCACTGGAGGATGGCCAATGGCGTCCAGAAAACCTCTGTTAGCTGGGAAGGCACGTGGCTGGTGTCTGCTCCAAAGTTCTGGGTTCAAAATGGCTTTCTCCCAGGATGTTCCTCTCTAGGCTGCAGCTCCTCATCAAAATGTCACTCCCAGTTGCTCTTGGGGCGTTTGTCCTCTCTTAGCTTCTCTGAAGCAAAAGTTGGCTTTTAACGGCCATCTTCAAACTGTCTCTCATCTGCAGCTACTCTCTCAGCTTTTGTGCATTCTTCAAAGTGTCCCTCTTGGCTGTAGCAAGCTCTCTCCCTCTGTCTGAGCTTATATAGTGCTCCAGTAAACTAATCAAGGCCCATGCTGAATGGGGGGGCCACACCCTCACGGAAACTATCCAATCAGAGTCATCACCCACAGTTGGGTGGGGCACATCTCCATGGAAACAACCTAATCCAAGTGTTCCAACTTAATCAACACTAATGTCTGCCCCCACAAGATTGTATCAAAGAACATGGCTTTTTCTGGGAGACATAGTATATACAAACCGGTACAGTGGGTGTCCGTTCACTGCTGGGCCCAGGCCGCGAGCAGCAGATGGACGCGGCCCTGCCGTTTCTCCCACCTGGTCGCAGTCCCACCCTGTGGGGCCCAGTGGCCTTTGGGAGGGGGGTGGCTTGTGGAAGTGAAAGCTGCTCAGGTATCCAACAGGGTGGCAGACTAGTATAGCCCAAGGGCCAGAGGAGGCCCACAGAGGTTTTGAAAAAAAATCTGAATAAGTTAAAAATATTGAAAAATCTGGGGGATTTAAAAAAAAATCCAGTTTCCTACTTTTCTTGAAAAAAAATTAAAAACTCAGAACGTGGTAACACTGGGCCCACACCCTCCTCCTGCCTCTCTCTAGACAAGACCGTGGGCCTTCTGTTAACCCCCGTTCCCGGCCATGTGCCTCCTTGCCCCTGGAGGCACCGATTGTGCCATCTCTTGGGCAGGAAGACGCCACCATCACCTCTGGGGCTGGCTCGAGGGAGCTGGTGAAAGGTTGGAATTTTGGAATCTGCCCTGGAAGACCTGTTCTCCACGCAACAATGCTTCTAGTCTGTTAATCTCCCTCCCGCAAGCTACTTCTCTCACTTGTACCAAGGGGAAGAACAGGGCAGCGACATTCTTGCTGGGTCTTTATGGTTCCTGCTGTATCATGAGAATTTCCGCACAGATGCCGTCCTGTGGCTTCTCTGTTAGAGGTTAGGGGAAGCCCGCCTCTCAGGAGCCCAGATGAGAAGGGAAGAGTTATAATTGGATGTCAAGAGTGTCAATCATCAGCCATTAAATGGTGGGGGCTGTATCCCTCAGTGGGGGGTAAGCAGAGACAGGTCAGAGCCTGAACCTCTTTTTGCTCACCTCTGCTGAGACTGGGGGTGGGTGGAGGGTGCAGGGGCATTTGCTTGGCTGTTTGAAATATTTTAGCAGTGCAGGATGGGAACCCCACCACAAGAAGTGTGGGGAAATGCCTGATTGCTACCTAACATTATCCTTCTTAACATTTGGCCAATACATCCCCTAAAAGGAAGTTTCTTAGGGAAGCTGGTGGGGGAGAGGCCTGTGTGGGGAGGTAGGTCAACCAGATGACCTACCTGCCCTGGGGCAGATTCCTGACATGAGGGACCTGGGAGGCAGGGAGCAGCCCCCCAGCATCAACATCCCCACCCAATCCCGGGCCCTTCCTGTCCGACAGGTTGGCATCGTGGGCCGGACAGGAGCTGGGAAGTCATCCCTGACCCTGGGCTTGTTTCGGATCACCGAATCCGCCGAAGGAGAGATTGTTATCGACGGGGTGGACATCGCCAAGATCGGGCTGCATGATCTCCGCTTCAGGATCACCATCATCCCTCAGGTGGGGCCGCCCGCAGCAGGCAAACCATGTGGTCACACTGAAAACCCACCAGCCCTGTCTGCCCATTTGCAGGGCAAATGCACATTTGTTCCTCCTTTAATGTTCTCATGGTTTTTATTAAAGTTACATTATGTTCCTTCTCTGCTGTGCACATAAATCACAAGGTAGAGAGTAACTGGTGTTAGACTTTGCCAATCGTATCTTCACTCCCGCCATCCAATGGATGATTTCCCTGAGCTTCTGTCAGATTCTAGTAAGACACCGTCCTCCCTTTCTGAGGCCACCAGAGTCAGCCTGATGGTCTCCAGCCCTCACGAGAGCACAGCAAGAAATAAGAATTTTCTAAACTGATCCCCGTAGGTAGAGATTCCCTGATATGCTGCCCTTTAGCATTACTTTCTTTTAATCTAAAAACAGCATTTTCCTGAAGTTTCTTGTAAGCTTTTCTTTTAGACACAGGGGCAGGGGTGGGGTCCACGGAACATTTAAGGTTGGGAATTACCCTTGCTGCACCTCCTTTCTCAAGGCTCCCCAACATATTTGCACAGCGAAGGCCCTGAGAAGTTCTGCAGCAAAGAAATCTATTTCATTCCACTTAACCCAGAATTTTCCAAACATATTTTGTTCATTATTAGTGTCCCCCAGAAGTAGTGATTCCGAGGAGCTCTAAATCCCCATCTCCAAGAACTCTGGCAAGAACTGTTCACGCCCCACCTCCACGACGTGAGCTTCACATGCTACCTGCTTGCTTCTCTCCGAGCAGGAACCTGTTTTGTTTTCGGGCTCCCTCCGCATGAACCTGGACCCGTTCGACAAATACTCAGACGAAGACATCTGGACATCGCTGGAGCTGGCCCACCTGAAGAACTTCGTGTCAGCCCTTCCTGATAAGCTGAACCACGAATGCACGGAAGGCGGGGAGAACCTGAGGTAGGCGTCGGGGTGAGCAGGGCGATGGATGGACAGTAAGACTCTGTCCTCTTGGATCTGGGCCAGAACTGGTTCTGCCACAGGTGAGCCGCCTATCCAGGAGTGAGTCCCTTGACCTCTCAGAGCCTCAGTTTCTGCATCTGTGAAATGGGTTTTGATCCAGACTCTTTACCATGAGGTATAAGCAGGACGGCCAGGACATCTTCCTTTCTTATACCAGGTCCATTCGATTGAGTGGCTATTGGCTGTTAAAATATTAAAAGGCTAGATAGCCACTGCTGTCAGCCTTCCCAGCTTGCCTTGGCTCTCCTCCCAGGACCCCAGAATCTGCCCATGATCTGGCAACTAAGGTATAAACGCCTGGCCCAGTGGGGAACGTCTGGGGTCCTGCTCAGTGTCGTTGGTGTCCGTGGCTGTTGCAGTATCCATTGCTTTGAAAATGCTGCATCTCCACCAACCACAAAGCTTTGGTGGCGCTCAACATGAGCAGTTACTGCTCGGGCTTGGCGAGGTGGCCCTGCTCATCTTGGGCTCCCGCCCACATCGGGGTCACCCGGCTGTCGGCTGGCCTAGTTGGCCTCAGCTGGGATAGTTCAGGCCTGTTCCACATTTTTCTCATCCTCCACTGGACCAGCCAGGCCAGGTGTGCTGTCAAGGTGGTGGCAGAGGGGCCCCCCATGTGTACCCCGACTTCAGGCCCCTGCTGGCCATACCTTTGCTAACATCCCATTGGCCAAAGCGAGGCTCAGGGCTGCACCCAGGGTCAGACTGCGAGGACGTGTGGAGAACACAGGCACAGGAAGCCACACCACCCGTGAGGAACTAGTCATGTATCTCGAATATTCTCCCCGAGCTCTGTGTTGAGAATGATTCTGAGCCTGCCCCCAACTTGGTGGGAAAGTGCGCTCTGACAGTCGGTCGAGGGCAGGCGGCACCCCCTGGTCTGAGTGGTGCTGTGTCTCCCCCTCTCCTCCCAGCCCAGGTCCGATCGCAGGGCGGTTTAACATTCTGTCTCCTGGCTTTTTTCTCCCACTCAAGCGTCGGGCAGCGGCAGCTCCTGTGCCTGGCCCGGGCCCTGCTGAGGAAGACAAAGGTCCTGGTGCTGGACGAGGCCACGGCGGCCGTGGACCTGGAGACGGACGACCTCATCCAGTCCACCATCCGGACACAGTTTGACGACTGCACTGTCCTCACCATCGCTCACCGGCTCAACACCATCATGGACTACACGAGGTGACGGCCCTGGTCCCCAGCCCCCTTCACCAACTCGCTCCTTCATTCCCTGCTTCCTTCCTTCATCACCGTCCTGTGCCCAGTGACAGCCCAGGGGGTGGGACCGCTCCCGGGTGGCACCGGGCATCTCTCACGTCACTCCCTCATCCGTGCAGCCAGCACACCTGTGGGGAGGACCTGCTGCACCCCCAGCCGTGCTCCAGGCCCCGGGGACTCAACAGGGAGCAGTCAGACAAGGCCCTGCCTCAGGGACCTCAGAGCCCAGCTGGGGAGAAAACAGACAATAAACCCAGCAACAAAAAAAGGCAGGATGATTTCAGAGAGTGGTTTAAGTGCTGGGCAGAGACAGAACGAACAAGACCCGGGCAGGGCCGGCGGGTCCATCTGCTTTGGGGCCCGCGACAGTGCTCTCGTCTCTTAAAATGAGAAGACACCACTGCAGGAGTCCTGGTGGATGGCGTTGGGGGCTGACCCAAAGCAGCAACTTCCCTGGGTGGGCGCTCACCCCTGCCTGACCCCCTCATGTCTGTGTCCCTCCTCCTGCAGGGTGATTGTCCTGGACAAAGGTGAGATCCGGGAGTGCGGCCCCCCTGCCGCCCTCCTACAGCAGCGGGGGCTCTTCTACGGCATGGCCCGAGACGCCAACTTGGTGTGAGCCCCAGCGCACTGGCCTCCGCTCGGAACGGCAGGGCCCACATGCTGGCACCACGGAAGAGTCAGCAACTCTTGGAACCCTCGCCTCCAGTGCTGAAACCAAAATAATAATAATGACAAAACCAAAACTCCCCCCCAAAAAAAAACCAACCAGGCAAAGCAGCCACCGTCTGGCTCCTTGCCTGGAATTGGCTTTGAAGACATGGGAGAGACACATCCCACCCAAAGCACACGCCCCTCACCTCTGTCGTACCCACCAGGCACAGCACCCATTCCCAGGCCCCTGGGACCCTCAGCTCGTGTCCTCTGGTGCTTCCCACAGAGGAGGCTTTGGCAGCCAGACTTTGACTAAGTTGGTTGCGTGAAATCTGCTAGTGACCAAATCCAGCCCTGCCTCAGTTCTCTCCACCTGGAGGCTGTGGACTCAGAATCTTCGGGAAGCTCCTCCCGAGGCCATAACCTCCTTGTCTGGCTCCACCACATCAGCCTGAGGCCTGGCGAAGATGGTTCTCTCCCTCGGGCAGTGCCTTGAGGGCTGTGACACTCTTCTTCCTCCGCATCTGGTCTTCCAGGCCCTCAGACAGACACTGCGAGCCAACAGAGCCGACGTCCCAGAGTGTCTCCTCGGAGGCAGAGGGTGGCCTCCTGCACCCGCATCCCTTCTCCTCGAAGGGGGTTGGCCGAATCCACCAAGATCCGGGTCCTGGAGCCCCAGGGCCAGCCGGTTACCTCTTCCTGCCGACTTCCCGTCTTGGCTGCTCTCCTCCCCGCCCACCCCAGTCTCGCCCTTGCTATCCTTCCTGCCCTCTCTCCCCACTGCTAGAATGGGTTTACCGTCCTTGGTGCCCCAAAGGGATGACGTTCTGGGAATGGTTATGAAGCGTTCAAAGTGGGCGGCACTAGGGCCACACACAGCCCACCCCCAATATTATCAGTTGGCACTGAGTCTTCCCCGTCTCATTTTTATATTTTTAATTTCTCAGCCTTGGAAGTTGGTTAACTGCCAAGGTGGCAAGGTGGAGAACTTCACATTTTGTTACTGAGTCTCTTCCAGGACAGAAAAAGAACCCACTTGTGGGGATTAGCGCTTTTATTTTATTTTTTTGTAAGTACTGCTCCAGGGAGAAAAAGAATCTCAAGGCATTTGCTTTCTTGGGAGGAAGTATCAGGCAGAGCAGTGTTCCTGGGGAAGACTAAGCTGGCCCTGCATTTGATAGTTGGTCCGGGTGTTTCTGGAAGAAAAAAGAAGAGTAGAGTGACTCAAGCCTGTCCTTCAGGTTTCTTGGTTGAAGACCAAAGTGATACCTAAAAAGCAGAGGGAGGTTGAATTACATTGCTGACTTCAAACCCAGAGAAGCATCTTTCTTTTAGGTGGAAATATATATTTATTTTTTTGTAAGTTATACCATTCTTTCACTTTAGATAAGCCAAAGTTTTCATGGGCAATTTTTTGTAATGACCTACACTGGAAACATGAACATTTGCAAATAATTTACAGTAAAAAAGATACTTTATTTCTTTCTAAACGACTCTTCCAGTTTCTTTGGGGCCTTAGTAAAAGCTTTCAGCCGTTTTCTCCAGGAGAGCCTGGATGGCACGTCTGCTTATCGGCTTATACTGTTTCCCTGTGGCAAGCATGTCGTCTCGGTGAGGAGCTGTTGCCAGATGTGAGGCATCGAGAGGTCAAGAACTGGGCTGGGGTTTAGTGGGCCGTCAGCATGGCGAGGTGGACAGGGCTGGGCTTGAGTCCTGCCCTTCTCATTTGCTGGCCGTGTGACCCTGGGCAAGTCACTTGGCCTCTGCACCTCGGTTGCCACATCTGTAAATAGGCTCATCGTTACCTGCCTGCTGGGATTGTTGTGAAGCTGAACTGTTCATGTATGTGGTACCTGGGGCAACATCAGGTTCCAAGACACAAACAAAGCAAAATGCACATGGCCAGAATTACCCTTGAGAGTCCCCTTGTCTTAGGCTAGGCTAGGCCAGGCTGTGCTGCAGAAACAAAGGAACCAGAGATCTTGGGAATTTAACCCAAGGGCTCATACAATTCTTGATGAGGGTCAGGTGCCTGTTCCATGCAGCGACTGAGACATCCAGATTGTTGCGGTCTTCTGACATTTTAGGACATCATCTCTCTGGGCTGGCTTCCAGGTCACCATGCCAGAGGTTTCCAGCCTGAAATTTCTCAAATCAGAAATGACCTAAGTCAATCCCACTCCTAGCTGTTTGGCCAAAATTAGTTCCTGAGCCCCAAGCAAACCACAAAGGAAGCTGGGGAGTGTAGGGGTGCATATGGAAGATAAGTATTTCTTCCTCTCCTAATTTATGGTGTTTCTGAGTCGGGGATGGTGGGGTGATGAGGCTGGGGTGTTTGAAAAAATGTACTGGATGTACTTGGTGTCTCGAGTTCAAACGGGGCAAGTCTGGATAGTGAGAAAGAGCTGGAGAGCCCAGCATTTCTGCCACACCCAAAAAACATGCACCAAGTATGAGGTGCAGAGGGAACGTTCTAGCACCACCAGCCTTCCTTCCGGCAGCGCAATCTTGAGTCAAAATAGCTGGCTTATATTAGAGGCCATGAAGTTTGAACATGCCCAGAGAAAAGTAGCTGGCAGGGTTATCACCATCAGGCTTAGCAGTAGTGGATGTGCCAGGCGGGGAGTCTTAAGTCTAGATGTGAAATGCGTTTCCGTCTCAGAGTGTGACCCTGAGTATTAAAATCCCAGGTTAGAGCCTAAACATGTCCCCAAGGGTTGGCCTGGTGTGTGTCTGGGGTGCTTGTGGGTGGCGGGAGGCAGCTGGGAGGGGGGCCAGGGTCAAAGCTTAGTTGGCTTTAGGAAGAGGAGGTAGGGTGAAGCACAGCCGCCCGAGTGTGGAGCCAGAAGCACTGAGGTTGGGAGGGGAGATGTGTCAGCACCGTGGAAGCAGGAAGGAGGAAGTAAGCTTTGTTGTGCACCTACTATGTGCCAGGTCCTGGGCTCAGCGCTCTGTGTTGCTCGCTCTCATTAAAAGGCATCCCCTGGACCAGAGATGTGGGGAACCTGGCCTGATGCTTCCAATGTTGAGTTTCTCTTCTGTTTTACATTCTTCTACCCTGTATCCAATCGTACAGCAAATTCTACTGACTTTCTACAAGACTGTGACCCACCCCCCCATCCCTCCCACTGCTGCCCTCCTCCCCACCATCTCCGCTGGCATCACTACAGCAGCCTCCTCCATGGTCTCCCCGCTTCCCCCCATAGTCTTTTCTCAGCCCAGCAGCCCTCATGACCCCATAAAAACACACGTGAGAGTGAGTCACTCCTCTGTGGCCTCCCAGTCCCCTGAGGGTCGCACAGCCCTGGCCTCGCGGCCCTGCACCTCCTGGCCTCTCACTACCCCACCTGCCTCTCCAGCCACACTCACCTTCCTGCTGCTCTTGGAGGCCCCGGTGTCATCCTGCCTGGGGTCCTCCCTCTTGCCCAAGAATCAGCATTGCTTGCTCCCTTCCCTATTGGTTGTAGCAGGGCAACTCCATGAGGGTGGGGCTGCCTACCTGCTTATTCCTTGCTGTATCCCCATCCTAAGAGCAGGGCATGCAGAAGCTCTCAGCAACCAGAATATTTGATCAGGAACTGAGCACCATGTGCCTAACCCTGTGCTGAGGGTCACTGTGGCCTCTAGAACTTGCCCTTCTGGAGGCACAATTTTCTCATCAGTTCAGTGGGGATTGCCGTATCCTCCTGGTTGGGCAGTTGTGAGGATGAAAACAGATCACGTGGCCCTTAGGACACCTGCATACATGGTGATGCCATCCATCCATCCATCCATCCATCCATCCATCCATCCATTCAGTCTTGAGATCACCACCTGTTGGCCCCTCCTCTGCCACTGTGCTAGATGCTCTGCACTGTGCTAGATGCTGGGAGGAAAGTTGTGAACAAACAAAAATCCCTCGGCTCACAGAGCCCTTCCTTTCCAGTGGGATTCGGGAGTGGAATTCCAGCTCTGAACTGGTGAGCTGATGTTCTAGATCTAAAGAAGCAGCATGGCATGGTGGTTGGGAGCATGGCTCTAGAGCCAGACCTCCCAGGTTCAGACCCCCGCTTGCTTAAGCTCTCTCTGTAAAAGGGGCCTAATAACACTGCCTTCCCCATCAAAAGGCCCCAGTAAGGGGCTGGGCGATAGACCTTTCCTCATGTAGGTGCAAGTGCCAAACTCCTATGCGTGTGGCATTGAGAGCTGGATCTGGCGCGCAGGCTTGTGGTTAGTGATGAGGTGGACACTGCCGAGATTCATCGGCCCGCAGGAGCCCAGGTGGGGGATGAGCAGCCTGGAGGACCCTGCTGCCGGCTCCCTGGGGACCCGGGGTGGGCGCTGGCCCTCCACTCGCCAGCTGACCATGGCCCACACTCCACTCCCTGGCCAACCTTGGTGCACGGGAGAGGCTCCGGTGAGTTGATGACCCCAAAACACGGCGGCCGCCCCCTTTGCTGGGACCACTTTGCAGGAGACGTCAGGCAGCCCAGCTCCAGGCAGAGAGAAGAAAACTGCACCACGAAGGCCTTCCTTTTCTTTAATGGAGGACAGCCATCCCATGGGAGGACCGGAGCTTTGGCATTAGATAGATCTGGGGGCAAATCCCCTTTCCACCACTCATGAGCTGGGGGGCCTTGGGCAGCGGGCAGGCAAGTTGACTCTTCCAGCCTCAGTTTCCTCACCTGCAAAGTGGGCTAGTAATAGCTATTAACGGGCACCCAGTGCTTTGTAGGTGTGGTCGGGGCAGCTGAAGCATGTGGGCTCCCTGCCCTGGTTTGAAAGTGACGGACTCCATGAGCCATACCCTGGAAAAGGGAGGTAGAAGCTGGAATAAATCCAGACTTAGATTAGTTGGTGGCTGAGGTAGAGTCACAAAACCCTGTGTCGGACTGAACCATCAGAATGTGCCTGTGGTCTGGCTGGAGCAGGTGGCGTCCGCGGGTCCCTCCTGACTCACCCACAGCCGTTGCTCAGGTGAGCGCGGCCGGACTCGGTGGCAGTGGGTCAGGCTAGCCAGCGATCCTCAAACAGGGTGATTCAGGCCCCCAGGCAACACTGGCCAACGTCAGGGGCTGCTACTGCCACCTAGTGGTAAAGGCCGGAGATGCTGCTGAACATCCTACAGTGCACAGGAGCCCCCCCCGCCCCCAAACACAGAACGATCGGGCCCCAGATGTCAACATGGGAAACTCTGGTCTCTGCCAGTCTCTGTGTTCCCACAGAAGTCCCCAGACACAACAGCACTGATGGTCATCGCAAACGTTTATCTAACGCTTGTGCTGTGCCAGTTATGCCCTGAGCCCTCACGTGTGCCAGCTTATTTTATCCTTGCAGCATCCCAAGAGGGCCACGAGACACCTGCCGTAGCATCTAGTGGTGACCGAGGGAGCCATCTGATTTCTCACACTGCCCAGTACAACAAAATACGAATGACCTTGGGCCTGGCTATTTTGGCCCCTTAGTTCCTCTTTCCCCCGACTGCTGTCAAAAATGCTCTTCACTGAAGCAAGTGTCAGCTTCAACCACGCCCGGACCCTTGACTTTCAACTGCGGCTCCCGCTCCACGGGGGTCCTTGGGGCTCCCCCTGCGAAGCCAGAATCCAGCCTTTAGGAACCACAGGTGTGAAATCTGCAAGCCCCGGCCAAATCCTCCCCATGGGGGCTGAGGAGTTCTCGCTCCTGGGATCTCCTTTGGGAACTGCACATTCTCACTGCCCGTGCCTGAGCCCTACAGGGGTGGCCCCTTCTGGGTGGGGAGAGACCCCACCTCTGCCTCCACCTGGGATAAGCTCCTGGGAGCTTATCTACCGCAACGGAGGAGCACGCTGCAACAGGTGGAGAGCTTCTAAAACTCATCGGCCAAAACGGAAGGCAGAGGAGGGTTGTGGGGACTGGGGTTGGGTGGGGGTGGGGAGCGGGTGTGGCTATAAAAAGGCAGCATGGAGGATCCTGGTGCCGGAAGTGTTGGATCTTGACTGTGGTTGTGGTACATGAACTTGCATGTGATGAACTTGCATGGAATGCACACACACACACACACACACACACACACACACACACACACACGTACACACAGATGAGTATAGATACCACTGCAGAAATCTGAGACGGGTGGGTTACCTCAGTGTCAAAATCCCAGTTGTGATACTGAAAGACGGAGGCGCTGGGGAAACTGGGTAAAGCACGTATGGGAGCTCACTGCATTATGCCTCACAACTGCTTGGAAACCTGCTTTCTCAAAATAACAAGGCTAGTTGTTTGAAAACTAGAGAGTCTGGTTTAATCCATCTGGGGTGGCGCCTGGTACAGCTGTTTTCTTTGCACTCCCAGGCGAGCGCCGTGGGCAGCCAGGGCCGGGACAGCCGCTGCAGATTCCAGCTCTGGGATCAACAGGATGGGATTAGCCCGGGTTGAGGAGCCTCCAGGCCTGATGCTCTGTGATAATCTGCCCATGTTCTCAGGAGAGCAGAGAGGGATCCAGACTCTGCATGGACTGGGGCTGCCCGTGAGCCCAGGGCGATCCCTCTGGGCCGGCGCGATGGTGGGGGGGGCCCAGCTCAGACCAGGCCTGACTCCTGCGCCAGCCTGTAGAACAGGCCTTTCCGGGCCAGCAGCTGAGCCGGGCTGCCGCTCTCCACCACCTGCCCGTCGTCCATGACCAGCACCCTGCGGGGAGGCGGGGAGAAGGGCAGCTCCTTCAACAGCAGCTGCACCCGGCACCCCGGAAGGCCCAGTGTGCATCTCCGAGGTGGGCTCCCTGAAGTCTGGTGTTCCTGGGGTTGCCAGCCAGGTCGGAAGCATGTCCCTCCGGCCATCGGTCTGGCACCTGTGCAACGGGCACGTGGAATCCACACCGAGGGCCCATCCGGCTCTAAACCCTGACCCCTGTGGGCGTGGACTGTGTCTGGCTCCTTCTTCTACCTGCTGCTGCGGGTCCCTCTGAACCTCAAATGCTACTCTGGGGGCCTTAACTGGCAATGTGGGGGGAGGGTTGCCTTACCTGGTGAAGAGGGGGGAGGGGTGCTTTCCCTGTGCAGTGGGGGAAGGGTGCTTTACCTGGCACAGAGAGGGAGGGTTGCTTTACCTGGTGCATGCAAGGGGTGGGCTTTACCTGTCGCACGTGGGAAAGGGGTGCTGTACCTGGCGCAATGATGGGAGGGTGCTTTCCCTAGGACAGTGGGGGGCGGGGTGCCGTACCTGGCGCAGTCCACCACCGAGCGCAGGCGGTGGGCGATGAGCAGCACGGTGCACCCCGCCAGCCAGCTCCCCAGCGCCGCCTGCATCTGGTGCTCCGTGGCGGGGTCCACGGCGGCCGTGGCCTCGTCCAGGATGAGGATCTGGGTTTTCCGGAGCAGGGCACGTGCCAGACAGAGGAGCTGCTTCTGACCCACACTGGGAACGAGAGTGGGACATCAGACCTGATGTTTCCCTGCCTGCACATCAGGGTTTTTAGGGTGTGCCCATGAAGGGGCACACACAAAAGCCACAGATGCAGCGTGTGTGTGTGTGTGCGTGTATGTGTGCATCCACACGTGGGGTCAGGCAGATCAGGCTGGAGCCTTCGAGCCGGGTGACTTGAGCAAGTTTTTCAAACCCTGCGTGCCTCAGTTTCCTCACCTGTGAAGGGCTCTTTTGACAAACATGTCTATGGCCTTTGCACTGGGCCAGACCTTTTCCGGGTGCTTGGGGATCTACTGGCTCAATTCTCACACTGACCACAAGGCTCAGTATCGTTCTTTCCCCTTTTTACAGAGGGGGAAATGGACACACGGGTTACGTGACTTGGCTGGGGCCACACTTAGTGGCAGAGCCAGCATATGACCCCAGGACATGACCCCACTGTCCTGCTTCCTTCCTCCCCCAGTCGTGCAGTCAAGACGGGGCACAGGAAAGCGCTTAGCGGCGTGCCCAGCGCAGTCAGCCCTCGGAGGGCCGCGTCTCTTAGCCTCGTCACAGATGGGGAAGTTGAGGCTCAGGTCACATGACCAGCTGGGGCTGGCCTCTGGGGACCTAGTGTGGCTGGGCTGCTTTCTAGGGACAGGCGGCCAGGGGACGTTCTCGTGCTGGGGTAGGGTGGAGGCTGCCGGACAGGCGTCGGGGGGCTCAGGCCTGGCCTGGTCCCAGCCTCACCACTCACCCGCTGGGGGCCCCTGGGCAAGTCTCAAGCTTCAGCTCTGGGCCACAGGCCCGGGGAGAGCGCGGCTCTGAGGACAAAAATGAACACTGACCGTTTCCCACATGCGGATGCCGATTCGACCTCTTTACACGCGTAACTGACCTGCTTCACTCTCACACGAGTAGGCAGGTACTATTATCACTTCCATTTTGCAGATGGGGAAACTGAGGCACCACAGGCTGAGTGACTTGCCCAAAGTCCTACAACCGGCAAGTGGGGGAGCCTAGCTTTAAACCCACGTGGCTTCTATAATGCGTGGAAACCATTAGGGGCCCCAGCGCCTTATCCTACAATCCTCAGGGCCCATACAGGATGTCTCAGGTTTTCAAAAGACCTGCCCCATGTGTTACTTACCCCCAGGAGGTCCGGGCTGAGCACCAAGGATCAACCACAATATTTTGCTAACAAAATAACTATTGAGTGGGATAAATAGACTATAAATAGCCTCGTGGCAGTCGAGGTTGGGTTTTGCCACCAAATAAATTTAGGAGCCAAACTGAGGAAGAAGAAACTTGGTGTTCAAAGGTTTTGTTGGCTTTGGAATTACCAATAAGGGATGGGGCTGTGTTATGATTATTAATAATGGGGTTGATACACCCTCCGGGAAGGTAGCTTTCCTGAGGGCCCGTCAGTGCCCGAGGAAGGGTGTCGTGGCCGCACGTGCCCGCCCGCCGCAGGGCCCCGGCCTCACCTCAAGTCGTCCCCTTGCTCAGCACACTCGTACTGCAGCTGGCCGGGCAGGCTGGTCACCAAGGCCCGGAGGTGCACCGTCCCCAGGGCTGCCCAGATGGCCTCGTCCGAGTGTTCCTGGAGCAGGTCGAGGTTCATGCGCAGGGAGCCGGGGAACAGGATGGGGTCCTGGCCGGGGGAGGGAGCAGGTCATGGCCCGGCCCAGCCTCGCTGCCTCCTCCTGCCCCCTCCGCCCCTGCCCGGCTGCCCCGGGCCTCACCTGCGGGATGATGGTGACCCTGGACCGCAGCGTGTGCAGCCCCACGTCGGCGATGCGGACCCCGTCGATCCAGATCCCGCCCTCGGCCGCCTCCAGGAGCCGCAGCAGGCCCCTGGCCAGGGAGGACTTCCCAGCCCCCGTCCTGCCTACAATGCCCACCTGCAGGGGGTGGGAGGGCAGGGAGCACTCTGAGCAGGCCTGGCCAGGGGAAGCATGTCGGAGCATGCAGGGGAGAGGTTTCCCCTGCACCAAAGGCTTGCCTGTCCATCCGTCCATCCATCCATCCGTCCATCCATCCATCCGTCCGTCAACCTCTGAGCATCCATCCTTCCATCTCTTCATGTCCATCTTTCTACCTGTCCACCTGTCCACCCTTCCACACATCCATCCATCAGTCCACTCGAGCGCCCATCTGTTTATTTTTCTATCTTTCCTTCATCCAGATGTACCTCTCCTGACTTTCCATCTATCCCCTCACCCTTCCTTCTGTCCTTCCACCTTACCACATCCTTCCATATCCCTCATCCTTCCATCCTCCTCTCCTTTATCTGTCTCCCATCCTTCCATCCACCCCCATCTTTCCTTCTATCCCCCATCCTTCCATCCATACAGCGCCCTTTTATCTATCCCTCATCCTTCTCCCACCACCTTTCCAGCCATACTCCTACACTTCCATCTCTCATTCTTTCTTCAACCCCATCTTTCCATTCATTCATTGCCCTTCCTTTTATTTGTCCAACTGTCCATCCCTCATCCTTCCATCCAGCTGCATGTCCTTTTATCTGTCCTCCATCCTTCCTCCACCCTTCTCTCTCTTGCTTACAGCTGCATCCTCAGGGTCTGACACATGGTGTGGGTCCAACACTATTTGTTTAATAAATGAATGAAACACATGGGTCACCCCCCACTGAATGCCAGGTCCCCTGCGAGGCACTGAGAACACAGAAATTAAAAAGCCCTTGCTCCAAAGGGCTCACCATCTGGTTTCAGAAGTGGTGTGACTGAGTCACCTGCATTTTAACTCTGTGTGATAAACAAGCGCTCTCTATAATCAAGTTCCAGACCTGAAGCAATGGGGGTAAGCGATGGAGGTGCTGTTCATGCTGCCTGGGATGGGGGTAGATGGGGTAATCAGAGAAGGCTTCATGGAGGAGGAGATTCTTGAGTGGACTCTTGACAGGTGGGTAGGAGTTTGGGGAAGTCTCCAGGTAAATCACGCCAAGTACTGGAACATAAGCTCACCGAGGCCAGCACCGTGTCGCCCCACCAGGCCCAGAGGCAGCTGCTCCACCAGGGTTGGCCAAGTCCTGGTGGAGCAGTGAATGAAGTGGAGAGTGGACCAGCCTGAGCTGGGCAGGGCCTTGAAGGTCAAGGCCACGGGTTTGGGCTTTACCCTGAGGGAAGCCGAGAGCTAGTGGGGAGGAGCTTTCCATGCTCAAATAGAGATCGCTGGAGAGCAGAGGGCAGGGGACGAGGAGGGTGGCCCTAACTGGGCATCTGTAAAACAGAACAACGCTGGCACCTTCCCCATAGGTTTGTTTGAGAGTAAAAATTCAATTCACAATACATAAAAGCGTTAGTAAACATTTCTGTAGCATGCAGGTGATATGAAGTGCTTCCATCTAATACCACATGCAAGAACTCACTTAAACTTCGTAATGCCTCTACGAGTTTGGTACTATTTTTTCCCCATTTTACAGACAAAGGAAACTGAGACCCCGCCCAAGCTCACCCCTGGCCAAGCCAGGAATCAAGTCCATGCAAACTGGATGAGGTAAGTAGTGTGTTTGGCAATGCTGCCCAGCACCCAGGTGGGTTCAAGAAATGCTAGAAAAAGAAGTGACCAGGAGATGGGGAGGTGCCTCCTGAATCTGGGACACCCACATGGACGGTGGAGGGGGCGTTACCAAGATGGGAGCAGGTCTGGGACCGCTGAGCGTCCCCTCTAGGGCAGGGTGGCGCTGAAGAGGAGGGGACCTGAGCCAGGGTCCTCGGGGAGGCAGCCGGAGCTCAGGAGCACTCACTCACCTTCTCTCCGGGCTGGATCTTGAAGGACACGCCGCGCACGGCCAGCGGGAGCTCGGGCCGGTACCGTAGCCCAAAGCCCCGGAACTCGATCTGCCCCTGCCGAGGCCAGGGGGGCCGTGCCGCACAGGTGGGCAGCCTCCAGGGGGCCTGGGGCAGAAGGGGACACCGAGTCAGAGGAGCCTTTCCCCAAGGCTGCTCACGGGGCGGTCTACCTCTCTGAGCCTCCGTTTCCCCTTCTGTAAAATGGGTGTATTTACTGCTATTTTACAGGGTTATTGTGGAAATTAAATGACAGCAGGTGCAGAACATAGTAAGACTAAAAATAAATATCTGGTATCATAAGATGATGGTGCTGACTACCCTTTACCTCTTTGATTATTATTAAGAGCCCCTGTTTATTGTCAAATCAGAATCTCCTCTCTCTGTCTAGTAGGAGTGGAGCCTCCTCTTTGTGAAGAGAGAAGGACAGTGGCACAGAAAGACCAACACTGCCATTTGCTATTCCCATGACCTTGAGCAGGTCACTGTGCCCCCTGGTGCCTTGATTTCCCTGTCTGTGAAATGGGGCTAATGAGGGTAGTGGGCACGTATTGCACATGTACGGTGTGCAAACACTGACTAAGTCCTTTGCTGCAGGATCTCACGTGACCCTCCCAGGAACTCCCAGGACTGTTAAGTGGCTGGGATGTGGCTGGGATGTCGCTGGCAGGGCGCCATGGTGGTGCTGCCAGCCTGCTGTTGGGTTGCAGTTATGTTTCTGGAATGTTGCCGTTACATCATTGTTGCATGGCTACTATGTTTCTGTAATGGTGCTGAATGTCACTGTTACTCTCGGGGTCTCCTGAGGCTCAGAGGGGTGACCTCCCTTGCTCCAGCAACGATGTGAAGGAGCTGAGCTTTGACCTGGCTCCGGACCCCCTGCTCTTAGCCCAACCAGGCACCCTGGCTGTGACTGGGCCCAGGCTGGAGGGGGCTGAGAAGGGGAAAGGAAAGGGTGCCAACTCCAAAGCCTGTGGCGGATGCCGACTTGAGTCCGCCGCCCTCTGCAAGTCCCGGCTGGGGCGCCCACCCCATCACCTCCTTGGGTGTCCGGGAATAGTCCTTCATCCTCTCCACCGCCACGACGCTGCTCTCCAGGTCTGTCCAGCTACGAACAGCCCACTGCAGCGTCTGGGTCACCTGGGGCAAGAAGACGTCCGGGGCTGGGCTCAGCAAGGCCACTGCGGGCCTCGGCTGCCTCCCCGGAGAGCCGTCCTGACCACCCCTCCCTTTCTCCCCATCACGTCAGTGATCCCAATAGCAGTGACCTTGAGGGCAGCTACTTTGTCTTTGAGTCCTTGCATCAGCCCCTCAGGGCAGGAGCTGGGAGGCAGGACCCAGAGGAGGAAAAAAAAAAAAAAATTGGGGGGAGGGAGGGCAGAGAATGACGGAGTGGGGCAGCCCAAGGATTAGGGCCCAAGAAGACGGAATTTGCCTGTAGCAAACAGGACCCCTTCCCTCCTTCAGTAGAACCAGAGCATGCAGGGCCCAAAGAGGCCCCCACGCATAACCCATCTTGACTCTGGTCAGGAAAGAGGACCAGAGAGGGCATGTAGCTTGCCTGAGGAACACAGCAGGACCCAGGCCAGCCGACTTCCCATTCTGAGAGTTTTCCCAGAGGGGCTGGGTCTCCATCAATTTCCCATCCCACTTGGGACCACTGCCTCTCCAGGGCCTCCATGCCCTGTCTGCTCCAGGCCATGTCCTCTTCTCCACAGCCCTTGCTCACCCTCTCCAGCCACCCCAGCCTTCTTGTGCCTCAGACACACCAGCCACACCCCCACCTCTGGGCCTTTGCTCCTGCTGTTCCCTCTGCAGGGAAGACTCCACCCCCAGGTCCCCTCCTCAGAGAGGACTTGCCTGGCTGGGCAATAGAAAAATATCCCCCACCGTGCTCTGTCCCTTTCTTTGCTTTATCCTTAAGCTCTTGCGGTCTTAGCTGCCTCCATCATAAATTAAGAATACTAATGGGGCTGTTGGATTTAAATGAGTAAATATTGATAAAGCTCTTAGAGCAATGCCAGGGTAATAGCAAGTGCTCTGTGTGTCTCTGTGTGTAGGTGTACACACACACAACGGTTTTTTCTTCATAGCATTTATCATGACCTGACATTACATTATATTGCCTTTATTAGCAAAAGGTTAAACGTCTATGATGCACTGGAAATACACTCTCTATTCTTCCTCTCAACTGGTCTCTGCAATGTCTGCAGCGATGGGATTACTGCCCCATTTTCCAGAGGAGCACACTCGGCTCAAGAGGGAAGATCCTTGGCTAAAATGTCCAGCCAGCTCGCCTCACCGAGTCCAGCCCTTGTAGAGCTGTACTTTCCTTATCTGTTGAGAGTTTGGACTCAGGGTCCTGGAAGGTCCTCCTGTCAGGGGTCTATCTGTCTGTCTGTCTCTGGTTCTGCCTGCATCCCTGAGCCCAGGTCAGGGGATGGGCGCTCGGAATACCTGGAGGGCGGCGGAGACAGAGAAGCCCACGAGGCCGGCGCTGAGGTGGGCCCTGCTCAGCACAGCACATGCGGCAGCCGCAAACACCAGGGTGTTTCCCAGGAGCTCCAGGTTGGCTGCGAGCCACCTGCAAGGGGAAGCGGGCAGGGCAGGGTCAGTGGGCGTCCAGATCCGCCAGGGGCTGCCTGCTCCTCTTGGCACAAGGGCTGATTATCAGGTCTGCTCGTGAGCCCCTGGGAGTCCCCGCCACGGTCTTCTCCACACCTCCCAGACCCAGGTGAGTGAGTGAAGGTGACACTGCTCTGCCTCACCTGTCCCCAGCTTGGGGCCTGGCACACACTAGGCACTCAGTAAAGCTCTGCTGCACTGGCTGCTTTCCTGTTTCTGAATATGCCAGGCCACATCCTTTCTCAGCGTCACACCCTTGTTGCCCCCTGCCTGGGTCTGATTTCCACCTCCATGTGGCCAACTCCTCTTCATGCGCAAGGCAGCTCAAATATCACCTTCTCCAGGAGCCTTCCTTGACTGCTCCTCTCTTTTCTCGTGATCACACCACTGATTCCTTCCTTCCTAGTAGTTATTGGTCTGTAACTAAGCTCTTGAATCAGCCATCAACGATGGATCTCCATCATAGAGCGTGAGGTCCGTGAGGGCAGAGACCTTGTCTGTCTGTCTCTTTCCCAGCTCTATCCCTTGTACCTAGCACAGGGCCCAGCACGTAGCAGGTGCTCAACAAATATTGGATCAGTACACACCCCTGTTATGAGTTCCTACTCTACCATCCATCCATCCATCCATCCATCCATCATCCATTCATTCAACAAATATTTATTGAGCACCTACTCTGTGCTAGGCATGTTCGAGATGCTGGTGTCACAGCCATGAACAAAAGAGATAAAAAGCCTTCAGGGAGGTCTGAGTTTTACTATCCAGAACATGTGGTTCTCCTAACAACCTTACAAGCAGGGTTTTGTTATCCCCATTTGACAGACAAGGAAACTGAGGCTCAACAGGGTTAGGTACTTGCCTAAGTCCACGCACTTAACAAATGCCACATCTGCCTGATACCAGAAAGCCACATCTTTCCAACAGACCGTGCTTCTTGATGAATGAACTAATAATTGAATAAACGAATAAGGACCCACATGGAGTCTGCCACTTCCTAGATGCCTGACCTTGGCATCCTTCACTTCTCTGAACCTCAGTTTACCCAGCGTGATAACAAGGGAATATCTGCCTCATTACAGCAGAGTGGATTGAATGAGGTGTGCCAAGTACAGCACGAAAATCACTGAGCCGTGCACATAGTAGGTGTTCACTAAATGTTCCCGAGGTCCTTTCCCCAGCAGAAAAGCCCCCCCTGAAGCTCCCTAGGCCAGGACCTAGGAAGGGGCAGGTGGAGTCCCCCGGAGGTCATGTGGAATTAGGACACTGCCTGCAGCTGCAGAGCCTGATAGCCCCAGCTCGCTAGGGACTTAAGCAGAAAGAAAAAAAGAGTTCGCATTTATTGAATACCTACTATGCACCTGATCCTCTCCACATGCTGGCTGTAGACAGCATGGATTCAAATCCTGGCTCCACCATTTATTAGCTGTGTGACCTTGGGCAAGTTCCTGAACCTCTCTGTGCCTCAGATTCATCATCTATAAAACAGTCTCTGCACCATGGGTGGTTAAGAGAATTAAATAAGTTGATCCATGTAGAGTGCTTAGAACAGTGCCAGGTGTGTCGTAAGCATGTTACAAGCATTACCTGTGAGAGTATTTATTTAATCCAGCCACTCTGTATCATCCCAGTTTGACAAATGAGGCTCAGAGAGGTTATGTAACTTGCCCAAGATCACCCAGCTCATAAGTGGCAGAACCGGGATTTGAACCCATGTCTGTCTCTGCTCAAAGCTTGTGTTCCTGTTCTTTCTTAGTACCAAAAGGAGGCCAGGGATGCTTATGTGGCTGCTTTGTCATCCAGGCAATGGAAACTTCTTCCATTTACTGATACCTATACGTCCTGCTCACCTGCTACTGGGGACCCCTCAATTCAGGTTCCAACTGCTCACAATGGGGTCTAGCCTCAGCTTTGCCCTCAACTCACTGTGTGACCTTGGGCAGGCCACTTGACCTCTCTGAGCTTACATGATATTCTTGGCCCTCTGGTCTCACCCTCTGGGAACACAGAAGGATTATAGGGTCATCTCTGCCCACAGGCCCTTCCTACCTGTCAGCCACCAGCTGTGGGAAACTGACCCTCTGGCTTTCATCCACGTGTGCATTGTTCTGAGCCACGAATTGTTTCTGGGCCTGGAACGCCCGGACCACTGCACTGCCCTGGAATGTCTCGGCCATGTGGGAGCACACGGGCGAGTGGCTGGCTGACTCCAGGCGTCTCAGCTGACATGAGCTGGCTACGTACAGACTCTGAGGTAGGGTGGGTGGGGAGGGCAGAGGACACAGACACAGTCAGGCAACTTCCAGAAGCATGGGGAGCCCCAAGCACAGGGTTCTAGACCAGGTTCTGTTACCAGCTTGCTGTGTAGCCTTGGGCCACTTGCTTCACCTCTCTGGATCCCAGTTTCCTTGCAGAGTCAGAGCTCTGTGATTCTTTTTTAAAATCCCCTGGAAAATTTTAAGAACCTCCAAGAAGAGAAAGAAGATGGCAGCAAAGAGAGGAGTGGAAGTTAGTTAGTCCCCCTGGAACAACTAATAAACAGCCAGGAACAACTAGAACATGGCCATCCACTCATCATACACCAAACTGATTTGGGAGGAATGCCTAAGAATGCAGCATAAAATCTGTTAAGTAAAAACTGCAGACCTGAGCCAGGAGCCCCCTCCCTCCATGGCTGAACTGCAAAGCCTCGTGGTGCTAGAGAGCAGCACTCTCTGAGCAAGCAAATATAGCGCAGCTGAGATCCAACTGGGGTTTTAGTTAGCACACGTGGACTGCTCAATACAAGCTACGAATCCCCAATAAGCAGACAGAGGCTTTTGGTGATGACTGACCTTGGAAAGCTGGAGACCTCTCTGGGAGGGAGGGGGAGCCTAGAGTACTGGGTGCTGTCTCTGGCCAATGGGTGAAAATGATGGGGGGCCGCAAACTGACCCTGAAGGGGGTCTTTACATCCCTTTTTCCACTCTATGGAGAAAGTCTCAGCCATTTTCAATTCCCAGTGCTCAGACCCAGACAAGGATTGAGATAGCAGAGTCAGAGACTATTCAAATGCAAATGACCTCTCCCCAGGGGGTATATCTTCCCTAAGAGGAAAGAGGCAGTGCCAAGCTCTACTACCCGCTTTCCATTCAGAACCAGACCCCAGAGCCTTGGGGAAAACAGCCACGGGCCACACCTCCTTACACCAGTCTGGAGCTACAGGCTGACAGGCGCTACCTGATGGGCAGAAAAGCACAGTGACTTGAGGCCTCACAGGGTACATCAATCTTCTAGGACACCCTCAGAGAGACCTGAAACTATTGCCTCCTTCCAAGACCTGAGCCCATTCTGGTCTAGGAAAACCTGATTGGGGTAACCAAGGAGGCCAGATACCTAGACAACAGAAAACTACAATCTACACTAGGAGGGGAGAAGTTATGGCCCAGTCAAAGGAACAAACTTATACTTCAACTGAGATACAGAAATTTAAACAATTGTGCTGGATCAATTCAGAATGTTTAGGGAAAATATGGCAAAAGAGATGAATCATATAATGAAAACACTGGGTGCACATATGGTAGAAATCGAAAGTTTGAAAAAACAACTGACAGAACCTATAGAAATGAAAGGCACAACACATGAGATGAAGGACAAAATGGAGACATACAACAGCAGATCTCAAGAGGCAGAGGAAAACACTCAGAAACTGGAGAACAAGGCACCTGAAAGCCTACACACAAAAGAACAGATAGAGAAAAGAATGGAAAAATATGAGCAACGTCTCTGGGAACTTAAGGACAAAACAAAATGCAGGAATGTATATTTCATGGGTATCCCAGAAGGAGAAGAGAAGGGAAAAGGGGCAGAAGCAATAACAGAGGAAATAATCAATGAAAATTTCCCATCTCTTATGAAAGACATAAAATTACGGATTCAAGAAGTGCAGCATACTCCAAACAGGGTGATATATTTAAGACACTGAAAGAGAAAAACCACCAACCAAGAATCCTATATCTGGCAAAATTGTCCTCAAATATGAGGGAGAGCTCAAAATATTCTCTGACAAACAGACAATGACAGAATTTGTGAACAAGTTACATGCTCTATAGGAAACACTAAAGGGAGCACTACAGACAGAAAGGAAAAGACAGGAGTGAGAGGTTTGGAACACAATTTTGGGAGACAGTAGCACAGCAATGTAAGTCCACTGAACAAAGATGACTGTGAGTATGGTTGAAAGAGGAAGGTTAGGAGCATGTGGGACACCAGAAGGAAACAGGACTGTGTAACTCAGTGAAACCTAGGGCGCTCAACAATTGTGATAAAAGGTACAAATATGTTTTTACATGAGGTAGAACAAATAAATGTCAACACTGCAAGGTGTTAAAAATGGGGTGGGATTGGGGGAAGAATACAATCAATGCAAACTAGAGACTATAATTAACAGAAACATTGTATTATGCTTCCCTTAATGTAACAAAGGCGATACACCAAAGCTGAATGCATATGGGAGGGGACATTGGGGAATGGTGTGGGACTCTTGGCATTGGTGATGTTGTCTGACTCTGTTCTACTTTAGTTTAATGCTATCTCTCTTTTGTTGCTTCCTAGCTGTCAGGTTTTGTGGGGTTTTTTTTTTTCTTTTTTTCCTCTCTTTCCTCTTTTTCTTTTTCTTCTGTCTCTCTTCCTTCTTTGACTTGTCCTCCTCCTTCGTGGAAGAAATGGAGATGTCCTTATACAGATAGTGGCAATGGTGGTGAATACATAAATACATGACTATACAGGGAACCATCGATTGTTTACTTAGGATGGAATGTATGGTGTGTGAACAAAACAGTCTTTAAAAAAATGGGTTGATGAAGAAATCTTGAGGGTATATATTGAATGAAATAAGACAGATACATAAGGACAAATATTGCAGGGTCTCACTGATATGAACTAATTATAATATGTAAACTCACAGACATGAAATGTAAGTTATCAAGATATAGAAGGAGGCTAAAGAATGGGGAGCAGTTGCTTATTACAAGCAGAATGTTCAATTAGGGTGAACTTAAATATTTGGAAATGAACAGAGGTGACAGTAGCACATTGTGAGAATAATTAACAGTGCTGAAAGGTGTGTGAAGGTGGTGGAAAGGGTAAGCTCAGAGTCACGTATATCACCAGAAGGAAAGTTGGAGGTTAAAAGATGGGAATGTGTAAAACAGTGAATCTTGCGGTGGACAATGTCTGTGATTAACTGTACAGATATTAGAAATCTCTCTCATGAACTAGAACAAATGTATGACACTAACTAGAAGTTAATAATAGAGGGGCATATAGGAAAAAATATATACCTATTGCAAACTATTTACTACAGTTAGTGGTATTTTAACATTCTTTCATCAACAGTAACAAATGTACTATACCAATACTATGAATCAGTAATGGAGGGGGGTGGTTAGGGGTTTGGGAGGATTTGAGTTTCCTTTTTTTGTGTGTCTTTATGTCTTTTCTGTAGTAATGAAAATGTTCTAAAAATTGAAAAAAAATTAACTGTGGTGATGGATGCATAGCTGTATGATGGTGCCATGGGCAAGTGACTGTACACTTTGGAGCTCTGGATAATTGTATGGTATGTGAACAATCTCAATTAAAAAAAAATGGAGCAGAAAAAAAAAAAAGAACCTCCAGTGCCCCACCCTAGAACATTTGAATCAGAATCTCTTGGGGCATCACCTCGGCTTTGATGTTTTTTTAAAAGCCTCTGAGTGATGCTAAGGTATATCCAGGGTTGAGAAACTACTAATCTAGTTTGTGATAGTTAATTTCATGTGTCAATTTGGCTAGATGTTGGTGTCCACTTGTTTCATCAAGCAAGCACCGGCCTGATTATTACTGTGAGGATATTTTGTAGATAGATTTGCATCTACAATCAGTTGACTGCAGCTACAGCTGATTGCATCTACAACCAACAAAGGAGAACACCCTTCAGCAATGAGGGGAGTCATCTCATCCAATCAGTTGGAGGTCTGAAAGCCAGAACTGAGGATTTCAGAGGTCAGAAAGAAGAATCCCTGCCTCTACTTCAGCCACCCAGCTTCTCCTGGGGAATTCAACCTCACTTTCATCAGAGTTTCCAACTTGTGGGCTGCCCTATGGAATAAAGACTTGTTAATCCTCATGGTCGCATGAGCTAATCCCTATAATAAATCTCTTACTACTTACATGGATATAGATCTGTCTCCTGTCAGTTCTGCTTCTCTGGAGAAATCTGACTAACCCAGGTTTAAATATGTCTCATTTCACAGCACTAAAGCCGACTGTTTCACTCGGGGTTGGTCATTGTGGGAAGAAAACAGTAAAGGATAATGGAAGCAGTTGGCCACATTGAATTCACTCATTTAGTTTGAGAGTTGCATGCCAGCTGCTGGGACATCGTGATGCACAAATAATATCATTGTTATTATCTGGTTGTCAGTTGTGTGCACCCAGCAGGCAGGCAGCTGCACATGCTGAGGACCTGGGTGGCCAGCCAGGCTCTGAACAGAGTATCTCATTCATTGTGGGCATTAGTGTCATTTGCAGTTTCCAGGTGAAAGCACTGGAGGCTCAGAGGGGTTAGGCAGCTGGTCCAAAGTCTCCACAGTGAGTAAGAGACAGGACCTGAATTCAAACCCTCGTCCTCCATGGAGAAGCAGCCCCTCCCCCAACTGAAGAGGACTTAGAGAAGATCCAGGACAGAGGAAGATGAAGAGGATGGTGGTCGTCATGGTTTTTGTTTGACTACCATGTTTTTTTCAATTCTACTTCTGGGTGGGGGAGCTGTCAATCATGGGACCTGAGCATAGAAGTGGTCACATGATCCAGCCTAGTCAGTCAGGGTATATTATCCCTTTGGTCACTGTGCCAGTTTGAATGTATTATGGCCCCCAAAATGCCATTATCTTTGATGCAGTCTTGTGTGGGCAGACATATTAGTGTTGATTAGATTGTAATTCTTTGATTGAGTGTTTCCATGGAGATGCGACCCACCCAACTGTAGGTGATAACTCTGGATGATTTCCATGGAGGTGTGGCCCCGCCCATTCAGTGTGGGCCTTGATTAGTTCACTGGAGCACTATAGAAGCTCTGACAGAGGGAGCAAACTTGCCACAGCCAAGAGGGACACTTTGAAGAATGCACAGGAGCTGAGAGAGGAGCTGCAGCTTACAGAGACATTTTGGAGACAGCCTTTGAGAGCAGACTTTTGCTCGAGAGAAGCAAAGAGAGGACAAACGCCCCAAGAGCAACTAAGAGTGATGTTTTTGAGGAGCTAGAGAGGAACGTCCTGGGAGAAAGCCATTTTGAAACCAGAACTCTGGAGCAGATGCCAGCCACATGCCTTCCCAGCTAACAGAGATTTTCCGGACACCATTGGCCACCCTCCAGCGAAGGTACCTGATTATTGATGCCTTACCTTGGGCACTTTATGGCCTTAACACTATAACTGTCTAACCAAATAAACCCCCTTTATAAAAGCTGATCCATTTCTGGTGTTTTGCGAAAAGTCAGCATTAGCAAACTAGAACAGTCACCAAGGTCAGTTTGAGGATGAGCACATGACCCATAAAGGACCAATCAGAATCTTCCCTGGAATTGATATATGAATATTAAGCTTGAGAAAAGGTTTCTTTGAACTGGGATTGCTAAGGTGGGGTGATGGGAGTGTGGGGCTGCTAGAGGCCGTCAGCCCTGCCCCTGGAGAGGGTGTGCGCTAAACAGCCTGAGCAGAGCTAAGACAGGGGTTCCCAGATGTGAGTGTGCATCGCAATTACCTGGAGATTTTTTTTTAAAAAACACACTGGGCCCCATGTCCAAAGCTTCTGAGTCAGTAGGTCTAGGATGGGGCCTGAGAATCTGAATTTCTAACATGCTCTCAGGTGAAGCTGATGCTGCTGGTCCAGGGACCCACACTTTAGGAACCTCTGAGCTAAGATAAGGAGGGAGACTCAACATCCTGGGAAACAGCTGGCCCCTTGCACCCCATGAACAAACATAAGCCATTGTTCTTTTGTTTAAGTTAATTTGAGTTGGTCTCAGACCCTGGCAACTATACAACAGTCTTTAAGATCTTGTAGGACCTTCTCCAGATAACCAGATAAGAGGAAGCAGGCTTCAGCAGCAGCAGCAGGGCAGAAGGTTAGACATTAAGAAGAACTTTGATATAAATGTTGCAGAAACAGAGACTGGAGTAGATTTTGGAAGCAGACTGTGGTGTCTCCTCCCCTGGGGAGACTTCTGAGGTCCCTTGATGGCCAGCTCAACAGAATCTCTTACTGAGTCCTACCCAGAGGCAGGGGACTGGCTGAACTGACCTCCGCTGGCCCCCAAAGCCCCCCGATTTCTCCCTACCTGGAACCCAGCATAGAGGAGCAGCAGTGGCAGGATGATGATGATGGCCAGTGGGGTGGCCATTGCCACCACCAGGATGGCCTCCAGGAGTCCAAATGTGTATGTCAGCAAGAACCGGAGCTTGTCTGGGATGTCTACGTCCACCATGTCTGTCTCCTTGGAGAAGCGGTTCAGCAGGTTCCCAACTGGTGTCTGCTCGAAGAAGCCCATGGGTGACCGTGCCACATCCCACAGGAGCCTCCGGAAGAGCAGGCTGGAAGCCCGGGCCCCTGCTAGGAGCACCACGGCCATGGAGGCAAACAGTCCAATGGCTGGGGAGGGAGACGGTGGGTCAGAACATGAGGGCCTCCCTGTGGGGCCTTGGCAAGTCTCCCTTCTACCCCCTGGTGCCATCTTATGATTTGGTCACCCCGATTATCCCTTGAGGGAACCACCTTTCTCTTAAGAGTGGGGTCAATGCCAAACCCTGGCTCTGGGGTGGGACAAATTCCAAACCACTGCTCGAACACATGACTCAATCTGGGCCAATGAGTGCGAGACCTGGGACTTTGCTAGAACTTCTGGGAGAGACGTGCTCTCTTTTTTGAAGCATTCAAGCTGGAGCTGCAGGGCTCCATCCAATAACCAGGGGAGAAGAGCCTGCTTGGATAGGAGATGATCACAGAGAAAGGAAATGAAGCAATTTCTAATAGCTTTGTCTGAATGGCTTGATCTAGCCATACCTGAAGCTATGGATTACAGTTATATGAACTGACAAATTCTCTTGTTGCTTAAACCAAAAGATTACAAGGAACTGCTCACACTCTGAGTGCCAGTCTTCCAATCTTTAGAAGGGGATAGTTAAGACCTGCCCTCACTTATCAAATGAGGGATGGAGGTGAAAGAATTTTGACAGGATAATGTGCAACCCAATGGGCATCATGGGGCTCACTGACTGTGGTGTTGGCTACGTGAACCTACCTGGTTGATAAAATTGCACAGAACTAAACATACCTTCACCTGTGAGGACTAGTCAAGGGCCAGTAAAACTAGTGAAATCTGATTGTATCATGTCGACGCCTTGGCAGTGAATACATCATTTTGCAAAATGCTACCACTGGGGGAAACCAAGTAAAATGTATGAGAGGCCTGTCTGCATGAGTGCTTATTTGGATCTACAAATATTTCAATTCAATTCTCAATAACAAAAAGGGCAGGGATAATAACGATGGTGATGCATCTGTAATGAGAGGGTGGGATTGGGGTGGGGATGCTGAAAGCCAGCGGTCAGAGCTCAGAGCTGCCTTCTGACGGGTGGAGGGGAGAGACCAGATCCCCACCTAAGGGCTCAGCTGCTCCAGCATCTGGGACCCAGAATCCGCACTGGAGACCCCTCAGCCTCTGCGTGGCCAATGAGGCTGGGAGAGACTCTTGAGCGTTCCAGGAAAGGAGGGATGTGCTGTCCTCACTCTCTCCCAGCCCCATCATAGGGACATGAGTCTGTGTATTTTGCACAGACGCTCAGGGAGAACAGGGTGAGCCAGGGGTGGGCAAACCAGGGAGCCCTGAGCACCCCTTGGGTGGGGCTGGGTGGATGGGGGGGTGGGGAGGACGCCCACCTTGCAGACAGCCGAGGAGCCCGAAGACCCAGCCGCGCAGGGCCGTGTGTGCCTGCTGCCCGCCCACAATGGGGTCGTCTGCCCACAGGCTCAGCCAGTAGCCACGGCAGAAGGAAGCCACTTGCTGGCCGAGGAAGAGGAAGAGGGTGTAGAGGCAGAGCGGAGCACCCACGGCCCGCAGGTAGGTCAGGTACATGGCGGCCTTCACCTGCAGCACACGGGGAGATGGCAGCAGAGAGAGGGTCCCGTGGGGAAGGGTGAGGGGACGGTGCCCAGGGAGGCTCCCAAAAACACGCCAACAGGGTAACATCCTGCAGAGACCTCCCACCAGCAACACCGCCGGTAGACCCCCTTCCTCTATGAACCCTAAGCAGGCCAGTGAGAGCCTTAAAGATGACAGGCTGTGGGCTTTCTGGTTCGGGAGTGATTAACTGAGCACTTACTATGTGCCAAGTCCTTTAGCCACATGTTTCTCTAACTGCAAGTCAGCTCCCCATTTTACAGATAAGGAAACTGAGGCACAGAGAGTTTCAAGTCCTTAACATCTTGCTTAAGGTTCTGCTCTTACAAATTTGAAGTTTTCCACCCAGCCTGAGCCAGAATGCTCTTTTAAAAACCTCAGTCTGATGCCATCTTGCTGCTGCTGACCGCTCACGACCTTCTCTTGCTCGTAGAAGACACTGCGTGTTCCTGGCCGGCCTCTCTGACCTCACCGCCTACTCACTGTTTGCCAGCCTCACCATGTGACCCTCCCAGCTCCTTCCCACCTCAGAGCCGCCGCTCCTGCTCTTCCCTGTGCCTGGAACACTGTTCCCCGTGCTCTTTCCACAGCTGGTTCCTTCACAGCCTTCAGGGCTCAGCTCAAATGTCACTGCTTCAGACCATCCTAAGATAGCCCCATCTAATCTCTGTTTTATTTTGTTTTTAGCACTTATCATTAACTGATATTTCCTTACTTATTAGCCTAATTGGTTGTTGTCTGTCCCCTCCACTAGCCTGCAATCCCCACCAGGGCAGAGGCTTTGCCTGCCACAGAGCGCGTGCTCTGTTTTTATTGGGTGTGTGAGCAGATGGTGGGTGGGTGGATGGGTGTGTGGATAAAGCAGCATAAAAGAGGAGAAACAGTACAAGCTTCAGGTTCAGACTGACCTAGATTTGAGCCCCAGTTTGGCCACTTGCTAGCTATGAGAACACAGACAAGTCTTGCAACTCTTTAAGACCTCAGTTCTTTCAACTCTAAAATGGAGCTATCGCCATATATTTTTTAGAGTGATTGTGAGGATTAAGAGATATGAAGTGCCTAGAATCTTACTTGGCAAATAGTAGATGCTCAATAAAATGAGTGCCTGTGCTGTGTCTGGTGGCAGGCCTGGGGGCTTTGGGGGCTGCAGCAACAGTGGGTGGGGAGGGGAAGGATCAGCTCGTGGTTACCCTGCCATACCGCACGCTGTCCCCTCCTGTCGGCTGTCCTGTCCCCTCAGGGTCATCTAGGGTGGCCCCTGTCTGGGCCTCTGAGGTGTTGCTGTCCCTCTCAGGGACTAACTTGACGGACCTGTCATTTAGAGGAAATGAAGACGATTCAGTGTCTCTCCCCAAGGAGAGGAGGGAGACTCAACCCTCCCGCCCACTGAAGGCCACGTGCTTTGGGGGACACTCTCCACTCATTCATTCATTCATTCACTCATACTGGGCACCCACCACGTGCGGTGCCTGCTCTCTCTCCGTGGTGCCAAACTAAAAGCTCTCCATTACCCCGGAGCCAAGCAAGCCTCCTCTCCCAATGCCATTGCACGGAATGAGCTTATTTGCTCAACTGTGAAACTTGGTTTTCAGAGTTTTCACTTTGTCCTAAGCTTTGCAGCAATTATTTTGCCCCTGGTGTTGACCCTCTGATGTGTCAGTCCAGCTTTGCAGAAGGGAAATTTTGCACAATTCAGATTCTGAAGACTTCTTAAACATTCCTTTTCATCTGAGGATAAGTGGGTTTTCTTTTCCTTAAACACAGATTGCCATCTTATAACCAACCTTGGGCAGATGACTTAATCTCTCTGTGTCTCAGTTTCCTTAGCTGTAAAATGGGGATAATCTATTTCTATCTACCTGTCTACCGATCTACCTATTACCTCTATATCATCTCTCAATCAATCAACCATTTATCTATCATATCTCAATTAATCATCTACATGTATCCATCTATTTATAACCTATCACCTGCCTCTATCTATGTATCTATGTATCTATCTATCTATCTATCTATCTATCTATCTATCTATCTATCTATCTCTAATATACCTCCCTATGTATCATTTACCAATGATCTGTCTGCTCATCTATGTATCTGTCTAATTTCAGGATTACTGTGCACTGTTATACCTGGTCTGTGGCCCAGGGGTGCTCTCAGGCTGGCTCCCTGGGATGGGGAAGGAGGACCCAGGCCCAAACTCCACTTTCCCCAGAGACCGAGGCTTCCCAAGGTCTCCCCACCATTCGCACAACACCTGGCACTTAAGTTCAACTCCCCTGGCACCCAGTGGACTATTGATCCATAAAAAAAGGGAGCACTGGGGGTTCCCTCTGCTGCAGCCGACCCCACAGCGAGTTCAGCCATGCCTGGACCTCACGCTCTCTCCGCAGGGGACTGGGAGAAGAGCAGACAATAGGCCTCCTCCAGGGGATACTCCCAGCCTGAGTGTTCTGCCCAACACCAAGTGACACCGTGGGTGTAGACAAACCAGCCTAGCGTGCCTGGCCCAGTTATTACCAGCTGCAAAGCAGCACCTTCTTTGGAACCAGCCCTGCCCCACCCTGGCTCTGAGACAACTCCCACAAACCGACCTCCAGCCACTTTCGGGCATGCAACCAACAGCAGAGGGCAAATGAGTCATTTGGGGACATGATCATTTTGGCCAGTTGATCTCCCTTTTGGCAAATTATCTCACAGCTGAGCTCCATGGTGGGCATTCAGCAGGTGCTCAGTCCGTCCTAGTTCTGGCTGCCCCGCTACCTGCCTGAGATGCAGGCGCTCACACAGCAGGCTCCGCGGCACCGTCCCCTGTGCCCGCCCCCGTCACCCACACACCCAACTGACCCCTCTGGCCCAAACTCGGTCCTCCCGCCTCCAGCGCAGCCTCTGGGGTCCTCGGCGCTGGTCGCTGGCTCTGCTTCTGCAAAGTCAAGGGAGTCTTGTCACACGAGGGGGGTCAGTGTCAAAGGGACCGTCTCCTTTGACACCCTCTGGCTGTGCAGCCTTAACCTCTCTGAGCATCCATTTCTACTCTGGCTCCTGCCAGCTCTCCAGCACGCTGTCTCAACCCCGCCTGTGCTCTTCTGGGAATTTCATTCATTCATTCATTCAAAAAATATAATCAAGCACCTGCTATGAACTTGGAGTTGGACAAGCAGCAGTGAAACACTATCCAGAGTCACTGTTCCCGGTTCCCCACCACACTTGCTTGTGCCTGGAACGCTCTTCCCCAGCTAACTCCACCCAAACTCAGGTGTCGCCTCCTCCAGGAAGGCCCCCTGCCTCACCCCCCAGGCTGGGTTCTCTCTTCCGACTCCAGGACAGTGACATTGTGGATCTGTCCACTCGGTTTGGATTGGGGTGGGCTGATGCTCAGATGTTTCCAAAAGGGACATAGCCTGGGATTAGGGGAGCCCTGGAAGTCATGGCTGTGTCATGAGGGGCAGTACATAGCCTAGTGATTAAAATCACATTCTCAGGAGTCACGTGGCCTGGGTTCAAATCCCAGTGCTGCCACTCATAGGCCATGTCAACTTTGGCCAGTTCCTTAACTCCTGGGCCTGTTTCCTCCTCTATAAAATGGAGATAATTATAAACCAACCTCATAGAATTGTGATGATGAGAAAAACTAACATACGTGAAGTTCCATCACTGTTATTTTTCGGGCTTGGCTTGACTACTTTACTTCCAGAACCTCATCATTTATCCAGTGGTCAATGAGTTCTGGGATTAGTAGCAGCCCTCACCAGCATGCCACAGGCCTTCTGGTCTCCAGGCACCAAATACCCTTCTTGCTCAGTCTCTGTGGCAATTAAGGGCATAGACTCTGGAGTGAAACACACCCCAGTTCAAATCTTGGCTCCAACACTGTGACTTTGGGCAAATTTATTTAACTCTCCTTGCCCCAGTTTGATCATCTGTAAAATCGCAGCATCGTTGCACAGGCATCATGGCGGTGTTAGGAAGATCGAGTGAAATAATGCGTGGTTATAGGAGCACTTGGCCCAGCCCCCGGGGTGACAAGATGGGTGATCCCCCGGGAGAGCCATCTGCTCTCGGGGAGGAGGAGCCCAGAGCACACCCAGGCCATTGGGACCTCTGGCAACTTTTCCCCAACAGTGCCAGGAGCCAGGCACAGAGAATCAGCGAAGCCCAGTACCTCCTTCTCCTCCTTCTTCTGGCTGTCTAGCCTGGCCCAGGAGCTCCACCAGGGCCCCTTTCCTGTGCAGAAGCTCCTGGTAGGAACCCATCTCTGCGATGGCCCCGTCTACCAGCACCACAATCCGATCGGCCTGGGGCAGGACATGGAGAGCGTTGGTCACGAGAATCCGTGTCTGGGCAGGGAAGGGGTGGAAGTTACACGCAAGTGCTTGACCGGCCCTCCGGAGCTGGGGGTGGGGGGTGGAACCGGACTCAGAGTAGGGGAGGGTCAGGTGCCTTTGCAGGCACCCCTTCTTGTGCTTCTGCCCTTTTTCTTGAAAACAACATGCCCCAAATAGAGACACCAACCTAGGAGCCCTGAAGACAAGAAGACACATGGAGCTCACCTGAACCTGGCCCACACCCTGGGGACATGCTGTAGTGGTTCAACCACAGACTCATAAGCAAGAAATCACTGTTTGCTGTTGTAAGCCATTGAGATGCTGGACTTGTTCATTACGCAGCACCGTCACAGCAAAAGCTGACCCATACAAATAGGAAAGCTGGACTCCAGAAGGGGGGTGGTGGTGAGATAGACTGGGATTAGGACTGTCCCACAAGGGCTTTCTCTGCCCCTTTCCAACCTCACCGTTCCCTGGAGCAGCCCACCAGGCCCGATGACCTGGTTGAAGACATGCCGGCCGACGTGGGCGTCCAGGGCCGCCAGGGGGTCATCCAGCAGGTACACAGTGGCCTTCCTGTAGACGGCCCGGGCCAGGCTCAGCCGCTGCTTCTGGCCCCCAGAGAGGGTCATGCCCTGTGGCCACAAGAGAGGGACAGGGACCCCAGTCAACGTCTGCTGGGTGCAGCTGGTGCCACCAGGCCTGTGTAGGTCGGAGGCCACTCTGAGCACCGGAGTGAGGTGCAGCTCACTGTGTCAGACCACCGGGGCCACCTCCCAGCTTTAAACACTGGTTCTCAAGCCCACGTCCCTTCTTGCCTCCCCTCTCCAGCCAAGCTTTCTGGAGGAGCTGGGTACACTCTCCATGCCTACTTTCTCTCCTCCCACTCCTCTGTCCACTGCAGGCCAGCTTCCGTTCCCAATGCTCCAATGCACCCGTCTTCATTGATGACACCAGCCACTTCCTTGCCGAATCCAGTGGTTGCTTTCCAGTCCTTACTTTCATTCATTCCTTCAACTAATACTCACGGCACGTCTCCAGTACACCCAGCAGCAAGGAACAATTTAGCAATGAAGAAAACAAAGTTCCTGTTCTCATGAATCTTTCCTTCTATTGAGGGTGGGGATGGGAGATGAACAAATGGACAAACAAAATCTCTGGTATATTGAAAGGCGTTAAGTGCTATGAAGAATAAGAAAGCAGGTTTGGGTGGAGGGTGAGCCAGCATGGGCCAGGCTGCTGGGTGGGGTAAGGCAGGAGGGGATGGCCCCTCTGTCAACGTGACATTATTTAAGTCGAGATTGGTGGAAGTGAGGACCCCCGTGGACCCCTGGGGAGGAGCTTTCCAGGCAGATGGCACAGCAGGCGCAAAGGCCCCGAGGGGGGAGTGTGCTTTGGGTGTTACAGGAAGATGGGGTGAGAGAGATGGGGGGGATCCTGTTGGTGATTGTCAGGACTTGGGCTTGAGGAAACCCCAGAGGGCTCTGAGCAGGGTGAGACGTGATCTGACCTGTGTTTTAACAGAATCCCACTGGCTTGCTGTGTTGGGATTAGACGGTAGGGGGCGAGGATTAAAATAAGGAGGCTGACATGGGGACAACCTAGCATTGTAGGGGTGAGGAGATGGTAGATGGGACCAGAACCTTCCAGTGTGCTCCAAAGGTAGACCCAGATTTGCTGACACTTCAGATGTGGGTGTAAGAGGCTGACACCAGGGTTTTGGACTGAGCCACTGGGGAGTTGTGGGGGAGGAGGAGGTTCCAGATGACCAGACATCTGCTTTAGGACATGTCACTGCTGGATGGATTTTAGGTGGCACCAGGTACCCTCCTCCTTGGCCTCCACGACTCTCATCCTCCTGGTTTTCCTCCTACCTCCCTGGATGTACCTTCTCCGTCATTCTTTCTGGCTCACCTTCTGCCCTCCACCCACAGGAGGCTCCCTGGGCCCCTCTCCTGGACCCTGTCCTCTCCCCAGGGAACCTCGCCTATGCCTCTAACTTTACCTGCTGAGCCCAGGGGTCGGCACACTTTTTCCTGCAAAGGGCATCCTCTGTGGGCTGTAGGGTTCTGTTGTAATAACTCAGTGTGCAGCTGTAGTGTAAAAGCAGCCACAGACAATATGTAATAATGGGCATGACTGTGTCCCAATAAAACTTTATTTACAAAAAACAAGCTGAAGGCTAGATTTAACCTGGGGTCTTCATTTGCCAAACCCCTGCCCAATCCAAAGCTCTAGATGCATATATCCTGGTTATTGCACCTCTCCACCCAGACCCTTTGAGGAGGCCCAGAGAGGGGAAGCAGTTTGGCCAATGTCACCCAGCAAGGCAGGCAGAGAAGGAGAGAAGCCTGGGTCTCCCTACTCCCAGATGCTGGAGAGCCCCTCACATCCCCCAATCCCCACCTCTTCACCTCTTCCTCTGTCTCTGTTATCAATCATTCGTTCATTGATTAGTAACTACTTACTGAGCACCTGCCTTGTGCTGAACCTGAACTGGGCCCCTCTCCCCCACTTCCCTGCCCCCCTCCGTCTTTCCCTCCGACCCTCCTGTCCCTCTGCCCATGGGTCAGGAAGCAAGTGGGCCTCCCAAGAAGACCCCGAGACTCTACCTGTTCCCCGATTCGAGTGTGGACTCCTGCGGGGAGGCTGCCCACGTCCGGCCCCAGGGCACAGGCCTCCAGAACTCTCTCCAGCCATGGCCGGTCCAGCTCCCGCCTGAAGCACACGTTCTCCAGCACAGAGGCATTCTGGACCCAGGCCTCCTGTGGCACGTAAGCCACCGGACCCTAAAATACAGTTGGGCCATTAGGAGGCCGATGGAACGGAGGCGGGAGCATCCTGGGGAGAAGTGGGTGGCAGGTGGAGAGGGTGAAGGGGGAGCAGCCTGGCTGGGGAGGGCAGGAGCAGGGAAGGAGCGGGAGGGCTTTTAGGATGGGGGACCTTTCTCACCCTGAGGCTCACGCTCCCCTCCACCTTCGCCAGCTCCCCGAGGAGGGCGGAGAGCAGGGAGGACTTCCCAGCCCCCACCGGACCGATGACAGCCAGCAGACAGCCCTGGGGCACGGCGAGGTTTATCCTGGCAACACAGCAGGGGAGATGCATCCCTGGTTAGGCCGAGCCCGAGTCTGTGTGCAGTGGGTGAACCCCAAACACAGGCAGCCCTTCCTGCTGGTGACTGACCCGGGAGGTGGCCAAGAGGCCCTGCAGGGGCAGGTTGTGCCCTCCCAGGCCTTGCCTGGTCATCTGAGCAGCGCACCCAGCCCTGCATCTGCACACAGACACATCACACATATATGCTTGCACACAAGTGCACACAATACACATACACGGACACACACTCAAATGCACACAGACACATGCACTCACACCTGCACATGTGTGTGCTTGTGCACATGTGCACACATAGCTTAGTGTGGCAGGAGGGTTTAACCAGCATCATCTCTCGCCCAGGTTACTCCAACAGGTTCCTTGCTGTTCCCCCTGCTTCTGCCCTTGCCTCCGACCCCTGTCCCACAATCCATTCTCCACCCGGTGGCCAGAGAAACCTGTTAAAACAAATCAGACCACAACACTTCCCTGTCAAAACCCTCCGATAATTTCCGTTTCACCTTGGGTAAAAGCCAAAGCCGTGGCAATCATGAGTGCAAGCTTCTGCCTCCTGCCCAACTCCCCACCCCCCATCAACTCTCTGAGCCCATCGCCCACCACTCTGTGCATTGGCTGCTCTGCCTCGGCCACCCTGACTTCCATGCTGTTTCCTGAACACAATAGGTCAGTGGTTCTCCATCAGGAGTGATTTGGAGCAACATCTGGAGACATTTTTGGTTGTCACCACTTGGCTTCTAGGGGGTAGAGGCCAGAGATGCTGCTGAACATCCTATAATGTGCAGGGCAGCCCCCATTTGGTCCAAAATGTCGCTAGGGCCAAAGCTGGGAAACCCTGGTCCAGGCATGCTCCTGCCTCAGGACCTTGGCATGTGCTGTTGCCTCCACCGAGAAAGCTCTTCCCCCAGACACCTGTAAGGCTCACCATGATCTCAGCTTAAACGTCAGGCTTTCCCTCACCTCTTCTAGAATGGTCTTCCCTCCACACAGCCCTCCCAGAAACTGTACTGTCTCTTAGTCTGATTTCCTATGTGTTCCCTAACCCCTTGAAATGTCAGTCCCAAGAGAGCTGGGTCCTTATCTGGCTGGTTCCCTGCTGCACTCTCTGTGCCCAGAATAGGGCCTGGCACACAAGTACTCAATAAATACCATGGAATGAGCAGATCATAATCAAAACAAATATTGCCCAGAATATTTTCTTTCCCTTCTTAGTGCATTTTGGGGCCAGCGAGAGTTTTCTGCCATAAAGACCCAGCCAAAGAGTTGGGGACTGGAGGTGACAATGCCGTGGGGACTGACACAGATGGAGAGGTCTGGGCACCAGCTGGGGGGCAGGCCTTGAGGCGCCTCTCAGCCAGGCCTCCCTTGGTGTCATCTTAGCCAGCCTGGGGGGCAGAGCGGTGACCCTTCCCTGATGGGGGCTGCTTGAACGCCATTTCCTCTTCCGCAGGAGCTTTTGCTTTCCCAAGACTCGCTCCACCAGGGCTGGGTTCCTGGAAATCTCCCTGCTGAACACAAGCCCAGCCTACCCGCCCTACCAGCCCCAGGTCTCCGGCACAATCTCTCCCAGAGGAAGCAACAGGAATCCCACCCCGTAAACATGGCGACAGTTAAGGGGAAGCCGTTCTGTACCTCTGGAGGCAGGGAGGGCTTTTCTGGGCCCAGGCGAAGGTGCCATCGCGGACGGTGATGCAGTCCTCCCCTTCAGCTGCAGGACATCAGGGCCAGTTACGGGAGAGACCCTGCCCACCCCCAGGTCCTGCCCCCCAGAGGCAGCAGGCTGCAGCAGGAGCTCTCTCCCACCAAGGAAGGAACCACCCTGTTTGCTGTAGGACCCTGGGGTCGTCACCTTCCCTCCCTGATGGATGACTTTATACTTCATGGCTCCACAAAACCATTGCCCAAGGGCCAAATTTGGCCCGCTGCCTATTTTTGTAAATAAAGTTTTATTGGCACACAACCACGCCCATTCATTTACCTATCACCTATGGCCGCTTTCTCAATTCATTGGCAGAATTGAGTAGTTGTGACAGTGATAGCCCAGAATTGAGTAGCTGTGACAGAGATAGCCCATGAGGCTAAAATATTTGCCATCTGGCCCTATACTAAAAAGGCTTGTGGACACCTGATACAATTCACCACCCAATCAGGGAGGCCTTACATAGTCAAAGTGTCACTGATTTCACCAGGACAACAGGTGGAAACTGGGACTCTGCTCTCCCCACGTCTCCAGGTCTCTTCATGTGAATTACAAGGGAAGGAAGTGGGGACAGCGGTTCTTGACTCTCACCGCATAAGCCCAAGCCAAATAAACCGGAACCCCTGGGGAGTGGGGCCCGAGCATCGGTATCTTCTAAAGCTCCCGAGGTGAATCTAAGGAGCACTCACGGTCTCCAGGGCACGGGTGTCCAGTCCAGTCTGCATTTCAGATATACAACCAAATGCTTCTGGCAGCCCCAAAGCCTCCCCCCAGCTAGGAGGCTGGCTTTCCGGTGGGGGGGCTGGGGTGGCACTGCGGCCCCTCCATGCCTCCCGCACCCCCCTGCTGAACACGACTCACAGCATCTGGAGGGAGTGGGGTCCACGGCACCAGGATCAACTTCTTCCAGGCAGAGGAAGGTGGCCAGGCGGTCAAAGGACACCCGGGCCTGGGAAACCAAAGCTCCAGGTCACCAAGGCCGGAAGAGCCAAGAACTCAGGCTGCGGGTGTCGGGTGCAAGATGTGGGAAAGCTTCTCGTCTACCCAGTGCAGTGCGTTTGCAGGGTGTTAGTACAAAGTGTCCTAGGTTACAGGACGACGAGGCACAGTGAGGCCGTGAGGCTGATGCCGGTGGTTTGCATCCAGCTCTTTGTTCCTAATAAACAAACTGGAACAACCAATCTGACATTCTGCAGACAAGATGGGAAAGGGACGGAGGCATTTCTAAGAGCATCATCATCAGGCCATGATAAGAAATAAATTGGGGAGGGGGACCCTTCTCCTTTCCACAGCACAAGTCACCTTTGCTCTTTGCTCAAGGAGGAGCAGCCATTAAAATATGCATGACTCGGTTATGCCACCATTTACTTATCCCCATCACGCCCGTTTTTAAAAAGCAGAGGTAGTGATGGAGGAGAAATAGAATTGCTCTGTGTAAAAAGGGAACCAGAATGAATCCCTCCACTGCTGACGGTGAGCCTGGGGTGGACGGAGTCCAAGCACAACCAACACATCTAGTGTTGGAGGAACAGTGCCTCTTCCAAAATGGCGCCACCTGCTCGTCTCACCTGGACGACAGAGTGGATGGAAAATGGCAGGAAAGCCTGGGCTTTGTTGAGGATGTTGAGAACCGTGAGGGTCACAAAGGCTTTCTCTGCATCCATGGCATTCTCCTCTGCCACCAGAGTATGGACAGCAAACACAACCAGTGCGACCTGGTGGGACACACATTCGGGGATGGGGGTTGGCATTGAGGTTGTCTTTCTGCCGCAGTGGAATGAGGCCGGGAAGCCTGGGCAACCTGTGGTGTCTACGGTAGTCCAGGAGTGCAAGCACGCAATGTCAGAATGATTTCCCCTCTACAGAGATATCTCCCTAAATCCTGATATCCCCACAGCCCGCATTCCTAGATCATAGAGGCATGCAGTGCTCTCTTAAAGAGCAAGAGTGCATTGACAAAGGGTTCTAGGCATCAAGAACTCTTGGTTTCAGGCACTGGGGGACATCAGAGTTTTAGATCTTGGTGACATCTTTATAGTTCTAGACGTGGGTAGGACTTGTGAGTCCAGAATCTCTGGGAAAATGACGCTGAAGTTGTAGGTAGCAGCAGCTGTGGAGGGCTCTAGGTTATCAGTGACATTTGTCTTTATTGTGGCATTTTTTTTGCTAAGGAATGGTTTAGTTCTAGGTGTTGATTATGCCTTGGTTCTAAGTGTCACTTGGTGACGATATGATGGTTGCTTGGTGGATGGTGTGATGGGCACTCAGTGTGATGATCATTTGGTGTCATGGTCACTTTGTGTGATGGTCACTTCATGTGATGATCACCCGGTGTCATGGTCATTTGCTGTGATGGTCACTTGGGGTGGTGGCCACTTGGTTTGATAGTGTGAAGATCACTTGGTGTGACAATCACTTGATCTCTTGGTTGCTAGGAGTGGTGGTGACCCCATGATCCCATCTGGTAGAGCCCTCCTGGTTCTGGTGTCAACCGTGTTGGTGATGTCTGATGTTCTAGCAGTGGCCCCTGAGATTCTAGACTCTGGTGGAAATGGTGGTCCCCAGCCTTGAGTGTTGGAGGAAGAGTGGATCTTATGCTAGGGGTGGTGCTGAGTCACTGAGGGTCTGTGAGCAAGGGCACGACTGCAGTCACAGTGGTGCCTTCAGAAGGTTAGTCTGGCCACATCTGTGCCATCAATCTGAGAAGACGAGGACAGGGGCTGCTGAGTCACATGGCAGCCAGCATCAGGGAACCTGCAGCTACTGGTGATTCCCTGCAACTCCCTGCATCTGTGACCCCCACTCCACCTTACAGATGCCTGGAACTCTCAGAAGTGACAGGCCTTCTTAGCCACTGCCACCTCATGGAAATGGTGTGATCGATGAGTTAGCTCGGTGGAAACCAGGGACCCACGAGAGAGGACAGGATCCAGGATGGGCAAGTTTGGATGGATGGAGCAGTCTGCAGAGAGGCTCCAAGGAGCAAGGGCTGTCACCAGGATCCGGGAGGCTCCGCCGACCTCACCCCCCACCCCCCCCAGTACCACCCCCCACCCCCCACCCCACCATGCTCTGCAGAAAGAAGAGCCGCGTCACCAGAAACGTGGACACTTGGAAGGACACCAGAGACACGGAGAAGAGGAGGCCAGAGGTCTTCAGGGAGCCCAGCTCCCGGCTCCGGATCCGCAGGACTTTCTCCAGAAAGGCCTCCTCCCAGCCGTGGAACTTGATGATCTTGGCGTTCTTGAGGATGGAGCTGGTGAGCCGGGCCCGGGAGTCCTTCTGCCTCATTTGCTCTTCCTGGGACCAGAGGGAAGAAGGGGCAAGAGGCGGGGGACAAGCCCAGGTGACCCCTCCACCCCCACCCCCACCCTTCCGCAAGTCCTGCGGATTCTTGCTCCATCTCTGCTCCCACAGGCCTGGCCCAAGCCCTGGGAGGGGGGGCTGATTCCCGGGCTATGTCTTAAGTCACATTAGGGTGGAGGGGGCAGATGGAGGGGGTCTTTGAGGCAGAAGGAACAGCAAAGACCCAGGCCCAGGGAGCAGCATGACTCAGAGGAAGCCAGTGTGGTCAGACAGTTGCTGGTGTCAGAGAGTGAGGGAGATGTCAGGGAGGGACTGAGGGTCAGCAGGGGAGCCGGGGCTCTCGTGTGTCCCCAAGGGAGGGACCATCAGAGAGGGTCTGGGGGAGGCCTCCCTCCCTCCCAGCTTCCCGACTCCCTCCCTCCCTCATTCCTTCCTTCCTTCCTTTCTTCCATCCATCTTTACTTTCCTTCTTTTCTCCTTTCCCTTCCTCCCCTCCCTCCTCCTCCCTTTCTTCCTTAACTCACAAACTCTATTCTAAATGCTGAGTCTACACCCGTGAACCTCAGCCCTGATCCCTGCTGAGCGAAACTTCCAGTCTAAGGGGGGAGAAGGCAGGAGTCCCAGGGCGGGGGAAGGGGTCAGCACAGGTCCTGGAGCCGCCCCAGGTGAGGGAGGGAGACGGGGGGACACCCAGAGCTGAGAGCAAAGCCCCGGGGGGGCTCGTGTGCAGCAGGTTTGAGGCTCTGAGGCTGGTAGGGGCTGTGGAGAGAGTGGGGGGAGAGGAGCTGGAGGCCACGAGCCACCCTGGGGGCTGAGCAGGGGAGGGACATGCCCTGTCTTCCTCTCACGGGCTCCCTCTGGCTGCCGTGTGAGGGGCACGTGTGTGTGTGTGTGTGTGTGTGTGTGTGTGTGTGTGTGTGTGTGTGTGTGTGTGTGTGTGTGTGTGTGTTTTGCAATGGCCCAGGTGAGCCAGGAAAATCTGCTGACAGAGGAGCTGTGAGAGAAAGAGAGGCCAGAGGAGCCCCACTGGGTGTGAGGTGGACAACAGAAAAGATGGTGCCACCGTCCCGAGACATGGGGTGCAGTTCTGAGTGGAGGACAAGCCTCGAGGTGGGGGGAAACTGACACCATGAAAGGGCAAGCCCGGGCCTCTCCCCCTCCCCTCCCTCCTCCTCCTCCATTCCCTCCTCCCTTTCCCTCCCCCCTCCCCTCCCCTTCCCTGCTCCCCGCTTCCCTTCCCCCAAATGCCAAACCTGATGGTGGTTCCTCTTCTTGGTGATGAAGAAATTCAGAGGGAGCAGGCTCAGGAAAACAGCAATGGCGGTGAGGGCAGAGGGTCCTAGAAGCTGGAGACAGGGGGGCAGGAGCCCAGCTGGAGACCCTGAGGGGTCCGGTGAGTGCGGGGCTCAGACTTGGGTCCTGAGACGGGGGGTGTGAGGGATGTGGTGAGGGCAGCCGCCAGGTCTGCTGAAAACGGGGTGCTTCTCTGTCCGGAGGGGGGCCGCCCCCACTCGATGGGCCACACATCCAGACGGGTGGGGCAAGGGGGGTGCCCGACCCGAATGGTGACGATGAGGCCTCCGGAATCAGGGCCTGGGTTCAAATCCTGCCTCTGCCACTTCCTGGCGTGGCCTTGGGCAAGTTCCTTCCCCACTTCCTTCCCTGAGCTGTGGTGTCGTCTGTAAAGGGGGAGTGGAGCTGGTCCCACCGCCAAGAACAAATGCCCACGGCACACGATCAATTATCATCCTAGTCTTCATTTCAACCCTGGCTAGGATGGCCAAAATTAGCAAGTAAGCATTCAGGACGCCCCATTAAATCTGAATTTCAGATAAATAGCAAACAGGTTTCTAAGTATAAGTAAGTCCCATGTGACATTTGGGACATACTTATACTAGAAAATTGTTCCATTTATCTGAAATTCATATTTAACCAGCATCCTGTATTTTGTCTGGCAACCCTACCTCTCCCCTCCCAAGCCACTTTGTGTTTTGGGGATAGTTAACTTCCCTCTCTGCTTTAGTTTTTTTAATCTGGGAAAATGCAGAGATGGGAAGTAGAATGAGTGATTTTTAAGTTCCCCTCAAGCTGTGACTTTCTGAGATTCCTCCAGAGGTCATTTGGGCCCATTCTCCAGATGAGCTCCATCCTTGTTTCAGTCTGTGGGCGTCAGTTTCCCCTCAGCCTTCGGGAAAGACTGCCTTCTCACCTTGGGAACTGAGCTGGCCATTTTATTCTATTTATGCAGCAGTGGCTCCACCCTGTGGCTACACGGAGAACTGCCCAGCAGGCAGGATTGGAAAAAATAAAAAATGTCAACACAACAGGTTAAACTCTGTGTCTCTGGCAAAAATGGTATCATCTGGCTATAGGAACCCCAACGCCCACCCCTCCTTAACTGGCTCTCACGATGACCCTGCAATGCTAAGGACGGTCTGCTGAGAGCCGGGAAAGTGCACACGCAGTGTTGACAGGTATTTCTGCAGATTTCTGGTTGCTCCTGTCTGATTTTTATCAGCCTGTATCAAGGCGCTGCCTGCTCAACTACCCTGCATTTTCCTACGCACCCTTCCTCCCTTCCTCTCTTTCTTCCTAAGAATAACAGCCAGTATATTTTATTGTAGGTCAGGCACTGTTTGAAGAGAATTACATGCACCTGCAGGGACTTAGCACGAGCCTGAGCAAGTCAGAAAATGTCCTGACCCTGCACCCTACAGGCAGTGGGAAGCAGTACTAGAGGCACAATCCTATCGATAACAGGCACTATGTGGCATTTTGGAGGATTCAGAACTCATTCACGATCACTATTTCATGTAGCCCTACCCAGGGGTCAGAGAACTATAGCCTGCGGGCCAAATCCAGTACCTGTTTTTGTCCAGCCTGTGAGCTGTAAAAAATACTAAATGGTTTTTCCATGTTTAAAAGGTTGGGAAAAATCAAAGGAAAAATAATACTCCATGACAAGTGGAAATGATACAAAATTCAAAGCAGCATCGATAAACAAAGCTTTACTGGGGCATAGCCATAACTTCTCATTTATGTTTTGTCTGTGGCTGCTTTTGTGCTACCATGATGGAGTTGAGCGGTTGTGACGGGGACCAAAGGGCCCCCCGAACCTCAAATATCTACTATCTGGCCCTTCTCAGGAAAAGTTTGCAGCACCCGGCACCCACTGCTGGATCAGGGCTGGAGTAAAAGCTTCAGATGGTCCTCAGACCTGCCCCCGCCCTCGTGCATAATTAATAATAATACTAGCAAATACCGGTAGGGTAAACTGTGGACCGGGCCTCGTTCCATGTGCCATATGTGTATTCACTCATTTAGTCCTTCAGAAACCCTAAGGTGGGGGGACTGCTGCTCATTATTATCCCTGATTTACAGAAAGGGAAACCGAGGCACAGAGTTTTCAAGTAATGTGCCCAAAGTTTTACAAATAGCAGGTGGTAAAAGCAGGATTCAAAACCCGGCAACCTGGCTTCTAATAACAAAAGAAGAGAAAATCCTCTGCTACAAAATGAATGTGAGGAAGTAGGGCAAAAATTTGAATTTTTTTTTTTTTTTTTTTTTTTTTACTTGATGACAAGATAACAAAATCTTGCTGCTAAAATTTTCTCTTTCTGTTTTTTGTTGTTGTTGGTGGTCGTTCCCTGACTGTCCTGGTACCTTCAGGACATGCTGAACCTGCCTGTTGGGTACCCAAGATTGCACCCAAGGAGGATCAGTGTCATACTCATCTTCATATTCATCATCATCATCACCATCATCATCTGCATCCTTATATTACAGATGAGGAAACTGAGGCCCAGTGAGGGTAAGCATTTTGCCTGAGGTCACGTGCAAGGTCATCCTCGCCTAGGCCTTGTCCCATGTCCCAGCCCCCACGCGCAGATGGAGACAGGGTTAAGGAAGGAGGAGGGGAGAATCCAGCACAGGGGCCCCCCTTCCCCGCCCCGCACCTGCCAGAGGAAGACGAAGCAGATGATGATCCAGACCAGCGGCAGCCACAGCCCATTGAGGAAGAGGACACTCTCGACCAGCCGCTGCACGTCCACCGACACCAGGTTGACCACGTCCCCCACGGCGCTGGCCTTCCTGGAGCCACTGGACAGAGCCAGGACCTGGGCGGGGCAGGGGGAAGGAGCCCTGAAGTTGGGGGGAAGGAGAGGGGCGAGCAAAGGGGTGGGCAGGAGGGGAGGGAGGGAGGGAGGGAGGGATGGCGTGGGCCAATCCAGGGCTCAGCAGCCGTCCTAGCTGAGGGGTCCTGGACCCCCTCGGAGCCTCGGGCCCCTCATGTGTAAAGCGGGCTGTGAAAGCACCTCTGCCAGCCTCCTGGGGCCATTGTGAGAATCCAGGGATGCGATAGGAATGAAAATGCTCCCAAATCCCTAAAGCACTGGAGCGATAACGAATAATGCAATGGTCAGTGGTCATGAAGATGGTCACCATTTGCTGAGTGCTAACCATGTCTCAGACCCTGTGATAAGTGAACAGCTTCATCCTTTCCTGTCACGCCCACGATGACCACATGAAGCAGGCACTAAATCAAAAATGCTGTTGATAAAACGCTCTGTATCTCTGTGCCACCAGGGGAAAAAAAGGTTACTGCCCATTAAACGAAGACATGAGGCCCATCTGGATTTCAGAGGTGTTAAAGAGAGAAACAATGTGAGGTTGGGATCAATGAAATGCAGAATCACTAAACCTGTTTTACAGAGAAGAAAACTGAAGCACAGGAGTCAAGCAATGTGCCCGAAGTCAACTGGCCCTAAGGGGCTAAGCCAGGGTGGGGATCCAGGACGACTAAGGTGTGACCTAGGCTAGATGGGGGTGTTGAGTCGACTCTCCGTGGGCATTTCACATGCCTCTCTGACACCTACCTGCTTCTCTGGCAGCACCAAACCTGCTCTAATCCTGGGGTCACAGTGGACCCCATCTAGACTAATTGAATGTTAAATTGTATTTGCACCCCTCCCTTCAGAAATGCTTGCTGAGTGTGTAAGGGAAAAAGTGAGAGGGTGAAGAGTGAGCCAGGAATGACTGAGGGTAAAAATTCTCCATTGAATGTAGCTGTGAACAATACAGAGAGGTCTTATTTTCCTGGGACTGGAGTTCGAGCTGGGGAACAAAGTTAAACAGAGCCTTTGAGGCTTGGTTCTTTAATGGCAGTGGTGGTCAGTGTCACGAAGGGGCAGCACAGAGCAGAGTGGAGGGGCCTGGCCCCATCAGCAGATCATGGCAGGGGCCCCAGACCAGGTGGGCAGTCTTCCTCTCAGGCTCACTTAAACACTCAGACTCATGAACAAGACAGACTACACCCAGCTCCAGCTCAGAAGGACACAGGGCAGGGCAGGAGAAAGCTACCCACATGGCTATCCAGGAGCTGTTGTCTTTGTCCCCCTTTCCCCAGGTGGCAGCTCAAGTGCGAGAGAGATGGCCCTGGATTCTGCCCTGGCTTGGATGCTTCTCCCCAACAGAAGACAGTCTCATGGGCGTGGCCTCCAGGGTCCCTGGAGGGGACAAGACTCACTGCCTTCAGGGGAGCCCAGAACTGTGGCTTCCCACCAGCTATTTATAGCATAATGAGAGAACTTCTAGCACAGGTGCAATTGGCCAATCAGAAGGGCCATTTTTACCAAAAGCACTGTTGTCTGGCAATCACAGAGCCAGAAAGTTAACCCTTTGTACTCATGAGGGATGAGCAGCAGTTAATTAGCTGAAGAAGACAGGGAAGGGGGTCCCCGGCAGTGGGAGCAGCAGGTGCAAAGGCCCTGAGGTGGGAGGGTGCTTGGCATGTTTGAGGAGCTGAAGGAAGACTGGTGTGGCTGGGAGAGGGGTGAACAATGGAGAAGGAGGTGTGTGATACGCAACAAGGTCAGATAGGGACCCAGGGGTCAGATCACGCAAGGTCTTATGGAAATAACTGAGAAGGTGAGAATGTAGTGTGAGTGACCATGAATAAATAATGGGAGAGTGAGTTCTCAGCTGCTGGTGCCATTCGCAGCTCAGGGATGTGCTCCTTCCTGGCTGGAACATCTGTCTATAAACTGGGACCGGAGGGAGAGGAGGGAAAGACCTGTGCCCTCCTCCTGGGGCTCTCACCTTTCTGTACACCAAGCCGATGATGGCTGTCCGCAGCCTCATCTGCAGCACCCTGAGCCTGTACATGTGCTGCTGCTCGAACAGTGTTTGCAGGCAGGCGGAGAGGAACATCAGCGTCGCGAGGAAGTAGCCCTTCCAGGCCGGGGCCTTGGCATCTCCAATAAACTCCAGAAAAAGGCTTGCAGGAGGGTATAAGGGGGAGAGAGACGTCACAGCCAGTGGGAGAAGGAGCCCATGGATGTTGCCTTTGCCCAAGCATGGCCAAGAGCAGAGGGCCCATGTGGTAGATTGTTTGCAGACAAAAAAAAAGGCCACAATGGCTCCCCACGCCCACCCATCCTGTCTGCAGTGTGACTCTGCAGCTCATCCCATTAAGAGAGGGAGTTTTTGTCCCCACCCCTTGAATTGGGATTGGCCATGAGATTAGCTTTGGCCAGTAGGTCACGGTGGAGGTGAAATTGTGCCAAAGGTGTGTGCAGCTTCTGCTTGGTCCCTTGGGATGTACCGAGCTCACCACGTGAATGAGCCTGAGCTGGCCTGTTGGAGCAGGAGAGCCACGTGGACACCAGCCATCCCGGCCGGGACCATCCTAGAACAGCCAGTCTCCAGCCACCCCAGCAGCTGACCACAGCCAAGTGCGGGAACCGAGCCACCCAGCTGAGCCTGGCCCCAAAGGCTGACCCCCATTATCCTGAGCTAAATAAACCTATGTCTGTGGTTTCGAGCCATTCACTTTTCGGGTGTGTTCCGGTTTGCTAATGCTGCCGTTACACAAAATACCAGAAATGGATAGGCTATTATAAAGGGAGTTTATTTGGTTACAAAGCTACAGTCTGAAGGCCATGAAAATGTCCAAATTGAGGCATCAACACAAGTATGCCTTCACCAAAAGAATGCCAATGGCATCTGGAAAACCTCTTATCTGGGAAGGCACGTGGCTGACGTCTGGTGATCCCAGGTTGTGTTTCAAAATGGTGTTCTCCAAAATGTCAGCATCAGCTTTCAACAGCCGTCTTCAAAATGTCTCTCTAAGCTGCAGCACTGAGCTCCTTCTGTTTGTGAGCTTTTTTATAGGACTCCAGTGATTAAATCAAGACCCATCCTGAATAGGCAAGCTCCATATCTCCATGGAAATAATCTAATCAAAAGTATTACCCACAGTTGGGTGGGTCACATCTCCATGGAAACAACCTAATCCAAAGATTCCAACCTAATTAACACTAATACATCTTCCCCCACAAGACTGCATTAAAGAACATGGCGTTTTGGGGGACATAATGCATCCAAACCAGCATAGGGTGATTTGTTATACAGTAAAAACTAACAGACACAATCAGGTTTAGAATTAATTCCTTTTCCCTGTGTGCTGGTTTGAATATATAATGTCCCCCACAAAAGCCATGTTCTTTAATGCAATCTTGTGGGGGAAGACTTATTAGACTATTGATTAGGTGGAAACCCTTGATTGGATGTTTCCATGGAGATATGACCCATTCAACTGTGGGTGAGAACTCTGATTAAATTATTTCCATAGAGATGTGGCCCTGCCCATTCAGGGTGGGTCTTGATTAGTTCACTGGGAGCATTTAACAGAAAAGCTAAGAGCCAACACAGACCCAGATGCTCACTGATGCTTAGAGGTAGTTGGAGATGAGGTCAGAAGGATGTTTGGAGATGCTAAGCTAAGAGATGAAGCCCAGAGTTTGATCCGGAGAAACTGAGAGAGGACCCCTAGAAGCTTAGAGAGAAATGCCCTGGGAGAAAGAAGCAAGGGTGCACAGGATCTGAGAGAGAGGAGCAAAGACAGAAGCCCAGAGACATTTTGGAGACAGCCATTGTGAAACACAACCCAGGAGCAAAGGACCAGCAGACACCGGCAACGTGCCTTCCCAGCTGACAGAGGTGTTCCAGATGCCGTTGTTCTTACTTCAGTGAAAGCATCCTCTTGTCGATGCCTTAGTTCGGACATTTTTATGGCCATAGAACTGTAAATTTGTACCTGAATAACCCCCCTTGATAAAAGCCTATCCATTTCTGGTATTTTGCACAACGGCAGCATTAGCAAACCGGAACAGCCTCCTTAAAATCAGTCGCTTTCTCATCGATGTTTTCCCCTCCTCTTCATCCTTCTTCCCCATCCTCTGATGCCCTGCACAGAAGGAGGGCCAAAGCCCCCTGGCCCTAGAAGGATGTCATTTAGGGACCACCCGCCTTAGGAAGGCACCCGAGGCTGGAACCCACCTGAGGAGCTTGGGAACAATGAATCTGAAGACGTCACCGATGACAAGGCTGAGGGTCCCCAGGAGGAAGGGGAGGCGAAACACCTGCCAGACGGCTCTCAGCAGCGGGCCCCGCGGGCTCCCTTCCCGTGGCAGGAAGGCCTCGGTCTCTGGAATCCCTGTGCCACCTCCTTTCCCCTGAGATGCTGTTGCCTTGGGGTGCCTTCGGGTGCAGGAGAAACCGGCTCTGGGTCCTTTTTTTGGTACTCACACATGTGACAGCTGACCCACCAGCGGCAGGACCAGGCATTAAGGGGTTATCTTCCCAGCAAGGGGGATGGTTTGTAGGGAAGCAGCCCCCCTTCCTTTCCACGCAGGGAATCCACTTTAGAGACAACCAGCCAGGGGGTGCAGGGGCAGGGCCGGAGGGCGGCACCAGTGTCACAGGGATGCTGATGGGAACGCCGACGTACTGTCAGGCACCCCTCACTCCTGCATTTCATCAGTGAGGAAATCGAGGCTCAGAGGGGAGAACTAGTCCCAGGTCCCACGGCTAAGATGGAGCAGAAGTGGGGTTTGATCCCAACTCTCTGCCTCCACAGCCCATGCACTTTGGGTCCATCAGGCTGCCTCTTGGGGAGGTGATGCAGAAAGGAGAAGAGACCCCAAACCAGCCAGCCCTTAGGTGCCGGCACACAAAGGCAGGACCTGGTTTTGAATCTCAGTCGATGGCCCTGGGCCCCGGCCCTATGGTTCTGGGTTAAACCACAGATAGAAGCCTAGATAGCCTCGAAACAGTAAGACCCTGGCTCTGGGTCATAACCAGGGGCCACAGGACAGAGCTGGGGTGAGGGAAGGAGAGGAGGAGATGGAAGGAAGCCATAGGGGCCCCCCACGGGCAGGGTGGTCCTTGGCCATAAGGGAGGCTGGGGGTGATGCTTCTGACAGCTCCAGTCCCCATGTGACCTTGAGCAAACTGTGTCCTCAGTTGTCAAAAGATGGGACTGACCCCACTCTCTGAGTCCCTTCTGGCTCTGACAAACTCTGGGCTTATCAGAAAAGTCAATGCCCATGTACAGAGCTGGTGTTGCCATCAGCTCTCTATGCTCAAGAGCCCATTTGTGCCCCTGGCCCTCCCTGCCAGGCAGATATTACCAGGCTTCCCAATTAGTCAAGGAGAAAACAGGCTCTGAGAGGTGGTGTCAGCTGCCCAAGGTCACACAGGAAGGGGCAGCACAGGGAATGGAGCCCAGATCTCAATTCATGGTTTTCAGGGTGCCTCTTATGCACCAGGGGCTCCCCATTCCCCACCAATAAAAAGAAAGAAAGTAAAACACCCTGGTGAGCTCAGGTGGCCAGACTCTCGATGACCAGGCTAAGGTCTCTGCCCTCATCCTGGCCCAGCCCTGTGTTTGGTTTGGCACCCATGGAGTTTCATGACTCAGCCTCCGACACCAAAGGGGGCACAGCCTGCAGCTCACAGACATTTTGGTATTTGAGTCTCAAATGGCAAAAGAATGTCACCTCCTCACATGTCACTACCCTCCCCATCGTACCCTGCTGCTTAATTCTCTGCTTTCCCAGCCACGTCACCCTCTTGTTTAGTTATTTGTCTTGCTAGAACTCTATGTGGGAATTCTGAGTCAGCATTTCAGGCCCCAGACCCTCTAAGAATCTCTGTCTTCTTCCAGTGGGTCCCACCTTCCAGCAAGGATGAGCTCCAGACTGCTGTCTGGCCTCTGGTCGTTTAGTGCAGGGCTGGCAAATTCAAATGACCATAGGGTGGGGCAGAGGGTGTGAGTGAGTAGCGTGGACTGGGTTTAAGTTGGGAGGCACAAAAGGGAGGGGTAGGGACTGCGGCAAACCGAGGAGCCCATTCCTGGTCCAGTGGGGCAGCCTCTACCAGAGCCGACCCCCTGCCACCAGGCAGGGATATGAGCCAGAGCTGCAGATGTACTTTAAGAGAAACCAAAATCCAGATTTCCATGTGAAACCTTCTCAGTTTTAAACGTTGGCAACTTGTGTACAAAACAAAAACAAAAGCAAAAAAACAAAGCAAATGAACAGCCATGCACCATGTGGGTCAAACACAGGAACTTGACCTGGCTGGCAGGTGGCCGGTGACCTCCCACAGCCACATCCTCTCCCTTCCCCCAGGGGTTGCAAAAGATTTCAGAAATTGAACAAAGTTCCCTCTGTGTGTGGTCAGTTGGTTCAGAAAATGACTGAGCTAGGTCTTTGCATAACCTTGCCTGTCCCCTTTCCTTTTCTTAATTGTTTATGGGGGATCCTCAGACTGTTCTGGAGAATGTTTCTATCCTTTTGCTCCAACGCTCACCCCTGGAGGTGGGAAAGAGTGGATGAGATCCCCGGGGCCCTTTTGAATTAATTCTGTAAAATCCTTTAAGAGTAGAGGGGCAGGCAGCCCAGCAGGATATGCCTGGGCAAGGTGGGAGCTGCTGCTTGGATTTGCTGTCATCAGTTCTCCCCCTTTTGAAAACAGCAACCCCTTCCTCTGGGAAGCAGCCCCTCCCCTACTCCTTGTGTGCTGAAGGAGTTACCAATTACGGGGCCTGCCTCCCTGGCCACGGGATTGGCCCCTGACAGTCACATGACTCGAGCCAGGCCAATCAGAGGCCCACCTTGAGGTTTTCTGTATAGATGCTGGGAGACAGACCCTCTCTCTCCGTTGGAGCTGCTGAGCTGGGATGGCCATTCTGGTGGGGGCAATACACAGATAGAAGCAGGGCTGCGAGATAGAGGGAGAGAGTGCAGACGGCACACGAAACCCTGGATCCAGCCATGCCTGAGGCCTGAGCCATCTTTGTTGGTCATGTGAGCCAACAGATTCTCCTCTCTCCGCTTCTTTTAACTTGTGGGATTTTGCCAACAGCAACAAGCTCAACAAAATCCTTGAGTGCCCAGAGGAACCTTGTAACTCTTCCCACAGAGTGAAATTACTTTTTTCTGCCCCCTGAAGCACTGAGGTCCAGTGAGCTCAAGTGACTTGGCCAAAGTCATCAGCTACCCAATGGAGGGCGGCCTCAAAGCCACGTTTACCAACTCCTATGGGGAAGTCTCATTGTGCTAGACTGGTGGTTCTCAATGCGGGGTTCCTCAGACTCCGAAGATTCCACAGAAGTTTCCAGGGATGCTGGAGGGCAAGAGCAGGGTAGAGTGTGCAGGACTAGAAGGAACCTGAAAAGTCTGGATAACTAATATTGCTTGAGCTCACACCACTTTACAGGAATTTGCTAAGTTCTTTTCTATAGATCATCTCTTTTCATCCTCCATTAGCTAGGTGCTAACTGCATCCCCATAGAACAGATGAGAAAACTGAGGCCCCAGAAACTAACTACTGAGTATCAATTAAGTAATAAGTAAGTAATTGTTTGCACACGTAATAGATCACCACCCAACTCTCCAACCCTCTGTTTCCTGCCTGCCTTTCCCCCATAAAACTTCTTTCTGGGGGCTTCAGAGATGTCCCCATTTTCAGTCTCTTTTTGGAACCTGCAAGGCACGCTGGGAAAAATTGTATTTTGAGCCTTATCAGTCAGTGCTTAGTGGGATCAACTGGCAAGCAGGGGAGTGTTAAGGACAAGCCTAGAGTATGGTCAGGGGCTGTATTTGGGACCGAATGATGAGCTTTGCTGACCGGGCGTCTTGTCTCCTCCCCCCACTCACCGCTGAGCAGCACTGTGGTTCCTTGTCCATTCCCTCTCGAGCCTGGACACAAGTTCTTCTGAGGAGTTTTCTTTCCCAAGCGACCAGAGGTCTTTTGGTCCCAGTGGCTTCCTGTAGCCCCTCCAGATCAGTCTGTAAAAGAGGATCACCAGGGCAAGTTTCTCTGCCATCTGCCCCATCCAGGGTAGCTGTGTGACCCTGGTAAGTCACTGCACCTCTCTGTGCTTCTGCTGGCCCCCTGGCAAAAAGGAAAGCAATGAACTGCCCCTGACGTTTGTGAGGCACTTCTCAGTTTACAAAAATCATCTCAATTCATTCTCATGTGATCCCCTAAGTAGGTTATTATTCATCCATTTTACAGGTAGCTTCCCCTGTTGTTACCTGAGCCTTTTCTTTATAATACTTGCAAAATTATGAGTATTTACTTCTCTGGTCTGATTATTTATTTGGTGCTTTCCTTCCCAATGGATGATAAACTCTAAGGAGGCAAGGCAGTATTTACCTTAGCCCCCTCCTCTGAATTCCTGCCTCCTGGCACAGGGCTCAAGATTTGACACATGGAGGCACTTATAACCCTGGTGACCTTGGGCAAATCACTTCCCATCAGCAGTGTGGCAGCCCCTGGTCTGAACAAAACAGTCTGCGTGACCCAGGCAGCTAATGTTTAACTATCATCTTTGAAAGCCAGTAAAGAAAAAAAGGGTAAATTGTAACTTTAAACGGGAAGTAAGCAGGAGAGGAGAAATGCTTGGTCTCACAAAATAGCAAGAGTTGTTAATCTAGTCTACCTGCTTCCTGGCCCCCAAGTGTTATCACTCTTGTGGTTATTTACAAAGCCCCATCCTACAATTCTTTCCTTCCTGCACCACCTCTATGTCACAGGATGCTCTCCCACCCTTAGGAATGTCTTTGTCTTAAATCCTTATAACTGGCTTGCTGTCCTCTTTCAATTGTGTGGCAGACTTCACTGCGAAAGCAGTACCTGCCCAGCGAGAAAAAAGCTGTTTGATTTCTGTTGCTTTCTGCCTCCCTATGAGTAAGCCCCAAATAAGTTTCATGTTTCAGAAAATGCTCGGCGTCTTCTTTGGTCTCTTTACTGGCAAAGCTCCTTTGGGCTGTGACAAGCAGGCTTCAGTTTTCTTACCTGAAAATGAAAGTGTTTCCTAAAGCATGGGGATGGGCTATGAGAGGAATGCAGTCTGTACACAGTTAAGAAATTAAATACTATCGCCTTCCATAGCGGAGTGTTATTTTCTTTTCAAGTCTCTTTAATCTTTCAAATGACAACAAGAAAAAGATCTTGCTGGTGCCAGTCTTGAACTCCTCTCTGACACCTGCTAAGTTCCCTTTTCGACCACAGGGCAAATTTGGGCAAGCGACAGTTCCAGTCTAGAAATTATTGACATTGCTTGGTTTTCAATGACAAAAGTTTTAGAGTCATCTCCTACATGGCAGGTGATTCTATAGCTTTTCCCATTTTGGCAATGATGGTTTCCTTTTTAAAAAGGTTTATTAAAGTAAAAAAAGGTGGGTCAATATAAAGGAAAGCATTAAATAAATGAGTATGGGTGATACACCAAAGTGTTGGGGAAACAGAAGGCTACATCTCCTTTAGGGCTTTTTCGCACTCTTCTATGCTCTTTCCACCAATTCTGAACACCTAGAGCATTATTTTATTCATTTATTTAACAACTACTTTATGTAACAGTCACAGAATGTGAGGACTTATTCTAAGCACTTTATCTCATTTAATTCTCACTATGTTTTGAGGTTGATGCAGTTATTATCCCTATTTTACAGGTGCAGAAACTGAGGTACAGAGAGGTTAAGTCACTTCCCCAAGGTCACACAGCCAGGAAGTAGTGGGGCCAGGATTCACATGTAGTCTGAGGTCTGATGGTGGTGTGGTCAGCCCGGGAGCCCTAGGGAGTGGAGACTTGGTCTTTTATCTCCTCACCGCCAGTGCTTAGCACATAGTAGATGCTTATTAAATGTTGGTGGGATGACTGATGCCTAATAATAGATGCCATTTTATTGAGTGTCGGCTATGTGTCAGCACTGGGCACTTTACATTTAAGGGAGGGAGAGTTGTCCCCGTTTTACAGAGTGGAACTCTGTGATTCGGATGTTTGTGACATAGCTGGCTAAGAGGCAGAGCTAGGATTCAAACCCAGGTCTTTCTTTGAGGAATTAAGTTACAACAGGAGGTAGATGATGACACACACAACTGAGAGGAAGGCACGGAGGCTCAGAGCGGGAGGAAACCTTGGCGGGGACCAGCTGTGGTGAGGAATCAGAGCAGCAAATGCAGGTGGGGTGGGGTGGGGGGACACCACCCCAGCCCCTTCCCTGCCTCTTGACTTACCCAGAGACCCACCAGAACATGGCCTTGGAGGGGAAGGAGGCCCCAGCCTCTGGACATGGATTCTGGAAAAGACGAAAGAAGGGAGGCAGCGGCCTTGGTCTCGCTTTCCAGGGCAAGCATGTGGCAAAGGGGAACCAGAGGTAGGAAAACAGGATGAACTGACCACAAGCTTGGTACCAAAAACGCACACCGAGGTGCCCTGGCTGCTTGCCAGAGGCGGATGCCAATGGGCTGGATGTTTCCCAGCAGGCAGGGCGAAAAGGGATTGGGCTCAGGACAGGCAGCGCCACAAGGTAAGAGCTAACAGCTGCTTAGAGGAACAACTGTGAATAAAACTGAGACCAAGAAGTGTCAAAACAAGGATGAAGCATAACACAGATGACAATGTCCTCAACACCACCCCTCGGTGAATGTGGTGGGGGGCGGGAGTGGGGTCTGCTTTGTACTTTTGCCAGCTGCTCCCGAGACTGCACCGCTTTATACTCTGCACCAATTGGGCACGAGGGCACCATTTCAACACATCTTTGCCATCATAGCTTATCCATTGAATTTTTTTAACCATTCTGATAGGCAACATTAAAAAAAAAAAAATCCCCTTAGAGATTTAACTTGAGTACTTGAGCAGTTGATTTTTTTTTTTTTTTTTTTTTGTAACATGATCTCAGATAAACTGTTTCATCCTCAGAAAGTCTTTCGTGACTTCTTAGGCTCATTCACAGTGACCTGTTGTTTCACTGACCACAAATGTCTACTTGAGAGCACTTAACCCAGCTGTAATTTTCCTTGCACTTGTGTAGTTATGTGATCAGGGTCTGGCTCCTCTACTCGACTGTCAGCTACATGAGGACAGGGCTACAGCTGATTGTTCACCATAGAATCCCAGTGGGGCACAGAGCAGGGGTTGGCAAACTACGGCTTGAGGCCCAAATTTGGCCCACTGCTTGTTTCTGCAAATAAAGTTTTATTGGCCCGCAGCTATGCTCATTTGTTTACCTATTGTGTACGGCAGCCGGTGTGCCCTGATGCCTGAGTTGAGCAGTTGCAATGACTGTGTGGCCTGAAAAACCTAAAAATATACTATCTGGCCCTTTACAGAAGAATTTACCAACTTCTAGCACACAATACACATTTTGCAGAATGACTGAATGAGTGAAAAATAAGAGACCTATGTTCTAGGGCTCTAATGTGACCCCCTTAGGTCCTATGGGGAGACTGAGCTGGGCCAAGGGAGGCACTGGGTTCAGGGCTCAGCAACTTACAGACTTCTGGGTGTCTTTCAGGAAGAAGGGGGGTCGATCCGCCAGGCAGGACAGCACCAGCTGTGCCACAACCAGAGACAAACACAGGTAGGTGGACAGGTGGCGGAAAGCATCCCTCTGGAAGTCCTGTGGGAGAGAAGGCAGAAGCCCACTGAGTCAGGCAGCAGAACTCAGCCCACCTGAGGCTCAGGAGTAGCAGAGACCGGGGAGAGAGCCCACAGGGGTGAAAAGGTTGAGGCCGAACAGTTTTTCCAATAGTGGAAGCAATACCGAGATGGCGGACCAGGGACACTGGGTTCAAAAGCTAGTCTCCTGTCATCCTTAGACGTCCCGATTTGTGACACGTGACTTCCACACATTCTGTCCCTGCAGATGATGGGCCAGGCCTGGGTCTGGGGTTTGCTCTTAGCTGGGTGACAACTGGCCACAGCTGCTAGACATGAATTGAAGGGACACTTTGCCTTTCTCCTTGCGCCAAGAAGGAAATCCTTTCTCCATCCCAGCTCCCACTTGGCCAGTGTTTTTTTGATTTAAGGAGATGGGAGCTGATTTCATTGAGCATTTGCTGAACCGTGAGTGTGTACAGGGGCCTGTACATGCACAGACACATGAAATCTCTTCCCACCCCTGACCCCAGCTGGGGTTCACTCACTCTGTTTTACTAATGGGGAAACTGAGGTTCCAAGAAGCGTTAGTACCTTGCTCAAGGGCACACAGATTATCTGACCCAAATCATGAGCTTTTGCTGCTAGACCACAACTATCTCAGCCTGCCCGGCATCCGCTGCTCCTGCTTCTGGGAATAGCACCCAGTGTTCTTGATCTTGCTCAGGCATGTGGTTTGTGTGGAATGAACCCCACTCAGGGTGGGCAGGTGATCCAGCCCTGGCCGATGAGGACATTCTAGTCCCCTGGTCACGGCGATTGGTTTAGGAATGGCCAGGGGACCCAACCAGGGCCAAAGGGAGCTGGAAACAGCAGGAGGGCCTTCCCCTGGGATGGTTAAGTTGGTAGAATATAAGCCTGGAGCCTTTCTTACCACTGGATTGGAGCATGAAGCCAATGCAGAGAAAAGAAGAGCCAAGAGACAGGGAATAGAGATAGAGATCGAGATCTCTTATTTGAACACCTGGACCCACCTATGCCCTGGAGATCCCACAGACACAAGCTGATAAAAGCTCTCTTATTTATTTATTTTTCTTTCCTTAAGCTAGTATGAGTTGAGTTTTTGTTGCTTGAAGCAAGAGTCCTAATTTCAAATCACAATTCCTCTGCAGTTTTTACACTCTTCTGGGTTTTCTTTTGCAGATGGTAGACAACTTGGTATCCCAACTACATTATGTTCCACTTTCCCCACGCAGCCATTTTTACCAGTTTGGGTGGGAAAGCCTGTTCTGAATTTGGGTGAGATGGACTTGGAAGTCATTAACCTCCCTTAGCCTTAGTCTCCTCCTCTTTGTAATGGGACTGTATGAATCTGCTGCAGGGCGTTACGGGGAGAATCCAATGAGAAAATTCTGTGAAGCACTTGGTGGAGAGCCTGGCACATAGTTGGCGCTCCTGGTCATGGGGAGTGTCAAATTTATTATTTCTGTCCATGTCCCAAACAGCTGACTGAAAAGTGAACCTTTCATAAATTGATAGGTGGCTGCTGAAACCTTACCATTATTTGCAAAGGTTATTCTTTTTCAAAGTCTCTATTCTTAAGGACAGACATTTTTGTCTGCCTTCTCCTTTGGGAGTAGGATGGAATAACCATTGGCTCAAGAAATGACGTGTGGCCTGCCACGGACAGTTTCCTGATCAAGACGCCCCCTCTCCCAAAGGTCTTGGGAGAGCTCCGTCAGGTGAGTGTTCTCACCTGGGGCTGATTTTGCTCCCTGGGAAACACTTGGCAATGTCCAATCTGGGAGCAGGGGGAAACGCTCCTGTGGGAGGAGGCCAGGGATGATGCTCAATATCTTCCCATGCACAGGACAGCCCCTCAACAACAAAGAATTTTCAGCCCCAAATATAAACAGTACTGATGTTGAGAAACCCTGGTCTAGACTATATATATTTTTCTCCTTGTGGAGAAAATGATCCATCATGCCCCCTAACGTGGAAATGCTGCTTCCTAGACTGGGAAGCAGAAATGTGGGTGGGTGTGCAAAGTGTGTGTGCAAATACAGATGCACGGGAGCATGAGTGAGGGTGAGAACGAGGGGAACTGTGCATGCACACAGAGGAAAGGTGCATGTGGTTGTGACCACGGAACATGGGAGGAGTGTGCAAATGTATGTGCAGTGTGGAGGGGTATGAGGGGGTGTATATGCACACACATCATGAGGGAGCCACAAGGTGTAGGCATAGCTGGTGGGGACAGGTATGAGTGGATGTGTGCAGGTTTGTGTGTGATGTGTGGGAGTCTGCTTGTGTAATACATGAATGGGGACACAGAGTATATCTCTGGTGTGCAAGCAGTGTATGATGTGAGTGTGTAAGACAATGGGCATTCACAAAAATTTGTGTGATGTTTTCCAAATAGCCATAGGTAGAAGCAACCCAAGTGTCCATTGACAGGTGAATGGATAAAAACAATGTGGTCTGTTCATACAGTGGAATATTATTCAGCGGTAAAAAGGAACGACTTTCTAATACATGGGACAACATGGGTGAACCTTGAAGACATCATATTGAAAGAAATAAGCCAGACAAAAAGGCCAAACATTGTATGATTCCACTCATCTGAAATATCTAGAATAAGCAAATTCATAGAGACAGAAAGTAGATAGAGGTCACCAGGGGTCAAGGAGAGGGGGAATGGGGAGCTGTTGCTTCAGGGGGGCAGAGTTTCTGCTTGGGGTGATGAAAACATTTTGGTAATGGATGGTAATAATGCTTACACAATATTGGGAAGGTAATTAATGCCACTGAATTATGCACTTAAAAATGGTTAAATTTGCAAATTTTGTGTTAAATTTGTACTTTTTAAAAGTGAGGGATGATGGGTACTTACGTCTGAGGGAGTGTTTGTGTCACTAGAGTGTGGCTGTGGTGTGTGTGTCTCTGTATGGAGGCTGAGTCGAGTGTGGACAGGATGAAGGAAGATGGGCCCCAGGCCTGTGGCCGCCATATTGGTTTCGCCCAGTTGGTGGCCCAGGCCTCCACTTACCCCACGGGAGGCCTGCTGGGCAGCACCGGTGGCTGGCAAGAGGCAGCAGAGCAGCCAGTACCCAAACAACAGCCCGGAGGCCTGGACTCCCTTCTTCCTCTCCATGTGGATCAGGAACACGGCAAAGCTCTGGACAAGACAGTTGGGTGGGTCACTTGAGGCCGGGGAGAGGGCTCACCTCTGTTCCCCATCAGGCCCTCCAGCAGGGCAGGGACAGCAGCAGCCCGGAGCAAGCCGGGCTCCAGACAGCAACGTCCTTACCATAGTGGTGAGCCACACAGTGGGGTGGATGAGGTGCTCTGGGGCCTCGGGTGTTCCCCGCTGGATTTTCCAAAGAGCGACAGACACGCTGGAGGTACACAGGACCATCAGGGAGAACCCAAGCACCTGGGGAAACAGGCTTCCATAAGGGCAGTGGGTGGAAAGAAAGGGGGCAGCAAACCGGGTGGGGCCCCCTGCCCGATTGGGCAGTGGCTCTGCAGTCACGTTCAGTATCAGTGTTTAACGGTGGCAAGGCAATGAGTGCGCAACAAAATGCGGTAAGGGATGCAGCAAAGCATTGCTGACTTGGACCTGCCATATACGTCAGGCCCAACTGGGACCTGAGCCAAGCCAGTGTTTTCCAGAATGTGGGAGGCAAGTCAACAGGGTCTATGCAAGATGGCATTGGGCTGAAGGCCCAGCAGGAAATGAAATCTACTTACCAGGTGAAAAAGTTATACTCTTCTTCATTCTTTCAATCCCTGTTATTAAATGAAGGGGAAAGCTGCTCTGACACGTGTTGGTCACACACATGGGAGAGAAGGTCGGGGCAATGCATGGGGGCAGGACGAGGGGGTGCTTTTAAAAGGAGCTCAGTCCAAAGAGGGGGCGGGGGGTATCAGCAAATTACCACCCTCAGGCCAAGTCTGGCCTGCCACCTGTTTTTGCATGGCCTCTGAGCTAAGAATGGTTTTTACATTTTCACATGGTTGAACAAAGTCATAAGTTTACTATGTCATGGCACATGAAAATTAGGTGAAATAAAAATTTTAGTGTCCACAAATACAGTTTTATTGGAGCACAGCTGCACCCATTCATTTACATATTATTTATAGCTGCTTTGGGGCTACAACGGCAGAGCTGAGTAGTTGCAACAGAGGTATGGCCCATGGGGCCTAAAATATCCACTCTCTGGCCCTTTAAGAAAGATTTTGCCAACCCCTGGATGGGTGGTTAATGAGAGAGTAGAAATTAAGACAGTGGAGCGGGTAGGAATGAAACTTGAAGAAATGCTTAAAGTTTGGAAAAGAAGGGATGAAGGAGGGGGCAGGCACAGTAAAATAAATACATCACAGTTAAAAAATGTGTTCTGCAGCAGTGCTGGTGCGGAGACATAAAAATAAATGCCTAACTGTTAATATTTTAAAAATGTTCCTCCTTGGGGCAGCCCTAAAATCATCTTGTGTACCCAGGAGTACACATTCCACACTTTGGGAAAAGCCAGGTTATGGGAGCTAGAAACGTCCTTGGGAGATGAGTATTTCTGAATGTGTGTGTCTGCCTAAGTATGAAGTTTCATAATTATGACATCTGGAGGATTCTCATTCTACCGAGTTTTCCTTCGTAGCCTCTGGGGTCCCGGATCTCTGGTTGGTTAACAGGTTCTCTTCTAGTCCCCGGCCTGTTTGCTCTCTAACAGAAGTGTCCACTAGGGCTCCAGTGTGACTGTCCCCCCCACCCCCACCCCGACCCCATTGTGCGGTTCCAGGCTTCCAGTAGTGGTTGTTACCATTTTGGCCTTAAAAAGGGGGGACATCTGGATGTAGCCCCTGCTGCGGCAGTGGATGTAGAAGAGATGGATGGGGCCGAGGACCCAGAGGTACATGGGGGGGCCCCAGACTCCCACTGTTCTCAGGAAGCACAGGCTCAGCAGGCGGGCAGTGGCGGGCTCCGGCTCTGTCTGATTCCAGACCTGAGGGGACATCAGGGGGACGCTTGAGCCGATACAACGCGAGGGTCGCAAACTCACCTGCCCAGGGGGCCAGGCAACTTCTTGGACCCTCTTCACATTTACACAAAAATGTGCTCTTCTGAATGCTTTATAATTCTCAAGTCATTTAATTCTCTCATCAGTTCTAGGAGATAGGTGCGATTAGCCTCCTGATTTTGCAGGTGAGAGGCCTGAGGTTCACAAAGGTTGGGTCATTTGTCCTTTCTTATCCGGCTGGAAAGCAGTGGTGCTGGGATTGGAATCAGGCAGTTGGGGCCCGGAGTCCAGGAGACCTGGCCGGGCTCCAGGGTAAGTATGAGGCACAAATGGTCATTTAATCCTGGTCACCCCAGGAGATAAGCCTTGCTGTCTCCATTTCATAGACAAGGAAACTGAGGCATAGAAAGGGAGCCGCCTCCTTTAGGCTTGCACAAATAGGAAGGGGCAGAGCTTTTTCCTACACAGCCTTGTCTGACCCCCTAAGTTTGTTCTGGGGGAAAGGGAGTCTTGATCTGCAATTTTTATTTCAGACCCTCTGCTGGCTCTTTCTAGCCCTGGAGGAAAATCAAATATGAAATTTAGAGGACATGGAGGCTCCAATTCTCTTCCCTGTGTCTTATGAGGTCCCCTGCACTCTTTAACTTGGCTCCTTTTGGCTTCGCCACTGGCTACCCATGTGTGACCTTCAACCTCTCTGAGCCTCAGTTTCCTTCTCTGCAAAAGGGGCATAGTAAGAGAACCTAACCCAAAGGGTTGTGTTAAATGGGTTACTACTAGTAAAGCACATAGTACAAGTCTGGGTACAAAGTAAGCTCTCAGTTAACATCAGTTATTATTACTGCTGTACCCACCCACCCTTGAAAGCCTGTGAGTTTGCAAAACCCTCCCTCCATCAACTCCTTTCCCTGCAGAGAGGGAGTCAGAGACTCAGGGGATCCAGCAAACAGGAAGGGGCTTGGGGGAGCCCACTAGTTTTATGCAAATGAGGGACCAACGCCCCCAGTAGGGGGTTGGTCTGGAGGCCCCTTTAAAGGTGCTGCGCTCTCCAAGGGGCGGCTTGGTTAAAGGGGTCACACTCCCCTGCCTTTAGCGGGCCGGAGCAGGTCTCCTCGCTTTCCAGGGCAGGGAAACTGGGGGGTCTCTCCCCCGCCCCCGTGTCGCAGCCCGAGAGATCTGCAGCCAGACCGAGCCGGGAAAAGCAGAGTGGGGCGCGGTGGGGAGAACTCACCCCAGTGCCCGCGCAGGGCTCGCCAGATGCGGCCATCGGGACTGTCTGTCCGCCCGTCGGTCTGTCGGTCGCTGGGCCGCCTCCTCCACCTTGGTTCTGGCCCGGGAAGGGGCGGGCCCGGCAGACCCGACCGGGATTCGAGCTCCGGGATCGAGAGGCCCCGGGGCAAGGTCCGGCGGCGCGGCGGGGCGGGGCGGGAAGGGGTGAGCCGAGGCGAGGCGGAGGGGCGCGCCCAGGAGACCCCAGCGGGCCCCCGGGGGAGGGATCTCAGAGCCCCGGAAAGTGCAGTGGTACCCCCTTTTCCCATCCGCACCCCCGCAACAGGTATCATCCCAGACTTCCCGGACGCTTTGGAACCAGCAATTCCACTTCTAGGAATTTATCCTGATGAAAGAGCCCATCGGGGTGCGGGTGTTTATACCACGGAAACATGGCAATGACCTAAGTGACCAAGAAGGGGGGAGGGTGATACCTGGCTGAGGCAGAAGGGAGGTTAGAGCCGCAGTCTCTTCTCACCGTGGGATGGACGTGTCTATACCTGCAGGGCCGCGGAAAGAATCTCAGAAAGTAATAAAGAGTGTGGCACGGGGCCCACGGTAAATGCTTAATAAGAGTTAGGTATTATTAGAATTCGTCTTATTATTTCATTCATAGGTTACTAAGAAGTGGTTTTAAATGCTGTTGCAGAAATATATTAACAGGGAAAGATGATAAGATGGTTGTTCACTGTGAAGAGAGAAAGAGTATAATACTGAATTAGCTCTGATATTTTGCAAACAGAACAAAACACAACACCAAAGTGTATACCTAAACTGGGGAAAGTGGAGAAGGAAATCAAATCATTTATCTTCTTTTAAATCTTAAAGCAAGGTGCATGCATCAGGTCAGTAACCCCAGCCACTAGTTCTTTTTGGAAATGACACTATATCTATATCTATATCTATGTCTATATCTATATCTATATCTATATATCTAATCTATACACACACACACATGCATACTCAGACACATACATACATAGATTAAAGTTGGAAGGGCTGTAAGACATTCACAATAATCCTAATTTTCTTCTTTTTATTTTCTTGCTTTTTGCAATGAGTGTGGAGTCTTTCAAAATAGCGATGAACAGTTTAGTTCTTTCAGACCAGCAAGCCCAGGTGCTCCATCTGGGTGGAGAATTAAATCCCCCTGCACTTCTACACTCTGCCCTGTCACTTGTCAGGGTCTTGTCTTCTCTTTTACTCGAGCCTCCTGCAATATCTCCGGCACTTGGGTTTCCTCAGGTCTTGTTTTCCTTTTGCTTTTTGAGTCTCCCCACCCAGGTCTGGGGTCCAAGTAGGTGTCCCCCAGCTGTCCCCCTGCCTGGGTCTTCTGGAAGAGCGGGGCTGCAAAGAACCCAAGGCTTTATTTTGAAACTGGGTGTGGCAGATCCTGTGACCCCACCTCCGCCCCCACCCCCCACTGGCATAGCCACAGTCTTGGTGCTTTATTTCTTTGAATGTCTGAAAGGGAAGTTGAGGAGGATGGTCAGGAAGTCAGGAAGAACACAGAGGAAACCAGTCAGGCTGAGCTGAGAACTGGACTCAGGGATCCCGATTCTTAGTTTCCAACTCTCCGAACAGCAGATGGCTGCAGGAAGGGAGCTCTAGACCAACGAGTCCCTTTCACTCTTGGGCCTTGATTTTCCCTTCCATAAAACGAGAAGGTTCCAGAGGTCAGCATTTTCCAAATGGTGGTTTTCAATACCCTGTGATTTGCTGAGACAAACCAAGGACTCACATTAAGGAGGGTGTTATGGGTTGGACTGTTTTACCAAAGGCTATATTCAAGTCCTAACCCCAAGTAGCTGTGATTGTGACCTTACTTGGAAATGGAGTCATTGCAGATGGAATTAGTTAAGTCAAAATGAGGTTATACTGGAGTAGGATGGACCCTTCATCCTTATAAGAAGGGGAGAAAACACGGGGAGAGGAAGGCCACGTGACGATGGAGACAGAGGCTGAAATGCTGCAGCTGCAAGCTAAGACTTGGTGGCAAACACCAGGAGCTGGAAGAGGCAAGGAAGGATTCGTCCCTACCGGCTTCAGACAGAGCAGGGCCCTGCCCACACTGTGATTTCCAACTTCTAGCTTCCAGGACCGCAAGACGATAAATTCCTGTTGTTAAAACCATCCAGTCTGTGATACTTTGTGACAGCAGCCTAAGACAGAGGGTAAAGGGCATGTGATTTAATTCTGGTTATAAATAAAACAAACTCCAATAAATAAAATAATTATTTAAGTACTTTCTCTTTATACCTGAGCAGTTGAGTCTCGCTGAGTTTTGAGCAAGAAACTGAAGTTGGATGTGCTCATGATCGACACCTGCAGGGTTGTTCAGTTGAAGATTTTTGACCATTGTATAGTTTAAACCTGTTGCTATTGCAACAGTAAGAAAACACAGTCCTGTACAGTTAGGCCCGCTTGATCCCACATCAAACAAAAAACAGGTCTCTTTGTTTTAGTGAGAAGGTGAGTTTATTGAAGATGCATCCACAAGGAGCTGGAGGAAAATCTTCTCAAGACCAGTTCAAAGTGAGAAAGGTGATTTGAGCTTTTATAGTCCAAACTGACAAAGGAATGGCAAGGGTCCAGAAGAAAGAAAGAAAAAAAGAAAGAAAGAAGAAGAAAAAAAGAAAGAAAGAAAAGAAAAGAAAAGAAAGGAAAAGAAAAGAAAAGAAAGAAACTAAGTAAAAGTCACAGGATTCATTAAAACTGAGTAATGGTTGCCTCCTTCATTTGTTTGGTCAGCATACCCTGTTATCTTGTCGGTCCTTTTCCTTTGTTGACCGTTCAGGCTTTTGGCCTTGTCCTTCAAAGGGAGTAAGGTGCTGATATTAGTCGATATGGTGTTTCATTCTGTTTTGGGTGATATCTTATCCCTGCAAGCAGAGCTGGGGAACATCTCATTAATGTAACCAGGAACAGAGAGTAAACTTTGAGATTAGGTCACAGCAAGCTATGCTAGTGAGGGCTTTCATGCTTGAAGTGAATCAAAGCTGCTTTGAGTGATTTAATTATATAAAGCATTTCTAGCTACCAAAAACTATCCTAGGCATTTTTGAGCTAAAAGATTATATTGAGCATTTTTCTAACTATCCAGCTATCACTATTCTTGGTTTTCTATTGTTTTAAGTTTTAGCTACAATGGTGAATTTCCATGGAAAATCTTCTGTCTAACCTCATCATTTAGAAACAAAACATAAAAACCATGAAAACAAGGCACTTGACTTTTTTACGGAGCAAAATGGAAGAATTCCAAATGTCAGGTCAGAAAAGCAAGAAGCTTTATCTATTTTGATGTGGCGACTCATAGTTAAAGTCAGTCTGCATTAGAATCTTGGGACTCTACATTCTGTCTTGGGACAAATAAAATAAGCTAATATTTGAATTTATTGCAGACAAATCATGCTTCCTCTTACAGAGCTAATTCAAAATAAATTAAACTGCATGCCCTTCTTGCTTATGGGGAACCCCCCTCTCAAAATTTGTCTTTATTCAAATGTTATTCGAACTGTGATGAGAATAAATTTTAAATACCTTTTTTAATATCATCCTGAATTTAAGCGACATGTACTTTCAGGCATTTATTGATCATTTGTCTTGGAAAAATGCACCCACTTATACTAATTCCTAAAGGGGTTTTTATGAGATTATGTATCACTTTGGCTTTTGAGTCAAAAAGATTTAGGAAAGTTGTGGGATACCACAATCAACAAAGCCCCTCGTCCTTTCCATCAGTGATACTGAATTCCAAACTAGAATTCAACTTTGGAGTTTGCACCTGTACACACGCACCTTGCTAGCACTGCACCTGCCACACGGTGCGCGGAGTCCTCCAAGCCTGCAGAGGGCACGAATGGGCTCGTTTTTTTGTCGCTGAGCATGCGCTGTGGTTCTCTCTTCTGGACGATGTGGGCGTGGGGCACGGGTGCGCATGTGCAACTTCGGGGGCGGAGCTTGGGCTGTCAGCAGCCCGAAGAGGAGGAAGGAGGGGGTCGTGCGCGGCGAGGGGCGGGACCCGGCAACCTGCTGAGGTTCAGGCGGCCGAGGCCTGGCCATGCGGGCGGGCCGGGGCGCGGGGCCGCCGGGGCCCGTGGTGGTCGCCGCCGCTGTCGTGCTGCTGCTCACCGGCGTGGGACCGGCGCGCGGCTCCGAGGACATCGTGGTGGGCTGCGGGGGCTTCGTCAAGTCGGACGTGGAGATCAACTACTCGCTCATCGAGGTGAGCGCCCGCCCCGCGGCCCGGCCTGGAGCGCGCTGTGTGACCCCGGGCCAGTCGCTCCGGCTCTCTGGGCCGCGGTGGCCTCGCCTCTGACAGCGGGCGGCTTCTTCCAGCCCCGCGCTGTAGAATTCCTTTCCTCTCCACAGGCTCTGCTTTCTGCCGGCTCTCCACCACCCGCTGCCCAATCGCACTAGAGTGGAGTTTCTTATCTGGAGTCAGCTACTGCGTGGGGGTGGGGGTGTTAAGTTATGTGCACGCAGATGTGAAGGATATTTTTGGTGATAGTGGTCCTAACTTTTATCGGCTCACTCAAAACCGAATATCCACCCCCCCCCACCCCCTGTCCCCCGAAACTCAGACCCCAGACTCTTCAAAACCCAAATTCCAGATCTCAGAATCTGGACCCCAAACTCGGAAACCAAACCATCCTCAGAATCCAGGCCCCAGAGCTCTTAAAACAGCAGTCTCTGCAGGACCCAAACCCTTCGGAACTCAGGCGGCAGATTCCTTGAAACCCAGTCTCCAGATCCCTGGAACCCAGAATCCAATTCTTCAACACTCAGATACAAAAGTCCCTGGAACCCAGACTACAGATCCCCCCAGAATCCACAACCCCCCCCCCCCCGAAACTCAGATCCCATGAACCCATAATCCAGAATCTGGAGACCACAATCCTTATCCCCAAACCCCATAGCCCAGAACCCCTAAATATTTTAAGCCTCTGCATTGCACTCTCTAGGATGCTTTTAAAGATCATGGACTCTCATCCCAGAGATCCTGACCCAGTAGATCTGTATTGGAATCTCTGGGGCTGGGAAACTGTTTCAACACCCCCACCTCCTTTTTGCCCCACAACACCCCCATCCCCACATTCACCTTGGGCCTCCTTTTTGTCGCAAGGGAGAGTTGCCAGCTACCGTAGAGATTGTATGGAAGTCTTTTCTAGGTTGTAAAACTCTGTTCAGTTAGATGGTTATCAGCCCAGTAGGATTAGGACCCAGAAGGGTTTTGTGAAGAGGAAGAGGGATTGATGGAGGTAGGGCTAGTCACTTGTCAGGGTAGATGAGAGGGGACCTGAGGGAGGGCTGGGCCTCTTTTTGGGGAGGGGCCTGATGATGGGCAGGAGAGGCTGAGGGAAGTGAAAGAAGCGAAGAGCAGGTGCTTGGGAGAGAACAAAGGGAGGGGCTGGGAAATGCTGATGAGAAGGAACTGGAAAGGCCGCTTGATAGCACCTGGAGAATTGCAGCAAGGGGCTGGAACCAGTGTGTTCTGCAAAGCAGGATGTTGAGGATTTAGGGAGCAGGGATAGAAAGTAGGGCCCAGACCTCACTAGCTCTTTGACCCAGCCTTGCTCCAAGTCCCAGTTTTAATATTTGCAGGATGGTGAGGGGGGTGTTGGGAGTCAGAAGCGGCAGGAGCCAGCACCATATGTTTCCTAAAGAAGAAACCAGTTGTAATCCTCAAGGCCCCTCCGTCTGCTGCTCTCCAAATCTTTTTGGTCTTAAGAGGTTGCATGAGTAATGGACCTACCCACTGGCAACGGCAAGGCCTCAAGGATCTGCTGGGTACATGCTGTGAGGTGTCCAGGCCACCTCCTGGGATGGCCCCGTGGCACGTGCATGCAGGGCATTTCAAGAGCTGCCTCAAAAGGCTGCCTTTTTACAACTGGTAGCTTCTTGGGGCTTCTGGAGGAAGGAAAAGGCAGGAGGGGCACCCCTCCCCAAGCACTATGAGTGACCTCAAGAGCAGAGAGCGGGTTGGTGACCCAGCACGAAGTATGTTCCTTGAGTCCTAGGGCTGCCTGTCCAGGTGTTTCGTTCTTTCATAATTTCTGGTTACAAAATCAGACATTTATGTGTGTAATCTTGACATAGATTTATATGGCCATTATGTGCTCTGATCTGTACTTTATGAAAGAGATGTAAATGATCAAGGTATTTCACAGTCATGTCTTGACTGTGTTTGTGTGTGTGTGTGTGTTTTCAAATACAACTACCTGCACTCTTCTCCAGTCTTCTTCCCTTCCTGGTGTCTTTCCTTTCTCTTCATTCAGTCGGCAGCTATGTAGTGAGTTCCTGTATGTACTGAAGCTTCATCCTAGGTGGGATATAGCAGTGCACTGAACAGAACAGACAAAAACCCCTGCCCTCGTGGAATTTGCATTCTCTTCCTCAATAGTGGCCTGTACTGTTAAAAAAAAATTTGTACTGGTTGCTAATCTTTTAACGATCAGGAGATTTTGCTTTAGAAAAATGGATTCCTGGCTTTGCTGCAAAACTCAGCTGATCTTTGGACTGTAAAACCTGCATGGCTTGAGTAGTGATGTCTCCCTGCTTTAGATGAGTGTCCATAGACATTACCTCAGGGCTGGTGAATTTTCAACCCCGGCTTCAAATGTGTTTATCTGAATTTCTGTATGGGTGTTAAACAATCTAGTATTTACTGAGTGACTGCAGTAAACAAGACACTGGCGCTATGAAGCATAAAAAGAGCAAATTGTGGTTGCTGCCCACCGGGAGTTTACAGTCTTTGCATTTTTTCATGCTTTTCCTTTTTCCAAGTGCGTGCATCCTTTTTAGCTGGAAAGACTTGACACTATATCATGTATCAGGGTCACAAGGCATTAACATTTTAGAGGTGAGGGTCTTCGAGGGCATCAGACCCAACAGTTTCCCTTTCATAGATGGAGAAACAGAGGCTGAGTTAACGGTTTAGCCACACAGGTAAGTTTAGGAAAAGTTCCTTGAACCCAGTTCATGGCCTCCCAGTTACCCTGTGTTGCCGAGCTAGTAAATAATAATACAAACTCCTTTTTTGTTGAGCCCACGCTCAGTGCCACGTGCTTGAGATGCCTCCAAGTTGAGTCTGCAGTCACCATGAGGGGGTGGCCGTTTTTATAGATGAAGAAGCTGGACCTCGGAGATCAAGTGACTTGTCCAAGATCATGGAGTTTGCATGCAGAAGGCCCAGCTCTCACGCGAGCATCTTCTCTGATTAGCAGTTTGTGTTGGGGGATGCTTAGAACGCAAGAGTTCTGACGAGTCCTTGAGGAGAGGTTATACCTAAGTGTCTTGCTGATAAGTTTTTGTCCCAAAAATGAAAGTAAGAGAAAACTAAAATTTCCAGATGAGTGTTAATGCAAATGTTTGGCATCATCTGGGGTAAGAATGTAGATATCTCTGGCCCTCACCCCAAACCTAATTGAAAAACTGAGGTGATGCCCAGGAATCTGCATTTTAACAAGCACCAGTTTGAAAATAATCTGTTTTTGATTTAGAAGCTTATACGAACAAAATCAAGAAGCCACTAAAACTGACAAGTTTTAAAAAATATGATTTGGCGGTAGGCTTTAGATAGTTTCCAAACTGAAAAACATCAAATCACACTATTTGGGGGAGGGGGGGATTTTCTCTTATGTCTCTTTCTTCGATGGCCAGTGTTAGTAGCTGACGTGTAGCTGGTCCTCAGCAAATGCATGTCATGAATTCAGACCTGGTGTGTATAGTTAGTTCCCAAAGGCACTATTAGGACTTATATTTTCTTTCCTTCTTTCCAGATAAAGTTGTACACCAAGCATGGGACTTTGAAATACCAGACAGACTGTGCCCCAAACAACGGTTACTTTATGATCCCCTTGTATGATAAGGTAAGAGGAGAGGGCATGTCGGTCTTTATTGCCTGTTTTTTATAGTGGGAAGCTGTGTGCCCCACCAGGTTGAGTGTACCAGGAGAATGGCCTTCACCAAGTGAGCAAATTGCTTATCTGTTTTCTAAATTATTAGTGGAATATAGCAATTCTGGCCAGATTCTGAGGGGACAGCTTATAAACTGGTTTGAGTGAATACAGTGGTTTAAAGTGTCCCTAGGGGAGATTTGGCAATACCCAGAGACATTTTTGGTTGTTTCAGTTGGGGTGAGGGATGCCGTTGTCATCTAGTGGGTAGAGGCCAGAGATGCTGCTAAACATCCTACAGTGCACAGGACAACGCCCAGATGTCAATAGTGCCAAGCTTGAGAAACACTGATTTAAGAGAACACTTCACTTGCAGGCAGCTTTAAATATATTTTAAAAAAATTATGCAAGTAATGTGAATTCGCGAGCTTTGCAAAAAAAAAAAAAAAAAAAAAAAACCAAAAAAACAAAAACACGAGTGCTTTGGAAGTACATGAAGTAAATTTGTACCCTTTACCCCCCCCCCATGCCACCTCCCTCCATAGGGATGAATAACCTCTGAAGAACGTTTTAGTGTGCATCCTAAAAGACCACTTTCTCTGTATGTACAGTTATATAAGATGTCCACGAATACACACACACACAGATGCTTACACACACAAACGCATGTGTGCAGAGGTGGGGAGCCACGCACGGCCCCACTTACACAGCTCCATCCTCCCCAGTTTCTTTTTTTATCTTTTTATTTTGAAATGATTATAGATTCACAGGAAGTTGCAAAGCTAGTTACATATGTAGTTTAGATTTTGAATTTTTCTTTTTTTTACACAAATGGAATCGTACTATAGGACTTACTCTGCAATTTTATTTTGTTTTCCTCTGGTTACTTGGCATGTGTTCAGCATCAGCACATATTGGTCTCCTGCCTTCTTTTAAATGGTTGCACAGCATTTCAGAGTCAGGTCCAAATCACTTTTCTATTGTTAGACATAAAGGCTTTCTCCAGTTTTTTTTTTTTAATTATTATTACTAACAGCACAGCAATAGATGTTCTTGAAGGCGTGTCTTTATGCACAATGCATAGGATTGATTTCTAGAGGTGGATTTGTTGGTTCTTAAAATGTTTTTTTTTCTTTTTTTAACTGCTTGTATCAATCTCAAGAAACCAGGTTTGATAAATAAAATCTAGTTTTAAGAAATGACTGGTTCCTAAAGATACTTGCTAACCCTTGCAACTTTAGGTATATGAGGAATAAAGAGGAGACTTGATTAATAATATGTTTAGTCTCAGAAGACAACATCTGGTTGAATGTAGTGTCTTTAGCACTCCTGGGCAGGCTTCAGTGCAATGTCTTCTGCTGGGTCAGGTGGGAACTTCTGGTCCAGCATCAACTTGCAGTTTCTGAAGGGAATTAAAGAGCCCACTACCATTCAGAAGTATACACCTTACTCTTGGAATTCCATTTCACATGTAAACATTTTAGATTAAATGATAGCGCGAAAGTAAACCAGGTGAAGAGCTACGAGTTCTAATTGCTTTCTATTTTGTTTCATTTTTTTCTCTTAGGGAGATTTCATTCTGAAGATTGAACCTCCGCTTGGGTGGAGTTTTGGTAAGTTAACTAAATAACCAGACATACTCTGTAAGAGATTAGATTATGTGCTGAATATTAATTTAAATTGGCTGAGTGAATAGAGTATTAAAATTTAAGGACTCATTTCTACTGTGGAAGAAGTTTTTTTTTAACTTTTTCTTATCATTTTAGAGTAGTTGGGATTTAGCTTAAGGCATTCTGTCATCTTTCTTAAAATAGACAGCTTTGCTTCTCTCTGTCAGGAAACTCTCCTTTTGAAGTGTCACTCGTTAAGTGGCAGGAGAATGGCTCAGAGGTCAGGAGCGGGGACTCTGTTCCTGCCCCAGGACAGTTTCTGTCTTAGCCCCTCAGTGTTTTTGTTTTTGTTTTTGTTTTTCTTAAATGAATTAATTGCAACATTTAAAAATAGTGAGATTTGACATGAAAATCTAAATATCCTACTTCTGTTAAAAGAGATCAGAAGAAGGAAGAATTTAGTCCTTCCTGTAATGAAGGGGGGCAGGGAAGCTCAGGCAGCCAGTAGCTAATTTGGCTGTGAGAACGATTCTTTTTGACCTCACAGGCAGGCAGGTTCCTTGCTGGTACATTCTAAAAAGCTCGAGGGGATGGAAACCCAGCTAATGGCTGACACGGAGGTTACCAGTTGGCAGCCTCTGGGAACATTCTGTTTGACCTTCCCCTTCCTCCCCTGGCCAAAGCTTTTTCTTTTAGTGAGCTTTAAAAAAATTTTTTTTTGTGAATTATAACATACATTTAGAAAAGTCTTCTGCTTTTAAGTGTAAAACTTGATGAATTTTCACAAAGTGAACACACCCGTTTAACCACCACCCAGAAAATGTAACAGAACTTTTTCAGCAGCCCGTAACAGAACTTTTTCAGCAGCCCCGAAGGGCCCCATCTCTGGCACTCAATAACGACCCAACCTCCAGGTAACCATCGCCGTGACCTCTAAAATTATAGACTAGCTTTGTCTGTTTTGAACTTTATGTAATTGGGATCATGCAGCATACTTTTTTGTATCTGTTTTTTTTTCTTTCGACATCACGTTTTGGAGAGTCATCTGTACTATGTGTAGCTGCAGTTTGCTCATTCTCGTTGCTTTACAGAATTCTGATGTATGAAAATAAAACCATTTGTCCATCTATTGTTGGACATTTGGGTTGTTTCCCATTTGGGGCCCCTAAAAATAGTGCTCCTGTGAACATTGGCATGTGTGTCTTTTGGTACTGTGTGTTTGCACTGCTGTTGGGTACATTCTAGGGGTTAAATTGTTTGTATGTGCTCAGGTTTAAGTAGATTCTGCAAACATCCAAAGTAGGTGTACCAATTTATGATCTACCAGCAGTGTCCAAGAGTTCTGGTTGTTCTACATTCTTGTCAACACTTGCTATGGGCAGTCTTTTTACTTTTAGCCACTCTGGTGGAGGTGTGGTGGTTTTGATTTTCATTTCTCTGAAGGCCAGTGAGATTGAATGCTTTTCATGCATTTGTTGGCTGTTTGAACAGCCTCTTTTGCGAGTGCCTGCCTGGCCAAGTCTTTTGCCCATTTCCTTTCGGCTTCTTCTGTGTATGGGTTTATTTCTTCATTTGATTTGAAATTCTCTTGATTTTTCCAGATTCTTCTCTACTTAGCACTCCACATTCTTCTGAATCTTCTTAAACCTCAGTTTTAACCCCTATTTGATGAACTCAGTATTTCTTTTTTCCAGTTGAATTAGTTTCTAAGATTGAACAATTAGGCCATGGCACTTAAAAATCCAGATTTCTAGTTTTCCTCGAGAAGTTGCCCTGGGCCCCATGGCAGCAGTTGGCGGGAGCTGTGAGCAGTGGCCACCTCCTTGCAGTTCACCCGGCTCCCCCTTGGCCTGCTCTGTTCATTTGTCACTGGTAAGGTTCCCATGGGCCTTGGTGAGGTCTTGAACTTCGTCAGGACAAGGGTCTGGGGCCAGGTGGCTGATTGTGGGGCTCATTCACTTACAAGCTGTGAGACTTTGGAAGATCCTTTAACCTTTCCTTGCCTCAGTTTACCTCTCCATGTATTGCACTTATTATTGTCTACTTCTTAAAATAGTTGTGAAGATTAAATGCACTTAGCTCAGCACCTGGTCTGTGGTGAGTAGTCAATAAATAAAACCATTTAGTGTTCACTGAATTTTAATGGGGCTCTGGGATACAGCTTGGCTGTAGGATTTTAAAACATATTTTATATTCATAACACTGGCTCCCTCTGGGGCGGGGAACTGGGTGATGGGGCGTACGATGGGAGGGAGGCCTTTCCCAGTATACCTTTTTGTGCTTTTGGAGTTTGAATGACGTGAATTTGCTAAGTGTACAAAAATAAAGAAAATGCAAGCATAGCAGTAAAGTGTGTTTCACTTAGATGACTTCGCTGTTTCCCAGAACTGAAATTGCTCTGGTGTCTTGAACCCCTGTCCGCCTCCCCTCCCCCCTTGATTCCTCAGAGCCGACTAACGTGGAGCTCTACGTGGATGGCGTCAGTGACATCTGCACCAAGGGCGGGGACATCAACTTCGTGTTCACGGGCTTCTCTGTGAATGGAAAGGTCGGGCTTCTTAACTTTGTTATTTTTAACATCTGCTCTAGAATATGTACTGTCTGCTCTTACCTTTAAGAAAGTAGGACTTTTTTTTTTTTTTTAACTCAAATTCAGTTTTATTGAGATATAGTCACATGCCATACAGTCATCCACGGTGTACAATCAGCTGTTCACAGTACCATCATATAGTTATGCACTCATCACCCCAATCTATTTTTGAACATTTTCCTTATATCAGAAAAAATCAGAATAAGAATAAAAAATAAAAGTAAAAAAAAACACCCATATCATCCCCCCATCCCACCCTATTTTTATTCAGTCTTTGTCCCCATTTTTCTACTCATCCATCCATACACTGGATAAAGAGAGTGTGATCCACAAGGTTTTCACAATCACACTGTCACCTCTTGTAAGCTACATTGTTATACAATCATCTTCAAGAGTCCAGGCTACTGGGTTGGAGTTAGATAGTTTCAGGTATTTACTTCTAGCTGTTCTAATACATTAAAATCTAAAAAGTGTTATGTGTATAGTTCATAAGAATGTCCATCAGAGTGACCTCTCAACTCCATTTGTAATCTCTCAGCCAACTGAAACTTTATTTCAAAGAAAGCAGGACTTTTTAACTTGCGGGCTTTGATCCCAAAAGGGGCCCACTGATACTTTTCAAGAGGGTTTGTGACTTTTGCATGTAAAATGTAGTTGGTGTTTTTTTAGGGGTGAGATTTGGGTTGCTGGTCATTCCCCTCGCCCCCTACCCTGGAGTATGGGCTGTAGTGTAATTCAAGGGATGGACTTGTATAGTGATGCGGGATTGGGAGAACACACGCCCCAGGGCTTGGGGTGGAATCCCTTCCCCTGTGGGCAGGGGCCAGAACGTGGGGAGAGCAGGACAGGTTTCCCTCCTGGATGCAGAGGAAGTAGCTAAGGCACCAGCTCTGGAGCCAGCCTGCTGGGGTTAGAATCCCCACGCACTCTCTTGCTAACTGTGTGGCTTTGCTCACCTGAAAAACAGGGGTAAGAGTGGTACCCGCTTCATTGGACTGTTACTGGGATAATGTCTGGGGAGGACTTAGTGTGGTGCCTGGCTCATCATGAGCAATTAATAAAACATTAATAAAACATTAGCTCTGTCGATGTTATCATTACGGTGTATGTCTATGATTTTAAGACACATTTTTTTCACATTTGCCATCTCTGAAACTGTAATTTTTATAATTGATAACATGTTGCAATCACTACGGGTGAATTGAAATTGGCTTCCAGAGAAGATTTGCATTCACTTCTGCCTCTCGCCCAAGGTTGGGATACGCACTTTTCCTTGCTGTCCCGTCCTTCAAGGCAGACTTACTTCTCCTTTACCTTTTCATTGAGAGTGTGGCTCTTTGGCATCCCAGTTTTATGAGTGGGTTTCTTATTAGAGTCCCCATGTTGGGTGTTTTTTCCTTTCTTAACTGGCTTGTAAAATAGTGGTGCATCTTTAACTGACGGTGTCGTAGATTCGCCGAAACAGATTATTATTCACTATTACTATTTTTCCCTCTTGGGAGAGGTGGCCATGGTTTATATAGTATTTTCAGAGGGGTCCTTGACCCAAAGAAGATTCCAGGCTTCATCCTGGGAGCATGGGTGGGATCGACAGCACCTCTGGGGGAGTGATTTGCTGCCAGGTCGCGTCCTAACCTCCTTCTCCACGGCAGGTTCTCAGCAAAGGGCAGCCCCTGGGTCCGGCAGGAGTTCAGGTTTCCCTGAGGAACTTGGGGACCGAAGCGAAGATCCAGTCCACAGTCACCCAGCCTGGCGGCAAGTGAGTGGTGTCTGTGCTGCCCTGCGCTGAGCGGGGTGTGACAGGCAGGGGTTTGGATTCAGGGGAACCTGGACCGAGTCCTGATTTGGTGTCCTAAATTGAGGGGAGTCCCTGCCCCTCAGATCCTCAGGTTCCCCATCTGTAAGATGTAGTCACCTGGCACATCGCCCCTGGCATTGGTGGGATGATTAAATGTGAGGCAGTAAAGCCCGGCCCAGGGTGGGTGCTCGGTAAATGGTGGGGCCGACTTTGGAGCCTGGCAGCCCGGATTTGTGTCCCAGCTCCCCCATCTGCTAGCTCCTTGGCTTCAGGCAAGTTACTTAACTCTACTGTGCCTCAGTTTGCTCATTTATAAATGAGAATAATCATGGAACCTACCTCATGAGGTTATTGGGAAGATTAAATGAATTACTGTATCAACATCATTGTTTCAAACTGCCTGGCACGAATTAAGTGCTTAATAAATGTGAGCTCAATATAGGTTAGCTCATGGTTTTTAGAAATCACTTTGTCACTATTATATCAAAAACGTTTTATATTTGGAGTTGATTTGAAAACATTCAAATCATCATTAACAACTTAATATCCAAAACTGACTGAACTGCAAAGTAGAAGCCTGTAATGAATCTGTCAGTAAGCCATCCAATTATTTTCATCATTACTGAAATTATTCTTCATTTTCAAAATAACATTTACTTCTGCTAGATCGATGCTCCTCCAACCCTGGTCTGTAGAAGGAATGAGGAACTTGAGTTTTCTCTAGGCCAGTAGTTTGCTATTGACCTTGCTGGGAAAAGTGACTAAACTTTCTGAATCTCTTTCATCTACAATGAGAGTAACTTGCAGAGAACTGGGATACTCTGGAAAGAAAGGAGAAGCTAAACTTTACTAAGACCAAATCAAGTGGCAATTTCAGTTTTATTGTACCAAAGTGATTCCCAGGCCCTAGCCATTTATCACAGGCAATACTACAATTACACAGGTAACTGTGTAATGTCACCACAGAAGAAACTGAATAATCTTTGTAGTTCATTACTCTAGAATCTGTCCTCTAGTTGTCGGGTCCTTTGTAAATTTAAAGGGTTAAGCTTGTCCAGATCTTGGTGGTAGCACTTCCAGCCTTTACCTGGTTTTGCCCATAGCCACTAGAACAGTCTTCATCGGTACTGGTTTTGTCACTCTTGCTTTGAGCAAAAGCCCAGAAAGGCTTATATTTGCTGCTGAGAGCAGGTGTCAGTTCTTTTAAATGGGATTCAAAGTTTTTATCCTTTACACAGATCATCGGCGTCATCTTATGTTAGCATCTGTCTCAGCCGATCTGATCTGCTCTCGGTCATCTACACATAGCTCCTCCTCTCCCACGTCTGTTCCTTTGGATATTGTCACTTCCCTTCTCCTTGCCTCTTTATGCCGATGACCTTTGTTAAAACCCAGGCTGATATTCTGTGACTGTTCCCTGCTATATCACCATGACTGGTTTTATGCCAGAAATCTTTGGGATCGAGGGAAAAATAAACCCTTTGTCAAGTCAGCACACGAAACGCCTATCCTTGCACACATTGAGTGCTCAGTTAGTGCTAGAGGTGGATTTGTTCAGTGAAGGATTGAATTTCATTCATTCTCATTTCACCAACTAATGGCAAGTTTGTGATAATTCAAATGTAATTCTCTTGTGCCACCAGTACCAATCGTAAAACCAGAAATACTTGGGTTGTTTGGAGAAATTTAAGTGGTGTTTTGTATTTCTTAGGTTTGCATTTTTTAAAGTGCTTCCTGGAGATTATGAAATTCTTGCAACTCATCCAACCTGGGCATTGAAAGAGGTGAGTGTTTCATCCACATCGAGAGCTGTGCTGGGGTCAAATGTAGGGGTTCTCAGTTTAGCATCTGAAATGAGTTTATGGCTTTTCTGAATTAGATGAAGAAATAATTTTATCATCTCTGGTTCCACTGTTTAGTTTGGTAATATTTAGAGGGTAAAACTCCCTCACTGTAGCAGATGCTGCTTATGTTGCTTTCAGCTCCAGGTGACAATGTTGTCTTCCTGCTGTGAAGTAGATCTGTTTTTAACAATAGCTGTTTTAAGCTAAATCAACACCAGAAGGACCTGATTAGATTCGTTTGTTGTTCTTTTTTCAGTCGGAAGCAGAAATCTATAAATATACTGCTCATTCTAGAAACTGTGGTATATTACAGGCGCCCAAGGAGAAATGTGTTAAGAATGTTTAGTGCAGCCTTGTTTGTAATAGCAAAAAAATTTAAGGAACCTAAATGCCTGTTAAGGGGAGAATGGTATGTGGTTTCAGCACACAATCGAGTTTTGTACAGCAGCAATAACAAGGGAACCAGAGCTACATACGTCATTGTGACCACATTTGAAAACCTAATGTTGAAAGACAACGGCTAGTTGCTGAAGGATAAGGAAACATGCTCCTGTTTATAGAGTGATCAAAGACATTCATAACACTCTTATTTATGGTAGATGCATTTAGATATAGACATGCGTGGGAATGACAGACTCTGTGGTCATGGACACTGATGTCCATGGAAGACGAGAGCAAGAGGATTTGGGGACACACAGAGGGGTTGAATTGCATTTCTACTCTTGTTTCTTCAGCTGGTGAGAGGGTGTGCAGGTGTTCTTTATAGGACTCTGTATCTCTTTGTTTGAGCAAAATAATTTATACTAAAAGATAGAAAAGGGAGAAACAAATTAGGTAAGGTTTCGAAAGAACAGAAAGGAAACTTCTTAGCAATTGAAATGCAACTTAGAGGAAACTTCAACATGTTAGCTTTTACATTAGATTCGAGACTATGTCTCATTCTTGCTAAAGAAGCATCAGAGTCAACATTTCGGTTTTTACTCTGTTGGTTTTATGTATTTATAATTGATGGTGCATCTCATACCTGGATGTATCTGTGTACTGTTTATGACTTTCGGTTTTCAGGGTTTTTCTCTCCAGGGGGCATTTTGAAATGTTTTATTTAAAACTCAAAATTATAAGTAGAAGACATTGTGAGGTTTACATTGTATGCAAAAGCTTGAGTTTATGAATTTAAGATGGTGCTATTATAAAAGTAAATCACACTGCTAGAAGTCAGGACAGTGATGGCCCTTTGGGGGGACAGCGATGGACGTGGGTGTGAAAGAAGCTTCTGGGGTGTTGTTACTGTTCTGTTTTGGGTGCTGGTTGCATAGTGTGTTCAGTTTGTGAAATCACTGCCCCGTACACTTAGAATATGTGCACTTTTCTGCATATAGTTTATACTTTCACATGAAGTTAAAAAACATGTGCTTATCCCATAACCATGGAAAAAAATAAAGCACACTCATTTGAAAATATTGGAACTTATAGAAGAGTATCATGGAGTGGAAACAGAAGTCAGAAAACTTGGAAGGTGGAAAAGTGTAAAAGAAGTAAAATCTTGTCATGTGGAGGAAATCATTGTTAATTTATGATTTGCCAGGTTCCCTTTCACTTCACTTTGAGTGTTAAAAAAAAAGTTGGGATCACACCGTATATGCAATTTTACATATTGCTTTTTCCCCAGTTACCACGTTAGCTTAAGCCTGTCTTCACATTGTTAAACACTTGGCAAATGTTTATTTTTTATTTTTTGAAAATTGTAATCTTTTCTTTTGCAGGCCAGCACCACGGTGCGTGTCACCAGCTCCAACGCCAATGCCGCCAGTCCTCTCATAGTTGCTGGCTATAACGTGTCTGGCTCTGTGCGAAGTGACGGGGAACCCATGAAAGGGGTCAAGTTCCTTCTCTTTTCTTCTTTGGTAACTAAAGAGGTAAGCAAAGAAAAGCGAAGAAAAGAAGAGATTGTGCATGTGTACATGTGTGTGTGTCTGTGTGTGTGTACATGCAAACTGAGAACACTTTAAAATGCACGTTAAGGTTGATTTCTGGTCTTAACACTTAAGATCATAGTGTCTCAGTTGACTTACAAGAAATTGAGTGCTCTACATGGGGAGGCAGCGTAGGAGTTTGGTGGAAAGTACTCGGTCTCTGCAGTCAAGCAAATGCCAGCTCTGCCTCCCACTCGCTGTGTGACCTGGGGCCAGTCCCTCTGCCTTCCTGGGCCTCCGTGTCCTTCTCTGGAGAACGGCTGACCTGTTCTCTGTAGAGAAGGACAGTCACGTCGTTTTTTCCAGAAAGCCTGCTGTTCTTCAGTTTTCAACTTGAATGTAAATATTTTTGTTCCTTTCATCTGTACTATTGTGGCTTAGATGTCAGAAGTCCATTATTTTGTGGCATAAAACTTACAAACATTTTCCTTTGGTGTGACTATCGGATGATGATCAGAACATAGAAGTGACAGAGAAAGCAATTGTTTTTCCTGGCACAGGATGTCCTGGGCTGCAACATCTCACCTGTGCCTGGGTTCCAGCCCCAGGATGAGAGTCTGGTGTATTTGTGCTACGTGGTCTCCAAGGAAGATGGCTTGTTCTCCTTCTCTTCCTTACCCAGTGGGAGCTATACTGTGGTGAGTGAAACAGATTCCCAGTCCGTCTATCTCTGGGCTTTTAAAACAGCCAGTGCGATTTGGGTGTTGAAGGAACAAACGGCCTGCAGTTCCGGGAATATTCTGTTTAACGCTTAAGATAAGACTGTCACCTGTCAGTCCTAGCTGCAGAAAGCGCAGGGCTTCCTCTTAAAATCGGCAGCTGCTGTGAGTCATGGTTTCCCTGGGCCTGCCCTGAACCCCTTGACATTTGTGGGCTGCCAAATCAATTGTTGATATTGATGGTTGAATCATGTTATTGGCTCTTGGTAATTAATAGACTCTTCCTTCCAGATTCCTTTCTATAGAGGGGAGAGGATTACTTTTGACGTTGCTCCTTCCAGACTTGATTTTACGGTGGAACATGACAGCCTGAAGATTGAGGTAAGACCTGGCTGGCTTCTGGAGGGTCAGGTATTGCAAACAAGCTTAAAAAAAAAATCGATATTTTATCTAGAAGAGCTGTGGGGAGAAATGGAATCTTGTGTCATATCCAGTTTAGTCTGGGATTCACTAGGTACCTCGCCTCTCTTACGTAATTTCTTCATCTTCTGGGAATTGGATCCCTGTTTCTACTTCATTCAACAAGACGTATTTACTGAATGCCAGTGGTGTGCGCGCCGGGTGATCTTCCAGGGCCGGGGGGACGGCAGTGACCAAAGGAGGCAGAAATTCCTGTCCTCGTGGAGCTTGTGTTCCACTGGGAGGGAAGAGCCTGTATGTTTATGGATAAATAAGTTAGAACATCCATTAGAAGGTGGTGTGTATTCTATGGAAAAATAAAGCAAGAAAGGAAGGTAAACAATTTCCGGGAGGAGACAGGGATCACGGTCTTATATAGGTGTCTGGGCACGTCCCCACTGTGAAGGTGACGTTCGCACACATTCGAGGGGAAGGAAGGTGAACCAACTTAGATCTCTAAGACGGAAGCGGCCAGTGCAAAGGCCCCGGGGGAGGAGTGTGCCTGGAGTGTTTGGAGGACCCCAAGGAGGCCAGGGTGGCTGGAGAGGGGTGAGCAAGGGGGAGAGGAGGAGGAGGAGAAGACGATGCAGGCGGAGAGGTGGCGGGCTACACTGAGCCAGCCTTGTGGGCCACTTCTGTTGCTCCGAGTGAGAATTGGAGCCACTGGATCCCAAGCAGGGGAGAAGTGGGATCTGACTTAGGTCCCAAAGGATCCCCCGGCCACTGTGTTGAGTTTGTAGGGGCAACAGGGAAGCTGGGCACCAGTCAGGAGGCTGTGGCAGTAATCCAGGGGAGAGCAGACAGAGCTTGGATCAGGTGAAGAGAGTGGATGGAGGATGAGGTGACCTCAAAACTGGATGGTAAGAAAAGACCCAAAAATAGATGGCAGATGTGTTTCTCATCACATTTGTGCTGCCTTTAATTACAGAAGTGCAAAATGGTTACTGTAGAAAATTTGCTATATGGAGTAAATCGCAAAAGAAAATAAAATCTTTCATGAGTGGACCACCTAGTGTTCGAGTTATTACAAAAATTATATTTTAATTGTTTTCTCTTAACATTAAATTAAAAAAATGTGGTATTAAAGTGGCTTAAACTAGTCGGCGCTAGCTTTTAGGTCACATGCACGGTGGGACATCGGCTCTGCTTATTAAGAGTCAATCAAGTATTTAGCTGTTCTGTTGTGTGCTGGGGGGAGTTGGGGTGAGAAGATAAAGTCCTTGCTTGCTTCAAGGGGCTTACAGAAAAGAATGGGGACAGGTTAGTGAGGAAGGACATTCCAAGATGACGGCCACATACAAATTTTTAAACACAGCAATGAGTGAGAATTTCAGAGAGAGAGAGAGCACGCGAAAGAGCCTGTAAGCTCTGTGATGCCAGGAACCGGTAATCTGTATTCCTAGCATGTGATTTAGTGCCTTCTTAGTAGTTGCTTAAGAAAAATGATTATTGAATGATTATATGAATTAATAGGTGAATGAATGGATTGTATGTACCACATCTTTTTGGAAGGCTCAAGAACGACTTCCTGAATAATAAGGAAACCTTTTTAGTTTTTTAAAGCTCTATCTCAAATGCCATTGCATGTATGCATTCATTCATTTGGGAATCACTTATTCAGTGCCTCCTATGTCCAGGTAATTCAGACAAAAAGGTCCGTCTTCACGGAGCTTACATTCTAGTGGGAGGGAGACAGACTATAAAAAAAGAAATCAAACGAGGACATTTCAGATCTTGGTAAGTTCGATGAAGGTAATAAAATAGGCTAGTGTGCGAGACCATAACAGGGCAGGGTCTGCCTGAGATAGGATAGTCAGGGAGGACTTCTTGGAGGTGGTGGCAGTTTGAACTGAGCCCTGCATGACAAGAAGGCATGGCCTCTCTGATCCTCTCCAGATGTGGGAGAAGAATGTTCCGGGCTAAGGGAGCCACTGCTGTACAAGCCCCACATGGGGAAGGCATTTGGTGGTCTTGAGGAACTAGAGGTCAGAGTGGCTGGATCCTGGCAGCTACAGGGAAAGAAAGCTAAGGCCCTGTGCTCACCCACGAGTGGGCACAGGCACATAGAGGCCCAGTCTAGAACCACGTGGCGAGGGCAATGACTGAGGGTTGAAGATGGGGCTCTAGGTGGAGTTAACAAGCGCTTGATCTCAGGTTGCGATGGGAGAACAGGCCGAGGAGAAGGGCACGTGGGACCTTGCAGCGGTGGAACCCACTGGACAGGTGGATGTTGGAGGTGTGGGGCATAGGGTCCATGGGGACTTGTGGATTTAAGCTTCGGAGCTGCAGGGTGGCGTGGCTCACCAAAATGGGACATCCAGATGGGAGAACACAGGAAGGGAGCAAGGGTGGGGAAGCCTTCTAAAGTCCCAGCCAGTAGTCTCAAACCTGGGAAGTGAGTCTGTGGTCTTTCTTATTCAGTCATTCAACAAATACCATTGTACCGGGAACACAACAAAGATACAGACATCGTCCCTATTTGCTTGAGCTTCCAGTCCCTTGGGGAGACAGATGTTAAATTAGCCCACAGATGTGCCATTCAGGAGAGGCAAAACACGCTAACAGAGCATGTGGCGTGGGACCGGTGACCGCAGGCTCCCTGGGGCCGTGGCATTTCCCTGGGGCATGAAGGATGCGTAGGAGCTGGCTGGGCACAGGGCTGAGGGGAAGGGGCTGTCGGCCGGGGATGCAGCCTGTGTGCGTGAGCCGGCTGGCACACGGGACAGCATGGGAGGACGTGCGAGTGATGGGGTGAGTGGCACAAGATAGGCTTTTGCGGCTCGACCAGAGGAGAGCCTTCTTCCTGTTCGTGTTTCAGCCCGTGTTCCACGTCATGGGGTTCTCCGTCACCGGCAAGGTCTTGAACGGACCCGAGGGAGAAGGCGTTCCGGAGGCAGTCGTCACTCTGAATAATCAAATCAAAGGTGAGCAGCACATTGGCTTCTGGGACTGCTGACCAGTACCATTCTTTGATCCTAGAAAGAAATGGGAAGGAAACACAAGTCTTAATGACTGTCTGAAAATATGCCAGGTTTTGGCTCAGGTTTCCTCACGTCTGTGTAGGGATAGGCAGTTGTCTGGGCTCATCTTTGATTTGCTTGTTTTTGTTTTACAGTCAAAACAAAAGCTGATGGCTCTTTCCGCCTGGAGAACATAACCACTGGGACCTACACCATCCATGCTCAGAAGGAGCACCTCTACTTTGAAACTGTGACAATCAAAATTGCACCTAACACACCTCAGCTGGCTGACATCATTGCAACAGGGTACAGCTGTTGGGTTTGGATTGGGAAATGCAGAAGTTTTTGCAGCTCAAGCCAGTGGAGAAAAGAATTGTTCTATGTGTTTTCTGCCAAGGATCAACATCCAGTTTCAGACTGGCTTCTTTAGACAGTTTATTGCTAAATCTTATCATCGGAAGTTAGCTGTATGTTGGATGCTAAGGAAAGCTCTCTGGCTTCAAAGTTAGGAAGGGTTTGTTAAAGTGATGTCTGACTCTGCATCTGTGGGAACTTTCTTGGCTTAATCCTTGAGAACTGTTGAAGATGGTACAGTTGGTCGAGAAAGTTTGTTGTAAGATGCTTCAGGTCATTTTTGTAATTCTTCCTGCCTGTGATTGTGTACTGTAAGTGGGACTGGCCGTATGTGTAGCAAGATCGCGTGGTGCAGAGAACACAGGCCTTGGAGTCAGCTCTCAGATCTTTCTCTCATCTTCTTTTTGGTAGTGCTAGGTGTTTGCTTAACCTAAAAGTAGAGGCTCAGGGTCTCCTTGGCGGATGGGCAGCACAAGCAGAGGTGATCAATCACAAAGCAGCCCCGTGTGGATGGGGCATAAAGCTTGGTGTTGCTGGAGCATCAAGTGCTGGGCGAGAGAAGGAAAGTGAGGTGGCGGGAAGGCTGGAAGGGGCAGATCGCAGAGGGCCTCTTCACACCCTGGTGGAAGGTCAGGGCTTTGTCCTCAGGGGGGCCAGGGGCTAGTGAACGGTTTTGGCCATTGGTATGATTAGATGCCTGTTGTTGAAGGGCATTCTGGTGGCGTGGTGGAGGGCGGCTCTGAAGGGGCCAAGACTGGGGCTCCGGGGAGATTGGAAGCATATTTAGAAGTTCAAAGTAGCAGGACTTTGTGGAGAATTTGAATTTGGCTTGAGAGGGAAGGGGGAAGTCAAGGGTGGTTTCTGGGTTCCCAGCTTGAGAGGCAAAGTAACTGTTGGTGCTATGGGCTGTGGATGAGAAGAGAAGCTGGTTAGGGGACTTGGGTCCTGTTTTGGACCTGCAGGGATCAAAGTGTCTGCAGGACCACCAGGTGGAGCTCTCCAGTAGATGGACTGTGTGTACATCCTGAAGATTTGGGCACATGTTCAGCCGAACCTTGTGTATGTAGGAGCAGGTAGAATCAGAAAAACAGGCAGCCACACTGAATGCCAGCATTTAAGGGCTGCCCTAAGGAGAACCTAGGGTGTGGGGGTCACAGGAGCTAAGGAAGTAAAGTAATGCCCAGCAGGCTCAGATCTGCCAGGGAGGTCCGGTGAGCTGAGCTCTAAGAAACCCAGTCCAGGACCTGGTCACTGACAAGCTGACACACCGTGAGCTTCCATTTTGCTGGGGAGACAGAAAACAAACTAATTTGTGGTTAGAAGTTATGGTGAGCACTGTGCAGGGGAGCCGTGAGAAGCACTTATTTACCCTTGGAGCTATGGGAGGCCTCTCGGGCTGCTGAGACCTTTGGGACGACTAAATGTTAGCCAAGTCGAGAACTTTCTGGGCCGAGGGAACAGCATGTTCAGAGGCCCCGAGCAGGTGGGAGGAACTAAGGCCCCCCTGTGAGGCTGGAGGCTGTTGGGAGGTTGGGGAGGTACGGGACCCCATAGCCATGGGGAGGAGATGGGCTTTTGTCCCTAATCCTTGGAAACCGATTGCGTTTTCAGCAGGAGAGTGATACAGATCATGTTACTTTTAAAAAGTTTTTTTTCCTGGCTGCTGTATGGAGAAGGGATTGGAGGAGGCCAGAGTAGAAGTGGAGGGACCAGGTGGGAGGCTGTGGCGTTGTCTGGAGGAGATGGTGGTCCCGAGGGTACTGGCTGGACCTGGGGCCGGCAGGGGAGGGAGCAAGAGGAGCAGGATTTGGTGGGTAGGATGTGGAGTGAGAATCCACAGGCCCCGGTGAGGTTGGAGTCCAGGTTATTTGAGTAGCTGGGTCATCGGAGGAGGTGCTGTCACAAAGATGGGGGAAATGTATTTATATTCATTTTCTTCTTTTACCCTGGCTCTTAGGGTCAAAGAAATAGAGTCGAACAAACTGACACTTGTGGAGCATCTTGGAAAAGTCACAATTTTCCTTTTGGACCAACATAGCACATTTGCTTTTTAGCTTATCGATATGTCTTACTTTTTCTTAGAAAAAAGAAAAAAAAAAAAAACCCTCCCGGTTTGTTTTAACAGAAAACTCATTGACAGCTCTCAAAATCACTGAGAATAGTTATCTCAATGTGAATCAAAATTGCTGATTTCTCTCCATAAATGTCTAAAACCCTGACAAAATAATTTATTGATAAGTATCAAATTTTAAGGGCTTCATTATAACAGAACCCTCTCCTACCAGTTTTTTTAGTTTATTTTTTCAACCTAAACCGATAGGCATTTGAGGTTTGGGCTAACTGTGTATATAAAGATTGACACTTCTCTCCAGTTTGGAATATGAGCTAAAAAAGATCTTATGGTTGGAATATTTAAAATTTAGGGAGGCAAAGAGATTCAGCTGGGAATATATAAAGTGTACAGAACATATACGCAAATGTACTCAACGTGTTCACAAATCAAGAAAATGTGGAAGGTCCTTCAGAATAATTCCACCAACATTCATCCCCTTCCTAACCTTTTATTTGGAAAGTATACCCTTTGGGAATGTGGGAACCAAAATTCATACCTTTAAATTTAGATCGGGGTCGGCCAGCTTTTTCTGGGAAGGGTCAGAGAATGAATATTTTAGCCTTCATGTGCTGTCCGGTCTCACAGCAACCACTCACCGCTGTCCTCGTGGTGTGTGAAATGGACGATGCACAAAGGAATGAGCATGGCTGGGTGCCAAGAAAACTTTACTGATGGGCACTGAAATTTGAATGTCATACAATTTTCACATGGCATGATATATTGTTCTTCTATTGATTTTTGTCCTTTTAACCATTTGAAAACATAAAAACCATTCTTAACTTGTGGTCCATACAAGAACAGATGGTGGGCCCGCTTGGCCACCACTTGCTGCCCCCTCCTCTGGCGTGTGAGCTCTGTGGTTGGGCCTGGTTCCTTCACCCTTAAGAAATGCATTTAATTATGTCTAGATTTCATGTTCCACTAATCTGCTGTTCTCTCTGCTATATTTTATTTGAGGTAGAGTGGGTATTCCAACCTTAAACATATCCCCTATTTGTCAGGATCCAACATTTGTTATTATCTTTCTATCAGAAATAACAACCGACTGCTTCTTATCTAAAATTACTCTTGAAGATGAGAAAACATAACCTTTAGTCAGCTAAAGGTACACCATCGTGGGTCCTGGCTGTGGTAGCTTATTACACTTGAACACATCGGCTCTACGGAGGCTTGTCCGTGTCCGTCTTTGTCCCCTGAGTGGACGGATGTGCCACTTCCTGGAGGCGTGCTTTGCAGCCCCTTACACTCTACTCATTTAGTTGCAAATCTGAGTCATTCCCTTAATAGGCTTTTTCAATTATAAGTTGTTTCCGTGGCTCTTAGCTCCAAAACAGTTTTCAGCTGTAGCTTTTTTTTAATTTTTTATATTCACTTAATTACCTTTTCTGTTCAAAGCTCTCAGGTTGCTTTTATCCCTGCACTGTATCTAATCAAAAGTGAGGAAGGCATTTTGATAACCCTGCCTTGTTTTCTGGCCTGGGTAGTGCCACAGTTTCTTAGGCAGCTTACCGCTCTTTGCATTTAAGGACTAGCCCACATTCTCAGTCCGAGGCAGCTCCACTGTCAATGATCCAATTACCTGAAACATTTTTTATTATCTCCAGATTTCCTGAAAATTGCTTCTGCAGTGCCGGGCAGGGCTGGGGGGTATTGGGGGAAGGTTGGGTTGCCAGATGTCCCCTGGAATACACAAACAGCACCTCCTTGGGTCTCCGCTCTGCCTTTTCCCTTATGCTGAGAAACGTCTGGTCTTCCTTCTGAAGGCTGCTTGTTAAAACTGAGTCATTTTGGTCGCGTTTCTGTTTCTTCATTAAGATTAAACTAGTCTCAGGGTTGAGGGCTGGAAAAGGGGGGTGTATTTTTGGTTGATAAGAGCCTGTTCTATTATAACGGAATTCCCCTGCCGGAATGAATGGTCTTCTCTTTTGGGCAGGTTCAGTGTCTGTGGTCAGATATCCATCATTCGCTTCCCCGACACAGTCAAGCAGATAAGCAGATACAAAGTTGTCCTGTCATCGCAGGACAAGGACAAGTCTTTGGTCACCGTGGAGACAGATGCTCATAGATCATTCTGTTTTAAAGCGAAACCGGGGACCTACAGCGTCCAGGTACGATGCAAGTTTTGTTTTCTTTAGAACATTTGAGGAAAGCCATGATTTTTAAAAGGCTTATTTTAGCTAAAATGGATGGAGAAGGAGAATTTCAATTCACAACTTATTTTTAAGTGTTTACATTTCTGCCTGTTACAGCAGACAGTTCGAAAGTGATGCAAGAAGCCTCCCTTTTTTTTCCCCGTCAGGATGTTTATTGGGGATTAGTATCTGCCTGCCAGTCACATCACTACCTTCTTGAACTTTTGTCTGCTATAAGAATATCCATGAATCCAAAAGGCGATGAAAATAAAGTCTTTATTACTGACAGCTCAGGAACTTCCAAAGTGCATGACTTTTGGGAGCCGAGGCCAAAATGGAGCTTCCCATTTCCTGCCTCACCCTGAAATGAAGACAGCTGGGCAGGCCTGGCTGCTCTACCCACCCAGGCAGGCAGAGAAGCAGGAGATGCTGCCCAAGGCCTCACCACCAGGTGCATAACTGAGCGAATTTGGGGCCAGGGGGCAAGAGTCAGGAGGGAACACCAGGCTGCCCCCTTGGTCTTTTCAGACTCAGGCTCCCACCTTCGCCCCAGCCGCTGCACCTCCTCCTTTGTGCAAGAGCAAGTAGGAGGAGGGCAGAGGGTGGGGAGGGTCCCTCTAATGCCGCCTGTTCCTGTAGGGGGAGCAGAAGGTGGGAGAAAAATGTTTTCCTCCCTCCCACCCCACAGTGTGGGTTGCCAGCTTCTCGCCAAATTGGTCACGTCAAGGAGCCTTTGAAAAGCATGATGAGGGACTTTTCCAAGGAAGGACAATTCTTTATGTAATCCAGGGGTTTAAATAGGTTAAATAGGTGTCAAATGCCCCGTTCCCCAACCGCTCTCCTTACCCCGGGAAAGGCGTATGGAAGAAAATGGCTTAATTCCAGTAAGGAGTCATCCACGTGGTGTTGACAAGTTCATGGCTTCTATAATGAGCCGCCTAAAGCCTGGAGAAGGGGCTGGGATTGATTATGGTTTTTGGCCAGCGTCCAGGTGACCAGGCACAGCTTTGTGTGCCCAGGTGGAGGATGATGCCCGGCAGCTCTTGCACACACCCGCGGGACGGCTGAAGGCTGGCCTTTCGGGTCTGATCAGAAATGCGTTATCTTCTCCCAGGCTGCTTGCTGATTTGTTGCGATTCTAAAACTCGGCTTAGAAATGAACCTTTGCCCTTCAAAATCTCTTCAGCCTTGGGCCCAGGTGACTGCTCCAGCGCGCTCCCAGGGAGCAGCAGCCCCTGACGCCGTCCGTGTGCCCCCCAGGTGCTGGTCCCCGAGGCCGAGGCCAGGGCGGGGCTGACGCTGAAACCCCAGACCTTCCCTCTCACCGTGAGCGACCGGCCCGTGATGGGAGTGGCCTTCGTGCAGTTCTTGGCGTCCGTGTCCGGGAAAGTCTCTTGTTTGGGTAAGCTGTCAGCTGGAAGCAAGGACGGAGTTTCAGAGAAGTAGGTGGGTAGGGGTGGGATTTTGGTGAACTTGCCCTCATTGGGTAGCACTGGGGAAGAACTGCAGAAACTGTTCCTGGGGAGTGGTTTTCTGAGAGCCCGCACTGCGTCTAGTTCTTCCTCAGTAATTGCCACGGAGAGCACAGGAAGCATTTCTCTTGGCGTAGTTCTGCTTTGGCTCCCAGAGGAACACATGGGTTTCTTTCCCGTCACCCCCCCCGTCTTTGACTTTAAAAGGAAGATGGAATTAGGTTCAGGCTTAATCCCAGCTCTGTTACTTACCAGCTAAGAGACTGTAAGGATTTTACTTGCCCAAGCTCCATTTTTCATATGTAAAGTGGAATCCTTACCCTCTCAAGAGGGTTTTTTGAGGCTTAAATGTGATCATGTCGAGAGGCAGTGTGGCACAGTGGTTAAAAGCAGACCCTGGTCCCAGACTCCCTGGGCTTGAATCCTCGCTGTGTGACCTGAGGCAAGTTACTTAACCTCTCTGTGCTCCAAGTCCCTCTTCTGGGATATGGGGGTAATACCAGTACCTACCCCACAGGGAGATTGTGAGGACGAATGAGTTAGTGTATGTACAGCCTTTAGAACACTACCCAGAACACAGCAAGAGCCGGATTAGTCTTTGTTGTCATTGGTAGATGTGTTATTACAATAAAAGGCCTAGTCTCTCATCCGCTATGAAGTGGTATAAATGTTTCATCACCTTTTCTCTTTTTCTCAGACTCCTGTCGGTGCTCCATAAGTGTTGCTTCCCCTGTTTCGTCTTATGTCTCCCTTAGTGGGTGCCCATCAGTGGTGCTTTCCCTTTCCTCTCTTCTCTGGCTCCCCTGAGGGTGTCTTCTAAATGATGGGGCTGCTTTTTCCAATGTGGCCTTCCTTGTCTGGTCCCACTAACCTGCATGCAGGGGGATTGCTGGAATGGAAGAGCTGCATATTAGGTTTGAAGAAACCTTCCTGGCACTGCCTTTCAGGAGCTTAGACGATAGCAAGCAGCACACAGAGCTGGAGGATTTGGATGTGAGCCTGGGGCTTACAGGGGCTGTCAGATGAAGCCCTCCCCTCTTTTCTCTGCAGACACCTGTGGTGACCTGCTGGTGACCTTGCAGACCCTGAGCCGCCAGGGTGAGAAACGGAGCCTCCAGCTCTCCGGCAAGGCCAACTCGATGACTTTCACGTTTGACAGCGTGCTCCCTGGGAAATACAAAAGTAAGAACAAGTGCAGTACCTCATCACCCTCCCACTTCCCATCTTTCTAAACTTTCTAAAACCCAGCTCTTGGAATTACGTCACAACTGTTCCATCTTTACTTGTTTAACTCTTCTTTGCCTCTCGACCGGCAATGGGCATTGTTCAGCTCTGGGCAATGATGCAAGAGTTGAGGCTGTGTGAACTGGTTGCCATCTTATCATAGCAACCCACCTGCTTTTTCTCTTTGGGGCAGATATCCTGACTCATGGCATCTTATTTCTAAATGCCAGAAAATCAACTGTGAACTAACCCCACTGATGTGTTCTACCACTTAGTTGTGAGACCGTGGCAAGTTACTTGGTCTCTAAGACTCAGTTTCCTCATGTAAAATAGGAGTAATAGAGCCTTTCTGCAAAATGTTTGTAAGACTAAATAAATGAAAATTTGGAAAGGCCCTTGCACAGTGCCTGGTAGGTGGTGGGTGCTGGCAAAGTGTTGGTTCCCTTTTCTCTGCACTTCTTAAGAAGCCCCTATTGCCTGTTTTTCTGTCTTTCAAAGCTCAGGTGGCAATGAGTAACTTGTAAAGTAGACTGCTTTTTCTGGGGAATTGTATCTTCTATTATATCAAGGGCTGACTGCCTCTTTTTTATAAATAAAGATTTATTGGGACACAGCCATGCCTGTTCATTTACCCATCGTCTCTGGCTGCTCGTGCACTTCCGCAGCAGAGTTGAAGGTCAAGACCATTTGGCCTGCAAAACTGAAAACTTTTACTCTCTGACCCTTTTCAGAAAAAGTTTGCTGACCTCTGAGTTCCTTGTTCTAAGCATTCCCTCCCCTCCCCTCCTCTCTCCTCCCCTTCTCTCCCCTCCCCTTCCCTCCCCCTTCCCCTTCCCATTCCCCCTAGTTATCTAATTTTATTAGTTAATTCATTATCATTTTCCCCGGTGGTGGGGAGGAGGTGGCACGCCTGTGCCCACGTGTCTCTCTGTGCTGTGTGCTTTTTGCTTTTCTAGTAAGCATCATGCACGAGGATTGGTGCTGGAGGAACAAGAGCCTGGAGGTGGAGGTTCTGGAAGATGACGTGTCAGCGATTGAGTTTAGGCAGACGGGCTACATGCTGCGATGCTCTCTGTCTCATGCGATCACTCTGGTATGTGTGGCTTATGGAGAGTCTCTTATTTGGAAGAACAGTAGTCTTGTGAAAGTGAGAAGGACGGGCATACCAGGAATATTGGAACCAGAGTTAAGTCAATTTTCTTTTCTTCCCCTTTATGAGCCCACATATTGTGGAAAGCATAATGAAGCAGCATTTAAAATCCCCTAGTGGAAAGATACTTTTGTTTAGGAAATTTACTTGTCCTGGCCCCATATCAAATTCTAGCTTTGAATGGTAGTCTGGGGAAGCTGTTTGTGTAGTGCACAGTATGCTGGTTTTGGAGCCTTGAGTAAGTTCATTGAAGGCTTCCAAGCCTCAGTTTTCTTGTCTTAAATTGGGATCATGATACCCGTTTCTCAGGGCTATAGTAAAATTTCCTTGGCATACAACAAGGGCTTCAAAATGGGTGCCGTTAACAAGCAAAGCTGAGCATCTCTAGTGTATTTACTCCAGTGCAGAGGAAAGAGCTGTTAGGACCTTATTCCCTTGTTGACTGTGGTCTCTGTGGCCAGACAGGCAGTACTTCAAATGGGTTTCCCGAAGGAACCACCTACCTGGACCCGTTCATGAGTTTTATTTAATCTCTTGAGATCAAGCAGTGGCAGATGCCATTGTCAGGTCTCAGTGGAGAAACCAAGGCAGATGGCAGTTGACTGCTTATGTGAGACACTGGAGGAATTGGAAGCTGGTGTTTCCAGTGTCAGCCTACGGCTCCAACCACTTACCTCCAGACTGTCAACAACCAGCTCTGTTACTGGAGATGGGTTAATTCATATCTGGTCAAGAAATTTACTACGGGAGATGGGTCCGTTAATACCCAGTTGAGAATAAGTGATAGAATGTTTAGGAAGCCATTCCTTTCCTTAAAACCCTCCACTAGTTTTCTGTTTCCTTTAGAATAAGATCTATACTCGGTACCCATGGCCTGCAAGACCCTTGCCTAGCTCCCCCCTTCCCTCCACCAGTCCCCGCCCTGCTCACTGTGCTCGGGCTGCACCAAGCTCGTTCCCTCCTCTGGGCCTTTGCACTTGCCCTTCCCTTTTGCCTGAAATGCTGCATCGTCTCCAGAAATGCATGTCAGCTGGTTTTCTTTCATCATTCACGTGTCAGCCCCAACGTTACCTACTTAGGTGAGGCCTGTCCTGAGACGAGCCAGCAAGGGAGCTTCCCCTGCTGATCATGCTTTATCCTCTGTCTCGGCTTCCTGTCTCCAAAGCTCTGTTACAGACCAGCTGAAATCTACTCCTTTACTTGATGCGCTGCTTTCCTGGCCTCCCATTTCAGAACGGAAGCCCCCCTGAGAACAGGGGTCACTCAGTCTATCCCACCGCTCAGCCCTGTGTCCGTCACAGTGCAGGTGCTCAATAAATATTAGTTGATTGAATGAAAAAAGAGCACGTTTTTGTTGGAACTTTTTGAAGGTTTTTCATTTTCCTGTGGCATCCAGGTGCTCAGATGATTAATGGGTAAAACAGATGACTGGTTTGGAAAAAGAAATATTATTCATCATCTTGGTATCTCCGTCTCCCCCAGTAAGTCATTGTATTGGCTTTGGTCCCTTAGGAATTTTATCAGGATGGAAATGGACCTGAGAACGTGGGGATTTATAACCTCTCCAAAGGGGTCAACCGATTCTGCTTGTCCAAGCCAGGTAAGTTTGGAGGGATTGATCTTTTCCAGGAGTTTTTCTACTTTGGTTCCATTTGCATCAAGCTCTCAATTTTCTGGTCATGTGGAGGGTTCTCCTACCTCATTCCCCTGAAGGGAGCAGGGTTCTTACCCAGACTGTGAGCCAGGAACTGGAAGGTGTGTTCCTGGTCTCTGGGTTTGGGTTGGGAAGAGACCATTGGGCCCTTTCTCCTTTAAAAGTGTTGTACCATTGGCCAATGAATTTGCTTGCATGAGTGAGCTTTTTAATATAAAAATTGGACTGCTTCCCACATTGCTTAAATTCCTTCAGTGGCTTCTCTCCCTCTTTTTAAGCATCTTTATCGAGGTATAATTTACATACCACAAAATTCACCCATTGTAAATATATCATACAGTGATTTTTAGTACATTTGCCAGGTTGTGCAACCATTATCATAATCCAGTTTTAGAACATTTTCATCACCCCGGTAAGATCCTTCGTGCCTGTTGAATCCACTCACTCCTGTTCTCTCTGTCTTTGAAGATTAAAGATTTGCCTTTTCTGGACATTCCCTATAAATGAAATCATACGTCGTCCTTTGTCTGGGTTCTTTCATTTAGCATTAGGTGTTCGAAGTTCATTCTTCTTGTAGCTTGTGTCCGTGTTTCGTTTTCATTGCTGAGCAGTATTCTGTTGTATGGAGGTAACATTGTTTGGTTTATCCGTCACCAGTTAGTAGAGTTTGGGTTCTTTCCAGTTTGGGGCTATCATGAATAATGTTACTGTGAATACTTCTGAACAAGTTTTCGCGTCGACATACATTTTCATCCTTGGCCATATACCTCAGAGTGGAATTGCTAGGTCATATGATACATTTATGCTTCACTTCTTTTTTTTATATTTTCTTTTTTTTTTAATCTTCATTTTATTGAGATATATTCACATACCACGCAGTCATACAAAACAAATCGTACATTCGATTGTTCACAGTACCATTACATAGTTGTACGTTCGTCACCTAAATCAATCCCTGACACCTTCATTAGCACACGCACAAAAATAACAAGAATAATAATTAAAGTGAAAAAGCAATTGAAGTAAAAAGAACACTGGGTACCTTTGTCTGTTTGTTTGTTTGTTTCCTTCCTCTATTTTTCTACTCATCCATCCATAAACTAGACAAAGTGGAGTGTGGTCCTTATGGCTTCCCCAATCCCATTGTCACCCCTCATAAGCTCCATTTTTATACAATTGTCTTCGAGATTCATGGGTTCTGGGTTGTAGTTTGATAGTTTCAGGTATCCACCACCAGCTACCCCAAATCTTTAGAACCTAAAAAGGGTTGTCTAAATTGTGGGTAAGAGTGCCCACCAAAGTGACCTCTCGGCTCCTTTTGGAATCTCTTTGCCACTGAAGCTTATTTCATTTCCTTTCACATCCCCCTTTTGGTCAAGAAGATGTTCTCCATCCCACTATGCCAGGTCTGCATTCCTCCCCGGGAGTCATATTCCACGTTGCCAGGGAGATTCACTCCCCTGGGTGTCTGATCCCACGTAGGGGGGAGGGCAGTGATTTCACCTTTCAAGTTGGCTTAGCTAGAGAGAGAGGGCCACATCTGAGCAACACAGAGGCATTCGGGAGGAGGCTCTTAGGCATAATTATAGGGAGGCCTAGCCTCTCCTTTACGGCAACCATCTTCCCAAGGGTAAAACCTATGGTAGAGGGCTCAACCCATCAAACCACCAGTCCCCTATGTCTGTGGTCATGTTATATGCTTCACTTTTAAGAAACTGTCAAGCTGTTATCCAAAGAGGCTGAACTGTTTTACATCCCTACCCACAATGCACAAGGGTTCCTGCTTCCCCACATCCTTGCCAATACTGGATATTGTCTGTGTTTTTGATTATAGCCTGGTGGGCATGAAGTGGTATCTCATTGTGGTTTTATCTTGCGCTTCCCTAATGACTAATGCAGTGGCTTCTTTTAGTTCTCAAGATCCGAGACAAAATCCTTCACCTGACCTTGAGATCCTGTATAATCTAGCCCCTTCCTGTCTGTCACTCTGTCCACTCCAGCCACTTTCTTCTTTTGTCAATGTCTCCTGCAGGGCGTTTACTAGCTTATCAATAGAATGCCTTTGGCTGCAAGTGACAAAACCCATACAACAGTGGCATCAGCTAGTGGGGGACAGAGGGGTGTGTTTGGCTCTTTTTTAAAAGCTGTCTGGAGATGTGTGGCTGCCAGCGTGGCTTCATCAGCGGGCTGATGTCTTTTTGATTCTTTTGGCCTTTTCCTTGTGTTTTTGCTTCATGTTTGCCTGATGGCCACCATAACACCAGGAAACCTGTTCTGTTCAAGGCAGGAAGACAAGGAGGCGGACGGGCTGAAGTTCCCCTGCCCCCTTTTCCAGTAAACCTCCTCTCTGCTTATTGGCTAGAACCATGCCACGTGGCCCCTCCTGGCTGCGAGGGGGCTGGAACGGTGGGCTTCAGGGCCCGAGGCCGAGTACTTGCTCGACCCGAGACCTGACCCGGATCTGTCATTAAGGGTGGGAGACAGCTGTTGGGGAAGCAGATGCAGGTGGCGTTTCTCGCTTACGTGTGCTCCTGTCCCCTTGTACCCGCTGTTATCCCAGCCTGCACCTTATCCTTCTCATTTAGGCTTCCCCGTTTTATGCTTTCTCACAGCACTCAGTTCTTTTCCTTTACTGCCCTTGTCATCAGTCGTTCTCACGTGTCTGCTGACTGCTTCTCGCTTGTTCTCACTAGTCTGTCTGTAGACAGTGAGCTCCATGAGGGCACGGCCCAGATCCGTTCTTTCCCCGCTGTGTACGGTATCCAGCCACGATACCTGGCCCCCACCAGGTGCTCTGTTGACGCTTGTGTAATGAAGGAACAAGCAACATGAATGGAAGAACTGAATCATTTTTTTTTTCTAATGGTAACTGCACTGGGGCTTGCTCAGTGTGATGAAAATAGCAGAGGTGGTCTGAACTAATTTCAGATTTTTGTAGGAAGTATGGCCAAATATGGGTTAACGATTGTGGGTGGGTGGCGGGGATAAATTGTTACACTTTGCTTCTTCCTGAAATGGACAGTATTTCTCTGGAAAATGAAATATGCTTCTAATCTGAGGGTTACCACTAGACTAATAGTGTAAAAGTGTTTTTCTTTATATAATTTTAGGGATATTTATAGGAAAGGATTCAGGCAGTGGTTATCTTCTGGATCTCTAATAGAATCTTTTAAGTGGGAACTTTTCTCCATCCAATTTGCAGTAGAAATAGATTTTCTGTTCTTTTTTTGTACATCTATCTGTTAGCTTGGTTGGTGCAGATTAAACTCCGGTGAGTTTTGAATTATGGAAAATGAAAAACCTGTGCTTGTGAGCGGGCTGTTAAATGGATCAGGCCATCGGTAAGAAGCCATTGTAGGCAACGGAAAAGATGTCTGCCTGGCGTTTTTCATTCTGTTACTCCGAATCCGCGATATGTTGTGAGTCTTCACATGAAAAGAGCTGCCTTTGGATTTCAAATGTTAGAATTGCTTAGGGTGATAGATGCCATTCTCTGAAAATCACTTCTGATTTCCGGTCTGCAGGCGTGTACAAAGTGACCCCTCGCTCCTGCCACCGGTTTGAGCAAGCTTTCTACACCTATGACACGTAAGCCTGGCTTGGTTATTAAATACCCTGTGGTGTTTGTGTACACTTTGTGGAGGAGGGTGGCAATATCTCTCTTCTCTGTTTTCTTGCTGAGAACAAAAGGAATTTTCTATGTTTTTCAGGAAGAGGTAAGGCTAGGTAGGTATTAAAAAGAATTTCTAGATCAGGGTTTTCAGACACTTGGATAAATTACTAAGCAAATGGAGATCAGATCTCTTTCCCAAGAATTCTGTAAACCCAGGATAGAAGCCTGTGCTTTTAAAATGGGCTAAATATAATCTTTGTTCAGTTTTCCAGCCCTCACTGATGGGAATTTCTCAAGCTCGTGTCTACCACTTTTATATTTTTACAGATGTTGGTGGGTTTCACTGGGGATCAGCCGTGTTCAGTTTTGGAGTGTAGACTTAGTTTACTCTTTAAAATATGTGTATGTATTTCAGGAGATATTTCATCCCCCGTAAGAGCACTTTTACACAGAATATTTCAGGGTCAGGACTGTCGCCCATAAAGGGTGTTTTGGGGATCCTTTGAGAATGGCTTGGTCTCATCGCTAGTGCTTGTCTTTCCACTTTCTGATTTATAGGTCTTCACCCAGCATCTTGACACTGACAGCCATCCGCCACCACGTCCTTGGGACTATCACCACTGACAAAATGATGGATGTCACTGTGACGATCAAGTAAGACAGCGTTACCTGGTGGGCTGGGGGTGGGAGGCTGGACAGGGTGTGGGGAGAGCTCTTACAGACGCTCGGAAAATTATTTTTGATTCGTATCTCTAGAGGTACATACAAATGGCCTTCCCTCTCTTATATTCATGTGACACACCCATAAATTCACAACAGCCTTGATCCTTTTCTTTTATGATTCAAGAATTAACTGGATGAAAAAGAGCCTTTGGACAGCTTGTTTCAGTGTCTTAAATTACTGTTTGAACTCTCGACACTTTCTGCCTTTGCTAAGGAAAAAAAAAACAACCTATGGAGTCTGTCTATTGTATTTCAAGTGTTTTAGCAAATTCAAAAGAACTGCCTTATTTTCTTTAGACCTTTTCTTTAAGGATGGGAAATAGAAATGGCATCTGCTCCAAGAAGGGTTGCGAGAGAGAAAGTATTTGAAGGCAGTGCCCTCTCCAAGGGTCAGGTTCACGAGAATGCCGCCTTAGAGTGAATGTTTACGGGGTGGGGAGGTGACATACATCCCGCCCAGTGTTCACCCAACACCCTGATTTCCTCAAGAATTGGAAGAGTTTTGGCAGCGTGGTCTAATAGAATGAAAATTAAGTAACTGTCTCCTTCCTTACTTTAGTTGAAGGATTGCTTTTCCAGGCTGTGTTTCCATCTTTCTGTCTACCATCTGTTTGTCCATCTCAACATGCCAAAAATTTTTTTTCTTGAGAATCTTCGTTGTCCAGGCGCTGGGCCTAGGCCAGAGCCCTGAGTCTCACAGGCAAGGCAGACAGTTGTCCAAGAGTCTCACACAGCTCTGTAGCATTACAGCTGCGATAAGGAATCAGGAATAGCCCTAGGCATCTGGCTGAAGAGACTGGATTGAGGGGCTGCCATGCACTGGAGCAGGAGCTGGTGTTTAGGGGGATGGATGGTTGAGTGTCTGGTGTGGGCCAGGCACTTGCCCGGTGCTGGAGCAGTAATGTCTTCTACTAGTTTCCTGCTTAGAAGTGCTGAATTACTGGGATGTCTAGAAATCCATAGTCTTCCCAATAGTGACTCCACTCCATGTTACCTTCTTTTCAGTCTTTATTAAATTCATTTTTTTAATTTCAGAAGGTTTTAAATTTTTATTGTGGAAACATAGATACAACATAACCTTTTCCATTTTAACCACTTTCAAGCATACAGTTCAGTAGTGTTAATTACATTCACAGTGTTTGTGCTACCATCATCACCATCCATTACCAAAACTTTTCCATCACCCCAAACAGAAACTCTAGTTGTTCCTTTTCTTTTCTTTTCTCTCTTTTATAAAAATTAGAGAAGCTATAGTTTTACAGAAAAATCATGCAGAGAGTACAGAGTTTTTCATTGCTTCTTGACTCTTCTTTCTCATGCACCCTGTATCCCATCAATCCATCAACACATCCTTGGCTTTACAGTCAAATATATCCATAATGCAGTCCCTTCTCAACACTTCCTCTACCGTATTTTGGTCTGAGCCACTGCTGTCTCTTGCCTGGATCATCACAGCAGCTTCCTAACTGGCCTCCCTGTTTTGGCCGTTGCCTCACTGCAGGGTGATTCCCTTATCGTCGAGATCATACCATTCTTCTGCTTCAAACCCCGTGGCTTTCCATCCCACTCGAGTAGGTGGAGGTCCAAGGCCATGCCAAGGTCTGCCAAGCTCCAGCTGGCACCTGCTACCCCAGGGACCTCTCTGACTGATGGGACTTGTCTGTGGGTCAGCCTGCTCCAGGCTGCGTTGGTCACCTTGCAGTCCCTTGGACATGCCGCGTGGGCTCCCTCCCCGAGGACTGTGCACTTAGGCGCTCTTCACCCAGATTGCTGGCATGACTTACTCTCTCCCTTCGTTCCTGTCTTGGCTCAAATGGCACCTTGTTGGAGGCCTTGACTGATCCCCTAATCTAAAGTGTTGACCCCATGTCCTGTCATTTTATCCTCCGTCCTGCTTTATTTCTCTTCGTTGTGCTTATCATCTGACATCCATCTATTTATAGTCTGCCGCTTGCCACTAAAATGTGGATTCCGCCAAGTATTTACTGATGAATGGATGAGTGAGTGAATGAATGGATAGAAGATGGTGGCCGTGGAGAGAAGTCTGTGTCCTCCGGGAAAACCGACTTCAGTTTTCATCGCATCAACCCAAAGTCTAGGGGTATTTTCTTCTATCCTAGACCGACTAGATTCTATTACAATCACTAAAGAAGTTCAGTTTTTACTTTTTAAAACTATAAGTTTATTCAAAAAAGGAGAAGAATGTGCCACTTTGGTGTCATTATAAGGTGTTCAGCCACCTCCAGAGCCAATCTGGTTCACTCACGAGTCCCTCGTCTTGTATATGTCGAGCTGCCATTGACCACAGGGAGAAGGGGCCTCAGGCACCCGGGCCATCCCTTCCTCTCCTCCAGGTCTTCCATCGACAGTGAGCCCGCCCTCGTTCTCGGCCCTCTGAAGTCTGTGCAGGAGCTCCGGAGGGAGCAGCAGCTGGCTGAGATCGAGAGCCGCAGGCAGGAGAGGGAGAAGAGCGGCACAGAAGGAGGAGGGGAGGGAGGGGCCAAGCCTCCCGTACAGGAGATGGTGGACGAGTTACAGGGCCCCTTCTCCTATGATTTCTCCTACTGGGCACGGTAAGCTCTCACCTGATTTTCTCTTACCCTCCCTGTTGTCGGTTCTGGTGTTCCTTCCAGTGGGAGGGATGGAACCAGCCAGATGGAAGTCTTTTCATTATTTTAGGTCTGGAGAGAAAATCACCGTTACACCCTCATCCAAAGAGCTTCTCTTCTATCCCCCTTCCATGGAAGCCGTCGTCAGTGGAGGTAAATATCGACTCGTGGGCAAATGACACGTGCGCCTTTGCAACTGTTCCTTTGCCTGCCCTTAACCATTTATTTTGTGGTGTTATAATGAAGCTATCTTCGTAAGCCACCTTCAAGGTTCTTTGGCAGATAGACCTTAGTGTTTGATGAATGAATGAATCAACGAATGAAAAGTCTCCATCAATAAGAGTAACTTCTGCTAATAGGATCAGGGTGATCTTTTGGGGAAAGGAGTTGGTTTGCTTTGACATCAGGTTGACCCCAGAAGGTAGGCAAAAAGCAAAACCATCAAGTACTAAAATGTGAGAATTGTTCTTCCTACATCTGAACTGTTTATGCTCTTTCTGGTTTTCAGCAGGGTTGAAGGGAGGGACTTCTTTGGGGAATGGATAATTCTAAGTGATTGCTTATGGTGTATTTAGCTTCTGGCTCTTGATTCCATGCATCATAGGTTCATTAAACACTGTACATTGATGTGGTTGGTGTTTGGAAATGGAAGGTGTTGAAGAGGTGGCTTTCTAGTGGGCAGGCTCTTTGGGTCAGTCTTCTGCATTGGGTTCTCTAGAGACTAAGCATCATAGCCTCCTCCCTGCTGAAGATCACAGAGATTTTACCTGTGAGAACCAGGGGATAGAAATAATGTAACTCCAGGTTTTGTCAGATTTGCCTGCTAAATTGCTTGGCGACTGAGCAAGGCCTTTCAGGATGGGGAGAGGCTTGGGCCACTTGCAATTATGGAGACTTCTGGTCTATTCAATGATCTCATTTGGAACTAATGTGGAATTTCTCAGTTTTAGACTCTTTAATGGGAAGTCCCCAACCAGAAGGCTCCCTCCCTCCATCACTAACATCCGGTTCTGTTTCTTTCCTCCCTTTTTAGAAAGCTGCCCTGGGAAGCTGATAGAAATTCACGGGAAAGCAGGCTTGTTCTTGGAAGGCCAGATCCACCCGGATTTGGAAGGAGTAGAGATTGTCATCAGTGAAAAGGGGGCAAGTTCACCCCTGATCACTGTCTTTACTGATGACAAAGGTAGCTACAGGTAAGCTTGTGATTAACAAATATTTGCCTGGGACCAGTTGGGGATCCCCAATTTTCTTGGGGTGGGTGTTGCTTTCTCCAAGACTTGAAGCAAAGCTATTTGCAGCATTTCACTCTCTTTTCTTCAGTGTGGGCCCCCTGCACAGTGACCTGGAGTACACTGTGGCCTCCCAGAAGGAGGGCTACGTGCTGACTGCCGTGGAAGGAACCGTAGGAGACTTCAAGGCTTATGCCTTGGCTGGCATAAGCTTTGAGGTAATGCTTGTGCCTTTTAGAAAGCAGTTTTATGGAAGTATAACTGACATACAGTGAACTGCGCATGTTTATTTAGCAAAGTGTACAATTTGATAAATTTCAAAATATGAGCACACTCATGAAAATGCCACAAAATCAAAATCATGAACATATCCATCACCCCCCAAAGTTTCCTTGTACTCTTAATAATCCCTTCTTCCTGCTCCTTCTCCGCCAACTCCAGGCAGTCACCAATCTGCTTTCTGTCACCCTAGGTTTCATTTTCTAGCATTTCATATAAATGGGATCATACAGGATATGTTCTTCTTTTTCTTTTTCTTTTTTTTTTTTTGGTCTGGCTTCTTTCACTCAGCATAATTTGGAGACCTCTTGACTTTAGGATGTTTGTGTACCTTTCAGGGAAGGTTTTAAGCTTTCATCTTTGACTCTCTTCTATGTTGAAGCACACGGATTGTTCCTATAGTGGTGTGTGATGTCTTTCTCTCTTTCCCCAATCCTTCTTGGGAAGAAGCATGCTGTGTAATATACAAAGTGAGCCTGGGGATCCTAGAGTATGAATATTTACAACCTACAGGCCAAAGGAAAAAAATGATAGATTGCATCACATGAAAATTTAAAATTCTATATTGCAGAATACATTTTAAATACATCAGATACATCCAAACTGGGAAGAAATATTTGTATCATAAATAATACCCCAGTTTACAAAAAGCTCCTACAAATCGATAAAAAGACAACCTAATAGAAAAAATGAAGAAAGGATATGAAAAGGCTGTTCACAGAAGTGATGCAAATGACTAATAAACGTAGAAGAAATGCTCAGCCTCATTGATTACTGGGAAAATGGGAAAATGCAAAGGAAGTTGCCATTGATACTGCTTTGTGGGTTAGATTTATAACAATTACAATATTCATTTTTTTGGTGAGCCTGTGTTTTCCTGTGCACAGATAATTTGTAAACTGTACATGGTCACGGCCACTTGGGAATGTAATTTGGAAGTATCTTTCTGAATTTAAAGTGCACATATCCAACAATTCTGCTGGTGGAAATTTATTTCCAAAAAAAGAGAATACAAACGCATAAAGATATATGTGTTCAAGGACATTTAGATTCTTTCCTTTTCCTTTTCCACTGCAAAAATAAGTGACTGGCCCCTGTCTGTGGTTTGCTGACCCCGGCTTTAGAATGTTGTACAGCTGCAAAGAAACAGTGAGGCGGCCCTCTGTAGACTGCAGGGAGACAGCAAGCTGCAGACTTCTGTATCTAGAGTGCCATTTTTGTTTCACCTACTCCACCACCCCCCCCCATTAAACTTGCCAGTTTGTCAACAGTATATGTGATGTCTGTAAAGTGTGTGTGGGCATAGAAAGTTCTGGAAGGCTACACACATTCGTTACTCCTGGGGATGAATGATAGACTCCCCCTTCCTCCGCCCCCAGTGAATAATAATAAAAGAAAAAAAATCCCATCAGAATTACCTCTTGATTTGTGCACTATGATCGTCATGGTCAGTGGAGCTAACTTTGCTCTGGTGTTACTTTCTCTCCCCCAGATCAAAGCCGAGGATGACCAGCCACTCCCTGGAGTCCTGCTGTCGCTCAGCGGTGGCCTGTTCCGTTCCAACCTCCTGACCCAGGACAATGGCATTCTGACGTTCTCAAACCTGGTAGCGTATTCCCCTGCAGTTTAGTGCCCACTCGCCTTCCCTGGAGAGAGCAGGGACGCCGCGTGCGTGGCTTATGCATTACTTGACAATGTGCGAACAGAAAACCAACTCAGAGTGTTGTAAGTTTCTCTGGGGACCAGATCTAATTAGAGGACTGCTCAGGCTAGAACCGACACTTCCACAGAGGCTTCTTGTTTTCTGGTCACCCACTTGTTACTAAGACAATGTAGTTAATTACCCTGGCCACAGTGGTGCCTCACGTGGCATTGCTCTGTTTTCCCACGGGCTTGCATTGTCCATAGCACTGAGTCTTGTTCAGCGGTTGGCTTGTGCTTTCTGTGCAAAGCACGTTCTGTGTGGTGGGGAAGTAGCACTGGCCTTTTATTTGAGATACAGCCTGTGGTCCTGACTGGTGGGGACGACTCAGGACGTGTATATTATTTGGCCATCTCATCTGTCATGAGCATAAAGTGACTCTTCAGGGATGTGGCCGAGTGGCAGTGGGATGTGTCAGGAAGGTTACATGCTATGCGGTGATACACACCTTGCTTTGAATTCCCCCTTCTGAGCCTCAGTCGCTTCATCCGAAAGATTCAGTCATGACTTCTGCCTCACACAGGGCTGTAGTTGGCACAGGATGACGACAGCTGCCATCGTTATCCCTGCACTTGCTATTCCGATATTTATGTAGTAGTAGGGCTGCCATTTCCGTCTGTTATCCTGATCGATCATAACTCGAGTCACCCCCTTTTAAACCCATCCCTAGAAGTGGCAGCAGCAGGTCAGTTTGTGGTTGTCTCTCGGCAGAGCCCTGGGCAGTATTACTTCAAACCCATGATGAAAGAATTCCGGTTTGAGCCATCCTCCCAAATGATCGAGGTGCAGGAGGGGCAGAACCTGAAGATCACCATCACTGGGTACCGGACGGCCTACAGGTGAGCTGTCCCGGCTGGGGTGCCGAATCAGACGTCGACGTCCTGCCCTCCACACGCTCGCCCGGCCTTCAGCTGATTTCATTTGGGAGGCAAGGGTGATGACGTAACGTGAGGGCCAAGGATTTTTGACTACTGCCCTTCCCTTTAGTACCTCAAGCTAGCCTTTCAGTCAGATTTCCTAATGTGGAATTGGCTTGAGGGACTTGTTTAGTTGCTTTAAATTTTTACTTTTAAGAAGTTTTAAATTTGGATTAAAGCTTCAAAAGAAGGAAATGCATTCACTTGGGTAAAAATTCAAAATGTTGAAAAGAATATACAAGGTAGTTTCCCTCCTCTCCCTGTCTCCCCTAACAAGTTCCCCTAACAGGAGGCGACCAATATTTCCAGTTTTTCTGAAAGCTTCTGGAGATAGTTTATGCAAATACTAGCCTGATCGATTGATTTATCGATCTATCGCTCTATCTATCCGTCTACACATGTATTTTTTACATGAATATACAAAAGTACTTTAGATGAAGATTAATCAGAAAGAGTAGGTTTAGAAAAATAGACCTGTTTCAACTGAATATGTGGAATGAAAGGGAAAGTGATTTATTTTCCCTTTGTTAAATGCTTTATTATTTAAGATAAAGCTTAGCAAAAATAAAATAGGATGAAATAGAGCTTAACCCATTTTAATTTCAATTTTCCGGCACCTCCCTCAAAGTATCTTATAAGAGAAATTGCTGACGGCGCATCCTGTGGCAGGAAGGCTAGATTTGAAGGTGGCACAGCTAGATGGATTGTCTGGGCCTTTGAGATGCAGTTCTCCACTGGGCTGTTCTGCACCGTGAGTCACTGGCAAATGCAGGACACTCGACCTGAGAGCCTTTGTGTGCTTCAGAAAACCGTGAGAATCTGATGTTCGTTTCTTCTCTCAACACTCTAGTTGCTATGGTACAGTTTCTTCTTTAAATGGAGAACCAGAACAGGGTGTTGCCGTGGAAGCAGTGGGACAGAACGACTGTAGCATTTATGGAGAAGACACTGTGACAGATGAAGAGGGAAAGTTCAGATTACGTGGATTACTGGTGAGACTTTGAACATGTTTTGTTAGTGGAGGTTTTTCATACAGTGTTTGGAGGTGTCTTTGGCACCTCCAGATAGCTGGCTGTGGGTTGGGCGAGAGGGTTGGGGGTAGAGTAGGGCTCTGGAACCCTCCCAGCCCCTATCCCAATGGGCTCAGCCTTGCCTTTTACCCAGCCAACGTATCAGATTGGGGCTCTGTGGCCAAAATAGTTGGAAAACCTTGGGTTTGGTGCAAACTTTATCTAGTATAGGGTGGTTATGGTTTGGGCCAGGAGTCCCAAACCAAATGTCTACAGGACTAGGTGAGAAATGTGAATGGTTGAAGGAGGCTGGGTAGACGATAGGGAGTGGTGGGGACTGTGGTGAGCTGGAGAGGACAAGGTCCAAATAAAGGAGGCAGCTCCCACTCAGTTCCAGCTCATTGTTACCATGTGACAAGATGGGTTCACTGTTGCCAGATAGTTGGAGGTTTTAAATGAGAAGTCAAATGGATTTCCATATGAAAATGGTTGCTTTTTGAATGTTAACCAATTTTTTAAAAGCCCACAACTTCTTTGTATGGGCCACATTAAAAAAAGAAACTGATTTATCCTTTGGGCTGTTAAATTGCAGCATATGACTTAGGATTTGCAGTGCTTTTCCTCATTTTTATTTGCTCATTCATTCATTCATTCATTGGCTCATTAGGCAGCTACTACATGCATATTGTAGAAGTCACCGAGGTGGGGGTTGGGGGCTGTGGGATGGGACAGCACCCAGTGCTGGGCTTTCAGACTCACCAGCAGGCTGGTCTCCATCGACCGCGGGTCTGGATTGCGTGAGCTGAGATGCGCATCCTTTTGCTGGTTCTTTTATATGGCGGGGTGATGCTGTCCTTTTCCAAAGACAAGAATCTCCACTCTCTGGTGTCAGGGGACCTGGAAGTCAGGTGAGAAGGTTGCTCGGTGAGCATCCAGTTTCCACGCCAGAGGACGTGGATGGCCTTGGGGGTGCTGAGGACTGACAGACGTGTTCTTACCATCCAACGGACAGAGCTGGATGCACACCTGTGCCCTTCTCTGCTCTCCACTCCCTTTCTTTGGGGATTTTTTTGTCATATTAATCAATGTGATGGAAGCTTTACCACTAATGTTCCCTTCTAGCATTCTCTGCTCTGTGGCCCACACTGCCACAGTGATGTACATGTACTCCCAAGGCCCAGGAGGATGCCCTCCGCTGTCTCCCAGTGCTGGGTTTGCTTGTCGTAGCAGGGGTTCCCAGGAGAACAGGTGGGGTGGTTGCTCGTGTTGGCTGTGGGGAGACGCGACAGGTCATTACAGCTGGATGCGAAACTGGTCACTGGAACCAGATTCTCAGCCTCATGCGTCCAGCATATGCACAGCCTTTGCCATTTCATCCTTTGTCCACTGCACAGACGCCTTTCTGCTCTAGTCTGCTGGGTGCAGATCCTGGTGCTTCGTTTCTTAGCCGTATAGGTTGTGTCCTTTCTGTGCCTGTCTCCTCGTCTGTAAAATGAGGATAAAAATAGTCTCTCCCTCGGAGTATGGCAGTGAATACTAAGCTAGTTAATACAGGTAAAAAACATTTGCCAGGCACATGTTTAAAACAACAAAAGGCAAATTCATAAAAACCACCCCAACCACCCTCCAGGTGGCGCTCACTATAGCTGTTAGCTTCCTGCCTCCGTGTGCAGTTTTTCTCATTCCAGCATCGGTAGCAGAGGAGATTCCTGGGAGGGGGCTCTGTGCAGTTCCCTCCCCTTGGTTGAACCCTTTTCTTTGCTTACTGCACCCTTGTGGCTTCACGAGTGAAAATTCTGTGTCACCTGCTTCATCCCCCCCCCCCCCCCCAGTGTTTTGCTGGTGCAGGCATGTTCTTCTAAGCACATTTTATTTTTATTTTTTAAATTTTCATTTATTTGAATTATTTTTTAATGCATTTTTAAAATTGTGAACTTTAACATATATACATTGACAGCAGTAGCATTCAAAGTACGATTTAACAAGTAGTTAGCAAATTTCAGAGAATGTCATGGATCACAGTTCCACAACTTCAGCTATTTCCATTATTGTCAAATATACATACAGAAAGGTGTTAACTTTCAATGTACAGCTCAACAAGCGCTTATATAGGTAATTTCAAAAATTGTTATGGATTACGGTTCCACAGTTTCAGTTCTTTCCTTATTATGAAATATAGGGTATATACAGAAGGGTGAAGACTTTCAAAGCACAATTTGGTGAGCAGCTACAGAGCAAATTTTAAAGGATGTTATAGGGTACAGTCCCACCGTGTCATTTACCTCCTTCCAGCTATTCCAGCCCCCCAGCATCTAAAAGTACATACATTTATATAAAGTTTCAGTATTCGTAGACCTTTGTTAAATCCTCTCTTGTCTGTTGCTACCCCTTCCTCTCACTTGGTCTCTTTCTCCATCTTCAGGGGTGGCTATGCAGTGAGCACCCTAACTTGTTCACATTGAAAGGGGGTATCGACAGTATGAGAAAGGGGGCTGCCTCTGATTGTTGATCTTAAAGAGGCTGTTGCCTCTGAGTTTCAGGGCCTGTCTGGCCTAGGAACACTGGTGGATTTACGTTTCTGAAAGACAAAACTTAGCGAGTCAGTATTTTATAGAATCTCAAGTACGGACCTAGGTATTTGGGGACTACTTTTGGTAAGGGCAAGCACATTTTAATTAATTAGGCCTGATAGAGTTTCCTTCTCCACTGCAGTAGATTTCCATTTTAGTTGCTGCTCCCCTGCGGCCCCTTCCTCCTAATAGGAGCTAACATTCAGAACTTTTTAGAGTCACCCGCTTGTGGGAGCGTACACCTTCCATGTGCAAAGTCTGCTAGGCCCAGTCTTCTAAAGGACCAGCCTTTGACGTTTCTCGTTGAGAGTTTGGATTTGAGTTTGCCCTTCTCCCTGTAGATCTGCTGTTAAAGATTTCCTAAGGATCTTAACCCCGAGTTAGAATGAGGCCCTCGGCCCATGTGTTCATTTGGCCCTTCCAGCAGTGTGCTGGTCAGGACCTCTTAGGAGAGCAGCTGCACCGCTAGTGAATTCTGCCAAAGGACAGAGACGACTCTCTGGACAGTCTGCCGTGAGCGAGGGGACAGGGCCACTCCGGGTCGGAGCAGCTGCCTGGAAGGGATCTGGACCAGCCTGGGCACAGAGCGAGTGGTCAGTGCCTGCTCTACCCTGCCTCAGTGGTACTCCTTGTCCCTCCTGTTCTCCAGAAACAGCTCCTTGCATCTTTTCCCCTGAGGTGCACGTGGCTCTCTTGAGCCACACACAATGCTGCAGTCCTAGGGAGTTCGCGTCTGTCGGTGATCATAAACCGTTAAGTGGTGATGGTTCCCATAGCACCTTAAAATAATCATAGCTCTGTTGTCTTTGTAAAAACACCATGTGCTTATTATATAAGAATTTAAGCAATACAAAGAAAGAGGTGAAAATGAAAAAATCACCCTAGAGCTACCACCTGGAAGTACTTCTGGGTAACATGTGTGCACACTGCTGTAGACACTGCTCTCCATGTAGAGGGGGTTGACGCGTCCGTCACATTAGGAGCCTGAAACTGTTTTGTCCATACTGGTTTAAAAGTAAACTGTCTTCCGTCATAGGGTTCCCCCACTTAGATGCAAATAGACACTTTCGGACCCAGCCCAGTGCTTCTGATCCTAATCGAGGCCTCAGTTGTGTTGTCAGTGATCAGAAATTGGTTTTTAAAAGTTTTTGGTTTTTTTTTCTAATTTTAAAGCAATGACTTTATTTTTATAAACACGATAGATGCCTCTGAATCCAAGCAGTAGAGTAAAAAGTATAGAGAAGAATTTATTAAAAAAAAAAAAAAAAAAAGTAGATCCTACTCCCCAGAAATAATATTCATTTTTAGCATTTGGGGGTGTCGTTCCAGAATTCCAGATACCACCCCAAGCATATATACAGAGAGAGGGCATGGGGGCACAGGGGTGGGCAGCAAGGAAAGAATCATTTTCTAAGAATAAGATTGTGTTATGCTTGCAGTTTTGAAATAAAAAACTAAATTTAATTTCCCTTGGGTGGAAGAAAATGAAATTGAATTGGGAGTAAAGGAATTGCAGTCTTGGGGATATGTTTCTTCATTGTGGGTGCTTTTTTTTTTTTTTTCTTTTGTGGTAAATATGCCTTACAAAAATCATTTTAACCATTTTTAAGTGTACAGTTAACCATTTTTAAGTGTACAGCTGTGACAGTTGAGCACATTGACAATGTTACCACCTTCACCACTGTGCATTTCCAGAACATTTCCTTCATCTCAAACAGAAATTTGTACCTGTGAAGCAGTAACTTCCCTGCCCCTCTCCCCAGAGCCCCTGGTCCCTGCTATTCATGGGGGCACTTTCAAGCAGCCCCTGAGGCAGCTCACATGCCGCAGATTGGGAGGCCCCGTGACACAGTCAGACCAGGCTCACATCACTCACATAAGGAGCCCCTTCCTAGAGAAGTGACTCTGGGGTCTGTTTGCAGCCCGGGTGCGTTTACCACGTTCAGCTCAAGGCAGAAGGCAACGATCACATCGAGCGGTCCCTGCCCCACCACCGGGTCATCGAGGTAAGGCGGTCCCCTTTTCCGCGGGGTCTGGGAGTGACGGCTTCCCTTTCGCTTTTTTGGCCATGCTCCTCTGGCTTCTGCATTGCATATGTTGGGGGCAGTGGAGAGGCTTTAAATCCTAATTAAAGGTCTCTGTGTGATGACATCTTCCCAAGCAGCATCTTCTGGGGTGTTTTTAATGAACATCTTTGCTGTCGGGCATTCAGCAAAAACATCTGAGCTGTTGTTTTCCCACCCCCACCCCCTCTTCCCCTACAAGCCCTGATCGTCGTTCTGCAAGTAAAGGATCTTAAGGCTTAAGTGGCGTTTCAGATCAAGGGACAGTAATAAAGAGGACATGGCCTTAAGCTTAATTGGGGCAGGCCGACCCAGCTTTCTTCATTCAGATGACCTTGTTTATTCCATTTGGTGGTCAGAGTCTTTTGATAGGATCATGATTTAGCTAAATCGAGCCCTACGGAGGTGACCCTCCAGTTCTCGGGAAGTGGCCTAGGGTCCATTGGAAGTCAGGCTCGTGAACAGCTCTTCTTTGCTAGGCTCGGGGCGGCCTTGGGAGGGAGGGAAGAGAGGCCTGCCTCATGGGGGCTTTATTAGGTGGACAATAAGCATAAAGGTTCTGAGGGCTTGGGTTTTGGAGGGTGATGGCCACTTAGGACTTTTTAGCCTAGAGAGTGGATTTTCTTGATGTCTTCACTGTACCTGGCATTATAAATAGCTGTGAAGACTGGGTCCCACACCAAAATGCTTTACAACTTCTACGATTCTCCGTGGTGACCCAGGCCAGGATCAACAAGCAGTAGTGTGGGCAGGCGTGGAGGAGAGAAGTGGGCCTTCTGGGGTCTTGCAGACAGGAGGGCACACACCCCACCCAAGGGGGGCAGCTGTGACTGGGCTCTGCAGGTTGTTGCTAGTTAAGAACGCCTTTCTCTTTTTCAAGACGCCAGAAAATCTGGCTTTGGATATGAAATTTCCTGCTGTCTTAAATGTTGGCAACTAATTAAAACTTACCAAAAAAAAAGAAAAATACTGTGTATATCAAACAAAATGTGTCTGTGGGCCAGGTGTAGCCCCTTAGTATGGGAAATGACACTCACTGTGAATTAGCTCTCAGCCATCCAAGCGCTAGAAGGGAAGTTCCTCCTGCTCAACCCCAGGGTTCTTTATCTCTTTCTAGGTCGGGAATAATGACATCGATGATGTAAACATCATAGTTTTCCGGCAGATTAATCAATTTGACTTAAGTGGAAATGTGATCACGTCCTCCGAGTATCTTCCCACATTATGGGTAAGCTAGAGACCAGCTTTGTAAGATGAAATTAGATGAAATTACTTTTTTTTTCTTTCTAGCTTTTAGACAAATAGGAGCAGGATATTTGTGCCGTTTTAGATCGTGCTAAAGTACTTAAGAGTCCAACAAGTGTAGGAAGGTGATGCTGAGGGTTGGGGTTGACACTTGAGAAACTCTGATTCCAGTTTGCATTTGGGAGGGTGCTTGGGTGCTTGCCGACCATTGGAGAGAACTGTACCTGTTGCAGGTATCTGTTCTGCCAGCAGTCAGTCTTTGGAAGGCTTGGAGCAGAAGCCCAGTGAATGGAAAGACAATTAGGCAGCAAAGCACCTCGTGATTTGCTAAAATTTCATTATGGGTGAGGGTGGCGGGAAGCAGACTGGAAGCCAGGCAGCCCCGATCCTCTTCCCATCACTGAGAGGTTCTCACTTGTTGCCTTGGGCAGGTCACCTCGTCCCCATGTGCCTCGGTTTCCACCTCTGTAAAACGAGGGTGTTGGACTAAATGGCCGCTTAAGGCCTCTTCAGCTGTAGAGAATCTCCAAGTCTGTGGATAAGGAAGAGGTGTTTATAAAATGCCCCGTGACCCCATGGAAGAGAAAGCATTGCTATGGGGTGTATTCCAGGAGGCACTTGGAATTTTATATACAGTAAAGCATGTGGCCTTTTCATCAGCTGGGACTGACTCTTCCTCACGTCCCATTGCCTATGGTAGTGAGAATGGGCATTGAGGCCAGGCTGGAGAGAACCCAAGGCCAGAAACCGCTTCTCGAGGCTGCCCAGAGAACCAGACACAAAATGGGGAAGCCTGAGTGGAACAAGCTCTTGGGGAGTTAAGGCTCCGGGTCAACTGGTGGGCAGCAAGTGGGTTCAGCACGGGCTCCACTGTGGACGGGTGGCGTGGCCTTGGGCCACTTAGCCTGAGTCTCCACTCCCTCCGTCATAAAATGGGACCATAAGCTACTCGTTTTGTAGCTCGAGTGGAGGATGGTGTCCGGAAAGTGCCTGTTGCATACCTGCTGTATCAGGTGGTCATCGAACATTAGCCGCTATTCTTTTAAAATATCATCCTCACAATAACTGTTGCTACTATTGTGAGTGAAAACAAAGGTAGTCAGACCCTGTTTTTAAATCTTTTAATTTCCGTGCACGGCCTGTTAACAGAGTCTCAGATAACTGAGGAGTGCGTTCTGCCTGGCCTGCGAGGAGAGGATGGTGTTTCTTTCAAAGGTCCTCTCCCCTCTCCCCCACCCGCCTTAAGAGGTGCACCTCCCTGAGGATGTCTGCAATGAAATGTTGATTCTGTTTCAATTTCAAAATGCACGTGCTGCTCTGCTTCTGCTCTCCAGGTGAAGCTTTACAAAAGTGAAAACCTCGACAATCCGATTCAGACCGTCTCTCTGGGCCAGTCCCTCTTCTTCCACTTCCCGCCACTGCTCAGGGACGGCGAGGTAACGCCCGGGGCTTGTCTCTGTTTCAATCTTTCTGCTTTTAGTGTAAGGGAACATGTCTCTCATTTTGTTCCTGCAGAAATGGTTGATCATGTGCTCTGAAATCAAAAGCGGTTGGGCTCTGTGGGGATGATTTTTTCTTAACCAGCTGTTTTCCTGTTTACAACAATAATACACATTCATGGCAGAAGATTTTGGAAAAAACAAAAATCAGACAAAATCCCATCATTCAGAAATAACCACTTTTAATGTGCTGATAGGTATCGTTGGGTCGTTTTTCATTGTGTGTGCCCCCATGTGTATAAATTGTGTGTATATCTATTCTGATCAATCAAAACTGGGACCATTCTGAACATTATTTTGTAATCTCTGCTTTTTGATGAAGAACAGATCACAATCTTGCTCCTCGTCATTAAAAGCCTTTTGTAATCTGATTTTTTTATGGTTACATAATACAGGAAATACCATAATTTATTTAACCAAAGCCCTAAAGTTGGACGGAGTTTATTGATTGTGAAGTGTTTATTATCAGTTATAATTGGAGAGAGCAAACCATTGTAATTGGTGTGATAGGAGCAAACTTTGCAAAGAATCTTTTCACTGGTGGACTTAACCTGAGGATGTCAAGGTGAACCTGAGATTGTGACAGTCCCTCCTGGCTTTTCACTACCTGCCACGGGGAAGATGTTCAATGGCCTTTCTCTGCATGAAATGGCTGCAAAATAATGAAACAGGTTGTGATGCAATTTTGGGGTTACCCCCCAATTTCTCCGTATGGGCATTGCTCTTGAAAATAGTCACTTTAAGTAGCAGTTTTGTAATCTAAAGAGGCAACACAACACTGTGGAAACAGCTTGGGTGTTGAGCTCAGACCCTGCTTGGCCAACTTTCTAGCCGAGTCACTCCTGACTCCTTCAGGCTTCGCTTATGTCTGTAAAACAGTGATCGTCACACGACGTTGTCATATGGGTCTCACGGGGTCCGCAGGGTACCTGGCCAATGGTAGGGGCTCAGCACAGGGGGACCATGACCACCACTGGTATCGTCCAGAGATGCTGTGTTCTTAGAACTTGCCAGCTTAGGAGCCCCTTAAGTATCACCCCTTAAAAGTCAACCTCATTTTGATTGAAAACAGTCTTCAGTTTGAATCATCTAATTCATTCATCAGAACTGGCTTATAATAACTTTTTGCATTTAATAAAACCGGATCCTCAAAGAATGGTAGCTGTCATGATCACATGTTCTCTTAAGACAGAGCTGCAGGCTCCGGAAGGCTTGTCAGAGGACTCCAGCTCAAAGGTAGGGTGTGCTGTCCTTACTGACAGAGAAAGCCGCTGAGGTCTCTGCTCTGCAGTTAGCAACCTTAGTGTGGCCCTGTAAACCCAGGGATTTCTTAAAAAAAAAAAAAAAAGAAAGTCCTTTATATGACAGCCATGTGTTAGGTTTCCGTTTTTCCGTTTTCATCTGTTATGCCAAAACTGTCCTTTACAAAAAGAATTTTGCTTCCTTGTGCACAGAATTATATTGTGCTTCTGGACTCCACACTGCCCAGATCCCAGTATGACTATGTCTTGCCTCAAGTTTCTTTCACTGCTGCGGGCTACCATAAACACATCACCTTGATTTTTAACCCCACGGTAAGTAAAAGAGGGAGTTAAGAAAATAGATGGGAGTGGCGAGAGGGAAAATCCACACCTCCTGTGCTGCAGGTAGCAGGCAGGGCTGGAGGACAGCTGTCTAAGGGGCTCTCAGCATCGGGTCACTTTCTAGATTTCTGTTTGTTCAAGCACTGATGCCTCGGTTCCTTTGAGAAGGATAATGGCAAGGAGAGAGGTGCTGTTTAGAGCATCGGCGCCGGTGTGGCTTGGGGGGAAGGGCATCACCTCAACTCCATAATTGGAGGCGCGTTGTGCTTCCATCAAGAGCCACACGATACCTGACCAGGTCAAATTTCTAGGACTGTCTGCCAGATTACAGGAAATACAGAAGAGAGGAGAGCATGTAAACGACAACACAAAATTTAGGTTGTGGGAAACCCTATAGGACAGATACCCTGGAATCTGATTTTTTCTACAAATAAATTGTAAGAGAAATAAAATAAATGGAGGAGATACCTATAGATAAAAAGGAACTTAATTTACCAACCAATTGCAAAAATGTGGGCCTTATTGGATCTAGTGTCAAACAAATAGACTGTAAGCAAAAACAGAACAAAACAGAACGGGCACATTTCTGTCACATTAATGAGAGAATTGTTTATATCGGTGGTTTCCTAAAACGAGCCCTGCAGTAGATCCACCTGAGGGTTACACTCACCCATCAACAGCAACAAAAGTGGATTCTAGGGCTTTATCTCAGACCTGCTGATTCTGAACTTGATGGGGAGTGAGAGTGGAGCACAGGAATCTAAACTCAAAAACAGAAATTTGGCTTCATGGTTACTGGGTTTGTCATTGTTTCTGGGCCTTTTCTGTGGAAAGAATAAGAATTTTATTTTATTATTGGTCCTAGATACAGTCCCTCGTATAGATAGATATTCTTTATTCCTTTTTTATAGCTGGATAGTACTTCATTGTCTGTATATATCACAGTATATTCAGTTAATCTCCTGTTGATGGACTTTTTAGTTGTTCCTAGTGTTTGGCTCTTACAAATAATCCTTTAGCCTTATGCTATGTGTTTTTGATTTGCCGACGTATCTTTGGAATAAATTCCTAGAAGTGGAGTTGCTGGATCACAGGGTAAATGCTTTTGGAATTTTGCTTATTATTGACAGTTCCCTTCCACTGGAACTGTCATTCCCACCAGCAATGGATGAGGGTACCTTTTTTCCCAAGAGTGTGTTCTCAAATTTTTTAATTTTTACAGTCTAATAGATGAGAAGTAGTAGCTCAGTGTAGTTTAATTTGCATTTCTCTCATCTTTTCATATGGTTAAGAGCCATTTGTATGTCTTTTTCTGTGAACTGTCTATTTTTGTAGCCCTTTTTTCTTCTGTTTTAGAAGCTCTTAGGGTTTGTATGTTAGCTCTTTGTATATTAAATGTTTGTCTGAAATAGATGGTTTATGTATTTTTTCCCATTTGTCATTTATCTTTTTACTTTGGTTATGCAAAAATTTATTCTATTTTATTTCTGGGGTAAATGTATCCATCTTCTTGCTTTGAGGTTTTGAGTTCTAGTTAGGAAGCTTTACCCACGTCCGGTTTTCAGAGGAATTCGTTGTGTTTTCTTCTGGTGCTTGAATGGTTTCAATTTATACATTCAAATCTATCCAGTTGGAATTTTTCCAGGTGTAGGGTGTGAAGAACAGTTCCAAATTTATCTCTTCCCACATGCCATTCAGTTACTATTTGGCGCTTTTGAAAAACCATGCCGTGTAGAGGTTGGCAGGATTTTTGACCCTCCTTTAGACATGAGAAGGTGGAACCCAGAGCGGGGATGTGGCTGGCTTGTGGTCACCAGCCAGGATAGAACAAGGCCCTTCTGCTGTGCTCTGGGTTTCTCAGAGTAGCGGCTGGCACTCAGAGACTTAGCAAATGAGGGATCACTTTCCCAGCAACCCTGGAGGAAGGACTTCCCTTGTTCCTGCAGTTGGGACCTGGTTAGAAGGTGCGTGGAGACATGCCGTGACCCCCATGAGGGAAGTCAGGCAGGCATGTAGAGATGCTGCTTGGTGGTGGCCCAGCGGCCGAGCTTTGTAGCTGCTCCAAGAGTGTGCCTGGGAACGTGCCAGGCAGACAAGGCTGCGGCGGGCGGGTAGGAAGCCAAGGGCGGTGCGTCCTGCGTGAGGCCTGGGCTGAGTATTTGCCTGTTGATCCTCATGGCACACCCAGGAGGGAGAGCCCGTTCCTCCTGGTTTTGCAGAGAGGAAATAGAAGCACAGAGAGCTTGAGTAACTCTCCTAGGGTTAGACAGCAGAGCCACAGATCAAAATGAGGTGGTTTGTCCCCAATCCCATGTGGGTGCTGTCGCCTTACCATCTTGCACGTGATGAGCGGCTCAGCGTTGTACACTTCCTGGAGGTTCACAGGCCTTGGGTTTATTCCTTTATTAAGTGTGAACTCACATTCTCGATCTTATACCCGGTACTCCACGCACTGCTATGCCTGTCACGTACTTCGTCTCATTGACTTTTCACTATACCCTCTGCAGTGGGTGCTGCTCATATTATCTCCACTTTATAGTTGAGATGTGGGCCTTGACCCTGGACGAGCTGCCCTCAGAACCTATGCTCATATCCGTTACACTCGACCGCTCCTCACTGAACTGGACTTTCAACTGGGTTTAATTAATTTGCTTTGATGAAAATGAATTAGGATCTAAGGCAAGTTAATAAACACAGCATCTGGCAGTTGGAGGTAAACAGGTGTTCTGCCCTTTCTCTTCCATTTATCAGGTGACCGTCCTGTCCTGCCTTAACCGTCTGGGACCAGTTGCCCCCGCAGTCATTGTGGAAACAGTTTTGTGCTTGTGAACCTCCAGAAAGAGGGGGTCCCCAGACCACACTTTGAGAACCAACTCTTTGGCCCATTTATCTGTTTTATCATTATCTGAAAGTTCTCACGTACTTGATTTCTTCCCTTTTGCGAGGACTGGGATGGGCTAGTTGAGGCACAGGTCCGCCTGCTGTTACAGATACCTAAAATTCTCAGGGGCTTTAGCATGTTAGAAGTTTCTGTCTCATGTCAGCGTCTGTCCAGGGCTCATACAGTGGCTCCGAGGTAACGGGGACCCAGGCTCCCTTGTTGTAGTCGCTCTGCTGTCCTCAAGCTGATGTTGCCCTCATCCAGAATGGCCACCGGGCCAGATGCTGTCTTACTGGCAAGAAGGGAGGGCGCACCATTTCTCTTTTGGGGTGCAGCCTGGGTGGGTGTTGCACCCACCACTTCTGTTCACAAAGCGTTGGCCGGAGTTTAGATCTGTGGTGACACGGGCGAGGGAGGCCGGGCAGTGTGGTCTTTATTCTCAGTGGCCCAGAGAAAAATTGGGGTTTCCACTGAAACAAGTAGCAGCCCCTGCTTCACTTTCTCACCAGGATGGGATCTCTGGGACTCTCATGTTTGTCACTGTGCATCCCTGGAGGAAAGAGTCTCTGTATGTAGCTGGGATTCCATGAAATGAGACTCGTTTACTTTTTTTAAAGATTGAGATTGTTCACATACCATACAATTATCCAGAGATCCAAAGGGTACAATCAGTTGCCCATGGTACCGTCATACAGCTCTGCTTCCATCACCACAATTACTTTTATTTTTTTGAATTTTTAGAACATTTTCATTACTCCAGAAAAGAAATAAAAACAAACAAACAAAAAAGAAACTCAAATCCTCCCATACCCCTAACCACCCCCCCTCCATTATTGACTCATAGTATAGGTATAGTACATTTGTTGCTATTGATGAAAGAATGTTAAAATATTACTAACTGTAGTATGTAGTTTGCAATAGGTATATTTTTTCCCTATATACCCCTCTATTATTAACTTATAGTTATAGTGTCATACATGTGTTCTAGTTCATGAAAGAGATTTCTAATATTTGTACAGTTAATCACGGACATTGCCCACCACTGGGTTCACTGTTTTGTACATTCCCATCTTTTTACCTCCAACTTTCCTTCTGGTGACATGTGTGACTCTGAGCTTCCCCTTTCCACCACATTCACACACCATCCAGCACTGTTAGTTATTCTCACAATATGCTGTCACCTCTGTCCATTTTCAAACACTTAAGTTCAACCTGGTTGAGCATTCTGCTCATAATAAGCAACTGCTCCCCATTCTTTAGCCTCGTTCTATATCCTGGTAACATATTTCATGTCTGAGTTTGCATATTATAATTAGTTCACATCAGTGAGACCCTGCAATATTTGTCCTTATGTGTCTGACTTATTTCACACAATATAGCATCCTCAGGGTTTCTTCATCAACCCATCTTTTTTTAAGATGGTTTTGTTCACAGCCCATACATTCCATCCCAAATAAACAATCAGTGGTTCCCTGTATAGTCACGTATTTATGTATTCACCACCCTCACCACTATCTATATAAGGACATCTCCATTTCTTCCACAAAGAAGGAGGAAGAGTTAAAGAAGGTAGAGAGACAAAAGAAAAAGAAAAAAGAAAGAGAAAAGAAATGACAGTTGGGAAGCAACAAAAGGAAAGAGAACATTAAGCTGAAGTAGAATAAAGAGTCAGACAACATTACCAGTGCCAAGAGTCCCATACCCCTCCCTTATGTCCCTCTCTTATTTATGTTTAGCTTTGGTGTATTGCCTTTGTTACATTAAAGGAAGCATAATACAATGTTTCTGTTAACTATAGTCTCTAGTTGGCATTGAGTATTTTTCCCCCAATACCACCCTATTTTCAACACCTTGCAAGGTTGACATTCATTTATTCTCCCTCGTGTAAAAACATATTTGTACATTTTATCACAATTGTTGAGCACTCTAGGTTTCACTGAGTTATACAGTCTTTATCTTTCCTTTTTCGTTCTGGTGTCCCACATGCTTCTAACCTTCCTCTTTCAACCATACTCACAGTCATCTTTGTTCAGTGTACTTACATTGCTGTGCTACCATCACCCAAGATTGTGTTCCAAACCTCTCACTTCTGTCTTTTCCTGTCTGTCTGTAGTGCTCCCGTTAGTATTTCCTGTAGCGCAGGTATCTTTTTCACAAACTCTCTCATTGTCTTTTTGTCAGAGAATATTTTAAACTCTCCCTCATATTTGAAGGACAGTTTTGCTGGATACAGGATTCTTGGTTGGTGGTTTTTCTCTTTCAGTATCTTAAATATACCAATATATCACACCACTTCCTTCTTGCCTCCTCCTACTGAGAAATCCACACATAGTCTTATCAAGCTTCCTTTGTATGTGATGGATTGCTTTTCTCTTGCTGCTGTCAGGATTCTGTCTTTGTCTCTGATGTTTGATAATCTGATTATTAAGTGTCTTGATGTAGGCCTATTGAGATCTATTCTGTTTGGGGTACACTGCTCTTCTTGGATCTGTAATTTTATGTCTTTCATAAGAGATGGGAAATTTTTGTTGATTATTTCCTCTGTTATTGCTTCTGCCCCTTTTCCCTTCTCTTCTCCTTCTGGGACACCCATGACATGTACATTCATGCGTTTCATGTTGTCATTCAATTCCCAGAGACAATGCTCATATTTTTCCATTCTTTTCCCTATCTGTTCTTTTGTGTGTAGGATTTCATATGTCTTGTTCTCCAGTTCCTGAGTGTTTTTCTTCTGCCTCTTGAGATCTGCTGTTTTATGTCACCATTGTGTCTTTCATCTTGTGTTGTGCCTTTCATTTCCATAGATTCTACTAGTTGTTTTTTCGAACTTTAGATTTCTACCTTATGTTTACCCAGTGTTTTCATTATATGCTTCATCTCTTTTGCCATATCTTCCCTAAACTTTTTGAATTGATTTAGCATTAGTTGTTTCAATTCTTGTATCTCAGTTGAGGTGTGAGTTTGTTCCTTTGACTGGGCCATCACTTTGTTTTTCTTAGTGTAGGTTGTAGTTTTCTTTTGTGTAGGCATCTGGTTTCCTTGGTTACCCCAATCAAGTATTCCCAGACGAGAATGGGCTCAGGTCTCAGAAGGGGGCAATATTCAGTATCAAGTCTCTCTGAGGGTGTGTCTTAGAAGATTGACACACCCTGTGAGGCCTCAAGCCACTGTGCTTCTCCTAACCTGCCCAGCAGGTGGTGCCTGTCAGTCTGTAGCTCCTGTCTGGTGTAAGGATTATGGCCCCCTTAGTTTCTGTTATGGCTGTTTTCCCTCAGGCTCTGGGGTCTGGTTCTGAATGGAAGGCTGGTGGTAGAGCTGGGTACCACCTCCTTCCTCTTAGGGAAGATACACTCCCTAGGGACTTATCATCTGCATTTCAGTAGATTCTTGTCTCTCTGACTCTGATATCTCCATCCTTGTCTGGGTCAGAGTGCTGTGAACTGAAAATGGCTGCAGCTTTTTCCACTGAGCCACCCAGGTTGAAAAGAGAAGAAGGGACAGAAAGCCCCCTTTCAAGGCCAGTCCATGGTCCCCCCAGCTTCACCCACAGGCCAGAGATAGCACTTGGTTCTCTGGGCTCCCCCTCCCAGCACAGAGAGGTCCTCTGACCCTTTAAGTTCAGTCTTCACTAAAAGCCTCTTGTCTGCTTGTTGGGGATTTGTAGCTTGTATTAAGCAGTCCATGCTTGCTAATTAAAACCCCAGTTGGAGCTGGGCTGAGGTATATCCGCTTGTTCAGAGAGTGCTCTCTCTAGCACTGCGAGGCTTTGCAGTTCAGGCTGTGGGGGGAGGGGGCTCCTGACTTGGGTCCGCAGTTTTATTTACAGTTTATGCTGCGATCTCAGGCATTCCTCCCAATCCAGATTGGTGTATGATGTGTGGACAGTCACGGTTGTCCCCCAGCAGTTATTCCAGATTATTTAGTAGTTGTTCAGGGTAGTTTATTAGTTGTTCCAGAGGGACTAGCTAACTTCGACTCCTCTTTATGCTGCCATCTTCTTTCAACTCCCCCATTTACTTTTGAGCCACAGAGATTCCCTGCTCTGCAGATCTCTTTGCCTCCTCAGTTTGCAGAGTGAACGTTCAGAGAGTGAAGAATACTTTGTTGAAACCTGTTTGTTCCTGTGTTTCAGGTAACAGGGAATGAGAGTTTGGATAACAGAGGATTCATCTGAAAAGTTGTCCAAATTGCTTCAGTTCCTTCCTTTGGCTGGTGAAAGTTTGGATTGTGAGGGATACCCTGGCTGTCCTGGGGCAGCCAGTCTGGAAGGCTGAGTGGGTCCCAGATGTGTAATAATGGCTGTTAGATAAATGGGTGAAATTACCGAGGAGTAATGGTGTGCTTGGTGTTTGCAGAGGAAACTGCCTGAGCAAGACATTGCCCAAGGATCTTACATCGCGCTGCCCCTGACGCTGCTTGTTCTGTTGGCCGGTTACAACCATGATAAGGTAGGAAATCCAGAGGCCTCCTGAGCAAGCAGGATGTGTCAGAGAGAGAGAGTGATTCCTCATGGCTGTGGAAGTGACAGCTGAAGAATGCCCAGCATTACAGAAATTATAGCATTTTAGTGCTGGAAGGGACCGTAAGGCACCAGGTCTTGTCCCTCAGCTGCCTGTCGAGGCTGTACCATTTTTCCTAGTTCTTAAACTTGGGCTACTTCCAGGAATGTGCTGTACTCAGAGAGAGCCCTGCCTGCCTTATTTTGGATCCCCCCCCACCCCCCCACTAGCACACGGTGGGTGGCACCCATACCGAGGAAGGGAGGCACGCTGGTTGGGGAGACTCGGAAACATCTGTCTGGCCAGCAGCTTCTCCCGGCATCTCTCTCTCTCTCTCTCTGTATCTCACAAGCACTCTCTCTCTTTTTTCTAGCTCATTCCCTTGCTGCTGCAGTTAACAAGTCGACTGCAGGGAGTCCGCGCTCTCGGCCAGGCAGCCTCTGACAATAGCGGCCCAGAAGATACGAAGAGACAAGCCAAGAAACAGAAGACGAGGCGGACGTGAGGAGGAGGGGCAGTTGAAATCTCACTTGGGACAGGCCACTGTGTGGGGCCACTGCCCCACGCTTGCAACAGAAGCATGCATTTGACAACCTTCAGACACGTGCTCTTCGCCCATTCCCCCGCCGTCGGCATCGCTGCCTGTACCTGGTGCCCCCTTCGTGCAGCCCCTCGGCACACTGCAGTAAATGGACCCTCCTGTCACTCTGCTGAACACAATTTATTTTCTGAGTTGGAAATAATTTATTATTATTATTATTTTTGTCAAAGAAGTATTTTAAGCTCTGTTGGTGATGTGAGAATATAAGTCTTAATCTTCGGCATTCATTTGAAAGAAGAATTCCAGTAAATGTGATTTTTGGTTCCATAACAAAGTACATTTTGGGTTTACCTTTTCCCTTAACTTCCCTTGGCATCCAGGATCCCTGCTGGAAACTGCAGCCACCTGTATCCGCCACCAGGAGGGTGCACCCGGAGGTGAAAATCAATAAATGGCCCATTCATTTGTGTTGTAGCTCATCTCAGATGTATTTCTTGGGTGACGTTGGCATAATGCTGGGGTCACATATTGAGATGCCTCTGGGGGCAGGCAGGAGTCCTGAGTGAAGTGGATGGGGGTGCAGCTGACCCACGGTGGCTATCTTTTGACTGCTGTGATAGGAAAATAGGGGTGAGTGGGGATTGTGGCAAAGCAAAGAGCCCCAACCCCATCCAATGGAGCCACGGTTACTCAGCTCCAGACCACTGCTGCCTTGCAGGAATTTGTTGTCCATTTTCTAAGAGAAGTTAGAAAGACCAAGTTTTATGTGAAATCTTCCAAATTCTAAATGTTAAACAACAAACTCCATAAAAAAAAAATGACACACTTTTGGCCAAATAGAATGTTAGGATAGGTGGAGCTTAGAGGCTGCCACTTTGCATAGATAAGGGTCCACAGGAACTCCCAGCATTTTTTTAAATTTGATTGTATTGAGATAGATTCACATACCATACAGTCATCCAAAGTGTACAATCAGTTGTTCACAGTACCATCATATAGTTGTGCATTCATCACCCCAATCTATTTTTTGAACATTTTCCTTGTACCAGAAAAAGTGAAAATAAGAATAAAAAATAAAGTAAAAAAGAACACCCAAATCATCCCCCCACGCCCACCCTATTTTTCATTTAATTTTTGTCCCCATTTTTCTACTCATCCATCCATACATGGATAGAGTGTGATCCACAAGGCTTTTATAATCACAGTGTCACCCCTTATAAGCTACATTGCTATACAATCATGTTTCAAGAGTCAAGGCTACTGGGTTGCAGTTTGGTAGTTTCAGGTATTTACTTCTAGCTATTCCAATGCATTAAAACCTAAAAAGGGTTATCTATATAGTTCGTAAGAATGTCCACCAGAGTGACCTCTCAGGTCCATTTGGAATCTGTCAGCCACTGAAACTTTATTTCGTTTAATTTCGCATCCCCCTTTTGGTCAAGAAGATGTTTTCAATCCCACGATGTCGGGTCCAGATTCATCTCTGGGAGTCATAGCCCGCATTGCCAGGGAGATTTAGACCTCTGGGTGTCAGATCCCATGTAGGGGGGAGGGCAATGAGTTTACCCGCCAAGTTGGCTTAGCTAGAGAGAGAGGGCCACATCTGAGCAACAAAGAGGCACTCAGGGGGAGACTCTTAGGCACAATTATAAGCAGGTTTAGCCTCTCCTTTGCAGTCACGAGCTTCATAAGGGCAAGTCCCATGATAGAGGGCTCAGCACATCAAACCGCCAGTCCTCAATGTTTGTGAGAACATCAACAACAATCCAGGTGAGGAAGTCCAACACTTCTGCATTTTCCCCCAGCTCCTCAGGGATATATACATTTTTATATATATTTATTCTCTGCCCAAATTACTTTTGGGATGTGTCTCTATTTCACACTAACCTATGCAAACCTGCCAGGTCTCACTTCCTATTAAAAGTTCCATGTAATTATGGTATTTGAGCAAAATGTATGAGTTACATTGTTTAGGAAATAAAGATCTTGCACCAACTAAACATCTCTTCCCTTGGTCTCACATGGAATTTGAAGTTTTAAAACGCAGTCAGTATTGTTCTTTACCCTTTGGCCCTATTTGTCCTAGTCCTAACCACATTTACTTCTTTCATCTCTCTAGTTGAAATCTGGACTCTTTTTCAGCTTTTTTAACAGTTGCTATATGTGCTAATACTGACATTCATATTTGCCGAGTTCTAGTTCTGAGTTTCAGGTGTCACACAGATACCCAAAGTTCCAGGGATCGATCAGGTTATACACAAAAGGATCAGCATCTCGGAATCTGGAGATAGCCCTTACAATTCAGGAATAGATGTGACTGCTGTAAAAGCTTACAATCTAGGGACTGTTACAATAAGAGTTCCCCTGATAAGCTGTGCTCTAAGGTTCAATTCTGAGTTTACACATTGTAGTTAGTCCATATTGGTGAGGCATTATAGTGTTTGCCTTTGTTTCTGGAGTAGTTCACTCAATATGCTGTCTACAGTTTCCATTCACCTCCTTGCGTGTCTCACAGCTTCACTCCTCATAGTTGCTCAATATCCCATTGTATGCACACGCAACAGTTCACCATTCTGTTTCTCAGTTGAGGTACCCTTAGGCCACCTCCACCCATTGCAAATCATGCATACCCTCTCAATAAACACCAGTGTGCAAATGTCCATTCATGTCCCTGCTCTCAGATCCTCCAAGTAAATGCCCCCTAATTAGGTTGCAGGACTTTGTCGTCACTGACATACTTTGTGTGGAACCACCACACTGTCCTCCAGAAAGGCTGTACCATTCTGCCTCCTAACCAACAGTAAATACATACATCCTTCTCTCCACGTTTTCACCAGGACTTTTATCCCTGTTTATATTTTTCCATACAATTTTATAGAGCTATTCCCAGCATTCTAATTCTCATAGGAAGTAATCAAGTTGTATTGAAGGAAGGGACACAGCCATCCATCCATCACTTACTGAGCACCACACTGGCAGGCACCGGGGTAGGAAGTCTAGTGGAAGAGACTTTCAGACAGAGTTCCCAGAGGACGGTGTCCCCACTGCTGGGCAGATAGCAGCTCTCAGTAAAGAATGAATTAACGAATGCACGTGTGAGTAGCTGGGCCCCCAGCCCCTGCCGTCACAGAGCGCACAGCCCACGGTTGAGCGGAAGATGAGCCGTAAACAGCCAACACAGCCCTGTGAGCTGAGGGCCTCTTGGGGCTGTGGCAGCACAGAGCAGAGGTCGAATCTGGCCGAGGGCTTAGCGAAGCAGCTAGGACATGATGCTTGAGCTGAGTCTAGAAGGACAAAGAACAGAGAAAGGAATGGCAAGGCAGAAGGTCATGCTGGGCGTGACCACCAGCCCAAAGGGTACCCAGGAGGATCCCCTGGCTCTTGGTGCTGCCCCCACCTCCCCACCACCACCACCCGAAGGGCTGCTGTGTTTCCAGCCAGGGCTCTTGGGGTGTTGGCAATTTCATGGGTTTACTTGGTACCATGGAGGGAACTGAAGTCTTGGGCTTCTGGGAGAGGTATGATATGTCATCCATTTCTTGGAGTGTTTTCTAAGTCTTCTTCCACGTGGGCACCCAGAAAAATCCCTTTTATGTGTTAATGGGGCTTTTTATTGACCCAGGGTAAAGGTTAAGAACTTCTGAAAGATACAACTAAATGTCAGTATGCTCCATCCAGTTCCGGATGCTGCCATTTAGTAGTAGTCTTCCCCTACAGGTCACTTCTGTGTTGGTGGAACTTCCAAAGGGCTCTGCGCCTTAAATAAAACAAAACAAAACACAACAAAACTGCTACCATATTCCTCAGTGCATTTGAAAGTTGGGCCTATTCCGTTGTATATAAATTTCTTCATTTTCTGGCAGTCTCCAGGCAGAAATCATCTGAACCTCCCAGGGGAGGTAAGCATTAATGTAGGACTTTGAATGGGGCAAAAGTTACAGGAGACAATTTTTTTTTCCCCCGCGAGGAAGTAATAGCTGTCTAAAATGGTGGGTTCTCGAATAACTCCATGGCTTGCACATTTTTGCCTATTAGAGTAGGGTGTTTTGAGGTTACAGGTATTCTTGGAAGATTAAAATGACTGTGGACCCTCAATTAGGATACCCCAAAGAGCTTCAGAGAAGCAAACCATCCTAAGGTGATGGCTTCACCTCAGTCTTCTTTTCTGGGTTGTCTTTGTTTTGAATTTTATCAACCAATCAGCAAATATTGTTGAACTTCTGCTCTGTGTAAAGGTAGGATTGGAGTGGCTTGGGTGGGCATGTGAACATGTGCATTTGGAGAGGAGCTGGTGGCTGCAAGAGAAGGTCAAGGGGAAGAGGCCAACCTTGTGCCTAAGCATCTAGGGGACTAACTGTGAGAAACAGAACAAAAGAAAATGATTGTCTTCCTGGATTAAGAACCCCGGTGTTCTCGTTTGCTAATGCTGCCTTTTCGCAAAACACCAGAAATGGATGGGCTTTTATAAAGGAGGATTATTGGGTTACACAGTTATAGTCTTAAGGCCATAAAGTGCCCAAGGTAACACATCAGCAATCGGGTACCTTCACTGGAGGATGGCCAATGGCGTCTGGAAAACCTCTGTTAGCTGGGAAGTCACGTGGCTGGCATCTGCTCCAGAGTACTGGTTTCAAAATGGCTTTCTCCCAGGAAGTTCCTCTCCAGGCTGCAGTTCCTCAAAAATGTCACTCTTAGTATCTCTTGGGGCATTTTTCCTCTCTTATCTTCTCCAGAGCAAAAGTCTGCTTTCAATGGCCGTCTTCAAACTGTCTCTCATCTGCAGCTCCTCTCTTCTCAGCTTCTGTGCGTTCTTCAAAGCGTCCCTCTCGGCTGTAGCAAGCTCGCTCCTCCTGACTGAGTTTATATAGTGCTCTAGTAAACTAATCAAGGCCCATGCTGAATGGGTGGGGCCACACCTCCATGGAAATTATCCAATGAAAGATCTCGCCCACAGTTGAGTGATCATATCTCCACGGAAACATCCAATCAAAAGACTCCAACCCAATCAACACCCGTAGTTTCCTGCCCACACAAGACTGCATCAAAGATAATGGTGTTTTGAGAGACATAATACATCCAAACCAGCACACTCGACAAGAATCACTGGCTGTTTGAGTAGCTGCTGAGTGTCAGGCACTGTGCTAAACATTTTCATACATCATCTCTTGACTCTCCAGCCCCATGGTACAGAGGAAGAAACTGAGACTTAAAGATTTTACAGCTAGAAAGTGGCAGAGCCAAGATCTGAACCCAGATCCAAGCATTCTCTACCACTATGCTCTCCTGCCCTGCTATCCAAAACAAAACTTCATTGTTATGTGCTAGATTGTCTGGGGAAGAGCCAGAGGCTTAGACAGTGATTGTTGTGCGAAGATGTGGGCAGAAACTGGAGTACAGTTGTAAAGGCACGGCAATGTATGTGCACTGGAAGGTTGGGTCATGGGAAGGGTGGAGATGGTAGAAGACCTTTGAATTATTCTGACAGCATTGTTTCTGGATCCAAAGAGTTACATGACTGGATACATAAATCCAGTGCCTTAATGGGCAAAATTTCCCCATCCTTCAAAACTGAAGCTCCCCTAAGAAGAAGAGTTGGGAAAGATTTGGGGTCAAGGTTTGCTTGGCTGTGTTCTGTTTAGCCTAGGCTGAGTGCTCACTGGGGGTGAGGACTATGACCTAACCATCATTTTTTCTAGGCTCTAGTAGATGGAAGGGGGCACTCATGGAAGCGGGGCAGCTCCTACGGTCCCCAGTGGTCTACACTGCCCTCTTGTGGCCCCGTCCCATGCTGAGTCAGGGCTGGTCCTGTGTGACCAATAGATGGGGCAGGAGTGAGGATGTGTGACATCTGAGGCTGGGTCACGAAAGGCATTGCACTTTCCACTTTGCCTCTGGGGGATGCCAGCCACCTCGCCGTGAGGATGCTCAGGCAGTCCCAGGGGCAGGAGTAGAGGCCCCTGGCCAACAGGCAGCCCAGCGGGTCTTGGGAGAGAGCCAGCTTGGAGGTGGGGCCTCCAGCCCCGGGCGAGCCTTCGGCCACCTGCAGCCCCAGCCAACATCTGACTGTTACCCCTGGAGGCATCCCAAGTGTGTACTGCTCAGCTGAATCCTTCCTAAATTCCTAATCCACAGAATCCAGGAACATGATAAATGATTGTATTGGGCTTCTAAGTTTTGGGGTAAATTGTTATGCAGCATTAGATAACTGGAACAGTGATTAATAAATGCCTGTTGCTTGAATGTACAGTGACTGAGAGAGTCCCAGCAAATTGCTGTATTTCTACTTCTTTATTAAACCCTTTTGGTAACAGAAATTCAACTCCAATGAGGTTAAGAAAAGAGGGGCATTTCACCAATCATGCAATTGAGAAATCCAGGAGCGTCCAGCTTTATGCATGGCTGGACCCAAAGGTTCTATCTTAGTTTCCCGGTTCTGCTTCCCTCTGTGTGTTGGCCTCGTTTTTTCCTCCATCTCAGCTCTGTACAAATCCTCTCAATGACCAGTTTTCTGAAAGACCACATTACTAGAAAACTCACAGACATATACTTTAAACCAGGTCCAGGACCCTTTGCCTCAGTCACTGCTTTACCTCCACAAAAGTGGAGGCACCAGTCAAATATGAGACGAGTTTTGGAAAACTGGCTTTTTGGCTTTTGCCGATTCCATCTGCTTCTGTGGAAGATGGTCACCTGACAGTGTTGAGACTTATGTCATCCCAGTTTGCAGGCCCAGCAGAAAAATTCCATCCCGCAGCACCCATGGGTCGGTCTTGGGAGAGGAGAAGGACTGATGAGCAAATTTTGCAGACTCCCTGGGACCTAACCAGACATGAGCCCTGTGCATGTCTGTGGGGTCTGGGCAACTCCTGTGAGCAGGGGTGAGCAAAATCAACAGAAACCCACTTCCAAAGTTTGATGGCAAGGCCTGATCAAAGTCATCCACCCACCATTTTTGACTTTATCTTTTCATTTGCAAAATGACCATGACCTTATTATGACATGCCTAGAGAAGGGAAGAAATTAATTTTTCTGGGGTCTACTCTGTGCTAGGGCCAGGGGACCCTTCACTTTGCAGCTCTGGAACTTGGTGGGGGCAGAAGTTCTGATATCACCCTTCATTCCCTGTCTTCAGTGGAAACTGGTGTTTATGCCTCATGATAACTGGTAGGATCTTGTTTGGATCACCAACATTTGAGCTGTACCTTTCTCCTGCTGTACCGTACACTAGGGTTTAAGATGTCACTGATTTCTGTATCCTTCAAGATGAGTGAATGTTGCACTGTGAGGACAAAACAGCAGCACTTCTTGCATGTGTTTTTTCTGGAATTTGAAGATTTCATAGAATAAGATGAATGCATGAGAACAAGGGATCCTCTAATCTGTGTGGACTCTCTGTCTCCAGGGACTGACGGCTGCCCCTCCCTGTCTAGCCTTTGCAGGGGAGGTGACCGGCAAGAGGAAGGAAACCAACAGCTGCTGTGTTTTCACCCTGTTACTGCTCTTCAACCTGAGAGCGAGAGGTTTGATCACTCGAACAGCCACCCAGTGATCTAACTTGGGATGTAGCTCTCTTGCTTCCTTTTCATGGGCGGGGATGGGCAGGAAGATGGAGAAAGGACATTTTGCTGCCTAGTAGAAATGCTGCTTGCACAGTTTCAAGGATGTTTCACCTAAGCGATGATTCATACTCAACATACCTTTGTTGAATGAGTAAAGAGCTTTTCGTGTATGAAGGTGATGTCAAAGACTCATTGGTCTAGGGTAGGGTTAGCAAAATCTGGCCCTTGGGTTAAATCTGGCCTGCCACCTGTATTTTTAATTTTTTTAAATTTTTTTATTGTGAACTTTAATATATATACATAATAGTGATAACTTTCAAAGTACGATTTTACAAGCTGTTAGTAAATTTCAAAGAATGTCATGGGTCACAGTTCCACAACTTCAGCCATTTCTATTATTGTAAAATATACATACAGAAAGGTATCAACTCTCAATGTACAGCTCAACAAGCAGTTATATAGGTAATTTCAAAAATTGTTATGGGTTACAGTTCCACAGTCTCAGTCCCTTCCCTATTAACGCAATACAAGGTATATACAGAAAGGTGAAGAACTTCAAGGCGCAATGCAACAAGCAGCTATAGAGCAAATCCCAAAGGATGCCATACGCCACAGTTCCACCATGTCATCTACCTCCTTCCAGCCATTCCAACACCCCAGCATCCAAAAATATATATATAATTTAATAAAGTTTCACTATTTATAGACCTTTATTAAATCTTATCTTGTTTGTTGCTATCTCTTCCTCTCACTTAATCTCCTTCTCCATCTTCAGGGGTGTCTAGGCAGTGAGCACCCTAACTTGTTCATAGAAAACGATGTGTCAACAGTGTGGGGAGGGGGCTGCATCTGATTGTTGATCTTAAAGAGGCTGTTGCCTCTGGGTTTTAGGGCTTGTCTGGTATTGGAACACTCTGGTGGATTTAAGTTTCTGAGAGATAAAACTTAGTGAATGAATCTTTCATAGAATCTCGGATAGGGACCTAGGTATTTGGGGACTATTTTTGCTAAGAGCATGGCATCCTGTGGCCATTTGGGATGTCTAGCTGGAGCCTGCATAACAGAAACCTCCAGGATAGCCTCTCGACTCTGTTTGGGTTCTCTCAGCCACTGTGACCTCAGCTTGTTGCCTTTCTTTTTTCTCCCTTTTGGTCAAGTAGGCATTTTCATTTCCTTGCTGCTAGGGCCAGGCTCACTCCTGGGAGTTATGTTCTATGTAGACAGGGAGATTCATTCTCCTGGGAGTCATGTCCTTCATGGGGGATGGGGGGTAGGTTATTTGCCGAGTTGGGCTTAGAGAGAGAAAGTCCACATCTGAGCAACAAAAGAGATCCCCTGGAGGCACCTCTTAGGCTTAATTATAGGAGGGCTCAGCCTCTTTTTTACAGCCCTAAATTTCATAAAAGCAAGCCTCAAGTTGAGGGCTTGATTTATTAAGTATTGAGTTCTTAACTTCACTTAATTTCTATTGTATTCCAAGGTAAACAGTCAGTTTCTTACATTATCTTCACTTTGTTGTACAATCATCACTCTCAACCTTAAACAATTATCGTAACATAATAAAAACCAGAGCTCTTATCAGCTGCTAATTGTTCATCCCTAGTATTAGTGTAGAGTTGGTAAGATATTCCTACTAAACATAGGCTTTAATACATAATGGGTAGTTTTTCCATACACTCTGTTGTTAACCCTCTGCACCAGTGTCACACCTTATATCATGCTAACATTTATTTAAGTTTGTGGTGCTACTCTGTGGGTTACATGACTTTAAACAACCATCTGCAAACATGTTCACCTTTAATGCATCACTGATATGTAGACAATCCTATTAACGAATCATAGTCACACCTGACCATTCCCATACCATTAATATCACCTTCATTATCATATCTGTACATATTAAATTATCATTCCGGCTTCACTAGCTTCTGAGTATCTCTAGGTCCCCTATGCTCTGCAGTATAAGACACTTATTTTACATTTTTCACAGAGTTCACATTAGTGGTAACATACAATATCTCTCCTTCTGTGTTTGGCTTATTTCACTCAGCATTATGTCTTCAAGGTTTATCCTTGTTGTCATATGTTTCACGACCTCGTTCCTTCTTACTGACGCATAGTATTCCATTGTGTGTATATAACACATTTTGTTCATTCACTCATCTGTTGAAGGACATTTGGATTGTTTCAATCTCTTGGCAATTGTGAACAATACCACTATGAACATTGGTGTGCAAATATCTGTTCATGTCATTGTTTTCAGATCTTCCAGGTATATACCAAGAAGTGCAATTGCTAGATTGTAGGGTAACTCAATATTTAGTTTTCTGAGGAGCCGCCAAACTGTCTTCCAGAGTGACTGTACCATTATACAGTCCCACTAGCAGTGAATAAAAGTTCCAATTTCTTCACATCCTCTCCAGCATTTTTAGTTTCCTGTTTGTTTAATGGCAGCCATTCTTATTGGTGTGAGATGATATCTCATTGTGGTCTTGAGTTGCATCTCCCTGATAGCTTGTGAAGATGAACATTTTTTCATGTGTTTTTTAGCCATTTGTGTTTCCTCTTTAGAGAACTTTCCTTTCATATCTTTTGCCCATTTTATAATTGGGCTGTTTGTACTATTGTTGTTGAGTTGTAGAATTTCTTTATATATGCAAGATTTCAACTGCTTATTAGATACGTGGTTTCCAAATATTTTCTCCCATTGAGTTGGCTGCCTCTTTACCTTTTTGACAAATTCCTTTGAAGTACAGAAGCTTTTGATTTTGAGGCATTCCCATTTATCTATTTTTTTCTTTTGTTGCTTGTGCTTTGGGCGTAAGGTCTAAGAAGCTATCTCCCAATACTAGGTCTTGAAGATGTTTCCCTACATTATGTTCTAGGAGTTTTATGGTACCGTCTCTTATATTGAGGTCTTTGATCCACTTGCCACCTGTTTTTGTAAATAAAGTTTTATTGGCACACAACCATGTGTTGTCCATGGGTACTTTCACACAACAAGGGCAAAGGTGAGTATTTGCAACAGGGACCATATGGTTAGCAAAGCCTAAAATATTTACTGTCTGGCCCTTTACAGAAAGCATTTGCTGACCTCCTGTCTAATGGATGTCTTGCAAGGTTTAGTTTTGGGGGGAGTCATTAATTCATTCAATAAGTATTAGTTGAACATCTATCTACCCAGTGTCAGCTCTGTTGTGTGTTCTGGGGATTTACCAGTGAGAAATGACGTTGCCAATGAATAATGAAGCCAATGGAGGAGGGAGACAATAAACAAGCAAATGAGAGTTTCTTGGATAATTTAAGTGCTTTAAAAAAAATGGAACAGAGTGATGTGATGGAGGGTGATTGGTGTCAGGGAAGGGCTCTCTGAGGAGGTGAAATTTGAACTGAGACCTGAGGAAGAGAAGAGGTCAATCTTGCAAAGATCTGGAGGAACAGCTGCCCAGGGGAGGGGACAGCAATGGCAAAGTCCTGGAGGGAGAAATGGGCTTCACGAATTTGCAGAAGTGCAAAGAGGCCAGTGTTGCTAGAGCAGAGTGACCAAGAGGGTGAGTGAGAAAGGTGGGCAGGGGCCAGATCATGCAGAGGCCACAGGGTTTGAGTTTGCTAAAGCTGCTGGAATGCAATATACCAGAAATGGGTTGGCTTTTATAATGGGGGTTTATTAACTTACAGTTCACAGTTCTTAGGGCATGAAAATGTCCAACTCAAGGCATCAACAGGATGGTACCTGGATTTGGAAGACAGGCTGCTGGCATCTGGGTTCCTCTGTCACAAGGAAAGGCACATGGCTGGCATCTGCTGGTCCTTTTGCTCCCGGGTTTTGTGGCTTTCAACTTCTGGTTCTAGTGGCTTCCCCTCTGAGCTTCTGTGGGTCCTCTTCCAGCTTCTCCAGAGCTTTTCTCTTTGAGCTTCTCTTAATTTCATTTCTGTTAGCTACTGTATGTGCATTTTCTTCTTATAAAGGAGTCCAGTAAGGGGATTAAAACCCACCTTGAATGGGGTGGGTAACATCTCAGTTGAAATAACCTAATCAAAAGATCCCACCTATAATAGGTCTGCACCCACAGGAATGGATTAAAAGAACATGGCCTTTTCTGGGGTACGTACACAGCCTCAAGCTACTATGCACGGGAAAGAATTTGGATTTTATCCTAAGCGTAGTGAAAGCTATTGGAGGGTTTAAATGAAGAAAGGGGAGTGATTTGATTTTCCTTTTGAAACAGTTGCTTTAACAATTTGGGGGAGATAGGACTGTTGGAGAGCAAGAGTAAATGCAGGGAGACCAGTAAGGACGATGTTCAGTTGGTCTCAACAAGAGATGAAAGTGGCTTAAGTGAGGGTTGTGGAAGTGAAGACGGTGAGACATGGTCAGAGTCTTGCTGATTTATCCAATGTCGGAGGTGAGGGAAGAGTGGAGTCAATGGTAAGTCCTATGTTTCTGGCCTAAACACCTGGGTAGACAGTGGTGCCAGTCACTAGAAATGGATGGGAAAACCAAGAATTCTGTTTTGGCCATTGGGAATTTGAGAAGCCTTCTAGACACCTAAGTGGCAGTGAGTCTGAAGACCAGGTGAGAAATCAAGGCTGGAGACAAGTGGTGAGCTGTCAGCGTTTAGATGGTCGATGAAGACATGGGACTGGATGGGATCTCTTATGAGACTAAGATGAGAAGAGGACTGAGGTTCAAACCCTGGAACATCCCAGGGAGACTGAGAAGTGGCCAGCGAGCTAGAAGAATCCCAGGAGAGGTTGATGGGGGCTTGATGGTTGATGCTCCACCCACTCCCTGCTGAGTGAATGAATAAATGAATGAATGCTCCTTAGCAATAAAGTCGGACATGATCCATTTATTTGACTCACCTAGTGTTCTCCTTAGGATGAATTCTAGGAAACTACCATTTTTATAGATCAAAATGGTTGAAAAAACACTATATATGGATACTAGAATTTAATAAGCAGGTATATGGATGGGGGTGGTGGTGGGAGCCAGTTATCTCACAATATCAGTGGGGATTACAGATAAGCAAAGAGAGAAGGCTAGAATGACCCATGTGAGAATGGGTTAGAGTTGGAGACTTTAGTATGAATATACGCTCAGCTTAATATGGATACAAATGATTCCATATGGAAATATTTTTAGATACATGTATGCACACAGATTCATAACTCACACATTTCCTTGCTCTGTCAGTTGAGAGAGCCACGAAGCAAACACAACAGTCCAGGAGTAATGTGCACACCTGGTGCCACAGCCTCTACCCTCCATTAAATACCACTCTCTGATAAGACGAATCAAGGTTTCTTAAAGAAATGCCTGATTCATAAGATGAGCCTGGACCATCTTGTTGTGCCAGCAAGTAAGGAAGCACTGAAAAAACCCAAATTCCACATTGATGCATTGTGCCAAAGGGACACACAAGCCAAACGAAAGAGCTCCCAATGGTCAAAGCTGGAACAATTTGAGCAATAAAATCAAGTAGTATTGGATTATAACCCAAAGTATAAAACCAATACCCAAGAGTCCATAGTGATATAACAAATGAATGAATACATGGGGGAGAATAGACAAATCTCTGTGCAGGAGAATTTCAAACAATTTTTGTAGCTACTACTATGCCCCTGTCCTCAAGGAGGTGGAGCGTGATTTTCTTCTTAAACATGGGCTGTGCATGGCGACTTCCTTTCAAAGTGTACAGTAGGGGAAGGGGAGAAAAATAGTGATGCTGCAGTGGAGACACCTGATGATCACAGCCTCAGCTGGGTGATCAGGGTCCACATCAAAAGTGACAAGTCACCTTGAGAAGAAGTGCCCTTGACACGAAGTGGCGGGAAAGGCACTTTACCTCTGCGATCTTCCTCCCCCAAACCAATCACCCCAGACTAATCATAAGAAACATGTCAGACAAATTCCAACTGAGGGGCATCCTCCAAAATTCCTGACTGGGCCCCCTGAAAACTGTCATGGTCATCAAAAACAAGGAAAGTCTGAGAAAGTGTCGGAGCAAAGAGTTGCCTTCCAGAGATGTGACATCTAATTGTCATGTGGTGTCCTGGATAGGATCCTGAAACAGAAAAGGGACATTTGGGAAAAACTAAGCAAATCTGAATAAAGGATGAACTTCAGTTAATCATAATGTATCAATGTTGGCTCCTTAATTGTGACAGATGTACCTTAAAGTAAGATGTTAATAATAGGGGAAACTGGGGGAGGAGCATATGGGAACTTTCTGTACTCTCTTTGCAATTTTTCTGTGAGTCTATTTAAAAATATCAAGTTTACTTTTAGAAAATGGGTGAATAACAGCAGTGCATTGGCTGAACCTAATAAGTGTTTTACCCAGTTTAGTTTTGGTACAGGAATTTATATTGACCCATCTAAATTCTGTTGCCTAATCCTCACCAGAGCCAATGATCAGGCTAAGAGACCAAAAACCCAGATTAGAGATATGCTCTAAGGCCATGAAATGGCCCAGTATCTAGACTACACCCATTGGAGCACCTGTCGAAGCCAACCCAGAGGAGGAGATGGCAAGGGTCTTCAAACTCTGCGGCCCATGGTCCTCTTTTTGTAAATAAAGTTAACTGGGACATAGCCATGCCCATTCCTTTATGTGTCATCAGAGACTTGCATGTGACAACAGCAGAGTTGAGTAGTTGCAACAGAGAGTGTATGGCCTGCAAAATATTTGCTATCTGGCCTTTAACAGAATAAGTTTGCTGACCCCTGGGATGGGGGGACACAAGTTCTGTCAGCACCCCATGCCTTAGCAAGAATGGAGAAAAATCCCCATGTTGGGACAAATCACTCTTTTAACAAAAGCACACACAGCTGGGGCAAAGCTCAAAGTTGCTTTGTTGGGATGGAAACGTATCATTAATAATGAATGTTAATATTTAATTTCCACTCTCTCTCCTAACGGGGATCCCACATGCAGGAGTTGGGCCTGTCCTCCTCGGCTCTCTGAGGCTTCAGAGCACATCGATTCTGCAAAATGTTCATTTCTCTGCGAAGAGCGTCTCCTGACATGACAGGACCCCACACGTGGCTTGTTTTCTGTCCCTTTCATTCCCATCCAAACACAACAGAAGCATGATCCCAGCATCACCGAGGGACCCTCAAGTCTCTTGGAAGCAGGATTTCTTTAGCTCTCAGTTTTCATCTCTTTCAAAGTCAGTGAGGTAGAGCAGCACAATTTTTATGGGCTTTGGAGCCAGGCAGCTATGAGTGCAAGTCCTGCTTCTGTCCTTCAGTGTGTGTGACTCCTGGCGAGTTGCCAAATGTTCCAAGCCGTAGGCTGTTTAGCAGTAAAATGGGGATAACCCCAGCATTAAAGGGTGGCTGTGAGGAGTCAAGGAAGTGACGCTCAAGAGCAACTGTGATAATCCCTCCCCAGAGGCGGGGTTGACTTTCAGCTGGTATTTGTTGGGGTGGCTGGGTCCTACTTTTTCCAGCCGGCCATTCTGATGGGTCCCTGCCCCTACCGGGTCAGATGTTCTATATTTTGAAAATCAGCCCTGGGTAGGGATGAATTCTCCCTTTTCCTTCATGGCTTCAGACGATTCACATTGGTCTACACTCATTGTGGTAGGTTGAATTACACACCACAAGAAAAGACACATTCTTAATCTTAATCCACGTTCCTGTAAAAAGGACTCTTAAAGATGTTCTTATTGGTTGAGGTGTGGCCATCTGAATCAGGATGGGTCTTTAATTCTTATCACTGGAGGCCTTAGAAAGAGAAAGCTGCAGGAAGATGCCAGAAGCCGGAAATTGGTGAAAACCGGAAGAACAGAGACAAGAGAGAGAGCTTGCCAAGGGAGGCAGAGATGCAAGACCAGGAACCCCAAGGATTGCAGCAAGCCAGCCCCAGAGCGCCACAGACTCTGGGAGAAAGTGAGCCTTGCCAATATTTTGATTTTGGACTTCTTCTAGTTTCAAAACCATGAAACTTTGGTTGTTTTTTCAGCCAACCCATTGTACATTGTGCTAGTTTGAATGTATTATGTCCCCCAAAATGCCATTATCTTTGATGTAATCTTGTGTGGGCAGACTTATCAGTGTTTAAATATGTTTAAAATGGTCAGTCTTTTATAGACACATCTTATTCTGCATCAGGAAACTTTCTGTCTCTCAAAGATGACTCCTTGTGGGGTATTGACAATTTTTTCATAGTACAGAAGCTTTTGGGGGGCTAGGTCACAGGCTGTTAATATGGTGCTTGGAATTTGGTCACTATACCCATGAAGGCCTAACAACCTGTCCAAGTCATGCGGCTAAGGGGTTGTGAGGTCAGGAGGCTATGCCACCTGCCAGCTCCGGGGAGAATTCTAAAGCTCACCTGGTCCAAGTCATATCTGATGCTCAGTTTCCATCTACAGGATCCCAGCCTTTGTAAGGATGCTCCCAGGATGGGGCAGGGATGGGGCGTGGATGGTTGGCTCACTGCCTCTCAGACTCTCCCCTTCCTTTCCTTCCCTTCCTCCCTCCCTTCCTCCCTTCCTTCCTTCTTTCCTTCCTTCCTTCCTTTCTTTCTTTTCCTTCCTTCCTTCCTTCCTTCCTTTCTTTCTATAGCTGTCATGATTGATTATTTGGTTTTCTCTAAAGGAAAACATTCTTATTTTACTGAATAAAGATACAAATCCATAACAAAATACTGTCAGACCAACTTGAACATTTTCATAATCAACTTCTGAAAAAAGTGCTGATAATTAAGAGATGCCAAGGACCACTCCAATTTGAGCATGCCTGGGCACCAGGATTTTTTTGTCAGGTTTGTGTCTTTACATTGCTACATAGTTGGGGTGGTTACTTTGCATTAATTCACCCAATAAATACATTTCATTAGGAAACAGCAGATCAATCATGATGAAATCAGAATCAAAACAGCTGAGAGGCATACAGGAAGGTTGCTTAAATATTTTAAAATTACATATAATATAATTCCTAAGAGAACAAGGACCATGATTACTATGGTCTAAATGTTAAATATTAATGCAGGAATTATCTGGAAAACTAACAGGTCACTTGTTAATCATGGCAAGGCCTTGTGGGGAAGGGGCACTCAATCTTCCAAGTGAGTTCAACCCTTCAAACACTTCTAATTTTAAGTGTTATTAAACTATATTTGAAGAGTTACTTAGTGTAAAATGTATAAAATAAGTTAAAAGGAGGAAGCAGGGGAAGGTTTACTTGTATATATGAGGTAAACATACAACTTTCCCTTCAATAGTTCCATGTATGTCCATTTCACCCACGGTAAAACATGGAAGGCTGATAGGAGATCAACGATTTCACTTATAAACAGAAACAGGACTTTTAAAATGTTACTTCAACCTTGCTTTCTTCCCATAAGGCAACTCACCTTTCTACTTTCCAATAAGCATAAATAAAAACCATATCTCGAACACTAGTTTTCACACCCTTACCTTAAAGTTTAACAATAAATTTTCCTAACAGCCAAGAAGCAAAGCACTCCTTTGTAGCAGTTTCATACAATAATTTTCAATTCACAAAACACCTGCCAATAGGGAAAATCAGCCACCCTTATAGAGAACATGAGTGTTAATATTTGGCCCCTCTGACATACAATGCAGCTATATTTGTCTTAGTATATACTCCATAAGGTACAACAATAGTCTGCAAGTTTGCATAAAGTGGGGAGTGATGACACCTTCAGTGAATGAACCTTATTTTTATAGCTTTTTGTAATAGTAGAGGTTAAATCACTTTAAGAAAAAAAGGGGGACTTTAACAGAGTAATGCACCAGCAGAATTCTGAATTCCTAACCAATGCAAATGGATACTAAATTTAAAAATGTTTAACATTGCATATTGATTAAAAAAAAACTGAACAGGAAAAACACATAAATATTTAAATCCAGCAGGACACTACCAAAAGCATACTGTACGTTCCTGTGAAATCAGTCAAGCTTTTCCAAAAGAAAACAACCTTTTAATCCTTCAGCAAGTCTCTGTGAAAATAGTGTGCTTGCAATAAAGGCAAAAGGCAGCACCAAGCACAACACCAAGGGGCTTGCTAAACCATTCAACATTATTGTCCAATCTCCTGTTTGCATGGATGGCTAACAAATGACAAGAAGTCCATTTTTACAATAGTTCAATAATTTCTTTTCACTAGTGCTGCCAGCTGAAGCCATCCTTGCATCCAAAGACCAAGAAAAAGACTAGTATGGTTGCAAAGATGAGTGTTGCCTGTGAGAGCCAGTGCACAAGCTCCGCATTCAATCAGATGTGCTCTGGCAAATCCAACAGGGAGTCCAAAAGCCAAGGCAACAATGCCTGTTGTAAGAAATACGATGAATTCCTTACAAGCATTACCCATAGCACCTGTATCATCCACCAGTCTTTTTGCCATGCAGTGGGGAATAGGTGAAAGGATGTGCAACAATAGCACAAAGAGGGGCCGGTATTGGTTGTAAATTGGAAGGGCACATCCAAGCATCAAAAACATCAGCCCAATCGCTCCTCCAAAGGATCGAAGCTTTGATGCCCGCCATGGTGGTGATGTTGCCCGTAGTGGTGGTGGCTGTCGAGGCGGCTGGCAGACCGAGACAGCTTTGTGACGACTTCTTTGACTTAATGTTTCAAGGTTCATCCGTGTTGTAGCACGTTTCAGAATGTCCTTCCTTTTTATGGTTGGATGGTGTCCTGTTGTATGTATATACCACGTTTTGTTTATCCATTCATCTGTCAGTGGACACTTGGGTTGTTTCTGACTTTTGGCTATTGTGAATAATGCTGCTGTGTTAATTTGAATTAAGTGCCCCAATTTAGACTTGTTCTTTTTTTTTTTTAATCTTCATTTTATTGAGATATATTCACATACCATGCAGTCATACAAAACAAATCGTACATTCGATTGTTCACAGTACCATTACATAGTTGTACATTCATCACCTTAATCAATCCCTGACACCTTCATTAGCACACACCCAAAAATAACAAGAATAATAATTAAAGTGAAAAAGAGCAATTGAAAAAAGAACACTGGGTACCTTTGTCTGTTTGTTTGTTTGTTTCCTTCCCCTATTTTTCTACTCATCCATCCATAAACTAGACAAAGTGGAGTGTGGTCCTTATGGGTTTCCCAATCCCATTGTCACCCCTCATAAGCTACATTTTTATACAATTGTCTTCGAGATTCATGGGTTCTGGGTTGTAGTTTGATAGTTTCAGGTATCCACCACCAGCTACCGCAATTCTTTAGAACCTAAAAAGGGTTGTCTAAAGTGTGTGTAAGAGTGCCCACCAGAGTGACCTCTCGGCTCCTTTTGGAATCTCTCTGCCACTGAAGCTTATTTCATTTCCTTTCACATCCCCCTTTTGGTCAAGAAGATGTTCTCCATCCCACGATGCCAGGTCTACATTCCTCCCCGGGAGTCATATTCCACGTTGCCAGGGAGATTCACTCCCCTGGGTTAGACTTGTTCTTAACTTTAATCTGTATCCCTGTGAGTGTGACCCCCCCCCTCATTATAAATAGGACCTTTTTGAAGATATTTATTTTGGCTAATGTGTGGCCCAGCTGAATGAGGTTGGGTTTTCATCTAGATTACTGAGGGCTTTGTAAAAGAGAAAGAAACCGGAAGCCAGATGAAGGAAAAGCCATGGGATGGGGCCAGAAGCAGGAAGCCGGAAGTCGACAGAACTGAGATGAGAAAGGAGAGGACGCTGCCATGTGACAGATGGGAAAGCCAAGGAGCACAAGGAGTGCGGCCAGCCAGAGCACTGCTAACCCTGGGAGGAAGCAAGCCTTTTAGACTCTGGAACCATGAGTCAGTAAATTCCTGTGGTTAAGCCAACCCATTGTGTGGCATTTGTCATAGCAGACTGAAAACTAAGACAACTGCTATGAACATTGGTATATATGCATCTGTTTGAGTCCCTGCTTTCAGTTCTTTGTCTCTCTTTTTCCTTGACACAGATCCAGATGTTAAAAAGTGTAGAATAAAAGCAAAGAGCATGGGTTTTGGGGTTAGATAGCCCTGAGCCCCCTCAGGTATTGGCAGTGTAACCTGGGTTATGTCATGGTTACCTCTGAGCCTCGGTTTCCTCAACTGTGACCCACCCCCCCAACCCGCCACCCCCAGAGTTGCTCTGAGGATGAAGTTAGAAGAGCACACCAAGTGCCCAGCTCCAGGACTGGCTCACAGATTGTGCTCACAGAGTGGTGGCTCTGGAAGCTCAAAATTCTTCTTATTGATGCTCTCTTCAAAGATGTCCATCCTTCATAGCCTGCAGCTTCTTCTCACTGTCTTGCACTTTTAAAATGGCTCATCAGCATCCCCTACGGCTAATCCAAATCCTTCACCTCTCCTTCAGTGACTGAAACCCATCTCAAACACGCTTAAGCAAAAATGGAACTTGGTGGCTTATGGAATGAAAGGAGTTGTTGCATGGGCCAGGGCTTTGGGCAGGAACCCTGGACTCAGTGGCACTAAGTTGCTCTATCTCTCTGTCCGTCTCTTACTCCTGCTTGTTTCAGCATCACTTTGTGACTTGGCCTCATTTTATCCTGCCACAGGAGAGCCTGTCTCACATGGCAGGGAGCTTTGAATGAGTTGCACTAAGCCACTGATGTTGGGGATTTGACACAGCAACATAGTTAGCCTATCCCGACTAAGATAAAACATACCTCCATTATCTGTAGTTCTCTTATAAGGTAAGAATTAGTATCTCCCCTGAAAAGATGAGAAAAACAGGTCCCAAGAAGTTGAATAACTTTCCCAAGACCACCCAGTGACAAACCCAAGACTCAAGTCCAGTTCTGATTGGCTGCAAAGTCTGTTTCCTTTCTCCACACCCTGGGGGTCTTGGGACATAAATCAGGATTGAGGGACGGAGAAAGAAGGCAGCAGGATTGACAAATAGGATAAGGTGGAAGCGAATGTAAATTGAGTCCACCTCCTGCCAAAACCTCAACTGTGAAACACAACAGATTACACACAGAGCCCTGCACTTGGTATATTTTCAGACGAGTGTTCTGGAGCATTTGCTAAACACTCTGGATCTGTCTTCAAAGACCTGCTTCATATTTCATCCAGACAGGCAGAGGAGGATGATAATGCATGCTAATGCCCTTCCATGGGAGTCTGGGAGGATACCTCTCTTTAGTCCCTCATGAAAGCTGCATGTAAACTTCTGAAGGAATGATCTTCAACATCTGGACCAGATATCAGGACGGCCACAGTTGGCAAGGACCCTAAATCCTCGGCCAAACTTGCTTGTTCTCAGCGGGGCTTTCTGGCAAATTTCCGCTGCTCTTAGGTTGAAATAAACAAACTAGTGCGCTCAGTACACTTCCTTTTTCATGCTTTTATTCCCTTTCCCATCTCTGCTACTTGGCCTCCAATTTAAGTCCAGCCCTCACCTATCATTGATTGATTTTAAGGCTTCACACCAAAGCCCTGAAACCATCCTACTCTGGCCCCCTGGCCAAGCTGATTGGCCCAGAGGTTGACACATGACCCAAGACGGGCCAATCAGAGCCCTTCCCTGGGATTTTACACTTCAAATGAGACTGGCTGTAAGTCAGTTTCTCTGTATGATGGAGGCTGTGAGATCTGAGGCTGAGGGGCCACTGGAAGTCACGTCTGCTGACAACAGGAAGAAAGCTAATCCTTTGGGGGAAGAAATAGTTGACAGAAGCCAGAGATGAGCAGCAAGTCCTGTTGAAATTCAAGTACTTGGTTTCAGTTATGTTTGTGTGGTTCTGCTCTTCCAGCAGCTTTTCCTTTAACTAAAGTCAGCCTCTGGAGCCAGACCATCTGGGTTCAAATCCTGGCTCATTTACTAGCTGGAGGACAGCTGTTCTTGTCTTCTGTAAAATGAGATAAATAAGAATATCTACTCATAGGGTGATTGTGAGGATTAAATGAGATACTTACAAAGTGCTTGGAACAATATCTGACAGTAGTAAGTGCTTATTAAATGTTTCTTCTCCATCCTCCATCTCCTATTATTATTATTATAATTATTATTAAATACTTTTCTGTATCATAAATTCCCCTAGTTCAAGTCAGACTTCTAACATTTGCAATAAAAAGCATCCACAGACTCTCGAACCATGAAAGTCATTCAAGAAAATCCAGAAAAGGTGAGAGGGAAAGGATTGGAACCAATGTCATAATTTATTGGGTGCAGGGTCTGACATTCAAAGCTGCTCTACCAATGACCTGAGGGCTGGACAGGAAGTGGAGACTTGGTAGTAGGGTTTTGGGAACAGGAAGAGGCAGAACTTCTGCTTTGGCTGTGGGAGGGAGATGAGATGGCTTCAGGTCAGGGGATGGGGGTCAGAAGGGTGAGCCAAAGCCAAGCCTTAAGCTGGAAGGAAAGGATAAGAAGCAGTGAGGCTCTGTTTCTTTTGCCCAGCTCAGCCAAATGAAGAAAAATGGGAGAGGACTGAAGGCTCATGCTAATTTATGTAACTGCATTCCCTTTTGCTTTTTATTCTGTCTGGAGGCTTCTAATCAACTTTTAACACTTGGAGTCACCAGAGGCCACCATATGGCACCAATAGGGAGGAGAACACAATCAGGAGGGGGAGAAGTTGGACCTTAAGTATTGTTTGAGCCCCTGGATCCATCTGTACTTGAAGCTAGCACTACCCCTGGACTCTTCAGATTTGTGAAGTCACTGTTTGCTTAAACTGATCCCAGTTGGTTTTCTGTCACTTAGCAACAGAAAGAGACCTGGCCAATACTACCTCCAAAGTCAGCCAGCAAGAGCCAGAGGCCAGCTGTATTTTAAAACCTTGAAACAATCAATTTGAAGCTTAAAAGAAAAAGAAAATCCCAGGGCTGTGGACTTTGAGAACATGTCACCCTGGAGAATCATTTTGAACCAAGGGAGAATAAGGGATTGCCAAGGTACAGACAGCAACCCAAATCCACAGCCAGGGCTGGGCCCAGGTGGTGAAGGAGGGACATGTACTGCAGACTGACAGCAAGGAATGGCAGACACATAAATCAAAGCTCTAGGACTGGGCTGCCCAGGACTGATGGATGAGAAGGGCTAGGCTTGAGTTTGCGGGACCCTGATGGTTCAGGAGTGCTTTGCTTTGTACAGTGAGATTCCTGTTGAAAAGGTGGTGGAAATGAGAAGAAAACCAGGTTTTATTTTCCAGTTGGTTTCTCTACTGGACAAGCCTTATTTGTTGAGCACCTGCTATGTGCTAGGCACTCTGCTTGTTTCTTTCATGCATGGCATTTACTCCTTCCAGCCAGGGCTGCCATATACAGTTGCTCATGTTGTATACTGCACAACCCTGGGGGAGACATTTGCATCAGAGTTGGTGTGAATAGCACTCCTTGGAATTGTGCAGTGCACAACCTTTATACCACTGTTTCCAACAAATTGTAAGTTAGGTGAGATCAACACACTTTTCATTATATCACTTAACTCTTCAGGAGTTGAAGTGTTCTTTAGGAGAAGTTCAGTTGCTTCTCCTATCTTGAGCTTCCTTGGAAAGTGGACCAGTAAGCATGCTTGAAGCCAATGGCCCTGCTTTATTTGTCTTGATAACCCCAGCTCCTGGCACACAACCTGTGTCCCGTGGATTTTTGGTAAGTGCTTATTGAACTGAACTGGCCATGAGCCAGTGGCAGGGATCCATGAAGAAAACCTTGTGCAGAGGGCTGGGTAGTGGAAAAAGAACTTGGAGAGAAATGGGTGTTTTCTGGTTCCTAGCAGTAATAAATCCAGAAGTATGCCTGGAAGTTGATGATGAGAGGGCTGGTTTCTGCAGACACCACCAGGCCTTGAGAACTTCCTGGGAGCTGTCCAGCCTCCTGATGGAGTGCGTGCCCTGGCTCATCCGGCAACTTGGTGGAGACTTGTTTATTACCCTGGTGTGTCCTTCACTGTCCCCCAAATTACAATGCAGTACAGACTCAAGAAATATGTGTGGAGTGGGATTCAAAAGGCATCACATCCTTGCTGGAAATGCTTCTGTGAGTTGCTTTAGCTGTGTGAGGTTAGGGTCTGGGGATTGTAATGTATCCTAGAGATAGAAAAATCCGCGTGTAAGACCCTGAAGAAATTTGATTGGCCTTCGAATGGGGCTAGGTTTGACCTCCCCATTGTTTTAAGTAAATCTGAATTAAGGGAAAATATTTAAAAATTAGAAGACTTGACAAAAAAAAAAAAAAATCCAGATTCCAAGTTTCTCTTAAAAATCAGAAGGGGCAATGTGGGTCCCCATTCCTGCAGAGGGTGTGAAGCAGCCGCCCCCTTTTCACAGAGCAGGGCCTCTCCAGTTCACCTCTGTCCCCACCACTCCTTATAGTCTTATGCCCAGACTGTTCCTCTCATTTTTGTTACTGACTGGTCCTTACTTGAGTTTAGGACTCCTTTTCTGGAGTCTAGGCTGGAAGATACTTTTTTGGACACAAGGAAACTGAGCCCAGGAGAGGTTAAATGACTTATCTGAGGTTACATGACAAGACAGTACTCTTCCTAGAGAGTTTTTCTCCTTGTGGACCATGAGAACAGTTTCTATTGCCCTTTTCACCTCGGCTGCCAGGGAACTCAACTCCAGTTAGTCATTGACCTGTGGCCTTTACATATTTCTATTCTAGCTTCCATCCTGCCCCATTCCTCAGTCTTTACCTCTCATTCTAAATTATTTTTTCCCTAGTTCTGATTTTTAATTTACATTTTATGATTTTGTCATATATCTTTCTAGGAACCTGCTGGGAGTTCTACATGGATAGTGAATGAATAAGTAAAATGTGATGAATTTTAAAAGTCCAAGAAAGGCCTGAGTCACACAGAACTCCTTGCTGAGTGACTTGTCATCAACCCAGTCTGTGTCAGCTTTACCCATTGCTGTGAGGATTTTGCTTTTTGCCAATAATCCATTTTGCTTTCCTGACATCAGAGTGGCCTAGGCTGATGGCATCCAGCCTCTGGTGGCTGTGAGGGGTTTGGAGTCAGGAGTGGATTGGCAGACTCCGTGTTCTCAGATAGGTGGGGATGGAGGAGAGTGGCAGCTTCACTACTTACCTGGGGTCTACATCTCGGCTGGAGAAAGAATTCCAGGCTCTGCTGACTTCCTTTTTTGTCTCTCACAGCACTGTGCATGGCTGTTCCTGCAGAGATCTAAGATAAAAATTTCCAGCCAGAAGTCTGGCTTGTTTGATTTTGAAGATGTTTTCTCCCATCTCCACTCCACTTCACCCCACCAGTTCATGGCCGTTTTTTTAAGGAAACAATTTTAAAGCAAAATAAAATCCAAAAACCCAAACAGAGGGGCCTTTTTAATTTACTTTGGCCATTGCAGAGTAGGGAAAGAGGCTTACATTTGTTGAGCTCTTATTCTATACCAGACACAGTGCTTGAGCGCCTGCTTCTCTTTGATTTCAGAATAACTTAGAAATGTATTATGAGACCCTACAGGAACTGATCCTGGCCGACTTCTCTAACTACACCTCCCTTTCTTGCTTTCTCCAGCCAGACTGGCTTCCCTTCACTTCCTAGTACAGCTGCGTTCTCCCCGGCCTCTGTGCCTTTGCACATGCTGTTCCCTGCTCTGGGAAGCCTTGTCCCTTCCTGGTCTTTGGCTCCTTCACTTCCCCAGGTCTCAGCTCAAACATCTCTGATGCTTCACTTTAAAGTAGATGATTCTTTTACAGAAATCTCTTCTTCCTTTATAGCATTCTTCAGCACTTTCAATTATATGTTTGCTTGATTTTTTAAAAATGTGTTTCTTCTATTACGCCATGAGTCTGTTTGTTCCATTCTGTTTCACAACGGTGGAATCATGTGCATTTTGTTTCCTGTTGTATTTCCAAATGCCTAGCACATACGAGGTGTGCAATAAGAATTTGTCGAATGAAGGGACACTTCATCTAGCGATTTGAGTTTTACCTTGTTGCTGTAATTATTTTTACCTATTAGGCACTGGCTGTGTGCCGGGCACAGGGTTGGGTGCTTTATATTCATCATCTCATTTAATTCCTACAATCACCCTGTGAGGATGGCTGTAATATCCCCGTTCCTCAGAAGAAGAAACTGAGGTTCAGTTCTTTGCTCAAGGCACCCAAATAGTGGTAGAGCTGGGATTTGAACTCAGGTCGTTTGAACCTCAAAGCTGAGCTCCATCCACTCTGCCATGGTGTTCTCTTCCCGCAGAGGCGTCCTTGTACTGCCATGATGTATTGACTGACACATGCTGAGGTGATTCCCAGGGGAGGGAAGGACAGAGGGGACGGGCTTGTCAGGAGGGAAACGATCTTAAAATGCAACAGCAACAAAGGAAGGCTGAGGGGGTGAAGGGCTGCAGGATGAGCTGGACTGGGGCTACCTCAGCCCCCACAGGACTTTGGGGAGCCCAGGCTTTGGGGCCAGACAAATAGAGGTTTGAATCCTTCCTGACAATTTTCTAGCTGTTGGACCTGACTTTTCTGAGCTTCAGTTTCCTAATCTATGAAATGAGGCTCCCACGACCTGCATTGCCCGATTCAAATGGAACTCAGATGCAAATGATATAACATATGTGGAAATATAGTTTTTATTTTTACTGCTTATTGTCACGATCACGCGTCTCGAGTTGCCAGACTGTAATTTTTCTTTCTCTCCTTTTCTTCCACCCTTGAGTTGTTTGGATGTTATTTTTAAAAGCCTTTGAAGTGTCCTTTTCTTTATTTGGCAAAAGCAAAATGGAAATTGATAGCATTGTCACCGCCAGCACCCCCTTCCTCTGGCTGCTTGGCTCGGGGAAGAGCTCTGGGGACACGTGGAAGTTTCTGGTGAGGGCGAGTGGCTTGTTATTGCGTGAACTTTTCCTGCAAGGCTTTACTAGCTTTCTTCTAAAGCAATTTCTCCTTTTCTTGTCTTCTTTCCTTTTCCTGCCAATGTCAGATCCTCCATGTCATATGTGAATTTGGAAATCCAAATCCATGCATCAGGAGCCAAATCCCAGTCTGGACTTCATAACTCTTGTCTCTTCCAGCTGAAAAGGCCTCCATTGGCTTTCCCTTCAATGTAGTAGAACATCCAAAGTTTTCATTGTGGCCAGGAGCCCTGCTCGATCTCCTCCTACCGTTTTTCCCCTCCTTTCCCCCACTCCACTCAGACACCCTCTGCTCCCCAGATAAATCTTTTGCTGTTTCCAGCCTCAGGGCCTTTGCATGGGCTTTGCTCTCTGCCCCCCCCCCCAACTTTTGTCGTGGATGCCTCCTTCTCATCTTTGCTCAAGTGTCACCTTCTTAGATGGGCCTTCCCTGACCCAAATGGAAAATCATTTCCTTTGTTATTCAGTGTCTGGGCATGGGAGGCCCTCAATTAGGGTTGCCAGTTAAAAACAGGGTGCCCTATTAAATTTGAATTTTGGATTAATAATGAAGAGCTTTTAGTATTGCATGGGACATACTTATACTCATAGATTCATTTGTCGTTTATCTGAGATTCAACTTTGACTGTCTTGTATTTTTATTTGCTAAATCTGACACTCCTGCCCTCAAGAGATACATGTTGAATGAATGGGTGTCAGGTTCTTAGCAGAGAGCCTGGCGCACAGTAGGGGATGGAAAATGTTATCAATCAGCACCTTCTGCGTCAGCTTCATCCGCCTGCTTCCTGGATCCACAGTTTCCCCACTCCTTACCCCCTCCTTGCAGATGGACAAGAAAATGGTTTCTACAGAGTGCCGTTGCCTGGCTCCTTAGAATAGCAGACACAATTCTCTGCCCCAGCTTTGGAAGTCGCTTGCAGTGGTGTTTGGCAGGGAAATGCAGTGAGTTATCACAGAGCGTTCCCTCCAGCACTGGGTCATGCAAATATTTATTGCGAGTGTTAAATAATAAATGGAACAGCCTGCCCAATGGCAAATCTGTCATGTTTGGTTTTAGCCAGGAGTCGTGACGGCTCCGGAATTGCTGCCCACTCCACTGACTCCGTTTGTCCTTGGAGGGGAGAGGCAGACAGCCGAGGATGCTAGAAGGGGCACTCAGCCAGGTCTAGAAGCGGGTGCTGAGGAAGGCAGGGGTGTGGGGGCCCAGGAGCCCAGGCCCATGAGAGGCTGAGCAGGCTGGAGCCTCACAGTCACGCTGCTACTGCAGAGTTCTTGGGGGGCACATTTTTGTTGTCCACATCTTGTGTTATTGTTCCCTGATATGTCAGCTCAACTCTGGCTGACTTTGGAGAGCCTGCAAGGATTTGACAGTGGAGTCGTGGTTCCGACCCATTTTCGAGACTGAGCGGTGGGTGGTGGGAGAAGAACGAGACCATGTGTTAGTCTCAGATGCAATGTTTACTGAGCCCCTGATACAGGCTGGCCCCTGGCCCGCATTTTCTCATTAACCTTTGCTTTGCATAAGGAACTCGAACACAGGGGTTCCTGAGCCAGATGGATCTGCGTTTGCATCCTATCTTTGCACTTACAAGCTGGATGACCTTGGGCAAGCTGGATGACCTTGAGCAAGCTGGATGACCTTGGGTGGGCACGTCACCTCTCAGAGCCTCAGTTCCTCAAGCTGTAAAATGACTGTGCCCCCTTGTAGGGTTGTTGTGAGGATTAAATGAGCTGATGTATGAGAGGTGCTTAGGCCAGTGCCTGGTACCTGGTTGACAATGCTTACTAATGGTCAGAGAGGAAAAGAACTTACCTAGATCCACAAACAGGGCTCTCTGGCCAACCACGCAGGTCAAATCATGGACACCAAGGTGAGTGGTTCTCTGGTCTCACAGTTACTGAAGGGTGGAGTCAAGGCACCAACCTGGGCCTCTTGTGGCTCCAAAAATAATGCCCTTTCTCCCACCCCAGATGGGCTCTATCTCTTGAAGTATGGTGGGGGATATGGAGCCAGCGAATGGTGGTGTCCTCTCAGGGGTAGGGGTGGAGTTGGACACTAGCGTGGGGCGGCACAGAGCAGGGAGGCCAGGTGGATGGTTTGACTTGAAAACTCAACTGGAAGCGGCTTAGGCAATAGTGCCAGTTCATTTAAGGGCTCTGTTGTGTAATGGCGGATCCAGTTTCTTTCCACCTTTCTGCTCTTACACCCTCAGCAGGTGGCTCTTGTCCTCAGGGTCTCAAGATGGCCTTGTAAGCATCTCATCCACACAGAGAAAGGGGGGAGGAGAGCCCACCCCTCCAGCTGCTCCTTTTTATGATCACTTTCCTAGAAACACCCCTAGCTGACTTCCCCTGAAATCTCATTGGTCAGAACTGACTCACATGCCCTTTTCCAAGCCAATCACTGACAAGGGAAGAGGAATTACCATGTTTGGCTTAGACCAGTGGTTTTCAAAGAGTGGTTTCTGGGCCAGCGTCATCAACCTCATCCGGGAACTTGTTAGAACTACAGATCCTCAGGCTCCCAGCCAGACCTACTGAATCAGAAACTCTGGGAACGGGGCCCAGCGATGGATGGTTGAATAAGCCCTCCAGGTGATTCTAATGAACACTATGTTTGGGAACCTCTGGCTTAGACCAGGAGTCTTTTCTGCAGAGAGCCAGAGGGTAAATATTGTAGGCTTTGTGGACCCTACATTCTCTGTCATGGCTCCTCACCTCTGTTGTTGTAGTGGGAAAGTGGCCATAGACGTGTGCACAAGAATATGCTTATTTATGATCACTGAGATTTGAATTTTATATGATTTTCATGTTTTTTGAAATATCATACTTTTAACTTTCTTCAACCCTTTAAAAATGTGAAGACTAGTTTTTAGCTTCTGGGGCACACAAAAACAGGTGGTTGGCCAGTGTGTTAGGGATAATCAGAAAAACAGGACAGGATTTATACATATGTGTAAATAAGAAGAGATTTATTATAGGAATTGGCCTCCAACTATGGTGACTGGCAAGTCCAAATTCCAAAGGGCAGGCCACAAGTTGGGAACTGGATGGTGACATTGAATTCCCCGTTAGAAGCTCCAAATTGGGAACTCCGTTGAAGGTGATGGTGAATTCCCCAGGGGAAGCTGGCTGGCTGAGGTAGAAATAGAAATTCTTCTCTCTGACTGCTAAACTCTTCAGTTCTCCTGTTAAGATCTCCAACTGGTTGGATGAGGAGATTCCTCCCATCACTGAAGGCAATCTCCTTTGTTGATTTAGATGTAATCAGCCATGGATGCAATCAACTGACTGATGATTTAAATCCATGAAATACTCTCACAGTAACAATCAGCCCCCAATGCTTGCTGACTAACCAATTGGATGCCATAACTTAGTCAGCTGACACATGAACTTAACCATCACAGCTGGTTTTAGCCCATGGACTGTGGTTTGCAGACCCTGGCTTAGACAGTTCAAGATTTATCTTCCAAGGCAGGGGAGGAACACAGAGCTCCTCAATTCCTTAGCAAAACTGGGATCTTGCAATTCTTCTTGCAAAGAAGGGATAGATGGCTGTTTTATGGACACCCCCAGCATTGGCCGCAGCAGACCCCAAAATATCAGTCAGCAACGCTCTTACTGCCAAGAGTCAATCTACTTAATATCTTGCTTCTAAAGTCTCAGTTTAGTTTCATTTCTTAGGAAGATTTTTCATCTTTCCTATGAATCTGATCTTCATTGTCCAGAAAGTCCAGACATAATCTACCCTCTTATCTGGAACTCCAGCTCCAATCTCAAGGTGGCATCAGAGCATGGGATGGTAACGGTACCTCATGTCCAAGCATCCCGCACATTGTCTGTGACCCTCTAAGACAGCAGCCCCTACTCCCACTTTGTAAATGGGGTAACTGAACAACAGGGTATCCAAAAGGTTAGAGACCCAATCTCTCTGTTGCAGCTTCCCTCCTGTGTGACTTAATGCCTTTTCCCTGGACTAGATGATCCCTGGAGGGTTAACCATCTCGTATCTGTCTGCCTGGCTCCCTCTTCGCTGGTTCAAAGATAACAATAATACTGATAATGACAGTGACAACAATGGTAATAAATTTCTACCATGTATTGAGTGCTCACTACGCTCCAGACACCATCCTCAGCACTTTATACACATTGTCTCATTGAATTGATATCCCCATATTAAAGGGGAGGAACCTGAGGCACTGAGAAGTGAAGTAACTCAAGGTCACCACCAGTGAGTGGGTGGCTGACCCAGGTTTTGAACCCAGGCTTGGCCCCAGAGCCCAAGCTTGATTAATTACTATGAAAAAGCCCGATATTAAAAGAGAATTGGAAATCAGTGCACAGAAAATTTGAACTCTGCCATCCTTCCCCCACCCCTTGCCTGAACTCTTCTGAACATTGACAGAATGGCTATTGTTTTTCATCTGTTGCTTTTGCCTGGCTAATTGAGAGCCAGTACCCCTGTTAAAGAAACTCCCCTCTAAATCTTATAGCTAGCGATGGCCCTCCATAAATAAAATGATAGGTAGGAAAGAGGAACCCTTTGTTGTTTTCCTCTCTCTGGTTTAAAGAATAGAGAATTAGAAGTATCCATGGTTTGGCAACGGAGCCTGGTCTGGGTCTGCTGGAAACCACAGATCTCTCGGAACAAAGGGTGAAAGGTGTCAGCTTCAAAGCTTCCCGATTCGGTGCCCTCCTCCCTCATCACCACCAGCCCCTCCAGGTCAGGGTGCAGGAGCACCTGGTGTGGGGTTGGGAGGAGCCTTGGGAAGTTACAGTAAAAATAGCATCATACACAATAGCTTTCTCTATTTGGAACTTACTGTATTTGAGGCATGAATCTTTGAAACCTTCCTGCTGCAGATACCAGGAAAGGGTGATTTAAGCAAATGGAAGGTATTTTCCTCCTCTAACAAGATGTCTGGAACTGAGGGCTTTGGGTTGTTTCTGTGGCTCTGGTTAGCAACCCTGAGGCTCTCTTGGCTTCCCTCTCATGGCTCCAAAAGGCTGCTGTGGCCTTAACCTCAGGCCCTCATCCTGACCTAAGGCAGGGCTGGGAGGAGATAGGGTGTAGGGGAGGCAGACAGATTCTTCTTGTATTAGTTATCCATTGCTGCATAACAAATTATTCCAAAACTTAGCAGCTTTAAACAATAAATGCATTATTTGTGGTCTGGAATTTAGGAGCAGCTTAGCTGGGTGTTTCTGGCTCAGGGTCTCATGAGGTAGTAGAAAGGTGTCATCCGAAGGCTTGACCGTGGCTGGAGCATCCTGCTTCTGAGATGACTTGCTCACAATACAAGTGGCATTGCCTGTTGGCTGGAGGGCTCTGCTCCTCTCTCATGGGTCACTCTTTAGGGCTTCTTGGGTATCTCACAACATGGTGTCCCCCAGAGCAAGTGATACAAGAGAGCACAAGGAGGACGCTGCAGTGCCTTTTAGGACCTAATTGTGAAAGTCAGGCATTGTCACTTCTGCCACATCATATTCATTAGAAGCGAGTCACTAAATTTAACCCACTCTCAAGAGAAGGGGAATTAGGCTGCATCTTTTGAATTTAATTTGTGGACATGTTTTTAAATTGCCATACTCTACCGAACTCTTTTATCAAAGATGAAGATCTTTCCCAGAGATGCCATTCACATTTCGTTGGCTAGACCTGTGTCACACACCCACCCCTGACCCAGGGACTGGGCCCAGCCTCCCTGAGAAAGGTATCCCTGGCCACAAATGGGGTTCTGTTAGTGTCTTAGTTTCCTCGGGCTGCTGTAACCAAGCACCACACTCTGAGTGGCTTGTAAGGACACCAGTCTTGTCAGATTAGGGACCCACCTACTCCAATATGACCTAGTCTTCATTTAACTCATTCCATCTGCAATGACTCTATTTCCAAATAAGTTCACATTCTGAGATACTGGGGGGTTAGGACTTCAACATATCTTTTTGAGGGACACAAGTCAACCCATTGCAGCTAGCAAGAAGAAGGGGGGCATGTGAGGATGGCTTCTGGGTGACAGTGTCTGCTTCAGTACTTTACACATTTGATCTCCAGTTCTCCTAACCACCTTGCAAAATTATTGTTACTACCCATAATTTGCAAATAAAGAATCTATGGTGCAGAGAAGTTTAAGTAATTCCCCCAAGTCACACAGCTAATGAAGTGGGAGGACCCAGGCCCATCAAGCTCCAAAGCTCACACTGTTTCTGCTCCACTGCCTTACCCATTAGAACAGTGGCTCTCAACTGGGGCAGGGCGTTGCCCCCCAATAGGTATTTGGCCATGTGTGGAGACATTTTTGGTGGTCAAACTGGGTGGGTGGAAGGGGTGGTGCTATTGGCATCTAGTGGGCAGATGCCACAGATGCTGGCCAACCTCCCACAATGCTCAGGAAAGCCCCCCACAACGCTCAGGACAGCCCCCCACAACAGAGAGTAGATCCAGCTCAAAATGTCAGTAGTGCGGAGGTTGAGAAGCCTTACATTGGAAAAAGTCTTTTGAGGGCATGACTCTTGCTTTCATGTTCACCTCTGAATGCTCTAGGTCCACATTGTAAGTGCTCAGTAAATATTGACTGAGTAAATAGATGTGCAACACCAAATTCCAGGGTCAAATTGTCATAGACGTGGAGAGCTGCAGATTGGGGGCAGTGGAGAGTAATGCAGCCTGGTGGCTTGGTTCCAGGAGCACATGCCCCAAGAGACCCAGTCGGCAGCTCTATTGCCTTTTATGACCAGGTTTTGGACATCACACAGCATCTCTTCCACCATATTCTATTGGCCAAGCAGTCAGAGAGCCCAGAGTCAAGAGGAAGTGACAAAAGCTCTACCGCTGGGTGGAGAGGAGGTTATCAGAGAATTGGTGGGTCATGGCATGAAACCACATAGTGGTAGCTGTTATTGCTACAAAGTAAAGCAAATAGCATGAAAGCAACAATCTGTTATGGAAGGGCTGTTTTACATCAGGGCGGTGCTGGGTGTTTTCCATCTGCTTTCTCACTGATGCCTCCCTAAACCCTGGGAGGCTCAGGAAGTGACAGAAATTGCCTAATCAGGGCCAAGAGCTAAGGAGCACTAGGGCCAGGATTTGAACCTAGAGCCACCCTATTCTAAACTGAGTGCATGAGCCAGGTACCCAGGGAGAACATGGAGGGGGCTGGAGAAGATTAGAGGCGCAAACGTGTGAACACGAGCATGTGAATTTGTACCGCAAGGGTGGCAGCACCCAAGGGTGCCTATGCTGGAAGTGGGTGGGGGTCCCTGAGGTCCACTTCCCCCTCCTCATCCATTTCCCGTTGGTTTTCTCACTCCTGCTTCCTCATTAAGGCTTTTCTGCAGTCTAATCCCAGGAACCCCACCAGGGCCCTCTCTGGTTTGTTTTTGGCGTGGAAGAGAGCGAGGCAGTGAGCGTCTGTGATTCCTCCCGGCCCTGCTCACAGCCTCTTTCCCATTCCCTGGGACATCTGAACACCCCGGCTGGCTGTCGTGTGGCCAGCTGGCAGGCAAGCTCCGTCGTGCTCTGGCTCTCCGGAGGGTCTGATTTGTGGAGCTGGCTGAGATCAGACAAAGGCTGGGGGTTTGGGTGGGTGGGTTCTGGCTCCCTGGGCTGCTGGCAGGTGCCTGCTGGCTGCCCCTTGAGTTCTGCAGGAAGAGCCAGCGGAGGGCTGGGTGGCAGTTGGGGTGGGAGCTGGTAGGGCAGGAGCAGGTGCAGTGGGTGCCAGAGAGGTGTGGGCAGCTGCTCCCAGAGCTCTCGGCGAGTCTGCCGGAAGGCTGTGTCTAGACAGCCCCTGGCTCATCTCTCCCCCTCTTCCCCCACCACCCCACACTGCATCTCCCTGACCTGAGACACCCCTCCAGGCAGAGGTGGGGACGTGGTGCCAAACAAGACCGGTCACTCTTAGGCTGGCTGTGTGCATGGTGCCACGAGAGTGAAAAGCAGCTCTTTACTCTCGACACAGTCCCCGAGGGCAAGGAGCTGCCGGTCTTGCCATGAGGCCTAATGCCTTGATGAAATATGAGGTGAGCTCCCCAAATATACACCCATGGAGTGTGGGCACTGCAGAGGTCATTTCCTCCAGTTCCCTGCCAAGTGCTGAGCTCCGCCTGAGACCCAGGCATCAGAAATCAGAGAAGGGCAAGATCAAGGTGGGTGGCAGGAATCCGGGAGGCCGTCAGGGAAGAGGTGGGGCTTCAGTGGGGCCTTGAAGAAGGCGTGGGACGGGAGGTACGAGGAAGGGCCGTTAGAGGCAGGAACGGCCAGGCTGAGGCCTGGAGGTAGCTGCCGTGGGGTGTGAGAAGCTGATTTAGGGTGAAGACCCAGAGAGTCTAACAGAGACCCACGGGGACAGGTGCTTGGCTGCATCCCTGCACCTGGCATGTTTCCACTGGAGTGCAGCAGACGTCCACCTACCTGTTCTCCAGCTAGGTAAGCCTGGAGTATGGGCAAGAACACAGGACTTAAAGCCAGGGGTCGCGGTTCAAATCCCGGTCCTGTCTCTTTTTCCAGCTTTGTGACCTGAGGCAAGCCCCAGAGCCTCAGTTTCCTCATTTGTAGAATGGGAAAATGACCTTCACAGTTCACAGTGCTCGCATGAGGAGCTTGGGCTGTGAGGGATGAGAAGGTGTCATGTAACCAACAAAGACCTTCAAACATATTTTTAATGCAATTTTTTTTAGATATATTCACACACCATATAATCCATCTGTTCTAGTTTGCTAAAGCTGCTGGAATGCAAAACACCAAAAATGGATTGGCTTTTATAACGGGGGTATATTTGGTTACAAAGTTACAGTCTTAAGGCCATAAAGTGTCCAAGGTAACACATCAGCAATCGGGTACCTTCAGTGGAGGATGGCCAATGATGTCTGGAAAACCTCTGTTAGCTGGGAAGGCATGTAGCTGGCATCTGCTCCAAGTTCTGGTTTCACAATGGCTTTGTCCCAGGACATTCCTCTCTAGGCTTCAGCTTCTCTCCAAAATGTCACTCCCAGTTGCTCCTGGGGCGCCCGTCCCCTCCCAGCCCCTCCGGAGCAAAAGTTCACCCCCAAAGGCCATCTCCAGAATGTCTCTGTAAGCTGAAGCTCCTCTGTCAGTTCCAGTGCGTTCTCCAAAGTGTCCCTCCCGGCTGCAGCTCCTCTTCAAAATGTCACTCTCAGTTGCTCTTCAAAATGTCACTCACAGCTGCACTGAGTTCCCTCTGTTTGTCAGCTCATTTATATGTTTCCAGTGATTCAATTCAGACCCACCCTGAATGGGTGGGGCAACACCCCCATGGAAATTATCCAATCAGAGTCATCACCCACAGTTGGGTGGGGCACATCTCCATGGAAACACTCGAAGAATTACAATCTAATCAACACTGATACATCTGCCGGCACAAGATTACATCAAAGCTAATTGTGTTTTGGAGGACATAATACATTCAAACAGCACACCATCCTAAGTATACAATCACTGCCTCATAGTATCATCATATACTTGTGTGTTCATTGCCACAATCAATTTTAGAACATTTTCATTACTCCAAAATAAAGAAAAGAATAAACATAAAAAAACACCCCAAACATCCCATACTCCTTATCCCCCCTATTATTTATATATTTTTTTGCCTTTATTTTATTACTCATCTGCCCATACACTGGATAAAGGGAGTGTCAATTGCAAGGTTTTCACAATCACATGGTCACATAATAAAAGCTACATAGTTATACAGTCATCATCAAGAATCAAGTCTACTGGATTACAGTTCAACAGCTTGAGCAAACACATTTTCTGAGCATCTTCTATGTGCCTGGCCTCAGTACCAAATGCTGGGGTGCACAGAAGAGTTCCAAGATGGGTGGTAGATGGAACCAACAGGAGACTGACAGCTTGGGCCTCAGGCGTTCTCTGCCGATCCCTTGCCACGGGCAGCAGTGAGCAATGCCCACCTCGCTGGACTTGGGCCAAGTTGATGACATCTGCAGCTCCCAGCATGATTGGAGCCATTTTGTGGGTACAGTACCCTCTCTGCTGGGGGCCCATTGGAGGCTTTAGTGGGTCCCTCTCTTCCCTCTGGCTCACCCAGTGGCATGGAAAACTGAGCCTTGTTTCATTGATCCAAGTCTATCTGTTCATCCAACTGTCCATTTGTTTTCCCTCCTGTTCCAGTTTGCTAACGCTGCTCATTATGCAAAATACCAGAAATGGATTGGCTTTTATAAAGGGGGTTTATTTGGTTACAAAGTTACAGTCTTAAGGCCATAAAAGTGTCCAAGCTGTGGTGTCAACAAGTATACCTTCACCGAAGGAAGGCCAGTGGTCTGGAAAACATCTGTTAACTGGGAAGGCACGTGGCTGGCATCTGCTGATCCCAGGTTGTGTTCCAGCTTCTCTCTCAGCTCCTGTGCATTCTTCAAGTGTCCCTCTCGGCTGTAGCTGCTCTGTGTCTGGTCCTTTGCGGCTCTTTTTAAAGTGCTCCAGTGATCCAATAAAGACCCACCCTCAATGGGTGGGGCAACACCTCCACAGAAATAATCCAATGAAAGTTCTCGCCCACAGTTGATTGAGTCGCATCTCCACGGAAACACTGAACCAATAGGTTCCAACCTACACATCTGCCCACACATGATTGCATCAAAGAACATGGCATTTTGGGGGATGTAACACATCCAAACCAGCACACCTACCTTCCTTCCTTCCTCTTTCCTTCTCTTCATCATCCTTAGGCTGAGTGAATTTCAGATTTGGAAGGGACCCCATTCTGGCAAGGAGCCTGAGGCCCAGAAAGAAAATACTTCTCACCATCAATGACTCAGCTCCCTCCCTGGACAGGTCCCTTGTTGAGGATTCAGAGTTGAATCAGATTTCTCTCTTTCTCCACGTTGTTCACAATCCAAGGGCAAGCTTCACAAGATACCCTACCCATGGGCATATGCATTCGCACATCAACAGGTAGAGATAAGAAAGTTGGTAAACCCAGCATCAGGGTTGTAGAAACTTAAACTTGTTGAATGAGTGAGAATTTGGTGGGGAGCCTCTCTTTCTCCGTGTGTGCTCTCTATTCTAGGGTTCTCCATCCAGCTGATCATGTCTCCCCACCTGTGCTCCTCTGGCTTTTTCATCCTTCATCCAAGTGCAGGTACCCTCGGAGGGTGAAGGTCATGTTGGGGGTTCTGGTGGCAGGGAGCACAGCTTGGCAGTGCCAGAGGGTGCTGAGTATCCATCTTCATGTTCACTTGTCCCTCCTGGGCTTGCCCTTCTTGTATTTTGAGGTTGCTGAGTTGTAGATCACAGGAAGTAGGGAGTGAGTTGTTTAATTATTAAAGGAAAATGCTGCAACTTATTGCTTTCTGCCAGTACTTGCTTCCTGAACCCCTAGTCACATTCCTTCTCCACCCTTCTAGATTAAGGGCTGAAGGGGCAATTTTATAGGGCAAAGACAACTTTTCTTTGACTCTCCACCTCTCCTTTGCCTCTCCTGTAGGACTTTCCTCTCTCCTCTGGGGGAGCTCAAGCTGCTTAGGAACAATTTAATCAATTCATCTCCCCTTATGATGGTGGTAACTTCACAAGCTACCCTACTCTGGGCATTTGCATTAATAAAAAGTGGGGGCACAGGAGAAGGGCAGTCAGTGAGTGCTGAGTCTGAAAAAAAAAAAAAAAACTGACCCAGAACTGGAAACTGGACAAGGGATTGTAACTTATAATTGGGTGGTTGCCATTCTTGATTTCTTTTCATTGACTAGAATGATCAATACCCTCCTTGCCCCTAGGTCACCATGCCCTATTAACAATCTCCATCACTCCCTGTGGGTCAGGCACCCTGGATTCCACTCCAACCTTGCCAACCTATTACGATAATTGCACCCACCTTACTTCTGATGATCCAGTGCCCCCATCTGGCCTCTATTCATGCGGGATTCCATCATCTCTGTTGCTATTAGAGAGCCCAGTTCTACAACAGCATCTTCCATCTTCCACCCTAGCCTGCAGAGGAAGCCACCCCTGAGCAGGGGCCCCTGTTAGCCCATTTCTTTTTGCTTTGGTAAATGGGTGTCCCCCACTTCTCCCAGAGCCTGTTAGTGGGTTTTCTGGGCTTGCACAGTATATCCACTCTAATGCACCCACTTGGCTGAGCTTTTGGATTCCTTCTTCCATTGTCTGCCATGGCTGTTCTGGTATTTCGTCACCATTTAGTGTGGACCCAGCACTTTCTCCATACTTCTAGATGCCATGTTTGCACCATCTCCCAGGGTCCTTACCAGATTAGGAAGCCCTGTGTCTCGGGAGAGTGCTCCCATCGTGATGACTTCACCTTGATCCAACACAATGTCCCACCTCTGTTAAGTTAACACCCTCAGGATTCAGTCCCAATATATACTCAGCTTCTCAGGAGAGTCCCTTTCCTCCCTCAGGGTGCCCAGAATTTCCCCGGCTGGGTGCTGTTTTGATTACTCTAGTTCTGGTCTAGTGGCCGGGAGGTAAGGCTGGGTAGATCATAAGGGAGGCACCTTTTGTCTCACAAGGTTGAACCCTCTGCACTATCTTAAGGTAAGGGGATAGAGACATCAGCCCATGATAGGGAGGAGTGTACAACTTCGAAGGGTCTGGAGTTTCATGATTCTTGAATGAGTTGATCCAGATAGCCCCATCCTGAGTCTCAGGTTTCCATTCCTTCCCCACCAGGGACTTGACCTTGGCATTGGAGACTTGCTTAAGTTGAGAATTCAGCCGTCTCAGTGTTCCACTACATTTTTATTAAGTCCTGGGTCTTTTCTATCCTCCCTTTGCAGGAGACAGTCTCTTTATATGCTGTCAAAGAGGCCCTGCTTTTTTCATGTAGCTTGTTGGTGATTCATTCATTGTAAACCCCCAGAAACAACCACTGGGTTTCATTGTCCTTATAAGAGTGCCCCCTTGTAGGCTCATGCAAATGCAGCATCTGAACTTGAATGACCTTGACAGTCATGCTCCACTTGCCTCACCCTAGACCTGGGCCTTATGCTCCTTCTCCCACACCTCTCACATGGAGAGCTCTCACCCTGGCCTTTCACTGGTACCCCATCCCAGATCACCACTAGTGAAAAGGTGAACAATGGCATTGCTACAGGAAGCCGAGAGAGATTAGTCTTCCACCTTCCACCGATGATGGGCTTCCAAGCGCCAGCCAGCCTGTGGGTCATCCAGCTCCCAAGCACCTTTTAGAGTCTGGCTCCTGGGACCACTCTTCGTATGGGTTCTTCTAGGCTGAGTTCCTTGGAAACAGACTCTGAGACGGTGATTTGCAGGTAGGAAGTTTAATGGGAAGTTTAAAGGAGTGAGGGTAAAGGGAGGGTTAGGTCAAGGGAGAAGTTAATTATCATGAAGTTACAACGAGGCCTCAGCTCACCCTTCTCAGAGCTTTGAAGCTGGGAAGGTCCTTCAACTTTGTCCCAAAGGCCTTTGTACTTGACAATGACCGGTCTTGAGATGTGGAATGCTTCCTGGGGTGTGGCCTTGGGTGAGAGCTCCCTGTGGCCAAGGAAACTCCCGGGAAGAAACTGGCTGTGAAGCAGCAGGAGCCAACACTCCTGGAGTTGGGGGATGATCTCTGCAGGGCAGTGGGGCAGCCGCCACAGCCCCTCTGTGTGAGAATTCACTGTCTATAAAAATACAGAGTGGACCAGTCATGGGTCTCTGGAACCAGGGTGCCCAGCACCCTTCCCTTCTCCTACAATGTTCCCCTCCCCCCAGGGTCATAGTAGACGCTGCTATGTTCTTCCGTGTTGACCCCCTGGTCAAAGTTGATTGGCTCAGAGGAGGGCGCCTCATTGAAGCTGGGCCCATTATGACACCTGTCTTTCTATCTGGACAGGTGACTGGTCCAGTAATAGGCACCTGCCCTCAGCTGGAGCCATCAGAATGCTTCCCTGGTTTTTAAATTTCTATGTGGAACAGAGAATGTTAATCAGTCACTTCTCCAAATGGGAGGCCCAAGATATGAAACTTGGGGACTCTAGGGGAGGTGGAGGAAGCCTGTCTGCAGGGTGAGAGATGAATCTGATGTGCAGAGGGAACCAGAGACACAAGCATCCCACGGTCTTCCAGGTCCCTGGTTCCAGCTGCTCCTGGAGTCCATCCTTTCTCCTCCCCTTTGCATGGTTTGCTTATTTAATCCTTTAACTGGCGAACCCTTCCAGTGTAAGTCAGCCTGAGATGGGTTCCTGTCCTTAGCAACCAATTGATTCCCAATATATGTAACATGAGAATGAGTTGCTCATTTCTTATATGGCCTGGTTGATCATAATTAGTCCCTTTGTCAACTCCATAAAGTCTCAACTTAGGAAACCTCCCTAGATGGGGCTTTAGAGATCACCAGAGTCCCAAGGGCTCTTTCCAGCCCTCGAATGTATTTTGTTTGATTTGGATGTTTGCATGGCATTTAACAACAACAACAAAACAACCACTAGCCCTCATTTGATAATTGGGAGATTTTACATGCCATCTGGATTTTTAGTTTCTCTTAATGTGCTGGAAAGTCTGGCAGCACTAGGCCCACATTCCCCATGTGGAAACAATTGGCAGGTACAGAGAAGGAGCTGCCGCTCCCGCCTTTCATTGGGGCATATACTCCAGTTTGCCGCAGACCTCACCATTCTCTATTGTTTTCCACCCCTCCTCTTTCTTCATTTATATTGCCTGCCTGTATTCTGCAGGCATTTTAGTTTGTGGTTTCTGTTTTATACAGACCCTTGGATTGTGTGGCCTTTTCTGACCCTGTCAAAATTCAGGTTCCCCAAAGGGGACCAAAACAGATACAGCACAATTGTGGGCCAATCAAATGAAGTAAAGCCGATGAGAGCTCTTTGAAAGCCCAAAGCTCTCTGAAATCACAGGGTACCATACAAATGTGACTTGTCATCATCATCATTAATAACAACTGAAAGGACGGGAGACCCTCTGCCCCCTCAGGCCCGGAAAGGGTATCTGCACCATCATGATGCCATTTGTCACTGACGTTGACAGTTATTATTAAACTACGTCAACTTGCAAATGCAAAGTGTTTACCAAACCACCTAAAATTAGCTGGCAGAAATAATATCAAGTCACTGTCTACCTTTAACTGTTCTTTCTGTAAATTGTGTCGGCATTTCTCCAGGGCCCGGAGTCCACGGGGAAGAAAAAAAATGAGCCCCCAGCTGGTTCAAGGTGCTACTTGTAATTCCAGCTAATATTCCCTGCACCCCACCCCTGCTGATGCAGTCTGAGAACTTGTTCATTGCTGACCAACCTCCAGGATACATTTATTTAAAAGTGGGTGAAGTGTTCCTGTCTCTTGCCCAAATTGAAGATGATTGAATACAACGGACCATTTTCAAACTCAAAGAGCAGGCAGTGGTTAGCCATAGTGTGTACTGTAATCTGCAGGTGAGCTGAATCTTGAAAACATGACAGTCTGACACGATCACATCAAAAGAGGCCTGAGGTATGATTCTGTGACTCCCTGACCCCTCCTGACTCACCTGTCATTTTGTTTTTTTTAAGGCCCGCCCAGGACCTGCTGTGATGTGGCCTGCCTCTCTGGGTCTCATCCCCCTCTGTGACCACACTCCCTGCCATTTTTATGGTCCTGGACGTGCCATGTGAGTTCACTCCTCCATGCTCTTCCTCTGTCTAAAATGTCCTTCCCTGCTGTGGCTTGCAGCAGATGTCTTCTCCTCTTTCCAGGCGTTCTTTGATGACTAAGGAGCTTGTAGGACCTGCATCTTAAAATCCTGAAATCATCTCCTAAGCCCCAGGACCACAGGTGGACCACCATGGCTTAGAGGCAGGGGTATCTCATTTGGAGTGAGCATCTCACTCCTTATTACTGGTAATGCCATTTAGGAAAGACTACTGACCTCTCCAAATCTCACTTTGCTCATCTGTAAAATGAACATTGCATAAAGGAGAGGCTAAACTTGCATATAATTGTGCCTAAGAGTCTCCCCCTGAGTACCTCTTTGTTGCTCAGATGTGGCCCTCTCTCTCTCTAACTGAGCCACCTTGGCAGGTGAACTCATTGCCCTCCCCTCTACGTGGGACCCGACTCCCAGGGGTGTAAATCTCCCTGGCAACGCAGGGTATGACTCACGGGGATGAACCTGGACCTGGCATTGCGGGATTGAGAATATCTTCTTGACCAAAAGGGGGATGCAAAATGAGACAAAATAGTTTCAGTGGCTGAGAGATTTCAAATGGAGTCAAGAGGTCATTCTGGTGGACATTCTTATGCACTATATAGATAACACCTCTTAGGTTTTAATGTATTGGAATAGCTAGAAGTACATACCTGAAACTACCAACTCCAACCCAGTAGTCTGGACTCCTGAAGATGATTATATAATAATGTAGATTACAAGGGGTGACAGTGTGATTGTGAAAACCTTGCGGATCACACTCCCTTTATCTAGTGTATGGATGGATGAGTAGAAAAATGGGGATAAAAACTAAATGACAAATAGGGTGGGATGGGGGGATGGTTTGGGTGTTCTTTTTTTACTTTTATTTTTTATTCTTCTGATTCTTTCTGATGTAAGGAAAATGTTCAGAAATAGATTGTGGTGATGAATGCATAACTATATGATTGTACTGTGAACAGTAGATTGTATACCATGGATGATGGTATGGTATGTGAATATATTTCAATAAAACTGAATTAAAAAAAAAATGAGCATTGCATAAAAATGTTGTGAGGATTAAGTGCAATAACATATATAAAATGTATATTAGTGCAATGCTAGTTAGTACATGAATGTGATAAATATGAACATGGAGATAGTGTATGAGATGGGTCCAAAGATGGAGTGACCTCAAGGCAGACCCTGGAAACTTTTAGAAATGAATTCACATCACCTTCTGTTTTGACTTCTAAAGTGCTCTTCACCCTAAAAGGCAAGTGCAGAAAAGGATCTAGCTTATTGAAATTTCTGGTTAATCAAGGGGCTTGCTGCCTTCCAATGGCTTCACACTGATTTCAGGAGAATGATCAAAACCCTCAGCGTGGCCTCCCAGGCCCTACCAGGCTGGGCTCCTGCCCGTCTCCCCAGCCTCGTGTCCCTGGTTTCCAGCCCACTGCTGCAGGGCCCTTGTCCGTGCTGCTCCCTCTTCTGGCCTCCCCTGACCACCCTGAGCTATGTGACCTTCCAATTTAACTCCTCTTCATCCTTCAGAGCCCGAGCACTTCTTCTGGAAGCCTTCTCCAGCTCCCCAGGTGTGTTGAGCTCCTTTGTGACCCATGTCCATCAAACTATATTCCTTTCCTATGAAGCACTGAGCCTGGTTTCTGATTTTATATTCATTCCTGTGTTTTTCTGATCAATGTCTGATTCTGTCCTGGGACTGTGATCCATGAGGGCAGGGATGGAAACTTTGGGCTACTCACTCTGGTGTCCCCAGCATCTCACACAGCAGCCGGCCCACACCGGGCATACACGAAATAATTTGTTGAATGGGTAAGTGAATAAATGACTTACTGCTTTAAGTATGGCTGCATCAAGATGTTTGCTTGGAATGACAAAGCCCTACTCTTGAAAAAAGAAGGATCAAGAGATGTGTTGGAAGACAGAAAATAGCACATTGGAGGTGGGCTGTTTCTGGCATCTGGGAAATGAGCATTTGGCAGGATCTGTGAAGGAAGCTAGCATTTTTATTCTCACCTGATGAACTTCTTTCTCTCCATGGTTACATAGCTTTTGCCTTGGGGACTAAGTTTTATTTAAGAATAGGGTTGCTTTGAGTGAACTAAGCCAGGCACATAGAGACAAATATTGTATGATCTCATGGAATGATATAATTAGAATAAGCAAATTCACAGAGCCAGAAGCTAGAATACAGGTCACCAGGGGGCTGTGGTCAGGATAAGGGATGGGGAATCAATGCTTAACTGGAACAGAATTCTGTACCAATTGGGGTGATGGAAAAATATTGGTAATGGAGAGTGGTGATAGAAGCACCATATTTTGAACATAATTAACAGCACTGAATTATATATTTGAAAAGGGGGAAATTTGGGGATGTATATATGTTACTAGGATAAAAATTAAAAAAAAAAGCTGTAGGACTGTACAACACAGTGTACCCTGATGTAAACTATGGACTATACTTAATAGTACAATTATAATAATACTTTCACCATTTGTAACACATGTACCACACTAATGCAAGGTATTAATAATAGAGAGGATATATGGGAACTCTGTATTTTATGCATGATTTTTCTGTAAACCTACAACTTCTCTAATAAAAAAAATATTACAAAATAAAAGAATAGGTCTACTGCAGGTTTGGAGATTTCCTCCACCTAACCCAACACCTGTAAATGGCTGGCACTGGTGGTTTGGAGGTGCATGTACCCCAAAAAGAAAACCATGTTCTTAAACTTTATCCATTCCAGTGGGTGTGAACCCATTGTAGGGAGGACTTTTTGATGAGGTGACTTCAGTTAAGGCATAGCCCACCTCAATCAGGATAGATCTTAATCCCATTACTGAAGTCCTTTATAAGCAGAATGAAATTCAGACACACACAGAGAGAAAACTACAGATGAGGCAGCCAGAAGCTGAAATCAGTGGAATCTGGAAGAGAAAGAGAGACCAGGAATCACCACTATGTGCCTTGCCATGTGACAAGCTGAGGACCAAAGACTGTCAGCAGCCAACCCCAGAAAGCCACAGTCTAAGGGGAGAAAGCATCGCCCTGATGATGCCTTGATTTGGACTTTCTTTTATCCTCAAACTGTGAGCTAATACATTCCCATTGTTTAAGTCAATCTGTTGCATGGTAGTTTCTTGTGCAGCCCAGGAAACTAAAACTCTGGTCTAACCCACCATAGAGTTTTCACAGAGTTCTAGGAGAATAGCCTTCTCTTGAATACTTGACATGCTATCAAGAGTGCCCCTTAAATAAACCCAAATATTTTATTCCAAAGCAATGCACATCAATTCTTTATAAACAAATTTGCTAAGTCCAAAAAAAAAAAAAAAGAATAGAAAAAGAAAATTAAAATTAATCAGTAGTTCATCACCAGTGATAACCATATTGACATTTTGGTGTTGGTGTGTATCTTTTTTTTTAAAAAAATATATTATGGTAACATATGTAACAAAGTTTGCCATTTTAACCATTTTAAGCGTATAGTTCGATGGCATTAATTGCATTTACAATATTGTGCCACCATCAACATAATCCATTACCAACTTTTCATCACCCAAAACAGAAATTCTATACCCATTAGGCAGTAACTCCCCATTCTGCCTCCTCTCAGCCCCTGGAAACCTCTAATCTACTTTCTGTCTCTATGAATTTGTTTATTCTAGATATTTTGTATAATTAGAATCATACAATATTTGCCCTTTTGTGTCTGGCTCACTTCACTTAGCATGATGTTTTCAAGGTTCATCCATGGTGTAGCAGGTCTCAGAATTTCATTCCTTTTTATGGCTGAATAAAATCCCATTGTATGGATATGCCATAGTTTGTTTATCCATTCATCTGTTGATAAACATTTGGGTTATTTCCACCTTTTGACTATTGTAAATAGTGTTGCTATGAACATCGGTGTGCAAGTATCTCAGTCCCTGTTTTCAATTCTTTGGGGTAGATGCCTAGGTGTGGAATTGCTGGGTTCTATGGTAATTCTATGTTTAACTTTTTTGAGGAAATGCCAAACTGTTTTCCACAGCAGATGCACCATTTGACAGTCCCACCAGCAATGCATGGAGGCTTCAATTTCTCCATATCCTCTCCATCACTTGTCATTTCCAGATTTTTAAATAATAGCCATCCTAAGAGGGTGTAAGGTGGTACCCCATGGTTTTGATTTGCATTTCCCTGATGACTAATGATGTTGAGCATCTTCATGTGCTTATTGGCCATTTGTATATCTTTTTAGGAGAGATGTCTATTTGAGTCTTGGCTCATTTTTAAATTGGGTTATTTGTCATTCTGTTGTTGAGTGGTGCACATCTTTTGGATCTTTTTTAAAAATATATATTTGTGCTTTTCTGTGTGCATTTTGTTTATTCTGTTATAACCCCAACTTTTTCAATTAATGAATGTATCATGAATAGAAAATGTTCAGGAAAGCAAGTATCTCTCTCCTGCAAGGCCTGGCTTACTAGAGTTGTTGCAAGAGGTCAGGAGTTCCAGGTCTGAAGGGTAGCTGACGGTGGTGTGAACAGAGCCTTTGGGTGGAATGAGAATGGTGAGGGAAGGAGATGGCCAGTGGTGGAAGCAGAGGCTTGAACTGGAGACATCCCATGGATACACATCAAGAGATATTGGGAGGTAGGTTTGGGGATCTCAAAAGCAGAGTCAAGGTGTGGATAATCTGGAAGGGAGGGCCTTAGAGCCATGGGATCTTTCATTTATTCACTCAGCAGTATTTCTTTTTTTTTTTTTTTTAATGGAGAACTTGAATGTTTTATTGTTAATAAACGGTTTCTTATTTTGCTGCAAGGCTGTTGCTTCCTTGTGTGAAAATAGCACCAGCAAACATGGTATATTGCAAAATTAATATAGTACTGTTCTCACCCAACACTGAACAATTAACAAAAACTTATATCCACTCCCAGTTACTGCCAATGAAAATATCATTAAGTATTTTGACCCAAATCCAGGGATTGAAGTAAGCAAGTTACAATATTATGCAAGGCTTAAGATAATAATCTTACCTGTGAATTACATAATTTTTATAAATAGTTTTTACCTCAGATAATTTCATGAATTCTGAATATAATAACTAGATCCTAGTCTAAATCACTGGGTGATGTGAAAAAGACGCAAATTATGTTTACCTGCTATCACTAGAAAGTTATGGAGTATTTTCTTTCAACAGCATAGTTGGAACAAGTAGTTTCTGTTTTCCTATTGGTATTGCTAAAAGTTGCTATCATAAATTTCTATTCACCAGTAATTTAAAATATTGCTGGCTTAGATTGTTTCAGACTAGTTTATTTAGGGGTTCCATTTTCACTCTTCAATAGATTTTATGTATTTCTCATATGCTTTTTCACTCATTAGTTCATCAGGCTCTGAAGGGTTACTCAGTGTCATCTTGATCAGCCAACCATCTTCATAACAAGATTTGTTGACAAAGCCCTGGATTTTCTGCAAGCGCTTCATTAATTTCTGTTACTTCTCCTGATAGAGGAGAATGAAATTCACTAGCCGCTTTCACACTTTTTTAAAGCACAAAGCTCCTCTTGTTTGTTCAATTTTGTCCCAACCTCGGGAAGACTACAGTAAACGACATCTCCCAAAGCTTCCTGTGCAAAATGGCTGATTCCCACCATTCAGTACCATTTTCTGTTGTTATCCATCCATGGTTGTCTGTGAATTTCCGCACGGAGAGCAGAGCGGGCTGGGGCGCAGCGTTGGAGCAGCGCCCACCCCCGGCCCCCAGGCTGCACACGATCACCTGCTCGCAGCGCCGTGTTCGTTTTTGCAGAGCTGTGGAGGGGCGCATTGTCGCAACTGGGACAGCAGGTCTGGGGGGACGGGGCGGGGCGGCCCCAACAAGTATTTCTTGAGTACCTAACAGGTTCCAGGTTTTGAACTAGGTGATGGGGGTGGTGAGTAACATAAATACGGCCTCATTTGAAACCTGTGCTGTACCATTGACATGTATAAAGTGCTTGGCACAGAGTGGGGGCTCCATACATGTCAACCATAGAGATTAGTATTAATCACATTTCCAAACTCGTGTCTGTGGTTGATGATTATCCCCCTGGTGCCGAATCACCAGAAAGGACAGAGAGCTCAATTTTTGCAATATTGTGTGTCCGTGCAAATTACTGCTGTAAATGAACGTTGACTCCCTTTAATACATGTAAAATTAATCGACGCAGGGCAGTTCATGGCGCGGTATCGCAGAAGTTAGAGCTGCCACTACAGCTCTGTTACATTTTTGAGGAAACTTTCCTGGAAGCATTGGGGTAAGTTATTGCTCCTTCAATCACATCTAGATTCTTAAAGGATCAACTGGTAGGCCAGCTTTTATTACCTGTTGTTGTTATTGTTAATCACATAAGGGAAATGATGGCAAAGAATTGGGAGGGGAGACTTTTTATATGAGATGAAATGAACCAAGATTGGAAGATGGCATTTTTATTTGCCTTACAAATGGAGTGGATACAGTGCAATGGCTTTGTGAATGGGTGTATGAGTGTGAACGGCTTTGTGCATGAGACGCTGATCAGAAAACCCAATCCAGTCACCCTTCTGCAGGCTGGAATCCTCCTGAATGGATTAGATTCTGCTGCAGTTAGCTGCTCTCATCTTTCTGTAGCAAGGAGTCTGGAGTTTGAGGGCACCGGTTTCACAGCCAATCCCAGTTAGCTTGGATTCCGGCAAAATGGGTGTTTTTAATCTACTGGGCACAGGGTCTGTTTGGAATCTATGGGTTTTTCAAGGGCCTACAAAAATGTTTGAGACCTGAAAAAAAAATTATTGGCTCCAAAGTGCAAAGAAGAAAACAGCAAAATTGAAATTAATGAATATTTTAGAAATTATCTACAAATTGCTACTTTGTCAATATCACTAATTGTTAAATTTAGCATTTATAGGGATTTCATTACATCTGAGAATGTTGGTAGATTAGGATTTCTTACTTTCAAGAGCCTCTGAGTATGCACAGTTGCCAAGAAATCATATCCAATCAAAAATTAAATGTTATTCATTGCCAAACAATTTCCGAAGCAAAATTTTGGAGTCTTCTCAAAACACTCTTACAGCAAAAAAAAATCCATTTAATGTAGGATGTAGACAAACTTGCAATATGTCTGAAATGCTGTCTGGTGAGGCCTCCAAAAATAAGTGTGTCTAGGGTGTACAAAATTCTTTAAAATGTCCTGTCATCCTACCTCTCTAGTCACCCATAAGATAGATTAGAGAGAAGCTATTGCTAAGAGGGCTCCTTTGTGAAGTGTTTGAGCTTTATGGTAGATTATTGTTCAGCAAGTATTCACTGCCTCCCCCATTACCTCATTGGTTTTTGGCTAGGCTGTGTGTCTCGCTTTACCCTGATGCGGGGTGAAGGGTCCTCCCCCACCGTTTGACTGTTGAATTGGCTGTGTGACTTTATTTGGCCAATGGGATTTGCGAAAATAACTCCATTAGGCACTTAAATGCCCTTGTGTGATTAGATTTGTCCTCTTGCTCTCTTGCCTGCTCCCCAAGACAAAGATGCCTTAGTCAGTCATTGGTCCTAGAAAAATGTGACACGTGGAGCAGAGCCACCCCAGCAGACCTGCAAACCTGCGACTTCAAACCAAGCTGCCCCAGCCAACTCACAAATGCATGACCAAGACATAAATGCTGGGGGTGTATGGCTGTTCCGCAGCAGTATCGTGGCCATAGCTGGCTGATGAAAGTTCCTACAACAGTGGCGCTTACTCCAGGTTTCTAAAGGAATAACAGTTTGTGTATTTCAGTCGTATTGCTGGGGTTATAACTCAGAAGAGAAGTTCAGCTACTTTCTTTTTCATGTTTGGATCTGCCTTGAGATGCTACTTGCTTGCAATGACCTCCTCTGATACATTATTGAGTACCAGCTGTGGCAGAGCATCTCTGAACATCCATACTCTCCTTTCTTCTCTGGAAAGAAACCCTAATTTTTTCTCTCCTCCCACTTCTTTTTTGGAAAAAATTTCAAACTTAGAGAAAAGTTGCAAGAATGACATATATAACTTCTTATTTTCCTGAATCATTTGTGAAGATGTTATTTATGTGATGCTCCATCATCTCATAATACCTTAGTGTGTATTTCTTACGACAGAGGATTTTCTCCTATATATGACTGCAATATGACCATCACAATCAGGAAATTAGTATTGATGCATTACCTCCATCTAATCTACAGATCCCATTCAAGTTTCACTGGCTGTCCCAATAATGTCTGGTGCATTTAGTTGTCTTGTCTTCTTCTGGAAGGGTTCCTCAGTCTTGCTGTGACTTTCTTGAACTTGACACTTTTGAAGAGTACAGGCCATTTATTTTATATAAGGCCCTCATTTTAGTCTTGTCTGATATTTTCTCATGATTAGGTTCAGATTACACACCCATATCAGGCTTTGACACTCCATGCTGAGCTTCTGTCCCATCCCCTGACTTGGATGCTGACCTGGTTTGGAGCCATCTAATGACTTTAAGACTGAATTTTTGAGTTAGGAAAGAAGCCAAAATCCCTTATTTTAATCAGGGCGGCATGGACCTAACGCCCCCCACATTTTCTTATCTCTCATGGAGCTAGTTGTGGCCATGTGATTTAGTTTTGATCAATGGGATACAAAGAAAGCATAATTTTCTCAGAAAGAGGGCATATTTTTTTTTGCCCGTTCTTCCTGTTGTTGGCCTGGGTTTAGGGATGCAATGGCTGGATCTCTGGATGCCATATTTGACCAGGAATACAAGACCAAATGAGAAATAATGGTGGCCCAGATGAAGACCATGGCAAAAGGAGATAGAATAAAGGGAATATGATAGTTGGTTAAATGTGGGGTATAAGAGGGAAGGACTCAAAGATGATGTTGAGGCTCTTGGCTTGGTTGACTGGAATGAATGGTGGTATTATTCACTGAGAAATGGAGCCCAGAAAGAGGAGGAAAATTGTTTGGGAGGCAGAATAAATTCATTTCTGGACAAGTGGATTTTGAGGTACCCAATGGATAGCTGATGGAGTTCTCTAAGATCACAGGCACTGGAAATAGATTTCAGTACCAAGGTCCTAATCCAGTTGGTGGGAAGGGAGGCTGAAGGGAGGGCCTTGAAGCTCTTGCTCCTTCTCAATGCCAGACATGCTTCATGTTTACTGAGCACTGGCATGTGTCCGATGCTGTGGAGACTGAGCTCCCGGCCTGGCAAAGGCTGGGGGACTCCATTGGTACAAAGTTCAAGGGTTCAGCAGTCCAGAAAGGCGTGTGGGTCAAATCCCTTCCAAGATCTTTAGCTAGTCTCTCCTTCTGGGGGAGAGTGGTTCAGATTTATTTTTCACTGAGGCCTGACTATGGTCTCTGTGTGAAATCACACATGCATCATTTTATCTTACCCACATACCAACTTTAAAAAGAAGGTGCTAAGTGCATTTACACATTGGGAAAGTGAGGCTGAGAAAAGTTAAATAGCCTAAGGTCATCACATTGGAACCCAAAGAGTCTCCAGCATGCTATACTGCCTCCTAGTGGCCATGCCTGGTGAGTGTTTACTCTTGGTAGTGTTTTATAGTTTACAAAGAGCTTTCATATTCTTGATTCTGTGGGGTAGGAAGGGCAGGCATTGTTATCCCCCAACTGGCAGTCAGGGAACAAAGGGTCCAAAACATTTAGAGGACATGTCCATGTGACCCACCAGTAAATAGCAGAGCTGGATCAGAATTGTGGTTTCCTGCTGCTTTACAGAGCCCTTTCCCCACAGTACCACCTCACCTTTCCTTATCAGCATCTTTTTAGAAGATAAGCCTTTTTGTTTAGGTATTCTTCGCTGCTTGGAAGCAAAGAGTGTCACAAGCTGGCACTATGATACCCATTTTGCAGATGAAAAGTGGAGACTCAGTGGGTAGGGGAACTGGTTATCCAGTGTGTCTGGCTTCCCAGTGGCATTGGAAAGGCTGATCCACAGCTTGGTCAAGGCCGAGGCTCTGTCTGCAGGGAACCACTTCACGGCTGGCTGGTAGGAGGAGAGAAGAGCCAATAATAGAACTTTCCGAAGCAGAGAACACTGTAAGACCAGACATTCTCCTAAACTGGGAATTATCAAAAAAAAAGGAGAAACAGTGCAGGGAATTACAAAGGCATCCCAGCATGCTTTCTGTATCAGAAGGAGTCAGTCTTTATAACTTCAAATTTAAAAAAAAAGACCTTGCAAAGAATTTCCAAGTGTACTAATCAAAATTGGCTGACTCCTGATGTGCCACGGACATAAAGAAAACCTGCTGTTGCCTGTCTTCTATGGATTGTACAAGGATTCAGGGTCGTAATAGACAAGCTCAGACAAGACTTTAAAAAACAGAAAGCGTCAAGAAATTGATTTCCATTAATTGGATTTGCATGTTTAGTGGATACATGCTTTAGATTGCTTTTATCTCATGATGAGTCACTTGCCTTGACCCTCTTTGTTTTGCAAATTGTCCTGAGAATAGGTTGCAACAAAAGCTTTTCTGAGCACCCTGGGGCTCAAAGGGGTATCTGGAGGGGAAGCTGCATCAATTTGCATAAAGAACTCACATAATTTCCTGGCAAGAATAGAGCCCTGGGTCAGGGAGGCTGGTTAAAAGTGATCAAGAGCTTGGGCTCTTGTGTCAGCTGCTTAGTTTCAAATCATGCTTCTGTCACATATTGGTATGCAATATTCATTAACATATTTCATCTCTCTGCATCTCAGTGTGCTCATCTGTAAAAATGGGATGATGTGGGGTGATAATTAAAAGGAGATATACATATATGTCGCCACACAGGGCCAGCATGGAGTTAAACCCCAATAAATATAGTCATTAAAATTTATTATTCATTCCTCTCCCAGCCCCCTTTTTATGAGATTTAGAGATCTGTTTGGATGAGGGCAATACTCCTAGCTAATGCCTAATGGCAGGGAAGGCAAATGAAACTCTGGAAATAAAATGACCCCAAAGGAGAGGGGAATCCCAGCTGTTGACCTGACTTAATACTAGACTAAAATGGGATTGGGATGGTCCTGACTCATGTCTGTAGGTCTCTGAAGGGAACTATGATGAAAGTTTTGAGGGTTTGCATGTAAATTCAAAGAGCTGGAACCTGGTAGCTGGAGTGGAGGGCGATCCCTGGGTCCTAGTGCCCTACGTTGGGGACTGGGCCACGCGAGCATCTTCACAGCAGCCGGCAAAGGCAAAGACGTCCCAACTGTACTGAACTGCCTCTCAACAGCGACCCCTGGTGGCAGCTTTGGGAATGAGGGGAGGTGAAAATGGGGCTGCCTGTAAGTGGATCAGATGATCAGACTAGACTTCTCCAGTTTCTCTCTGCCTGGAGTTTGGAAGCAAGACCTTCGGATCAACTGAGTCTTCAGGATTCTTGGCTCATGGGAAGGGAGACCTAGAGGAAGATACTGGACTTCATGCTCCTAAGAGCATGGGGGAAAGGCCCGAGATTAACTGGTAAGTAAAAGTAAAGGGAGAGGACTGTTTTCTGGGTTAATAAAATGGGTCATGACAGCTGCACATGCAGAGAGCTCATTTAACCCTCATAACAAATCTTCCAAGGTTGTGTTCGTATCCAGGCCTCTTTTGGTGGCTGATCAGGCTCTGTGTCTGCTGATTCCTCCCTACGCCGCTGATCTCAGCCCCTGTGACCTTCTTCTGCCTTATTAGCTGTTCCAGCCACACTGGTTTCTGTTCTCTTCCATGAATAAGCTAAGCTCCCCCCACCCCCCTGCCCTGGAATGGTGTATTTGCAGTTCTCTCTGCCTGGGATGCCGTTTCCCAGATCTTTGCATGTCACACTCTTTCTCATCTGGAGGGTCTGGTGTAAAATATTACTCTTTCTGAAAGGTTTTTCTGTTTATTCCCCTCCCCTAAGTCAGTCTCTGTCACATCACCTTCTTGGACATCTTAGCCCTCATATCTCTGAAACTATCTTGGTTTCTTCCTGGTTTGCATATTTTGAGGCTGTGTCCCCCACTACAATGTAAGGCTTTGCTGGTGTCAATCATCATTCTATCCCCGGTGGTTGGAAGGGTACCTGGTGTATAGTCAGTGCTCCATAAGTGGATACCCATTGTACAGATGAAGCATTGGGGTCCCAGAGAGATGAAGTAACTCCTTCACTGTCACGCAAGGTGCAGATACTGTCCCTTACCCCTTACCTCTTCAGCGTTCACTGTCCCAGCCCGCTGATGGCATTTGCATTTCCCTGCTAGACGACTTTCTCTGGTGAACCTGCTTTGCCCGCTCAGCTGACAGCGTGGAACTGCCAGGGGAGTTAACACCGCCTGTGGGACTCATGGGAGTTGGTGGGTAACTACCCCAGCTCCCTCGCCCCTTGGATGAGATGACGGTGCAGCATGTTCAACGATGTGCTAGAGCTGGCTCATACCAGCTGGCAAGAGCTGACCGTGTGCATCTTTCCCAGCTCCCTGCTCAGTGACGTCTTATGGGCAGGTGGAAGTCAGCCATAGTGGGAGCACGTGCACCATGGAAATCGGCAAACACTACAAATCACGACTTTTTTTTTTTTTTTGTTATCCCTGGAGAGCCGGTCATTTTACATTTTCCAGCACACTACTGCATGTGTTTTACACTGTGTCCCAGAGGTTCCCAGCAGGATTAAGTCAGTCTCAGTTGTCCACAGTGGTTAAGCTTGTTTTGTAATATACATTTTTGATTGCTGCCTTCCCTTCCCTACCTCATTTCCCCTACCATGTCTCATTTGCCTTGCAAGTGAAACTCTTGCACTTGGATTCCTATCTCAGAGGCTGCTTCTCGGGGGAATCCAAACGAAGGCATACAGCTAGTCAGTGATGGATTTAAACCCCGTTCTGCCTCACCCCAAGTCCGTGCAGGTTCCACTAGTACCCCAGGACCTCTTGTTCTTTGCCTGTCAGGGTTTGAGCCGTCCCCGTGATGTGGCAGGGCTTCTAAGGAGTGAAACCAATACATTATATTGATGTAATTAGATAGCAATTAAGAAGTTATCTTTCTTATGTTAAGGGCTGGATTAATTAGATAAAACACAAGGAATTCTAATTTACTTGGTAAATTATTCTTTATCCAAAACAAAAAAGGATTTAAAAACAGAGTCATAGTTTCCGTCAAATGTGTAGGTACCAAGACATATTTGATTGCCCCTCTTGTGTAATGATCCCCATCATGCTTCCATTTCATGCTTGTTATAATTCGCTGTTTATAGTTCCTAACACCCTGTTTAAAGCCTGGTTTGAATATTCAAGGGCCACGCTAGGTGGCTTAGCATATTTGATATGCTGATGGTGTTAGGTATAAACTAAATAGATCCTCTGTGACATTTGGGCCAAAGAGGGGCTGAAGGGCAGAGTAGAAGGAGCCTAGGTGTTGGGGCCTTGTATTGGTCAGGACACTTTTGGTCATAGGTGAAAGAAACTCAGCTCAAGCTGGTCTCTGCAGAAAGGAAAAAAACGTAATGCTTCAGGAAATTAGAAAGTTCAAGGATGTAGGACAGCTTCAGGCATGGCTGGCTCAGGGATTGCTTGCTAATAAAGTCTCTCTTCCTTATTAGAATATAAGGTCCATGAAAACAGAGATCTTCTCTGTCCAATATTTGCTGCATCTTTCATCATATAGAGACATGCCTGGTGGAAAGCAATAACAAATATTTACATAGCATTTTGCAGGGCATGGCACTGTTCCAGTAGTCTACATATATTAACTAATTTGATCCTCTCATCCCCATGAGGTTGATTCTAATAATTATGCCCCCCATTTTACCGATGGGGAAATTGAAACTCTGGGATAGCTGATATAGCTAATAAGCAGGGGAGCTGGGATTTGAACCTTGCTCCGGGGTCTGTGCTCATAACCATGATATTCTGTTAACTCAGCGAATACTTGTCGATTGAGAGAATGAATAATGAATAATGATGTATCCTACCAGGCACAGAGTATTCAATAGTCAGTGGTGATGATATTTATTTGGGCAGCCTCTGTCATCTGTATCTCATCAGCTTGGGTGCTGGCATCTTCCATTCAGCATATTCAGCCTGACCAGCAGAGTCTTGGAGGGTTGGGATGAGTCATGTTCAAGGAAATAAGACTGGAGGGATTTCTAGAATAATTTTCATTCTGAAGAGTTTGGGGATCCTGGCTGGACAGATCTTGGCCTGGGTCTTGAGAAGTCTCGACAGAAATTTCCACTGGTCCAACAGGGTCTGATAGATGGGAAACACCCCGAACTTAAACTTCTTTATAAGTCTTTCTGGGCAACTATAGGGAAGTTATGCACCTCCTCTTCCACTTTTGAGACCAGGGTAGGGATGAGTATCAAATATAAAGGCATGTGATGTTACCTGGATGGGGATAAAATGCAAGGATGTAAAGTCTTTTAAGCTGTGGTGTGGTCATCGATGCAAATCCCCAAGTATTTCCAGTTCTCTGTCTTCTGGGCATGTGCAGGATACCCCTCCTCCCAACTTAAAGTTAGACATGACCATTTGGGTTTGGACAATGATGTACGCACAGAGTGATGGTTGTCACTCTCAGGTGGAAGGTTGAAGAACCAGCATGCAATCCAGCACACACTCTTTTCTTTGCCACAGATGCTGCTAACATTCCAGACACAGGCTGCCCTGTCAACCTGAGTCCCAGGGTGAGGTCAACACTGAGCAAAATGCCTGTTGGGTATGTTGTGTGAGCAGGAAATATAATTTTGGTGTTTTAAGCTGCTGAGATTTGGGGATTGCCTGTTACTGCAGCCTAGCCTATCCTGTCCTGGATACAAGCTCTTGCATAGCAAGTGATATTTGAGCTCAGAGAGAGGAAAGAGCACCACAGGTTTTGAGAGCACATGGCTCGATCTGACTCTCCACTCCCCAGCTGTGTGACCTAGGGCAAATTCTTTAACTTCTCTGAGCCTCGCTGGACAGTCTCGCCAATGAAATTGGAACAATAGTGAGTACTTCATGGGGTAATAAAATAGGGTGTGACATAGTAGGTGCTGATGAATGTTCGTTATTACATTTGTTATTATGGAGCTTCGGCTGTTTAAAAAAAAACTGTTAATATCAATTAAGGATAGAGTGGCTTAATTAAGGAAACTGCAGGCAGACAGGGATGGGCTCTAATTCTCTCTGCTCTCCATTTATGGCTGGGGATTTGACAGTCATCTGAAGACTGGCTAGCTTACAGACTTTCCTTTCGTTCTTTTCATTAGTGAAATTGATTGTTTTAGGGCATCCCTGCTAACCTCTTCTCCCTAATATCCATCTAGCCTGGAGCTTTTATGGCCCTGATAAGGACCTTGCTTCCCCTAGGGTCTTTAAAGTTAGATCATGTGGGGTATTTATAATTGAACCTGTCTCAGTTGCTGAAAGTCTGTGATGCTCAGAAACCACCAGGATTTCTTCATAGCTGTTACAGAGAATGTATCACTTTGGCAGGGTCAGATCCAGGTTTTGTGGGGCCTGAAGCTTATGTAATTTGGGGGTCTCTCTTTAAGAAAAAGAATACAAAATTATGAATGTAAAATTAGGTACAAAAGAGATTTATTTGGAATGAGAAAATAAATCAAAACACATTTGTAGAGCCTTGGATATTGACATTCCGTTTCTTTTGATATCTCTGTAGGCAATTAATCAGAAATGTGAACCTAGAGGTGCTTCATTCTTGCAACTTGGCTTCCCTGTCCCGCCTAGAACCCTCTACACATCTGGCATTTTAAAGGGATGTGTGCAAGGGAGAGGCCCAGAAGCTTCTTTGTAAACTCACCTCTGTTCTCCAGAGAAGGCAGAACAGAGGCCTCCTCTAAATATCGTTAAAAAGCATGTGCTTGTGTGTGACATCCCGGTTGAATGCGTGAGAACCTGGGTCGATTTTCCTTTGAACTGAACTCGAAGCTTTGAGTGGCTTCCTCTCAGACGATATAAAACCATTTCTTAAGGTAGTTGTAAGATATTCTGACCCTGCCTCCCCTCCCCCTCATCTGGCCTGACCCCACCCCTAAGATTTGTTGTCTTGTGCCTCTGACACACACAGCCCCAGCCACCTCCTGAGGGGCCAACCCATGGCAAGTCCCCAGCCAGCAACTCAGCACAGCCTCTGTTCATTACCTGACATCTTTCCCTCTTCTAGGCTGGGTTCCTTCTTTTATTTTATTCATCTTTTGCCAAGACTCTGTTTTGTTTTTTTTCCCATACAAAATACATGTAAAGCTCCAGGTTACAAACACCTTGTCTATATCTGATTCGAAAGTTTCTTCAGACTGTCAGATGTGGATTGTTAATGGGGTAAGGTATTTATGCAAAGTGTTTCGCCAGCGGGTGTGAAGGGTCTGATGGGATGGAAACCAGGAAAACAAACCAGACTCCTGGGTGAACATCAATTATTCACGAACTGTTATCAGAAAGGAAGCAGGTTTCACTGATTCTGTAATTAAAAATCGTGTGTGTGTGTGTGTGTGTGTGTGTGTGTGTGTGTGTGTGTGTGTGTGTGTGTGTCTGTGTGTGTGTGTGTGTGTGCGCGCGCGCGCACCTACTATGTGCCCAGGGACTATAGTGGCTGGAGAGGGCACCTCACTACCCCTGAGCACACGGAGTGCTGGCCGGACTTTTACGGGGCCTCTGTTAACCACCCCTTTTGCCTTGTGAAGGGCCATCTAATTAGTGCTCACCTGAGCTGTCGTCCCCCTTCAGTCCTCAACTCTCCATCTTCCCCTGTCCTAAGTTTTATAACTTAGTGGTGAAGAGTGTGGGCTCTGGGTATAAGTTTTGACTCTGTCCCTTATTAGCAGTAGGTAAGTCTCCTACACTGTAGAGAGGATTTGATGGGCTAATTGGCATAACATAATAAATATTTACTGAATGCAAGCTGCAATCAATAGTCAGGATTATTTTCATGGCAAGGGACAGAAATTCATTGGAAGTAATTTAGGCAATAAAAGAGGAATTTATTGGCTTCCATAACCAAATCCAGGAGGTGCAGGGATAATTGAAATCAGGCAGTAGACTATTCTCTGAGCTTCTCATATATGTTTTCCCCATGGTAATTCTGTTTTTAAGAGTTGTTTCCAGAACTATGGCTGTCAACAACCTTCCATGTTTCATAATGAAAGAGATCGTCTCATGTGGTTACAATTTGAAAAATCCCAGGGAAGGATTCTGATTGGTTCAGGTCAGGCCACATGACCACCCATGTCATAGTTCTCTCTAAAGCTGCTTAGGTAGAGCAGGGGCTGCTGGGTAGATACAAATAATGGATGCCTCCTGCGTCATCTAAAAGTTCTTAGCACAGTGCCTGGAACTTGGCGGGAACTAAACAAGTTCCCCCTTTTTCCCCTTTTCTTTCTGACCCTCATGCCCACTTTCTATTACACAAAGGAGTAATTCAGAAAATAAAGTTAGTTATAAGGACTTGAGTCGTGAGAAGAATCTTCTCAGAGGATGTTAGGTAGGAGTGGCGGCTTAGGCTGACATGGGCTCTGAGTGGAAGGAGGACATTACAGCTTGTGGCCACCTGGGATACCCAAGTTAGATAGATACGTGCCTTCCTGAAGACGAGATAGTTGTTGGGCCATGGCTCACTTTAAGTTTGGAGATCTAATTGGCCATTCATATGAAGAATCTCAGCCCCTTAACCCTGCAGGTTCACTTCTAGAGTGTCAAGACCTATGAAGGATCTGAGATATTACTCTACATGCAAGCCAAGAAGTTAGCCTACAGTGGTTTCCTGGATGCTGGCAGAAGACACGAAACTCTGGGTCAGAGACAAAGGACATTATTATTCCTGGTGCAGCAGTCACCATGAGCCTCATGTTTGCACCTGTTCCCCAAGATCCACAGGGGCGATGGGCGATGTGGAGGTGTGCCCAGGTGGATGCTGTGCACCCAGAGGGTTTGCATCACAGCTGGGGAGCCCTTAGCTTAGGAATCCCTAACCTTTTATAAAGGAGCCGCTCAACCTTTGCCCCAGAGGGAAACATTATCTTTATCATCCTGATCAGCAAACAAATGTGTCCTCTGCCCTATTATATCTATCCTCCAATGCTGTGAGCTGTACAAACATCTTGTAAAGATACCCTGGAACAAAAGATGATTCAAGGCCTGCAGAAATGTGAGAGATCTGTGGAGAATTGTCTCCCAACAGAGAGGATCTCTCCTAAGGAAAAGATGTCTGAGATGCAACAAAGATTTATTCATAAAGCAACCAAGAGTCCAACATTAGGGAAGAAGCTAAAAAGACTGTTGTTGGATTACTCTGAAGTTTGTAAAAATGGTTCTGAAGATGGTATAATGGCAAGTGTAAATATTCACTTACTTCCACAAGGCAGGAGGGAGAGTCAAAGAAGGTAGAGAGGCAAAAGAAAGAGGAAAAAAAAATGACAGCTAGGAAGCAGCAAAAGAAAAAATAACCTTACATCAAAGTAGAATAAAGAATCAGACAATACCACCAATGTCAAGTGTCTAACATGCCTCCCCTATCCCCCCCTCTTATCTGCATTCACCTTGGTATATCACCTTTGTTACATTAAAGGAAACATAATACAATGATTCTATTAGTTACAGTCTCTAGTTTATGCTGATTGTATCCCTCCCCCAATGCCTCCCCATTTTTAACACCTTGCAAGGTTGACATTTGCTTGTTCTCCCTCGTAAAAGAACATATTTGTACATTTTATCACAATTGTTGAATACTCTAGATTGCACCAAGTTACACAGTCCCAGTCTTTATCTTTCCTCCTTTCGTGTGGTGTCTCACATGCTCCCCACCTTCCTCTCTCAACCGTATTCATAGTTATCTTTGTTCAGTGTACTTACATTGCTGTGCTACCATCTCCCAAAATTGTGTTCCAAACCACGCACTCCTGTCTTCTCCTATCACTCTGTAGTGCTCCCTTTAGTATTTCCTGTAGGGCAGGTGTCTTGTTCACAAAGTCTCTCATTGTCTGTTTGTCAGAAAATATTTTGAGCTCTCCCTCATATTTGAAGGACAGCTTTGCTGGATATAGGATTCTTGGTTGGTGGTTTTTCTCTTTCAGTATCTTAAATATATCACACCACTTCCTTCTTGCCTCCGTGGTTTCTGCTGAGAGATCTGCACATAGTCTTATTAAGCTTCCTTTGTATGTAATGGATCGCTTTTCTCTTGCTGCTTTCAGGATTCTCTCTTTGTCTTTGACATTTGATAATCTGATTATTAAGTGTCTTGGCGTAGGCCTATTCAGATCTCTTCTGTTTGGAGTATGCTGCACTTCTTGGATATGTAATTTTATGTCTTTCATCAGAAATGGGAAATTTTCATTAATTATTTCCTCTACTATTGCTTCTGCCCCCTTTCCCTTCTCTTCTCCTTCTGGGACACCAATGATACGTACATTCTTGTACTTTGCTTCATCCTTGAGTTCCCAGAGACATTGCTCATATTTTTTCATTCTTTTCTCCATCTGCTCCTTTGCGTATAGGCTTTCAGGTGTTTTGTTCTCCAGTTCCTGAGTGTTTTCTTCTGCCTCTTGAGATCTGCTGTTGTATGTTTCCATTGTGTCTTTTATCTCTTGTGTTGTGCCTTTCATTTCCATAGATTCTACTAGTTTTTTTGAACTTTCCATTTCTGCCTTATATGTGCCCAGTGTTTCCTTTACAGCCTCTATCTCTTTTGCAATATCGTCTCTAAATTTTTGAATTGATTTAGCATTAGTTGTTTAAATTCCTGTATCTCAGTTGGAGTGTACGTTTGTTCCTTTGACTGGGCCATAACTTTGTTTTTCTTAGTGTAGGTTGTAATTTTCTGTTGTCTAGGCATGGTTTCCTTGGTTATCCAAATCAGGTTTTCCCAGACCAGAACAGGCTCAGGTCCCAGAGGGAAGAAATATTCAGTATCTGGTTTCCCTGCGGGTGTGTCTTAGAAAATTGCTCCACCCTTTGATGCCTCAGGTCACTGTGCTTTTCTGCCCAGCAGGTGATGCCTGTTAGCCTATAATTCTTGACTGGTGTGAGGAGGTATGGCCGTGTTCCCCCAGGGTCTGGGGTCTGGTTCTGAATGGAAAGGGCCCCACCCCTTTCCTCTTAGAGAAGACAGACCCCCCAGGTGGAGGTCATTATCATTTCAGTGGTCTCTCTCTCTGCTTGTGCTGTCTCCACCCTTCCCTGAGTCACAGCCCTGGAAACTGAAAATGACTGGGGCTTTCTCCACTGAGCCAAAAAAGAAACAGATAGTCCCCTTCAGACCCAGTCCAAGGCGACCCTCCGGCTCTCCAAGGTCAGTCGTCACCCAAAGTCTCTGTCTGTTTTTGGGGGGTTCATACCTGTAGTGAGCAGTTCACACTCACTACTTAAAACCCCAGTTGGAGCTCAGCTGAGCTATATTCGCTTGCTGGGAGAGAGCTTCTCTCTGGCACCACGAGGCTTTGCAGCTCGGGCTATGGGAGAGGGGTCTCGCGACTTGGATCCGCAGATTTTACTTACAGATTTTATGCTGTGTTCTTGGGCATTCCTCCCAATTCAGGTTGGTGTATGATGAGTGGATGGTCTCGTTTGTCCCCCCTCAGTTATTCTGGATTATTTACTAGTAGTTTCTGTTTTTTTGTAGTTGTTCCAGGGGAACTACTTAGCTTCCACTCCTCTCTATGCTGCCATCTTGCCCAACCAAAAATGTGTTAACTTTTGATGTACAGCTCAAAAAGCAGTTATACAGGTAATTTCAAAAATTGTTATGGATTATAGTTCCACAGTCTCAGTTCTTTCCCCATTATACAATATAAGGTATATACAGAAAAGTGAAGACTTTCAAAGCACAATTCAACAAGTAGCTATAGAGCAAATTTCAAAGGATGTTATAGGGTACAGTTCCACCATGCCATTTACCTCCTTCCAGCTATTCTAACACCCCAGAATCTAAATATATATATATATATTTATATAAACTTTCAGTATCCATAGACCTTTGTTAAATCTTATCTTGTTTGTTGCTACCCCTTCCTCTCACTTAATCTCCTTCTCCATCTTCAGGGGTGTCTAGGCAGTGAGCACCCTAACTTGTTCATAGAAAAGGATGTGTCAACAGTGTGGGGAGGGGGCTGCACTGATTGTTAATATTAAAGAGGCTGTTGCCTCTGGGTTTTAGGTCTTGTCTGGTATTGGAACACTCTGGTGGATTTAAGTTTCTGAGAGATAAAACTTAGTGAGTGAATCTTTTATAGAATCTCAGGTAGGGAACTACATATTTGGGGACTACTTTTGGTAAGGGCATGGCATCCTGTGGTCATTTGGGATGTCTAGCTGGAGCCTGCATAAGAGAAACCTCCAGGATAGCCTCTCGACTCTATCTGGGGTCTCTCAGCCACTGTGGCCTCAGCTTGTTACCTTTCTTTTTTCTCCCTTTTGGTCAAGTAGGCATTTTCAATCCCTTGATGGCAAGGGCAATAGTTTTTGTTTGTTTGTTTGTTTGTTTGTTTATTTATTTATTTTTGTTTTTTATTCCTTTAGTATTTCTGTATTTTTTCAGCTTTTCAATAATGAACTTTTATTACTTTTAAATAGGAAAAAAACAAACCAAGACAAATTATTTTTTTATAACAGTGCCCTACATCCAGAATTTGGCAAAAACAAGGGAAAAAGCATGAAATAAGCAGGGGGAAGAAAAAGGGCTTCAGTTAAATTAGATGTCCAATTAAGCTATCTGCTTGGCTGCAAAGTATCTTTTTGACAGACTATTAGTTCTGGGCAAGTCAAATGTTTCAACAATGCGTTCTTATGGGGCAATTAAAGTAATTCATATTTGATGTGCAGAAGTGTTGTGGTAATTGGGAAACTTCCCTGACAAGAACAGCATTGAAGCTGGGCTGGTTGTGTTTTCTTTTTCTTTCCTGAAGTTGTCCTGATTGGAGAAGAGGGGAGGTCATTTTCTTGACAAGCCATCTAGTTGGTTCTGCTAAGGCGGACTTGGACTGGTGGGTTTTAGGATGATAGTTCCCATTGGTTGTAGGAAGCTGGTGGGGAGTGCAGAATAGAAGTTTCAACAGTAACAACATTAACAACATGTATTATAATATAAATATTATTAACAACAATCCACATATATTGAGTGTTTATGCTATGCCAGATATTGGACTAAGCGCCTAATGCAACTCTAAATTCCTACAACTTTCCTATGCAACAGGTATGATTGGGATCTCCATATTGCAGATCAGGAAACTGAGGGGCAGAGAGGTTAGGTGATTTGTCCAAGGTCACACAGCTCATAAATGTTGGAGCTGGAATCTGAAATCAGGTAGTCTGACCCTAGAGCCTTTGTTCATATGCTCCTGGACTTATGTACTGGAATTTCATTGAAAATAATAATATTTTGTGTATTTCTCTGTACTTTCCTAAATGAGTTCATCTGATTTTTCCTCAAGTCGTGCAGATGTATTTGGTTCATTTGAGAGACAAAAAAACCAAAACCCAGAATGATTAAGGGATTTGTCTAAGGCCACATAGTGAAACAGTAAGAAAATTCCATTTTGTATCAATGCTGTTTGTAAATTTTAGTTAATAATATCTTCTATATTTCATGAAATTGAATGAGAGATGATATATTAGCCAAAACTTTCAGACGCAACATACTATTCTTCCATGCAATGTAAAGGTTCACAAATAGACCTGGACTTCAGGCATGGCTGAATCCAGGTGTTTAAATGATATACTTTGGAATCTCTTTGATCTCTGATCTCTGTCTCTCAGCTGTGTTTTCGTCTGTGTTGGCTGTATTCTCAGGCAGGATCTTTCCTTGTGTCATCAGCAGCCCAGGGGAAAAAAGAGCTTATCATTTCAAAGAATGTTGACAGATGTCCTGGGGCTGGCTCTCACAGGAGAGTCATGTGGTCATATGCCCTCTTCTGAACCAACTATTATAGCTATAAAAGTATAATATGATGCTTGTTGAGTCCTGGCCATGTGCTCACCCCTCGATCCAGGGGGTGATGTCAGCCCACCCCAAACTACATAGATGAAGAATGAAGGAAGGATTGTTGCTCAAGATAAAACAGAAACTCTGTTACCAGGAAACGGAACAGATGTTGACTGGGCAAAAATAATAGTTGTGCCAGCAACCAGCCTAGAATATCGGAAAGAACCTTACACAGGGAATCAGAAGACCCAGTGTCTGTTCCTGGCTTTGCCATAAACTAGCTGTGGGATTGTAGTCAGTTATTTACCCTCCCTGGGCCTCAGTTTCCCTTTCTGTGAAGTAAAAGGGGCTGGACCAGAGGTCTGATGTTCAATATTATTTCAGAGATTTCTGAGTGTCTGATCTTGTGATTTTCAAGTAGTGGGCACTGGGAAAACAATGTGTTCTCTGCTGCCTTGTAGCTTTCCTTAAGAATTTAAGCTTCTATTGCATGTCGAAGTTGACTGTCCTTTGGGTGGGAAAAGGTTATATATTATTAAACCAGGTAGTTGGAATCAGATGCTTGCAAGGTTTTGTCAGTTTCATGCCTCAGGGTTTGTAATTGGGTTGTGCCTGCCTTGAACATTATTTCCCATCATGATGACTCAACCGAGGAGAATGGGCAGCACGTATAGTACCAAGGGTTCATTGACAATTGGTTGATTACAAGGAAATTTTTGCAGCTGATTGCCATCTTAGAGGTAATTTGTTTAGCTGTGGTTGTGGTTGTTTTATTCATAGGAGAAAGGCAGGAAGGGGAAAATTGGGGAGGAAAAATGACCAACATTTATTATTAAATCATTAATATTATCAAATCATTAATAAATGATTTAATAATAAATGATGTAATATTCACATCAACCCTTGAGAAGCAAGTGACAGTATCCTCATGTTACAAATGAGGAAACTGAGTTTAAGAGACATTGAACTGTTAGCACATCAAATCAATGTCTTATGAATCCATGTCTTCTGCTGATATTTGTTCAGCAACTGTCTATTGAGTTTCTACTATGTGCTAGACACTATTCCAGGCCTCAAGGACACAGGGTGGCAAGACAGACATATTCCCCATGCTTGTGGAGCTCATATATTAGTTGGGGGTGGTGCAATAAATGAGTAAATATCTAAGGATTTTCAAGAGTAATAAGTGCTATAAATACAACCTCATCAGGGAAGGCCTCAAGGAGGATTTGAGCTGAGACTTGAGCGCTGAGAAGGAAACAGCTGGGCGATGCTGTGGGGAAAGATGTCCAGGCAGAGGGCGGAGCAAGTGCTGATGCTCTGAGTAGGGAGCAAGTGAGGGACAGACAGATGGGCAGTGTGGCTGGGGCAAAGTGAGGGAGCCAGGGGAGTAGTCAGGAGATCCAGGGACTCAGCCAGGGCTCAGCCCCCTCAGCTCAGAGAGTTCTTGCCAACAGATGCTTAAGAAGAGGTGGTCATTGTTCTTTCTATTGTTTGTTTTTTTGACAGCTTCTTTTTGAGGTATAATTTACATATAGGAACAATCAGTCACTGTAAGTATATGACTCAATGATTTTTAGTAATGATATAGAGAGTTATGCAGTTTTAGAACATCTTGATCACCTCCCAAAGTTCTGTTGTGTTCCTAGCCATCATTAGTCCTTCAACTGTGTGTATGTTTAGCCTTTGAGTCCTGAAGCTAAATTTTAGGTTAAAAGGGTAAATTCCTTTGATGTTCATTGGTTGAAAACAGAAGGGCCAATCTACACATTTCAGTGCAGAGTACTTTCTCTGAATTCAATTTGGGTCTCGCAGCAACTTTGAGAGGTGGGTGTCACTAGCCCCATTTTACAGATAGTGGATGGCTGCACAGAGAGGTTGAATAACCTGCCTGAGATCACACAGCAAGTGGCTGAGAATCTAGGGCTAAAAATCCAGTTCAGGTTCCCTGAGTGTCAGTTCAGTGCTCTCCACATCCAACTACTATTTTGCTGATTTCTGATCACTGTAAATTAATCAACCAGTTGATCCCTGATAAAATTGTATCCAATAACCTTTCTCTGCCTATGGATTTGGGGCATAACCAGACACTCTTGGGACTGGAGATGACAGGTTCTGTGGGCCGTGGCTCAACTGCAGACATTACATGAGTTTCTCTAAAGATGTATTCCCCACACTGGGGATAGGAATGCGGGAGAAGGGATTCAGAAAATAGAAACAGGCTGCAGTAACGAAGGCTCCTTTGCTCTCAGGGAGTGTTGGGAGGAAAGTTCAGATTATCTCTTTTGGGAAGAAGTTCTTATCTGTAGGCACTAGAGTCATTCTAGGGTCATGTGTCAAGTTCACCATGTCGCATGGAAATCTCTGGGATTTGAGTTCTTTAGGCTGAAGGCTCAGCCAAATGTCCCCCTGGAGGGCAATCAGTGTTGGAACCCCTGGAAGGGGCAGTGGAGGAGCTGTGATGGAATGATACCCAAATAAATAGCCAGGGTTGGGAGACTTAAGAGAGTGTGAGCTGGGTCTCTAAAGCAAAATGGTATGTGTTAGTCTAGCCTCTGGGAAACAGACTCCAAGATTAAACGCACAAGATTTTTATTAGGGAAAATGCCTGTGAGAGAAAATGTGGAGGGCTCGGAAGAGGCCGGGAGAGCTATCTCAGACGGTGATGCAAGTCTGTCCCCAGTAGTCTTGGTGGCAGCCCTGTTTGGAGTCCCTGGACTTCTGATTCTTGTCCCCCACCCCCACCCCAGCTCCCTCACCCCTTTCTGTTAAACTAGCCCAGCTGAATGAACCAATGCATTTCTTTCCTGATTAAGTTAGCTCAAGTTGGGCTTCCGGGCATGCAACCAAGAACTCTGACTAACAGTATCAGGGGATGGAGATAGAGGTAGAGAGAGAAAGAAGACTGAGATTGAGAGAGAGATTGCCCTGGGCCAAAGAGCTTTTCCTACTTATTAGCTCTCACACCTGAGATTTAAGGCGCTGGAAGGAAGGTGAGTTGATGGTGGAAATTTGTAACTGACTGTTAACTAGAGCAGCGCAGCTAAGCCCTTGTGCCTGACCAATTGTTGGAACTTACCAAAGCAGCGATCAAGAGAGAGCTTTTAGTTTCGGCGCTTAAACTAACTATTCTTCTTCCTGACTTTTAGTTTTATGACTCTTGCTTCTGGGGTAGGATTTGACCGTTTGCAGTACGAATTAAGCCTCAACAAGGACTCTCCCCTGTTTCTGCTTCTTCAGTTTAAATTTATTCTTTGTAGGGTGACAAGAAGTGCTACATTACATGTCACCTGGGAAGACTAAATTTTTTTAAAAGAGAGACAAGAAACAAGCGTTTATCATGAGATCTGGCTTCCAAACACCAGCAAAACTCATGCTAATTAAAAAAAAATAAGGTTAATGCTCTTGCTTGTTGCTTTAAAAACAAAAAGGTCTATCTGAAGTGCTCTAAGAATAGGCATCTGCAAATATACACTGATAAAAAGAACTAGTAGCTGTCATTTGATGAAAATTTATTAGCACCCTCCTCTGTGCTTGACCTTGGATATCTCCAATCATCCTAACCCAGAAGCTTTGAGGATGGTTCTTCTGCAATTTCCACATGAGGAAACGGTACTTCAGAGAAGTGACTTAACCAGTCTCCAAGGCCGAAACGATAGAACTGAGATTTGATTTGCATTAAGACCTTTTGAACTCTAAAAGTCTGTGTGCTCCCCACTCTCAATGCTGTGTGTTGCAGGTGCCAGGTGTGTGTGTTTGTGTGTGTGAGTGTGTGTGCGGGATGGTGGTGGAGACAGCGGTGTATGTGCTGTGATTTTCAACGTGCACATGTGTTGGACACAATAACACTTTCACTTGGATTTAGAATATGTGGGTAACTGAAAGTTCATTAGACTGAGGGGCAATATGTCTTTTTACCATGAGCAAAGGATCTGTTAGGCAACGTAATTATATTTGTGCTCCCGTGGAAATTATATTTGTGTCCCTAGAGAAAACAAGGATTCTTATTTATTCCTCTCTTGAAATAGAAACTAAAATAAAGAGCCTTGTTGACATCTGCCTGAAGTCCTTTTTTGGAACAAGGCAGAGTACAAATTAATCAATAAGAAGAGGTCAACACTGTCCTACATTTGCACTGCACTCTACAGTTTAGAAAGCATTTGCTCACCATGTCTCTTTTGACCCTCCCAACAGACCCAGGAGTTGGAAAGGAGAGATACTGTAATCCTTATTTTTCCTGGTGGGGAAACTGAGATTTGAAGAGGTCAGGTGACTTGCCCTAAGGCCAAACAACAGTTAAGTGGTAAAACCATGACTTGAACCAAAGTCTGTCTGATATACAGTTCACACTCCCCAAACAGGATTTTAGAGTCATGTAAGGTTCTTTTCAGAAAAACAGCTGTTTTTATAACCTATTTTAGCAGCACTCAACTGCCGCCTCTGATCTACAGGCTAAATTCAGATACGCCTTATCTTTTAAATAATCCAAGGGTAAGCATGTGGTACCTCTTGATTTGAAATCCTTTGTGCTTAGAACTAATGGCGGCTATAAAATGTGCTCCAGAATTTACACTTTCCTAACTCAGCCTGATATCTCCCATCCTTCCACATTGGTGCGGCTACCTCCCCCTGTGTTTGCTCATGATTGTTGGGAGAGAAAGCACAAAGCTGGCCACTTAAGAGTTTTTCTCCAGAGCCCTGGAGCCTGGGGTCTGAGACAGCAGAGGGTGGGACATTTGAACTGGAGAAAGACACTTTAATTTCCTCCTGCTCACCTTAGGAAATTACATGCTATCTGGAGAGTGTATCTCCATTTTTAAAAAACAAAAGAAAACAAAACAAAGCAACAACAAAAAACAAGGTGAGCCTCTCTGCCTTTAATTGACGGCATTAGCTGTGTTTTAAGGGTGGAGCAGCTAAAACAGAAGCTGGTGGCCAATTGCTGGGGTTCAAGATGGACAGGAAGGAGTTAATGTCAGCTTTATGTCTGATAATAAAACTTATACTTGCTTATTATGGAGACTTTAGAATATAGGAACATTATAAAGAAGACAAATTTGAAATTTTTTCAATCTCCTGTCAGTCAGTGGGCTGGTTGGTCAGCAGTTTTATTGTTATATACTATTATACATTAATGCTATATACTGTTATAGATATCTTTAATGAGAATGAATTTACTAGAAGACTTTTCCTTGATTATGATGATGTTAATATTCATTGAATGGTTACTCTCTGCTGAGTCCTGGCTAAGAGGTTTACTTAATCTGATCTCAGCTTACTTTAATTTTGACTATTTCTTGATGAAGAAACTGCGGCTCAGAGAGGTTAAGAAGTTTCGCAAGGTCACACAGCAGTTGAGCAGGAGAGCTAGAATTGAAGTTCAGGCAGAGTCTAGAGCTCAGGCTCTTCACCATTTCACCATTTATGTGCCGTTCGGGGGATAACCGGATTCACTTTTGGTTTGAAGGGTGGTGTGTGGGAGAGAAAGTAAAGTGGGAAAATGGAGAAAGAGAGAACAAGGAAACTCAACTTCATTTGCTGGTCATGAGCTATATTAAAAAAAAAAAAAGGCAAAGTTGGTACTTTCCTACAGTGTCACCTTCTTCAAAATAGCCACAATTGTAGTATGCACCTCTATTCTGATGATGTTGTCAATGCTAAGAAAGCATGCAAACTGTTTGGCCTGTAATTTTAGAATTACTGATATGTTGGCCCTCTGAGTGTGGATTGGATTTTTTAAACAGTTGAAAGTCATTTGTAGCCAAGCCGGATGAAAATGGTAGATGATCAAGCTTGTTACTATAATTTTTATTGAAATGGAATTTATCTTATAGTAATGAGGTTGAGTTTCTTGTGTGACTCTGGAAGGCAATTTGCCTGAAGCAGTGGTTTTCAAACTTTTAATAAACCACCCCTAAGAGGCCAGGAGAATGAATTCAAATCCTGCGGAGTGTAGCCTCAAACGGCCTCTCCAAGGGAGAAAATTTCTCCTGTTTTACCTTAGATATGTGGGAATTCTGCATTCTACTTTGTGCTATATCTATTTTCAGTTATGTGAGAAAGTCTATTGGTGCCTCAGGAAGATGGTCAAGTTTGTACTGTAGCTTTTTCCTCCCAGAGATATAGTAGGGTTCCCCAGGGGTACCTGTGTCCCAGTTTGAGAACCATGGCTTTATTAGAGGAACTCTCAAACTATGATATAGGATGTTGGTTGCCCCGAGGGCATTCTCTCTTTAAAATTCCAAAGTTTTGAATAGGAAATATAGTTTAAAATGCAAAAATGAAATAATATATAAAAAATATAGTAAAAAGCCTCTCTCCTATCCCTGTCCCTGTCCCCTGTCTTCCTAGGACTTCCCTGAGGTAGCAGTTTCCAAGATGGTGCCCAGTGCCCAGTGATTTCCACACCCTGGAATGCTTGTGTCATTCTCTCCACCTTGTAACAGTGCTGGTCTTTGTGAGCAATAGAATGCTGCAGACGTCATGCCATGTCACTTCTAATATTAGGTTATAAAAGATTGCAGCTTCTGTCTGTCTGTCTGTCTGTCTCTCTCCCCCTCAGATCGCTTGCTTTGGGGGAGGCAGTTGTCATCTTGTGAGGACTCGGGAAGCCCGTGGAGCGGTCCACGTGGAGGGGAATTTTGGTCTTTGGCTAATGGCCAGTGAGGAGCTGAGGCCTGCCAACAATCACATCAGTGAGCTCAGAAGCAGACCCCTCAGCCCCAGGCAAGTCTCAAACGATTGCAGCCCCAGCTGACATCTTAACTGCAACCTCATAAGAAACCCTGAGCCAGGAAAACACAGCAGAACTGCTTGCAGAGTCCAGGTCCACAGAAACTGAGATAATAAATGATTGTCATCTGAAGCTGCTAGGTTTTGGGTAATTTATTTTACAGCAATAGATAACTAATACATCCCACCCTCAAGAGTGTCTTATGTTCTTTCTAGAATTTATTTTTGGAAATGCAAGCAAATATAGATACAGATTCTTCTTTCCCTCTTTACCCAAATCAGAGCCTGCTCTATATACTTTTCTCCACCTCACTTTCTCAATTAATATGATTTGGTATTTTGAAGATCCTTCTATATTAGTACGTAGAAATTTTTTCTTCTCCTTTTATACAAATGAATAGCATTCCACTGGATGGATATACTGTAATTGGGTTAGCCAGCCCCTTATTGATGGCATTTGGATTGTTTCCAGTGTTTGCTATTACACGGATTTTATGATTAATCTTGCACATACACATGCAAGTGCATTTGTAGCACATACTGCTACAGCTAAGATTGCTGGGTCAAAATGGTGTGTGCATTTATAATTGTGGTATTGTTAAATTCCGCGCCGCCCCCAACGCCGCCCAAATAGGGATTATACCATTTCACATGCCCCTCTCCCACAAATGTATGAGACTGCCTATCTCTCCAAAAGGGAAGGGAGATCTGGGGTTGAGCTTGAAATCCTGCAACATGCAAATCCTTCAATTCTAATGAATTGATGACATGCACAGCCACAGACTCTATTTTGCTTAGGACGAAGGCAAACTTCCAAATTTTGTTTTCGAAATTTGATATTTACAAAATGAAATTAGCGTGTTCCTTGAGTTTGCTAAAGATACAGTTTCCATTTTCTTGTAAGGCTGGTGGCCATGCAGTGTGTCAACAATAGCATGTGCACGGTGTGGGAATGACTAGGACATGGGGGATTTGGGTTATCTTTCCCTGCAAAAGCGAGCTGCCTCATCGTGAACATTCGAGAAGCGTAGTGCTGGAGGACTGCAGGAGTATTTTTCAACAAGGGTGGCCTCATTGCTATAAGGAGGTATCTTCCAAAGGTAACAATTTTCACCTATATCATTGTTTATAAGATACTGATGATTGCTAGTTAGACCATTGATTTGATAACAGTTCTTTGCAATGGGAAAAAAGAAGCACTACTTGAAATGTTTACATTGATCACAGGATGAATCTCTGTTTTAAAAATGATGAAGTATGTAAAAGCATGTGGCTTAGAATCATGGAAATACAGTCTTCCAGTTCAGTTCTATTCAGTTTAATCCAGCTGAGGGCACATACAACAAAACCGTTCTGGGCACCTCTTGTTTTTTTTTAGTTCCTTGTCTCTATTTTTCCTTCTCTTCTTTTGTCTGTGAGAGTACTGGGCTGGAAGGGCATAAATAAGTCAGTCCAGATCTGATGGGAATTGATCTGCTGAGGCAGAGTGAGCTGACAGTTGCATTTAGACAATCCTGGGTTCAGGTGCTGGTTTTTACTTTACTTCTTGGGAGATCTTGAAAAGATGACTTAATTCATTGTATTTTGAGATCCAGTGTTCTAATCTGTAAAGTAGGAATATTAATATTTGGGATGCTTGTGGTTGCAAGTGTCAAATATCCAATGCAAGGTATCTTAAGTGCAAAGGAGGGATTTCTTGGGAGGATGCTGGAGTTATTCACAGAACAAGAGACCAGAGACAGGCAGCAATGCCACCAGGCCTTGGAAGACTGGCTCTAAGACTGGTGCACATCCAAGATGGTTTTTGTACAAGCCTTTGCGTCTCTTGTATAGAACAGCATTGTCCATGGCACAAATCTAAAGTTCTACATGTCATAGATTCAGTGATAAAATGAGATTGATTCCATTCTTTTCGTTCCAAGGTCCAAAATCCCAAAGAAGGAACCCTTTGGCCCAACTTGGGTGACGTGTCTATCCTTCGGTCAAGCAACTTTGAGCAGGGGAAGGATGGTGCAGTTCTTAAAAAGGGGATGATGGGCAGAAAATCCCATAGATATCCAAACAGGGTTTCTGAAGCCATCGAATATCTGTAATATACCTAGCACATGGTAAATGTTCACAAAATGGCTAGTAGTAATAATAATGATAATCACAAATACTGACAGCTGCTATTTTTTGGGTGCTTTCTCTGTGTAAGGGACTATATCAAAAATTTTCCATGCACACCTCATCAATAAAGCCTTTGCAGTTTTACTTCTCATCACTAGTAAATCCCTTTCCCCCCCAGAACCATTTAAAAATCCACAAGCCATAACTGACTTCCCAAGGGAGAGCTTAGGGGATGCAAAATGAGACAAAGGGGAATTTGAGCCCATGATTCCTGCAGAGAGATGAGCAAATTTCTGCTTTTTGTGCAGGAAGGAGAGACTGCGATGCTGAGTGACCCCGAACTTTTAGAAGTTATTGCTGCCTCCCAGGTTGGAAGCGGAGCATGCACAATGAATAACAAATGGGTTTGCTGCCCTTTGGGTGAGGGAAGCAAGCCTGCACATCTGTTGGGGTAGCTTTTCCGCGTTGTCTGCTCAGAGTCCAGATTTCTGGCATTGATAATACTTCCTGGCTCTTTTGAGCCCTGAATCTGCTTCCGAGTCAGGAAACCCCAAGACTCTAATTACTCTGGGCTTTGGAGAGTGGTTTTCTTTATGAGCAAAGGAGAAAGCTGTCCAGAGGGAAGAGAAACCAGAGAAAGGAGCAAGCTGCTGCTTGCTGATGCTGCTTACCCCTCTGGGGCTGGAGATTCTGAGCGAGGCCTCTCGTAGTCTTTCCTCTCTCTGGATTGTATGTCTGCTGGATGTTTTGCATTTGCTCCTCTGGACCCACTCTCCACCTGCCTCTCCCATCTCCGTACCCCAGGAGGCTGACTTCCGTGGACTGCATTGCTGGGGCTCCTTTGTCCCCTGGGGTCTGGTCGGGATTGGCCAATGGGGGCACCCTCATAGGATTTTAGAGGATGGAAAGACAGAGAGGTTGGAGTGTTCATTTTATTCTATTTTATTCAATCTTCAAAATATTTTATTACAAAATACAGTACAGCATTCATAGAATATTTACAGATATTCTTTAATACGTGCAATGTGAACAAAGCACTGCAAAACGCTTGGCTCCCTCCACATTGGGTTGTGTTGTGTTGCTTGCATCTCTCTACTGAAGGCCACAGTGGGGTCCCTCTCTTCTTCCTCTACAGATGTAGTGTTGGCTGATGGCTCCTCATTGGTGCTAGTTCTGGGGTGCTGCAACATTCCTTTTTGCTTCCCTTTAATTCTTCTCACACCTCTGCATTTATATATCCCTTAGCTGACTCTTCTCAGTTACCCGATCTGAGAGTGTGTCATATGTTTCCGTATTCCGGAAAGGGGAGTCGGTTCACTGAATTTTCTCACTCATTCTTTCATTCATTCATCAAACCTTCCACAAACACCTACTCTGTGTCAAGACTTGCGCTGGGGCTTCAAAGGATAAGATGTGGTTCTTGCTTGTATTTCTGATTCCTTGGCTGTTCACCCCAAAAAAGGACTCTGAAGGCAAGAAGTTATATGTAGGAATATGCTGAGGGGGTATGTTGAAGGGCTGGTCTTGGACAAGGAGCCAATACAGCAGTAACCCTACCAAGGGCATGTGACAGGGACAGCCTGGTCTGCAGCCTCAGCTGCCTCCCCTGCAGAGAATCTGTGGAGACCCGATAGGCCCCCTGTCCTTGCATTACGAGTCAAGGTTCCAGGAGAAATCATCTGATTGGCTGAACTCAGCCTCAGCCACATGTAGGGTTTTCCTGGGACTGTCCTTATTTTTGCACTGAAAATTCTGCATCCCAGGAAAACTCTCAGTCCTCGGGTTTTGGGAAGAGGGAGACCCTGTCCCTTTTGGCTTCTGTTTTCTGACTATACACAATGAGGAATTGAAAGGATGTTGCAGACAGAATTTGGAGTTTTTGCAGGAAATAAGTATGACTGGAAAGATGGGGTGTTAATTAATCAAGTAATTAATTAGTGCATTCAATAAGTATTTACTGAGGAAGCTACCACGTGCCTGGCTCTATTGTAGGGTCTGGGTATTGAGGGGTGAATATAAAGAACATGGTCCCTGTCCTCATGGAGCTTACAGTCCAATATTAGAGATGAGCATTAAATGGATAGTCAAAAAATAAAAGTACAATTATAAATTTTGATAAGTGCCATGGAGGACAAATATTGGGAGCAATGAGAATATGTAAATCATAAAGTATCTTGATTTTGGAGGGACAGGCTGGTCAGGGATGGCCACACTGAGGAAATCAGTTGAGACCTGAAGTGTGAAGAATTAGCCAAAAGAAGTGCAGGTAGATAGGTGGAGAGGGAAAGCATTCTATGCAAGAGAACGACGACTCAGAATCCATCATGTATTTATCAGCACGTAACAGAAAACTCAACTCAAAATGGCTTAAGCAATATGGAGATTTATTGCCTTGCATAAAAGGTGGTGGAGTGCTCAGTAGTTCAGTGACATCTTCAAAACCTGGGCTCTTGCCATCTTTCTGCTCTGACTTTTACAGAGTGTGGCTGTCTTAGTTTGCCTGGGCTACAATGATAAATAACACAAACTGGTCGGCTTAAACAATAGTAATTTACTGTCTCACAGTTTTGGAGGCTAGTGGGCCGACATCAAGATATTGGCAGGCCATATTTTCTCCGAAGTCTGTGGCATCCTGGTGGTGGCACACTCTTTGTCTCCGTCACATGGTGACCTGTCTCCTTCTATCTCCTTGTCTGGTTTCTTATTCTGTATCCAATTTCCCTTTGCTTCTAAGGACTTTAGCCATATTGGATTAAGGCCCACCCTCATTCCATTTGGCTGCACCTTAACTAATCACATCTTCAAAGGTCCTATTTACAAATGGGTTCACACCCACAGGAACCAGGGAGAAGGACTTGGACATGTCTTTATGGGGGAAGTGACTCAATCCCCCAACACAGGCCTTTGTCCTCAGCACTTCCCCCTAATTGTCACAAGATGGCTGCCATAGCACCAAACATTTGTGTCCAAAGCTAGAAGAGAAAATTTCCCTTCCTTGTGTCCATTTTTCACAGCAAGGAGGAACTTCCCAGATGTCCCCAGCAGACGTTCCATCAACTCTCAATGATCCTAATTGGTCCCATGCCTATTCTTAAAGCCATAACTAGAAAGGGGGTCAGTGTTACTATGATTGGTTTAGATCAATCAAGACTTACAACTTGGGGCTCAGAAAGGACCCAGCTTCTCTTGAATTATGTGGCTGTTCAATACCTGAAATAAAAAAAAATTAGTGTTCTGTTAGCAAAAAAGTAAGGGAGCTGTCCCTTGGATAAGCAACAGTAACAGCTTCCAAAATGTAGGAAAGAGCTTGTGGGCAGTGGTGAGAGATGAGGCTGGAGGCTTGGGAAACTTCCAGAACATGACATCCTGATGAAGGAGGCAGAAACCAGGAAGCCAAAAGTCACTGTCCCCAAATCACACAGAGAATTGGTGTCAGAATAAGCAACACACATCCAGGAGTCATTTTCTCCACAAAACTTTCTGCTGAGACCAGAGACCTTCAGCTGTAGAGACATCATCGTGGAATCGGTGATAACTTAGTCTCCCTCCTTGTTCTGGCAGTGTGTAGAATGGTGCTTTCCTTGGATGTTATACACCAGCAATGTAGAAAGCATTTCCAAACTCAGGGTCTCTCCAATTTGCTCTCCAATTTGTAGATGGGAAACTGAGGTTCAGTAGGATGCAGTCACTCACTCAAAGCCACACAGCTGGAAAGTGAGTGTGTCATTGAACCCAGATCTTTTAACCAAAGGTCCTAGCTGTCTGCCTCCTTCCCTTTAGATGACCCTGTATGGTATACAGCGTTGGTTCTCAATCACAATATACAGGACCAACCCTGAATACCATACAGGAATGGCAAAAAAAAAAAAAAAAAAAAGTTGTGCAAAGACAAATACTCAGCTGAGAATCTCACTGCAGAAGCATGTATAACACAAAGTTATCAAATAGAGATGTATGAGCCGCCGAGTGGAACTTGCTGGGTTTATAGGGCTGGGCCAGGCCCTTTGACAACACCAGGTATTTACCTTGCAGATGAATGACTTCATTTCTCATCCCAAATGCATCACTGCTGGATCATATTTATGCAGATCGGAAGCCATTCCCGTTAGTTTATTTTGTCCTGGGATGTTTGTCCCCAGTTGATTTTCTACCTTTTGACTTGACACTGTTTTTCAGGGGAATGTGGTCTTGGATGAATTTCGATAAACAATGCTGAAATGACAGATTTTGGCTTTAAATGAAATTGTGTTCCATAAAGTGGGAGACAAAGGCTTATAACTTACCGTCGGCTGCAGACATTTCAGCAAAAATTATCTTTCATGCTTTGATCTCCACTGTATCATTTTACTGAGTGGCCTCATGTGCTCTATCAATCAAACCCACTGAAGATGCAGCAGAAACACATTTAAAATCAAATACAAATCATAGATTCATCTGCCCAGGAGGAAGAGAAATGTGTCATGAATCCTAGTTTCAATCTTGTGTGATTACAACTGAATTAGTTTTTGAAAACTCCAGAGGATGAAGTTTCTCGCTTCTCAACTTTCATGTTACTATTATTTTTTGAGGGGGCAATATTAGATGGGTATAGAGGCAGACTAAAATGATTCAGCTGTGAGAGCATAGTCTTGCCTTCCATCTAACTGGAGGTTAGGGCCTTTTAGTATTCTTCTGAAGGAGATTTTTCATGTGGGAAGGGATGTTAAGAAGAAAGATGTTTTCTAACAAGAAAACATTTAGATAAGGAGGATATGACCTCGCTCACTCGTATGTGGGAGGAGGGGGAGAATCAGCAAGGCAATGTTTCCTGCTGTTCTGCTTTCTCTGTGCGAGGGCCTTTGCATAGATGATCTCATTGAATATCCGTATATTTGAATGAGGGGGATATCCACACGCCTGTTTTCCAGGTGCGGAAACAGCAGCTAAAAAGTCTGTCCATGCTGAGATGGGATCTGTATTAAGGTTCTTTAGGGAAACGGAACCCACAGGAGATAACCTGGAAATATTATGAGACTTTATAAAAGTGTCTCTCTTGGCTGTGGGATTGCACGAGTCCAAATTCCATAGGGCTGGCTGCAAGCTGGAAACTCCAATGAACGCTTTCGATGAATTCCCCAGCAGAAGCTGGCTGGCAGAAGTAGAGATGAAAATTCTCTCTTCTGACTGCTGAAGTCATCCCTTCTCCTTTTAAAGCCTTCAACTGATTGGATGAAACGTCTCTCATTGCTGAAGACACTCTCCTTAGTTGATTGTAGATGTCATCAGCTGTAGATGCAATCAACTGACTGATGATTTAAGTCCATGAAATGTCCTCGCAGTAACCGACAGGCCAGTGCTTGCTTGACCAGACAACTGGCACCATCACCTGGTCAAGCTGACACATGAACACAACCATTGCAGATCCCAAGTCTACATGATTCTGAATATCATGCTTTTAAAATTTTTGATAAGGAGCATTTCTGGTCGATTGCTCCCCCTAGCTATATCTTTAGTGCTTGGCACACAGTAGGTGCTTGAAAACACTTGTTCAGTGTCTGAACCAGGGGTCAGCAAACGTTTACTGTAAAAGTCCAGATACTAAATATTTGAGACTTTGCGGGCTGGTCTCTGTCACAGTGACTCAACTGTGCTGATGTCAAGTGAAAGCCATTCTGGTCAATGAGTAAGTAAATGGGTGTGGCCATGTTCAATAAAACTTTCTTTATGAACTCTGAAATTTTGAATATCATATAATTTTCACTTGTTATGAAATATTATCCTTTAACAATTTTTTCCCAACCATTTAAAATGTAAAAATAATTTTTAGCTTGCAGACTAGAAGAAAACAGACATGTGGCTGAATTTGGCTTGCAGGCTTTAGTTTGCCAATCCCTGGTTTAAATAATAATTACCGCAAACATCCCACACGTAGGTGTCAAGAACTATTGTAACTCAAAGGTCTAGTTTGGTGCCTGGTGAAATTCGTTCTTTCTCCGCGGGGGACAGATTTGTTTTGAGAGTGCTTGTGCTCAGAGCCTTCTCTGCCTTTTAAGAAAGCCTCTTTCCTTGACCTGGCTGGTGCCTGGGGTTTTTTATGATGTACAATCTGGATGGTGAAGAGAGTAAGCCAGAGAGAAAAATGGAGTCAGAGAGGTGAAGTTGTTTTACTTGACAAGGGTTGAGAGACAAGGCATTCGGGGAGGAACAGAAGAAAATCTCAGCTATCTTGAAGTCCAAGAGACCTTTTGGGGTTTGGGGTTTGTTTTAGGGGAAGTGGAAAGTGTGAGAAATCTGGGGAAGCTAGAAAGGGGACTCTGAGAATGTCATGGGGACTTAAGAAGTGGGTCTCCTACTAGGGAGGTTCTCACTGGGGACAGAATTGTCTCATTTGGCTTTTTTTTTTTTTTTTAATTTGTGTGGAGTTTTGGTTGTCCTAATGATGAAGTGTCATCACTGGTGGGGGACAATTGTGTTAAGTGTCCTGCTCCCCACCCCAAAAAAGTCTGAGATCCTGTTTGATATTTGTGTGGGTTAAAAACCTATTTATGATTATTTGAGCCTAGAGTTTATTTTGTGTTACCTGAATTTTCCAGGAATTCAACCACAGCATAAGTCAAGAGAAGAAGGAACTTTGCTTTGCGTTGTATGGAACGTTATCAAGGGATGAGTCACCGTTTTGGAAAGCCATGGAGCTCCCAGTAATGTTGCTGTGGTATTTGAGCTTCTGTAAAAACCTGTGGCTTTAGTCTGCTTTCGGGCTTCTCACATTCAGTTATTCTATCCAAAGATGGAGGCATCTGGTGACTCCAGTTTGCTTTTCCTGGTTGAAATCCACGTTATTTAATTATAAATTCATTTCATTACATTTCATTTCTCCTTTTTTAATTGTAATTAGGTCACGATATTGATTTGTTGCTAAAATAAGGGTGGGTAGATTATAGTCTCAATGAATTTATTTTCAGATGGTAAAGACAGTTTTGCAACATACTCATTATAACATAGCTGTGTTGGATCTGATGGAGGTGGAAAACCTCGTGTTGTAATAATCTTTGAGTTGATGCACGAGGAACGGCTTTAAAATTACTTTCCGATTGCTAGAATATGTTTCTTTGAATGCAGAGATTGGGCTCCTGAATTTATTTGTGACACAAAAGCATCAAAAATGGGCACCAGGCGCAGCGAGATAAACGGGAGCAACTGCTTCCTGCCTCCTCTTTTCCTTTTGTGGCGGGGTGAAAACATATGTCTTTTACCACCGGCATCAGTGCTGGTTATTCTGGGCAGAATTTTTTAACTGCTTCCAACTCTCCTTTAGCTCAGTTTGAAAAGAGCTTTTCCTCTGACAATCTTCTTTGATTTGGAGTCTGACAGACCTGAATTGCCCCTCTATCCCCAACATTTACGAGTGGGGTGGCCTCAGACAAGCCACTTGGCCTCTCAGACCCTCAGTTTCTTCTTCTGTGGAATGGAGTCTTAGTTTGCCAGGGCTGCTATAACAGGCACCATGGACGGGTTGGCTTAAGTAATGGGAATTTATTTTCTCCCAGTTTTGGAGGCTGGAAGTCCATCATCAAGGCATCAGAAGGCCATGCTTTCTCCAAAGTCTGTAATATTCTGGTGCCGGACATAACTCAGTCTCCACCTCTGTCACATGACCTTCTCCCGCCCTATCTGTCTCCTACTACTGTGTCCAAATTTCCTGTGATTATAAGGACTGCAGTCATTATAATCAGAGGCAATTTGGATTATAATAACCTTGGATTAAGGCCCACCCTGATCAAGTTTAGCCTCATCCAAAGAGGATCTTGGAAGATCCTATTTATAAATGAGTTCACACCCACAGGACCAGGGATTAGGACTTGAACGTGTCTTTATGGGGGACAAGATTCAATACGTAACAAATGGGGATGGTGATACCCTCTCACAGGGTTGTTATAGGATTAAATATGGCAATAACTGCCATACTATGTGCTATGCCGGGCCATTCTAATGTATATTCACAAACCCATCCCACTGGGTGCCAGGTACTCTCCTATGGGCTTCATATACATTAACTCATGTAACAGATTAACCATGGGGCATAGGTTCTAGTATTGGTCCCTATTTTACAGAGAGGAAAACTGAGGCACAGAGAGGTTAAATGGCTTCATCCAGTCTCACAGCTGGTAAGTGGCAGAGCCGGGATTTGAACCCATGTCTCTGGTTCCTGGTAGCTGTTGATTTCCCTTTTCTCAACGTAGTCAGGCCCTGGAAACTAGAGAAAATTGTGAGAAGAGGCAGAGTGAAGGAAGCAGCTGGTTTATCAGGGCACGTTCTACCCAGTTGGGCATTTCCATATCAAACTTACCAGTAGGGAACAGCCTCTAGTTCAGTCATTTATGATAATTTATAACATGCTTCAGGCTTGGAGCAGCCATGCCCAGACCCTGGGCTCCTAGGGACTGAGATTCTGCTCTCTCTTCCTCCCCGTAAGGCAGCCATTGTTAATTTTCTCTTTTTAGCACCCTAACAATCTTCCTGTTACCCTGTGGGACCTTGAGAAAGCTGGGATCTCTAACCTTTCCTTCCTCAGGTTAGTTTTTCATCCTCAAAGGGCCTGGAAGCTTTGTAACTGAAAAGGTTGGCTGGGGCTGGGCAGCCATTTTATTCTGATAGAAAATTCCACTAGAATTTCCTATTATGGTAAAACATGGTTTCTCGAATCAGACTGCCTGGGATCAAACCCTGTCTCTGCTGCTTGCTTCGAGTAAGTGTGATTTTGGGTGAGTGCCTTAACCTCTCTGAGCTTCACATTCCTTATCTGTAAAATGGTGGTGATAATATTGTGATGATTAAATGACTTAATATGAATATGCTTAGCATAGTGCCTGGCACATATAACTCAATAAACATCAGCTTTATAATGGCAATTATTATTTATCAATTTACAAAAATCAAGCTGTAAGATTCCAAACTCATGTTCTCTAAATTATTCAATCAAAAACCCTTCCCTCATTTTTTTTTTTTGTGCAAGTTTAATATCACTTTAACTTTTTCCATGTTGTTTTATGTTCTCAAGAACAGAATTCGTTTGACTTTTGCCTCTTTTCAATATCAATAGTGAGCATAATTAGAACAGGAATGCCGATCTCTGGGGATATGCTTTCATTCCACTGTCCTGTTTGCCTCTCCCAAGGTGGGCATTGGGAAGGAGAAATGTTGGAGGAAGGACCAACAGTCTCTTCTTTTTCCAAACCCCCCCCCCCCACAAACCCTTAAATCCTCCCTGTCATCATTGCTATCTTCATTTGACAGATGAGGAAATTAAATCTCCAAGACATGCCTTGAGTTGCCCAGGACTGTACAACTTATAAGTGCCAGACACCTGAATCATCCTGTTCAGCTGTTGGAACAGAATTAACCTCATCATCACATCCACCCAATGAGAATAACACCTTATTAATAAGGCGTTAATAAGTGAGGGGCTCCATCTTAACCTTAAGATGGGTCTGTGGTCAGGGTTCAGATTTGTTTGATTCCCAGATCTACTGTTCAGCTGTGAGATGTTGGACAAGCTATGTCACCTCATGCTCAGTTTCCACATCTGTAAAATGGGAATAATACTAGTGCCATTTTAGTGTTGTGAGGATTTTATGATGTCATGCAGGTGAAGTGCTGATCGAGAGCCTGACATAGTAATTCTTGGATATGTGCTGGGCATCACTAGCTAAGATGCACCATCAACAGGGGTTTGGTGTTTATTAGTGCATAATATTCCTGTCATCATTTAGGGAGAGCAGCGTCCTAAGGGAAGGAGACCTGAGTCAGGAGAGTTCTGGCAGCTAGGGGACATTTTTGGCAACTGTCTTATTAATGGGTAAATCTGGGGATCCCACGAGAACCCTTGATGCCTTCAAGCAAAAAATGAACACGAAGAAGGAGGAAAAGATGCTTGGGGGAGCAATTAAGGACCAGGGAAGGGAAAAACCACTTATTGAATGCACAGCAGGTGCCAAACATTTTCCATTCATTGCATCATTGAAAGGTATAACCACATTGCAAGGAGGGTGATATCATCTCCAATTTACAGATGAAAGGAGGCACAGTCAAGTGAATAAACCGGCTCAAACTATCATGCTAGAGAGAAGTGGAGCCAAAATGTGAACCGATGGCTTTTCAGACTCCAAAGTCCATGTCTACATGTTGAAGCACATTTCCCCTCCAGTTAGCCCAATCAGGTAAACTGAGGCATAGGGCGACAAGGAGGGCTCAAAGAAGAGATGATTGGCTCCTCCTTAAACATCTTTCTCTTCCCATTGCCAGTTGCCATCTATAAACTCTTTCAAAATGTGATAATGGAGTTGAATTTTCCTGTCATCACAATTTGATATGAGAAATTTGGGATTTCCAGATTGGCAGAGAAACCCGAGTTTAAAGATGCTGGAAGGCAAACATCTGTGAAAAATCACAGGAACAATGTCAACATCTGTCCCTATGAAAGGAAATTGCGGAGGTTCTCAATTTACAGTCAATCAATCTAGGAGACCAGGATGCTTGCAAATTTAAATGCATGGGGAAGCTTTAGGAATGGCCAATTAATTTAGTTGGCATGCCTATAAGATTTTTCATGGTTTCCACTTAAAAAATTCTCTTTTCAATAGGGAATGTGTGCATATGGTAAAAAAAAAATTGAACAGTACAAAAAAAAATGTACAGTGAAAATAAAGTGTCCTTCTCATCCCAAACACCAGTTCCTTTCCTCCAAATGTAACAAATGTTGCCGGCTCCTTTTGAAACCTTTCAGAGATACTCTTTATATAGAAGAAAGTGTATATATAGCCCATTCCTGGTTTCAAAAAATACACGATAGCACACCTACACGTTATTCTACATCTTGCTTATTTTTCCACATAACATATCTCTGGGGTCAATCCATTTTAGTACATATAGAGGTGTCTCATTCTTTTTCATGGTTGTATAGTATTCCAGTGTATGGATATGTGCAATCTAGTTCACCAGCTCCCTAATGGTGGGCATTCAGGATATTTTCTGTCATTTGCTACTGCAGTATATGCTTTGTGTATGTCTCGATGCAATGTATGTTTAGAAATGGAATTGCTGGACAAAGAGGATGTGCCTTTTTGTCTTTCAGTTGAAAGCAAAAGTTTTCCTATTTATCTTGGAGGAAGTATCAGTTCTTCAAGGGGACCAGGTCAGTGGGATGCTGAACCTAAAAGCTTAGTGACCATTCACAGATGCTGTGGTTGCTCTCCTCTGCCCCATCTTCTTTTTCAGGCCAGAGAGATGGAAGTTATATCTGTTCATTAAATCTTTCAGGCTTTTGACTATGCCATTGAAATCTTGTGCTCAGAGATAAATAAACTACCATATCTTTACAGTCATCTCAGTCTACAAAGTCAGATGTGTTTCTTTATCCTAAAATTCTGTATCCCACAGTTTCCTTCTTTTTCCTAAATCCACACCAGCCCCCTTTTACTCTAGTGAGAGAACATTCAGACTTGCCAAGTCAAGGTAAAGACCTCTGGTTTAAAACCTGTTCTCTTGGGTAAAGGTTCATTCAGGATTCTGAAGTCAACCTGGGCTTTAAACTAGTCAGTTCAAGGGTTTTCATGTCTTTCTCTTCCCACTCTGGCCATGGGTTTTGTAGTGGGTGCTGCATCCCCAGAGGGCTGGGCAGCACCCCGAGGCACCCTTTCCCAGCTGCCAGAAGGGTGGGCTGCTGACACTCAGAGCTGACTTATGCCTCAGGCCAAAGGAAGCTGCCTCGTTCAAGGACATGCCTCCCCCACGGGCACCCCACATCCGGTGGCTGATCCTTGCCTTGATCTGGGACATCTCTGAAGGGCTGTCCCAGCTTCAAGGATCCTTATGGAATTGCCTCCAGTGTCTGTAGCAGTTATCCTGCAGTTTCCCTCCCCCTCTGCCTAGTCCTGTTTCCCTTATTTCCATACAGGTGTTGTGTCCCAATAAACCTCCAGCCTAGAGTTTTACCTCCCTGGAACCCTGACCCGCAAGCTTATACAACATTGTAGTGGAGTGTGGGTGCAGGGCTGGGGAGGTATCCCTCCGGCCTGTTATTACTTCTCTGCGGGTGACCCTCAGCAGCCCACCCCAATCTGGTAGGTTCTATGTGAGGGACCAGGTAGAGTTTGTTCCTGGCTCTGTCTGAATGTATCTCCTTTCAACCTGATCCCATCTGTTTACTCTGCTACCCAGAAGCTAAAGCTCATCTGTCCATTATCCCTTTGCAGTAAAGGTTTGACTCAGCAGGTCTGGGGTGTTCAAACCTGGCACGTTCCAAAGAAGGGTCTGGCCATTGCCCAGCTCCTGGGAGGTAACTTCTAAGCCCCTGCAGTGTCCTACCTTTGTTTACCTGGGGGCCTTGGGCCATGCCAGATAGTCTGTGCCAACAAGGTGATTTATGGTGGGGGTCTTGGGCCATGTGGTATTAGCTTGACCACTGGAGGGGCTGGAGACGGAGTAACTAAGGTCAGCCATGTGGGCGCTGCATACCTGTGTGACTGACCCCCAATAAAATCCCTTGTCACACATTTTTGCTGGGAGAATTAAGTGCTGTCCATGCAACTCCACTGGGAGAGGACAATGGAAGCTCCTGCCTGGTTTCTCCTGGACACTGCCCAATGTGTCTTTTGCTTTGCTGATTTTCTCTGTATACAGCCGTAACCGTGATTGTAACTTGTCCGAGGTCTGGGAGTCCTTCTAGTGAACCTGAGGGTGGCCTTGAGGCCTCTTGACAAAGTCCCTCTAGGCCAGGACCCTCTTCTGTTCAGCCTCCCAATGAGGAATAGGGGTGGGGTGAATGGGAGAACATTCCATTGTTCTAGTTGTTGTTGTAGGTATTGGTGATAGGGCTATGACCCAAAGGTCTTTGCTTTCAAGAAACTTACATTCTAATGGGGAAGATGGACACACACACACACAAACACACACACACACACACACACACACACACACACGTAAAAACCCAATGGTTAATTAATTATGTAGTGTTCCGTGAGGTGAATGGTTAACATCCTTAACGGATTTACTCAATCCTGTCTGACCTAGCTCCCATCTGCATCTCTCACCATAATCTCTTCATCACCCCAGTTCTTCAACACATCACACTCCCTCTCACCCCAGGGCCTTTGCACATGCTGTTGCCTCTGTCTGAACTGTGTTTCTCTTACTCTACACTTGGCAGTCTTAGTTTGCCAGAGCTGTTGTCACAAATATCACACAATGAGTTGGCTTACAACTGTTTTGAAACTAGAAGTTCAAAATCAAGATATCGGCAAGGCTTGCTTTCTCTCCAAAGACTGTAGCGTTCTGGTGCTGGCTGTCAGCAATCGTTGGGGTTCCTTGACTTGTATTTCTGCCTCCCATCACATGTCTTCTCCTTTCTCTTCCCTGACTCCTGGGCTCTCTTTATAAGGCCTCCAGTAATTGGATTAAAGCCTACCTGCTTTATTTGGCCACACCTTAACTAAAAACAACATTTTCCAAAGGTCCTATTTATAAATGGGTTCACACCCATGGGGATTCAGATTATGATTAAGATGTTTTACTGGGGTACATAACACAATCTGCCCCACTGGCTAACCCCTCACCATCTGTTCCAGTTTGCTAATGCTGCCATTATGCAAAACACCAGAAATGGATTGGCTTTTATAAAGGGGATTTATTTGGTTACAAAGTTACAGTCTGAAGGCCATGAAAATGTCCAAATTAAGGCATCAACACAAGTATACTTTCACCAAAGGAAAGCCAATGGCATCCCGAAAAGCTCTGTTAGCTGGGAAGGCACGTGGCTGGTGTCTGTTTGCTCCCAGGTTGCATTTCAAAATGGCGTTCTCCAAAATGTCAGTGTCAGCTTTCAAAGACTGTCTTCAAAATGTCTCTGTAAGCTGCAGCAATGAGTTCCTTCTGTCAGAGCTCTTATATAGGATTCCAGTGATTAAATCAGAGACCCACGCTGAATGGGTGGGGCCACATTTCCATGGAAACAAGAGGTCACACCCTAATCAAAGCTGTCACTCACAGTTGGGTGGGTCACATCTCCATGGAAACAGCCTAATTCAAAGATTCCAACCTAATCTTGCCCCCCACAAGACTGCATTAAAGAACATGGCGTTTTGGGGGACATACTAAATCCAAATCGGCACACCATCCTTCTAGTCTTAGCTTAAATGTCATTTCCCCAGGGAAGCCCTCCTGGATTCCTCCCAGACCAATTGGAACCCATGCTACTCACTCTTGCAGCACCCAATGCTCTTTCTTCATTGCTCTTATCCAAGTGGCAATGTGTCATCTTTCATTTTGATTTCAGTCATCAATCTGAATGGTTGGGAATTTGGATGTGTTGATTATCAAAATGAATCATTTAGGCAAAGCATTATAGCCCCTTCAAAATTCAGAATCTGGCCCTGGATTTGGGCTCTAATCCTGCCAAAGCCACACTCTTCTCCATGGGAGTCTGAGTTCTGCACTCTAGTCCTGCCAGCAGGAAGCTTTCCAGTTACCAACCAGCTCCACCGTCTCCGGGTCATTCCTCGGTTGCTGGCCTCTTCATCTGCTAGCCCCTTTTGCTGCCTGTTGCCCACCCTCCAGGTCAGCTGACAGGACAGCTGTTGAGAACTGGAAATGTTCGCCACAGAAGATAAACAAAAGCTGAACCACAGCAGGCAGTGAGTTCTGTACCCAGCCGTTTGCAGTTGGGAGCTTCTAATTTTAGGCTCAGAGGGGAAGCTAGTTTCTGTGATAGAGAGGTCACATGCTTTGTCAAGGGCCACTTTGGCAAAGTCTAAACTGTATTTGAAGCTGTGATAAGTCCGGATTTCTGAGCATTTATGCTGGGGGTTACTTGTGAGAGTTTGTTGCACTGCAGCCTTAATCATGGGTGGCATTATAAGTCTCTAAAATGACAGCTACAGTGGAACAAGGCAATTGGGGCTTGTATTAAGAGACTGGTCCTTTATTTCACTCTGAAGTTAGGCAACACAAGGCTGGTGTGTGCTTTCTTGAGGCACCAAGACATGGGAGAGATTGCATTGGGAGTTCTCAGGCTCTCCAAGCCCTTTGGGTCCCCAGGGTCTTCTCTTTCCAGTATGGCCTTGGGTTCTCCACTCCCTGCTGGGGTGAAAGTCACATATTAGGGGGGTCCCTGCAGACCCTGACAGATGTACCAGCTGCCCTCCCTAAATTTTCCTGCTTGCTTCCAGGAGTAGCTCCAGCTCCGTCTCTTGAAGATGAATTTTTGTTATTAAATGGATGGTTTGCAGAAATCCCATTTTTCCCCAAACTATATTGTGTTTGTGGAAAAGTCTGCTTCACCATTTACTAGATCTACAAAATTGGGGACAATCTTTTCATCTTCTTGAACTTTGATTTTGTTTTAGATGCTGTTTTTGATTGCTTGTCTCACCTATCTAACTTTTTCTCCTAGGAAACCATTCTCCTTAGTATACTTCTCCTTCCCTTACTTTTACCATGTGGTTTTATGGGAGAACCTGTATGTTCATTTGTTCATTTGTTCATTCATTCATTGGGTATTTATTGAGCACATACTATGCAAAAGGCCCAATGCTGGATGCTGGGGAGGCAGCAATGAATAAGAAAGACAGACCCAGGCTTAGGAACTCACAGACTTATAAACCAAAACATGGAGGAGTGTGTGAAAGGTGGTTTTGTAGAGGCAGCATTTTTGGGGCCCAGAAGGGGCTCCAGTGAGGGAATGAGCCATATGGGGCAGGGTAGAGTGAGGAAGTAAAGGCTTACCGAGGAGGGAATGCTTCAGCGGGGTCTTGAAGGGTGAGTAGGAGTTCACCAAGTGAACAGGGATGGGGATGAGCATACCAAGTAGCCCTGCAGAGGAAGTCTGTACTTTTGCTTGTTCAGCATTTTCCCACTGTTCTTCCACTAAGAGCAAAATTTACTTTGGGCAATCACTGCCCCCATGTGTTGATATTTAGCCAGCACATGCAGGAATGGCCATGCCTATTCCAACCAGGTAGGTCCCTGTGCCATGCTAATTATTTTCCCTCATTCCCAGGCTATGTGATTTATGAGAGACTATGTCTCACCTTCCTTTTTGGAGTGGGTATGTGACCTAGGTCTGGCCAATCAGCTTACCCAGTGTCCTAGCCACAGTGATTGGTTCAGGGATGGACATGTGACCCAAGCTGAACCAATGAGCATCAGCCCTGAGATTATTGTTGGGGCTGTTGGTCTACTGGGGTCACTAAGCTGGTAAAATAGGAGCCAAAAGGTATTAGGAAGAGCTAGTGTATGGGAAGAGCCACTCACACTGAGAAGCAGCCATCACAGAGGGAAAAGGAGCTGAGAGATGAAGGTTACATTCCTGCTCATATCATCGAACTCCTGCATCCAGTTTTGCCTAAATCTACCCCTGGAAGTAAGTTAACAAACCATCACTTTTGCATAGGCACGTTTGATTGGCTTTTCATTTGCATCAGAAAGAATCTTAATGTTTGCAAATCGTTCTTCAGACAACTACTTTTATTCTTGAGTCAGAGATGGTGTTCTAGTTTGCTAATGCTGCCATTATGCAAAATACCAGAAATGGATTGGCTTTTGTAAAAGGAATTTGTTAGGTTACAAATTTATAGTTGTAAGGCCATAAAAGTGTCCAAACTGAAGCATCAACAAGAGGATATCGTCACCGAAGAAAGACCAATGGTGTCTGGAACACCTCTATCAGCTGGGAAGGCATGTGGCTGGTGTCTGCTGGTCCTTTTCTCCCTGGCTGTGTTTCAAAATGGCTTTGAAAAAGTGTCTCTGGGCTTCTGACTTTCTTAGAGTCTCTCTCTCAGCTCCTGTGCATCTGTGCTTTTTCTCCCAGGGTTGTTCTAAGTGCCTAGGGGTCCTCTCTTAGCTTCTCCGGAGCAAACCCTGGGCTTCATCTCTTAGCTTAGCATTTCCAAATGTCCTTCTTCTTCATCTCCCAGCATCTCCAAGTGTCTGGGTCTGTGTGAGCTCTTAGTTTCTCCCAGGAGAAACTCTGGATTACATAACTTAGTCCTCTCAGAGATGCCTCTCTCATCTTCTCTGAGCATCTTGTTTCCATGAGCTCTCTTAAAGGACTCCGGTGATCTAATTACAACCCACCTGGAATGGGTGAGTCATATCTCCATGGAAACACTCAATCAAAAGGTTCCACCCTAATCAAAAGGCTAATAAATCTGCCCTCGCAAAACTGCATTAAAGAACATGGCTTCTGTGGGGAACAGAACAGATTCAAACAGATGGTCTCAGTGAAAATGACAACAAACTATGCCCAAGACACCTGCTGGCCAGCACCCACCATTTTCTTGCTGCTCTCCTCCAGCTAATGCTATCCAAAATTCAGCTTGTTTCGATGCAAAAACACAAGGGACTTAGAGTCATATAGTCAGATATACCACTTACCAGGTGGGTGATCATGGGCATAATACTTAAACTTCCTGCAACTCTGTTTTTTCATCTTGGAAATAGGGAATAGAATAGTGCCTACCTCTTGGGGTTGTTGTGAGGATTAAATGAATTAATGTCACCATTGTAGTGGATGAGCACACAATGAAATATAATTCTGTCTATCAGATGTGGAGAGGGGTGGAAATGCCTGGGTAATCTCTCCTTCTTGATGCACCTTGCAGGCTCCAGGAAGGAAGACAGCAACCCAGCCCTGTCTCTCCCAGCACTGACATGGGAAGAGGTCCACCAGCTCTCTGGCTTGGTTGACCCATCCCACCAGCTGAGGAGTAGATGGAGTGGATTCAGGGCAAGTGCTTAGTGCGTTGCTTCGCATGCCCCTGCCCCTGCTCCTTGCTTATACTCATTTGTCTTTTTTGGCTCCTGCTGAAGTTTGCTTATGAAATGCTGGGCTGAGATCATTCCTGAGGGGACGAAGTAGATGCAGGAGCCCTTGACTGCAGGAGGGTTATCAGGGCCCTAGAGACTGCTGGGGCTTCACCCGTCATGCAGACAGAGTTCACCACCAGCCCTTCCCAGATGAATCACTCCCTCACTGTCCTCAATGCTGCATTTCAGAAGTGATGGTGTTGCACTCTGTACACTAGAACTTTTTGGTTCATGGGGATGTAGGAAATGGGGGGATGGTGTATATATGGATTTAACCATTGTTCCTAAAGATATGGGATACAGAGTCAAACCAAGAGGTACAAAACAGTGTTTTTATCACTCCACTCTTGCCTGTTCCGTGAAAATTCAGCTGCCTTCAAATTCTTCTCATTGGCTGTGAGAGTCCCAGTTTGCTGGAACACAGCAGCCTCTGCATTCTCTACAAAGAAAGCCATCCCACCCATCAACTGTTTTCCCAGATAATTATTGTTTCTCCTTCCCCTTTCTTTTTTCTGCAAATGCTTGCCCTTCCCACAACCCTGGAAGATTCAGAACTATGAATATATGATTCTTTTTTTTTCTGATTTTTGCCATGACCGATTATGTCAAGGTCTGGACATGAGATCAAAGCCAGGAAAAGTGAACTCTCTCCCAGAAAACTCAAGTACTCACCAAAGAGCTCATCTTTGGCAAGTACTTGAAACAGAGGGCTTGGATAGTTCATGCCACCGCAGTCATTTTTGACCCATGGGCACCTGTAGCGGAGAAACTGGTATGGAGAGATGGAGAGTGTGAGGGAGAAGGTGAGGCAAGAATAAAACCCATGAACGTAGACTTAGAAAGGAAGTGTCAGGCAATCCTAGAAAGACAGGGGCAGTGGCTGTGTTGGCCCCTGTTGGCCTTCTATCACCTCGCTGTGCTTCCTAACTTTGGGTTTTGTGGGAAACCCTGTATCCTTCTTAAGTGAATTCTATACCTTATAATGAAATTATCTGAACCTAAGAGTCTAGATCCAACTGCCAACTTGCAGGAACACCCCAGGACAGAGAAATATATTGCACTGCATTATGAATGTGCAATCAGCAAAATCCAGACTGGGAAACTATAAGCCAAATGTCCTGGGTCTTTCTGCAGATGCATTGTAAGGTAAAGAAAGAGATGGGAGGAAAACCTATAGATTAAAAAGAGACTTAAAAGGACACCTTGTGATGAAAAAGGCACTTCGCCTCAGTGGCATTCTTTCCCAAAACCCATAAAGCCAGTGTAGTCATGAGAAAGACATAAGACAAACCCAAATAGAGGGATATTCTGAAACATGCCTGACCGGTACTCCTCAAACTGTCAAGCTCACGAAAAACAAGGAAAGACAAAGAACTTTCAGAGACCAAGGGAACCTAACAAGACATGTAGATGGGATGGGATCCTGGAATGGAAAAAGGACACTAATGGAAAAAACTGGCAAAAATCCAAATAGAGTCAAGGGTATAATTGATAGAAATGCTGATTTCCTAGTTGGGATAAATGCACCACACTACTGCAATATGAAAACATTAAGCAAAACTGAACCTGGGTAAGGGGTAAATGGGAACTCTCTGTATTAGTTTTGCAAATCTTCTGTGGATCTAAACTTATTCCAAAATAAAAAGTTTATTTTAAAAAAAGACACATCAAGTTAAAAAATTGGACCTGTCCAAGTTATGGTGCTTAGAGATGCACATTTGGGAAACAAAACTACAAAGAAATATGAGGAAGAGAGGACTGTGAAAGTCAGGACAGTAGTTACTTTTAGGGGAAGAGGTGCAGTTAGGGACAAGGCATGTGGTGGCACTTCTGATCTGGGAGGTGGTTGCAAGAATTTTGCTTATAATAATTCAATAAGCTACATATTGTTTTGTGTGGGTTTTAAAAAATAGCTTAATAGAAATTGAAGTCACAAGCCATATAATCCACCCATTTAAATTGTACAGTTCAGGGGTTTTCAGTTTGTTCACGGAGCTGTGCAACCACCACCACGGTCAATTTTAGAACATTTTCATCACCTCAGAAAGAAACCCTGTACCCTTTACCAATCCCTCCCCTACCTCCAGTCCTCCCACCCCTCAAGCCCTATAAACAACCACTAATCTACTTTCTGTCTTTATGAATTTGTCTATTCTGGATGTTTCATAAAAATGGAATCATGATACATGGATTTTTCTGACCGACTTCTTTCACTCAGCATGTTTTCAAGACCCATCCATGTTGTAGCATGTATCAGAACTTCATTCCTTTTTATGATCAGATAATATTCCATTGTATGGCTATACCACATTTTGTTTATCCATGCATCTGTTGATGGACATTTGGGCTGTTTCCATCTTTTTGTCTATTATGAATAATGCTGCTATAACTATTCACGTACAAGATTTCGTGTGGACGTATGTGTTCATTTCTCTTGGGTATATACCAAGGAGTGAAATTGCTGGGTCATACGGGAACTCTGTGTTTAACTGTTTGAGGAAATACCACACTGTTTGCCAAAGTGGCTGCACCGTTTTCCAAGCCCATTGGTAGCATAGGAGTGTTCCTATTTCTCCACTTCCTTGCCAACACTTAGCACTATTTGACTTTTTGATTTTAGCCATCCTGGTGGATGCACAGTTGTTTCATATGGTTTTCAGTATTGTTTTACTTTACAATAGGTTTAAAAAAACAGATCCACATGACAGTTTGCTGAATTACCTGCTGCTCTGCTTCTGCTTACCCTTGACCTAAACTATTGCAATAGCCTCTCGCTGGCCTCCAGCTCACACTGGTCCTGTCCGCTCCATCCTTACCCAGCTGCCAGAGTGATGTTTGAAAACTGCAAGGCTGGTCACGAACGGAACTGATTCACACTAACAGATGCAGGTGGGTTGCTTGCCTGACAGCCATCCCACCTGTGTCCTTGTGTTTGCTCAGATGTCAGGTGACAATGTACCTGGGGAAGGTGGGGCTTGCCCCAGCCCCATGGGCAAACCATGAAGGCCATTCCCCTGTTCCAGTGATTGGTCTCTGCCTAGGTGTGTGATCCTGTCTTGGCCAGTGAACGAGAGGGGGATCTTCTAGTGGCCTCAGCGGTTTCCCCGAGAAAGGGACATGTGTAAGGGAAAGTATCCCACCCTGTCCTTCCTGCCTTAGAGCTGTGGTGGGGGACGTGGTGTTTACAGCCCAGCAGCCTCATTGTGGCTACGGGGGGAGACCCTGTCCTTGTCCCACACTGAGGATGGCAAAGCAGGGGATGGTGGCACGCCTTGTGGGCTTTGACCCTGTCCTTTTTCCCCAAAGAGGGGGCTTTAATCAACAGGCAGGCTGTGTTTGCTCACACATTTATTTTCCCTTCCTTCCATGCTTGTCTACAAGGCTTTGAGTACAGGGATAGTGTCTGAGTCACCTCAATTTCCGCAGCCCCAGTCTAGTACCTGGCTAAGAGGGTGCTCAACAAATACTGATCAAATGGATGACATCATCCCCTGGTGGGGGAGGGAGAGAGAGACCCAGGGTCCTGAAGTCTAAATAGCATGGGTTGGTCTGGAAAAGTGGAGGGTGGGAGTAGCAAAATAATAATAGTAACAACAACAACAACAACAACAACAACTAATTCCCATGGGGTTGATACTCTGTCCTGGTCTTACAGATGACGGAACGTAGTCTGAGAGCAGTGCAGTGATTTGTTGGCCATTGCACAGGGATTACCAGGCAGGGCTGAGACCGGAACACCAAGCCGCTTTGCTCCCTGGTGCTCTCTCTAACTAACCTGGCGTGGGTTGCTTTTTCTGCTTTTCTATACCCAAGGCCAGTATCAGCAGGATGGAGCCAGGTGGGCCTCACACTGAATGAGCTGGGTTCTAGCCACAGCTTGCTTTCTTCCTCCCAAGTCCCGGTTATCTTGTCTGAAAGACAGTGTTTTAGTTTTCAATTTCTGTGTAAAAAAATGAAAAAAATGACCACAAACTTAGCAGCTTAGAATAACACAGGTATTTATCACCTCACAGTTCCTGTAGGTTGGGAGGGCGTTGGATAGGTTAGCCGGCCGCTCTGCTCAGGCTTTCACCAGGCTGTAATCCAGGCCAAGGGCCACGGTCTCATCAGAGGCTCGACTGGGGAAAGGTGTGCTTCCAGGCTCCCTCGGTGGCTGGGAGAATTCATCTCCTTGCGGTCGTGGGACTGAGGCCCCGTTTCCTTGCTGGCTGTCAGCTGGGGCCTCTGTGAGGCTGCCTGCTTTCCTTGACCTGCGGCCCTCACACCTGGGCAGTTTATTTCTTCAAAGTCCATGAGGGACTCTCTCTCTAATTGAGGCGGTGACATTCCAGCACTTTTGCCATGTAGTGTAACCTGATCAGGGAGTGCCTTTCATTAAATTTGCCATATTCTGTTGGTTAGCTGTAAATCCCAGGTTCTACTTGCCCCCAAGGTGAGAAGATTATACAACAGGCTCACCTTGGGTGTGCCCACCACAAAGGAATATAAAGATTTTGAGATAAGGACCCCGGACCTTGCCTGGCATGTAGTGGAACTCTATGTAAACTTATTAAACTTATTAATATTATTAAAATGGGGGCAGACAGGTGCCCAAACTAACTTCTGTTTGGGTGCTTGCCAAGGACCAGCCCTTCTCATGCATCCCCTTTGAGTAAACTTTCTTGACTTGGGACTCTCCTTCGCTATGAGAAATGTTTTTAGAAACTGCCAGCCAAAAAATACAGCCCAGAAAATTCTGGAGCAGCTGCTTCTCAGGCTCCAGGCAAATGATTTTGGCCCGATCCTGAGACCGGAATCATTTCGAGGGGATGGTTTCCTTGTTCTGGAGCTGCCGGCCGCAGATGCTCCAGCAGAGGATGTGTCCAGTCTGCGCGAGGCTGAGTGACTCAAATTAATTTCTTTTATGACCCGAGGCAAGTTTGAAATTGGCTCTTCTGAGATGAAACAGGGAAGGTGGTTGCAGCTCATGAGGCTCCTGACCCCCCTTCTCCTCTGCCTCCTTCCTGTCGGGGATCCAGCAATTTAATTGCAGTGGGATTCCTTCCACCGAGCAAGGCAATCGGCCTCTCTTGCTGCAGCATGGGCCCTGATAGACAAAATATTTTGAAGTGCATCTGTGGGCGGACATTGGGGCCTCCCCATAGGCTGGTCTGCCCTGATAGATTTTAGTGACCTTGCAGAAGTAGACTCTGGGGACTGTCAGTAGCATCAGATGTGGGAGGGGGTCAAAAGTAAAGCTCAGCTGGGACATGCACCTTTTCACTCCTGTAGTTGCCAATTGTAAGGGTGAAACCTTGTCTCCAAATTCCAGTCTCCAGTGATGATGGCGTCACCTCATTTTCGGACAGAGTGTTGGAGCATCTGTCCTGGTTTGCTGGGACAGTCCCCATTTAGCTTGCTTTCCTGGCTCATTCCAGTCTCAAAAGCAATCTGGTGTGGGTGATAAATTACATGGCCAGGGTTCAGGGTTTTGCAACCTCGGCATGTTGACATTTTGGGCTGGATAATTTTTTGCTGGGAGGAGGGTGTGCTTTCCTGTGCGTCGTAGGATATTTAGCTGCATCTCTGGCTTCTACCCATGGATCACAGTAGCAACCCCCTCCCCAGTTGTCGTGACAACCCAAAATGTCTCCAGACATGGCTAAATGTTCCCTGGGTACCAAAATCACCCCTGCTTGAGAACAAATGTCTTAGATAGCGCTGTTGAATTCTTCCTCCTGATACCTTCTGGGAGTAACTTGAGTACTTGTTTTGTATTTTGGAGGGAAAAGCCTCTATCTAGTGATTCTCTGATGATTTTGCCTGCTCAGCACCTTTCCCCTTTCTCTTGGAACAGCATCCCACTTTCCCCTTGGGGAAATTCCCCGTCTCCATTCGCCATTCTCTATGTGTTTCCAATGACTCAGGGGACAGGGGTGACCCACCCAGGTTTGGTCAATCCGGGAATGCCACCCCCTGGCTATAGTGATCAATTCAGGAACAGGTACCTAATCTAAGCTGGGCCAATGGGTGTCAGTTTTGGCCTTCTGTTAGATCCACGGGAAAAGAGGTGTTCTCTTTTTGCTGAGGAGGCAAAGGGTCTGCTGGTCCATTACCATCACCTTGAGGGGAGGCTCTGCTGAGAAGGAAGCCACAGAGGAAAGCAAAGCTGAGAGAGGAGAACGAAGGCAGCTGATTACATTAAGAACCTGGATCCCACTGAACCTGAAGACAGATCTTTCCTCGAGTTAATTTCTTAACTAAGTTCAGTTAAGTTCAACTTAACTGAACTTAGTTAAGTTAGTCAAGTTAGTTAAGTCAAGTTAGTTAAGTTAGTTAAGTTCAGTTTCTGATGATTTGCAACTGAAAAAGGCCTTGTGCTTCTGGGGGATATTTATCCACCCCCTTTCCTCACCCACAGGGTAAGTAGCCTTCATCCTACTAAAGATCAACATCGTCAAATGTGAACACCACGGAACCCTCTGGTCTTTCTCCCTCAACCCTTCCCGTCATCACTAAGTTCCCACCAAAGCTGCTGGCATCTTTTGCCTCATCTTTTTTTCATCTCTTTCAAGACTGCATTGAAATAATATCTATTACTCTTCATTCCCATTGAGCTCCCTTCTGTCTTTCCAACCCTATACCTCTCTTTTAATTATTCTCCACATTTACAAGGGGTTCTTGCAACAGCAATTCTAAACAGAAATAATCTTCTCCAGTTTTCCCTAGTCTCTTGCACCAGAATCTACTACCCAGCTGTCCCTGATTTTAAAGGTGATATGTGACTATTGAGGAAAATCTGAAAGAAAACAAAAATAAACCACAAAACCATAAAGAAGTCCCATCCCAAGATCCAGAATAGGACAGGTAATGTTTAGGTTTTTTCCTTCCTATTTTCTTTCATATGTTTACACAATTGATTTCATACTCTATATGGAACTATATATATATTTCTAAAAATATAACATTAAAATATAAAATCTCCCCGTTAAAAGTTTCTGAACATTATTTTAATAGTTGTAGAAGATTCCATTATATGAACATAAGTTTAAAAATATTTTCCTGTTGGATGGTGCTTCATCTTTTACTATTTGCAATAGTGTGATAGCATCCTTGGGCACAGATCTTTGTTCACCAATTGGGTTGCTTCCCTAGGATAAATTCCTAGCAGTGGACTTGCTGGGTCAAAGTGAATGGGTATTTTTAAGGTGCTTGATACATACTGCCAAATGGCTTTCTGGAAAAATTTTACCTGTTTACATTCCCACCAGCAGCATGTGTGGGTCAGATGTCAGAATCTTGATTGTAATTATTTATCAGGATCCAGCTAGTTCAGGATTGCCAACAATATTTTAACACTACTAGCACTTCCACCACCACCACTACTACTACACTGGACACTTATTGGCAGTTAAATATGTCAGCTCTTTTGCTAAGCATTTTACATTCATTATCTCATTTAATTCTCCCGACAACCTGTAAACGATTATATTATCATTATACTACCCTCATTTATGGATGAGGATTATAAGGCCCAAAGAGGTTAGCAACTTGCCTAATAATCACACCCAGTAAGTAGTTGATCCCAGATTTAAGACCCAGATGCAAAACAGGTGTCCAGGGTCCTTTTAGTTGCAGCTCTGCCCCGGGTCCGGATGTCAGGCTCTTATCCCAGTCTCCCTGCTTGGAAGCTTTCTTCACCTTTGAGGCTGGTGAATGCTTCCTTTGTAGTGGCAAACAGCTGCTCCCTCTTTGGCTACCCCATGCACCCCACCTCCCCCTGATCCAGGTGGGACCCGGAGCATGCTCCCACTCTTCCTTCTGACCTCAGTGCCCTTGTCGTGGGACTGTTAAATATGGATTCACCCTGCTAGAGAGAAGCTGCTCTTTAAGGTGAGAAGCACCAGGAGCCAAGCAGAGGGAAAATGAGTGTGACAGGGCCAGTCTTAAAAGGTTAGAAGCTAAAAAGGGTTAAAAGTGCTTGCCTTGAGGAGAAGGAGTGCATAAGGAGGAGGGTTGGGGTACAAGAGGTTTGTTTTTCACTTCAAGCTTTACCTCCCTTTAAATTGTGTTTGTGTTACTTTGATAAAGCATCTAAAAATAGTCTGGAAAATACCAGAAGCAAAAAAATTTCTGCATAATATAATTAACAAGAAGAATAAAAATTAATGTTGTATACTGATGTCTATCAATGTACTAGGCTTTTTACATGTCATTGAATAGACTATTAATTCTCACTGCAACCTAGGATGACAAACCTGTCTTGGTTTGCTTGAGGCTTTTCTAGTTTTAGCACTGGAAGGTCTGTGTCCCAGGGAACCCCTCCATCCCAGCCACACTGAGATGGTTAGTCACCCCATGACAACCCCAACAAGCACTTCACTGATGAGGAAACTAAACCTCCAAGAGCTTCTGTAACTTACGTAAGGATCACACAGCTAGTTAGTAGTAGACACAGTTAGTTAAGGATCATAAGGCCACCTAGTAGTAGAAACAGCTAAGGGTCACACAGCCAATTAGTGATAGATATTTAAAGGTCACACAGCCAGTTAGTTGTAGATAGCTAAGGGTCATTTAGCTAGTTAATGGTAGACATAATTAGGGGTTACACAGCTAGTTAGTGGTAGCCACAGTTAGTTAAGGGTCCCCACAGCTAGTTAGTTGAGACAAAGTTAAGGGCCATACAGCTAGTTAGTGGTAGCCTCAGTTAGTTAAGGGTCACACAGCTAGTTAGTGGTAGCCTCAGTTAGTTAAGGGTCACACAGCTAGTTAGTGGTAGACACTGTTAGGGGTCACATGGTTGAGCTTGGACTTGAATCAGGCATGCCCTGACTCCAGACTCTTTGATCTATTTGTTACTCTACAATATTTGGGGTCTTATTGCTGAAAGGACCTGAAGATCATGGTGTCCAACCCCCTTGTTTGTAGATAGGGGAATCTTGGCCCCAGAGTGGCAAAATGACCTACTCTAGGTCAACGGTGAGTTTGTTTGTGCTTCCAAGGGGCCATCGAACTGGAAATCAGGGGAGATTTATGCCACGGCAGGGACCTGGCGGGAGGCCTGCCAGTTGGCTTTGGGAAGGGCAGCTGGCATCCTGCTGGCGGAGGGCTGGAGCTGGCACTGGCTCTGGCACAGACGTGGCGGGTCTGGGCCTAGGGCTGGGGACGTGGGTAGAGGGGAGGCCTGCTTCCCTTTACTTCCTTTTATAATTTACACACACGGCCGCCACAGCCAGGGGAAAACAACCCAAGCAAACTCTCGAAGGATGTTTTGGACTTAATCCCGGGATTGGAAGCAGCCCGGCAAGATAAATAAGATAAAGTTGGTACACCTCTAAGGTTGAGTGATCATACCATGATTGCATTTGAAATATTCATGAGGGGAAGGGAGCTTTGAGAAATAGCCACAGAAACATATTCTGCTTTGAAAAGGCAGAATTCAAAGGCATGACAAATGAATCAGGGGAAATTAATGTTGGGGGCAAGGGGGTGGGTGGTAGAGCGACAATATTGTCTAGCAGGGATAGGAGGGAAACGGGGTGGGGTGGGGGTGGGGATGCTTCAGAATGGGCTGTGATTGGAATTCTCTACCCTGCCTGGAATATTTGAAATGTCAATCATCTCATATATCATTGGAAGTCACCACTTGGTGGGAAAATGGATGGCTCTAGCAAGGATTAAACAGCAAAGCAGGGTGGGGGTATGAGATGGGGAGGGTGGAGTGGGGTGGGGGAGATGGGAAGAGATCAGTAAAGTGAACCAATGCCTATAAATTATGGATGGATTTCTGATCTCTCAAAGAGGGCTGTGTAGAGGAGCAAAGAACTTCTAAACTTGGCTCTTCTCAAAACGTCAGCAATTTCTTGTCCTTCTCTGGGCCTCCATTTCACCCCTTTTGTAAAATTGGGGGTTTGGGTGTAATACCCACTGTGTCACACTGCTCTATCAGTAAGGGGCTCTGATTTTGTGATGTACTTAGAAACTGAGGTTAGCTTAAGGCAAAATGATCGAGAGTATTCATTGCTGGTAGAGATAGAGACCTGAGGCTTGTCAACTCTGCACCTGGTGAGTCAGTCCAGTGGGTTTTGCTCCTTGCAGTGCTGACTGGTGCAGCCATTTTGGAGGGAGATCTGGTACTAAATGAAATGAAATCTGGATCTACTCCACAGTCCTGGGCCAGCAGCATCAGCTCACCTGTTAAAATGTTGTTAAAAATGCAAATTCTCGAGTCCTTTTAACAAGATCCCTGGGTGAGTCATAGGCTCATTAAAGTCGAAACGTACTGACCCCAGACACAGCACTTCTGCTCCTGAATTCATCCCCCAGAGAAAGTTACACCCAGGGGGTACATCAGGGCACATGGACAAGGATGTTGAGGAGGCGGGTTTGTGGTGGGGAAATTGGAAGCAATCGAGGTGTCCATCAGAGGGGGAATAGATAAATAAAACAAGATGAATGCACACCGTGGAATACCATTGTGCACAGTTAGAAGAATGAAGCTGATGTACCCACAGCAATATGCACAGGTTTTAAAAACAAAGCCCTGAGGGGGAAATGGTGGGGCATAGAACTGGTTCTATAGCATGCTGCAATTTTTATAGGTTAAAAATGCATCACACACAAGGCAACATGACATGTTTAAAGCCACATGAGAGCAAGGATGTTTTTCTTTTTTGTTTACCACTGTATTCCTGGAACATCGTAAGCACTCAATATTTGATGAACAGATGCATTTTCCAAGCCTATGTACACACTAAAGAGAAAAAGAATAAATCAAATGAGAGGATACTGCATGGCCTGAAGTTGGTGCAAGGCGTGGTGACCTCATCATTCTACATTTGGGGTGAAATAAAAGTCTAAGCTTCCATGAGAGGGAGGCTGGCCAGACTGGGCTCTAGGGTCTGCTTGGCTGTCCTTCCTCTGGCCCATCCAAGGCCCTGCTCGCTCAACTCTGGGCTCCCCACCTTCCTGCTTTATCTCCAAGGCTTTAGCAACTGTTCCTGTAGAAACAGATTCTCCCAATCATAGTTCTCTGCTGAGTGCTTTGCGTGCATCATCTTGCTTATCCTTGCAGCAATCCCTAGACCACTGGTTCTCTTGGATGAGATTCAGCAATTGCTGGAGACATTTTTGTTATCACAATTTTGTATGTGTATTTATGTGTGTGTGTGTGTGTGTCTGTGTGTGTGTGTAGAGGCCAGGGATGCTGCTAAATAGTCTACAGTGCACAGGACAGCACCCACAACAAAGAATTTTCAGGCCCAAAATGTCTATAGTACCATGGTTGATAAACCTTGCCCTAGAGCTAGGGTGCTCTTATTATTTCCATGTTTAGAGGTGAGGAAACAGAGGCATGGAGAAGCTGGTCCATGCTGTCCAAGGTCCCATAGCTGGTAAGCAGTGGAAGTAGGATGTCAACCAAGTTAGGCTGACTCCAGTGTCCTTGCTGTCAGAAATGGGAAATCGAAGCAAACAGAGATGGCAACAACTTTTACTCCCTTCACTCAGTTATGTTACAACCAGGGTGACCAGCTGTCCTGGTTTGCCCAGGACCGAGGGGTGTTCCGGAATGCAGAAAGCATCTGAGTCTGTGCTCTGATCACTATATTCAATCTGTTGAGTTCATACTGTGTGCTAATTCCTGTTGATAGAGACAAAGCCCCAGACTCTAGTTCACCTACAATGACTTTATCATCTGTTCTGCTCAAGGTCAAGTTCCCCACTGTTCTGAAAATATTTATCTGTGAGGCCCTTGAGTTGAGTCAGCAAGAGCCTCTGAGTAGATCAGCATTCATCCTTGAGGATTTCTGGTCTGTTTGAGGAACAGATCAACTGGGGATGGTATCCTAGAGGAAAAACTCTGAGGGATTTGATGCCAAGATCAGAGCCCCTGTATGACCTTGGGCAAATCGCTTAACCTGTCTGGACCTTGGGATCCTCATTTGGAAAATGAGTTGCTAATAACAAGAGCTACATTTATGAGCAGTTCCTGTGGGCTGGGCACTGTGCTAAGCACTTTACAGGGGCTTTCTCATTTAAGATTCACGAGGACGGCAGGGGGTAGCCAGGGTGCAGCTGATGAGTGATGGAGTCAGGGTGCAAACTCAGATTGTTCTACTCCAAAGACCACACTTCTAACTGCTATGTAGTGCTGTCTCCCTTGGCTGTTTCTGAGGAGATGGAAAAACATGCCAATTAGGCTCTAAAAACAGGAGGCGGCCTCAAGGGCAGCACAGTAAGTGTGTTTGCAAAGGTAGGTGTGTTTATCCACCCGTAGCATCCCTCTGGCATCACTGGCTCCCCGACACCTGCAGGAAGGTGTGTCTCAGCTGCTCTCGTCCTCCGGCTCCCAGCGCCTCGCTGGTGCCCACGCCCCAGCAATTTATGTGTTTGATGTTTTCCTTGGTTTTGAAGTATGGCTCGGGCCCCTGAAACCTCCTTTCAGGGCGGAAAGGAGCTCGAGTCTCCCAACAGCAGCTGCTCTGCCCCTTCCAGCCCTACTGCACGAGTCAGGCTGGAGTCGCAGGGTTTATGTGTCAGCTTCAAAAGCACCTGCGGCTTTTGCCACCCAGTGAAGTTCCTTGATCTGTTGCTGTGATTTGCTGAGGCTTCCAAGGACAGTGGTTGTCCGGGGATTAGAGAGATGGATTTTCTTTTCATCTAAAGTTGGCTCCTTCATTCTTGCATGTTAATCTTTCTAATAAGAATGGCTGCCATTTATGGAGCACTTACTATGTGCTGGGCACATGGATGGTCTCCACCCACCTCCTCAGCCCCTTGTACTACTGGCTCTCTTTACCCTGCTTTGACTTTTCCCTTCTTCCATAATAATTAGCTGTATTCTAAACACCCAGAAGAGGGCCTGGCAAATGTCAGTGCTGAATAACTGTTTGTTGACTGGTTAAATGAGTGAGTGGCGTGTGCTGTTCTAGTTTGCTAATGCTGCTGTTATGCAAAGCGCCAGAAATGGATTGGCTTTTATAAAGGGGGTTTATTTGGTTACAAAGTTACAGTCTGAAGGCCATGAAAATGTCCAAATTAAGGCATCAACATGAGGATACCTTCACCTAAGGAAGGCCAATGGCGTCCGGAAAACCTGTGTTAGCTGGGAAGGCACGTGGCTGGCATCTGCTGATCCCAGGTTGTGTTCCAGCTCCTCTCTCAGTTCCTGTGCATTCTTCAAAGTGTCTTGGCTGCAGCACCTCCTTCTGTCTGTGAACACTTTTGTAGGACTCCAGTGATCCAATTAACACCTACCCTGAATGGGTGGGGTAACACCTCCATGGAAACTATCCAATCAAAGGCCTTGTGCACAGTTGATTGAGTCACATCTCCATGGAAACACTCAATCAAAGGATTCCAACATAATCAACACTAATACGTCTGCCCCCATGAGATTGCAACAAAGAACATGGCATTTTGGGGGACATAATACATCCAAATTGGCACGGACATGCTAAGCCCATTATGTGTATTATCTAGACCTCACAATAATCTTAAGAGACAGGCACTATTTTTATACACTGTACTTAGAGAGGCCAAGTCAGTTCCCCCAAACACACAGCTAATAAGTATCAAAGCAAGAATGCCAACATAGTTCTCTTTCTCCAAATCCTACACCATTGTCCTATACTATCTCTCATGTATGCAGATATATGTTCAGCATTTGCACATATATATCTCCATGTAACACATGCACAGATATGTATCTTATATATGTACGTAATATAATGCAAAGTATGTATACATATTGGTGTGTAAATGTATCAGTCAGCTATAGCTCTGAGTTATAAAAACAAGCATTTCTTTCTTTCTTATGGGTTTGTGGGTTGGCTGGGGAGATTCTACTTTTAAATTTTAGGTCAAGTTCAGGTCTGATCCCCATATTTCCTTCTGAGGCCCTGACTTCAGAAACGGTGCTTTCCTGGTGAAGGTCAGCAGCTTCCAGAGGGATGTGCAGAAATATTTGATGCCTTTTAAGGCCTAAGCTGAGAATTGGTACTGTCACTTCTGCCCATCTTCCATTGGCCAAAGTAAGCCCAGCAGTGGGGCACAGAATTATATTTCTTCAATGGGGAGGGAGTTGGGAGGGAGTAAATATTTGTTGAACAGTAATTTATGTTAACATATCATCTTTTTATTATATCCAGGCATATCTGTACTTTTTGCTTCAATGAATCCAGCTTCCAGTTCCAGTATGTTCTTTACTTTTACTGGGTATTAATTTCATTGCTTGAAAAATAAGATAAAAATGACTAGCTTATATTCAGAGTTAACCTTTACTACTTATTTTAGTTAGCCTAACATGCACTTGAGCTGTCCACATGGAGTAAAGTGACATGGACAGGCTCTTGAGCTCCACAGTCAGATTACCTGTGTGATCTTGTGTAAGTTACTCAGCCTCTCTGAGTCTCATTTTTCTTCTCTGTGAAACAGGGATGAAAGAAATACCTATGGCATTGGCTACCGGGAGGAATAAGAGATGCGTGTAAAAGTTTAGCACAGCACCTGGCAACAGCAGGCACCCAATAAATATTAGCTAGTATAATGGCCATTATTAATACTATTCTCACAACCCAAACAGGGAGCACACATGTCCTGCTGCTGCTCAAGGCAATTATCCTGGCTTGTCCCCTGCTAGTTCCCAACCTCTTTCCTCTGATCCAATTCCTTACCTAATTATGAGCCCACTCTTTCCTTCTAGAGTTTTCTTCAGACTTCCTGCTTTGGCTTCCCTACGGAAAGTTTGGACCCATCTTATTGATGCATGCCTCCTCGGCTTCCCTGCCTGGCCAGGCCCCTGGAATACATGGCTGGCCCCAATCTGGTAACCCCAGCAGGATGGTTCACAGGCTGACTGTGACATCTCAAAAGGAGAATGGGTGGGTGGGAGACCCCTCCGATGCCCACAGACTGCAGCTTGGATGCATGGAAGTTGGTGGCAGCCTTTCCACTAGACGTCCTCTGGGAGCTGTTGAGCCTGGAACCTTTGCAATTTAGGCAGTGTGTTTGTAATGGTCTCAAGAAAATCCATTCTGCCTACAAAGGCAGTGACCTTTAAATTTTTTTTTTTTTTAGAATTTTCCAAGATGCACATCGACTCTTCCTGTCAGCGGTGGAAGGCTCTGATGCTGCATGGGGCATTTAGATTGCATTTGCTGATCGCTGAGGGCTGTAGCCAATTTGTTCCTGATCGCAAGGTCGATTTTGAATAATTTTAGCTGGGCTAAGTCCCTTGCATTGAATATCTGAGAGATAAACTTTAAGATGAGGGCAAAGAGGGGGCAGGGGGGGCAGGGGGCTGTTTCCCTTTGGCAGAGGTTCTTTGAGTTTGGTAAACAAGAAGGCATCCAGCCCAGCCATGGATGAACTAGGTGGCCTTGAACAAGGGACAAGGGACTTCACATGTACCAGCCGCAGTGCTGGGTGCCATCCCTGTATCGGCTACTTAACCTGCCGTGTGAGGGGAATGTCATGATTTCCATGTTGCAGATAAAGAAGTTGAGACTCAGGGACTTGCAGGGCTGGGATCGGGTCTGTCTAGTGCTGGAGTCCATATGCTTTTCACACTGCCTCCCTCCCTCCCCAAGGCCAGGTTCAAAAGCCCGTCTCCTTCCCACCATGCTCCTTGATGGCCCTCATCACTATTCTCCAGCTGCACCCCCTTCAGAGTGCAGAGGGCTGCCTTAGAATTTGCCACGTCCTTTCCAGCATCTCCTTTGGATTGGTCCCTCTAAGCCTGGGATGGTGTCTTACTTAGCCTGGTTTCCCAGCAGGCGCATGGGGTTGGCATTGCCAACTCTTAATTACCCAGAGGCAAGCAGGTGCAGTGTGGTGGATTAACACGGGGCCTTCGGGGTGGGCATGCCCCAGTTCACCCCATTCATCCCTGAGAGTTGTGTGACAGGTCCGGTTCCCTGGGAGCCTGAGACAGGAATTTGGGTGGGCGTGGTTTATTGATGGAGGGCTCCTAGGAGAAGGGAATGGAGGAAGCAGGGTGCAGAAGGGGAAAGAACCAGACAAGGATGTGGTGTTGGGTGAAGCCTAGACTTGGTCTGATCCCACAGGGGGCTCAGCACTGTAGAGCGGGCTCTACCTTGAGGCCAGAGGACTGGACTTTGTAACTGCCCCCCACTCCCCACCCCTCACCCCTTGTTGGCCAGTAAGTGGCTGTCCTGGGCGGGTGGAGCAGGGCCCGGGCAGAACTAGTCTGGCGAGATGGCTGCAGATAGCTAAGGGCAATTCTCTGGAGAAGGCACTGGAGTAAGCCCTTGCCACAGATTGACAAGAAAATACATTCTTGGGGTGGGTGGGGCAGCTGGTGTTGGAGACCTGGGTGAGGTGAAGCTTCAGGAGCAACTACTACACTGTCTCTTATGTAACCGCTCTGTGCCTCAGTTTCTCTCATCTGTAAAATGGGGATGCTAATAAAATCCATCTCTGAGCGTTAATGTGAGGATTAAATGAGATGCCAGCATTTACGTTTTTGACATCAATGTGCCCAGTACTGATCTTGCACAAAGTGAGAGCTCAACAAGAGTAAGCTATTATTATTACTGGCAGTTGCAGAAAAGCAACAGCAACCAGTACTGATAGTCACTTATTTAGCTCATTTGATCTTATGACTCTCATGAGGTAGGTTCTGTATCTACTCCACTTTACGGATATGGAAACTGAGGCACAAGGGGATGAAGCACCTTGACTGAGGCTTGTAAGTGGCAGGACTGGGATTCCAGTCCAGGAGGTCCAGCCCCAAGCCCACAGACGAGTGGTCCTTTGGGACTGACTCTTCATTTTTTTAAGAATTCAGTTTTATTGAGATATATTCACATACCCTGCAATCACCCACAGCGTACAATCAGTTGTTCACAGTAGCATTATATAGTTGTGCATTCATCACAAAAATCAATTTTTGAAAATTTTTCTTACACCAAAAAAGAATAAAAATAAGAATAAAAAATAAAAGTAAAAAAGAACACCCAAATCATTCCATCCCTCATCCCACCCTATTTTTCATTTAGTTTTGTTCCCATTTTTCTACTTATCCATCCATACACTGGATAAAGGGAGTGTGATCCACAAGGTTTTCCCAATCACGCCGTCACACCATGTAAGCTACATTAGTTATGCAATCGTCTTCAAGAGTCAAGGCTACTGGGTTGCAATTCAACAGTTTCAGGTATTTTCTTCTAGCTATTCTAATACACTAAAAACTAAAAAGGGATGTATATATAACACATTAGAATAACCTCCAGAATGGCCTCTCGACTCCATTTGAAAACTCTCAGCCACTGAAACTTTATTTTATTTCATTTCTTTTCCCCCTTTTGGTCAAGAAGACTTTCTTAATCCCACTATGCCGGGGACTGACTCTTCTGATCACGGGAAATGTTTTTTTCTCACTCATGGTTCCTTGAATTCTCCATCCTCTCTTTTGCCTCTGAGCCTTTGTATATTCTATTCCCTCTGCTGGAAACACCTTTCCCCCTTTAACCTGATCTGTTCTGGTTCATCCCATGAGTCTGAGCTTACATTTGGCATCTTCCAGGAAGCCCTCCAGGTTATCTCCTCTCACAACTCTGTACTTTCCCCGATCAAAACCTATTAGAATATATTGCAATTACCTGATCACTTATCTACCTCTGCCACTAGTCTATGGCTCCAAAGATTTCACCTGTCTCATTTTTCTTGCTATCCTAGCACAGTGTCTGCCACATCATGGATGCTCAATGAAGGAGCATTCCAGAACCAAATGAATACATTGGAGGTTTCCAAAAGTTCTTGTGGAGTCGGATTAAAACAACATGAACTAAGTACTTTCTGGGGAGATTTTGTAACCTAGTTCCCCAGCCTGAATGGCACAAATCTTGCAGAGCCTGTGGACACAGTCCCCCATTCCATAGAACCATCTTCCCACCGAGCGGCCAGGGAGTTAAACAGGTTTCTAGTTTAGTAGACAAAAGTTCTTCAGGGACTCTTCTGAAATTTTTATTTAATTTCTTCTCAGTTCACTTATTTAAACTAATGAATTAGTTTCTTTTCATTATAAGAGCAAGAGAATCACATTGCTGAAATTTGGGAAACCAAGAAAAGAAACGAAACCACCTACTATGGTTTGATGGGTAGGCTTCTTTAGAGTCTTTCTCCCCATACATAGGTTTACCTGCTTTTATTTATTAAACATAGTTGCAACCATACTATGCATATAATTTTGTATCCTGCTCCTTTTTTTCCCACTTAGCAGGATGAGTTTTTTTAGATTTAATTACATAGTTTTTAAAATAACCAGCATGATTTTTTTTCTTGTTTTCTTTTTTTCCTTTAAAATTTTTTTTTTTTGCAAAAGTAATATGTGCACATAATAAAAAGTAAAAGTACAGAAAGGCTTCTAATGGCAGCAGGAGTTCCTGGCCCCATCTGTCTTCTCCCCTCCCCAAGTCCTGTTTCCCAGAGGCTTGAAATGTCGTTTCTGTTTTTAGTTTTTGTGGTGTTTATCTCTGTAACTCCAAATAAGATGCTTACGCAGCTCTTTCTTGATTTATCAGTTGAAGACATTTTCTATTGACTCTGCCATAGAAGAGGAGGATTCAGCTTATTGACATTGTCCCTCTCTGCCTCTTTCTCTCTTTCCACACTTTTTATTTGAAAAAGTCGTACACGCACGTGTTAAATGTGCCAACAGGACACAAGGATCCCTGCGCCCTAATGCTTCAGTCCTCACCCCACGATGGCCCCAGATTCTTGTGGTCCTGTGGTAGATTAAGGAAGGCTGAAAGATTTCGGCATTCCACCCCTGAGAAGCAGTGTCCATCTCCCCTCCCCCAGAAGCTGGTCCGGTGTGTTTTGTCTTTGATGAATAGATTGTCACAGCAGTGATGCTAAGTGCAGCTGATCCTTGCTTTGAAGTGGTCTAGGTGGTTTCTGCCTCTTCTCTCTTAGAACTCTTGGTCTTAAAGCCCTGGGCCACTATGTAAGGGGTCTGATGACACTGTGGAAAGACCCTGAGATCATGTAGAGAGGGGGAAGGGCCCCCTGCAACCTAGCTTTCTGCCATCCCCTCCAAGGACACTCCACAGCCAGCTAAATACCACGGGGTGACCCCAGTCAACACTGCATGGAGCAGAAGAATTGTCCACCCAGGTTTTGCCTGAATCCCTGGCCCTCAAAACTATGGGATTTAATAAAAATGGTGTTTGTTATAAGCCACTGTGGTAAGGTGAATCATGTACCCCAATGAAAGACATACTCTTCATCTAAATCCATGTTAAGCTAAATTGTGGGGGTGTGAGCTAAATTGTGAATAGAACCTTTTGAAGATATTAAGATGTGGCCAACTGAATCACAGTGGGTCTTAAATCTATGTTACTGGAGGCCTTATAAAGAGAAGAATCTGGAAACCAAAGTCAGAGAATGCACAGGAAGAAGCCAGAAGTCAGCAAAAACCAAAAGAGCAGACACAAGGAGAGAGATCACCACGTGACAGGAGGCAGAGATGCAAGCCAAGGAACCCCAAGGACTGTAGCAAGCCAGCCCCAGAACGCTGCAGACTTTGGGGAGAAAGACTTGCTGATGCCTTGATTTTGGATTTCTAGACTTCCAAAATCATGAGCCAATGGATTCCTGTTGTTAAGCCAATCCACTGTGTGGTATTTGTCAGAGCAGCCTGAAAAACTAAAACAGCCACTAGGTTTTGGGACATTTTGCTAACCCAGGAATTGTTAAGCAGAGTGGGATCCTTTCAGAGATATTTCACATGTCACAGATTTAGTCACAGTTGTCTTAGCCTAGAAATCAGCGCCTGATACAAAGCATAGATGGGGATGCTTTGTTGGGCCAGGTGATCCCAAGGCAGCAGGAGGAGGTGCAGAGGGAGATGAGGCAGGGAAGGAGGAAAGGCAAATTTGAGGTGGTGCATCACTGAGGAGCTGGCCACAGCTCCACAGGGGCACAACGTGTCGCATGGGATTCCTCTGGAGACACCCTGGGATTATTGCATCTGGGGACTGTCCTGTCGTGGGAGAGGAAGGGCAGTAATTTATCTTCCAGCTCTTTCCTGCCTCCTTTCTCTTATTGGCCAAAGTTTGCCCCGCTGGACCTGCCCTGACAAGATGGTGGAGTAGGAAGTTCGAGAGCTCCATCCCCCAACAGAAGCTTGAAACAACTCAAAAGAACTGGCAGAAGCATCTTTCTCAAAGCTCCAGAAAACAGTTAAAGGACAGTAGTCACAGGGTGAGAGCTGAATCAAGGAAGAGGCAACTTGAAGACAGTAGGATCTTGTGGAGCCCTGGCAGTCCCCTACCCCTCAGGCTCCTGGGGACTTCAGTTTTCACATTCTGGGAGCAGGTATGTCTGGCCAATCTGTCTGGTGGTGGCCTGAGGGACTCGCTGTCCCCAAACTTGCCCTGCGTGTAGAAGGCATCTCACAGACTCTCCCACAGAAGCTGTGGGAAAGCCTCAAGTCGTGCTGCCTGGGGCCAGGGCTGGCTGTAGGACACACGGTGCAGTGCCTGGGACTGTGAGGAAACGGTTTCCTAGGGAAGAGGGGACACTCATATCTGTGTGTAAGGGGCCACATACGCATGCCCAAGACAAGATGTATATTTAGAAAGGACCTGGGAGGTCCCTACGCTTTGGCCTGGAGCTAGTCTGTAAACTCATTGTATGGATAAGCCGTGAAGGAGAGCACCCCCACAGGCCTATCTGCGAAGACTGGGAAGGGTGTTTTCTTTCTCCTCCTTCTTCTTTTTCTTCTCCTTCTCCTTCTCCTTCTTCTTCTTTTCTTTGTTAGCTCCTGGCATTCAAGGAAAACTCTGTCATTACAAGCGCTGGGTACAAGCTTAAGGAACAGATACCTCAGAGTCTAAATTTCCAGTGACATCACATTAAAATATCAAAATGTCCAGTTTTCAACAAAGGGTTACAAAATGTACAAAGTTTGCCCCACCCTGTACTTTGGAATCATGTCACCCAGATCCTCCTACCAGCTACTGGGGAAGCCAGAGCCTTTGGGAGTCTGTGGGTATGGTGGAGGACAATCTTTGCCCCAAGGCATGCTGAGGAAGTTTTGATTGGATGCCAGATAATGTGAATTTTACCTGGTTGGGTGCTGGGTATTTTTGTGCCAGGCACTGTTCTAGGAGCTGGAGGTGCCACATTGAATAAAACAAGGATCCCTACCCTTGTGGAGCTTTCACAAGTGTGGGGGACAGACAATAAACAACAAGCATAATTAAAGTTGGCCTTATTGTTCTATTTCATACATATCTTTATGAATATCTATCCTTAAATAGCCATAATTGTTAGTAGTTACACATTGTTTGATTGAATAGATATATCACAGTTTAACGAACCATTCCCTGTCATTGGGTGTTAGATTACTTGATGATTCTATTCTGAAGTCCACGTGGGAAGAGATTGAGATTCATTCTGAAGTCCACTTGGGGAGGAGCCACTCCTACTGGTGGGACCAAAGATAGGTCTTCCTGAATCTGTGAACTGGAATTGCCCTGTATTGGATCACCTACCATGCGGGCCCCCAGCCAACAAAATAAATGACAGGTGGGGGGGCTTGTTAGGATGGCAGGAAGAACCTCCATCAACCCCCTTCTGTAATGTCTCCAATTCTATGACTAATACCTGTGTTTCAACATCCAATCAGTCACCCAGGTCTAGAGTCAAGTTCTTCAATAGCTCTTGAATTCGTACTTTCCCCTCCATTCCTGTGTCTCTGTCTTCCTTTGGGCTCTCATCACTTTTTGCCTGCTGGCTTTGAATTGAGCTTTTTGTTTTGTGTTCCGTTGATCTCCAGTCTGCAGCAATTTTTCTGTTGTGTGCATTGGAGGATGTGGTGGATGCTGCCGGTGCCTTCCCCAAATCTCCTTGGCGCTCGCCATTCCTGCTGCAAGCATTTGCAACTCTGCCTGGGGCTTTCTTGGGCCACCATAACATGCTAGGCCTTGTGGGGCAGGCTGGAAGTGCAGAGAAATGAACACTCAGGAGAGTATGCCCCAACCCATCACTGATGTTAGCTGTCCTAGCTTCCTTACCTCGAGGGTGAAGCACGTTCTGGGCAGTCTCTAAGAAGTCCCCACTGTCATTGATCTCTGGTTGCCCACAGTAGTAGTCTGCTCATTAACATACTCTATATTGGTTTCTTTCCTTTCTCTGCTCACTTCTCCACTTTCCTACCAGTGTTTCCTGGGATCACTTTCCAAATAAACAATTTGTTTTAAATTCTTGTCTCAGGATCTGCCTCTGGGGGAGCCCAACCTAAGACAAGGAAGAATAAAGACAAGAAGCCATGAGGATATATATAACAGGGGGATCCAACCTAGCCTTGATGGGTGTCATTGGAGAGTGAATCATGTCCCCCATGAAAGACATGTTCAAGTCTTAATCTGTGCTCCTGTGGGTATGAACCCATTTGAAAACAGGGCCTTTGAAGATGCTATTATTAGTTAAGGTGTGAACTCATTCGTGAGTAGGATCTTCGAATATACTATTTATATGAGGCCAAATTGAATCAGGGTGGGCCTCAATCCATGTGACCGGAGTCTGTATAAGCAAAGGAAATTTGGGTGTATTTAGTCAATAGAAGCTAGAAGTCAGCAGAAGCCAGAAGTCAGTGGAAATCAGAACAGCAGACACAAAGTGAGAGAGATCCCCATGTGATGGAGGATTACCAGACACTACAGGCTCCAGGAGGAAGCAAGCCCTGCCAATAACCTGATGCAAGACATCTAGTCTCCAAAGCATGAGATAAATTCCCATTGTTTTAGTCAACCCATTGTGCTGTACTTGTCATAGCAGCCCTGGGAAACTAAGACAGGTAGAGAAGTGTGATTTCCCTGAGGAGGTGACGTTTCTAAGTGGTTCCTGAAAGATGTGTAGGAATTAACTAGGCAAAAACGGCAGGGGATGATTAGCAGGGAAAGAGTGTTCCGGGAACTGGGAGCAGCATGCGTGAAGGTCCTGGGGCAGGAATGTTAGGGGGCTGGAGTGCAGAGAGTGAAGCAGAGGGTGGCTGCCACATCAGGAGGATGTATGGCCTGATGCAGAATTTGTGTCTCTGCCTTGACATCCCTTTCCCCTTCTGTTTGGTTCTATGGCTATACACTTTTTTGAACCCCATTATGGTCTGGCTTCATTTAAATGCATCTGAAATGAAATCTCTAATGTTAACAGCATTGTCAGACTTGAAGGCCTCATTTCTCTTTGGTTCTTTTTCACCGAACGCTATCTATGAATTTCTGGGGGAGGATATGAGGATTTTTATTGTTTTGATTTTTTTTTTTTCTTTTTTGGTTGGCCAGATTATGTTAATTTCCCCATTGTCTTAGGGTCTGCAAACATAAAAGCAATAACTCATTTATATGAAGACTGAATGCTCTGAGAGGTTGTCATGGAAACCAGGGGATGTATTCATGTTGGCTGAAGTAAATTGAATAACTCCCTGTTAAAAGATTGAACACAGAACTTATTTACCCAATTGTGTGGTATGTGGAAGAGACAAAAAAGCCAGCAAGAGAAGTGAGGCTTTATTTTTGGAGGGGGAGGGTATGAAGAGGGTGAGTGAATGCTGGGAATGCTCTATTTTTATTTAAACAGTTATTCTTTCACCCTTTCTAAAGACCTTATTTTGGTGCTAAATGGGAGTGAGGTTGCGGGGTGGAGTGAGAGAGTAGAAACGGGGTGAAATTGCTCCTGGGAGGAAAAGCTTAGAATATTCTACGACTCCTGATAATGTGTAGCCCTGTGCATATTTCTCCACTTGAAGAGTCTCCTGAAGTCTTGGTCAGAATGGTTGAATGGACATGAGAATTTTAAGCATTTTCCCCTTTGCTTTTGGCATGATCATTTGCTGTTTTCCAAGCTAACTTTTTAGGAAAGACTAATGCTGGAGATTTTTATATTTACTACTTCAGCTCTTACTAAACGACTCTGTAAGGGAAATGACATGGAAGACAGATGAGGAAGCAGAGTTGGGAACCAAGTGCTCACTCACTCATAATTTTAGTGGCAGACGGAGCAGGAGGCCCTCTGGGCCCAGGGCACAGCCTCCTATGAGCAGCTTGGGACCAAAGGGGCTTTAGAGGCAGCCACTTTGAGGAGTGTGTGGGGCAGCTTAGAGATCAGGTCATGGGCCACAGAAAGCACCGAGGGAAGGTTTTTCGGGTGCAACTTGGTGTTGCATCTGTAGATCTCACTATTGGTGCTTTTGAAAGGTTGGTGTCTCAGTTTGCCAGGGCTGCTACAACACAATACATCCAACTGGTTGCTTAAATAAGAGGAATTTACCGTCTCGCAGTTTTGGAGGCTAGAAGTCGAAAATCAAGGTGTTGGCAGGGCCATACTTTTTCCAAAGTCCGTAGTGTTCTGGTGATGATTTGCTGGCAATCCATAACTCAGTCTCTGCCCCTGCCACATTGATCTCTCTTCTGTCTCCTCCTTTTATTCCTCCTCCAACTGTGTCCAATTTCCTCTGCTTAAAGGCCTCCAGTCATGTTGGCTGAAGGCCCACCCTGATTCAATTTGTCCTTAACATCTTCAAAAATCCTATTTACAAATGAGTTCACACCCACAGGACCCAGGCTGGGATTTGAATGTGTCTTCGTTGGGGGCATGATCCAATCTACCACAGCAGGATTCCTATTAGTGACTTACAGGAGCACTACAGTCCCCACCTTCTCGTATGTATGTCTGCTTCTCATCCATTTCTGGGAGAAGAGAATCCAGAGACCCACTGTGGTAGATGAATTGCAAAAATGGCCCCAATTATATCCCTCCATGATGTGACTTTGCAGCTCTCCTAATTAAGAGATGCATCCTATTTCTTCACTCCTTGAATCTGAGTGGAACCCGTGACTTGGGTTGACCAACAGAACACAGAGAGGATGTGATGGTGTGCCAGTTCTGAGCTTAGACTTTAAGACACCTTGTAGGTGACTGCCTATTCTCTTGGAACCCTGCAGTGCCATGTGACAGCTTTGGCTAGCTTCCAGGAAGATGAGTGACCACGTGGAGGAAACCTCATTTGTCCAGCTGAAGCCCCAGACACATGAGAGAGGCCAGCTGAGATCAGCAGAACAGGCTGACGAACTAGCCCATGACTGACAGCAGTCATATGAGTGAGTCCAGCTGCAACCACACAGCTGACCTGTAGTGACAGTACATGTTTCTTGTTGTGTGCTATGGAATTTTTGTGGCTGTTTGTTACGCAGCATTATTGTGGCAATAGAGGACTGAGACACTCACGCATTGTCTTTCTCCTTCTTCCCATGACAGTGAATCAAGGCATCAGGCATCTTCTTGTTGCTTGTCATCAGCATTAATTCATAGATTTCATTCCTTGGAGCATATTTGACAATCAGGGACACCTGCTATTTGTCATAGAAGGACCTGACTAGCTCAGGATGTTGGGTGTGTTACAGGGGCCAGGATTTTTATTTTCTTGTGAAGCTGATGCTCCAAACTCTCAGTCTCCATCTGGGACTTGAAGGGGAACTTCAGAGCCATAGCAAACAGAGGTTCTCAAATTTGCTTTTTGCCTAGTGGATGGCCGGTTTCAAACACAGGAACTGTGAAGTGCTTCAGGGTGAGCTCAGCTTCTCAGTACTGCTTTCCAGGTGACCGTGACCTGTGAAAGATGCCACAAGAGGCTTAGGATGCTGGGGTTGTTGACTCCTTCTCAGGCATATTTTGGAGTTGGGCGTTCCGGCCTGATGAACCTGAACTTTGTGGCCCAGCTGTTCACAGGCTTCAGGATTTCATTGGCATTTATGGACAGATAGGCTTGGTAAGTGCTGCATGCTGTAAGTGTCTCCCTCTGGGAGATTCACACTGAATGCTGTCATAATTAAGGCTCTGATAAGTCCTGCTAACTTGTTTAGATCAGGATTTCCTAAATTTTTATTTGACTGCCCAATTTTATTCTTCCCTTCATGGACAACTTACATCAAAATATTTGGGAAATGATGCATATGTAAAATTTGAAGAATCCTTGTCTGGTATTTCCTCCATTTGTTGAGCTAGTAAAGAGCAGCCCAGAGAAAGTAAGTGACTTGTTCAGGATCACTTAGCTAGAATATGACAGTGTCAGAACCAGAACCCCTGTCTTCTGGTTCCCAACACAGCACTTTATTCTCTGTCCCAGGCAACCCCTGAAATCCAACTCCCCGGTGGAGAAGTCCTCAGTATACCAATCTACTTTGAGGAAACCATACTGAAACTCTCATACAAAGTGTTTATCATGGCATCATTTAACTAGGAAAAATACTGAAAAAAACCTTGAATGTCCAACTAAAGGGGAACAGTTAATAATCGTGACACTTCATGCAATGGAGTGTTATAGAGTATAAGTAACATGCATGAAGCACGAGAACATGAGATGGCACATATATTGTAATGTGAAATGGGGCAGAGGAAGGCAGGATGGCAACCACGTAAATCAAATGCAAGAAACAGAAAAAGAAGAAGAAAACACACACAAAACAACATTTGTGTCTAGCTGGTAGGTGTGTAAATAGGTCCTCTGAGAAACAGAAGCCAAAACAGGATGATCACACAAGAAGTTTCTTGGAGGAAATGCCTGTGAAGGGCAGTGGAGGGAGCAGGGCTTGGCAGGGTGAGCTTCAGATCACGACACAGCTTTGACTCCTGTGAAAGGGAGGGGAAGGGAGGAGAGCTGGGTAAGAAGAGTTTCAGCATTCAGCACAGTTCTGAGAATGTTTCAACTAGGCTGATAGGGAGTTCTTGGGACAAATGTGCCTGTTTGAAAAATCCTGTATTTGGCAGGAATAGCCTGGTTCTAGAATTCCTGCCATGCTCGGTGACTGGATGGGAACCCCCCAGGGGAAGTGTGGCCTCGTACAAACATCACGGTCCGGAGGTGCAGCAGCTGGCGGCTGGAGCTCTGCTCCCTGCAGAAGGTTCTTCTGAAGGTAGATCTGAGCAGGGAAATTCCATGGCCACCAGAGTGGGATTACTGGTGATTTTTAACCTTCTTTCTACTCTTGAATAGCAAAATACTCATTACAATAAGCATGAGCGTTCTTTTTATTATTAGAAAAGAAACCTACCCAGTTCTTATTTTCTAAAGAGGAAACAGCATTACAATCAAAATGTTAACAGCTGATGATGCTTGGTAATTTGGTACAATTTAGACTAGAAATGACTCCTTGGTCCCATTTCCTTTCAGTTCCTCATTCAGCTGTGGATGAGTTCTTATAGCAGAACCATTTGGTGTGGGGCCATTTGTGGTGGTCTTGAGAAGCTTGGGTGCATGGGCTGCCTCTCTCCCTGCATTAGCACCCATGCTTTCCTCTTCCTGAGCCCCTCGAAGGTGGCTGAGTCATTGGGACAGAAGGGGCTTGCCCATCCATCTCCCCATGACAGGAAATTGTAACAGCTGCCACATAATAGATGAAAGGACTTTGCCAGATTCATCTTCTCTGATTTACTGCCCACACTCCATCCATTTTGGAAGAGACACTGAGTAGTATTGAATAGTCTAACATTTTTAGAAAATGAGTTTAGGTGATCATGACTACAGAGGAAGGTAATTAGGATCAGGAATGGGGGCTTAACCCTCTACCTATTATTTTGAGGCTTGCCTATATACTCTGTGGTTGCAAGCTCCTTGAGGGAAGGGGCTTGTCTACTGAGTATACTTCAACCCCCCTCTCCCCCATGCCTGGCTCTCAGTAGGCACTCAATATATTGTTCACTGAATTAAAAGAATGGTTCAAAAGAAAGCAAATGATATGCAGAATCCATGTACATCTAAGTCAGCAAACATTTATGAGGATGTACTGAACTTGGTTCTGTTCAACACTGTAGCTGCCTATACTTCACACTCATCAAGACTAGAAAATTTGTCTCTTGACAGCCTTCCTCATGTACCCTAACACAGTGTCATTCTTTTGGGATCTAATTTCCATATATACATGCCTCTTGCTCTCCAGCCCAACTTCTAGGCCACAACTTCTAGCTGGGTAGTTCACTGGGCATCTGGGCCTCCAGACACAGTGCTAGGCACTTGATGGGCCATAATGAATCAGGTGACATCAGGTTGTCTATTACTGCCTGAAAAACCACTCCAACAGGTAGTGGCTGGAAACAAATATTTATTATTATGTCCGGATTATTTGTTGACTGGGCTCAGCTGGCCGGTTCTTATTTTGAGTTTTTCATGCTGGTGGGGCTGGCCATCCCAGATGGCTCAAACACATGTCTGGTAGTAGATGTTGGCTATTAGCTGATAGCTCTGTTGGTGCCTTTGATTGCAACACCTTCATGTGGCCTCTCCATTGGGCTTGGGCTTCTCATAGCATCATGGCTAGTTTCCAAGAGTGAGTATTCCAAGAGATAAGAAGTAAAAGCTGACAATCTCTTAAAACTCTGACCAGAAACTGGTATACTGTTATTTTCACCCTATTCTATAGGTCAAAGCAATCACAGCGTTCTCCAGATTCAAGGGAGAGGATATAGATCCCCTCTTTTGATGGAAGGACTGTCAAAAATTGTGTGGCTACTTGAAAATGTCCACAGATGGTCTCTGCTGTTAAGGAGTCTAGAATTAATATAGAGATAGTGAAATCTTAGTATGCTGAATAATGGCCACCCAAAGATTACAGGTCTTAATCCCTGGAACCTGTAAATATTAACTTAGAAGGAAAAAAGGTCTTTGCAGATGTGATTAAATTGAGGATGTTGAGATGGGGGGTTATTCTGGATTATATGGGTGGATTATATGGGTGGGCCCTAAATCCAATTATAGGTAAGCACTTCACAAAAGTTCACTGTTTAGAGTTCCATGAAGGATATTTTTCTTTTGGTTCAGAACTTGGCTCCTCTTTCAGTGGTGATCTGTATCTCATGGCTACTTTTTGTGACCGTCGAGCCTGATTATTTCACATCCTAGGTATCTTACACTACTCTGGATCTTCCCATGGTGTTCTGCCCCTTCAAAGCAGAACCTAACAATTGTCATTCAAGGGGGTGAGGCTTGGAGACATGCCCCACATCTATTGTCCTAGTGAAAACCCGTGTACCCATCACCCAGATCAAGATCTAGAACTCTTAGCTCACTTGAACCTCTCCTAGTCAATACTTCCCAAAAATAGGTGAATTTGCCTATTGTTGAACTGCATACAAATGGAATAATTTTGGTGTCTGGCTTCTTTTATTGCAACATGGTTTGTGAGATTCATACATGTTGTTGCATGTAGCCATACTTCATTTTTAAAATTGTTGTGTAGCATTTCACTCTGTAAAGAAACTGCAGTTGTTGGACATTTGGGCTGTTTTTCAATTCAATGCAATTATAAAGCTGCTATAAACTTTCTTATAAAATTTCATAAAATGTTAGAAACATTTTGTGAATTTCTCAAAAAAAAAAAAAAACAAAACAAAAAATCCTGCTGTGATATTGACTGAGATGACATTGATCCTATAGATAACTGGAGAGAATTTCCATCTTCACAATATTGAGTTTTTTAATCCTTGGTCTCTGTTACTTGCAGTCATTTATTTTAGGTTTTAAAAACATTTCTCTCAGCATTATTTTGTACTTTTCAGTATAGAGGTTTTCCATATCTTCCATTAGACTTATTCCTAGGTATGTGATAATTTTTAGGTACTATCATAAATTACATTATTTATGATATTATGAAAATTAATTTTTTAATTGTTTGTTGCTAGTATTTGGAAATAGTTTATTTTTAGACTGACTTTGCTAAACTTACTAATTTTAATGATTTGACTACGTATTCTTCAGATTTTTGTGCTCACAATGATGTTGTCTGTGAATAATGACTCTAATAATAAAGTCTAGTTCCTAGACTTGCCCCCTCCCCAACTATATTGACTAGGGCCTCCAGGACAGTGTTGAATGGTGACAATGCTAGCGGATATCCTTGCCTTGTTTCCAGCCTAAGGGGGAAAACCTTTGTGTGTGTGTTTTCTTAATGAAAAGTTGATGTAAGGAACATCATGATGAATGAGAACATTCTCATATCTTTTGGAAAACTACTATGGAAAGCATTATCCATTGTTGGGTTAAATTATCCTTGCTTGAGGATCCAGGAGGAATTCTTTTTTGAACTCAGTTCCAAGGAAAATCATTGTCCCTCATGATTTATAGCTATACTCCCTTTTGTTGAGTGATGATATTCATATTATCGTCTATGTTTTCTTTTAGTTTTTGCCCTGGCTGTCAGGAAGCTCAAATCCAAAGTGAATACTCAATCAAAATAGCTACATTAAGTGAGGTTCTTTATATATTTGATATATCAATAAATTTCTTTTCTGTTACCATTTTGATGTGTCTTATATGACAAGCCATCTCAAATATATATATTTTTTCAAAATAAATGGGAATGAAATTATCCTAAGTGAATACTACCTGGGTTTGTTTTGTGGATCAAATGGTGAGATTAATGGATGGGCATGAGCTTTATGAACTGTAAGATGCTATGTTTGTTATTAAGTAGTGGAGGAACATGCTTGTATCTGGCTTCAACAAACACACACCTGAGTCCCTTTGTTTGCCCTTATGGCTCTGAGTTGCATAATCAAGCTACCCAAAGCCTCTAAGATCTCTCCTGACACTTCCAGCCACTCAGAACTTATTCTGAACCCTGTGTCCAGGTGACCTTTTTTACTTTATATTTCTTTTGGGGAGTTGCCGTCTATTGTTTAACTTCAGTGTCCCAGGCATTCATATGTTGACACTGCATTTATTGAGCGCCTACTGTTGGTCATGTGTTGGTTGCCTACTCAGTAGAATGTCTACTTCTCCTTTGCTGAGAGTATCTTGATTTTGTTCTTCCATCAGGTGCCCATATGCCCAGGGAAGGTGACCCCTTCCTTCTCCATGTCCCAGGGTATAGGCCTCATGCCATCATGCCCATCCCTTTTCTCTTCACCAGCAGTTGGTTTGCATTGGGCATGTGACCCTCTTCTCAGTAATGCTCTGTAAGAATTGGAAAGACTCCCAAAGCACTGAAGACATCATTGTATTAAACTGCCTGGACCACCTATGCTTGTACTTCTTATGACAGGTGTCATAATCTGTGTTATTTAAATCACTTTTACTTCAACTCTGTTACTTGCAGCCAAAAGTGTCCTAATCAGCTGTGTTAGTTTGGGTTCTCACAGAAAAGGATTTGAGTGCAAATAGTTTATTAGACTAGGAAAGGCAGGGAAAGGGAAGATGAGACAGGGAGGGCTGGCAGCCAATAAAGGGTCCACTATCAGGTCAGTTACCATTGTGGGGACATGGAGTTTAATCTCCCTGGGGAACTCTGGAAAATGTCCTAGAGCAGGAGTGGCAAACTACAGCCCATGTTTTGTAAAGTTTTGTTCAAATGCAGCCATGCCAGTTTTCTTATATATTGTTTATGGCTGCATTTGTGCTATTACAGCACAGTTGAGTAGCTGTAACAGAGATCATACGACCTGCAAAGCCTAAAATATTTACAGAAATTATTTGCAGAAAAAATTTTCTGGCCTCTGATGTATAATATACACCCCACAGTTAGCGTATCTGAGGGTGATGGGGCTGGGGTATTTATATACCACTCCCATGAGTCATTGGTTGAGTTTCACCCATGGGGGTATGTTAATTCACCAGTACTTCTTCTTTTTTTAAAATTTATTGTTAAATAAATAAATATATATGTATATACATATATATAACATTAAACTTGCCATTTTAACCATTTTAAGTGTATGATTATTGCATTAACATTTAATTACCCATTCCATTACCCATCTTTTCCATGACCCCAAACAGAAACTGCGTACTCATTAAGTAACAATGCCATTAAACCCATCCCAGGAAACTACTAATCTATGTTCTGTCTCTGTGAATCTGCAAATTCTAGAATTTCATGTAAGTGGAATCATACAACACATGTCCGTTTGTGTTTGACGTAAGAGGATGTCTTCAAGTTTCATCCACGTAGTAGCATGTATCAGAATCTCATTCCTTTTTAGGGCCGAGTAGTCTTCCATTGTACGGATATTCCATATTTTGTTTGTCCATTCATCAGCTGATGGGCCCTTGGGTTGCTTCCACCTGAGTCCCCAGTACTTCTGACCTGCCACTTGCACAGGCCGAGTGGGCTGCAGCCACCAGAGGAGACCCTTGAGCGAAGAGATGCATGGATTGGGCAGTTGGAAATTGGTGGGTGTGGACTCTTTAGAGTCGTTTAGGTAAGGCCCACAATGGACAGTGACCAACAGTGACTGTACACTAATGCATGTGCATCCAGAGGCACTTGAGAAATGCTCCTGCCCCCCAGGAGCTCTCTGTCCGAAGACAAGTTTGGAAACTGCACAAAAAAGTAGAAAAATCGAGATGTCATCTGGGACTCTCTTGCTCCTCAAAGATCTAAGTAAAATTTACTCAGTCTCCTCTCCCAGCCCGTAGAAGCCTGCATGGCTTGCCTGCTGATTTGAGGTGGGAATCTTTTCACCCCACTTGAACCCAACTGTGGGACTTGGCCTTTTCCCACTGTCCACTGGAAACCTACTCACAGCAGAATTTGTGAGTTCATGGGACTCCTCTGAAGATTAGAGGCTTCAGGATGGGATGCTTTTCTGGCACACACAGGCTTCTAGTTTCTTCTTCACTCTCCCCAGCTCTGTGTGCCCCACCCTCCCAACCTCCATGCCCTCCTTCCCCCTTTTATTATGTGGTTTAGCTCTCTCCAGTTCCCATCACCAAATTTCCTTTCCCAAATGCTCCTATGGCCTCAACAGAACAAGGGACTCATCATTGAATAAGTTCAAAACAAAACAAAACAAAGAGCAAAAAACAAAGAAACAAACAGAACTATTTTGTATATTTTTCCTCTTGCCAAAAAACACGCCTGTTATTGCCAGCGTCAGGTAAGCCCTCCTTGGAAAGAGTTTCCTGCATTCTGTGATTCTGCCAAATCTCCTCCAAGTTTCATCTCCTTTGACAGGTGGATTTCAGGACCCGACATAGTCAAATATTGGAATAAAGTTTTAGCATGCCCTGCTTCTGTTTTGCTTTCTAAATCGGAGACCATGTGTGAAACCCAGTATGATGTTAGATCTGTACCGTGACTCAATTACATTGAGTCAATTTTATGGAAGTACTGTCTGTCTTGTTTCCCTGATAGCTAATTTAATAAGGCATCTGAATGCAGTCTAGAAAGTTCCTCTCAAATAAGTTCCCAAGAATTTAGGTCATTGCTTTAAAAAAAAATTTTTTTTTGGAAGTGGTAGGAGAACAAGTAAGAATTGATTAAAAATAGGGAAACTGAATCAAGTTAAACAAATTCTGCAGAGTTAATTGTGCTTGGAAAATTCTAACCAGCAAAGTGTCCTCACTGGGGACTTGGTTCTCCCTTTCACACAAGGAAAATTCCAGTCCAGTTTTGTCACTTATGCTAAACAAATTGGGAGTGCAGGAATGTGATTTTCGTTTTATACAAATTGTTCATTTTCATTCCTCTCAAATAATCTTTTTTTTTTTTTTCCCTCAACTCATTTAGAGGTAAGGTTAGACAGTTAAATGGAAAGGTTAGACAATTTAAAGATTGTGAGTATTTTTGATTCATTTCTATGAATTCACTTAGTCCTTCTAGTTCTGGTGTCAGAGTTTTGTCCTCCAACCCATCTGTGTCTTTACCACACATTTTTTTTGCATTTAAAATGAGAGCTTACTTTTAATTGGAATTCCTGAGGTTTTAGAGAGAAATATATTCTTTCTCTCTCTCTCTCTTTTGTTTTAACTCAGAGAATCAAGGAAGTGTCTCTTTCAGGCTTTGGTATCAAGCTCAACTGTTGAAAAGCAGTGGGGCCTCAGAAGCTTAATTTAAAAGAAACACCATGGCCAGGACTGGCTGCACAATTTTTGGGGTCCAGTGCAAAATGAAAATGTGAGTTTCCTTATTAAAAAAGTGTTAACAATTTCAAGACAGCGACAGCAGAGCACAAAGCTCTTTACAACTGCACAGGCTGCAAAACAGTGGTCTATGTTTTGAATAACTCTGACTCAAGTTCTCTGCCGGTGACATGGACGTGATTAAAGAGGATGTAACTGGCATTGAGTTTGGGCATTTAGTTTTGTTGCTTATGTGAATACAACATGGAAGACTTTTTTGAATAACATTTCTCCGATTCTATTTATATTTTGTTTTTGCATATCATTATATGCCAGTGGTTTTGGCTCCTAGGAGACATCTGACAATTATTGGAGAAATTTTTGGTTGTCGCAACTTGTATGTGGAGTGAGTGGAGGTTGAGGATGCTGCTAAACATCCTATAATGCATGGGACAGCTCCTGCAACAGAGAATTATTCAGTTTCAAGTGTGCATAATGCTGTTTGAGAAGCCTTGCAATATGCTACATTTTGGGCTTGTACCCATTCTCTGGATGTAAAATCGGAGGCCTATGGGGGCTAAGCATTTATGTTTATTATTTCTTTATAGTAAAAACAAACAAGCAAACAAAAACCCACCCATTGTTTCAGGAAGGAATAGTCTGTATCATTTCTAAAGCCACATAGAGTATAAAATAAAGATAACTAAGAAATCGGTGGAAGTGTGTTTTCAAGGACATACTGTAGATTGAAGATAAATATTCAGGCCTGAGTTTGTCTGGTGAGGTTAATGCTTGTGCGTTGGACCAAGTCAGCATCCTTTTCGCAGTGTCTTGTCTCCTTCCTGATTTAGAAAAGGCAAACCCACCTGCTGTCATGAAAAATACCTTCTAGAAGCGACCGGGTAATTGGGTGATATTTCTGGATTTGTCTCCCTGTCTAATGTACATCAGTTAAACTTTTGACTCTTCAGTGCTTTCTGGAGAAAGTCATAATCGGAAACTAAATCGACTTGGCTTTTTTTTTCCTCCCCCTTTGCCCCGTATTTGTAAAGATTAATCTTCAGTATCTATGAGTGCCAGGTGATTTGCGGAAACTGCAGGCGCTTTGTCGATATCACCCTGGCTTCCATTGATCAAACCCTCATTTAGGCATTCGCTGCTGTTTGCTGGCAGCCGCCCAGGGACAAGGAACGAAGGGAAAAGGCCACTTCAGGCGGCCAACTGGCCTTGGAGTGGCTGCTGTTTTCCGAGATGGGCTCCAGCAAGGTTATTTGCAGAGAGGCCTGGGGGCTGGGGGTGGGGTGGGGGTAGGGGTGGGGGTGGGCAACCCTGAGAAGGAATAAATCTGAGTAAATCCAGAGAGCGGCAGATATGAGTGCAGCATTGGTTCAGCTGTCCTGGCCGGCTTACTTTTTCTCTTGGCCTCACCACCCTGCACTTCCTCTGCATGCGTTTGTGACCTCTGGCAGGCTTGCAGATAAAGGTGACACATCTCCATTTCTTCGATGGCGTTGTTTGTGTGTATTCAGAGGTCAGGCGATACGTTGCTTATCATTTTGGGGTCCCCCACTGTATATTGATGCTTTACAGAAATGAACTCTTAATTTTTCTTACCTCCTTGTGATGGCTCCTTGCTGCTTCTCTGATTTGATTTACAAAATTCTGCTTGATGGGATCCAGTTTATCTTCACAATCTTTCATTTTACTAACTCCATTCCAGGCACACTGAATGTCTTTCTGTTGCCTGAAATGATTTGCTGCACTCTTTCCTCTGGGCCTTTGCACATGCTGTATCCTGGGCTTAGACTTTTCGCCTTTAATTCCTCATCCTCAGTAGTGTCTCCTGGGAATGACAAGATTGCCCATGGCTGCAATATCAGGTAACCCTACTAAAATGGCTTAAACAGGCAGGGTTTTGCTTGACTTGAACAATAATAAGCTCAGCAGTAAGTAGGCTATGGCTGGTAGAGTGAATCAGAGATGCCGTCAGGGATCCCAGCCTTTTCATCTTCCTCCTCTGCCACGCAGCTTCCATCCTCATGGTTGCAAAACAGCTGCTTCTCCTCCAGGCATCATGTCAGCAGGCATGGAGGCCGAGGAAGGGCCAAGAACTAAAGGGCTACAGATATGCTCTGCCTTCCTGTCATTGGTTAGAACTATGTCAGATGGCTAACCCTAGACACAAGAGGTATTAATGGAGGGAGATTTTTAGGTGGATACAGTGGGAAAAAAATAAGATTCTGTCAATAAGGAGGAACTGGACATGGAAGAGATAATTCCTCACATCCTTCAGTGCTCAGATTAGATGGCACTCAGCTGGGAGGCCCTCCCTGAAACCTCAAGGCTGGCTTTGGGATGTACAGAGTGTTATGCAGTCTCATAGGCAACATCTCATGGGTGATCACGATAAGGAGACCCTTGTCAAACTTGAGCATAATTATATCCCCGGTACCTAACATAATGCCAGGTATGTAGTAGGTGCTCAATAAATGCTTGTTGAATGGGTGCAAGTAGCTATTATTTTGCCCATTTTGCAGTTGACACATTGAGGTTTAGAGGTGAAATCACTTGCCCAAAGTACTACTTTTCATTAATCCCTTCATTCAACAATGTTTATTGTGTAGCTATTATGTGCCAGGCCTTGAGATACAACAGTGAACAAAGCAGATAAAATTCCTGCCCTTGGGGTGATTTTCCCCAATTTTTTTTACCATGAAAAATTTCAAATACACAGAAGAGTTAGAACAGTTTTATAGGGAACACCTGTATACCTACTACATAGGTTCTACCATTCCTTGGGGTACTTTGATTCTAGTGGAGGAAGGCAGATAATAAACAAAATAAGTGAGTCAATTACATAACATTATATAACATTATAGATGGTGGTAGCTGCTAAGGGAACATAAAGAGCAGGATAAAGGGGTTTTGGAGGTGCAGTGGGGGACGCAGAGGTAAGATCTGGCCTCATTGAGATGGTGGCTTTTTAAAAATTGTCGAATATAACATACACACGTAGAAGTGATAACTTTCCGAATGCAATTTAACAAATAGAGAGATGGTGACATTTGTGCAAAGATGTGAAGGAGGTGTGGGAGATAGCCATGTGCATATCCGAGGGAAAAGCATTCCAGGCAGAGGGAACTGTCCATGCAAAGGTCCTGAGGTGGGAACCTCGTGTGTTCAAGGAAGAGCTGGAGCAGATTGAGTGAGGATGAGAGTGGAAGGTGATGGGATCAGAGCAGAAGCTGGAGGCCAGATCACATAGGGCTTTTTGGACCACAGCCAGGATACCAGCTCTGGTTCTCAACCAGATGCACAGCTATGGGGGGATTTGGAGCGGAGGTTCCCATCTATGTTGTAAAGAATCTGCTCCAGCTGATGTGATGAGAAGAGAATGAAGTGGGAGTCTGGGAAGCAGCAGTGAGGAGTCCACTGCAACAGTCCAGGGGAGAGATGGGGTGACTCTCACCCCAGGCAGGCTGGGGTGAGGGTGTGTGTGTGTGTGTGGAGGTGGTGAGAAGGGGTCAGATTTTGGGTCTGTTTCTAAGGTGGGGCTAAGAGGATTTCCTGATAGGTTGGATGTAGGGTGTGAGAGAAGGAGAAGAGTCAAGGGTGACCCCAGGGACTTCTGCCTGGCACCTGGAAGGATGGAGCTGCCATCCGCCGAGATGGGGAGGGACAGGTTTGGGGGCAGATCAGGAGCTCAGTTTTGGGCATGTTCTGTATGAGCTACACAGTGGCAGAGTGGGGATTTGGACCCCAGGCCTCCCAACTCTTCCCATTTTGCCACATCTGTCTCCCCATCATTCAAGGGCAAACTTGAGTTTTACGTGGACAGGCTGTATAACCACTGAAGTGGAAGAAGCGCGACTCAGGTCTCACATAGCAATAGTGGCTGTGGCAGAGGTTCCCAAACTGGAAGGCACCTGGGTGCACTTTTGCCTGAGCTGGCCAGTGGTCACCTCTGTCCCGTGAAGCCCGTGGCACCCAATGGCCCTGACAGGCTCTTGTCACCTGTTTTGTGAAACCCCAACAACTTCCAACCCCAATAACTTCCAGTCACCCTAGCGAGCGATTAGCAGTTCCCCTCTCTATGTTGTCATCAGATTCTGTGCATGATTTTATTAGCACTTCTCAGTGCTTTGCAATAAGCCCCGATTTCCTCAAATATAAAACGGGCATCATCATGATACCTTTCTCACAGAGTTATTTTGAGGATTGAATGAGATGATTCATGAAAAGTTCTTAGCACAGAACCCAGCTCATAGAAGGACTCAGTAAATACTAACAATTAGTAATAGTGGTCAGACTATGTGAGTCCAGATGTCTGGGAGACAGGTGTGCCTCTTCTTTTTGTCATTCAGGACACATTCACTCATTTACCACCATGAGCCATAAGTGCTGTCATTGCACTGATTTTGTGTATGTGCAAACTGAGGCATAGGATAAGTCACCTGGCCAAGGCTGAATACCTTGTAAGTGCTGGAGACGGGATTTGAACCGAGGCACTTTGATGCTTGTGGTAAGGCAGCCTCCAAGATGGTTCCCGGTGATCCTCACCTCCTAGTATCCACAGCTCTGTGCCTAGGGCTGATGTGTATAACCTGTAGGACAATGCAGAAATGACAGAGCATGGCTTCTGAGGTGAGGGTCTCTGCCCTTGCTCTATCTTGGGTCACTCACTCTGGAAAGTGAGCTGCCGTTTTGTAAGGACACCCAAGTAGTCCCACGGAGAGGTCTACATGGCAAGCAGTGGAAGCCTTCTGCCAGCAACAACGTGCCAGGTATGTGCGGGCCCCATCTCAGAGGTGAATCCTCCTGCCTCAGTCGAGCCTTCAGATGGTGGCAGCTCTGGCTGACAACTTGGCCGCAACCTCCTGAGAGACTCCAAGCCAGAAATACCAGCTAAGCCACTTCTGAATTCCTGGCCCTCGGAAACTGCGAGATAATACAGGTTTATTGTTTTTTTTGCCAAACAAACACTCCTCCTTGCCCTCCTTTCCCATCCCCTGGTCACCTCTAATCTACTTTTATCTCTGTGAATTTTCTATTTCTAGTCATTTCTTAAAGTGATATTACAGAATATTTGTCATTTTGTGATTTGCTCTTCCACTGAGCATAGTGTTTTCAAGGTTATTCCATGGCAACAGGTCTCAGAACTTTATGCTTTTTTATGAATGAATAATATTCCATTTTGTGTATGTGCCATATTATGTTTATCCATTCATTTTGTTGACAGGCACTTGTTTCTACCTTTGGTCTATTGTGAGTAACACTGCTATAACCACTGGCGTTCATATAACTGTTCAATACCCTGTTTTTAGTTCTTTTGGAGTAGATAACTAGAAGTGGAATTGCCAGGCCATATGGCAATTCTATATTTATCTTTTTGAAGAACTGCCATATTGCATTCCACAGTGGTTGTACCATTTTTTTAGAAAACATATTTTATTGTGAAATATATACGCAGAAAAGCAATACATTTCAAAGTAGTTAAAGAGCAAATTTCAAAGTATAGTATGGATTACAGTTCAGCAATTTCAGGTATTTCCTTCTGGCTGTTCGAATACACTAGAAACTAAAAAGAAATATCTATATAATGATTCAGTGGCCATGATCATCTGTTAAATCCTAGCTTCTAAGTTACAACTACTTCATCTCATTTGATCTTTCTCTCAATCTTCAGGGATATTTAGCCAATGACCCTTCTAACTTCTTCATGCTGAAAAGGGGTGTCAACATTATGGGGTAGGGGAACTCAGCTGGTTGATGTACTCGGAGAGATTGGTAACTCTGGGTTTCAGGGCTTATCTGGCATGGAAACAATCCAGAGGTTTTAAGTTTCTGAAAAAAATAAACTTAATGAGTAAAACTTTTATAGAGTCTTAGATAGACCTCTGGTGTTCTTTAGGGTTTTGAGGAATACTGTTGGTTGGGGCTTGGCATACCACGTGGCTGCACCATTTTACATTCCCACCAATGATGTTTTGGTGTTCCAATTTCTCCACATTTTGTTTAATCATAGACATCCTTGTGGGTGTGAAGTGGTATCTCCTTGAGGTTTTGATTTGCGTTTCTCTAATGGCTAATGCTGTTGAGCCTCTTTTCATATGCTTATTGGCCATTTGTTTATCTTTTTTGGAGAAATATCTATTTAAGTCCTTTGCCCATTTTAAAATTGGATTGTTTGTCTTTTGTTGTTGCACTGTAAAAGTTCTTTATTGATCCTGGACATGCAGTCCTTAGCTGATAGATGATTTGCAATTATTTTCTCCCATTCTGTAGTTTGTCTTTTCAAGTTCTTGATAATTTCCTTTGCACAAAATATTTGAATTTTGATGAAGTCAAATTCATTTATTGTTTCTTTTGTTGCACATGCTTTTGGTGTCATATCTAAGAATCCATTGCTGAATCCCAGGTCATGAAGATTTGCCCCTGTGTTATCTTCTACAAGTTTTGTAGTTTTAGGTCTTATATTTGGGTCCTTGATCCATTTTGAGTTGATTTTTGTACATGGTCTAATTTCATTCCTTTGCATGTTTGTTTCCGAGCACCATTTGTTGAAGAGACTCTTCTTTCCCCATTGCATGTACTCAGCATGCAATGTTGTTTTAAGCTGCTAAATTTTGGAGTAATCTCTTATGCTGCAATGGATAATTGAAACAATGCTAGATCCTTCAAATTCCCCAAACTTCTCTCTCCCCTCATCCACCCACAACACCCATACAACAGTGAAATTGGAGAATTTTAATGTTTGAAAATTTTCTTTATCGCAAGCAATGAGAGGCCTGGAGATGAGAACATCCTTATTAAGAGCAGGAGCTTGTTCTGGAGTCAGAGAACTTGATTTGAATCCTGGCCATGCCACTTATTAGCTGAGTCACCTCAGGCAAGTGGTTTAACCGCTCTGAGCCTCATTTTCTTGATCTGTCAGATGGAGCTAATCATGGTATCACTCTGTTAGGGTGGCAGGGGATTAAATGAGCTGATGCACGTACCTGGCTTAGCACACTCTTGCCCCTTAAAGGCAGTCATAACAGTGAAGTGGAAGCCCCTGAATGAAGCCACAGGGAAAGCTGGGTTACTGAAGGGAAACAACTTTCCTCCTCCATCATCAAACATCCACACAGCGAGCCTGAGGCAGTAGATCTCTTGCTTTCCCCAGCTGACCCTGAGATATTCTTTGACTCTGTCTTGGAAAGTCCACACCTCCCTAGGGCAGCCCCACACACATGGAGGCTGAGGGGTGAGTCCTCACCAGCCCAGCCTGACTTTCCAGGTTCATATCCTTATAGGACCCAAGGTTTTCCAGCTGCCAACCTTGGTTCATGCCGTGTCCCTCATCAGGAGTGTCTTTCTTGCTGCTTGATGCCTGCATATCTATTCCTTTAGGACCCAGCTCAAAAGTCCTCTCTTCAGAGATGCCTTTTGTTTCTCTTCCAGTGTATGGGATGTTCTCTTTTCCAGATCCCTTCTTCATTGCTTGCTGGGACACATAAACTAAAACATTTGGAGAGAAAGTCCATGGACCGCTCATGGCATGGTGGCAGGGCTCACCACAAGGTGGCGCTACAGAGCCATCATCAGTTGGGACAACCTAAAGCCAACTGGGCTTTTTTTGTTTGTTTTCATTTTCTTGATGAGGAATTTGTGCTTTCCAAACTGTCCCCGAAGGAATAGAACTGAGACTTATGTTGTACAGTTAACAGGGCTGATTTCATGTACCTCTGAGGGTCTTACCACACCTCCAAGGGTTAAAAATTCCACCCCATTCCCAGTGCAATTGGAAGGCACACACCACACCCTTGCCACCATTCTCCCATCCACGCAAATAACTTGGCACTTGCTATAGATCCTTGGCACCAAAATACACTCCTCCACTTTTATATTTTGAATTAGAGTGTAAATGAACGTAGGACCTGGGTATCATGCCAACAAGTAGAAGCTCCACAAAATCCCGTTGAATGTTGCTGACCTCTTTGGGGTGTGGAATCAAAACAGGTCTTTGGAAGACTGAAAAACTCAGCTTTGAAGCAACCCTGCTCCATTCCCACAGTGATGGGAAGGAGAGCAATACATCTGTTATGGTCAAGAATTAGTTCTCTTCATTTCATCTTGGAAAGGCTCTTGGTGGTCCCTGGGAAAGTCATTTGTCTCATTATCTTTCCCTTGGCAGACTCTGTTTACTCAAAGCCCTTTCTCATGCTGTCCCAGCTATGGATATTGGGAGGCTGTACTCAGAGGTGCAGCATAGAGGAGGGGTTTGTTGCATGCAAGGAGAATTACTGTTTCAATAAAGAAAATCAGGTGGGTTTGTGTGTCCAAGCCTCAGCCCTGTTGCCCCTTGCTGTAATCCCTGCCGGGCAGTGGTTGGATGGGCTCTCATGCAGATTGAAGTCAGGATGCTTTTGGCCAAATATCACAATCTTATTGACATAGTCAACTTAAAATAACCAAATTTTGTAATTGATTATGTGCTTAGTTGGATACTATATTACTCTAGATTCTTATATAGACAAATAGAAGTTGGTGCCAAGATTAAAGAAAAATCGATGTGAGAGAAATATTTTTTAAACAGTTAAAACTTATTTTCATCTTCATATTGATACCATTTATTCATCCTTCCATCCACCTATTCATGGATATATCTATTTAATAAGGCTGTTTAAAAGTTATTTTTGTATTGCTATTTATTTTTTAAAATAGGTCTTACTACATAGCTCAGAATTTGAAGGTGCAAAATGTTGCACAGTAAAAAGAGCTGTTGCTGCCACCCTTGTCCCAGCCATTCTGTTCCCTTCCAGGAATGGCAACTACTGTAGCTGCTTTCCTAGGTTCCCCTGTAGAAATATTCTATACTTGTAAATGCATATTTATCCATCCATACATTTATCCATCCATTCAACTATCCATTATACATCCATCCATCTGCCCATCTGTCTGTTCAGTCATCCATCCATCCACCCAGTCATCCATCCATCCATCCATCCGTGCATCCATCCATCCATCCATGCATCCATCCATCCATCCATCCATCCATGCTTCCATCCATCCATCCATCCATCCTTCCATCCAGTCGTCTAACCATCCATCCATTTATCTATCTATCTATCTATCTATCTATCTATCTATCTATCTATCTATCATCTATCTATCTATCTATCTAGTGTTTTTTTCAGGAATGGAGAAAGGTAGCCATTATTTAGTTTTAGATGATAGATCAACCTTGTTCCACTGATCCACTAAAAAAGAGTTTGGGAACTCCTGTCACTTGCTGTTTGGCCATCCACTCCAAGGCTGCAGCGTTGAAATGTCAGAGATATGTCTGGGAAGGCTGGACATCTTAAAAATAGCTAGGTGTGGTTATTCAGATTGTATTCTGGTCCTGTCCCACTAACTTGTGTTTGATTTTTAGGGAGAGGGGAACTTGAAGAAAATGAGCAAAGAGAAATTAAAAGTAAGGTGCTGTAGAAAGGGTGGTTGGAGTCACATAGTCCTGGGTTCAAATCCCAGCCCTGCTCCTTAAGAGCTATGTAATGAGTTATTTGACTTCTTGGAGTCTCAGTTTTCCTACCTGTGGAATGGGAATAACTCCTTTGCAGGGAGGGAGGTATAGAAATAGTCAGTGCTCATATCGTAGTAACTGCTGTTATTAAGCAGTGCAGTCTCCTGGGTTTTTGTAAGAAACTACCATCTTTAGGTTGATGATTCAAGGTGGAGTCACAGAGTCAGAAGGTCGGCAAAAGGTACATAGTGCAGGGCAGGGACCTGGAGCATGGGATGGAGGGATGGCAGAGGACATCTACCATCTTGAATGGAGATGGGTGCTGAGCTACAAAGCTACTAGGGAAAAAGTACCTTCAGGTCTCATGGTGGCAAGGACCCTTGATCCGTGCAGCATCCCTAGAGTGGCCTTGGAGAAATCTTCCCACCCCACTGCCTCTGTGCAAGCTGTTCCCTCTCTGGTCTGGATTATGGCCTCGTCTTCAATCACCCTCCCTGTGGAATCTAGAGGCCTTCACGAGGGAGGCCCTTCCAATTCCTCCCTCCTCATTTTCATCCAGTTTTCCAAGGATTGCTCCAAGTCTCATGTTTTGGCCCTTTGACATGTAATATGCCCTGGAATCTCTTTCCTTTCTTCATCATCTTGTGAGAAACAAACACTATTCCTAAAAAGGAATAACGCTCACCCGATTGTGGAGAAGAAAAGAATTTATTCATGATCTTGCAAGAATGGGAGCCCAACCAAAATGTGTGGGGTTGGCGCCCAGAACAATAGGCCCAGCAGTATTTATTCCCTACACCTAACCGCAAGTCCCTCCCCTGTTTCTCCAGTGGCTGATACTCCAGAGGTTACATTCTATTAGACAAGCCTAACTAGCCCACCCAAATTTGAAACATGCAGCCCTCCCAAATTGGAAACATTTGAAATAAGTTTCCCATGTGAATTTGCAACATTTGGAACCCTTGGAACAAATCTCCACCCCTGACTATAATGGTTATGCCCAGGCCTCTTTAGAGCCAGTCTGGGCTAGTTTGGTAACAAGTTATGAGGTTATTTTGGGAACCTCTACCCCAAGTCTCCACCTTGCAAGGATAGTAGATAGTGGGCAGATAAGCAGGGAGACTGACTGTGGATAGTGGGTGGATAAACAGGGGGACTGACTGTGGACTACAGTTTGTCTTTTTAACCTTTTGCCAATTTCTTAACTGCCCCACCCTGCAAGGCACAGCTATCCTGTGTGAAAGCTAAACTTAATCTCATTCTCACAATCTGCCTCCCATTCTCTTTTCAAGATTCAGCTCAGACACTCCTTCAGCAAGTTTCCATCATTTTTTAATGGGAAAGCCCCATCTCGGTTGATTGGTGTCTCCACTGTCAAACTCAATGCTGGTTCACAGTGGGTGTTAGGGACTTGTCTTTCCATGTGACAGCTCACAGAGGAAAGGAGGGATCAGAAGGTGGGGTTGGGGCTGGAGTTCTTATAAATCCAGGAGAGAGGGAACTGAACCTGTGACATACAGTTTTGTTGCTATTATTATCATCCTTCAGGGTGGCTAGATTGGGTGGGAATGGTTAGAAAACAACTGTGAAACTTTTGTCAGGGTTTTTCCTGTCCAAGTTGATAAATACAGTGTATCTATTGTATTTAAATTTGGTTCTGTTGTACTTTTTGTTGTTTCTCTTTGTCTTTGCTGGGATTTAAAAATAGATTGAAGAAAACAGTTGTAGGACTGGCTTTGTCGCCCACTTTGTTTTCTCCCCTATCTCTGGACTTGGTGTTTTATTTATTCATTTATTTTGGACCACTTTATCAAGTTTACCATAGATTAAGTTTAAGCTTAATTATTTTCATCAAATCATACATACCACATAGTGGAGGATTTTCGGGGTATATGAAATTTTTTAAAATAATTTTTAAATTATGAAATTCTATTCAATTTACAGAAAAGTTGCAAAGATAGCACAGAGAGTTCCTATATATCCCTTACCCAGTTTGTTTCCTCTAATGTTATCATCCTACTTTACCATGGTGCATTTGTCACAACTAAGAAGCTAATGTTGGAACCTAACTATTAACTGAATTCTAGCCTTCATTTGGATTTCACCAGTTTTTCTTCTAATATCCCTTTTTCTTCCCAGGATCCAATTCAGAACCCCATGCTGCAGCACTTAGTTATTGTGTCACCTTAATCTCCTCTGGTCTGTGACAGTTTCTCAGTCTTTCCTTGGTTTCCATGATCTTGACCATTTTAAGGAGTAATGGACAGGTATTTCATAGAATTGGACTTGGTGATTTTAACCTAGGTCTGGCCTCCCATCCAGCACATTATCAACTTTCAGTAAGAGTCTATCCCAAAAGTTATCAATAGGATGAAAATTTCAGATGAGTTGGCCATCTTTGGAGTTTTTGGAACCCAGGGAAGACCCATCTTGGAGACAGAGACCTCACAAATTCAGGTGATTTCTTGGATGAGACTTTGGCCAAGGCCAAAGCGACAGGATCTGGGCTAAAAAAAATTCTAGATTTGCTTCCTTGCCACGGGAGACTGAGTTCCAAATCCCAGCCTGTGTGCAGCCAGCTTCACCGAATAATGAGGCACTGGGTGCTTTTTAAGGCAGCTGACCTTTGGAGCAAATTATCCAAGGAAATCTGATTAGCTAGTTCACTGGGTTCCTGCAAAATGGATCATGGTGTATTTCTGCTACAGAAATGTCAGCGTAATTGGAGTTCCTGGAGCTCAAAGGGCTTCCTTCTCATTGTTTCTATCCTTTGACAAAAAAAACACACACAAACAAAACCCAGACCCCCAAAGAATTATTCTTTAACTTATATTCTTTGCTTTTGCACATGGTTCAGAATCTGCTTCTGGTTATTTATGACTTTATTAATCAGGGGAACAACCTGAACATCATTGAAACAAACAAGCCCCCAAAAAGTCCATCCCCAGATAGATGATGCGAGCTTAATAGAGATGGCCCAGCCAAAGACCTTAAATAAATAAACTGACTTTAATTTGAGGGAAAGAGCATGGGGTGGTAATTACTTGAGGCTCTGTGCCATGCGATGTAACCAGATTTGAAACTCACTGATTTCATTATTTTAATGGAAGTCTGCATCCCATTCATTAGGCTGACATATGACTAGCCATTAGTAACAGTTCATTTCCAACGCTATGGTGGATAAAGGGTGATTGGAAATGAGTGAGGGCCAGGCCTGGTGGAAGTTGACAGTGTTCAGAAGGGAGCTAGTAGATGAGCTTTCTGGAAGGGGCAGGGAGCACAACTGGGAAAATTACCAATTTGGGTGGAGGCAGCAAAGCAGAGAGTCAAAACACAGACCTTGGATCCAGAGAGACTTGGGTTCGAATTCTGGTTCTGCCACATACTACCTGTGTGACCTTGGGCAAGTTACATTCCCCTTATAAGCTTCAGTCTCCTCATCTGTGAAATGGGTGTAATAATAGTAACTACTTCATAGGGTTGCTTGAGATGATTCAGTAAGATAATTGTATAGAGGGCTTAGTATGCAGCTTGGCACATAGTGAGTACTTAATAAATGGTAGCTTTGATGGTGATGGTGAAGGTGGTGTTGGTGGTGGTGATGGTTATAGTGGTGATGGTGATAATGATGGTGATTGTGATGATAGTGGTGATGATGGTGATGGTGACTGATGATGATGATGATTATGATGGTGATGGTGATTGTGATGATAGTGGTGATGATGATGATATGGTGATGGTGATGGTGATGATGGTGATGTTGATGGTGACTGTGATGATGATGATGGTGATGATGATTGCTATTATTAGGTAACAGTACTTTAGGGCTTGGAGACTTTGCTGATGAGAAAACTGAGGCTAATAGGGGAAAGTATGTTTCCAAATTCCTGCTTCCCGATGCAATGCTCTTAAAATATATTTTTTATTATTTCATTTTTGAGTAGGCATTTCATTCATATGATTTCAGAATCTAAAATTCAAATTAAAAATAAGAATATGATAGGATAGCCTGTGAAGAGTCTCCCTCTGCCCTCATACTCCCATTTCGCAGGCAGCTATTGTTATTAGTTTCTTCTTTATCTTTGCAGGCATGTTTAATTTCAGGCATATATAAGCAAATACAAATATATACACTCTTTTTAAAAATTACTGTGCAGTTAGTTCTGTATCTTGCCTTTTTCACTTACAATGTGTCTTGCTTATCTTTCCATATTGGTGTATAAAGAACTCTTTTGTTCTAATTTATAATTACGTTTTTCTATTATACAGGTCTACCATGATTTTTAAATTATTCTCCTCTTGAACATTTAGACTCTTTCCATTCTTTTGCCAGTACAAACCACACTGCGATGAACAACACTGCATACATGAGGATATTTGCATAGGAGTGAATATATCTGTAGAGTAAATTTCTAAGGTTAGAATCACTGAGTCAAAGGATGTGTACATTGGTAATTCTGATACTGCTCAAAAGTCCAGATGTGCAGAGGGTGTGGCTTTTGCAGTGAGCTGGAGCTATCAGGTAGTCAGAGAGGCCAGTTCTCAGGTTTCCAGTTTAAAAATAAAATCTGAGTGACAGGTTATTTGAAGAACATAGTAAGTTGAGGGCTTGGAGATGATGGTGTCATTGGCAAGACAGAAGATGGGAAATCAGGATTGTGTGGGGGAAGAGAATATGGCATTTCCAGTAGGATGGGCCTGGGTTTAAATCTTGACTCTGCTGACCCCGGTGTGTGGCTTTGGGAAGGTGGCTTCACCTCTCTGAGCTCAGTATCCTCACCTGTAAAACAGAGATGCTCATCCCTTCATTATAGGCTGCTTGGAGGATTGAAGGAGTTAGCATGATTCCTGGTGCACAGTGGGTGCTCAGTATGTAAATGGGACTGCTGGGCAAGCAACTAAAACCATAATGCCTTATAGCTCACCAGGATGTGGGTGTGGGGGATAGCCGACATTTATTGTTTGCTATGTGCCTGCCAGGTCTTGTGCCAACTGCTTCCCATGGAAAATTCCAAGTGCACTTTACAACAGCTCTGTGAGGTACTCTTGTTCTCACTTATGGATGAGGAAATTGAGGCAGGGAAGTTGAGTACATTGTCCAGTGAAACACAGCTGGTAAGTGACTGTGCCAGTTTGTATATATTATGCCCCCCAGAAAAAGCCATATTTGTTAAGGCAATTTTGTTGGGGAGACATATGAGTGTTGATTAGGTTGGAATATTTTGACTGAAATGTTTCCATGGAGATGTGAGTCAATCAACTGTAGGTGAAATGTTTGATTAAATTGTTTCCATGGAGATATGGACCCTGCTCATTCAGGGTGGGTCTTGATTTAGTCACTGGAGTCCTATAAAAGAGCTCACAAACAGAAGGAGCTCAGAGCAGCTGAGAGGGACATTTTGGAGAGACTTTTGGAGAGATGCTTGCTGATGCTTGGAGATGTGGACAGAAGGATATTTGGAGATGCTAAGCTAAGAGATATTGTCCAGAGTTTGCCCTGAAGAAGCTAAGAGAGGATGCCCAGATAGAGAGAAATGCCCTGGGAGAAAGAAGCAATGATGCATAGGAGCTGAGAGAGAGGAGCTAAGGGAAAAGCCCAGAGACATCTTGGAGAAAGCCAATTTGAAACACAACCCGGGAGCAAAGGACCAGCGTTTGCCAGCCACGTGCCTTCCAGTTGACAGAGGTGTTCCAGATGCCATCAGCCATTCTTCAGTGAAGGTATCAGTGTTGATGCCTTAGTTTGGACACTTAGAACTCTAAATTTGTAGCCAAGTAAACTCCCTTTATGAAAGCCAATCCATTTCTGGTATTTTGCATAATGGCAGCATTAGCAAACCATAATAATGACAGAGCTGGTATTTGAACAGCTGGTATTTAACAGGCTGGTATTCAAATGAGTCACCTGGCTCATCTGCCTCCACATCATGTTCCCTGGGTCCATGCATTACCAGCTGAAGGCTGGAGAGACAAGGATGTCATGTGGAGTCATGGTCCCCTGGGGCAGCCAGCCCTTCTCTCATCTCAGTGTGACCAAGTCCAGCTTCCTCTGGAAGGATACCATTGTGTTCAGAAGGGCTTGAGAGCATGTGCTCTCCTTTCTGATCAGAACCAAATGGTCCTAAAATGGGCCTAAAATGCTCCAAGACTTAAGATTATGCTGTGTGATAAGTGCAAAATCAGATGAAGATTTTTATTAAAGATACCCAGGATCCATCCCCTGCTGTAGTCTTAAGGATCTTGGAGAAATGTAAAGACTACATTAAAATGTAAGCTTTCTGAGGGCAAGCATTTTTGTCTGTTTTGTTCACTGCTGAAAAGTGCCTGAGATACAGTAAGTACTCATGTTAAGCGGAGAGATGGGCAAAGTCGTGAATACAGGAGAAAGAAACTGTGTGCCATCAAATCCTGAGAGATTTTATCATCCTTGTTGCCATGGAAACCAGGCAATATCCCAGCCAAGCACAACATAAGGGACCACGCAGGCATATAAAGGGGTTCTAGGAGGAAAAGGGGCCACTTTCCAGGTGGGGCATTTTTATTGGAGGAGGTCTCTGAATCAGAGAGTGAGGTGAACTCCTTTTACCTCGTGAGCTCTTGGCATTTGATGGTCTTTGGCATTTTACTCGCAAATGTGGAAGAATATGGTATTTACTTAGACATCTTGGCATGCAAAGCCAAATCTCAAAACTTCTAAATTTATTTACCAGCTAGAGAAAGCATATTCCCAACTTTAATTTTATTTACAAAGGACTCTAATCTGGTGTGAAGTCTGAAGGCATGTTTGTTTAAGGTGTTATTCAATTATCCAGTCAAAAAAAAAAAGAAAGTTATTTTGCAGATGTATGCCCATTCAAAGCCATTCTGCCTTTAGATGCTTTCTTTTCAGGGATTGGAGGAGGGACTCCAAGTCTGAAAGTTTCCTGTCCCTGTTGTGTTTATTGCTAATTCTCTTCTAATATTAGACCACGAATGATTAATCATATTGCATTTCAACATTCTTTGCTTTGTCATTTTCTCCAATATGAAAGCATATAATTATAAATTATTCTAAAATCTAGGAAAGGAGTTCAACCATGAACCACACTCTAACACATCCACAGTCTTTTTGATATATTTATTTGACTATTTTTTTCTATATATAATTTTATATAATCATAAGCCTAGTGCACCTACAACTGTAACTATTGCATTTTCCCACTTGTACTGTATCTCAGTTGTTTTGACTTTTATTACAAAAATTTTGAACATACAGAACAGAAGGTAGAATAGTATAATAAACACCCATATATTCATCACTTGGAATTAACATCACTAACAATCATCGTATTTCTTTTATCTGCATCTTTTTTGAGGTGTTTAAAAATAAATTATAGACATCATGGTTCCTAACCCTAAATCAGTGATTCTCAACTGAGTGTGATTTTGATCCCCAGGGGACGTTTAGCAATGCCTAGAGATATTTTTGATTGTCATGGCTTGGGGTGGGGCTGGTGGTGGATATGTTAGTGATAGTGGTAGTGCTTCTTGTTAGGTTCAGAGCCGTTCAAGAATCCACACAAACGCAGCGAGTCATGGTTTAAGTAGAGAGTTTAAGGTTTATTGGAGGAAGAAAGCAGAAGAAAGCAGGTGGGAACCATCAGAAAAGAAAGAAAGGAAAAATGGCTCTGGCCCTCTATCTGAGAGCAGCATTTTTTAAGGAAAAACCCACGTGGGGAAGGAAGGGTGTTGGGGGAGAAGGGTGCCTGCTTAGTGCATCCTGTGCCTCGACTGGGTGGGTGTCTGTCAACTTCTAGGCTGATAGGTTGTTAGGATTCTAGCCCATTATTATTTTCAGAAAAGCAGCTACATTATCTATCTAGGGCGAGCAGGCCTTTTCAGTTGTTTGTCCTACAGAAATATCTGATCTTGCTTTTACCTGCCCTTTGGGGTTGGGGCACCACTGTGGCAGGGACAGCCTTATACAGCCTTCATTCTTTAGTTTATGGGGCGCCTGTTTTCTGTGAGATAACCTGCGGGGGCCTCTGGGTTAGAAGCTCCTTCTACATGTTAGTTCCTTTCTTTCTGGGATCTAACACTTCTGGCATCTAGTGGATAAAGGCCAGGGATGCTGCTAAACCTCCTGCAATGCCCAGGACAGCTCACTCTCCCCTGCCCCCCACAATAAAGAATCACCTAGCCCCAAATGTGAATAGGGCTGAGATTGAAAAACATACCCCTAAATTAAGAATGCATTCAAAAAAATGTAAATTTTCATAAAACCATATATTACTATCACTCCTAACAAAGTTGAAGTTAAAAACAGTTCCTTAAAATCATCTAATAATCAGTCCATATTTCCCTAGGATTCCCACGAAAGATTTTATAGCTGGTTATAGCAAATATTTTCTCATTTTATTAGCACTCTTTATAGAATCTTACTCTAAATGGCTATAAAATAATCTACCGAATGGATTTGCGAACATTTATTCAACGGATGCATTATTTTTGGAGATTATTTTTACTTGCAGTTTTGAAATAAATTATACTTTTCCAAGTAACAGTTTTATGTATTCTTTTCCTACTTTATGCCTTTTTATTTCTTATACTAGCCTTATGCCCTGGCTAGAACTTCAGTACGATATTGGACAGAGATGTTGAGAGTGGGCTTTGTTCCTGATCTTAGGGGTGGAAAAGATTTACTGTTTACCATTAATTATGAAAGCCACTGTAGATTTTTCATGGATGTACTTTATCATATTAGAGACATTCCCAACTATTCCTAGTTCATTGGATACTTTCAACATGAAGGACTGTTGATTTTTGTCAAATGCTTCCTCTGCGTATTTTGAGATGATCATATGGTTTCCTCTTTTATTCTGTTAGTGTGATAAATTACATTAATTGATTTTCCTGTATTAAACTAACCTTGCTTTCCTGGGATAAACCCCACTTGGACATAATGTATTCTCCTTTTTATTTATTGCTGGGTTCCATTTGCTAATGTTTTGTTTAGAATTTTGTGTCTATGTTCATGAGAGGTATTGCTCTGTCTTTTTTTCCCTGTAAACTCTTTGTCAGATTTGGTATCACGGTTATGTTGGCCTCATAAAACAAGCTGGGAAGTGTTCCCTCCTCTTCTATTTTCTGAGTTTGTGCAGAATTGTTACCATACTTGCTTAAATGTTTTGTAGAATTCACTGGTGAACCATATGTACCAGAAGTTTTTCTTGTGGGAAGGTTTTCGTGACATATGTAGTTTCTTCAATGGATATGGGGTTATTCAGATTTTCTATGTCTTCAAAACTGATCATTTATCATTTCATTTAATTAATATAAGTTGATGAATTATTAGCATAATGTTCTAATATTCCTTTAATTTCTCTTTTAATGACTATAGGATCTGTATTGATGTTTCCTTACATCTTGATATTGGTTATTTGTGTTTTCATTCTCTGTTTCTTGATCATTGTTGTTAAGACTTTATAGTTCCACTTTGATTTTTGTATTTCCTTTCTTCTACTCACTCTAGGTTTATGTTACTCTTCTTTTTTAACTTATTAAGGTAGAAGACTAGATAATCAATTTTATACCTTTATTCTCCAATATAAGTATTTAAAGTCATAGATTTCCCTCTAAGCACCTCTTTAGATTTCCCCACAAATCTTGAGGAGTTGTGTTTTCATTATTGCTCAATTAAAAATATTTTTTAAATTTCTTTATGATTTCTTCTTTGATCCATGTGTTATTTAGAAGAATGGTGTGTTATTTACCAACACTTGGAGATTTTTTATATATTTTATTGTTAATGATTTTTAATTTCATATTGTGTTCCTCTGTATGATTTTATTCTTTGATATTCATTAAAACTTGTTTTATGGTCCAGAGTATGGTCTGTTTTGCTGAATAGTCCATGTGCATTGAAAAAATGTATATTTTGCAGATGTTGGGTATAGTATTCTATAATTCTATGTCCATTTGATTGATAGAGAATTGTTAAAATCTTCTATATTGTTACTGAATGTTTTGTCTGCTTGAGCTATGAATTGCTGAGAGAAAGGTATAAATTCTCCAACTATGATTGTGGATTTGTTTGTTTCTCCTTTCATATCTGTCAATTTTTTTTCATGAACTTTGGAACTCTGTTATTAGGTGCATATATATTTTTATGATTGTGTTGTATTTTTGAATTGATATTTTTATCATTTTGAGATGTTCTTGTTAATCTATAATTATACTATCTTAAAGTCTACTTTGTATGATATTAACATAGTATTACCATATTACTTATATTTAGTGTTTTCATTGTACATTTTCCATCCTTTCATTTTCTACCAGTCTGTACCTTTATAATTAAACTGTGTCTCTTGAAAACAGCATATAGTTGGGTCTTGCTTTTTATATTCAATGTGATAACCTCTGCCTTTTGACTGGAATGTTTATTCCATTTACATTTAATGTAATTTTTGATATGGTTGGGTTTAAGTATCCTGTTTTGGTACTTATTTTTAATTATTTATTCCTTTATTACTTCTTATCTTCTTTTTGGAAAATTACATATTTTTCATATTGCATTCCGTCTCCTGTGAGGATAGTTAGATGACACCACTTTTTTTTTTTACTTTTTTAAGTGGTTACAGTAAAGATTAAAATGTACTTCTTTCAGTTTCATAATCTGCCTTCACCTAATAATAAACTATTTCACAGCCATGTAAAAAACATGCTCAAGTATAATCCCATTTATATTCATTCTGCCCTTTGTGTTCTTATTTTATATTTTACAGTTACATGTGCTGTAAACCTCATGGCATATTATTATTTCTGATTTATACAGTCAATAGTCATTTAAAGAAATTTGAGTAAATACAGATATAAAAAGGTAAAAAAGATCATTCACATTTACCTAATATTTACTCTTTCTAACGCTCTTTATTCTTTCCTGCAGATCTGGGGGTTCATCTAGTATAATTTCTCTTTGTCCTGAAGAACTTCTTTCAGAAAGTCTCTCATCCTTTATCTCTCTGGGGATATCTTTGTTTCAAATTTCAAAGGGTGTTTTTGCTATATAATTCTCTGCTTTCATTCTTTTTTCTTTTAGTATCTTAAAGGCATAATTCAACTGTCTTCTGGGTTCTGTATTCTGCCTCAGCCTTCTTTGCTGAATATCTGGAGTGCCTGAAGGTGGGACAATTTCAGGAATTGTGTCCTGCTTTCAGTCTGAAAGTCCAGAGTGCTTTCTGGTGGGTTTGTCTCTACTCCTACCCTGCCCCCCATTTCAGATAACAGCTGCCTTGCACTATGTGGAGGCCCCCAATGTGTCAGGGGTTCTCTCCCACTTCTCCTTATATTACCCCCTAGTTTTGGTTACTATCCCCAGATGTTTGTAAAGACCTGCTGGAAGTGTTGGTACTTACTTCCTATGTAACTGGGGCTCCTCAAGATTCTAATCTGTCTTGCCAGCCTACATATGGCCATTACCAGTTTGGTAGAAATTTAGCTGTTTTCTCTTTACCTATCTATGGCCATTTCTCTTCCTATAGTTCTGCCAGGGATAAGAACAGTGGCAAATCTCTTCTCTCTTACAAAATGATCCTCACTTTCTTGAGTTTAATTCATTTGGGTTTCTCTGTGTCCTTAGCTCATCAATAGGTTTTTGAAAACTTATTTTGTAGCTTATGTGGCTTATTTTGGTTATGAGGGTGAGAATGGCATTATCTGGTGACTTTCCATTTTTGAATTATAAATGGAATGCCAACAAATTATATTTCAATAAAGACATGCATTCATAAAGTGTATTTTTTTTTTAAAACCACCTAGGATAATTTCCTTAGTATAAATTCTAGAAATGGGATACTGGGTCAAAATATCTAAAGATTTTCATGGTTCTTAATAAATGTGGTCTTATTACTTTCCAAAATGCTGTGCCAATTTTCAATGAATGAGACTAACCATTTTTCTTCATAAGCTTTAAGCACTATAATTAATTTCATTTTGCTAATTTGTTAGGCAAACAACATGGGATTCTACATCTTTAATTAAAAGTAGTGTACAGTACCAAAATCTTCCATTTGTTTCATAGCAGGGTTGACTTTACTAAGACTGAGTAAACTCATGAAACATCAGAATTATTTGAGCAGATAAATTTATTGAGTCCTTATTTTGAGAAAAAGTGATAATTTAATTATCATAGATACCTGGCTTTACAGATGAGGAAATAAAGGCTCAGAGATGGTGGAACAGGATTAAATCCAGTCTGGGCTGAGTCCAGAATCTGAGTAAGTCATACACCTTTGAAAATGACTTTTTACTTTACCTGAGCCCAATCAGTATTATCTCTATCTATCAGCTATTGCTACAATAATGCTGCCTAAGAAACAACCCCTACACTTAGACTTAAAACAACAGTCATTTATTCTCATTGATCCGAGACCAACTGTGGCTGTTCTCTTTCCAAATTCCTCAAAATTTCCTAAAAATTCCTCTCTATAATTTATTCAAGAACAATGTATCAAGCACCTCTTATTTTCTAGGCACTGGTCTGGGCTCTGGGGAAACAGCAGTGAACAAAATGGACAAAATTTCTGCTTTCTTGGAGCTTATATTCAAGTGGAGACACAATAAGCAAATAAATAAAATACACAGGATAAGATGTTGATCATTGTTAGTGAGAGAAATCAAGCAGAGAAAGAGAATAGGATAGTTAGGTAGAGATGAGGGTTGCTCTTGCAATGTGTTTTCTCTTGTCACCTCTCTTCTCAGCATATTGCCAAACCCCAACATTTCAGTTTATTTTTAAAATGCAGAGCTGTTTGGTTACCTCTTTATTTCTCTGTCTCCTTCTAAACTCTGCCCTGGGTTGTGGGAAGGGCTCACATTTCATAACCAAAGCTGCCTATCAAGGTATTTTTCTAAGAAAAATACATCTAGTCTGGAGAATGACAATGTCTCTCCCTCAGGGCAGAAGTAGCTGCAGTCAGTTGTAGCTTTAAATAGCATTTTTTCTCTGTCATTTATTTAAAGTTGGGGGTCAGAGGTGAAGATGTGTAGGGAAGTTACTAAAGGAAAGGAAACATATTTTGGAGTTACCTACTATATGCTAGACCCGGTGCAAGCAGATGTCTTTTCATTTATATTTCCCAATAGTCCTTGAATTACACATTATTATTCCCATTTTCATAATGAGGAAACCGAGCTTTGGAGAGGAAAAAGAATCCACTCCCAAACACACATCTAGTAAGTTGCACGTGCAGAATCTGATTTCTCAGTGTGCCCCCCACCCCATCACCACACCCACCCCACCGTTGCTTTGTACTGGATGTGAGCAAAGCTTATTTTCTAACCTTTATGGCTAGACCTGGGGAGCTAGATTTCTGACCCTGGGTCTTTCTCCCACTTCACTGTTAGTCTGTGTAGTATGGACTGACTGCTGCCTCCAGTAATGGGAAGAGGCAGTCAGCGCTGGGGGAAATGAAGGAATTCCCAGGGTACCAGGCAAATGAATGAATTCCACTGATCTTGTTTGGTTCCTTATGGGATCATCCATCAAGATTTAACAACCAGAACCCAGGGTAGCTACAGGCATGCTTCCTGCTCAAAGCCACAGACTGTGGAAGTCATGGCTGGAAAACAGATTTGTTTTTCTGTTATTATCTGTGTCATGCCCATTATGCTATATTATGTACTATATTATTGTACACTTTAGAACCTCTTCTGTGTTCCACAGCCATTTGCTTTTGAAAAGCCCTGGTTTTTATTATGCTTTTGTTACTCAAAAAGTCAAACAAATTCCGTGGATGCAATATAAGCAGGTATTTGTTGAAGGCCCACTGTGTGCACAACAAACAGAAGGAGCTTTGGCTTTGCTCTTGTCCTCGGGAAGCTGATCCTTCAATTGTTTCACTCTTTTAAAAATGTTAATTTCTTTTTAGGTATTTTTAATGTAATATTTGAAACACACAAGAGAATATATGGAAAACATATGCAAGTTATAAAACATATTAATAAAATGAAGGCCAATGAAATCATTGCCTGTCATTAATTGAAATGACCAATACTACTGGATCTAACTGGGTGTTAATTACCTTCCCCAACCCGTCCCATTCCTATAGAGAAATCCACTCTCCTGATTTTGTATTTATCATTCCCTTTCTTTGCTGTAATAGTTTCATCACAATTGCATTGTTCACACACACACAAAATATATTGTTTTGCTTGCTTTTGAGCTTTATAAATACGTATCATACCATAAGTAATATTTTGGGACTTGCCTGTTTTACTTACTGTGGTTTCTAAGATTTATCCCATTTTTTCCATGTTCTTTTTCCCCTTTCTTTGAATTGAGGTTTTTTTGTTTTCTCACTTTGTTTTCCCTCTACTTGTTCAGAATCTGAACACCACTTTTCTATTCTTCAGCCCTTGAAATTTTACTGTATGTTACTCAACAAAATCTAAAGTCAATAAATATCTTAACTTCCCGTTCCAGGTAATATAAGGACTTTACAATACAGTGACTCCCTCCCAACTTAAATATCAATGCTGGCAATTATTTTAATTTTACAAATTTTAAACATCCTACACCAGACTGTTATTGTTAATATTTTATACAGATAATGCCTTAGATTTACCTACTCTTTTATGAGTTTCTTTGCTAAATATTTCTTCTCTCACCTGAGAACTTTCTTCTGGGCCATTTTCTTTTACCGTTTCCTTTAGGATTCCTTTATTGAAGATCTGTTGGTAAGATCTCTCAGTTTTTGTTCTGTTTTCAATGGCAATGTCATCATTTCACATTCATTCTTAAGAGGTAGGTTTGCTTGATGCATAGTTCTAGAATGATTATTTTCTTATTCATCTTACTTGTATATGTTGTGCTTGTTGTATCCAAAGATTTATATATTTTACCATCTCAGGAAAATTCTCACCAACCACTTTAAATATTGCTTCTCATCCAATCTCTTTTTTCTCTCTTTCTCAGATGCCAATTAGATGTATTCAAGATAGTTGCTTTCTATCTGCTTCACTTCTTAACCTCTCTTTAATAGTTTTTATCTCCTTGTCTATTTGTGTTACATCTTGCATCATTTCTTCAGCTATATCTTCATGTTTTAAATATATTTTCTGTTATTTTTAATCTGAATTGAGTTTTTAACTTAAACAATTTATAGTCTATTTCTAAAATTTTTATTTGGTTCTTTTTCAACTATACCTGGTCATTTTTTAAAGTGAGCTTTGATTACTGTCTCATTTTCCTAATTCCATCTTTTCTTTCTTTAACTATTTTAATCACATTTATTTTATACTATATATCTGGTTGTTTCAATGATTCCAACATCTGAAGTTGGTGGGGGTAAAAATACATTGTTTATTGTTTCTGCTGATTCTTATTCATGGTGGCTTATTTCCTAGTGAGTTTGTTGGTCTTTGACTGTCAGTTAATAATAGAGTTATTATAATAACAACAATAATAATAGAGGTTTGATCTTAATCTATGGAAATCCTGAGGACCTAAATAGAGAAAGCTTTCCACCGGAGAAGATTTGCATTTGCTGCTTCTAGAAGCCAGGGGACACTACCAACCTGGGAGTACTTTGTCTCCCTTCAAGAGAACTGGCCTTCTATGGGAATCTCAGATTCATTTACTCCACCTTGCCAAATCAATTTCACAATAACATTATTTCGCAATAACTTCGAAACCTGCATCACTGGTGAGGAGATAAAGGCTCAGAGTTTGGGAATGTCCCCTTCTCCTGCACATCCACACAATCTCTGCTAATTCTTCATTAAAAATCTACCTAAAGTGGAGCCTCCTCAGCCACAGAGCTCAGCTTAAGTTCCTGCTCTTCTGTGTTCTCATAACACTCAATTTGTACCAGCTATTAGAGTACTCACCCCATTATGTGGGTGATGTATCTGAGGTCACTAAGTCTCATTCGTAGGCATCAGTGTGCATTTTCCTAAAACCTGTAATCTTAGTTGTTTCTGAACTTCTCTTCCTCTATCCCTCCCTCTTCACTTAACAGTTCACGTGTCCAAAATCTAAGACTTAGAGGAAGCATCCAGAAATTATGGATAAATTAAATGGTGAGACCAGGAACAAATAGAGAACATGCCACAAACTTATGTGATTGTCAGGCGATTGCTCTTTCCAGTATGTGCCCAGAAAGTCACATCATAAGTCCCTTCCTTGTAGGACTTGCCCGGCTACCTCATGTGAGCATTTAAGTGGGATTTTGTTTAAAGATTGCACTTGGAGTGTTTTCAGTGGGCATCCTTAGTTCTTCATGAGTTTCTCTGCACTTTTCTAAGCCAGATCTTTGGCAATTTATTGACCCATGTGTTCCTTGCATCCTGTTTAAAGAGATCTTGAGAATATTTTTTTATTTTCACTTTTTAATTTATTGACAGAAATAAGTGTTTTCACAAACACCTGCGTGCATTCCCACCTTCTAGGTTGACCAGAAGTCCAGTATTACTTTCTTGGGGCTTCCCTCTCACAGGGACCATCCACAAATCCCAGGGTTCTTACATAGTGAAGGAAAGAGGTCCTTACGCCTTGTACACCCCAGCAGGGAAAAGCTCTGTATTTGTCAGTCAGTCCCTTGCTGTTCCTCGCTGCCACAAGGTGGTGCTGTTGAGCACGGGTCCAGTGTGGCTGGGCCACATTGCAACGCAGCTGGGCGACTCAGGACAACCCCTTTCTCATGTCTACATTTGGCTCTCTGGGATCCCCAGGCCACAGCTCCTGGTATCAAGACTTTCTTTCATGCACAGAGTCTTCTTTTCCAAGGACTCTCCCCTCCAGAGGTCCTGTTCCAGATCAGGCTTGTGTATCCAACCACCACAGGCTCCATTCCTCATGTGTCTTTTCCAAGGATAGGAGGTGATGGAGATCAACTTAGGGTCAGGCCATGTTTATTTCCAACCCCTGGAAAGAAGAAGAAATTAATTTAATTCCCTTTCTTGGAAATAAGACTTATCACCTCTAAAATTTTAAAAAAACATTATCTGTTTACTTTCCATGCAGTGGGCAAGGAAGCCTAGACTTACGTTAGATAAACAAAAAGGGCAGTTCATCTGCTGTGGAAGACAGTGCTAATTAGACACTGGCATTTATTTTCTCCTCTTCTTTTTGGGTAACAAAGCCTCTGAATCTTTAGCTGATCTTTTTACATGACCATCCAGTTAGAGACACATTTCCCAGCTTCTCTTGCAACTCTGTGTGGGTGTGTAGCTTAGTTAAGGCCATTGGGGGATGAGCAGAAGTGTTGAGTGCAACTTCCAGTCACAACACTAGAAAGGAAAATCCTCGCCTTCTACCCCCTCTTCCTATAGTCTGGAATTTAACAGATTCTGGTGAGCCTGCTTCAACCAGGTGGGTCAAGAACAATACTCCAGAGGAAAGCAGAACAGTAAGATAGAAGGGAAGTGAGTGTCTGCATAACTACAAAGGACAGAGGGACCCTGTTTTCTTTTTCCTGCTACCCAGCCAATGTCCAAACTAATACACACTCTCCCTAACCTATATTCTCTACCTTGCCTATGAGTCAGACTCTTTAGGGAAGACAAGAGAAATTTCATGTACTTCTTTTGCAAATGCAGCAAAAAAGCAAAATACAAGTTAAGTGGGTCATTCTACTACCTGTTATTTTTGGGTTCGTAAGCCTGCCTGTCAAGTTAAAGGAGGAAGAAGGAGATAGAACATCTTGGCACTATGATCACAAATGCATGGAAAGAAAAATCATTTTGGTAGCAGCTGTGTCCAGTGGAGAACACACGGGCTTCGGTGTAAGATATTTCAGGGTTCAAATCCTGTCTCGACTGCTTTGTTATAAATGTCGCTACTTTCTCATATCTAAGATGAGAATTGCAATGCATATTTTATGTACTCATTGTGGGAATTAAATGAGATAATATATTTAAAGTTCCTGACACAGGGTCTGGTAAAAATTAGGTGCTAAATAAAAGTAAGCTCCCTTTCCAGGTCTGGTCATTTATTCATTGTACCGGGCTACTTCTGCAAGGCCAATGTAGCTCTACATGATCTGATCCCTTCTTACCTCTTCAGCCTCATCTTGGACCATCTTTCCCTTGCCTGTGAGTCTTTAGCCACATTAGCATCCTTTCAGTACTTCAACCACTCCAAATTCTTTCCTGCCTTTGGGTCTTTGCACTTTCTTTTCCTTCTACCTGCATCCTTTTCTCATTGCCACATCTCAGAGAGGCCCCTCTAAGTCCACTTTATCTAAGGTAGCCCTTGCCCAGTTTGGTAGGCAGATTAATGGCCCCTAAGACATCCATGTGCTAATCCCCAGAATGTGTGAATGTGTTAGGTGACGTGGCAAAGGGGAATTAAGTGGCAGATGGAATTAAAGTTGCTAATCAGCTGACCTTAGGATAGAGAGACCCTCCTGGCAAATCTGGGTGATCCAGTGTAATGACAAGGCTTCCTGAAATGGAAAAGGAAAGCAGAAGGAAAGAGTCAGGAAAAGAAATGTAGCTTTGGAAGCAGGGTCAGATAGATGCTCTATGCTGGCTTTGGAGGTGGGGGCAGAGGGCTGTGAGCCAAAACACACAGGTGGCCCTGTTGTAATAGGTACATAGCTCCTCCAAAAGGAACGCAGCCCTGCTGACACCTTGGGACCTGCGCCAGATTTCTGAACTATATAACCATAAGGTAATAAATTTGTGTTGTTTTTAAGGCACTGATACAGCAGCTATAGGTGACTAATACACCCATATACCAGCCCACTCACTTTCTAACATGCCACTCTCTCTGGTTCTTTCACAGCACTTCAATCTGTAACTCTCTTGTTTATTTGTCCACTTGAATACTCCAGTCAAATGTGTGTTTTCTGAAGTCCAGAAATGTCGTCAATATCATGTTCACCACCTCATCTGCTAGAGTGTGGGGTGTACAGTACACACCCAATAAATATTTACTGTATGCATACATGGATGAATAAAATGCATGAAACTTTGGAACTCATTTTTCTCATCTGTAGGGTTTCTTGTTTTAGCACTTCTGACAGGGCACAAGGAGATTGAAAGTAAGGGGAAGTGGGGAAAAGTGGCAGAATGTTAGAAAAAGCAGACCAGGATTTCTGACAGCTGGCCAGACCAAGTCCTAAATTTCAAGTTCAGTTTGGCAGTGAGGCAGTGTGAGGAGATAAAAAAAAAAAAAAAAAAAACAACCAAAAAACAAAAAATCCCAGCTTATTTTGTTTTTAAACTTTATTTTCCCACTCTGTTTTAATCCACTGTAATTCTTTTGTGACCACCAAGATGTGAACCGAATGCCCCACATGCTACCGTTTCTCAGGAAAACTCCTCGGGCTGGGACACTCCACATTCTGAAATTACCCACAACAGCTCTGCTAATTCACGGCGGGCCCCGGTCCTCTACCATCACTGGAGTGTGTGTTTGTTTAATTAGGGTGCCGAGTAGAGCCTCATCCGGTGGCAGATGTTGCCATGTGTAATATAATAAATAAAAGTCTTTATAGGACCCAGCAGGCAGCCGAGCCTTCAGTTAGCAGATGGCGAAATATTAAACTGGCAGAGCAATAACTTAACTGCCTGAATCAGCTGGTCCCAGCCCGGATTTGTGCCAACATGAATCAACTTCATATAGGATGTGTCACTCAGCCTCAGATTCACACCCTCACCTGTCTTCCTTCTCTTTCCCTGCCAGGACCATTCTTTCCTTGGCATCCCATTATTAAAGGCAACTTCCCTGGGAGTGAAATCTCGTGACCCCATTAGCTGGTAGATGAGAGGAGCTTGCTGGGTGAGCCCACAGGGTTCCTTTATGGGAAAAGGAAATGTAATAAGCTCAGTGGATGTCCTCCAGCACTAGTTTCTGCTTGGCTCCAAATTAGACAGAGGGTATGTGACCTGGCCCCTGGGCCCTTGTGCTGTGGGAGGACAATTCCACTAGGCTCCAGGGTCCTTTCTTTCAGGACCAGGAGGATGTGATGATGAAGTTAGCCCAGGAGGACCCCAGCAGATTGGGGAGAACAGGCCTATTTGGTCTGAAAAGGCAGAAGCTGAAAGGGATTGATAGGCATCTACAAAATTGCTTGGGGAGGTAGAGAGGGAGTGTCAGACATGTTTACCACACACCTGGCTTATAAAACTGAAGTTGATGGAGGGCCCACCAGGTGCTACGACTCTGGAGAAGGACTTTGCAGGCACAAGTGCTCTCAATTTGTTACCAAAACCCTACTAGGCAGGTAATAACGAACTTTTCTAGCATTTGCCATGTGCCAGGTACTGTCCTAAGAACTTGTTGTACGTAGCTCACTTAACCCCCTTGTGGTGGTTAATTTCATGTGTCAACTTGGGTAAGTTATGGTATCCAGCTGTTTGGTCAAATACTGTCCTGCTTGTTGTTGTTAGGACACTTTACAGATGGGATTTGCATCTACAATCAGTTGATTGCTCTACAACCAACAAAGGAACTTGCCCTCAGCCATGCCGGGAGTCTCCTCATCCATTCAGTTGGAGGTCTTAGAAGCCAGAACTGAGGATTTCAGAGGTCAGAAGAGGAACTCAGACTCCAGCATTGGCCCTTGCGGGAATTTCCAGCCAGCAAGCCTTCCCTTGGGGAATTCAGCATCACCTTTATCAGAGTTTCCAGCTTGAGTCTTGTGCTACAGAGTTTGGACTTGCCAGTCACCACAGTTACATGAGCCAATTCCTTATAATAAATCTCTTTATATGTATACATATATACATATACATACAAGTGCGTGCGCACATACACACACACACACTTATGTATATATCCTGTTGGCTGTGTTTCTCTGGAGAGAAACATCTCCCAATATTAAAACTTAAGCCTAACCGAGGCTCTGAGAGAATACATAGCTAGGAGATGCCAGGGCTGGGATGCAACCCCACTCTGTCTAAACTCAGCAGTTACACCATCCTCGACGCCTTGACTTGGACAGAAGATGGTGAATGCATAGGCCATGTGCTACCCAGAAAAATGAGGTGGAGAACAGACACTAGGGAAGAGGATATGGAACCTGGCATTTGTTGACATTTATTGAAATAAACCTGACTACTTTTTGACAGATACTCAAAATGCATTTTCTCTCTTTGTGCTTATAGCAATCCTTCGAGGCAGCTACTATTATTATATCATTTTAACAATGAGAAAATTGGCATCAGAGGGATTATTTGACTTGCCCAAGGTCATACAGCCCGTGAGAAGGAAGTCCTGGGTGGAAAGCAGAACCGGTCTGATCACAACTCTTGCTTTATTCACTACGTTTTTTTTTTTAATACAAAAGGCTTCTTGAAAGAGAGCTTTGAAGATGCGAAGAATCTGAATAAGTGGAAATGAGGAAAAAATGTTCCAGGCAGAGGATAGCATGAGCAAGGGCAGGCGTGGACAGTGGGGCAATAGAGTGTGTGTGTGTGTGTGTGTGTGTGTGTGTCTGTGTGTGTGTGTGGAGATGGGGGCAGTGGGGCTGGAGATGGGATGGGGAAGCCTTGAATATTGTGCTAAAAGAACTTGACTGTTTTCTCAGCTGACAGCAGGGTGTTGACATTTGCTGAGCCGGAAGTGAGCTGACGTGAACAAGGGACTTTTCCAAATCACAGTGGTGTCTCCTCTGCCCTCTTCTCTGTTAACTTCTATGGGGAAGGTGACACCAAGACACTTCCTGCCTTCACAGTCAGGGCAGTGATGGTTGGAGCACGTGCTCAGACTCAGCTGCAGACTTGCTCTGGAGTCCTCCATCTGCGAGTGTTGGGGAGGACTTGACCTGCAGGAGCACTGCCTCCTGCTGCTGTTTTTGACCCTTTGACCTCCCAATGTCTGGAATCTCCCAGTCTAGTTTTCTTCGTCCTGCTCTGCTGGACTCCCTTGGATCTGGCCCTTTCTCTTTTGACCCCTGAGCTAATGGGGCAGTACCTATGGTTCTTGCTCTCCAACTTGGTGCCATTTGGGAGGACACATCTGAATCCAGCTCACATGTTACCTCCTCTCTAAAGTTTTACAGATGCCCTCAGAAAAAGTCCAAAGCTTTCTTTGTGTTTCCTTAGAACTTTGTTTGTGGTCCCATTAAAAAACCACATCCCTCAGTATCTTTGCTCTTCTAATAGATTTTTAGCTCTTTAAGATCAGGGGCCAGATATCATTCACTTCTGTTCCTGTCCATTTGCTTCTGTTTTCTCAATCTAGCTGCTTCTCTCTATCTCCACTGCCACCACCCAAGTCCATCGTCTTCCACTTGGAAGACTGCACCAGTGTCCTAACAGGGCTCCCTGTTTCCACTGTGGTTCTCTTACAGACCATCTTCCACACAACAAAGGGAGGGATCATGTGAAATCATAAATCAGACTGCACTGCTCCTTTCCACAGCCCAACAAGTTCTGTTAGACTCTATCTGCCTCTGACATCATGCCAGTAAACCCGTTAATGGGCTCCACTCTCTCTGATCTTCACAAATTACTTTTCTTTTAATGCAATTTTAATGAGATATATTCATATACCACAAAAACATCCAAAGTGTGTGTCCTAGTTTGCTAATGCTGTGGAATGCAAAACACCAGAGATGGATTGACTTTTATAAAAACAGGGGTTTATTTGGCTACACAGTTACAGTCTTAATGCCATAAAGTGTCCAAGGTAACACATCAGTAATCGGGTACCTTCACTGGAGGATGGCCAATGGCATCCGGAAAACCTCTGTTAGCTGGGAAAGCACGTGGCTGGCGTCTGCTCCAAAGTTCTGGTTTCAAAACGGCTTTCTCCCAGGATGTTCCTCTCTAGCAAGCTTGCTCCTCTTCAAAACGTCACTCACAGCTGCACTGAGTCCCTTCTCTTTGAGTCAGCTCATTTATATGGATTCACTGATGAAGGCCCACCCTGAATGGGTGGGGCCATGCCTCCATGGGAATATCTCATCAGAGTCATCACCCACAGCTGGGTGGGGCATATTCCAAGCAAATCTAATCAGCACCAGAACATCTGCCCCACAAGACTACATCAAAGATAATGGTGTTTGGGGGACACAATATATTCATACTGGCACAGTGTGCAATCAGTTGTTTACAGTATCATCATACGGTTGTGCATTCATCACAACATTTTTATTACTCCAAGAAATAAAAATAAACATAAGAATAAAAATAAAAATAAATGTATGAAAGAACGCCTAAAACATCTCATACTCCTTTCCTCCCCTATTATTCATTTTCTTTTTTGTCCCCTTTTTTCTACTCATCTGTGCATACACTGGACAAAGGGATTGTGGGCCACAAGGTTTTCAACAATCATACAGTCATCCAGTATAAGCTACATAATTATACATTCATCTTCAAGAACCAAGGATACTGGATTGCAGTTCAACAGTTGCATGTATTTCCTTCTAGCTATTCTAATACAGTAAAAACTAAAAAGGGAATTTATATAATGCACAACAGTAACCTCCAGAATGACCTCTTGACTCCATTTGAAATCTCTTAGCCACTGAAACTCGATTTTGTTTCATTTCTCTTCCCCCTTTTGGTCAGGAAGGCTTTCTCAATCCCATGATGCTGGGTCCAGGCTCATCCCCTAGAGTCATGTCCCACATTGCCAGGGAGATTTACACCCCTGGGAGTCATGTCCCATGGAGGGGAGGACAGTGAGTTTACCTTCAGTGTTGGCTTACAGAGAGAGGCCACATCTGAGCAACCAAAAAGGTTCTCTGGGGATAACTCTTAGGCACAATAATAAATAGGCTTAGCCTCTCCTTTGCAGTAATAAGCTTGATAAGGGCAAGCTCGAAGATCGAGGGATTGGCCTTCTACAATGGTAGTCCAAATGCTTGCAAGAATATCAGGAATTCCCCAGGTGAGAAAGTATAATATTTCCTATTTTTCCCCAGTCCCTCAAGGGGGCTTTGCAAATACTTTTTATTCTCTGCCCAAATTACCCTGGGATGTATCGGGGTTTCATGCTAACCTATACCCGAAGTTCCAGGGACTGACCAGGTTATACACAAACGGCTCATCATCTCAGAATTTAGAAATAACTGTTATGACTCATGAATAGATGTGACTGCTGTAAGAGCTTACAATCTAGGAAACTTTACCATAAGCCTTCTCCAAATAACCTATGCTCTCAGATTCAATTCTCAGAGTTTTCACATTATAGTTAGTCCATATTGATGAGATGTTAAAATGTTTGTCTTTTTGATTCTGGCTTATTTCACTCAACATACTGTCCTCAAGATCCATTCACTTAGTTGCATAGCTCACTTCATTTCTTCTTGCTGCCTCTCAATGTTCCATTGTATGTATACACCACAGTTGACCATTCCATTATCGGTGGATGTACCCTTAGCTCACCTTCATCCATTGCAAATCGAGAATACTACCACCATAAACACCAGTGTGCAATGTCCATTCCTGTCCCCACTCTCAGTTCTTCCAAGTATATACCCAATAACATGGTTGTAGGACCATACGGCAATCCCATTGTAAACTTCCTGTGGAACCACAACACTGCCGTCCAGATTGGCTGCCCCATTCTACTTCCTTACCAACAGTGACTAGGTACATCCCTCTCTCCACATTTTCTCCAGCACTTTTAACCCTCTGTTTATTTTTTAAACAGTTTTATTCACACACCATACCATCCATTCTAAGTAAATAATCAATGATTGCTGGTATAATCACATAATTAAGCATTCACCACCACAGTCTATATGAGGACATTTCCATTTCTTCCACAAAGAAACAGGAAAAGGAGAAAAAAAAATATGAAGAATAAAATATGAAAGATAGAAGAAAAATAAGAATAAAATAGAATACAATGAAAAGGTCAGACACCACCACCACCAAGAATCCCATGTCACTCCCTTATATCTCCCTCTTATAGACCTTTAGCTTTGGTATATTGCCTTTGTTACAATTAATGGAAGCATCTTACAATATTACCATTAACTATAGACTCTAGTTTGCATTGATTGTAATTTTTTCCTATGCCATCTCTTCTAGTTTGCTAATGCTGCTGGGATGCAAAACACCAGAAGTGGATTGGCTTTTATAAAGGGGGTTTATTTGATTACACAGTTACAGTCTTAAGGCCATAAAGTGTCCAAGGCAACAATCAGGTACCTTCAATGGAGGATGGCCAGTGGCATCTGCTCCAAAGTTCCTGTTTCAAAATGGCTTTCTCCCAGGATGCCCCTCTCTAGGCCACAGATCCTCTTCAAAAATGTCACTCTCAGTTGCTCTTGGGGCATTTGTCCTCTCTTAGCTTCTCCAGAGCAAGAGTCTGGGAGCAAGAGTCTGCTTTCAACAGCTGTCTTCAAACTGTCTCTCATCTGAAGCCCCTGTGCTTTCTTCAAAGTGTCCCTCTTGGCTGTAGCAAGCTTGCTTCTTCTGTTTGAGCTTATATAGTGCTCCAGTAAACTAATCAAGGCCCATGCTGAATGGGCGGGGCCACACCTCCATGGACATTATCCAATGAAAGAGCTCGCCCACAGTTGAGTGATCACATCTCCACAGAAACATTCAGTTAAAAGTCTCTGACCCAATCAACACCAATATGTTTCCTGCCCACACAAGATTGCATCAAAGATAATGGCGTTTTGGGGGACGTAATACATCCAAGCCAGCACACCATCCAATTTTCAATACCTTGCAATGTTGACATTCATTTGTTCTCTCTCTTTTAAATACATTCTTTTTTTTTTTCCATTTTTATTGAGATTGTTCAGATACCATACAATTATCCAAAGATCCAAAGTGTACAATCACTTGCCCCTGGGTACCCTCATACAGCTGTGCATCCATCACACTTCATTTTTGTTCAATTTTTAGAAACTTTTCATTATTCCAGACAAGAAATAAAGTGAAAGATGAAAAAAGAAAAAAAGAAAAGGAAACTCTAAACCTCCCCTATCCCTAACCAACCCCCCTCAATTGTTGACTCCTAGTATTGATATAGTACGTTTGTTACTGTTCATGAAAAAATGTTGAAATACTACTAACTGTAGTATATAGTTTGTAATAGGTATATAGTTCTTCCCTATATGCCCCTCTATTATTAACTTCTAATTGTATTGTCATACATTTGTTCTGGTTCATGAAGTGATTTCTAGTATTTGTACAGTTGATCATGGACATTGCCCACCATAGGATTCAGTTTTATACATTTCCATCTTTTGACCTCCAACTTTCCTTCTGGTGACATATATAACTCTGAGATTCCCCTTTCCACCTCATTCACACACCATTCGGCACTGTTAGTTATTCTCACATCTTGCTACCAACACCCCTGTTCATTTCCAAACATTTAAGTTCATCCTAATTGAACATTCTGCTCATATTAAGCAAGAGCATCTACATTTCTTCCACAAGGCAGGAGGGAGAGTCAAAGAAGGTAGAGAGGCAAAAGAAAGAGGAAAAAAAAAATGACAGCTAGGAAGCAGCAAAAGGAAAAATAACCTTAAATCAAAGTAGAATAAAGAATCAGACAATACCACCAATGTCAAGTGTCTAACATGCCTCCCCTATCCCCCCCTCTTATCTGCATTCACCTTGGTATATCACCTTTGTTACATTAAAGGAAACATAATACAATGATTCTATTAGTTACAGTCTCTAGTTTATGCTGATTGCATCCCTCCCCCAATGCCTCCCCATTTTTAACACCTTGCAAGGTTGACATTTGCTTGTTCTCCCTCGTAAAAGAACATATTTGTACATTTTATCACAATTGTTGAATACTCTAGATTTCACCAAGTTACACAGTCCCAGTCGTTATCTTTCCTCCTTTCTTGTGGTGTCTCACATGCTCCCCATCTTTCTCTCTCAACCGTATTCATAGTTACCTTTGTTCAGTGTACTTACATTGTTGTGCTACCATCTCCCAAAATTGTGTTCCAAACCACACACTCCTGTCTTCTGTCACCCTGTAGTGCTCCCTTTAGTATTTCCTGTAGGGCAGGTGTCTTGTTCACAAAGTCTCTCATTGTCTGCTTGTCAGAAAATATTTTGAGCTCTCCCTCATATTTGAAGGACAGCTTTGCTGGATACAGGATTCTTGGTTGGTGGTTTTTCTCTTTCAGTATCTTAAATATATCACACCACTTCCTTCTTGCCTCCATGGTTTCTGCTGAGAGATCCGCACATAGTCTTATGAAGCTTCCTTTGTATGTAATGGATTGCTTTTCTCTTGCTGCTTTCAGGATTCTCTCTTTGTCTTTGACATTTGATAATCTGATTATTAAGTGTCTTGGCGTAGGCCTCTTCATATCTCTTCTGTTTGGAGTACGCTGCGCTTCTTGGATCTGTAATTTTATGTCTTTCATAAGAGATGGGAAATTTTCATTAATTATTTCCTCTACTATTGCTTCTGCCCCCTTTCTCTTCTCTTCTCCTTCTGGGACACCAATGATATGTACATTATCGTACTTTGTTTCATCCTTGAGTTCCCGGAGACGTTGCTCATATTTTTTCATTCTTTTCTCCATCTGCTCCTTTGCGTGTAGGCTTTCAGGTGTTTTGTTCTCCAGTTCCTGAGTGTTTTCTTCTGCCTCTTGAGATCTGCTGTTGTATGTTTCCATTGTGTCTTTCATCTCTTGTGTTGTGCCTTTCATTTCCATAGATACTACTAGTAGGTTTTTTGAACTTTTGATTTCTGCCATATACATGTCCAGTGCTTCATTTACAGCCTCTATCTCTTTTGCAATATCTTCTCTAAACTTTCTGAATTGATTTAGCATTAGTTGTTTAAATTCCTGTATCTCAGTTGAAGTGTACGTTTATTCCTTTGACTGGGCCATAACTTTGTTTTTCTTAGTGTAGGTTGTAATTTTCTGTTGTCTAGGCATGGTTTCCTTGGTTATCCAAATCGGGTTTTCTCAGACCAGAACAGGCTCGGGTCCCAGAGGGAAGAAATATTCAGTATCTGGTTGCCCTGAGGGTGTGTCTTAGAAAATTGCTCCACCCTGTGATGCCTCAGGTCACTGTGCTTTTCTGCCCAGCAGGTGATGCCTGTTAGCCTATAATTCTTGACTGGTGTGAGGAGGTATGTTCCCCCAGGCTCTGGGGTCTGGTTCTGAATGGAAAGGGCCCCACCCCTTTCCTCCTAGAGAAGGCAGACCCCCCAGGTGGAGGTCATTAGCATTTCAATGGTCTCGCTCTGCTTGTGGTGTCTCCACCCTTCCCAGAGTCACAGCCCTGGAAACTGAAAATGGCTGGGGCTTTCTCCACTGAGCCAAAAAAGAAGCAGATAGTCCCCTTCAGACCCAGTCCAAGGCAACCCTCCGGCTCTCCCAGGTCATTCGTCACCCAAAGCCTCTGTCTGTTTTTTGGGGCTGCGTACCTGTAGTGAGCAGTTCACACTCACTACTTAAAACCCCAGTTGGAGCTCAGCTGAGCTGTATTCGCTTGCTGGGAGAGAGCTTCTCTGTGGCACCACGAGGCTTTGCAGCTCAGGCTATGGGGGAGGGGGTCTCCCGACCTGGTTCCGCAGGTTTTACTTACAGATTTTATGCTGTGTTCTTGGGCATTCCTCCCAATTCCGGTTGGTATATGATGAGTGGATGGTCTCGTTTGTCCCCCCACAGTTATTCTGGATTATTTACTAGTTGTTTCTGGTTTTTTGTAGTTGTTCCAGGGGGACTATTAGCTTCCACTTTTCTCTATGCCACCATCTTGCCCAACCTCTCTAAATACATTCTTATATTTCTACATTTAATCACCATCATTGACCACTCTAGGTTTTGCTAAGTTATACAATCCCTGTCTTAATCTTCTATCTTTCCTTCTGGTGTCATCCATGCCCCTAGCCTCCCACTGTCAACCATACTCACACTCATCTTTGTTCAGAGTACTTACGATTTTGTGCTACCATCACATAGTATTATGCTATCCATTTCTGAATCTATACAATCAATTCTGTTTGCCCTTAGGTACTCCTTTAGCATCAAATGCCCATTTTCTAACTTCCTTCTATCTCCTGTCAATCTGTGTTCTCGACTTGAACTCTCAAATTTTGCTTATCAATGTTAGTTCATATTAGTGAGTCCATAGAGTATCCATCCTTTTGTTTCTGGCTAATTTCACTCAATGTAATGTCTACTGTCTACCATTTTGTCTTTTGGATTTTATATGTCATATCTTATTTTTATATTCTCTCTCTCCCCCTCTTTTTACTCTTACTGACAGTCTTTTCTACTCTTCTCCAAACTTCTCTCTCCCATCTTTTCCTAGTTGCCTGTAGTGTTCCTGTTGTTATTTCTTGTAGAGCAGTTCTCTTGTTCACAAACTCTCTCAGTGTCTGTTTATCTAAAAATGTTTTAAATTCTCCCTCACTTTTGAAGGACAGTTTTGCTGGCTATAGAATGCTTGGTTGGCAGTTTTTCTCTTTCAGTATCTTAAATATATCATGTCACTGCCTTCTCACCTTTATGGTTTCTACTGAGAAATCTGCACATATTGAGCTTCCTTTGCATGTGATGGATCGCTTTTCTCTTGCTGCTTTCAGAATTCTCTCTTTGTCTTTGACATTTGATAATCTGATTATTATGTGTCTTGGAGTAGGTCTATTTGGATCTATTCTGTTTGGGGTATGCTGCACTTCTTGGATCTGCAATTTTATGTCTTTCATAAGAGATGGAAATTTTCAGTGTCTATTTCCTCCATTATTGTTTCTGTCCCTTTTCCCTTCTCTTTTCCTTCTGGGACACCCATGACATGTACATTCATGTGCTCAAGTTGTAATTCAACTTGAGATCCTGCTCGTATTTTCCTGTTCCTTTCCCTAACTGTTCTTTTTTGTGTAGGAATTCAGATATTCTGTCCACTAGTTCCTGAATCCTTTCTTCTGCCTCTTGAACTCTGCTGTTGTATGTCTCCACTGTGTTTTTCATCTCTTCTATTGTGCCTTTCATTCTCATAAGTTCCCCAATTCTTTTCTCAAACTTTCAAGTTCTACCTTATGTTCACCCAATGTCTTCTTTATGTCCTTTGTCTCTTTTGCTATATCTACCCTCAACTTGCTGATTTGATTTTTGAATTGATTTAGCATATTTGTTTGAATATCTTTACTTAGTTGTTTCAACTCCTGTATCTCATTTGAAGTGTAAGTTTATTTCTTTGACTGGGCCATATCTTTGTTTTTCCTAGCGTGATTTGTAAGTTTTTCTTGTGTAGTCATCTGGTTTCATTGATTACTCCAATAAGATTTTCCTAGACCAGACGGGCCCAGGTCTCATGAGGAGGGTGTAATCAGTATCAGATTTCCCTGAGGATGAGACCCAGAAAGTTGTCAGACTTTCCGGTGAGGACTCTAGATGCTGTGCTTTCCCTGCCCAGCAGGTGGTGCTTGTCAGCCCACAGCTCCCCACTGGTGTAGAGAGGTGTATTGCCTTTAATTCTCAGTAGACCTTGTCCCTGCCAGGGGCTGAGGGTGTCAGAAGCCAAGCTTAAGCTGTTTCTGTTTTTTTCCCCCAGACCCTAGAGTCTGAGTTCTCTGAGGGAGGGCAGCCACTTGAATTGGGCCCCACCTCCCCATTTTTTTAAGGAAGGTAAGTCCTTTAGAGAATTGTCTCCTACACTTGACTTCTTTCTTTGACTCTCTGACTATCTTAACTCCACCCTTGCCTGGGTCAGTACTGACAATTGAGAATACCTGTGGCTTCTCTAATGAGCCACTTTGAATGAGAGACGAAAAAGGAAAGAGGAAAGAAATTCTCTTTTCAGAGCCAGTCCCCAGCCCCCAGTTACCAGTCAAGATGGAGTTGGTGCCCAGTTCTGTGTGCCCCTTTTCTTGGGACACAGCCCTTTTCCAGTATTCTGAGCTTAGCCAATTTCAAAAGCCTCTGCTTTTATTCATTTATATATGTTTTTTTCAGTCAGCCCCACCTCTTTTCTGCTGGGAGAAGCCTCTGGTTTCCTTTACTGCTTGCTCCAGGTTTATCTGTGCTCTTAGCTTGTATTCAGTAGTCCAAATTCGTTCATTAAAACTGCAATTGGTGGTTGGTTGAGCTACCTTCCTTTCCTCCCAGTAGACTGCTTCTTTTTCTCACAGGGAAGTCTTCCAACTCAGCCTGCCATGTCTGTGGGGGAGGGGTGCCAGATCCACAGTTTGGGGAGCTTTACTTACAGTTCTTATACTGTGATCTCCATTGTTCCACCCATTCCAGACTGATGTGCGGTGTTTGTCCACTCACAGATGTCCCCCAACAGTTGTTCTGGACTATTTACTAGTTGTTCCTGGCTATATGCTCATAAATTACTTTTTAAAATCACATCATTCAGTGTGATCGTTTGGAGTACTCTCTAGCAATACTCCAAATACTCTCCCTTCCTCCTGGAATTGTGGATGGAATACACTTCGTTACCCCATTGGTTTTGGGTTTGGCCACATGAAATGTATTGGCCAATAGGATGTTAGTGGGCATGGCATGAGCAGAGGTTTGAAATGTAATTGAGTGTTGGGTGTATCCCCTTCACTCATGCCCTGGCCATGAGAACATGTAACTTGCTGGTCCCAGAAGCGTGAGAGATGCATGGGACAAACCTGAGCTGAACCAATGGCCTGGAGCCACTCCCAGCCTAGATCAGCCAAACCTAAACCAAACCATAAATGCATGAGTGAGATATAAATGTTTGTTGTTGTAAACCACTGGTTGTATGCTACACAGCATTACCGTGGCATAGTTGACTAATACATTCTGCTTTCCTTTCTTCACAGTCATATTACTTTTGAAATTTCCATTATTTCTCATTAGGACATAGTTTCCATGAGAGCAGAGTCTTTGTCTATTTTTCTCTCTATATCTCCAGCACCTAGTTTATAGTAGGTACCCAATAAATATTTAGTGAATTTCTGAATACCCCTAGATTACTTACCACAGTACCTGTATCCAACCAATATTTGCCGAATGGAATTGTTGAACCATCCATCAGATGTGTTGTGTCCTAATAACTGTGTCTTTAAACTCAAGTTGGCACATGGGCCAAAAATGGAGTTAGTACTGAAACTTCTCTCCTCTTTCCTATCCCCACCCCCAAAACAAAAGATCCTCCTTGTAAGAATACACACACTGAAAACAGATGATGTGTCAACTCAGTAATTTAAACCATGACTCTGTACTTGCTTAAAGATGAACTTGTTTGGAAGAAAAATGAGAAAAATGCTTGTGACTGTGCAACAGAGTCCCCAGATAAGTGCATCAATTCTGGTTCTTGGCAGATCCAGCACACATAATAAAAGAAAACTGCTGAGGTCAGCAGCAGAGAGAAGCTACACTTCTTGTTTTCACAAATGCAGTTTTGGGGATGGTAATCATATCTATTAGCAAGGGTGACACTGCTGTGGGCCTGGCAGAAAAATGAGCTCTCCCACATTGCAAAATGAGCAAAGTGGAGATCAATAAATCATAAAATTAGTTGAGACATCATCTATCTTTCGTGGCTTTTCCTTTATTCCCACCACAGTCCCTCAGGACACTAACTCATTTATTGCATTTTATCATTGGGAAAACATGTCAAGGTTTGGAGGCTGCATTCAGTTAGGGGAATGGGGCAATAATGTGTGTCATTAATTAGGTGGGTTTTGGAGGTTCAATTCCAACTCTGGTCTCAACTGACTTCCATAAATTGAGTTTTAGGACTGCTTCTGTGTCTTGTATTACTTCATCAAAAAGAGTGTTATTGAAATATGCCCTGAGAGGGAGAGAGAGAGGGACATGTCCGCTAACTCCAAAGAAGCAATAAATTTGGAGACAAAACAGGTGATAAGCCAGATGCAATCTGAGTTGTCTAAAGATTCCTTCTGTTATCTGTATGTAATTGAGTAACTGTGGCAATCTGGAGGATACAGACCCTGGGAGTTCCCCTCTGGGTTATCTACTGGCTATCTTGATTCTAAGGCATAAATTAACCGTATTTTAAGGTTTCTAAAATTGTGGCATATTTTTCACTGGATATGTTCATTTTACATAGGTTTATTACTACATCAAAAGTGCCCTGGGGTCATGGAAACTAGGGTGTTATTAGAGAGGATGTTTCAATTATTTATTGCTGTACAATAAATCACCCCAAAACTTAGTGAGTTAAGATTAGTTTATTATCAGAATGTTTCTAGGGATTGATTAGGCTCAGCTGGATAATATTCTGCTCTGTGGGATGTTTGTCAGGGTTGCAGTCATCTGGGGACTCAATTGGGCTGGAGCATCCAAGCTGGCTCACTTACATGGCCACATGGCCACATGACAGGCTAATTGGTGCTGGCTGTTGGCTGGGAGCTCAACCGCAGTGCCTCAGTTCTCCTCCATGTGTCCTCTCTATGTGGCTTGGGCTTCTCTCGGCATAGTGGCTGGGTTGCAAGATGCAGAAAGTGAAATCTACCAGCCCTCTTAAGGCTTGGGCTCAGAAGTCCCAGCCATGTTCCATCCATCACATTCTATTGGTCATAGCTTGTCACAAGGCCAGCCCATCTGTGTTGGATGCCATCTTGGAAATTAGGTACCCACTGAACCTTGGTGCAAAATCTAACGAGGACCCTCCTTCTCCTTTGTTGTCATCTTTTGTGCAGCAAAATAACTCCCTTCCTTTGTTCTCTGAACATCTGGACTTGGCTAAGCTGGGAAGACCCTATTGCTAGAAGAGAAAGGGTTGTGTGCTCTGAAGACAGGAGTAGGTAGTGGGTTCCAAAAGCTCATATTAAGCCCATCTGGTCCCTTGGTGTTCATCAGACAAAACATGAGCAATTTTTCATTCTCCTGCCTGCCCCCTCAAGGTATACTTCCCTTGCCTTCTCCCTTCTTAGTAAATGCCACTGCCTTGCACTCAGTTGCTCAGAGCCTTCCACTTGGAATCATCCTTGAATTTTTCTTTCTCCCACATTGCACATCCCACCATATGCAAATAGCCAAGATAAATCCACAAACTATCTACACATGTTCATTTTCAGTACTACCACCCTAATCCAAGCCACCATCCCATCTCCTTGGACTATTCAATAGCCTTTACAACTGGAGTCTCTGATTCACTTCCTGTGGTCAGTCTTTTCTTCGCATAATGGCTAGAATGATCTTTAGACTAAACATAATCAGATAACATCACTCCCCACCACACCCCAGATTATAACACTCCAGAGACCGCCTATTGTGCTCGGAATAATGCTGGAACCATTTGCCATGGTCTACACAGGACTCTGCCTACCTTAGCACTTAGCACTGTCCCTCCTGCCACACTGGACTTCTTTCTGCCCCTTGAGCACACCAGGGCCATTTGCACCTCAGGACCTTTGCACCTACTGGGTCTTCTGAAAAACTTTAGGCTCTGGGGATGCAGTGGTAGAAGTCCCTGCTCTTTGGTGCTTTCAGAGATGGGAGACAGCAAACAAGTCAACACGTGGTTAAATGTCAAGAGATGGCAAGCATTATGAAGATAAATGAAGTGGGGTAAGGGGATTGAGAATGGTAGGAGGGGCTGCCTCAGTTTTGATAGGGTGATGAAGGAAGGCTTCACTGAGGATGTGGCTTTGAGCAAAGACCTGGGTAAACTGAGGGGTTAGCTGTGCAATATCTGCAGGCAAGTAGGGAGAGTACTATGTTTTATGACCTTCCATTCCTGTGGCCTCTACCCTGTTCTCTCTCTGCCCAACGAACCATTTCCTTCTGGCTTATCCTTCCATTGTTTCATCTTGTTAATGGAAACAAATATATATTTTTGTCCCTCCCACTTCCTTACACAAAGCTGTAGGCTCTTTTTGGAACCTTGCCAGTTTCATTTAAAAGATGTAAACTGGAGCCCACTCCATATTGGGACAGGGAGACAGTCCCATTTTTTCCATATGATTTCATTAGACTGTCTTGGGTCTAAACTATGTATCATCGTTTATTCACCCTTTCCCCGGTTGATGGACACTTGGGTTGTTTCCAGTCATTGGGTGTTCTAGTTTGCTAATGCTGCCAGAATGCAAAACACCAGAGATGGATTGGCTTTTATAAAAGGGGGTTTATTTGGCTACACAGTTACAGTCTTAAGGCCGTAAAGTGTCCAAGATAACACATCAGTAATCAGGTACCTTCACTGGAGAATGGTCAATGGTGTCTGAAGGCACGTGGCTGGCGTCTGCTCCAAGTTCTGGTTTCAAAATGGCTTTCTCCCAGGATGTTCCTCTTTAGCAAGCTTGCTCCTCTTCAGAACATCACTCCCAGCTGCATTCAGTGAGTTTCCTCTCTCTGAGTCAGCTCATTTATATGGCTCCACTGATCAAGGCCCACCCTGAATGGGTGGGGCCATGCCTCCATGGGAATATCTTATCAGAGTCATCACCTACAGTTGGGTGGAGCACATTTCCATGCAAACAACCTAATCCAAACGTTCCAACTTAATCTTCACTAATATGCCTGCTCCACAAGATTGCATCAAATAATATGGCTTTTTCTGGGGGACTTAATACATTCAAACCAGCACATTGGGTATTATAGTACTTCAGTGAATCAGTTGGAGTTTTCTTAGAGACAAAGAGAGGCTGGGAGGGAGAAAAGTAATATTAATTTGAAAGTCCATAAAGAATGGCATTGAGGTGCCTTTGAGGTGGACACTTGGGGACCCCTAAGAACTTACCTTTCTTCTTCCCTAAGGGATTGTCTGTTTGTGATGGCCTTGACTGGGTGGCAGACTTTGGAGACCATGCCCTGGGTGACCCTGTAGAGGAGAAATAAAGTAAGCACTTGCACTTACTTTGCAACAGTTGCTGCGGAAAAAAAAAATTCCGCCAGCTCAGGAAATGGGCTCCAGTCAATAAGACCTTCAGTGCAAATATTCTCTTGGAATAATTCATTAACTCCCTGCAGACTTTGTGGTCAGGCACAATTAGAGTCTTCTCTCACGGAGGCCACATGCCATTTAACATGCTGATGCTATGGCCTGCAAAATGGGATCGAGGAGGCCAAGGGCATTTCTGTGAATTAAGATGGGAGAAAATGGAATTGAGGAGAAGATGGAATTGCAGGGTAAAGCACAAAGGCTGTGCATGGAGACAGACTTGGGTTCAAATCCTTGCTCTGCTACATTTTTAGCTGGGGACCTTTGGGCAAGTTACTTTACCTCTTTGAGCCTCGGTTTCCTCATCTGTGTGATGGGGGTAAGGATTGTTGTGTGGTTTAGAAGAAGTGAAAATGTAAAGTACTTAGCTTGATGTCCTGTTGTGGCAGCAATGGCAACAAAATAGGAGGTAGAGAGGATGAAACAGGAGAGCAAGTCTAAAGTGCTTAGCATAGCTAGTGGCACACTGTAAGTGCTCAGGTCTTTTTGCCTCTGCCTCCCCACCCCTCCATTCCATCCTCAGGAAATCTGTCTGACCAGTCTACTCTCTGAACTCAAAGCCAAAAGATAATAGCTCACATTCATTTAACACAAGCTATGTGCCAGGAGCTGTGCAAAGTACTTCTTCTGCCTTAACTTTTTCAATCCTACAGCAATCTGAAGGTGGGTAAATACTATGTCCATTGTATAGTTAAGACAATTGAGGCTCAGAGAGGTTCACTACCTTCCCAGGGTCACACAGCATGTAAGTATGGAGCTGCAGTAGAAACCCAGGGCTGTCTGACTCCAGAGTCAATGCCTTTAACTTCTCTGTTCAGGACCAGTTGAGAGAAGGCAAGTAGAGATGAAGCCAAGCCTTTTAATTTCTGAGCAGACAAGCTGGAGATCCAAAGCCTCCAGATTGAATTGCTTACTCCAATGTAGACATATTCTTAATTTTAATTTGCATTCCTGTGGGTGTGGACCTGTTGTAAACAGGAGCTCTTGAAGTTGTTAATATTAGTTTAAGTGTGGCCCTACTGAATGAGGACGGGCCTTAATCCAGGTTACTGGAGTCTTTTATAAACAGAAGAAATTCAGACATAGAGAGAGAGACCTATGGGAAGAAGCCAGAAGCCAGAAGCCAGAAGTCAACAGAACCCAGAAGAGGAAGGAGAAGATATCATCATGTGATGCGACCGCCAAGAAACCTGACGACTGCTGGTCAGCCATAATGCTACTGATCCCAGGAAGTAGCAAGCCTTTTAGCTAATGATTTGGACTTCTGGCTTCTGAATCCATGAGCCAATAAATTCCCATTGTTAAGACAACCCATTGTGTGGCATGTATTATAGCAGCCTGAAAGGTGAGACAAGTGGAGTGCAGGGAGGGTCCTTCTGAGTTGGAAGTGGAGCTGCATGAAAGCGAGAGACCTAGAGAGTTTTGGGGCCCATTCCTGAGGGGTCGAGATGGCCAGATAGAACCCAGCCATCTGGAGGGAATGCAAATACCTTGGAGGAACTAACACTAGAAAATCTACCCATGTTTTAAATGTTCTTGGTTCTCCAGCAGATCTGATATGATGGAGAGTGTTTGAAGCATTTGCATTCTCCTGAATCTAGAGATTGTCCACTTGAATTGATCGATTGCCCTGTTGTGCAAACATTTTTTTGACTTTGGTTCATCCAGCATTTTGCTGAAATGCTTGGGACTGGTCGTTTTCCCAGTCAAATACTGATCAACACATTTGCTTCAAGTGTCTTTAAGTGCTCTTTTGGGGGAAATATGGTCTGTCATTAATGAGTTACTCTCTAGTTGGGGGAAAACTTAAGTAACATGGAACAATTTGCTCTATTTTAGTCCCACAAATGCTTGTATGTATGTACGTATGTGTGTATGTATGTATTTTTATCATGCTTTGGTGTTATCCTCCAACTTTGCATTTGGGGGATGTTTTGGTTAGCTATTGCCAGAACAACGTCACATAAAAACCCTTCTGCAAACTTGGTGGCACAGAATGATGAGCATACCTTTAGCTCATGCATCTGGGGAGAGGGATGGGGGAGGCTCCGATGAATTCAGCTGGGCTGGCACACGTTTCTGCTGGTCAGCTGGGGTCTGCTGATCCAGGCTGGGCTTGGCTCATGGTTCTGCTTCAGGCTGCAACTCTGTGCATAAATTGAATCCACTCAACTCCCTGTATCTCTGACCCTCTTCAGACCACCTGGGGCTTCTCATGATGATAGCAGAGAGACAAGAAAGTCCAACCAGCTGCACACATCCTGCCTGTGTCATGCCTTCATTCCATCGACCAAAACACGTTACATGGCCAGCCAAGGTCAAACTCAAGAGGTGGAGAGAAACTACCATGTTACATGGCAGAGAGTGTGCGTTCAGGGAGGGGAGAACACAGAGGACAGTATGAGAGAGGTCAAAAAAGACTTGTGGTATGTCGATGTTGCTGGAAGGTGTCCCTCAGATCTCAGCATCAGAGAGAGCTGTGCTTTCCTTGAGAAACTGGGGTGTGTTTTAAAAAGAAGTTTTATTGAGATGTATTCACATGCCGTACAGTCCATCCAACGTGTACAATCAATGGCTTTTAGTATAATCACAGAGTTGTAGATTCATCACAACAATCAATTTTAGAACATTTTCACTACTCCAAAAAGAAAAATCCCATGCCCTTTAGCTACCACTTCTCAATCCCTCTATCCTTTCCCACCCCTACATAACCACTAATCTAATTCTGTCTCTATCGATTTATTTATATTTAAAGAATATTAAAATATTACTGTCAACTATAGTCTATAGTTTGCATTAGGTATATTTTTTCCCATATACCATCCTATTATTAACACCTTGTAATAGCAATATACATGTGTTATAGTTCATGAGAGAGCATTCTTATGTTTATACTATTCACCACATCATCCGCCACAGGACTATGTTATATAGTCTCATGTTTTATGTCCTAGTTTTCCTTCTAGTAACATACATGATCTAAAACTGCCCCTTCCATCCACATTCACACACATAATTCAGTGCTGTTAATTATTCCCACAGTAAGGTGCTACCATCACCTCTATTCATTTCCAAACATTTATATTCAAGCTAAATAGAAATTCTGTATAAATCAAGCATTAGCTCTCCATTCTCTAACCCCATTCTATCTACTGGTAATCTAGATTCTAATTTTATGAGTTTGCTTATTACACTTAGTTGATATCAGTGAGATAATATGGTTTTGTCCCTTTGTGTCTGGCTTATTTCACTCAACATAATGTCCTAAAGTTCATCCGTGTTGTCACATGCTTCAGAACTTCATTCCTTCTTACTGCCAAAAAATATCCCATTGTATGTATATACTACATTTTGCTTTTCCATTCATTGGTTGATGAGCACTTGGGTTGTTTCCATGTTTTGGCAATTGTGAATAATTTTGCTATGAACTTCAGTGTGAAAATGTCTGTTCATATCCCTGATTTCAGTTCTTCTGAGTATATACAGTATATACCTAGCAGTGGGTTTGCTGGATCATATGGCATTTCTATATTTATATTTATCTTCCTGAGGAACTGCCAAACTGTCTTCCACAATGGCTGCACCATTCTACATTAATTCCCACCAGCAGTGAATAAGTGTTCCTGTTTCTCCACATCCTCTCTAACATTGTAGCTTTCTGTTTTTTTTTTTTTTTTTAATATCGGCCATTCTAGTAGGTGTGAAATGATATCTCATTATGGTTTTGATTTGCATTTCCCTAATAGCTAGTGATGTTGAGCATTTTTCATGGCTTTTTGACCATCTGTATTCTGTCTTTGGAAAAATGTCTATTCAAGTCTTTTGCCCATTTTTAAATTGGGTTGTTTATCTTTTTATTGTTGAGTTGTAGGATTTCTTTTTATATTCTGTATATTAAACCCTTATTGGATATTGGTTTCCAAATATTTTCTCCCATTAAGTAGGCTGACTTTTCTGTTTCTTAACAAAATTCTTTGAAGAGCAGAAGTTTTTAATTTTGAGGAGGTCCCATTTATCTATTTTTTTTCTTTTGTTGTTTGTGCCTTGGGTGTTAAGTCTAAGAAACCATTGCCTACCACATGATCTTGAAGGTGCTTCCCTACATTTTCTTCTAGGACTTTTATGGTTCTGGAAATTATATTTAGGTCTTTGATCCATTTTGAGTTAATTTTTATATAGGGTGTGAAATAGGGGTCTTTTTCATTCTTTTGAGTATGGATATCCAGTTCTCCCAGCACCACTTATTGAAGAGACTTTATTCTGTCCCAGTTGGGTGGACATGGAAGCCTTGTCAAATATCAATTGGCCATAGATATTAAGGTCTATTTCTGAACTCTCAATTCAACTCCATTGGTCAGTGTTTCTATCTTTATGCCAGTACCATGTTCTTTTGACCCACGTAGCTTTGTAATATGCTTTAAAGCCAGGAAGGGTGAGTCCTCCAGCCTCATTCTTCCTTTTCAAGATGTTTTTAGCTATTCGGGGCCCCTTGCCCTTCCAAAGAAATTTGATAATTGGCTTTTCCAATTCTGCAAAGGAGGCTGTTGGAATTTTGATTGGTATTGCATTGACTCGTGAATCAATGTGGGTATAATCGACATGTTAATGATGTTTAGTCTTCCAATTCACGAACATGGAAAGTTCTTCCGTTTAAGTACATCTTTTTTGATTTCTTTGAGCAATGTTTTGTAGCTTTCTGTGTATAGGTTCTTTACATCCTTGATTAAATTTATTCCTAGATATTTGATTCTTTTAGTTGCTTTGTAAATGGAATTTTTTTCTTGATTTCCTCCTCAGATTTCTCATTACTAGAAGTGCAACTGATTTTTGCATGTTGGTCTTGTATCCTGCCACTTTGCTGAACTCATTTATTAACTCTAGTAGCTTAGTTGTAAACTTTTCAGGGTTTTATATATAGGATTATGCCATCTTCAAATAGGGAAAGTTTTACTTCTTCCTTTCCTATTTGGATGCCTTTTATTTCTTTTGTTTGCCTAACTGCTCTTGCTAGAACTTCTAGCACAATGTTGAATAATAATGGTGTCAGTGGGATCCTTGTCTTGTTACAGATCTTAGACGAAAGCTTTCAGTCTTTCACTATCGAGTACAATGTTAGATTTCGGTTTTTCCTATATACCCTTAATCATGTTGAGAAAACTTCCTTCTATTCTCATATTTTGAAGTGTTTTTATCAAGAAAGGATTCTGGATTTTGTCAAATGCCTTTCCTGTATCAATTGAGATGATCATGTAGTTTTTCAACTGGGGTGTTTTTTATTGGATGGATACCATGAATCTCATGTTTCCTTCTTTGCTATGGCCAACAGGAAGCTCAGAGTTAAATTTAAGCTCCTCTCTACCTAATGACCATAATCACCATTCCTGATGCTATCCCTGTTCTTCATCTTCTATGACCCTCTCCTCAAGTGATGCTTACCTCCTGCTTTGTTTTATCTTCTCCTTCTCTGATATCCTCACTTATTTTATTCTGTTGTATTACATAGGTTTTTGTTAGCATCTACAGAATCCTTTCTGGAATAAGGGGGAGATACGAAAGGACACATTAAATGCCAGATGAGAGCTATGGATAATTACTCTGCTAACATTTACTGAGCATCTACCATGTGCCAGGCTCTGTACCTGGTACTGGGGTTCCTCAGGTGAGTCTTGCATGTTCTATACCCTCAATGAGTTCCTGTGACAATAGGCTATGGTGGGATTTCTCAACCTTGGTGCTAGTGACATGTTGACATTGTGCTAGTGGTGGTGGGGGGTGGGGGAGGGGCTTTCCTGTGCATTGTAGGATGTTTAGCAGCATCCCTGGCCTCTACCCACTAGATCCAGGAGCACCCCTCACCTCAGGTTGTCACAACCAAACATATCTCCAGACATGGCCAAACTCCTTATTGGGAACCACTGGGCTCTAATAAGTGCAATTATTGGAGGCCTGGGAGTCCAGAATAGCCACCTAAGCCAGGGAAAGCCTTGTTAGAGGAAGTGACACTTAGGTGGAGGCTGGGAGGTGGGGTTGAAGGAGTCAAATGAAAGGGAAGGGAAAGGTCATTTCCATTACAGGAAGTAGCCTGTGTGGGTGGAGCTGCAAAGGGCTGGGCAGGGTCGGTGAGAAGTGAAGTTGGAGATCAGGAACCAGCCCTAGGGGTATGGCCTGGTTGGCTGTGCCACGGTCCTTGGGTGATTTTGATTCTGTGGGGCAGCACTTCTCAACCTGCAAGGTGGATCTGAGAAGGGGCACTCAAACATGCAGGTTTCTGGGTCCCAGCCCAGGCGTTTTAATCCAGGATGTCAAGAATGGAGCCCAAGATTCTGGTTTTTCTATTTATTTTTAACAAACCCTTCCCCTTCCCTCCTCCACCCATCCCCTGGTAACCTTTAATCTACTTTCTATCTCTGCAAATTTGCTATTTCTAGTCATCTCTCATAAGGGATATTGTACAATATTTGCCCTTATGCGCATTGCTGATTTCACTGAGCACAAGGTTTTCAAGGTTCTTTCATGCTGCAGCACGTCTCATCACTTCATTCTTTCATATGGAATGAATAATAGTCCATTGTGTTTGCTTATCCATTCATCTGTTGGCAGACGCCTTTTGACTGTTGTGAATAACGCAGCTGTGAACACTGGTGTAAATCTGATTTTTTTAAGATGCACCTTTGATGATTCTGATGCAGGTGACCCCAGACTTTGAGTTCTCAAGCTGGGTCATTTCATTTGACTTTGTGAATGTCACTAGAGCCCTTGGTGAGCTACTGAGGCATTGCAAGCAGAGATGTAATGGGGTCAGGTTTGCCGATGGTGCCTGGCCCCGGACAGGGTCCCCAGTCTGGGATTGCACCTGGGAATCACCTAGGGAGCTCTGAACCATGACCTAAGTCAAGGTCCTCCCTCACCCCAATTTTATCCAAATCTCTAGGGCCAGGGTGCTGGCAACAATATTTTCTTTTTTGCTCATTCTTTTATTAAGCATGTCTACTCTTATATTCATTCATTGCTACCCATTTATTTAGCACCATTTTGTGCCAGGCACTTTTCAAGGTACTGGGGATACAGAAGTGAATAAGCCAAAGCCTCATTAATATTACCTTTATTTTGGTGATAGAAATAAGCAAATAAAATACTTTAAATAATAGGAAGAAAAGTAAAACAGAGTAAGGAGATAGTGGGGGTATAGGGTTTCTTCTCTTTAATATAACAGCTTTATTGAGATATATAATTCACATCCCATACAATTCACCCATTTAAAGTGTATAATCCAGTGTTTTTAGTATATTCATAAAGTCGTGCAATCATCACCGTAATTAATTTTTGAACATTTTCATCACTCCATAAAGAAACCCTGTGCCCATTAGCATTTACTCCCAATTTCTTCCCAATCTTCTCAGCCCCAGGCAACCACTGATTTACTTTCTGTGTCCACAGAGTTGCTTATTCTGGGCATTTCAAACAACAGAATCATATAATATGTGCTCTGTTTTCTTTCATTCAGCATAATGTTTTCAAGGTTCATCCATGTTGCAATATGTATCAGTACCTTACTTCTTGTTATTGCCAAATATTTCATTATATGGATACATCACAGTTTGTCTTTCCATTCATCAGTTGATGGACATTTGTGTTGTTTCTACTTTTTGGCTCCTTTAAATGATGCTGCTATGGACATTTGTATATTAGTTTTTGTGTGGGCAAATTTGTATAATTTGTATGTTAGTTTTGTTTTCCCTTCTCTTGGCTATATACCTAGGCGTGGCATTGCTGGGGCAACTGGCAATGCTATGTTTAACTTTTTGAGGAACTGTCACATTGATTTTCAAAGTGACTATACCATTTCACATTCCCACCAGCAATGCACGAGGGTTCGATTTTCTCCACATTGTCACCAACACTTGTTATTGTCTGTCTTTTTGATTGTAGCCATCCTAGTGGGTGTGAAGTAGTGTCTTATTGTGGTTTTGGTTTGCGTTTTCTGGATCGCTAATGATGTTGACGTCTTGTCATGTGCTTATTGATGAACAGTGTGTCCGAACGCTCCCCCAGGCAATTCTAGGCAGAGTTGTGGACTCTGTGTTGAGGAAAGCAGAGTCCTCGTGGGTTAGTGTAGTGGGGAACAGGAAGGTAAGGAGCCTAAGGGGGTTGGGCTTGCAGCTGGATCCGCTAAAAGGGTGAGGCCCTCCTGGGAGCCTCTGCAGGATGGATTGGAGAGAGAGGGGCTGGAAGGCAGAGAGCCCAGAGAGGGAGGCAGACTTGACTGGAGAGGGATGGGAGGGAATTGGAGAGAGGAGTGGACAGAAGGGACATGAGAACTTGGGATAGATTAGACTTCAGGCTGAGGAGGTAATGGGGTCAGGGGAGAGGAGAGAGAGGAAGAGAGAGAAGAGTCAAAATTTGAATTTGTTCTATTTCAACGACTGAAATGGGGATGCCATTTGGGGGAAGAAGATGAAGGATGGGTCAGACATGGAATAGAGCAGAGAAGAGGTGGGGTCAGGGACAGCAGGAGTCCGGGGTACAGCCCCTTCTCCTCTCTGTGGCTCCCCTATCCTCTCTATGGTTCTGACTGTAAATTGGGGATGTCAATCCTTTGTTGCAGGGTTCCTATGGGGATTAAGTGAGGTAATTGATATAGCCTGGAAAGCTACACTGACATGCACCCTGTTCATATCTCTAATTTATTATCTTGTATGATTATTTACATTTGACTTGCTCATAAGAGACTGCCTTATTTGTCTTTATAACTGTCTCTTGTATTTGGATCACCTCCGGGCCTAGAAGGGCCGATTTACGGTCTCCTTGGCTCCCCGTTATTAACAGCGTGCCAGGCGTCAACCTTACTGTTAGGTTGCGTTCACTTCCAACAACCCCGTGAGGTTCCCATCCCTGTTATACAGATGAGCGAGCACGCCCCGGGAGTTACTTATCTGTGGACCAAGTAAATTTATGTTTACTTGGTTTATTGGCTCCATGTAATATGCCAGATTATGTAGTTTTTCTTACTTAATCCTCCAGTCATTCAACAAGTCAGGCGTCCTTATCCCCATTTTGCAGATAAGAAACAAATTGCCCAAGGCTCCACAGCTAGTTAAGTGACAGGTTTGACTCCTAAGCCTATTACCACCCCCCAACCCCCACTCCGCAGCGCATGGCCTTTCATGGGGTCTTCGGGACAATGGGAGAAGGATCCTGGAGGGCAAGGAGCCTGCAGAGACGCGGAGGGCTGCAGGACACCATGGGCAGAGCGCAAGGATCTGCGCCTGCAGTTCCGCCCTCGGCTCCTAGATGGCGCTCGGAGAACACCTTGATGACGCGCGCCCTGCCTGAAGGCTGTTGCTTCGGGACACGCCTTGGGCTCCACGCTGCTTCTATAAGCAGTCTAATGGTTTTATCCAATAATTTATTGTGAGGAAAAGCAGAGGCTTTTTTTTTTATTGTTATTTTTTGGTCATTGTTTTGTTTTGTTTTGTTTTTGTTTCTCTTTGCAAAGCTAATCTACCACTGCCTCTAAGCCTGCAGTTCATTTTTGTAGCTACACCAGCCTAACATGCTGGCCAAACCCTGGGGAGTTGAGGGCACCGGTAGGATAACAACTTTTAAGCAAAAAATAAAGTGAAATGACTGTGTCAGAGAGAGCCCCTCTCTGGACCCTTCAATCACAGTTGGCATGGCTTGTAGATGTCAGCAAATTCTCCCACCTGGAAAGCAGGGTCTCCTGTCAGTCAGAAGAAAGAAGATTGTCAGAGGTGGAAGGAGTTTGACATTTGGTGTCTGACCCTTCATTTTGTGGATCCAGATAATGGATAGCTAAGTAGAACTCAGGGTTTTTTTTGGGTGTGTGTGTGTGTGTGTGTGCAATTTTGCTCACTTCATTGTTTTTTAATCTTTATTTCTTTTTAAGAGAGAAGTTTGAATTTTTGTTGCCTACACTGGGGTTGTGAGCATGAGTGGTTTTTGAACTCAGTGGGCTGGGTGTAAAGCAATAGGGAATGGTGAGGACTGTGGCAAATTGGAGGGGCCTTTCCCTGTTGACAGAGTCAACTGTTAACCAGCTCCAGCGGTGGGGAGATGCCATATTGCTTGCTTTAAAAAAAAAAAAAAAAAAAAAGCAAGAAATCTGGATTTTATGTGAAATTTCCTAATGTTTAACAGTTGCCAACTAAGTGAAAAAAAAAAAAAAAAAAGGAAGAGGCTGAAAGTACTATCTGTGGTCTGTGGTGTAGACAGAGAAGAATGACTTTCAACCTTATACTGGTGTGTGTGTGTTTATGTGTGTGTGTGTGTGTGTGAGTGTAGAGGGAGGATTAGAAGGAGATCAGGAAAGGCACCTCTGTATCCAGGTGGTGAGAGGAGGAGAAGAGCTCCTGTTGCTGCAGAACCATGCAGATCTCCAGGAGCCTGGCAGGACTGCGGGTGAGGATCTCGGGCAATGGGTTTTCGTGTGGGTTGGGCAGGACCCTGAGGAGGGCGGTGGCGAAGAGGCAGCCTGAACATCGTGGAGATGAGGGCTGAGCTTGGGCACGGAGCATCACGTCAGCTTGGAAAGGGCTTGTCTGGTTGGAGAGGTGGCCCGGCTGGATTTGCAGCTGCTGGGGCCTGTTTTTGCAGGAGAAACAGAACTGTTCCAGGAAATCGAGAGTCATGCCATTTTTATGTCCTATTTCCCTCTCCATGATTATTCTTAACGTCAAAATGTGGGAATCCTTTTCATGGCCACTGTGGATCTGGAAACTGACTCTAATCCCCACCCCCTATTTATTTATTTATTTATTTGCTTCTGGCACTAGGAGGCTTAGAGCCCAGTTGGAGTCCAAATGCCTGAAACTGTGCAGAACCTAATGGATTGCATGCATGCATTTCCCCTTGGTCTTTGTTGCCTGTCCCATATATATTTTCCCTGGATTTATCTTTTAATTACATTTTCAATTTTATTTTATTGTGTACATTCTTGGAAGCTGCCTCCCGTCCTTTGTGGAATGAATAAAAATGCGTGGACATTTTTGGCTGACTGAGCTGGAGGTCTAGCTGCTTTCTCTGTGGCCAGAACTTCCATCTCCTCTCCCTGTCTCAAGCTCTGGAGCTCTTGTTAGGGGAGGGAGGGAGATAGGGAAGACAATAGCATTTGTTTTCCATTTATCCCTCTGTGCTGGGTTTGAGGTCCTGTGATTAGAGGGGCAGAGACTGGCAATTGGTTTTTCTGGGAGCTCTGGTGACATCCTGGGCAAGCAGTGTGGACAGAAGTGGCAGCACTCTCAGAGGAAATTTATAATTTATATGACTCTGGAGCTGTTCAGGGCCTGAGTGGCAATTGATGACACAGGGTTGGGTCGTATATTCTTCTCCCAGACTTTGCAAGGAGCCTTGCTATTCTAAGGCAACACAATGGACTGGAAGCTCTGGGCATCTGGGGAACTTGGAATAATCTGTTGTCTAGAAGCAACAATAAAGCTTCTCTCAGCATCACAGAGCAGGACTCTGGTAAATGCAGATAGGTGTGGGAGAAAATGTGAAGCACTCCTTCTAGAGTTGACCAGAGGCCTCTCTGAGGAAGTCTACTTTCTGGCAACCCATCAGATAAAAGGAGACACATGCCTCCATCATTCACATATAAAAGGAAGTATAAATAATTTGTCAAGGTCTATCAAAATCAAAACACACATCTCCTTTGATCCAGCAGTTGCACTTGTTGGACTCCATCCTGTAGAAGTGTTCACATGTGTGTGGATTAACATATGTTCAAGATGTTCATTGCAGCATTGTTTGTAGCCATGAAAAAGTGGAAGTAACCTAAATGTCCACCAATAAGTGAGTGGTTTGATTATGGTACATCCATATGATTAAGTGCCACGTAGATCTTAAAAAGAATGAGATAATGTATGCATGCTGACATGGGAATATCTCCCAAACACCTAACATTTAAATAAATGTTACATACAATGAATATTCCCCTTCTCCAAAGGAGAGAAAGTTGTTGTCTATGGGTAGGGTCATATTTAAAATATTTGACCACCCATTCGGCATGAGCACAGACTTATCAGAATGGATGCTGGGGTAGGTTCTGGACACCCCTTGCTGTCCCAGGTGTTAACCCTTTTAGTTCTTGCATCATGGGGCTCTGGGAGTTCCAGGGGTGGCTGTCAACCAACTGGTTTGGAGGGATTTCAGTATTTTAATACCTTGAATGTCTATACTGATATGCCTGGTTAAATAGCTGCTCTGCTGTTGATGTTCATAATAAAATTTGGGCTTCCTCCATCCTGGCTTCCCAGTGGTGAACTGTGAAGTGGGCTCCACAGAGCAGAGGCCTCTGGGAGTTCTGTTATCCTGAGCCTTGGACCTGGCTGGTCTGGGAACCAGTTCCTTGTCCCAGACCTGGATCTGACATTGCCAAAGAACCCCACTGTACTGCAACCTTTAAGAGAACTAACCCAATTCTGCAGAAAAACTTGATATAATTAGTCATGAATAACCAGAGCCCGGGTTCCCCACGGTGCAAATTGTTGCCGTATTGATCTCCACCTGCGTTGTCAGCACTATGGAAAGACTGAACTTTAAGTGCTTAATTCAGCCCCATTCAACCGATACTTTTGGCTTTGTCCTCCAAACAAAAGCACCCTTGTTTATTCTTTTTTTCTCCCACAAATAATAAAATCAATCCGGTTTTGCTCTTCCCCCGCCCAAACCTAGTCTGCTCTTGTAATCAATATGTTTTGAAATGTCAATGTATTCCTCAGTGAGGAGCTCCGGAGGGGCTGGGAAGGCTGGGGAAGGAGGGCAGGCCCGGGTAGGCAGACGGCTTCAGCATCTCCAGGAGAGCAGGTTGCAGTTCAAATCCCATCCTGGCAAATCTCCCCGTACATCAAATCCACACCTAGGTGTAGGGCAGTGCCTTTCGGAAGTGGTTGACAGAAATACATATGCAATACTTTCATATTTGCTTTACAGCCTCAAAACCAAACGACTCAGCTTTTGGCTTTCTAAAGTTATCAAATAAATGGTGTGTGCGTCACACTCCCTCTAACCCCATCCCACATCACACTCCCCATCTTATCCACGGGGCTAGTGTGGAGGGGGCAGGTTATCGATGGGGTGAGGGCGGGGGTGGGCGTCAAGGATGGAGAGGGAGGCTCAGGGCTGGATAAGCCAAGCATGGATCCGTGGAACCACATTAACATGTCCAAATCCCAGCCAACCAGAGGTGAATTTATTCAGTTTAATAATTTCATAATATTCCTGAATAATGGTTAAGAGCTTGGGCAAGTACTGAAAGATCATTATTTGGAGAAGGAGGCATGAGTATTGAGCTCCTACTATGTGCCAATAATTTGACAAACAGTATTTTTAATTCTCACAACAAATCTCTTCCCATTCCAGAGATAAGGAAACTGAAGACTAAGTGAATCATTTCAAGGTGACAAAGATGGCAAATAACAGAGCTGGGTTAGGAAACCCTATCTTTTCTGACTCCAAAGCCCTGTGTGTGTGTGTGTGTGTGTGTGTGTGTGTGTGTGTGTTCTCTGTGCCTCATTTGCCTCACCCCAGTAAAGGAGAACAAGAATAGTACATACCCATAGGGTGGTTATAAGGATTAAATGAGCTATGCATATAAAGTGTTTAGTCATACTAAGCACTTAAAAACAGTTGATATTGTAATTATAATTATAATTATTCCCCTGGTATGCATAAAACATTTGTTTCCAGAAATCCTTGGTATCATCATAGTTGCAAAAACTATTTTTTCTTGATTTTTGTCCTCAAAGTATGTATGACATCAGGCATAAATAAGAGACAGGATCTGTACCCTCAAGGAGGTGACCATCTGGTTGTGAGGAGATGGGGAGCGGGAGAGAGAAACAAATGACACTTCGGTGTCACATTTATTATAATAGGAGCATGTTGGAAGGAGCACAGAGGAGGGTCCTCTGATCCCAGCTGGGGGAGGAGACACCAGAAAAGGCCAGGAGTTGGGGGTAGGGGCTGGGATTTGCAGTTATGAAGGTTGATGACTGTTAGCTCAGCAACCAAGGAGTGGGGAGGGAATCGTGAGCAGGAGGAGCAACACGTACAGAGGCGTGGAGGTGTGGGAAGGCATGGGCTATTTTGGAGAATTGCAAGTAGGTCGTAGCATCTGATGTGAAGGGGGCTTGTTGAAAAATGGCAAATGATGGGGCTGGATAGGTAGGCAGGGGCCAGACCACGGTGAGCCTTCCCAGACAAGAATCAGGGACTTTTTCCTGAAGGTTTTAAAAATCTTTGAAGTTTTTAAACAGGGAAGTGGCAGATTCAGAATTGTATTTCAGAAGATGGATGTGGTCAGACCACATCGGAGGCTGCTGCAGTGTTCCGGAGAAGACACTCTGAGTCCTGAATATGAGTCAGAAGTAGTTATGAATGGAGAAGAAGTTCAGATGGGAGAACAATTTCAGACCCGGAATCAACAGGAATTGGGGACCAGTTGGATGTGGAGAGTGAGGCAGGGAGAGGGAATCTAGACTGATTCCAGCTGGGGAGGTTGGTGGAGCCATTGACCAAGAAAGGAGATGGGGGAGAACTTGTTTTGAGAGAAAGATGGAAAGTCAAGTTTTGGACATTTGAGTTTCAGGTGCATTGGGCATCCAAGTGGAAGTGAGCACTTGGATATAAGGGGCTTAGCAGTATTGCACATACAGCACGGTGATTGATAATCAATACATGATTAATTGATAGAATGAGTAGATGGCTAAAACCAAAAAGTGGATGAGATTTTCTAGGAAGAGAATGAGTCAAGCAAGATGCAGAGGACCGAGTGTCTTGGAGAATATTAGCTATCCCTTCAGTCCCCAAATAATCAATTAAGAGAAGGTTAATTTAGAAATCATAAGCATATAGATCAAAAGTAGCATATTCAGAGTATAGTGAAGAGTTATTTTCAGTACCAATGTTGACCTATAAAATGTATAGACTAGCTAAACTTTTCCTTCTTAGAAAAAATAGCCAACATTTCTTAAATACTTGCTGTGTGCTGGGCCTTGTGTCAAGGGATTTACCCACATAATTTCACTTAACATGCACAATCTGATGATAGGGAGATGCTGTGTTTATTTCCAGTCTAGAAGTGAAGAAACAGAGGCTTAGAGACACTAAGAAATTGCTCAGGATCTTATAGCTGGTATGGAGTGGAGCTGGGATTCAAACCTAGGTCTGGCTGACTTCTGAGCCAGGACTTGTCATGACTCTTTTTCTCTTAAATTTCTAGTCATTTTAATCAAGGCTGAGCATAACAGGCTGTGCAAAAGGGGCTTCGGCTTTTTTGGAGAAAATGGCAAAACAGTTGGTACATTGGCCCCATGTATCTTTGGGATACACTATGAATGTATTAAGTTGATAACTTTTGCAAAAGCTGCCAGGTTTGGAGGTTCAGTTTTCCAGAGGGCCTGGAGGGCTTCTCTCCATCTGGATGAGCATCGGGATTAAGGGTGAGCTAGTATCAAGGTCAATTGGATGAACAGATCCTTTCTTTGTTGACCTGTGGGGACCGAAGAGTAATTGTGGATGAGTGGATTCAGTTAAATACCTTCATTGAGCTAGGTCTGCTGGGGACAGTAAGGGAGTCCATCATAGGAAGAGGGATCTGTCTGAAACACATCACTTGCCCTGACTTTGGTAGTTTCAGAGTGGCTCCTGCAAGGATCACGAAGAGGGAGTTGCACCAGCACTGTTCATCTTGTTTTCTTCAAGGGAACATCCCTGTCCCTTGTAGTGGAAAAGCACAGGTTTTGAAGTTGGACAGACATAGCTTTGATTTCTTGCCCAGCTCTTTACTAAACGCATGGACTTGGGCAATGTCCTTAAATTCTCTGAACTCCATTTTGTTTTCTGAAAAATGGGGACAAAAGAACTTACCTTGTCATAACCCTTATTGTGGACATAACATGGGATAACATATTTAGGGTGCTCATCCCAGGGCCTGGCATTATGAAAGTGTTTGCTGCACTTCAGATCCTGTTATTTAATGGAATGGAGGGTGTACCCCCTAGCTAATTTGTATTAGATACTTATTCCAATGTCTCTAGGAATTTCGGTATTTTGGGCTAAATAAGATCTGATATTGAAATGGCCCCCCCTTTTTTTTTTCACCATGTTGCAAAAATAGTCAGAAATTATTATGACAGAGTTCAGATGTCACAACAAACTTGCAAATCACTGCTTCTAACTGAGAGCAAGAACTCTTGCTAGAGCCAGTGCATGTATTTCCATATTATTTATGGTACAGAATCACATGAACTGGATTCCCTTTAAATGAAGAACATCCCTTTCTTCCCCCCAAACAAATCATAGATGGTACAGGATGACTGAAGCAAGACTGACTCTACAGCCACACATGGATCCTGCTGTCAGGGAGACAAGAACCACAGGAACTTGTGCTGACTCTTCTTTGAGCCTTGCACATTTCAGAGGCTGGCTCCGACAATGAACATCTCAGGGTGTTTTGTTGTGGAGTCTTGGACCTTCAGAGTGGGAAGTGTAGAAAGCGCAGGAGACCCAGAATTTAGAAATAAGGGCAACACTGTTGCTAAAATATAAAATTAATAAGTAATGAATTAGAGAACAGAAATGCAAAGTCACTGTAACCACAACAATGACAGACAACCACAACATCACATAATGACTGCATCTTGTGTGCCGGGTGGTTTTCTAAGCTGGGGATTCATCTAAGTTTGGGAAACTATTCTAATGAGGAGAGATAGACAATAGAGAAAATAAATAAACACATTACTTTGTGTACTAGAAGGTGATAAGTGCCAATGAGAAAAATAAAGTTAAGGAAGGGGGACAGAGAGTGCAGGGCAGGGGGAGGGGATGGTGTTATAATTTCAAATAGGTAGCTATGGAGGGATTCAGTGGGTTAATAGCATGTGAGAAAGACATGTGAGTATCTCTAAAAGGGTGTTCCAGAATGAGGGAACCCCACGGTGCCTTGGCAGTGGGACCTGAGCAAGCCTACTACTGGCGAAGAAGAGCAAAAAGGACCCTGAAGCTGGAATGGAGAAAGTTCAGGCAAGAAACGGCAATAGGAAATGAGGTCAGAGAGGGAACAAGTCAGCTAGTTAGTGGGACAACTGGATATTGATCTACTCAAAGGATTATCATCTTACTTACTCTTATCCCTCTTCTCCTTGCTCTAATATTTTGCTAGATACTTTGACAAACACTTTATCCACAGGGTCTTTTCAAGCCCCACAACCACCCTTGGAGGCAGAAAGTATATCATTCCTGTTGCACATATGAGAAAGCCGAGGCTCAGAGAGGTTAAGTAACTTTATAAGGCCACACAGCTCAGCGGCAGAGCTGAAATGCCATGCCGATGCTTTTTCTATCATGCTGCCCTGCTTACATTTTCAAAACGTTTATATGAGTCCACCTTCCATCTTTTTGCTCACAGCCTTTCCAATAAGAGCTTGCAGGAAGCCCTCGTGTAGATTTGTCAGTAGCTTTTGATGCCTCCTCTTCCTTCTGAGTGGAAATGGTAAAAATGGAAACGGCAGACACAATTTCTCTGAGCTCCCCATTCATTTTGCATGATATTTCCTTCTAGAATGTGTGAGCAGGGACCTTTTTCACAGCACTGACCTTGCTCACATGGTTGGTGGCTCTCGGATATGAAATCATCTTCCATAACTGAATTTTCCTGCTATGAAAGTCTCCTTTCTCTTTTTATGGGGGCATTGCTACACAGTTCTATTTTTTTTTCCGTGTTTTTTCCTTTTTCCCTTGGTAGTGTGCTGACGCCTATTGGTACTCTCTCAACTTTGCAAAAGCTGCTATGGTAGGGACTTTTGGTGCTTAATCACTTCTCATTTGCTCCTCCTTTTGGGTGGAGCACTGCATTTCTCCACCCCTTGGCATTAGGTGGGATAAATGAGTGGAAGGATTGCATGTTACCTGTGGGTGGAAGCATTTAATAGCTAGCCTGAGACCCTCCAGGGTTTCTTTCCTTGGATGGACAAGCGCTGAAGCATCTGCCAAGGTGGAGGTGGAAGCTGGAAAAAGACCGAGTTCCGAGCCACCCTATGAAGAGTGGTGGTTGCCTGTCCTGGAGAACCACCCAGGATAACAGTGGACTTTGTGTGAACAAGAAATAAGGACCTCATTTTACACAAACTCAACACACATGAATTCATGTGTACATGATTGGCAATTGAAAAAAATAAAAGCAGAGAGAGATAATCAAGATTTTAAAAAATTATGTCTATGATGAATTTTGTTTACTTATTGTTACCAGAGTGTTTATTTGCCTTGTTTATAAAAGTGTATGATAGGTATGTTTGTATAAGAAATACTTATTAAATAATGGAGATTGCTATTAAGTGCGATTTTCAACTTAGGCAAATTGTCTTGGAACCTATTGATTGTGTAAAACGAGGTCCCACTCTACTGTGATTTGGGAGGGGGTCTGCTTTGTTACTGTGGCATTAGCTAGCCTATCCTGACTGATGCAGGCCAGGTTGCAAGTCTGACAGTGCTCTTGTGTTGGCTCAACGGTGTAGTGCGAGGTTAGAATTTGAGATTTGCAGGCAGACTTGCATTTATGATCTTGGGCACATTACTTTACCTTTCTGCATTTTCTGGTTTTCTTTTCTCTAAGAGACATACGCCCACCTTGTAGGGTTGTTGTAAGAATTAAATACACTAACACATGTAAAGTAGGTGGCGTGCGGTATGTGTTCAACAAATGTTTTCTTTCTTGCTGTCTTGCCCTGTTATCAACTCTAAGATCACATGCCCATTTTTTCCTCCAAGGTTCCCACCATTTTCTCATCAACTGGCATTTCCTTGTTGCCAGAATTTAGTGCTGAGTTACTGTTTCCCTTGTCGCTTCCTCTGTCTTCTGAAAGATGAAATTGTCAGCAAGGCAAGGCAAAGATTTATCAGATGAGACGCCCAGCAGATGTCCAGAGAGCACAAGTCCCCACTGCTGCTCCGTCTTGCCTCTGTGCCAGTTTTGTAATCTGTATTAGGAAAACATTGTCTGGTTGATTGCTCTGTAATAGACTTTCAAAACATTAGCACTTGTTTCCCTTTCTTCTAGTTCTCCAATGATATTTGTTTTCATTTTCATTTTCAATTCAATTCAATTAGATGCTTGCTTTGACTCTGGCTCTGGGCTGGGCATGGGGGCACAGAGGGGGCTTAAGGTCTAGCCCCTGATCATGGGAAAGTTACTCTGATGCAGGAAACAGATACATTAGCCAAACTTTCCACCCACCCCAGAGAACAAAACCCCAAACATTGTGATAATTATAAAAATGTTAAGAATGCACACGATGTGGAGACAGGACTGAGGAGGAACTGATTAATTCCATTGGGTGTAGCAATAGGAGGGGGCTGAAGATTTCTTCCAAAGGGTTTTGATGGGTCAATGGGAGTTCAACAAGTGGATGGTGGAGGAAGGGCATTTGGGAAGAGGGAACAGCATTTGGAAAGGCATAGTGATATGAGACATGAGTATTTCTGGGAATTATAAGCAATTTGGTGTCTACAAGAACATAAAGTACAAAGTAGGAAGTGGTAGGAGAGGAGGAAGACTATTTTGCCAAGCCAGGGGCCAGAAGACATAATTCTTGAATTTGTGGGTATTTATTCAAACTGCTTCTCTGTGAGATTTTACCCTTTATGCTTTATACTAGCCATGAACTCCAGGTTACAAGGTTGTATTTGTTGCCTTGCCTGATAATGCTGGGTCTTTAGTCCTTACAGGTCCGCACGGGGTAGTGGGCTCTGGGAAAATGGCTGCTTTTATAAAATATGTTGGAAAAAGCATGGAATCAGGATAAAGAGAGACTTGGGCACCAATCCTGACCTTGTGGTTTATTAGCCCCCTGCTTTTAAGCAAGTACCTAAGGGTCATCATTACCTCCTCTGCAGAACGGAGAAAATAACGCCTGTCTTACCAAACACCTGTATGGAGTAAAAATGAAACAAATATTTAAAATATCCAGCCCAGAATTTGATGCCCAGTGGGTGTTCAATAAATCTTCCAGTTGGAGAAATCAGTTGTTAGTGTTTGGGGATTGAGTTAAGCTCATAAAGAAATGGCTGAAAATGGTTAAGATTGATTTAAAAAAGAATTGTGCTTTTTTTTTCTTTTTGAGAAAAGTTCTTCATTCTGTTTTGTGAGAAAGGAGGAAAACAAACTTATATAAGATAAGAAACTTGAAACCATATGACATTTCTGTGGTCTCAAATTTCAAAGAACCCACCTTGAGATTATTTTTGTAAATCTATTTACCTTTTTTACCACCCTCCTTCTCTGGACAAATGTCATGCATTAGAGCACACTGCTATTTTGACATCTCCATTGTGATATTTATTTTAAGCCATCAGTAGAGTTTTAAATATCTCAGCAGTGAACTCTGGCCTTTGTGGAAGGCAAACTAATTATTTCCCAAACCGTTCCATAGAGCAAGCCCCTGGCATTTGTTTCCTGGCAGTTTGGAAAGGAAATGCGAAACCAGTGGCTTTTTAAGGAAGGGGATGTGCATTCTGACAAAAGCTAAGAAACTTGGGGTCCAACCACCTTGGCTGCCAGGTTGCAAGAGGAAGCTGTGATGTCCCCAGAGAACAGCTGGGACCAGAGTTTCACACAAATGGTTTTGCAGATGATTACAGCAAAACAAAAGCCACATCACTGGGTGGAATAAAGGTTTATCATCACAGGTGTCAAAGGAAGGCTGGGGTCTTATATAATCATTTGAGCATTACAACAGTTCTACAAAGTAGAGACTTTTACAGACGTGGAAACTGAGTCTCAGAGAAGTTGTCTTTTACCCAAGGTCGGGAGGTTGGTGGCAGGTTTTGGCTGACTCGGACTCTGTGATCTTAACCACCAGCTCTGCTGCCTTGGGGTCTCAGGCTGAAAGCATTGGATCATTACTTAGCTGTGTGATCTCAGGCAGTTCACTTAACCTCTCTGAATATCTCAGTTTCTTCCATCAAATGGAGATGACAATATCTACTATCCTATGATTGTGATGGTCAGATATGCTTCCAGAGGTGGAAGCACTTAGAGGAAGTAAATGAAAGTAAAACGTTTTAATTAATACCAGTTTTGGATAATGCTGACTTCTATGTCTTATCGCTACAATAGCCCTAGCTCCAGTCTGTCCAGGCTAGCAGTTTCCTGTCACAGATGGCACTGCCTTGGGCCACCATACACCCTCCTTCACCCCCTTTATATTTACCCCCTCCCCATATCTGCCCCAGCCGTCTTGTTTATAGTTTCCTGACTTCTGAAGCTTTCCCTGACCTTCCCTTTCTCAGATATATTATCAGTTTCATTGCAGAGGACGAGTAGGGGTTTAGGGATTCATAGAAGAGAGGTCCTGACCAGCCTGGGGGTTTAGAGGAGACTTCCTAGAGGAAGCCTTTTGGGGGATGAAGAGGATTTAAGTAGGAGAAGAGAAAAGAGGGGAAAGGTCAATGCAGACCTGTGAATATTCTGGGAGCTGCAGATATCCCTGCAGGCTAAGGTCGGTGTGGGAGGAGTGTCAGGACTGTTTGCTAAGTATTGGACCAGTATTTATTTCTCTTGTCTCCTCAGCTAAACTGTTAGTCCCAGGAGAGCAAAGACTGTGCCTTCATCCCATACCCGTCACGGGATGCTTTCCAGGGCTGGGCACAGAGCAGCCCCAGGAAAGACTCAGGTTATTGGATGATGAACACTTGCATCCTAATGAGTTCGGTTTATTGGGGAGGTGGGCAGCACAGCAATGCAGAAAGGCTGCAGCCTTTGCAGTCAGGCAGACCTCGTGCAGGTCGTTTATCCTCTCTGAGCCTCAGTTTCTTCACCTGGGAGGTGGAGGTGTTCCGGTTGGCTAATGCTGCTGTTATGCAAAATACCAGAAACGGATTGGCTTTTATAAAGGGGGTTTATTTGGTTACAAAGTTATAGCCATAAAAGCGTCCAAACAAAGGCATCAACAGTAGGTTACCTTCACTGAAAAACACGGATGGCGTCCAGAACACCTCTGTCATCTGGGAAGTCGCAGACATGCAGCTGGCATCTGCTCTGGGGTTCTGGTTTCAAAATGGCTTTCTCCCAGGACATTTCTCTCTAGGCATCTGGGAGTGTACTGTTAGTTTCTCTCAGGCAAACTCTGGACTAGGAAAAGTCTACTTTCAAAATGTCTCTCTAAGCTGCAGCAGGGAGCTCCTTCTGTCTGAGCTCTTATAGGGCTCAGTAAACTAATCAGGACCCATGCTGAATGAGCGGGGCCGCACCTCCATGGAAATAATCTAATCAAAAGTATTACCCACAGTTGGGTGGGTCACATCTCCATGGAAACAACCTAATCCGAAGATTCCAACCTAATCAACACTAATGTGTCTGTCCCTACAAGATTTCATTAAAGAACATGGTGTTTTGGGGGACATAATACAACCAAACCTGCACAGGGGGTAATAAATAAGTCTATACGTCATAGGGCAGGGTATATATGATGGGCTGAAACAGAGCCACCCCTCAACACATGTTAGTTCTTGTTGTTTCTGCTGACACCCCTCATACTCATCCTAGCACTTTGTGGAGGCTCCAGGTTCTTTGTTGGCAGCCAGGGACGGGCGCACTGTCTTAGCAGAAAATTGCCCAAACTGGCCACACCTCAAGCCAGCTGCCCGCGGCTGCCACACCCAGAAGTTACTCTTCTATTTTCCTGTCCTGAAGTGGGAGTTGCTCCCACCAGGTTTCACAGAGGCAGAACCGTGGAGGCACGAAACATTTCGTTGGTCTACACTCGCCTCTGCCTGTGGGAATTACAGGCTCGTTGGACCCAGGATGTGTTCAGGTCCATGTGGTCCCTTTATCTATAGTCCTTGACATTGGGATCCCCCATTCTCCTGCTAGAATGTAAGCTCCATAAGGGCAAGAATCCTTACTGTTTTTTTTTTTTTTATTGTGGAAACATATATATATAACATAAAATTTGCCATTTTACCCATTTTTAAAGGTACAATTCAGTGGCATTACTTACATGTATGATGTTGTGTTACCATCCCCACCATCCATTACCAAAACTATTTTATCACCTCAAACAGAAACTCTAACCCCATTGAGTAATAACTCCCTCTTCCTCATCCCCACAGCCCCTGGCAACCTCTAATCTACTTTCTGTTTCTATGAATTTGCCTATTCTAGATATTTCATATAAGTGGAATCATACAATATTTGTCCCTTTGTGTCTGGTTTCTTTCACTTAGCATAATGTCTTCAAGGTTCAGTCATCCATGTTGTAGTAGGTCTCAGAATTTCTTTCCTTTTTATGGCTGAATAATATTCCATCGTGTGTATATACCACATTCGGTTTATCCAGACATCTACTGATGGACCCTTAGGTTGCTTTTACCTTTCAGCTATTGCTGTGAACATTGATGAACAAGTATCTGTCTTAGTTGCTATTTCAGTTCTTTCGGGGGTGTATAATGAGAGTGGAATTGCTAGGTCATCTGGTAATTCTATGTTTAACTTTTTGAGGAATCACCAAGCTGTTTTCCACAGTGGCTACATCATTTGACATTTCCATTGGTAATGTATGAGGGTCCCTGTTTCTCCACATCCTCCAGGGCAGGGGTCTTCATTTTGTTTGTATCTCAAGAGCCTAGGACAGTGCCAGGCACACAGTGGGAGCTCATTAATTTTGTTGAAAGGATAAATGCACACACCCCTCTCAGCCTCTATCCCATATTTGCCTTCAAAATGCAATTGGCTGGATCATGTATCACCCCACCTCATTCCTACCTTCTTCATTTGAAAGTGCCTGTTTTCATTATAATATCATTAGTGTGGAAGGCAGTACGTAGCCCTGACAACCAAGAGTGGGGTTCATATAGGAAGTCTCTCATTTACCTTCTGTTTGGTCATACTTGAAATGAGTTCTTGGTTCATCTTGGACTTGTGGTTGTAGGATGTATATATTCTTGGTAACCTGTATGTGCTCCACCGATTCACTGTCTTGTTGCATTCTCAAGCTACTGAGACAGATTTTCCTCTCTCTAATAAAGGATCAATATGCTTCACAATTAATCTTATTAATGGTCCTGGCAGCAGAATCCCCTCCCCTCCCCACCCCCAAAACCCAGGTCACTTCAAGCGTTACTAAGCCCTTGTTCTGCACGCTGGATGAAGCACACTCATAGCCCATTTTCTTTCTCTCTCCATCTTTCATAGGTGACACAACTGTCTTCAGATACATAATACATCAATGAAACGGACCTGCATATCCGACTCTGTATCTTGAAAGCGTACCTGGCTGGTGTTACACAAGACAATTGAAAGACGGTAGCTGTGTTCCTATTATAACTTCATTTTCCCTTTGATTTTCTTATTCAACACAATGTGACGTCTTTTTTGAAAGGGAGACTCCAATTTAGGGGCCAAGAGATGGGTCAACATCAGTAAGATAAGAGTAATTACTGGCAGAAAAGTTTCAGATAGAATTAGCAGAGGCAGCCCGCCTACCTGATCCTGCTGTTAATTTCAACCCTGCTGTCCCTCATTCTGAAGGATGAAGTCATTTCCAGCTGTTTCAATTTGCAATATAAGGTTAATGATCGAACCAAAGCTGCACCCAAAACAATGGCGCTACAGAAACGGCTCCGAGGGGTAAAGGTAACATCGGCAGAGCATGATGAAGTGGTGGTTTCAAGAATGTGGTGTGGAATCTCTGCAGACTTTCTGTTTTCATTTCATAATCAATAAAGCCAAGAATGAGAGAGAAATATGTTGGTTACATTACTTTAAAATAGCCTGGCAAAAATATAATTTCTTATTGATTAGTTTCCCATCGAAGGCAAGGTCTGTGGATAAAAGAAAATCGACTGCTGGAAATGCTAAAATAAAGAAAGTAAATGAGGGAAGAGGTTTAAATTTTTAAAGGGTAGGAAAAGGTGTAATCAATGTACCCAATTTTACCACTTATGAAAGTACTGCTGGATCCAAGATTGACGTTGTTCTGGATCCAATTGACTTACTTTCATTTACTCCAGTTATTAAAAATGTAAAATTGCCTGACTGGCTTTGGGAAGCAAAGCCCATTGGAAGATGTTTCAGGTACCATGGAAAGTAAAGAGATACGGGAGTAAGAATTATTCCTGGAAAACAGGTAGGAAAGTTGCAAGCGATAGAAACCTGATTCGAACTGGATTAAACCGTGGTTCTCAAATGGGGGTGATTTTTACTCCCAGGGGACATTTGGCAATGACGAGACATTTTTGGACGCCACAAGAGAGGAGGGAGAGCTGTGACGTCTAGTGGGTAGAGAGTGGCCAGGGATGCTATGAAACATCTTCTGATGCACAAGACAGCTCCCATCCAGCCAAAAAGGCCCAATAATGCTGAGGTTGAGCAACCTGGATTTAAGCCAAAAAGGAATTTTTTGATTCATAACTGACAATTCTGGGGATAGGTCTATGAGAATCTGAATGTTCCCAAGTGTCATTTGGAGCGTCTCTTTCCCAGGCCTGCTGCTTCATTTTCAGGGAGCTTCTCCCGTGGAGTCACTAGAAGGGTGCCGGAAGCTTAGTGACTGTAGGGTAAAAAGAGTGGCCTCTTTTCTTTGGTTTCTCCCATGAATTCCGAGGTTGACTTTCACTTGACCCAACAGTATCACACGATCATCCCTGAACCCGTCATTCTGGGGATGGAATTCGCTGATTGGCTGGACCTCATCCCTGAACCCGTCATTCTGGGGATGGAATTGGCTGATTGGCTGGACCTGGGACCGGCACCCTCCCCCCGAAGCTGGGGAATGGGGGGTGCTGGATTTGCAGCGTCTAAGCCACAGGAACTGGGGGCAAGGGTGGGAGGAGGTATTTCTCCAATTGGAAAAGTGGCATGCTATTTCTGGATAAGGGAGAATACAGGCGGAGCAGCCAAATAACAGATGTTCATTACATTTTGTTTTCTGTGGAAATTGAGGGAGTGGTGGTGGGGCATTAGGATGCCTTCACCACTCCTTCCCCATCCTCTGAGATACTTTCATTTAATACTCCAATGACAGTCTCTTTATATCTCTATTAATACTCTTGTTACATTATAATATATTTATTTACACATCCATCTGTTCTCCTAGACCACAAAATCCTAAAGACATCTCTGTCTAATTCACCTTGCACAGGGTAGAGCAACTTAGCAGGTAAAGAAAAGCATTTCCTTTTCAATAAAAGAAAGAGTAAAGGAGAGCTGAAAGGTCAGTTTGGTCCTTCTAGACTACTGACCACTCATCAAATGTTTACTGAGTAGCTACTATGTACCCAATACTGTACCAGGCCCTGGAGCCGAGAAGGGAACAGGGCAGGAATGTGTGGCGTATAACACCTGGTAGGGCCAGCAGCTATTGGACAAGCAATCAAAAGTGAGTTGCACACTGCAAAATGGAAGTCTGAGAGCTATGGAAATCATGACAAGGTCTAACTTGGAATGGGAGTCCTCAGAATTGACATTCGAAGGGAGTGCAAAAAGTGGGTGGAAGAGGTTTTTCATGCAGAGGGAATGGCCTATGCAAAGGCCTCGAGATGGGGATGGGAGCACACGGACATAGTTATGACCTGTTGGAAAGACAGGCTTGCACAGCATGTCTGATTTAAGGAAGGGTTGCCTCAGATCTCTACTTTGCTGCATCTCTTTGGCAGCAATTATTTGTTTGCAAGGAACAGAAACTCATTCAAAGAAATTTAAGCAAATAGTTTTATTGTCAGGACACAGAAGGTTCTTAGGAAAGCCAAGTTTTGCAGCTGGACCTTAGGGGACCTGGGATGTTGTTAATCAGCTGCTGTCTGCATCCTGCTCTCTGGAGCTCTCTCTGCACATCTGCTCCATTTTCCTCTCTGCAGGCTGGCTTCTGCCATCAGGACCTCAGGTTTTGCTCTTGCCCAGTTTCCACTTGCTGAGGGCCCTGGCCCTTTATGACCTTAAAGCTCCAGCTTCCATTGCTCTGACCCCCTCAGCCTCCGTCTCCGGTTCCCAATCCCCAGGTGAAAGAATCCAACAGGCCCAGGGGGTGGTAGGTGTCCACTCTGGTCCAATCAGCTGTAGCCAGGTGGGGGGCATTGTACAGGGGCCTCTTCTGTGTGTGGGTGGAGGAGGTTCTCAGGGAAGGGGTGCAGCCCAGGAAGAAGTGATAGACCTCTCTGGGGTGGTGTGGTTAGACACTGGTGCTGACAACAGGGCTGCTGCTGCTCCTGCTCTTACAGATTCTCCAGCACTCTGCTAGGTACTTTATACTAAATAATCCACTGAACACTCATAATCACCCAGTGACAGGTTAATGCTATTCTCTTTTACCCATGAGGCAACTGAGATGTAGAAAGGTAGATGAGCACTGCTTCAAATGTTGTTTCTGTGAAGTGCTAATTGCCTGACATGTCTGGATTCCAACCTGAGGGAAATCGTCACCCCCAGATAATAGCTTGGGGTACTCAGCCAACGTAATTCTCACACCACTCTCCCTCTTACTCAACACAACTCCTGTCACTCTGGTATTCTTCCGGTTTCTCAGATATACAGCCTTTGCACATGCTGTTCCCTCTGCCAGAAATGCCCTTCCCTCCCAGTCTTTCCTTGTTTAACTTCTGTTCATTCTTCAGGTCTCAGCTTAGATTAGACCTACCTCAGGGAGCTCTCCTCATTCCCTGAACAGAGCATGACTTGACCCAGGTTTCACAGCAGGTAGGTGGTCGAGACTTTGAAACTGGAACTGGCTCTCTTTGACTGTTTTCAGTACTGCCACCTAGTTCTTCTGTCTGGGCCCTTTTCCCTTTTATCTCTATTCCAGTGTCCTGCCCACACAGCATAGTTTGTTCCTAACAGATGGGATCTGACGGTCAAATTCATTCCATGTCCTTAGGGACGTGATGCAACTCTTTCCAGGCGTCTCTGCATCTGTGAGAGGACTGTAGGAAAAAGGCCGTGCAGAATCCCAGGCAGTGGGGCATCTGCGGGAGGAGGAGGCTACGGCGTCAGGAAGAAAGCTGGGATGGGAGGAAGTGGAAGCAAAGTCAGTAAAAATAACTTGGGTCCTCATCTCTTAATTGTCCTGGCCTGATTTCCTCGAGGCCTGTGTTAATCTTCCCGATTTGCTGAGAGAAGCTTGCCCCAGGTGGTAAACCTCCTAAAGCTTTGAATCCAGGTTTATAAGCCGGTTGGAGCACAAACCTCTTCCGACCCACTCCCAAGAGTTTTTCTGTCAGAGTTTAGTCATGGCAGCTAATTCCTTTCTATAGATTTGCCGGGCTTTATTAGGAGTAATGGTATCCAGGGTATTTTTCTTTATAGACTTTATAATTAGTAATTGTTTTGAAGGGCAGTCGCTGTTAAACTACTTATTTTTCTTTTCCTGGAGGACAGGACAATTTCCAAGACTGATTATTTCACAATTGAAATTCCATGTCTCCCAGAGGTAGATTTTTATAGCAGTTAGTGGAAGCAAAATCCTCTTATTTTTTTCCGTTACACATTCAGACAGACTAACAAAAAAAAAAGTTTTTTTTTTTCTGGGAAAGGAAGCGGAAAGATGAAGACTCCAGCGAGTGCTCGAGAGCTTTTGTAGACGGTTGCCTGGCTCTCTGGCTAATGGGATAGATGATAAATGCTCCCAAGGTACCATTTCAGTCAATTAACTAGTTAATGTTTAAAGATGGAAAGTGTCATGTAGATACAGAACATTATAACTCTCTTAATAAAAAAGGCTTAAACTCAGGAAAAATAGAAATGAGAAGAGAGTGGAAGTTTTACCTTTGAATTGTGTTGGGGATTCATTCGTGTCCTCCACAAAAGGCATGTTCAGGTCCCAACCCCTGGCTCTGTGGGTGTGACCCATCTGTAAATAGCACCGTTGAAGATGTTATTAGTTAAGATGCTCACACTGAATGAGGGTGGGTCTTAGCCCATTAGAGCTGAAATTCTTATAAGCAAATGAAATGAGACACAGAGAAGAGAGGCCATTGGGAGCAGCCAGAAGCTGGAAGTCAACAGAACACGGAAGAGAAAGGAAAATACTGTCATGTGATCGAAAAGCCAAGGAACCCCCAAAATTTCCAGCTTGCCAGGAGGAAGTAAGCCTTCTGGCCTCTGACACAGTGAGCCAATAGATTCCCCTTATTCAGCCAATCCGTTGCCTGGTATCTGTTTTAGCAGCCTGGAAACGAAAGCAAACTATAATGTCTCTTTGATTCTTGTAGTCAGCCACAGAGCTATAGGCACCTCCATATTGTCAGGTCACCTCTATAAATTTTTTCTCTTTTTGGTCAGAAATTTTCAGAACAGTAAATACTGATTATTTTTGAGTGGAGCTGGAATAGGGATGTCCAGAGCTGGGTTTGTTTTTTGGGCTCTGTAGCTGTTTTGGATCAATTCCCTCAATTAGTCACACTCAAGAATGACTGGAAGATGGGGGTGCCGGTGTGCAGGCCACTCTGTTAGGCAGCCCCAGTGTTCAAGATCCAGGAAGCAAAATCCAGTCCTTTATTGTGAGGCTTTTGAGCTTAGAGCTGGAGACAAGAAGTAAAGCAAAAGGGGAGAAGCTCGGTGGATGAATTCTCAATGAAATGAAGGTGAGGTATAAACAGTGATGTTAATAAAAGGAGGGGGTCCCAGAAAAATGGCCATCAATGACTAATTGGGCAGGACCCAATTCTCACAATGACATACCACTGGCTTCCACTCTGGGTGGGAGGTTAATTTGGTGAGAATGTTTGGGGCAAGAGCAGCCAGCCCTCATCAAATACATAGTTCATCCAATCTGTCTGCTCCAACCATGCCAGATTGACAGATGTCTGCACCACCCATTCCCCTGCCTGGATCTCATCCGCCTATTGAAAGGACCTCAGAGAAATGGGGGTGGGATGGAGACATCAGAGGAACACAGACATGATGGTCTCTTGAAATTCCTGTCCATCCAGATATTTGTTTTTTTTACATTCTCTTGACAAAAAACCAATGTTTGATTTGGAAGACATGTCCCTGGTATTGCAGGCTGATAAAAGACTATTTCTTTGTCACAGCTGCTCAGACATTTTTCATTAACAGAAGCTGGAAAACAATTGATTAAGGCATAATCTTCTGTCTTCCCACACACAGTATCTAGTAGTGATTGAGAAAGCAGGTTTTGGAGTTAAACAGTTCTCTAGTCAAAACTCCAGCTTTAACACTTAACAGCTGTGCAAATTGTGGAATTTCTGTATCTGCTCTGAACCTCAGCTTCCTTATCTATAAATGGGGATAATATAAGTATTTACCTTGGGAGGATTCAGTGAGAAAGTCATTTATTCATTCATTCCACAAATATTTATTGAGCTTCGATTACATGCCAGATATTGGGACCAGGGACACAATAGTAAGACAGGAAAGTTTCTTGTCTTCATGAAGCTTGTAGTCTCATGGGGATTCAAATAATAAAAGGAAGTTAATTTAAAAACAGTCATGTGCTAGGAAGAAAAGAAAATAAAGCAGCATGACAGAGAATGGCTGAGTGGGGAAGGGGTAAGTTGGATAAGGAGTGCTTCTTGAAGCAGTCATTGAATTGAGAAATGAGGGATGAGAAAGAGTGAGCCATGCAAAGATCTGGGGGAAGAGCATTCCTTGCAGAGGAAACTGCAAGTGCAGAGGTCCTGAGGGAGGAAGAACTTGGCATGCTCTAAAACCTGGAAAGGGCCAGCATGGAAGTGATGTGGGGGTGTGGTTGGAGATGTAGCTAAATGGTAGGCAGGGGCCAGATGGGCTAGGGCCTCCTAGGCTATGCTCAAGAGTCAAAAATGCCCAGCACAGAGTTAGTGCTCAATAATCTAATGTTTCCTTTCTCTTAAAAAGAGGGTTGAAACTTAGTGTGCTGGTTTGGATGTATTATGTCCCCCCAAACACCATTGTCTTTGATGCAGTCTTGTGTGGGCAGGAAACGTATTGGTGTTGATCAGGTTGGGGACTTTTGATTGGATGTTTCCGTGGAGGTGTGATCACTCAACTGTGGGTGAGATCTTTCACTGGATAATTTCCATGGAGGTGTGGCCCCACCCATTCAGCATGGGCCTTGATTAGTTTACTGGAGCACTATATAAGCTCAGGTAGAAGGAGTGAGCTTGCTACAGCCAAGAGGGACACTTTGAAGAATGCACAAGAGCTGAGAGAGTAGCTGCAGATGAGAGACAGTTTGAAGGTGGCTGTTGAAAGCAGACTTTTGTTCCAGAGAAGCTAAGAGAGGGCAAACACCCCAAGAGCAACTGAGAGTGACGTTTTTGAGTAACTGCAGCCTAGAGAGGAACATCCTGGGAGAAAGCCATTTTGAAACCAGAACTTTGGAGCAGATGCCAGCCAAGTGCCTTCCCAGCTAACGGAGGTTTTCCGGACACCATTGGCCATCCTCCAGTGAAGGTACCTGATTGCTGATGTGTTACCTTGGACACTTTATGTACTTGAGACTGTAATTTTGTAACCAAATAAACCCCTGTATAAAAGCTGGTCCATTTCTGGTGTTTTGCATTCCAGCAGCATTCGCAAACTGGAACACTTGGTCAACGCATTGATTTACCATTCTGGCTGCTTCTTCTGACCCTAGAACTGAAAGGATCTCTTAGTTTAGTAACAAGGAAGGTTTCTCTTTTAGCATAATGCCATGGGCCATAGGAAGGTACCAAGAAGGGGTTTCCTGAGTCTCACAGGGGAGGGAAGAGAATCTAAGATTCTCAGGAGACTATGAGTTTCTACTGAGTAGATAAAATGTGAAACACTAATTTAATAAGCTTGGATTTAGATATTTGTAAAAGGGTCTCTACTATATTAATCAGAATACAATGTAATTTATATACGCAGGACTTCAAGCATCGGCTACTCTCAAATAGCCAGAATCTATATGTCCACACTTTGCTTCTAGGAGAAGGGCAAGGACAAGGAATATATGCATGGCACCAAACAGTTATTTTTTAATAAATATTCCACTTGCCAAAGACCTCTGCTGATGCAGCCTAATTTCTAAAACCATCTTTTGACTCAGAATACATGATCCTCTATCCTGCGAGGTGCTTCCCCATCCGAGAGAGATTCTATTTCTTTGGGGACATTTTTTTTTTTACAGTGGGTGGCAATGTGGGCTAACCTATTGATTCTTTTTCCAAACAATAAGGGAGGAAATTAATGGAATTTTCTACTGTATCTCTCAGATAACCAGGAAAAAAACCCCACCAAGGTGCACTGAGTCTGGTTAATCACATTTTTGCTGTATTTGGCAGATAAAACCGAGCAGATTTCATCCAAGTGTGGTGCAAAGTAGGGCTGGATTTTGCTGTAATTTTGTCATTAGGACCAAAAGAAGAGATCACATCAATCAGAGATAATTTCCCTGGGCTTCCCAGAGAGCCCTGAAAGGAAGAGTGAAGTCCTATTGCTCTGAAGTGGCAGCGAGCGACCCTCCAACAGATGAATCGAACAGATGGGAGGAAGTGTCGATGTGAAATTGATATGCACCCTGGTGATGGAAAAGAAGCTGCTGAGAAAATGATGTGGGGGATGAAAAGAGTGGAGATCTTGCTGAATACTGAAGGCCAGCTTTATCCTCGATTTGGCATCTGGAGAATAAGAGTATAGGGAGACATTAGGCCACAAATGCATGGTGGAAACAATAAGCAAATAAGTTGAGTGGTTTAATAAAAATTTATTAAGCATCTACTATATACCAAATTCTACGTTTAGGTGATGAAAAGGAAACGTATCAGCATTTTCTCTCCCAAAGCTCTGCCCTCAAGGTGATGAGTAAGGGGGGATGAATGGGGAGAGACAAGGGACATTGAAGATGACAATTTGGGGAGGTAAGGACCACGATAGGGGGCACAAGGATCTGGAGTGGGTGTGGCCAGATATACAGAAAGGAATGGCTTTCTGGAAAAAGATGTCCTGGGATGGAACATTTACTGATTACAGAAGTATTACATGTTGTCTTAAGTTGGGATCCTGTATTAGTTATCTTGGCAGGTAATAAATTACCCTGACTTGGAGGTGGCTTAAAAGAATACACATTTATTGCCGCATGGTTTCTGCAGATCAGAAATCTGGACATGGCTTAGCTGAGTATTCTGCTTCAAGGTACTGGCCCAGGGTCTGTGTTTTCATCTGAAGCCTCAACAGGGGAAGTATCCATTTTCTAAGCTGACTCAGTGGTCACTGGCAGCAGTCAGTTCTTCGCTGGCTCTTGGCCGGAGGCTGCAGTCAGTTCCTTACCATGTGGTCAGTGTCTCCCACGTGGCAGATTGCTTTAGCAAAGCACACAAGATGAGAAGACAATCGAGAGAGTCTACTAGCAAGATGGAAATCTCAGCCTCTCCTAACCTAATCAGGGAAACAACACCCACACCTTTGTTGTGTTCTGTTGGCTAGAACAAGTCACACTCAAGGGGGGGGATTGCATGAGTTCATGAATAGTGGGAGGTGGGGCTCATTGGGGCCAGGTCAGAGGTTACCTACCATAGATCCCCAGAAGCAGATCCTGAAATGAGAGTCCAATTTAAACTGATTGATTAGAAATTGTTTCCAGGAAAAACCAGTAGAGGAGTGGGATTGAGGGTCAGGAAAGGGCAGGAAGCCAAGCAAGTGTGTGATAACAAGCAAAGTGCTGCAGAGACTTTGGCTCATTTCACAGGGGAGAGCTGTGAACGGAGTGGATCACATTTCAGAGTTATCCCTTTCAGGGGGCAGGGGAGCTGGGGTTTTTATGCCCCCACACCTGTTAGTCATTGGTGAAGCGTGCTTTTGGGAGACATAAATTCCTGGGCACGTCTGGCTCTCCATGCATGCAGAGAGAGTGGGTTCCAGTAGTTCGGGGCTGTTGAGAGTGAAAGCACACGGGCTGGTGTGTGTGAAAATATCAAAGGGATCCAAGTGATGTGGGATAGCTGTGATGGCATGGGCTACTTGTGAAAACATAGAAAGGTGTAAAGAAATTGATAATTCTACAGAAGTAACTGCTATGAGAAGCACAGCATCTTTTAAAAAGATTCCTTTTGAAAAAGGATAGAGTAGAGGTCCATGGGCCAAAGATGGACTTTGTCTGGCTCACAGTGTTTAAAAAAATTGGGGCCAGCATTGAAAAATGGTGGGTCCTATCCAAAAATTGGAATTTTCTGATTCTTTTGAGAACTTGGAAGAGCTCACAATGCCAAGTCTGTATTCCTGCCTTGAGAAAGGGGCTGGACCTGTAAAATTGCTTGGTTTTTGAGTTCTACTGCTTTCTCTATGCCCCACACCCTCCATTGTTGTCCCAGTAGACCTTTTGAGAGTGTGGTAGGAGCTGGTGGCCAGGGGAACTGGTGAGGTTACATCACTAGGGGCCTCCAACCTCATGCTGAGCACTGAGGAGGGTATCTTGGGGGTAATGGGGAGCCATTGAAGGTTTTAAGTAGCAGAGTGACATGGTGAGGTTTGTGCTCTAGAAAGCCCACCCAACTTCGTTGATACACCAGGTCAGATCTGAGATCAGCTAACATTTAGACCAAAAAATTGAAAAGGATTTCACATATTCAGAATTAGGTTAATTGTTATCTTTATTCATGGCACACTGCAATCCCTTCTCCAAGAATGGATCTCTATTATTTTACTTTAATTGACTATTTAATAGTATAATAAATATCCTGCACCCCTTATCTGGCCCAGGATACATAACATCAACAGTAACTATCCCCAACTCACCTTGTAGCGGGCTTCTGTTGTTATTGCTTGCTCATGATAACTTGGCAAAGTTACCTTTACCAGGTAACCTCCTTTACCAGTTTATCACCTTTACCTTGGTAAAGGTACTTTTACCAGGTAACCTCCACATAATCAGGTTAGGGCACTGTGGTCTCTTTTTGGGGATCACTTACCTCCAGTTTCAGTCCATAGAGTTGCCAAAGAACAAGGATGGATCCTCCAGGCTCAATCCTGGCCAGTGTCACACGGCTCTTTGGAAGGAGAGCAGGTTTCGAGCCTGGGTCTGCATGATTCCAAAGTCCATGCACTTAACCTGTTTACCAGACTACTTCTAGATGAGCTTAGGAATCATCCAGTCCAGTTATTTTTGCAGAATCTCTATGTAGTGATGGGAAATTCACTACTTCCAGCAAGCAGCTAATTCTGGCTGTGAGAAAGTTTGGCCTGCCTGTAACCCCTGTCCACCGATCCTAGCTGTGCTGTCTGTTAACTTCCATCCATTTACCTGGAATCTGGTAAACATAATCTTCATTCAACACGTATTGAGTACCTGCCTTTTATAGGGCACTGTGGGGAATACAAAGGTGGTGAAGACAAGGCTTTTCGGCTCCAGCAAGGTTTATAGTTTAGTCGAGGAGATAAGACAAATACACAAATAACAGTGTCGAGTGTTATGTATGATAAGAGAGGAACATGCAAAATGTTATTGGAATTCAGAGAGAGAAAGGGAGAGAGAGAAAGAGATTAATTCCAGGTATAGGAATTTGGAAAAGCTTCACGGAGGAAGGCCTTGATGGTAGGCACAGATGATAGTTTTAGAGATCGGGATGGGGAACAGTGTTATCCTTCAGAGGGAACAGCATGGGCAGAATCATAGAGGTGGGGGAGCACAGGGCCAATGACTCCAGGAACATAATTATGGACATCAATTCTCATTGGCCAGGAGTCTAGATGTAGAAGTCAAGAGTGAGGTGACTGACCTGCCAGTCTTCCCTCCCCTTCCCTTTAGCTTGACTAGTTCATTCTCAACCGCCTCCTCCAGGAAGCCTTCCCTATTTCCCCTGGAAGCCTCAGATGCCTCCCTGTGTATACTCAAAGCTCCCCGAGCTTACCTCTGCCATAGCCCTTAGTTCTGTCCTGCTTGTCGTGAGTCTATTATCACCATGTGCTTATGTCCTGGTCTCCCCGAGAAGACCAGGAACAGTTGAGGGTCCCTCCGTATCACCAGCACTTAACTCAGTGCCGGCCCTTTGATAGGTGCTCAGTATATAGCTGCAGAATGCATGAATCCTTCACTTCTGACCCTGTTACTGTTTATTTCCCTCCTTCATTGACTTGCCCAGAGGACTTGAAGTGTTTATTTTTTTTCCCTTCTACTTTGCCCTCAGCTGTCACTCAAGGTCTTGACTTTGACTTATTCTAGTGAATATTTTCACTTTATGTGTTACCTTTGGACTCATATTCCAGCTCCCACACTGGCTCATCCTGCAAGGGGACAAGGTGGACTAATCCCATTTATTCAGCCAGTCTGCTCTGTTTTGAGGCCCTTGGACATTTTTCAATTCAACAGTTATTTATTGAATGCCTACCACAAGCACACATGATGAAGGTACCCACTCTTGCCCAAGTTTGGCTACATCCCTGAATCTTACCAGAAAAACTAAGAGGCTAGAGGAAACAGCAGTTCCATGGAGGAACGATGTCTGATGTGTCAACCAGATTAATTCATCCTGTGCTGCCGTTAGATGAGCGTTTGGGTCCATCAAGCAAGTACCGACAGCAGCTACCTTTTCCAGTGTTCATCGGGAATCTATCCGGGCTCTTGCGGGGGGAATGAGAGATTGTAATTCTGAAGTGGAACAGAAAGAAATGTAATTGGATCAATGTGCTGTTAACGATGCTATTGAACAGCTTTCAGCCAAAGCTATATTTTGCATGGGACTGGCCAGAGCAGATGCAGGGCCACAGAAAACCTAGCCATGGCCCCATGAATGCTCAACTTTGACTCAAAACCTTCTGCAGACGCAAGATCTCATGTAATTCGTTTTAATCCTCCCCAGCCAAAGAGGGTGTTTTAGAGGTGCCAAGGCAGGGCTTTCAGGCACCTGGCTATACCTTCCAGGGTGGTTGCAAGCATCAGTTGAGCTCATGTTTGTTGCTGTGTTGTTTCTGATGGGAAGAAACAACGGGAAGCAAAGTGAGTGCCCATCTGTAGGGGGATGGCTGAGTAAGTTATAGTGTATCTACCCATGGACGGTATGCCAGTTTGGATGTATTATGTCCCCCAAAATACCGTGTTCTTTAATGAAATCTTGTGGGGGCAAATGAATTAGTGTTGATTAGGTTGGAATCTTTCGATTAGGTTGTTTCCATGGACCTGTGACCCACCCAACTGTGGGTGATAACTCTGATTAGATTATTTCCATGGAGGTGTGGCTCTGCCCATTCATTGTGGGTCTTAATTAAATCGCTGCAGCCCTGTAAGAGCTCAGGCAGGAGCTTGCTGCTGCAGCTTAGAGAGACATTTTGGAGACAGCTGTTGAAAGCAGATTTTTGCTGACACTTTGGGGATACTAGCCCAGAGTTTGCCCCGAGAAGCTGAAGCAGAGATATTTTAGAGAATGCCATTTTGAAACACAACCTGGGAGCAAGCAGATGCCAGAAGTTTTCTGGATGCCAATGGCCTTTCTCCAGCGAAGGTACTTATGTTTATGCCTTGGTTTGGACACTTTTATGGCTGTAGAACTGTAAATTAGTAACCAAATAAAACCCCTTTGTAAAAGCCAATCCATTTCTGGTATTTTGCATAATGGCAGTGTTAGCAAACCAAAAACAGACAGTTTTGTGCTCATTTGAATTAGAGCTCTATCAGGGGACTGGGGAGGCTTTTACAAGGAATTTTTGAATGAGCAAAGCCACATGGAGAATGGTGTCTAAGATATGATACCATTTCTACAAAATAGACAATGACCACCCATGCTCATATATGTCTATATATCTGTCTAGAATTAAATTAGGATGGAGAACATATGGAAGATCATTGACTGAGCTGTTGATGTAGGGTTTTCTGGCAGGGCAGGTAGTGGGGCAGTGGTGGATGTCAGCGGGGGTGGAAATGAAGTGGGGGAGACAACCAAGCAAAAAATATGACAAAATACTGTGCCTTCTCTTTCTCTCTCTCTCTCTCTCTCTCTCACACACACACACACACACACACACACACACACACACACAGCACGTGATGTGTTTGGTCCTTTCTATGCACTTATGTAAAATTTATATGCATGGATTTATGTGTAAGGCAAAATAATTGGAAAATGATAAGGGAATCAAGTGATATTCTTTATTTTTAGTCACTTAACATGTATCAGTAGCAAACTGTGTGCCAGGCCCTGTGCTTGGCATGGGTGATACAGTGAGAAGACCCAGAATCTGTGCTTCAGAGAGTATTTTATAACCTGTCAAAGTGCAATAAAAATACACAAATATAAGAGTTAATTTTGATCAGACATGTTCTTAGAGTGGTTCTCGATGGCTGCATATTAGGGTTATTGCCAGAGCTTTAAAAGAATTCTGATGCCTGGGGCTCCAGCTCAGACCAATGAAATCAGAACCTCTGGATTTGGTGTCCGGGCACCAAAATTCAAAAAGATCTCCCTAAGGTAAGGGATGAGAACCGCTGTCTTAGAACCTGAATTTTTGTATCTTCATGCATATTATCTAGACCAAAATATATATTAATAAATTTAGGCTATGCTTTTGCATAGATTGCATTTATTTAATAAAGTGCTAAACTAAAATGCTAAAGTAATTTTAGCCATGTGGAAGTGGCATCTAACTGCTTCTACAGTGCTATCATTCTAAGGCTACTGAGCTAAAGGAGAACATGGGAGGATGCTAATGGATGGATGGCTACTACGAAAGGGGTGGCCTGACCTCAGGACTCTTCCCCGTGGGCTCTGAGTCTCTGCCATCTGCTGAGGTCAGCCTCTTTGGCTTGGAGTATTCAGATAAAAGCAGCAGCTTCTTGGCCGGTTCTCTTGCTGGGTTGAGGCAATGTGGTTCCGAAATTAATTGGGGGCTCTGACTTTTTCTAAGATGCTGGCACTTCCTAATGGATTGCTTTCCCACATAAAAAATACACACTCCTGTTGCTTAAGAAGATGCAACAGGTGAAGCCCAGTAATTAAGGATCTCTGCAGGAAGGGGAACCTGAAAGCAGCAACTGGTTTTCTTAACCTGCCGTTGATCAGCCCCACCTGCCAGAGAAAGGGGAGACTCCAATCTCAGTGCAAGCCCAGAGGATCAGGCCGGTGTTAGGCTTGGAACTGCCACTGCCCCACATTTCAGGGCTGTAGAAAGGAAGGTGCAGGGACAGGGCTATGGTGAGGCATGCAAAATTAAAGTTGCACTTACTGTCCCTTGCGCACTGTACTTTGTGCCCCAGGCACCGCCCTCTTAAGGAGGCACCCATTCTGAGAACCCAGTAAGCTCAGAGTCAGCACTTGAGAGTGAGGACCTCCTTAAATTTTGCTCCCGGGGTTTGTCCTTAGTCCCAGGCCAGGACTGTGTTGGGGCTAGTGATGATCTCCTCTCTGAACCTCAGTTTCTTCCCCAGGAAAATAGAGTAACGAATGTAAAGGACCGTCCCCCATGCCAGTGTGTGGGCTCAACAGTCACTTACCATCATTTAATGGGAAAATTTTATTTTAAAAGCTGGTTGCTTAATGTGCATAGTAGTATGCTGCCTTTTGTGTAAGAAGGTGTGGGGAGGCAGATAATAAGAATATGTGTATTTGCGTGAATCCACATAACACTGAAAGGATATATAAGAAACTGAAAAAGTGGTTACTTATTGGGGGTGGGAGGAGTGGGGCCGATGGGGACAGGAATGGGAGTTCTAAACGTAAACCTTTTTTATTTTGTTTACATTTTGAACCATGTTACTGTATTACCTATTCTAAATAAATATATTGGTAGATAAAGAAATACATACATAAATATGTATGTTCTAACTGGTTGATTTAGGAGGATCAGGAAGAATGCCTCTGAGATAACTACCCTTTTCTCTTTTTTTCCAGAACAAATACTTAAATTGGTATGGTTTGCTAATTTATGGCAAGGCCATCCCTGGGACCTAGTGTAGGTGAGAGTAATTTAAGTAAAAAAGAGTCAGTTTGATGTGAATTGATTTAAAAAATAGGAATTTGAAGTCTTCTCCCAGCTATGGGGGAGACAGGGTCTTGGGCTGGGGTCTCTGCAGAAAAAGGGGAGATGGAGGAGAAGGGGATTTGGGAAGGAAGTGGGATCCAGGCAAGATGACAGCAGCTGGACCATAAGGAATGCCTAGGAAGTGAAGAATTCCCTAGAGCAGAGGTGGCTGGGGAACTTCAGGATAGAGGTGGCTGAAAATATGCTTAGTCTTGGCTGTAGGCCCTTGCCACTTCCCAAAAGCTCAGTGAAGTCTGCTGCATGAAAGAGCCTTATGTTAGAGGTGCTTTGGGCGAATAAAAGAAGCAATGAGGTCCATTGTGGGTTGCAGCAGGATGGAAAGAGAACCACAGGGCGAGTTGCTAGATAATTTTCAGGAATAGGAATTCAGAGTGAGATGTGAGTATGTGCATGGAACCCTCGGGAACCTGGCCAAGGCATACATTTTCTACCTTAAGGGAGATGGTGTCTTGAGACATTTTATTTGGAGTTTGGAGGGTGACCCCAGAAAGATTTGAGAATATTCAAGCAGCAGATATCTGGGTAACAGAATTGCTAGCATTGGGATGCTTCAGACAGGGTCCAGTTTGTGATCCGGGGTCCAGAACAGGCCTTCTGTTTAACCTTCCTGGAAATAGTGCCCTGGAGGTTGGAGACAGAGCCTGAGGGATCATTTGACTTCAGTGCTCCCAATGTTCCATCACATCAAACCATTGTGAACAACCCCAACACGTTATCATGTCATCCTTTTAGCCCTGCCTTCCCGTTCGCCAACTGTGGCTGGCTTTCACCCACCTCTCTGTTTATACCTCTGCCTGCCCCTTAGCGTCTCCTCTGAAGTTGTGACATTCTGGTTCCTAAGCTCTACTCTTGGCCTAGCTTCCAAATTGTATTTATTACTCAACTCCTGAGTGATGATACCTTGAGCAAAGTTCTGCCACTGATACTCCTTCACATGGCAAGTCCTGGAGTTATGTTCAATATTTCTCTTGCAGCCAGCCCTCATCTGACCTGCTCGGTTAGACTGTGCTTGTCCACCCATTCTGATCACTTGCATCCACCCAAACCTCCTTTTCCACCCATAGAATCCTGTTAGAGGAACCCTCAAGTTAGAGAACGATGTCCGTGCAAAAGCAGATTGTTAACGAGGGATTTCGTATGTGTATTCTAAGCACCTAGAATAGTGTCTGACATAACAAATGCTCAGTAATTATTTGTTGATTGAATTATGGATGTTAACAGATGACAAAGAACAATCAGCTGCAGGGGTTTCAGGCAGGCAATTTTCAACCTGATGTAATGTAATCTGCTTAGACAAGCAATGAGTTCCCTTTCGCTGGGTAGGTCTAGGTGCCTAAAAGGCCAGACTAGCAACTTCTAAGCTCATCTGTCAGGTGGATGGATACTGGCTAAGCCAATGTTTTTGGAATCATGCAGACCCGAGTCCAAAGCCTGATTTGCCTAACCGGCTTAGTGATGTTGAGCAAGTTACTTAACTCCTCTGAGCTTCAGCTTCCCGTTTTGTAACATCAGGATGGAAAGAGCCCACCATCTTGGGATGCCTTGAGGGTTAAGCGAGAAGATGTAGAATAGTTCCTGCCTGTGAGTGAGTATATCATTAAGAGCATGTAATAAATCTGAGCTTGTACAGCTGTATCATTCCCATTTCTAAGGTTGAAATTGATGACTTACCCTCCCCAAACAGGTGGAACACCCTTGAGCGAGACCCAGGTTTTAAGACTCATAGCCTGATGCCTTGTCCCCTTTATTACTGGGGTGATGAAAAGTCTGTCATTAGGGGGTGGGTGGTCTGCCAGGGGTGGCTGAGGAGTGGGCATTTTTCTCTTCTCTCATCAGCGTATGGAAGGAACAACCACCTTCATGTCTGTGCAACTACAGAGATGCCGCCCAGCAAAGTCACAGAACAATCAAAATTTTAGATTCCCGTGAGTGGAAGGTCATCAGAAGAGGATCAATGGTTCTTCCTCCTCAGGGGAGAGAGAACCTTCAGTGGAGGGGCAATAATTTGTTCCTTAAGCCAGGAAGGCTATGCCAGGGCAGGCTGGCACCTCTTGCTGTGATCAAGGCATGCCTTTGTCTGGGGATATTTCATTAAGCTGTGGCTAAGATGCTCGGTTACTGTGAGCCACAAGCCTAGATTGGCACATAGAGCTTCAGACATGCTTGTTTAGAGAATGGATACCTCCCACTCCTAATACTTTCTCCTCTCCTCACCTTAAGAAATAGGGAGTAAATTACCAGCTGTATCAGTTACATATTTCTGCTTGATAATCACCATAAACTTGATGGCTCTACACAACATCTTTTCTATTTGCTCATAATTCTGTGAGTCAGCAATTTGGGCTGAGCTCTGCTGGATGGTTCTTCTGTTGGTCTCACCTGGTGTTATTCATGTTTTGTACTCATGTGGCAGCTTTGACTGGGGCTTAATGTTCCTATGATGGCTTGCCTCCCAAGTCTGGTGTTCAGGACTGCCTGTTGGCCACACTTTGCTCTCTGGATATTTTCTTATGTCCTGGACTTCCTCACATATCAGTCTCAGGGTAGGTAGGCATTTGTGCTAGTTTGGATGTATTATGTCCCCCAAAATGCCATGTTCTTGACACAATCTTGTGCAAGCCAATGTATTAGTGTTGATTAAGTTGGAACCTATTGATTCAGTGTTTCCATGGAGATGTGACTCAGTCAACTGTGGGCGAGACCTTTCATTGGATAATTTCCATGGAGGTGTTGCCCCACCCATTCAGGGTGGGTCTTAATTGGATCACTGGAGAAGTACTTTAAAAAGAGCCACACAGCCCAGATGCTAGAGCAGCTGTGAGTGACATTTTGGAGAGCAACTGAGAGAAGCAGCTGCAGCTGAGAGACACATTTTGAAGACAGTCTTTGGAAGCTGACACTGACATTTTGGAGAACACCATTTTGAAACAACATGGGAACAAACAGATGCTAGCCACGTGCCTTCCCAGCTAACAGAGTTTTTTGAACACCATCAGCCATCCTTCAGTGGGGGTACCCTATTGTTGATGCCTTACTTTGGACATTTTATTGCCTTAAGACTGTAACTTTGTGGACAAGTAAGCACCCTTTATAAATGCCATTCCATTTCTGGTGTTTTGCAAAATGGCAGCATTAGGAAACTGGAACAGCATTTTGAGAGAGCAAAGGCAGAAGCTGAAGACCAATTGAAGCTTAGGCTCTGAACTCCCATCACATAACTTCTTCAAGAGTCTATTGGTGAAAACAAATCACAAAGTCAGCTCAAATTCAAGGGGGTGGAGAAATAGATTTTACCCTCTGTTCTAGTTTGCTAATGCTGCTGGAATGCAAACCATCAGAAAGGGATTGGCTTTTTATAAAGGGGGTTTATTTGTTTACAAAGTTATAGTCATAAGACCATAAAGAGTTCAAGGTAAGTCATCAACAAATGGGTACCTTCACTGGAGGATGGCCAATGGTGTCTGGAAAACCTCTGTTAGCTGGGAAGGCATATGGCTGGCGTCTGCTCCAAAGTTCTGGTTTCAAAATGGCTTTCTGCCAGGACGTTCCTCTCTAGGCTGCAGCTTCTCTCCAAAATATCACTCTCAGTTGCTCTTGGGGCGTTTGTCCTCTCTTAGCTTCTCCGGAGCAAAAGTCTGCTTTCAAAGATCATCTCCAAAATGTCTTTGTAAACTGCAGCTCCTCTCTCAGCTCCTGTGCACTCTTCAAAGTGTCCCTCTTGGCTGTAGCAAAAGCTTGCTTCTCTGTCTGAGCTAATACAGTGCTCCAGTAAACTAATTAAGACCCATGCTGAATGGGCGGGGCCACACCTCCATGGAAGTTATCTAATCAGAGTCATCACCCACAGTTGGGTGGGGCACATTTCCATAGAAACACTCAGTCAAAGACTTACAATCTAATCAACACTAATAATGTCTTTCACCACAAGAGCATAATGGCATTTTGGGGGACATAATACATTCAAACCAGCACACCCTCTAATGGGAGCAGTGGCAAATTCACACTACAAAGGGGTGTGCATGCAGGGAGAAGAAGAATTTGTGGCCAACTTTAGTAATCATGATAATCAAGACAGACCATTGTTGTCTCCTAGTTAAAAATCTGCCCTTGAAGTAATACAGAACAAATAGAAGAGAGTGACATGGGTGACTCTGCCAATATTGGCTTATTTTTATGACCACTGATGGATCAGTGGGAGAAACATGGGCCTGCAAAATCACCAGGGATTCTCAAGTGCCTATAGCTTGTATTTCCATATTTATGTAGAACTTCAGCCTTCCTGATCTTTGTTTCATCTTTTGACCCCTCCTTGTGCATCCTAGGGGTATCTATATCTACCCCGATTTGTCTCACATTCCTGCCTATTTCTTTGCCAAAATTAGGCTTGTTCCTCCACTCTTTTGTGTTACCATATGATTATATCATAAAGAATGGTCAAGTCTCCTGGATACCCTGGGCTGGGAGAGGACTTTCTTGGTAAAGCCAATTGGTTTCATCAGGTGTGCCCAAGCCATACTGCTTCTCTAGCCCAAATCTTGCAAAGAACTAGACATTTCTCCTTCAGATACTTATTGGTGTTACCAACTTCTCTGATATTCCATTGTCTTGGTATTTTTGGTATAAGCTTGTTTTCCCTCAGGTAGCTAAGTCTATTTATCTAAAAAAGGTACTTATTCAACCCAAGCACCCTCATCTCCTTTAGGTCTTCATTCAAAATCACTTTCCTAGTGAGTCCTTCTCTGACCCTCCAATTTCAAATTGAAACCTCTCCCAGCCAGTCCCCATCCCCACTTTATGCTTGTATTCTTCATAGCACTTAAAACCAGCTGCTGTTCTATATGTTATACTTATTCATTTATCTGTCTCTTCTCCTCTAGAGTGTAAGCTCCGTGAAGATAGGGGATGTTTGTCTGTTTTGGTTACGGTTATATCCTCAGCACCTACAACAGTGCTTGGCTCATAATAGGCACTCAACAAATACTGGTTGAATGAATACCACCTCCCAAACTATCCCAATCTCTATTTGTCTATCTAGCTCTGCCTCTATCTGTCTATCTCCATCCATCCATCTAGTGAGCTTCCCTGGTTAGCACTCTAGGATGGCCTGAATAATAATCAGAAGAACTGATAACTAGGAGCAGATCAATTAATATCAAAGCATCTCTGTCGTTCTGCAGGCTCCTTGTTCTTGCTCAGCGTTTATCTTTGAGACGAGGGAAATTTGCAGTGAACATAAAGGCAATTCTTCAACTAAACAGAGCCCCGGTCCTGCTGCATCTGAGAGACCTCATTAGGGAGCAAAAAATCTTTCATGCCAAAAACTTTAAGTTGCACACATTATAGAATTTCTTCTTTTAATCTGAGAAACTTTGGAGCCGGATGTGGGGATGGGAGGGGGGTAGGGCAGGGCTGGGAGGATCATTGCAGGAGGATAAGATCATCCCATCTCTATCTCATCCTGGAGGAGATTTGTGAATTGTCCTCTGCCACCCTGTACTTTGGGGTCTTCTTTGTTTTTAAGCATTTGCTGAAGGATTTTTTTTTTTTTGTGACTTCAAGTAGGTCATACAGACAGGCCAAAGGTGAGAGAAAAATGCAGTCAGGTCAGCTTGCTGGGGGCAGAGCTGGTTTAATATGAGAAAAGGGGAGGGGTGTCCACTCTGTATCTTGCCACTGATGGTCAGAACCTGCTTCACTGGGTGGAGGTGGGGGCAGTCAGGGGGCCCCTTTATTCCAGTGGGTGTCGTGCTCAAAGCAGAGTCACCAACAGAATGCCTTCGGCTGTATCTGGTCACACCATCATTTTGTTTGGCTCATACAGTATTGATTTTGTTTTAACTTTTCTTTTGTACCACAAGCTCATGACACATCAGCATTGGTCTTTCTCAAGGAAGAGCTAAGGTGGCAGGCCCAGGGGCGCCATCTTTAAAAGGACCTGCTTTGGGGCTTAACCCTTGACGGGCATCTGGGCACTAGGCTTTTGAAATGTTCCCTATATGGATAAGGCTTGTTTTGCCTGCTGGGGGCACTGAACACCTGCTTTCCATCTAGGAGTCTGGAATTTCAATGGCTGTGGCTGCTCTTAGTGCCTGCGTGGACCACCCCCCAGTAAAAACCCTGGACTTGGAGACTTAGGTGGGTTTTCCTGGGCAGAAACACTGCACATGTGTTGCTGAATTTTGCTGGAGAAAAAAGCATGTTCTGTGTGACTCCTAGGGTTGGGAAGAAGTGGGAGAATGTTGGAAATCTGCATGGATTCCTCCAGACTGCCTGATGTCTTTTTTCCTTGCTGATCCCTGCAATAAATTATAGCTGTGAGTACACACACACACACACACACACACACATACAAATTTTTAACATAGTTCTTTATTAAATGTGGAATAGGACTCTGAATCAATATCTTATTTATTTTATATTTTAAATTGCCATGAAGTTGACTCTTTTTTTTTTTTTTTTTATAGAGTTCTGTGAATTTTAACACATGTAAGATTTATTTCACCAGTACCATGAAACTCAGGACATTGAACACTCCATCACCCCAAAGAATTCTTTCGTGATGTTCCTTTAACATCAAACCCCACCCCCTCCATAATCCTTGGCAACCACTGATCTGTCTCTATACCTATAATTTTGTCTTTTCAAGAAAGTCCTATAAATGGGATCATGCAATATGCAACCTTTGGAGACTGGCTTTGTTCAATTCTGCAATTCATTCAGGTTGGTGTGTATCAGTAGTTTGTTTCTTTTTATTGCTGAGTGGTATTACATGGTGTGGATGTCAGTTTATCCATCCACTCATCAAAGGACATTTGGACTATCTCCAGATTTTGGTGATTGTGAGTAGAGCTGCTATAAACATTGGTGTATCTGTGTATAGGTTTTTGTCTGAGCATACATTTTCAATTCTTTGGGATAGAATTACTGGGATTACTGCGTCATATTGTAAGTGGATGTTTAACTTTACAAGAAACTGCCAAACTGTTTTCTGGAGTGGCTGTGCCATTTTCCATTCCTACCAGCAATCTATGAGAATTCCAATTGCTCTGCATCCTTGCAAGCACTTAGCATTATCAGTTGAGTCTATATCTTCTGAAAGTACCACCTCCCAAGTTTTATTTTTAACCAAGGTATAATCAACATTAAGAACACAAATCTTATGTATATGGCTTGATTTTTTTTTTTATCACGTGTAGACCCCTGTGTAATCACCATCTAGAATGAAATCTGGAACATTTCTAGCTCTGCCAAAAACTCTCTTGTGAACTTTAAAAGTGTACTTCCCAAAGGGAACCACTGTAATGACCTCTGATGCTATTGATTAATTTTGCCTGATTTTGAACTTCATTCAGTGGAATCATGCAATGTGTACTCTTTTGTGTCTGGCTTCTTCTGCTCAGCATTTATGTCTGTGAAATTCATCCGTGTTGCATAGTTATACCTTGTCTGTGCTCATCAGCTGTATAGGGGTTCATTGTACGGAGACACCTCAATGTACTTATTTACAACTGACTGCTTCCATTTGGGGATATTATGAATTAGAGTGCTATAACATACTTGTACATGTCCTTGGCTGGACACCAGCACTCATTTTTTTTCTCTAGGGCATACTCTCAGGAGTGGAATTGCTTGGTCATAATATTTATATTTAGCTTTGCTGAATGCTGCCAAACAATTTCCCAAACTGCTTGTACCAGTTTATTCTCCAATGGTGTACACTTTAAAAGAAATTAATATATGTGGGATAGTACCAATGACACAGTGCTGTTTTGCATCCCCCCCCCATACCCTCCCATCTTGGTTTTAAGGTCTATCTGTATTGCTAATTGTGCATCTAGTATGTCACTTCTAATACTTCATTTTGCTCATCTCTCTTTACCTGTCTACTTCCCCAAAGATGGACACACTTGTTCCCGACAGCTTCTTGACACCACAAATAATGTTGCAATGATTATCCTCATACATGTCCTTTTAAGGAGTTTGTAAGAATTTCTTACAGAGCTGCTTGTTGTGGGGTCTGTGAATCTTACTTTGACCAAATAGTAACAGGCTGCTCTAGCTACACCAGCCTACTCTCCCACCAGCTGTGCGTGAGACTTCCATAATCCCACTTTCCTGCTGATACTCGTCCTTTCTGAACTTTGTTGGCACATTAGGTATGAAATATCTCATTAATTTGCATTTCTTTGCTTACTAATAAGTTTTAGCATTTCATTATGTTTATTTAATAAATGTTTGCATTGAACTGGGTTCCTTTCAAACAGGGTTACTTATCCTTGGCGCTAATGACATTTTGGGTAGGATAATTTGTTGTGTTTATTGGAGGGGGGGTGTCTTTCCTGTGCATCGTAGGAGGTTGAGCAGCATCCTTGGCCTCTACTCACTAAATGCCAATAGCAAATCATCCCTCCAAGTTGTGACAAACAAAATTGTATCCAGATATTGCCAAATGTCCCCTAGGGGACAAAATTGTACCTTGTTGAGAACTACTGATTTTAAAGGGATCAAAGTGAAGAAGATACTGGGTAAGGATAAAACATCCAAAGGGATAGGATGAGGGGTTTACCACTTAGAGATGAGAGAGTTAAAGGATGATGGAAATTTGTGTTCCTGGCACGTGCAATTGTTATATTCCCTGGTATATAGTGGCATTGAGATCTGGAGTTGCAGTCCACACTTTTTACTTATCCCATTATCCACTGATTTCTGTCTTAGAGATTTCCAGCAGGAGAGCCAGGAAAAGCTGATTGGCAGAGACCCCAAAGGGACACTAGGACCTGACATGGGGACCGGGGAGGCCAGGTTGGAAGGGAATCGCATAGAGAATGGGATGTACTCAGGGTGGTGAAACAGAGTGAGAATTCCCATGAGAAATGGAGAATGTTGTGGCTTGAGAAGCAGGGCCCTTCATCAGACCTGGGAGATGGACCTTGGGGTCTGAAGCCAGGTGGGCTAGGGGGAGACTGGGTGGGGAGCCTGCCGCAGGGCAGGGACGGTAGCTCGGAACATTTTAAGAGTATCTGAAGTCTGCTTTTAGAATGCCAGATCCACCACTGGCCTTCTTTTCTCTTCCCTGATGATGAGAATGCTGTTCCCGTCTCTAGGCCTTGGAGCGTGATGTTCCTTTGCCTGGAATCTCCTCCTTTCTGGACTCTTGGTGGCTTGGTCTTTCAGGACTTGGCTCAAATATCACTTCAGACCACAGTATTGTTACTGACATTTTCTCAGCCCTGAAACAGTGTTGAATGAATTATGCATTTACCATATTCATCATTTTATAGCTGAGAAAAACATTTCGACAGTTTAGGCAACTTTCTCAAGGTCCACACAGACACTAAGAGAAGTGCAGTGATTTGACCTTGGAGCTGTCTTCAAGGCCATGGTCTTCTCATAATGCTATACTCAACCTCCATTTGTGAAATGTGATGATAATTCCTGTCCATATTATCATCTGTTTAACGATGAATCTAGCAATGCTCTAGAGACTGGGATGAAGTGTGAAGAAGAAGGCAACGTTGCTGGTCTCATAGAGCCGGTGGTCTCATAGGGTAGACCAACGCACAAGAAGACGATTACAGTAGTGTGTGATGAGTGCTGAGATAGGGATGCACATGGCAAGTGGGAATGGCCTGGGGTGGAGAGCAGTGGATGATGGACAGGACTGTTCTAGAAAGAGCAATGTGACATGTGAGAATAACTTGGTGACTCGGGGGAGCTGAAAGAAGTTCTAGTTCATCAGAGGGTAGAGGAACTGCAGAGGGATGGTGGGAGATAAGACCTGGAGGGGCAGGGAATTTGAACTTTATCCTAAAGGCACCAGCCTGCATCAGTGACTCAGGTGGGGCATTGAAGACAGCTGGAGTCAGGGCTTTTCCAGATGGCTCTTGTTTGACTTGGTAACCCAAGTACCCAACCCAGGTTTAGATGGGTTTTATTAGCCAGGTGGCCACATGGCTGGCTGAATTAATTGACTAACCATGCAATTAAATAATTAATCCATCAGCCAAATAACTAACCAATTAATTAAACAATTAGGTACCAGGTGCTTTTTGTATACTAGGCACTGTTAAAGGTGATTGGGGAGACAACACCAAATGAAAAAGATAAAACCCCTGCCTCATGGAGTTTATATACTGCTGTGGGAAAGGATAAGCAGGGAAGGAGGCTAGCAAGTGACAGGGAGGTAAGGGGCTTACAGAAGTAAAGAGGGTGGCAGAGAAGTTCTCCCTGAGAAGAGGACATTTGAACAAAGCCCAACGGGGAGTGACACAAATGCCCTTGAAGTGGGAGTAGCTGTGACCTGATTGAGAAGCAGCAAAGAGGCTAGTGGGGCTGGTGGCAGGGGGCAGAGGGGTGAGTAGTGGGAGATGAGCTAAGATGGGATCAAGCCAAGCACCATCTCTGCAACTTGAAGGTGAACATCCCTCCAAACGCCCTGGACATTCTAATAATGTTGTCCTGGCAGTAGACCTGTTGGCCAGAGTTGCTGGTGCTGATGGGCTGATGTTAATTACACATCTTCAGCTCAAATCCTCCAGCCAGAGCTTAATTTAGATTAAGTCTTTGATTTAATACAAGGTTTGTGTCCCATGTGTTTAAGGATATGACTTGATTTAACTGTTGAATCTATAAATTGATCTTCCAGTGGGGGGTTTTCTTTTAATCTTTCAATTAAATCTAAAGATGCTAACTGTGTTTGCAGAAGAAGAGATACTGTTGAACTTCAAGGACTTTTGCATCTTTTGAGAAGGCTCAAAGGAGATTCAGATGACTTGGACCTTAGAAGATGCCCTTGTCTTTGCAATAGACACTCAATACCTAAAGGTGGGCAAAAGAAGAAAACCCCAAACAGGGGCTCAGTGTACTTGACATGAATGTCCCGTTAATTTTGTTTAAAAAATAAATGTAACAGGGGACTGAAAAGAGATATCTCCAGGTTTGGCCCTTGAATCATTCAACAAATACTTATTGAACACCTACCGATGCCAGGCACATTTCTGGTATGGGGATATGGCAGTGAAAAAAATAGTTTAAAAAAAAAAACCCTTGACCTCATGGACCTTATATTCTAGTGTGGTGTGGGAGGGAGAGACAATCAAAAAATAAGAAAAAAGTGCTATAGTTTAGAAGGCTGTAAATACAATGAAGAAAATCAAAGTAGACCAGGGCCTGAGTTTGGTGGAGTGGTGGGATCGCAGTTTTAAACAGGATGGTCAACAGATTTTCTTTTGTTTGGTATTATGTTTTTTTCTTCAAAGAACATTATTAGTAAAATTTGGGAAATATGAATAAGACCTGTGGGTTATATAATAGTATCAAATCAATGCTAATTTCCTGACTTTATATAATACTTATAGTAAGTTATGTTAGACACTGAAGTGTCTGGGGGTAAAGACACATCATGACCCAAACTCACTCTCAAATGGTTCAGAAAAAATAAAATCCAAGCAACAAATGAGTGTGTGTGTGGAGAGAGAGAGAGGGAGAGAGAGAGAGAGAGAGAGAGAGAGAGAGAGAGAGAGATAGAGAGAGAGAGGGAGAGAGAGATATGACACAAGCGTGGTAAAATATTGGAGAATTCTTTATACTATTATTTTGTGTAAGATGAACTTATTTCAAAATTTAAAAAATACAAAATAAGTAAATAGAGTGGTCAGTGTGGCCATCACAACTTCTCATACTCATCTCTTACCCCTCTGCTCCACCATTCGACACTGTAGTTGTACTGAGTTATGTGTAATCCCCTCTTCCCTCGCCACCCCCCCTCCACTAATAATTTTTTTCACAATGTTCTATCCTGCCCTTGTTTGTCTCTGTATTTGTATTTGCCAGGAATGACCTTTCCTCCTCTTCTCCCTGGAAAACTCCTACTCACCCTTCAAAACCCTCTTCTGTGAAAATTTCCTTTTGTTGTCTCCTACTCTCCAGAGAGTATAAACAACCCCTTCCTCTGTATTATTTTTGTATCTTGTTTTTCCTTCTATTACTGCATGTTGAACACATTATTCTTTTTATTTTGGTGTAACTTGTCCATCTTTTCCTCCTGACTATGAGTGTAATGGGGATAGGGCCTGAGTGTCATTCATCTTTCTAGCTTCAGCCTAGCATGTTGCCCAGCCCAGAGCAACACTGCTGAATGGAAGGCTCTGATTGGAGAAAAGCAGCTTGGAAAAGCACAGTCCTAGAAAGGATCCTGACAGAACAATCTAGCAGTCAGCTCAGCCGGCAGAAAGGCCTTCCTATGAAGACAGACAATGACACATTTGCAATGGAGGCGAAGCTCTTCAGGTAATCTTACAGCCATCGGAGACATCTGCGGAACGTTAGCATCCTAGAGCTTGCAGAACATGACATGGTAGCGCACAGGGGCAAGAGTGGTAATGGGATAAGATAATGGTTAGAATTATGACTTTGGTTGGTCTAAAATTAAATTGATAGTGGAATATTGACCATTTAGACTTTGTCATTAAATGACCAAGACTTCTTTTGACCAAGAGTCCTTGTCAAGTTTTCTCGCCATGCTCAACTCTGAAAACCACATGCACTCAGGGCCGAATGGAATCTCTCAGGTCATTAGTCCAAACCCCAGTGAGTATTTGATGCCCCTCAGTACTTGATGCCCCTGGTTTTAAGCCCAGGAAGAATGGACCCTAAAGGTCAATCTTCCAAATGGAATGCAGAACCCAAGCCTGTTATCTGACCTACTTCCATCTTGCTGGGTGTCATGGAAACAGATACTTTGTTGTACGTGACAGAATTTTCAGTCATTTAAATATCAGTGTAGTTCAGGCAAGGTTTTTCCCTAAATTTTGGAGACTCTGGAACAAATAGATTGGGGCAGAGTAGAGTCATGTAGGGTCTACAGGAATCTGCCAATGTGGGAGCAAAAGTGTGGTGGTTAAAAGAATGAGTCTTGCAACAGACAGCTCTGGGCTAAATTGACAGCCCAGTTACTCACCAGCTCTGAGATCTTGAGCAAGTCCCTTGTCCTCTCTGTTAGAAACAGAGTTGTACCTGGAAGAAAACAAAGGCTCACCCGATTGTGGAGGAGAAAAGAAATTTATTTTCGTTCTTGCAAGAGTGGGAGCATGACCAAAAGAAAACGAAGTGGTCGGGGCCCCAAACAAAGGAAGCAACACAATTTATTTCCTAAGCCTAACACACAGGTCCCTCCCCTCTTTCCCCATTGGCTGGGTACTCCAGAGTTTACAGTTTATCCAAGAGAGCTGACTAACCCGCCTTTGATTACCCCTCATATTCCTTCACATTTCAGTGACCTTGGTTGTGGTTGTTACCGGCATTAACTCTAGGCTTACATCAGAGGCTCTTTCTTTCCCACTAATCTCAGAGTCAGTTTGTGCTAGTTGTGTTTAGCTTTTATTTCCCCTATTCCACGTCACCTTTATGTGAAAGCTAAACTTAACTCTTTTCTTACATCTCTGAGCCTCAGTGTCCACATCTGTGAAATGGGAACAGTCTTGTTCCTAGCTCATAGGGTCCTTGTGAGGAACAAATGAGTAAATGCATGTAAAGTGCTTAGCATTGTGCCTGATCTATAGTAAGTGCTCAATACATTTAGCTAATAATAATATAATAAAAATAATTAAAAATAAAAATAGCATCTTTCATCTTCTTGTCTGCCTCTCCAACTATTCTGTGAGTGCTTGAGCATAGGAGCTGTGTGAGATTTGCTGGTGATATTCCCCACCCAGCACCAGTGCTGGCACAGAGAAGGTGCTTGGTGAATGCATATTTGGAACTGAGTTAGATGCATCTTCCTGCTGGCCCAGACTCTGTCCCTAGGAAGGGCACTGAGTCTACCTGCATTCTGGGCACCTAGCAAGGCACCTGACAGGTGGTGAGACTGTAAACATTTGCAGACTGGTAGAAGAATGAATGAAAGGGGCAGTAAACAGGGTTTGGAAGAGGCATCTAGAGTAATGCCACAAGTATACTTCAGAGACAGGCCACGGCCGCTGGGCACTCAGGGTGCTGCATAGCTCACCACTCTGGGGGCATTTCTTTATATGCAAGATTATATTTGATAATGTGTAATGAGATATTAACATGTAACATAGTACGGAACATGATTTACTGATATGTGCATGGTAAACGGTGTAGAAGGTGACGTACCAAACTCACTAGAAGTTTCCTGGCAGTGGTGGTGGTGGTGATGGGGGATGTTTACATTTTACTATACACTTCTCTATTGCTTGACAGTTTTATAACATGTAGCTATTACTTTGGTAATTAAATGCCATGTAAGGAAAGAAACAAGATATTGAATTGCATAGGTAATTGAAAAAGGAGAGGGGGAAGATGATGAAGAAGAAGGGGGAATGGAAATGAGCAGATTTTCTATAAAGAAACAGCAGACACAGTGGAAGGGGACAACTCTTGGCTGCCCCCAAACAGTGGACATTAACTTTGTCTTTGTCCATCTTCCAATGTGCAGGTTGCATAGGCAGAGAATGAATGAATTGGGCACACTTTCACTTTCACACTTTAAAGGCAATTTTTATTTGGGATCATTCTAACAACTCGTGAGAGCAGCTACCTGTTGTGAACGCTCTGCAAACCAGGATGATGTAACATAACGTTTATTAGGAAAAATATTGCAGTTGGATGGATCTGGGTAAGAATGCTAGCTGCATCATGGGCTCATTGGGCAGGCTGTTTTGCCTCTTAAGCCTCAATGTTCTCATCTGTATAAAGGGGACTATAAATATCTATTTCCTAGCATTGCTTAGAGGAATAAGTAGTTCTTGTCACATAGTAAAAACACTCAATAGTCATTATTATTATGATGATGACAATGGCATTTAGTTGGTATGGATAGCCAGTCAGCTACTAATTCACCCCCGCAGTTCTCCCACCTGTCCAAAGATTTATCATGCAAACTTGTTTTCAAAGTTTTAAATACTTTTCTGAAAACGACATGTGCTGTTTTAAACATGTCCATTTCATGACGTCCCAACTTGGTAATCCTGTGCAATGCTTTCGCAACAACATGTTCTTGGTGGTGAACTCATGGAAGGTTGTATGGATCAACTCTTCTCTATGTCCTCTTAAATCTGCTATTTGATCAGTTTTTCAATAATTTCCTCTGAAAGCAAGGTCGTATCTAGTGCAGAGATAACTTCCAACTGGCCCCCTTCTCCTTGTGAAAACAGAGAGCACAGTGGTGCTCTCTAGCTTTTGGGTTCTCCCAAAAAAACTCCCAGTCCATTGACAGCAGATCCATGGACAAAGCTGCATCTGGCCTGGAAATTTGAGCACATTTGAAGCTTTGTTCTCTTCCTAGCTGCTCATTGAACTCAGATTGCAAGCTCATCTTAATGGCGCATGTTTTATCATTTAGCCTTTATTTATTTATTCACTTATTTCAATCGAAGAGATGGGCACAAGTGAATTTGGGATTTCCTTTGTGACCTGAGGGGACAGCTGTTGTTTTGCTGCGCAGTGGCCACGTCCTCTTGTCCTGTGCAGCGTGCCCAGGCCTGGCCGATCAGAACATTGCATTCTCTTGACCCCCGGTAATTGATTCAGAGGTGGGCCTGTGACCCAAGTGGAGCGAATTAGATGCTTTTGCATCTTTGAGGGAATAGGCAGAGGCTCTCTTCTTCCAAAAGCTCTTTCCAAAAATGTGAAGCGAGCCTGGGGCTTCCAGGAGCCACTTCCTGGGGCCTGATGTTGAAGCCAACCTAGTGGAGGGTTGAGTCAAGAGAAGGAAGGTGCATCTAGATGCCAGTGGGCCCCAGAATCAACTATTCCGGAAGTCAGCCTTTTCCTGGGACTTTTCAGTGACGTGAGCTAATAAATCCCTTCTTTGCTTAATCCATTCTGACTTGGGGTTTCTGTTAATTGCCAATTTTTAAACTGTGAAGGATGTTTTAAAAATTTTGAGAGGCCCTTGGCTTTTTAGTTTTCTTCTCTCTTCTCTTTGGCTTTTAGCAAATTCTGGGATTTGTGCCTTTCCAACCACATCCATAACATATCTTTGGTGTTTATTTCTTGACCATGAATCGTTTCTTACATGTGTTGTAAATTTTTAAAAATCTAAGCAAATCCCTGGCTGGATTACTTTTATTTAAAAACGGCTTTTTTCGTGATAAAAGTATTTCTTTTTTCCCACACATCTAGGTTTAGCAATATAGAGAAATGGGGGAAAGGAATTACCCAGTTTTCTACTATCTGAACAAAACCAGTAAACATTTTACCAAAATTCTTTCCTGAATTTTCTTGCATAGATCATTGCTTTATACTCTGTAAATAGTTTCGTATATTGCTTTAAATTGTTTTTGCAAAGGTCATATAGTCATATGATGCAAAGTTTAAAAGATCCCACACAGTCTGGCACCTTGAGTTTTTCGCTTAACGATTAATCTTGGAAACAATTCCACATCCATGCAAAGAGAGTTGTTTCGTTCTTCCGTTGTGTGAATGTACCAGAGATCATTTAAACAAATACCTATTGTTGGACACTTGGGTTTGTTTCCAGGTTTTGGGCCATTATAAACCAGTGCTGCACATCTTCGTGCACAAAGCCTTGGTCCTAGGTCCAAATGGGTGTATTCTCTGAAAAGAAAGAACATTGGGTAGATGGCAGGAATGCTTTTTTTTTCCCACCATTGATAAAATGGTGAAATTACCTTTCCAAAGAACTACTGCATTTACTACTCCTTCCAGTAGCAAATGAAAGGACTGTTTTTGTTTGTACATGTTCAGCGCTTAGTGCCTGGTACACAGTATGGGCTAATATGTTAGCTATGACTGCTGAATTATTATCATCATCACTATTATTAATTTATTTTTCATTTCACTGCATTTGTTGTTCTTTATCTCATTAGTAACATTTGAGAACATACTGTCAGTATTTCGATTGTTTAAGCCTCTCTCCCAAGCCTGGGCACTGTGATCTTGGGAACATAAATATTTCTCTGAAATTCAAGAAACACTCTCTCCCCTTTTGGGAAATAATATAGGATGTTTCTGGGAAAAAAAGAAAGAAAAAGAGAAAATGAGAGCAGTAGGGTTTTTCCTGGACTCCTTGGAATATAAAATACTTGCATGCCTTTCTGTCAAGTTTCTGGTGCTTTCCATTTTAAGGCCGTAGTGTCCTTGACTTCCGTAACCAAGTCCTGCAAATGAAGTGGCTTAAAACAGACATTTATTGTCCTGCTGTTCTGGATGCTGGAAGTTCAAAGTCAAGGTGTCGGCAGGGGCTATGCTCCCTCTGAAACTGGTAGGGGAGACCCCATCCTCATCTCTTTGAGCTTCTGGTGCTTGTGGTTCCCCTTGGCCTTCCTTGGCTTGTAGATGCTTCACCCCAGTCTCTGCCCCCATCTCCACGCGGCCTTCTCTCCTGTCTCCTTCTTTACATCGCATTCCCCTCTCTGTGTCTGTGAGTCTCCAAATTTTCCTCTTTTGATAAGGGTACCAGTCACATCAACCTAATCCAGTTTGACCTCATTTTAACTAATCATGGATTCAAAGAGCTTATTTCTAAACATGGCCACATCCACAGGACTGAGTGTTAGGACTTGAACATATCTTTTTGGAGGGCACATTCAACCAATAACGATGCCGGATCAAAATCCCACTCTCTCAGTACGATGCCTGGCACACAATAGTTACTTAGTTTTTGTACGGATGGATGATTGATTGTTGGACTCTTCAATTAACCTCTCCAGTAGTCAACTGTAAGCTCAGCGAGGAACATGATCATCTTTTCTTCTTATTTCTTGCCCACCAAAAATGTAGTAGGCATGCAATGAATATTTGTTAAATGAGTGAATAGATAAATCAGGTGCCTAGATTGTTACTAAACTAATAAAAAGCAATTTCTGTTTTGTAAATCAAACATTTGGAAACCTGGTTGCTTTATCAGCATCATCCCCTGAGATTCTTTTAAACGTTGCTTGCGGATTCCCAGGCTCCACCTTAGACTCACTGAGCTGGAGACTCTAGGGAAGGGTTTTGGATTCTGTGTTTTAACAACCTCCACTGGTGATTCTGATGGAGCCATCCTTACAAAAGACCAGTGCTTGGGGGTCTTTCCTATCCTATCCCAGTATCCCCCTAACCCATTACAATCTTATTCTTCTGAAGTGGACTCTTGGCTGCTCTGCAGGTGATCTTATCTCTGAGTACACACTATTTCACGCTGATGAGCCGCCCTGACTCTCCAGCAGCTCCCCCTGGCTTTAATCCTGTTAATAAACCTGTCCCCTGGCCTCTGAGGATGTGCCCTTTATCTTACCCGTTAAGACTGCAGCAAACGGCTTTTCCTAGCATTCCACCACAACTCAGTTTTATTACAAAGTTCTGTTCTCTTTTGGAGAAATAGACTTGATGCTCGCGATTTCAATCACCAGGATCTTGCTGGCCAAATGGCTCATCCAGTGTTTTTATGGGGCTCTAGAGGTTCCACCATATTGTGGAAGTAGCAGGCAGGGAAAGAATTAACATTAGGCCATCCCCTTTTATGTGCAAACACTGTACCAGGAATGTTACAGGCATTTAATCTTCACATCCATCAGTGCATATTGTTATCCCACTTTTCAGGTGAGGAAACTGAGGTCAGAGGGATTAAGGTAAAAGCCCAAGGACACCCATGAGTAAGAGGTGGATGTCAGGATTTAAACTTAGGTCTGTATGAGTCCAAAATCCCAGCTTGGGGTGGAGGATAGGGGAGGGGCTCAGAATGTAGAGTGTTCTGGGGTTTGGGCCATGATCCCTGGGGGATTGGGGAACATCAGGATTCCAGGCTAGGGGGTTTTAGGAGCCAGGCACACTAAGGTAGTAGGACGGGCTAACCAGCAGTATGAAGCACCAAGAAGCATGGAAAGGAAGATGCAGTACCAGAAGCAGGAGCTGGAATTCCATGATTGGCCCACAGCCCAAAGGGGGCTGGGTACAATGCAGGGATCAGAACTGCAGAGTGGGGGGGATGGACTCTTGCCCAGAAGAGACTGAGTGAATGAGACAGGAGGGAGTCCTTGAGGCTATTGCAATGGAGAAAGGTCCCTTGAGACTTTGCCTGTGGGAAGGAGGGGGCAGTTCAGAAAATATGGGCATCAGGTCTGCTGGATGATCTGGGTCATGATTTGTTACCATCTCAGCTTGGTATTTAATTCAATCATTCAACTCCTTCATCCAACAAACATTTATTGAGTTCCTCCTGTGTGTTAGAAGTGCCTGGATGCTGAGAAAATGAGGAAAACCCTCCCTTCTGTTTTGGAGCCTATATCATATTCTATTAATAATCATTATAATTATAGCAAACAACAGTCATTGAGCACTTAAGAGCTAGGCACTGTTTTAATTACTTTGTACATATTAATACATTCAATCTTAACAGCTACCCTACAAGGCAAGTACTTTTATTTTCTCTATTTTACAGTTGAGGAAGCTTTTGTTCAGAAAAATTGTGTGCCACGCCTGAGGTGTGGTGGACCCTAAGAGTCGCTGCTGGGATGGGGACCCAGAGCTGTTGACTTCCAGAGGCCTTAATCTTATCCATTGGCCCCTGTTCCCGCCCCTTGGCCACTAACCATTTTCCTCAACTTCTTTCAATAGCTTGTGATAACTTCCAGTTTCCTTTACTATCTTTTGTGCTTTAATTGTTCTCACATGCATTTCTAAAAGAGTCTGTTCTTAAAATGTAAAGCATTTAATTAGCCTCTGTGGTGCAAAGGCAGGGACCTGCATTTTGTCAAATGTCGTCTGTATGCAGATTACCAACCACCGTCCTTGTTAGCCTCTGTGGGCAACTCAGGGCTCCAGGACGGCCCACCCCTGGCTTCATCACCAACCTTCTCCTGCCTCAAGCAACCTGAGACACTGATTTGGTATCAGTTAAATTGCTCAGTTCAATAGGACATGTTTTTGTTTCTTTCTTTCTAAGTCCTGGCCCAGTGGGGCAACCAAAGCATATAAGGTAAGGGACCTGCCCTCGAGAAGGTTACAGTCTAGCTGTTGAAATGAGACATACTTAAGGATGAAATACTGAGGTTATCCTAACAGTGCAGAATTAAGTTCTAAATCATGCAGTAGGAATCGCCAATTGCTGTGCAGGTTAAGAGAAGGGAAATAGTGGCATATATTCTTAGAGGGAGATGGGCTAGGCTTTGCAATATTTGTATGGGTCACTCCAGGGCAGAGCACAGCAAGAACAGAGGCCTGGTGTTCTGAATAGCTTGACTTGCAAAGAACATGGAGGAAATTAGAGTCCCCGGAGCATAGATTGTCGTGGGATTGTGGATGGTGAAAAGCCAGACAATAACAATAGTGAATATTTTGGGGCTTGATAATGTTCAGAGCACCATTTAAATTCTCTTTGGATCCTCAAAACACTCTACAAAGTATGTACTACCTTCCTTTTACTCTGTGGAAACTGAGGCTCAGAAAGCTGGCGTGACTTGTCCCTACTTATAATTTTCCCCAAGAGTCACCCCCAGAGAACCTCTTTTGTTTCTCAGATGTGGCCTCTCTCTCTAAGCCAACTCTGCACACAAGGACATTTCAAGCTTTTGCACATGACATCATTTGCTCCCATCCCATTGGCCAAAGCAAGTCACATGGCCAAGATCAAATTGATGGGGCTGGGGAATGTACCCACCAGCAGTAAAAAGGGACGGGGCACAAGAATCCGAATCATCACTTGTGCACAGAGAGAGCTCCATAAATGTTTTTTGGTGCCCTCAATGTTATAAGTCATTACCCTGCACTAGCTCAGTCTCTGCTCTTCCCTAACCTGTTGTCCTGACCTTTAAATTGATCCATGTGTGTATTAGCTTAGAACTTTACCTGTGAACCACTCTCAGATCTGTGCATCTGATCCTCCTGGGGGACCTCAGTTTCTTCTCTGCCTGTTTGTTTAGTTCTGTAAATAAGCAGCTCTTCTTCTGCTGCTCCCTGATGGACACTGGAATCACATCACTGCCCAACAGGAGCCCATGCTAACCTTTTATATGACAGGTGCAGTTGAATTGAATTCCCTCTGGCCTTTGCTCACCGAAACTTGCCCTTTGGTCTCTTATTCTCCTTTTTGCTTTTCTGAAGTCCTCCCCTTCTTTCTAGGATCTAGCCAAAGATGTACCTTTTTAAATGGGCCCAGCCTTCAGGAGTCTCTTCTCAGGGTTCATGGCGTTGTTATTCACTTCCTCACTCATGTGAGCAAACACGGCTTCTGGAGGATGGCCGTGCATTGATCTGGACACATGGACTAGACTCCGAAATCCCCAGGGCACTCAGTGGGTACTTAGCGTGTGTTGATATTGAGTTTTGTTTGCTTGTTTTCAAATTGTTTCTGTTTTCTTTATTTGTTGGAGAGGGAGGGCCCCATAAATGAGTAAGCAATATGGCACTGTGGTTAAGCACACAGGCTTTAGAGCAATTGTTCTCAATCTTTGCTACACATTTTAGTCACCCAGGTTTAAAAAGTACTGATGCCTGGGTTCTGTCCCTTGGTATTCTGATTTTATTGGTCTAGGATGGGATGTGGCCTGGACATCAGGATTTTTAAGAGCTCCTCAGATGATTCTGACATGCAGCCAAGGTTGAAAAGCACAGCTTTAGAGTAGGTCAACATTTATTTTCAAACCTTGACTTTGACCTGAACAGCTGTAGCTTGGTCAAGTATCTCAGCCTGTTGGAGCTCAATGTTCTCTCCTCACCCTTAAAATGGGGCTGCTACTCTGCATTTCCTCAGATTATGTACAATGGAATGAAATAGCCATGTAACAAACACAAGCACCTGGGAAGAACCATTATATTCCTTTAGATGGAACTTTGTTTGCTTTATGAAAGTTATGTTCATTAAAGAAAATTAGGACAATACAGAAAATGGGGGGGGACACTTTTCATGCATTGCCTTTAGTTTTTATTTTTTTCATGTTGCACCCATCTTTTGCTTTTAACCAAGGTTGAAATCATCATGAAATATAATTTACGCTCTCCTTTTCTTGACTCAACTTATATGATGATGAGTTAATAACCTCAATTTCAAATCTGCTAATGTTTCAGACTCTGGAATGTCTCCAAAAGTTAAAGCGGTGCTCATGGATTGAGTGTCATGGAGCATTGTCTTTCTTCTCATGATTGTCATGATGACAGTTTGGTCCCCAAGAGGCTCTGTGTGCGAGCTCCAGAACACTGCTTCCAGGAATCAACCTGTCATGTGTGTTCCATTCTGAGCTGACTTTTCTTCTGGAAGATTCTGCTGCTCTTTATTTTTTTATTTTTTTTATTTTTTTAATCATCATTTTATTGAGATACATTCACATACCATGCAGTCATACAAAACAAATTGTACTTTCGATTGTTTACAGTACCATTACATAGTTGTACATTCATCACCTAAATCCATCCCTGACGCCTTCATTAGCACACACACAAAAATAACAAGAATAATAATTAGAGTGAAAAAGAGCAATTGAAGTAAAAAAGAACACTGGGTACCTTTGTCTGTTTGTTTCCTTCCCCTACTTTTCTACACATCCATCCATAAACTAGACAAAGTGGAGTTTGGTCCTTATGGCTTTCCCAATCCCATTGTCACCCCTCATAAGCTACATTTTTATACAACTGTCTTCGAGATTCATGGGTTTTGGGTTGTAGTTTGATAGTTTCAGGTATCCACCACCAGCTACCCCAATTCTTTAGAACCTAAAAAGGGTTGTCTAAAGTGTGCGTAAGAGTGCCCACCAGAGTGATCTCTCGCCTCGTTTTGGAATCTCTCTGCCACTGAAGCTTATTTCATTTCCTTTCACATCCCCCTTTTGGTCAAGAAGATGTTCTCCGTCCCACGATGCCGGGTCTACATTCCTCCCCGGGAGTCATATTCCACGTTGCCAGGGAGATTCACTCCCCTGGGTGTCTGATCCCACGTAGAGGGGAGGGCAGTGATTTCACCTTTCAAGTTGGCTTAGCCAGAGAGAGAGGGCCACATCTGAGCAACAAAGAGGCATTCAGGAGGAGACTCTTAGGCACAAATATAGGGAGGCCTAGCCTCTCCTTTGCAGCAACCGTCTTCCCAAGGGTAAAACTTATGGTAGAGGGCTCAACCCATCAAACCACCAGTCCCCTATGTCTGTGGTCATGTTAGCAACCATGGAGGTGGGGTAGGCGAATACCCCTGCATTCTCCACAGGCTCCTCAAGGGGGCACTACATCTTTTTTTTTTCCTTGTTTTTCTTTTTTTTTTTTTTTTTTTTTAACTTTCCCTTCTTTTTTAAATCAACTGTATGAAAAAAAAAGTTAAAAAGAAAATAAACATATAATAAAAAAACATTTCAAAGAGACCATAACAAGGGAGTAAGAAAAAGACAACTAACCTAAGATAACTGCTTAACTTCCAACATGTTCCTACTTTACCCCAAGAAAGTTACATAATATAGCAACATTTCTGTGAACTTGTTCCTACTATATCCATCAGAAATTAACAGACCATAGTCATTTCTGGGCATCCCCAGAATGTTAAATAGCTTATCTGTTCTTCTTGGATTATTGTTCCCCCTTCCTTAATTGCTCTCTACTGCTAGTTCCCCTACATTCTACATTATAAACCATTTGTTTTACATTTTTCAAAGTTCACATTAGTGGTAGCATATAATATTTCTCTTTTTGTGCCTGGCTTATTTCGCTCAGCATTATGTCTTCAAGGTTCATCCATGTTGTCATATGTTTCACCAGATCGTTCCTTCTTACTGCCGCGTAGTATTCCATCGTGTGTATATACCACATTTTATTTATCCACTCATCTGTTGAAGGACATTTGGGTTGTTTCCATCTCTTGGCAATTGTGAATAATGCTGCTATGAACATTGGCGTGCAAATATCTGTTCGTGTCACTGCTTTCCGATCTTCCGGGTATATACCGAGAAGTGCAATCGCTGGATCGAATGGTAGCTCTATATCTAGTTTTCTAAGGAACTGCCAGACTGACTTCCAGAGTGGCTGAACCATTATACAGTCCCACCAACAATGAATAAGAGTTCCAATTTCTCCACATCCCCTCCAGCATTTGTAGTTTCCTGTTTGTTTAATGGCAGCCATTCTAACCGGTGTTAGATGGTATCTCATTGTGGTCTTAATTTGCATCTCTCTAATAGCTAGTGAAGGTGAACATTTTTTCATGTGTTTCTTGGCCATTTGTATTTCTTCTTCAGAGAACTGTCTTTTCATATCTTTTGCCCATTTTATAATTGGGCTGTCTGTACTATTGTCATTGAGTTGTAGGATTTCTTTGTATATGCAAGATATCAGTCTTTTGTCAGATACATGGTTTCCAAAAATTTTTTCCCATTGAGTTGGCTGCCTCTTTACCTTTTTGAGAAATTCCTTTGAGGTGCAGAAACTTCTAAGCTTGAGGAGTTCCCATTTATCTATTTTCTCTTTTGTTGCTTGTGCTTTGGGTGTAAAGTCTAGGAAGTGGCCTCCTAATACAAGGTCTTGAAGATGTTTTCCTACATTATCTTCTAGGAGTTTTATGGTACTTTCTTTTATATTGAGATCTTTGGTCCATTTTGAGTCAATTTTTGTGTAGGGGGTGAGGTAGGGGTCCTCTTTCATTCTTTTGGATATGGATATCCAACTCTCCCAGCCCCATTTGTTGAAAAGACCATTATGGCTCAGTTCGGTGACTTTGGGGGCCTTATCAAAGATCAGTCGGCCATAGATCTGAGGGTCTATCTCTGAATTCTCAATTCGATTCCATTGATCTATATGTCTATCTTTGTGCCAGTACCATGCTGTTTTGGCAACTGTGGCTTTATAATAAGCTTCAAAGTCAGGGAGTGTAAGTCCTCCCACTTCGTTTTTCTTTTTTAGAGTGTCTTGAGCAATTCGAGGCATCTTCCCTTTCCAAATAAATTTGATAACTAGCTTTTCCAAGTCTGCAAAGTAGGTTGTTGGAATTTTGATTGGGATTGCATTGAATCTGTAGATGAGTTTGGGTAGAATTGACATCTTAATGACATTTAGCCTTCCTATCCATGAACATGGAATATTTTTCCATCTTTTAAGGTCCCCTTCTATTTCTTTTAGTAGAGTTATGTAGTTTTCTTTGTATAGGTCTTTTACATCTTTGGTTAAGTTGATTCCTAGGTACTTGATTTTTTTAGTTGCTATTGAAAATGGTATCTTTTTCTTGAGTGTCTCTTCAGTTTGTTCATTTCTAGCATATAGAAACATTACTGACTTATGTGCATTAATCTTGTATCCCGCTACTTTGCTAAATTTGTTTATTAGCTCTAGTAGCTGTATCGTTGATTTCTCAGGGTTTTCTAGATATAAGATCATATCATCTGCAAACAATGACAGTTTTACTTCTTCTTTTCGAATTTGGATGCCTTTTATTTCTTTGTCTTGCTGGATTGCCCTGGCTAGCACTTCCAGCACAATGTTGAATAACAGTGGTGACAGCGGGCATACTTGTCTTGTTCCTGATCTTAGAGGGAAGGCTTTCAGTCTCTCACCATTGAGTACTATGCTGGCTGTGGGTTTTTCGTATATGCTCTTTATCATGTTGAGTAAGTTTCCTTCAATTCCTACCTTTTGAAGTGTTTTTATCAAAAAGGGATGTTGGATTTTGTCAAATGCTTTTTCAGCATCTATTGAGATGATCAATTGATTTTTCCCTTTCGAGTTTTTAATGTGTTGTAATACATTGATTGTTTTTCTTATGTTGAACCATCCTTGCATGCCTGGAATGAACCCCACTTGGTCATGGTGTATGATTTTTTTAATGTGTCTTTGGATTCGATTTGCAAGTATTTTGTTGAGGATTTTTGCATCTATATTCATTAGGGAGATTGGCCGGTAGTTTTCCTTTTTTGTAGCATCTTTGCCTGGTTTTGGTATTAGATTGATGTTAGCTTCATAAAATGAGTTAGGTAGTGTTCCATTTTTTTCAATGTTTTGAAAGAGTTTGAGTAAGATTGGTGTCAGTTCTTTCTGGAAAGTTTGGTAGAATTCCCCTGTGAAGCCATCTGGCCCTGGGCATTTATTTGTGGGAAGATTTTTGATGACTGATTGGATCTCTTTGCTTGTGATGGGTTGGTTGAAGTCTTCTATTTTTCTCTGGTCAGTCAAGGTTGTTCATATGTTTCCAGGAAATTGTCCATTTCTTCTACATTGTCCAGTTTGTTGCCATACAGTTGTTCATAATATCCTCTTATAATTTTTTTTAATTTCTTCAGGATCTGCAGTTATGTCACCTTTTTCATTCATTATTTTGTTTATATGGGTCTTCTCTCTTTTTGATTTTGTCAGTCTAGCTAGGGGCTTGTCAATCTTGTTGATCTTCTCAAAGAACCAACTTTTGGTGATATTTATCCTCTCTATTGTTTTTGTGTTCTCTATGTCATTTATTTCTGCTTTAATCCTTGTTATTTCTTTTCTTCTACTTGGTTTAGGATTGGTTTGCTGTTCATTTTCTAGCTTCTTCAGTTGATCCATTAGTTCTTTGATTTTGGCTCTTTCTTCCTTTTTAATATATGCATTTAGTGCTATAAATTTCCCCCTTAGCACTGCTTTTGCTGCATCCCATAGATTTTGGTATGTTGTGTTCTCATTTTCATTTGTCTCTATATATTTAGCAATTTCTCTTGCTATTTCTTCTTTAACCCAGTGATTGTTTAGGAGTGTGTTGTTTAACCTCCAGGTATTTGTGAATTTTCTAAGTCTCTGATGGTTATTGACTTCTAATTGTATTCCATTGTGGTCAGAGAATGTGCTTTGAATAATTTCAATCTTTTTAAATTTATTGAGGCTCGTTTTATGTCCCAGCATATGATCTATTCTGGAGAAAGTTCCGTGAGCACTAGAAAAGTATGTGTATCCTGGTGATTTGGGATGTAACGTCCTGTATATGTCTGTTAAATCTAATTCATTTATCAGATTGTTTAGGTTTTCCATTTCCTTATTGGTCTTCTGTCTGGTTGATCTATCTATAGGAGAGAGTGATGTGTTGAAGTCTCCCACAATTATTGTGGAAACATCAATTGCTTCCTTTAGTTTTGCCAGTGTTTCTCTCATGTATTTTGTGGCACCTTGATTGGGTGCATAGACATTTACGATTGTTATTTCTTCTTGCTGAATTGCCCCTTTTATTAGTATGTAGTGGCCTTCTTTGTCTCTCAAAACATCCCTGCATTTCAAGTCTATTTTATCTGAGATTAATATTGCTACACCTGCTTTCTTTTGGCTGTAGCTTGCATGAAATATTTTTTTCCATCCTTTCACTTTCAGTTTCTTTGTGTCCCTGTGTCTAAGATGAGTCTCTTGTATGCAACATATTGATGGTTCATTTTTTTTGATCCATTCTGCGAATCTATATCTTTTAATTGGGGAGTTTAATCCATTTACATTCAACGTTATAACCGTGAAGGCATTTCTTGAATTGGCCATCTTATCCTTTGGTTTCTGTTTGCCATATTTTTCCCTCTCTCTATTAATATCCTTTATTGTACCCATACCGAATCTCTTTAGTACTGAACCTTTCTCCAAGTCTCTCTGTCCTATCTTTGTTTGTCTGTAGGGATCTCTTTAGTATCTCCAGTAGGGCAGGTCTCTTGTTAGCAAATTCTCTCAGCATTTGTTTGTCTGTGAAAAATTTAAGCTCTCCCTCAAATTTGAAGGAGAGCTTTGCTGGATAAAGTATTCTTGGCTGGAAATTTTTCTCACTCAGAATTTTAAATATATCGTGCCACTGCCTTCTTGCCTCCATGGTGGCTGCTGAGTAGTCACTACTTAGTCTTATGCTGTTTCCTTTGTATGTGGTGAATTGCTTTTCTCTTGCTGCTTTCAGAACTTGCTCCTTCTCTTCTGTGTTTGACAGTGTGATCAGTATATGTCTCGGAGTGGGTTTATTTGGATTTATTCTATTTGGAGTTCGCTGTGCATTTATGATTTGTGTATTTATGTTGTTTTGAAGATTTGGGAAGTTTTCCCCGACAATTTCTTTGAATACTCTTCCTAGACCTTTACCCTTTTCTTCCCCTTCTGGGACACCAATGAGTCTTATATTTGGACGTTTCATATTATCTATCATATCCCTGAGGTCCATTTCAATTTTTTCAATTTTTTTCCCCATTCTTTCTTTTATGCTTTCATTTTCCATTCTGTCATCTTCCAGGTCACTGATTCGTTGTTCAACTTCCTCTAGTCTTGTACTATGAGTGTCCAGAATCTTTTTAATTTGGTCAACAGTTTCTTTAATTTCCATAAGATCATCCATTTTTTTATTTAGTCTTGCAATGTCTTCTTTATGCTCTTCTAGAATCTTCTTGATTTCCTTCATATCCCATACTATGGTCTCATTGTTCATCTTTAGTTCTTTGAGTAGCTGCTCTAGGTGCTGTGTCTCTTCTGGTCTTTTGATTTGGGTGCTTGGGCTTGGGTTATCCATATCATCTGTTTTTTTCATATGCTTTATAATTTTCTGTTGTTTTTGGCCTCGTGGCATTTGCTGAACTTGATAGGGTTCTTTTAGGGTTTGTAGACCTATTGAAGTCCTTATCTCTAATTTATCAGATCTACAGCTTCGTGGAATACATTTTCTCTAACTAACCAGCAGGTGGCGTCCACGAGCCACCTGTTCTCCACAAGCCAGTTCTCCCCTGCTTAGCCTTTTTGGTGAGTGGGGGAGTGAGTCTTGTGGGGCCCAATTGGTGTACCAAGCTTGCGTGTGTAGTTGGTGTTGCCTGCCCTGTATGTAGGGTGTGTTTCTGGGCAGTCGGTGAGGGGTGGTGGCCCTAACAATCAAATCTCCCTGATGATCCTAGAGTTTTAAAGCTGCTGCAATAGTCTAATCCTTCAGTTCAGTCCTGCCACAGTTTGTCTCTGCCACTGACCCACAAGTCTTTGGTATTGGCGTATGGCTCCTGAGACTTGCAAGTGGGCCCCTCTTCCAGGCTGTGCACCCCGGGTCCTCTGTTGAGGGATGACTGTGCTATGTCACAGGTGAGTACTGTCCCCCCAGGGCAGTTCTGGGCTGCTGGGCTGTGTAGGGAGGCTCCCAGTCTGCTCAAATGATGGCTGAATGGGGCTTTGTTAATTCACACTGCTCCACCTTCCCAGCTCTGGGACAATCAGCTGAGGTTGCAGTGAAGGCTAATGTCCATGCCCAGTTTTGTGGTGTGTGCCTATTATTTGAAGCACTTCCGTCACACTGGGTTGTCTGGGGCAGCTCTGGGCTATGGGGCTGGCGATGGGCAGGAGTGTTTCCTGTCCACCAGGATGGTGGCTGTGAGCGGACACCCCCCTTTTCTTGGGAAGTTGTGGTGTTTAGTGAATTTTCTCAGCCACTGGATTATTGCCTTTTGTCTCAGAGCTCTCTTAGTTCTGCTCTTGACTTGATGTGCCCAAATTGCAATTCTTTGAAGCTTTCTGTATTGGGCTTCTTAGAGTAATTGTTTTAGAAAAAGAAAAAAGGATTAAAAAAAAAAAAAAAAAGGGCCCTCCTCAGAGATCTAATGGGTTATTGAAATGCTAAGAGAGAAAGCAACCAGGGCCATTAAGGAAAGGTCCACAGGGCAGAGAGATCAGCTTTTCTTCGGGATTTGCATATGCGTCTCAAGGCCTGAGCTCCACCCTTCCCCTTTCTGTGTTCTCCAGAACTCCAAAAATCCTCTGCTTTTATTTTGGAGTTTTTCGTGTTATTTTTTTTTTTTTTCTATGCCTGTCTCCTCTCTGCTGGGCTGGCAGCTCTCAGATTCTCTGGTGTCTGGTCTCAGTCTATCTATGGTTGGAGTATGGATCAGTAGAATGAGTTTCCGATAAGGGCTGCCACTGCAGTTCTCCCTTCTCCTTCCCGGAGCTGACAGCCCCTCCTCCCACGGGACTGAGCCTGGCAGGGAGGGGCGCGGGTCCCCTGGCCGCAAAAACTTACAGATTTCGCTGATCTCAGCAGTTCGACATTTTCATGAGTGTTGTATGAAGTATGCCCAAAGACAGATTGCTCTGTGGTGTCCAGTCCATGCAGTTCCTGGCTTTTTACCTACTTTCCTGGAGGAGTAACTAAAACTTACAGCTCACCAGTCTGCCATCTTGCCCTGCCTCCCTCTGCTGCTCTTTACAGGGCAGGAGGGATGCAATCTATCCAATATGGTGCTAACATTACAAGGAATTAAACTTTGTTATTATTAGGAATAATTATTAGGAATAATTCTGTCTGCAGCCCAATTACTCTTCTATGCCTTTGGGGCTGACACCCTTTATTTCCAGTTACCCAAACACTGCCCTGACTCAGGTGGAAAGAAGCAGCCCCTGTTCTGTCTAGCTGCACTCTCTCAGGAACTCAGCCCTTCTGGAGTTTCAGGGCTGTTGAAGAGGCTGTCCAGTGCATGGGAAAGCGCTCCATCTTTGGGATCTAGCTATTCTGATTTAGAATCTGAGATCTGCAACTTACTTTATGTTCAACCTTACTTTATGAGTTATCTAAACCTTGAAGCCTCAGTTTTCTCATCTTTAAAAGGAGAATAAAGTGGCCTACCTTTAGGGGTGTGTGAAGGGTAGTAATTAACTCATTTATCCATTCAAGAATATTTATTGTGCACCTGTTATATGCCACAGACTGTATTAGGTGCTGGGAATATTGGTGGGCAAGCCAGAGGGTTCGCGCCTACATAGAATTTGCAGTTTAGCATGGGAGATATTTAAAGCAGAAATTTCCACCCTGTTCTGACAGGGATGCCCTGGGCTCTCTGGAAATGCATTGCAAGGACACCTAATATAGATTTTGGGGTTTTAAAGTACATATAGTGGATCGATTTGATATAGCAAATCTACCCCCACTGCTTAAGTAAAGAGAAATTCTGGGTAAAAAGAAAAAGAAAAAGGAATGTAGCTGAGCTTGGAAATAAGAAAGAAGAGCGTCAAGTACCAGAAATAAAGAGGAAACTAAAGCTAGCATGAGAAGCAGGAGCTGCAGCTCAGCAGCCCCAGGTGTGTCTGTGTGGGTGGAGCTGGGCTAGCCCGTCTGGCATCCCTCAGGACTCACCCGTCAGCGAAATGGGAATTCCAAACTCTCCGCCTGCTGATTTAGGGGTGCAGTGGGGGAAGCTGAGCTTCTGTCTGGAGCTGTGTGTAGGCAGAGTTCCCTGAGAGAAGCTGGAATCACAGGGGTGCAGATTCTGACTTTATCCCATCATCACACAGTGTGGGAACCCGAGTGGAGAAATCGACGTAAAAACCAGTCCAGAACTGGTGAAAACCAAAGGGCTCTGATGGAGGTGCACCCAGGATGACCTCATGGGGCTCTTCCCATCCAGGGCAGCCTGCGGGCTGCAGACTCAGGGCCTCATCCCGGCTGCTCTCTCTACCCGGGATGCCCACTCGCATGCCCTCCTCCCCAGCGTCGCCTTCCAACCCGATTCACTGGCCATTGTCTGGACTCCAATGTCACCGTCTACTAGAGTTTTTTCCTGGCCTCCAAGATTAGATCAGTGCCCCCATTAAAGGTTTTCATGGTTCGCTCCTCTTCTCTTTTATATTCCTTACTACAAGCACAACTTAATAATTGTGTAATTGCTTGATGCAAGACTGCCTCCCCTGTTAGATGGTGAAAGTGGGAACCACGAACATCTGGTTTTTTAACTACACTCTACAGTTCCCAACAACCGTGCTGGCACATCGTCAGGTGCTCAAAAAGTGGATATTGAATGAATGAACAAACGAATGAATTTGTTCTGCCTTAATGACCATGCCCATCACCTCCATCTCCTACCAACCCCAGCTGGAAATAAAACAATTACGATTTTATTTGTTTGTTTATTATCTTCATTCTTTGTAGTAAAGACATATTTGACAACAGTAGTGTTGAAACTCTTGCTGCATCCGAATCAGCTTGTTAAAACCCAGACTGCTGGATCCGCTTCCAGAGTTTCTGATTCCTAGGTTTGGGGTGGGGCCTGAGAATCTGCATTACTAACACAGTGCCCAGGTGATGCAGACACTACTGGTCAGGGACCACACTTTGCGCTGTCTGGTGTCACTATTTTGGCTTGTTTGGTGTTTTTTTTTTTTAATGCAATTTTATTGAGATATATTCACACACCATATAATCCATCCAAAGTATACAATCAGCAGCTCACAGTACCATCACATAGTTGTGCATTCATCGCCACAATCAATTTTAGAACATTTTCATTACTCCAAATAAAGAAAAAAATAAAAATAAAAAAGAACACCCAAAACATTCCATACCCCTTATCCCCCCTATTATTTATACATAGTTTTTTGTCTGTATTACTCATCTGCCCACACATTGGGTAAAGGGAGAATAACACATATTTATTATCTCACAGTTTCTGTGAATAAGGCATTCAGGCAAGGCTTAGCAATTTGATTTTGCCGCAAGGTCTCTCCCAAGGCTGAGGCTGTGGTCTCAACTGGGACTCAGCTGGAGAAGGGTCTGCCTCCAACATCACTCATGTGTTAGTGGCAGCATTCAGCTTGGACCGAGGGTCTGAGTCATTTTCTGTCTGATTTTCAGGCGGCGTGTTTGGTTTTAAAGCCTGAGTTGTAACACATGCCACCAGCAACATGACTGTAACTCTATGTCCTTAAAACATAATGTAAATGAGCTGGTGTAGATTGACTTGTGTCCCCAAAAAAGATATGCTGAGTCCTAATCCCTGGTTCTTTAGAGTGTGTCCTTATTTGGAAACAGGGTTGTAAGAGATGGAATTATGCAGGTTAAAATGAGGCCATGCCAGAGTATGGTGGGTCTTTAATCCAATGTGACTAGTGTCTTTATACGAAGGGGAAATATGGACAGACAGACAGAGGGGAGAACTCCATGTGACAACTGAGGCAGAGAATGCTGTGGACTGCTGGCAGGTCACCGCCAAACGGCAGGAGAGAACAGGGAGCAGATTCTGTCCTCCAGGTCTAAGAGGGAGCACGATCCTGCCGACAACTTGATTTCCGACTTCTGGCCTCGAACTGTGGAGAATAAATAAAGGTCTATTGTGCTAAGCCACCCGATTTGTGATACTGTATTCTAGCAGCCCCGGGAAACTAAGATGCCAGAAATTACCAGGATGCCTGATGACACAAAAATGTTCTTGGGAAACATGGGCTTTCTGTTTTCCTTTTAAGTGGGTGGTGAAGGGCTTGGGCTCTGGAGTTGGATCTGCCTGAGCTCAAACTCTGGTGCTGCCCTTTGCAAGTGCCAGACCTCGTGAAAGTTATGCTAAGTTCTCTGACTCAGTTTCCTAGTCTATACAATGGGATTAATTGTAGAACCTATTTCACAGAGTGGTTGAGGAGTAAATAAAATAGTCTTTATAATGTCCTTTAGAGAGCCTGGCATATGTATAGTCAGCACTCCTGAAATGTGAGCTGGGGCTGAGGGTCGAGAGCCCACTGTAGCACAGACAGGGATGGGGGGTCCTATCCAATCTGCTTTTTCTTTCTTCCCACATGTGTACATGTTGTTCTGCCTCTTCCCAGCCATCTGGAGGCTTCAACTCTGTTCTTATTCACACCAAAGGGTGAAACTGACACAGAAAAATTTCAAAGGTGCCTCAGCCAGGAAGGCTGTACTGTCCATCACGCTTAGAGGCTGATGGACCCTGCGGGCTTCACCTGCCTGACAGTGACAGTGACAGTGACAGTGCTCCCCAGGAGAGCCGAGCCACGTAGGGCCAGAGGCTTGCAATTGCCTCAATGCCATCTTCTAGAGCAGCTTCATGAGCAACCCCTGACGGGCAAAGGGAGCACCCCTGGCTCTTAGTTGAGGGAAGGACACTCCACTTCCTTTCCCTAGTGGAGGCTGAGTGGAAGAGACGGTGTTTGCCAGTAAAGACAGTCCTGACCTACAGGTTTTGAGTTTGCCGAGATTTGGGCAAAACGCCTTTGAAGGCATTACTGGAAAAGCATCCTGGCAAGAATGGGGCTGAGAAGGACTCAGCTGGGACTTGAGTCTCTGCTTGCCTGCTCCTGGTGGTGTGGCCTTCAATGAGTCACTTAAATGCTCTGGAATCTCAAGGACACCCCACCTCTCCCCTCCACCCCCACCACCAGAGGGTGGGACCACCTCTGCTTGGCAGGTGGGAAAATTGCCTTTTTTGGTTGGAGACTTTCTTGCATGGACTACATAGACAGCCTCTTCCAGGATTTGAATTGCAGGCTATCGAAATTAACTGGAGTCTTATGTCCCATTTATTTAATGTTTTAAACACCTAATGGATTGTGTGATGCCCCTGCTACTGACCCTCCATGACTATCTATTGCCCTGAGTTTGAAGTCCAGAATGGCTTATCAGACTGTCTTAGTTTGGGTTCACTCAGAAGTAGACAAATGAGATGATAATGGGTTTGACAATGGGTCATTTATTTGGGATAGATCTCAGGTAACAGCCATAGAGGAGCATGAAAGTGAGACGGGAGGGAAAGCAGCCAATAATGGGTCCTTATCAAGCTATCAAGTTACCCATGTGGGCAACTGGTGGGGAGCTCTGGGGAACCACGTAGAACAGGCTCCTTGGAGTTATTGTCCCCCAGAGATGAGGGAGCTGGGGTATTTATCCACCAGCCCTCATTGATTGAGGGTTCTGGAGGTGGTGAGCATGAATTCCCTGGCTTTCTAGCCTGCTGAGAGTGGGGACAAAGCAGCTGTGGACCCAGAAAATGTTCTCAGGCAAAGCAATGCAGGTGCTGGCATTTGGAGGTGCTGGCATTTGTGTTGTGTCAAAGAAGGGATATGAGTGGGACACTGACAGCATCTGTTATGTGTCCCATAAGCTGGCTCAGCCTACCTCTTTAGCCTTATCTCTACCACCACCCCGAACCCACTCCCCCCAAACACCCTAGAACCCTCATATAACCCACAACCACCTTCCTCAACCCATGGTGAACACACCCACACATACACACAACCTTCAACATACATACTCTCACACATAGGCTCACACACACAACACACAACCACTCCCACATAACCCAAAACACACACTCACAACCACACTTCACCCACAATATACATACATACTCACACTGGACTTTCATTTAATTCCTGATGGGGTTGACTCCCTCTTGTTATATGGACCTTCTGCACCTGTCCCTCCCTGTCCCTAACAGTTGTCACACTCGATAGTTTAAGTTTGGCTTTGCCTGCTGGACTGTCAGCTCCAGGAGGGTGGGACCCCTGGCTCTCTACCACTTTCTCCTTAGCACCTGGCACAGACCCTGGCATGTAATAAATGCCCCCCCAAAATATATTGAATCAATTTGAAAATAACCTTTCACAAAACCAACAACCTCCCTGTGTAATGGTCCCTCATGTATCCAGAAATTTAATGTGTTCCTCGGAACCTTGCTGTTCTGCAAACATTATCACCCCATTTTACAGATAAGGAAAGTGAGGCTCACAGGGTGATGAGTTAATGAGGTCACACATGAACTCTGAGGCCTATCAGGATTGGAGCCCCCACCTTTTAACCTCTGCTCAGGAATTTTTCCATCACACCCCATGCAAACGGGCTCCTTTAAAGCAGTCACCTTAGGAAGCTCTACCTTTCGTCTGATAATGTTGCTGTTTCTCAATGTCTTTTTCTTTTTCAAAATGAAGATATCTTCTTTAAGTAGAAAAGTAATATGTGTTTCCCCTCAAATGTTTTTGGAAAAGACCTTTCAAACAAGAAGAAAAATCTGTTTCATTGCGGTTTTTAACAAAAGCAGAATTTTCTGGCTTCAGTTTCATTCTCTGTAAGACAAAGGTTTTGGGATGAGTCAGGCTCCTTCCCTGAGGGTCTTTACCCCCACTGATGAGCTTTAGGACATCTGGGAAGCTCCTGAAATTTATGAAGAATAATTGTATGTATTCATATTTATCTGGGAAGAGGGTTCATAGCTTTTTCAGATGGTTAAGTTTCTGGGACCCTAAAATATTTCTCAATCATTGTACTTCTCAAGGCCACTTCCAGAGGAACTGTGTTAAACTCTATGAAATGTCACCAGACTACATAAAACTGAGGACCAATGATTATTTTTAAGATAATTTAATAAAGAAAGGATGGGAAATTTTATAGCCAAGATTCAATAGTCTTATCAACTAACAGAGATTCTAAGTGTTAAAACACTAACTCAGTAAGAGTTCAGAGTAATGGGCATTTCTATCCACTGCTGGTGGGAGCGTCAGTTGGCCCAATCCTTTGGGGATGTAATGTTTTTTTTAAATTCAGTTTTATTGAGATACATTCACATACCATACAATCATCCATGGTGTATAATCAACTGTTCACAGCACCATCATATAGTTGTACATTCATCATCCCAATCTATTTTTGGACATTTTCCTTATTCCAGGAAGAATCAGAATCAGAATAAAAAATAAAAATAAAAAAAGAACACCCAAACCATCCCCCCCATCCCATCCTAGTTTTTATTTAGTTTTTGTCCCCATTTTTCTACTCATCCATCCATATACTGGATAAAGGGAGTGTGATCCACAAGGTTTTCACGACCACACTGTCACCCCTTGTAATCTACATTGTTATACAATCATCTTCAAGAGTCAAGGCTACTGGGTTGGAGTTTGGTAGTTTCAGGTATTTACCTCTAGCTATTCCAACACATTGAAACCTAAAAAGTGTTATCTGCATAGTGCATAAGAGTGTCCACTAGAGTGACCTCTCGACTCCATTTGAAATCTCTCAGCCACTGAAGCTTTATTTTGTTTCAATTCGCATCCCCTTTTTGGTCAAAAAGATGTTCTCAATCCCACGATGTCGGGTCCAGATTCATCCCTGGGGGTCATATCCTGTGTTGCCAGGGAGATTTACACCCCTGGGAGTCAGATCCCATGTGGGGGTGGGGACGGCAGTGAGATGACCTGCCAAGGTGGCTTAGTTGGAGAGAGAGAGAGGGCCACATCTGAGCAACAAAGAGGCACTTAGGGGGAGACTCTTAGGCACAATTATAAGCAGGTTTAGCCTCTCCTTCGCAGTAATGAGCTTCACAGGGGCCAGCCCCAAGACAGAGGGCTCAGCATGTCAAGGCATCAGTCCTCAATGTTTGTGAGAACATCAACAAGCACCCAGGTGAGGAAGTCTAACACCTCCGCATCCTCCCCCAGCTCCTCAGGGGGAACCCAAATATATATTTTTATTCTCTGCCCAAATTACTTTGGGATGTGTTGCTATTTAACTCTAACCTGTACATGCCTATCATATCTCACTTCCTATTCAAAGTTCCATGTAATTGTGGTATTTGAACAAACTGACTGTAGAAGTTATATTGCTTAGAAAATATAGATCCTACACCAAATAAACATTTCTTCCCTTGGTCTCACATGGAAGTTGAAGTTTTAACACACAGTCAGTTTCAACTTTTACCTTTTGGCCTGATTTGCCTAGTCTTAATCAGATCTGCTTCATTCATATCTCTAATTGAAGTCTGGGCTCTCTTTCAGCTTTTTTTTTTTTTTTTTTTTTTAACAGTTGCCTTATGCGTTAATACTGACATTCATATCTGCCGAGCTGTATCTCCGAGTTTCAGGTGTCACACAGATGCAAATGTTCTAGAGACCAATCAGGTTACACACCAAGGGATCAACATCTCAGAGTTTGGAGATAGCCATTACAATTCAGGAATAGATTTGACTGCTGTAAGGGCTCACAATCTAGGGACCATTACAATAATCATTTCCCTGTTAGGCTGTGCTCTAAGATTTAATTCTGTGTTTACCCTTTGTAGTTATTCCATATCAGCATTATAGTGTTTGCCTTTTTTTCTGGTGTACTTCTCTCAAAATGCTGTCTACCGGATCAACTCACTTCCTTGCTTGTCTCACAGCTTCACTCCTTCTCGAAGTTGCTCAATATTCCACTGTATGCACACACCACAGTTCACCGTTCTGCTCCTCAGTCAGTGTACCCTTAGGCCACCTCCACCCACAGCAAATCATGAATACTGCCTCCATGAACACCAGTGTGAAAATGTCCATTCATGTCTCTGCTCTCAGATCTTCCAAGTACTTACCCCATTATGAGTTTGCAGGACATTATGGCCCCACATACTTAGCTTCTTGTGGAACCACCACAGTGACCTCCAGAAAGGCTATACCATTCTGCCTCCTCATTAACAGTAACTAGGTACATCCCTCTCTCCATGCTTTCTCCAGCACTTTTACCCCTATTTATATTTTTTCCTACCATTTTATAGAGATATATTCATGTAACATACAATTATCCACAGTTGTACAATCAGTTGTTCACGGTATCATCATATAGTTGTACATTTATCACCATAGTCAGCATTTGAACATATTGATTACTATGAAAAAGTTTTTTTTTTTTTTGGTGAATAATAAAAAAAGATAATAATAAAAAGAAAAATAAAGTGTCATACAACACAATATTTTAATTAGTAAGGACAGAAAACAACACCACTACCAAGAATGCCTTCTCTCTCCCTTATACCCCCCTCTCATACTTTTAATTTTGGTATATTGCCTTTGTTACATTTAATGGAAGCATATTACAATGTTACTGTTGACCATAGACTCCAGTTTACTTTCATTATGTACTTTCCCAAATATCATCCCTTTTTCAATGCTCTGCCTGGTTGACATTCATTTGTTCTCCCACGTGTGAGAACATTTTTATATTTGTACGTTTAGTAACAGTCACTGGCCACTCCAGTTTTTGCCAAGTTATGCAGTCCCAGTCTTGGGGATGCAATTTGACAAAACATAGGAAGAGCCTTAAAATGTTTGGATCTTTGATCCAATAGTTCCATTGTAGGGCTTATAACATGGGAAAATAAAAGATAACGTAAATCTGTGGCATAGGAAAAAAACTATGTAAGTCATAAGATCATCTTAGTAGATGCCCATCCCAAAAAAATTTGATAAAACCTAGCATCAATTATTACAATAGGAATATTGGAATCTGAAAATGCATTTTTTAACATTAGCCCCACCCCCCAAAAAAATCAATACCAGATCAACAGCCAACCAATATCACTATGCCTGTTGAGAGAGACACTAGGCATTTCTTTCTATTGAATATGGGAACAAACCACTTTCTCTGTCATTATTTATAAAGTGCTCTGGGATTGCTTGCCAATGCAATTTAAAAAGAAAATGAAATAGGGATAAATATTGGAAAGAACATGGAAAACAATCATTACTTAAAATGATGGGAATATTTATATATGAAATCTTAGAGACTCAAACAAAACTATTAGGTATCATAAGAGAGTTCAGAATTTTGGTAAATAACTTTTCTTTAACAATACCATAATACAACAGTTTAAAAAGTTTTCATTTACAGTGGCCACTGATAGTATAAGCAACTGTGCTATAGAAAATTAATATATAGGACTTATTGGAATATATTTTAAAATGTATTCAATGTTGTAAAAAATTACTAGATATGTTCTAGAATGGGATGCCCAGAATTCTGAAGCCAATTCCTTCTAGATTAATCTATAACTTTAACATGATCCCATACAAAATCTGACTGGGATTTTTTTATGTGACAAAAATGATTTTAAATTTCATCTGTATGAATAACTGAGGACACTGAGTTCTGTGGGTGAATTTTGTTGCAACATTCAAAACATTAAATTTTCTATAGTGGTCATTTTTTGGGACTGTGATACCCAAATGGCACTTATTATTTTTAAAAAAATCCTGGGAAAATATAATGGTCTTACCCCAGCTAGGAGGGAGCAGACACCCTGGTGGCCATGCCAAGTCCTGCTGGCTTTGTGCTTTTAGCCAAGTGGGGTCCCTGTGGGTTCGTGCCATGTCTCATGCTATTACTAGAGAATTTCCAGAAATGGTCCATCATTTCCTTACAGGCTGCTGTAGGCTGTGACACCCCTGAAACAGGCATCATTTACACAGAGGGGGTCCTCAGGCCTCGTCACCTGCCCTAACTTGCATTTTTTCCACCACAAATCTACTCAAAAGTTGTACCCAGGAAAATACAGCCCATCTGTGTGTCTGGCTATCAGCAACCAGACTCCACTGGCTCTGGGGATTTGGGGAGGGGGAAGAGAAATGTCAGTGTGCTTTGTCTTGGTCCTCACACCTCTTCCCAGGGAGGATGTTGGGTCCCCTGATTTTAGGAGGGCTCGGGGGCTGCAGTGACCCAAAGCTCAGGGTTGTTCTTGGCCACTAGATTTTTAGAGCAAGGGAAGGCTGCTTAACCTTCTATATGGTACCTGTCTCTGCCACCCAGAGCTCACAAAAATCACAGAATTCCAGGTTGGAAAATATTCTGAGATATCTAGAGCCATCGTCTTCCCCTTCTCAGACACACATATATCCCCCATAGCAGTTACTCCATGCTATCTATCTATCCATATAAATTTTTTATTAGAGAAGTTGTAGGATTACAGAAAAATCATGCATATAATACAGAGATCCCTGTCCCCATTACTAGCACTTTGCATTAGTATGCTATCTTTGTTACAAATGGTGAAAGAGCATTATTATACTTGTACTACTAACTATAGTTGCAGTTTACATAAAGGTTCACCGTGTTGTATAGTCCTACGGATTTCTTAAAGAAATTTTATCCTAGTGACATATATACAACCTAAAATTTCCCCCCTTTAACCACATTCAAATATATAATTCAGTGGTGTTAATTACATTTACAATGTTGTGCTGCCATCACCACCATCCATTACCAAAACTTTTCCATCACCCCAAACAGAATTTCTGCACCAATTAAGTATTAACTCTCCATTCCCTACCTCCACCCCAGCCCCTGTAACTTGTAATCTAGCTTCTATAAGCCAGACACAAAAGGACAAATATTGTATGATCTCACAGATACGAAATCATTAGGATAAGCAAATTCAGAGTCACTTAATGCTTTTTGAATAACTACAGTAGGTTAAGCATGGTGCTATGCAATTTATCACTTTAGTCTCTTTACTTATTTGTTGTCCCTTTTCTTTTGTGGAGTTTAAGCTGTGTGCTGGCAGGGACTTCATCTGTCTTGTTCATTGCTGAATCTTCAGTGACTTCAACAGTGCCTGGTGCATATGAGGCCCCTAATGGATATTTCTTGAATGGAGATGAAAAGACATGGTCACTACCCCAAAAGCTCAAGGTTCAATAGAAAAAGCAAATATCAAACATTACACCGCAAGGTGACATGTTTTCTGGGGAAAGTGCATATAAGTTGCAACGAAGCCCAGGAAGGAGAGGCTACCCTTGCAGGGGCTGTCAGACAAGGCCTTACTGGGTGGTAGTGCTTGATATGATTCTTAAAGGAGAAACAAGTATTTGTCAGGTGAATAAGGTAGCAGAGGGCTTTCCTGGAATTGGGGATAGCATGTGCTGAAGTGTGGAAGCAGAAGCATGGTTCATTTGGGAACTCTGAGTCTTTTGGTGGAATGCTAGTATATAGTTCTAGAAGGAGGGCTGGAGAAGATGGGACAGATACAAGAGTTGGTTAGACAGTCCCATTGTCAGACTTGTTGATGGCTGGGTGAGGAAGAGAGAAGAACAATGGATAATGTCCAGATTTCTGGTTTGACTACTGACAGCCATGTCCAGACACTGTTCGAACCCCTCTAGTGCCTGGGAGCCAAGCCAGCCCACTCTGCATTGGGGTAACCCTGTCAAATCCCTTCTTCCTATGGACTCGGACCTATTGGAAGGAACTTATTAGGTCACAGGTGTTGCTAGAATTGTCCTGCCCTGCCTTGGTGGCTGAAATGGAGAACTTCCTTCTGTTCAGGGCAGAGACAATGCAAAAGTTTAATATCTGTTGCCTTCAGGTTATTACAGAGTCTCTGGCCTCTGGTCTTGGGATAGGAAAATGGGTCTCCAAGCAATTAGAGCAACAAGGTGCTGCAGAGATCAGAGCATGCTAGGACTCGTGATGCCAATTACCAAGTCTCTATAGGTCCCCACTTCCCAGTGCAGTGTGGAGAAAATTTGCTAAATTGTACTCTGAGCAGAAGTGGCACGGCCAGGCCTGAGGTGCATCTGTCAGGCCCCCTCTCGTGCTTGCAAAGCTGGGAGCCTACTTTGATATGCTCCAGGTGGCCAGCGGGGCCATGGAGGGGCATCTGGGATGTTGGACTCTCTCTCTCTTTTCTTTGCCAGAGCCCACAAAAGCCTCAGAGGAGCGGGAGGGCTGAGGCAGTGAGCACCAGAACCTGCTATGGAGCTAATGAATTCTGCTCACAGGTTTACGGTGTCTGATGCAGCCGTTGCTGGGAGGTGTGTGCAAAACAGTCCCCGGGCACTTAGCAGGAGGAAAGGATGTTGGCTGGGCATGCCGAGAGCTGGGCTGCCTCTGACTTTGATGAAAATGACAGGGCAGGGCTTTGAGAGAGAGGCCTGGGCGCAAGGGAAGGAACCTGTATGGAGATCAAACTGTTTTATTTTGAGACTAACCAGGCCTGGTCCTGGGCCAGAGGTGGGGGAGATTTTGGCAATCTATGAGCCTGGTAAGGAAGATCCAGAGGGTGAGAGAAGGGACATTCACCCACTGAACGCCATGGCAGAAACTGTCTTGGGCCCATGCATGCATGTTTTATCATTGGCTCCTCCTGACAACCTCCCGAATCAGGTCTTATTAGGGAAACAGTGTAATTCATTTGGAGTATTAGACATGCCCTGGGTTTCATCTTATTTTCCTACCTTCATTTTCTCTTCTGCCTAATTTTCTCACTTTTCAAAAATTATATTTGTAGTTGGGGGTGGGTAGGATAAATCTAAATGGAGATCCAGGCGTGTGGGTCCCTAATCCACAGACGTCTTTGTGTATGGTTGATTTTTGTAGAGGGAAGCGTTGCTTCAAGGAGGAAGTTTTTGGTGGAGTGGCTGGGGGCAGGTGTGAGAGACTCAGGATCTGCTGGAGAAACATGATGCTGTCTGCTCCCCAGTCCTACTTCATCTGCCAGGATTGGGCTCTAGGGAGAGGGAAGGTTTTGGGTCAAAGCTGAAGGGGCTATTGTGAGACTTGACCCACAACTGGTGCTGCTGTGGGGCCCATGTGGCAAAGTACAGCACCCCTTACTGGTGAAAAGCAGAGTGGTTCTGACTCCATGTATCCAGAAGAGAAAGTCACATCTTCTGCTTCCCAAAGGTTTACCTAAGTAGGGCATTTATATCAGACCTAATCAACATTTCCTCCTTATCTTAGGAAATCTAAGCACCAACCCAATGTCCCCTTGACAGACACCCCTAATCCACCAACCAACACCTGTTGACTGAGCTCCCGCGGTGGGAGCTCTGGGTTCTGTAAGGGGTCAGACACCAGTTGGCCAGAGAGCTAGGAGGTGTATACCTGGAACCAGATCCAGTGGTCAGCTGTGTGGCTGGAGAACATTTCATGGTGGAGGGGAGTTGGTTGGGTCTTGTAGAACAGGTTGAGTTTGGATTCGTGGATGGGGGAGCATTCCATATGGGGGTACACCAGGAGCACAAACATGGTGGGGCAAGGAATGAGGAAACGGGCCCAGTGGAGGTCCAAGTTTCTTGTTCAGGAGGGCAGGAAAATTGGTTGATTGGCTCCTCCCGCTAGGCTGCCATTTCCACATGATTTTGTCGTTCCTCCCACCGGAGCCAGTATATACTTCCCTGCTCCTTGACTCTGGGTTTGGCTATGTGGGTTGCTTTGACCAGTAGAATCAGGTGAGAGTTGCAGTGTGCCATATGCAAGCCTAGGCCTTAAAAGTAGTCTCACATAGTCACGTCTGCTCTCTTGTGCCTCTGCCATTGCTATGAGAAGCACATACCTGGGCTAGTCTGCTGGAGCCAGAAAAGGATGAGACAGTCATGGAGCAAAGCCAGCAACTCCAGCCAACCCAGACTAGATCAGCCCCTCAGCAGAGCTTACATCAGCCAAACTGCGGATGCATGAGCTAAATAAATTCTTATTGTTGCATGCCACTGGGATTTTGCGGTTGTTACACAGCACGATAGTGGCCATCGTTAAGTGACAGAGGAGTGAAGGAATTAACTGGGATTACCAGTTAATTGGCTCCTCCCTCCAGGCATTTACTGACTTTACTCCTAAGGTCTGTGTGCACAAGTTTGGGGCTATTTATATTAGCATCTTTCCCTTCTAGTAAAAGCTTCCCCAGAGAGATTAAGTGATTCCCTCAAGGTCATACATGTTAGTAGCAGAATCAGGGCTAAGATTTAACACTCTTGGCCTCCAGTCCAGAATCTATTGCACCACCCAGACCTTCCCAGTTCCCTGAATTCATGTAGAGCATGGCCTGGAGGCCAGGAAAACTTTTCCTCTAGGGTTGGTGAGGTCTTAGGGTTTCAGCAGACACCAAGGCTCAGCTATTACCCAGATTGATGTGGCCATTTGCCATAACATTTAGCAACCTCTCCATCAAATAAATGGCTGGAGAGGCTCTTGACACTTTCAGTATAAAAGAAAGAGAAGCCATATTCTGCGTCTTTATGAGATTGCCTGAACAAGACCCATTAAAGGAATAGGTGTGAGTTGAGGCTCTATGGTGAACTGGTGGTGTTTCTTTGCCCCACATCCCTTCAGAGTTTCTTATGGGTGCTTTTGTAGGATCAAAGGACAGGGAAACCAACCATATAGCCATTGGCTGTATGACTCACCCACTCTGATCATGAGCTCCCTCATCTGTCAGACGAGCTGCGCTGTTACTCTGTGATTCTATCATTCAATGCACTTCTCTTATAAATGATGGCAGGAAAAGATGGGAAGAGGATCTTGAGAGAAGAAAACAGATTTGGTGTTCAGGTTCCCTCATTTCTCTTTTTCCCTTTTCATTCTATTATTCTGCCTTCCCTTCCAGTATTCTATCATTCTGGCAAGTTCTCTCAAGGATCACATCAGCTAGTACTAATTTCTCATCTGAAGCATATGCCCAAACTGGTCTTTTCTGACATCTCCACTGTCTTAAACCTTCTGTTGATGGTCTTAACTCAGTGGCTCTCAACCCCAGCTGCACATTGGAGTCACCTGGAAAGTTTTTAATAAAACACCCTTTCCCTCCCTGTTCTGCATTAAAGTCCCTTCATTGCTACACAATCACCCCTTAAATATTCAAATGCACTCCATTATTGGCCATCCTCTATTTGGCATTGGAATGACTTCATATGAAATGTACACCATAACCAGGTGACAAAAAGAGGTAAAGATTTAAGAAAGCATCCTCAAAACAAAATGAGTTCTTGGCTCTACTTCTCTCTGACTACTGGTTCTTTGTCCCTATTCACGGTCAAATTCCTTGGAGTAGTTGCCCACATACTCACTGCTGTCCTCGAATGCTCTTCTAACCACAAGACTTTAGATCAGTTCTTGGATGTGCCAGGTACTTACCTCCCTTGGGTTTTGCCCACATGTTTTTACTTAGTATATTCTCCTATCCCAGGTCTTTCCTGCTTAGCTCCTTGTCATCTTTCAAGTTTCAGCTCAAGTTTCCTTCCTCAGAGAACCCTCCTCTTACTCTCCAACCAATCAAATTTAGATCCCTTTCTCATAGCCCACTGTTCTTTTTTCTCCAGAGACCACCCATGGCAATTTGAGAGTATATAGGATGGAACTTGCTGATCAGGAATGAAATGAATTAAAATAAGAAGTTATTAGGTTAAGTAATGAGCATGGAAATGTACCCTATAAACAAGAATGGCATTGTGTAGTGGTTAAGAGTGTGGAATCCAGACAAACTAGGTTCAAATGTAGGCTCTACCCCTTACTATCTTTGTGACATTGGGCAAGTCACTTTACCTCTTTGTGCCACAAATTCTTAATCTGCAAATTGGGGCAGATAATAATAATGCCTCCATCTAGAGTTATTTGAAATCTAATGAGTTATTATATATAAAGTGTTTAGAACAGTGTCTGGCACATAGTGTTTGCTTATTATAATTATTATTAGGAAGTAAGTTATTGGAAGATTATATGTGCTAGGGGAACTTTTGCATATTTTGTTTCATTGCTATAAGCAGGATGTATTTAATCAGTAGAATTGGGCAATCATAACCTAGTCAGCATGATTAAGTCTTTTTCTGAGAGATACTTGGAGACCCCAGCACAAGAAAGAGGAAGGGGTGTTGTAGTTTTGACATGCTCACAACTACAAGAAAGAGGAAATCATTGAAGCGGAGTCCAGGAGACATTATCTCAGAGGACAATAATGGGGATCATCAGAAGGGTTTGAATTATGGCAAAAGGTGATGCATTGAGTTTTATCTGCAAGAGCTACTTGGTGGTGATGCCTACCTCTTATTTCTCCTGCTGGTATTTTTGCAGCCAGCATAGATAACTGGAATGTTTGTGAATTCACATTGTTTTACTTGTCCTACCTCTTGCCATTGATTCATGGAGGAAATCATTGACCGAGAGAAAACGGAGGTCATTTCCCTGGTGGTGTTTGTGCGTTGGCCTGGGTTATGAGCCATTGTGACATTCTTCCACCTCGATTGCTTTTTTTGCTTCTTGCTGGATCACCAGAAGAGGTTGGCATCCTGGAATGGTGAGCAGGGTCAGTGAGTGTGTCCTGACCAGAAACCTTCTCTGCAGAAGGAAACTCCAGGTGGAGGGGTCTCCAGGGAATTGTAGATGGGAGAAGAGAATCCAGGAAGAAGGAAAAGCGTAGTCAAAGCCCGAAGCAGGAAATACCATAGTGATGTAAAGAGCTGAAAGAGGACTGGGCAAAAATGGCTTCTGGGGAAAGTAGAGTGAGATAAGGCATGACAGAAAGGACCATAGCTGTAAAATCAGGGGCTAGCAGGAGAGGCTCACCTGGTGAAGACAGCTTAAGTCCATCTACTATGTTTAAATTTGAGAGCGGAGAAGGTATATTTTGTGAAAGATTCGACCATGTACAACCAAATGCCATCAGGCTCGTTATCATTGCTTGTCATCATTCACCTGTAAATTGCTAGTGCTGCTGCCTTTTGCCTTACAGAATTCTCCTCTGGAGTTAAATATGCCTAGTAACAACTTCTCTTTCATTTGGCATTGGGATGATTTCATATGAAACGTACACCATGACCAGGTGACAAAAAGAGGTAAAGATTTAAGAGAGCATTTGCATGTGTGTGTGTGTATGTGTGTGTGTGTGTGTGCATGAAGGTGAGGCTGTGTTGATGGGATGCAGGGAGGGGAGTTGCATGGGGCGGGGTGTTTTGAAAATCTAACTTCATATACAGCTAAAAAGGTGGAACTAATTTCCACTTTCAATTTCACAACCTTAGAAGCCTCTTGAGCCTTAAGAGGTAACGAGTGAGGAAATAAGGGGGGGGTGCTGAAGGATTTTCTTACATCCTTGCTGTTAAAAGCGTTGTCCACACACCAGCAGTGATGGTATCACCTGGGTGCTTGTTAGAAGGACAGACCTATTGGGTCAAAATCTGCATTTAACATGAATCCCCAACATTCATGTACACATGTGTCTTGCATGACCACAGTGAAGTGGCGAATGGCTGAAACGGGGTGGGGGATGGCTGAAACGACAAGGGCTTGACACCATTGTCAGTGGGGTTTGGACTTTGGACAGACTTGAACTTCAATCCTGACTCTCAGGCCTTAGGAGAGCCCCTTGGCCTTTTAGAGCCCCAGCTTCCTCGTACATTCATCAGGGATATAGGACTTACCAAGCAATATTTGCTGTGAAGATTAAACAAAAAAATGTAAGTAAAGCATCCAGCACAAACCTGAGGTTCAGGAAATGGTAATTCCATTATTCTTCCCCCAGACCCTGACAATTATCAATTGGGAGGCAGCTAAATGTTGTTGGCTCAATGGTAAAAATAATTAAAATATCCTGAGCATTTGCTGTGTGCCAGACTCTACTCATATAGCATGGTTGTTAAGGGATCTTACTCTGGAGGCAGACTGCCTGGTTCAAATCTTTCTGTGAGACAATGGGCCATTTATCTTACCTCTCCATGCCTCAGTTTCATCATCTGTGACATGGGTATCACAATACTGCCTATTTCTTGGCGAGAATTCATAAGTCATAAATGCATGTCCCATGCTTGAGAAAGTGTCTGAAACAGAATGAGTACTCCATAAATGTTATCCTCATGCAATCCTCAAGAGAAGGCGTGACTGTCTCTATTCCATAAGTAAAAAACTGAGAGGTTAAGGAAATTGCCGAGGGCCACATGTATAGTAAATGGCAGAACTGGGATTCGACCCCACATCTGTTAGAGTCTATGTACTTCACCGACTTGTGGTTCTGTTCTCCTATAATAATCAGAAGCCTGGAGAATAACTGCCCCAGGAGTTGCTCTCAGCTTCTTTCCTTCTGGTAGTAAGAGCAGAACCAAATGGAACTGGAAGAAATCAAAGTGCCAGCCCCAGGACATGGAAAGGCAGACTCTCAAAGCATTTGTGCCAATATTTAATGCATCCCTTTGAAACGCTCTGCTCATCACCTGTCAAGGGTAATTTGGAAACATGGGCTCACAGAGGTGCACATCTGCTGCTCCCTGACACCATCTCTTCTGTTCTGTATTCACTGACAGCTGCATAGACTCAACCTCAGCATGACTTATTGATGGGGCAGCCCCAGCCCTGGCTGAACGAGAGCTCCCTGCTTGCAATAGACTCCACTAGAAAAAAGGGAATGTGCAATTTGGGGAGGTAATTATTTCCCATATGTTCATTAAAAAAAGAGACTTTTCCAATTACCACCAGAAGGAAAGAAACATTTTAAATTAAAATTTCAGATATGTAAAGAGAACTTGTACCAGATTGAAAACTAGGAGTCTTGGGTTCAACGTAGCTCAGTATAGGTCTTGGGTTCCAGTCCCCTGTCTGCTTCTTACCAGTTGTGCAACTGTGGGCAAATTGCTTCACCTTTCTGAGCTTTAGTTCCTCCTCGGAGGATGGGCATTCTAATTGTTCTGGGAAGAGTAAATGAGATGTCACATGTAGAGAGCTTAGTGCGGAACCATAGTCGGTACCTAATGCATGTTAGCTATTCCTTTTTCAGTGCCTTGCCTTTTATAGAAGGAGAAGGTGGGGTAAGATTTTTTTTTATTCCTTCTAATTCAACCATGTTGAATATTTTTCTTCTGAAGCACATCTGTATTGCATCCCCTTCATGGATAAGAGACAGAATCTATCTGACTTCATCTTTGCATCCATCTTTGCATCAATCTCTGTCTGTCTATCTATTTATCTATCATCTATCTATATCTATCATCTAGTATCTATATATCATCTATCAATATCCATCATGTATCATCTCTCTCTCCATCTATCACGTACCTTATCTATCATCCATCCATCCATCATTTATCTATCTAACTGTTTTAATTCCCGGCTGCTAAAACAAATACCATAGAATGGGTTGGCTTAACAACGGATTTATTGGCTCATAGTTGCAGAAGTTATAAGGCTTGCTTCCTCCTGGGTCAGTATCTTCCACGTAGCCGGCAATCTTTGGGGTTCCTTGGCTTTTCGATCACATGTTAATGCACATGGCGGTGTCTTCTTTCTTTTTCAGATTCTTTTGACTTCCAGTTTCTGGTTGCTCCCCATGGATTCTCTCCATGTCCAATTTCCTTTTCTTGTGAGGGCATCAGCATTTTGGATTAAGGCCCACCCCCGTTCAGTGTGGGCACACATAACTGGTAACATCTTCCACGGTCCTATTTACAAATGGGTTCAGGGGTTGGGACCTGAACTTGTCTTTTATGGGGAACATGATTCAATCCCCAGCTATCTGTCTGTCTGTCTGTCTGTCTATCTATCTATCTAATCTGATCTACTATCACCCATTTCAGAAAGATTCAAGGAATAATAGGAAAGAATCTCAAAACAATCCCATTCCTTGGACTAAGAAATGTGTAAATGTGGCATTTGGATGGATACCCTGTTTGTGGGCACCAAAAATTTCTCTTAACTTATTACAGCCCTTATAAGCAATCAGAGATCTTGGCTTTGCCTTGATTGCTGGATATTCCATGACTGTCCAGCTTTCTCTCCCCCTCTTTCTGTCTGTTAACAGTTTGAAAGGAGTGAGTTGAGTCTAATAAAATTCACTATATTATCACAGAGCATCCAGAATGTCTAAAGTCTAGTTTTTTTTCCTTAGACCAACATTTTTGAAATAAAATAGTGACTAATAACGCTTTAAAAGTAGGCATTTTGCTTAAAATATTTTAATGGATTTCAATGAAATTTATTCTGTAAGAACTAATGGCAAAATGTAATTTCCATGAGTAATAGTTATCCTGACTGTTATTATGCTCCCTGGGAGGGAAAGAGGAAAGGAGAGAGGAGAGTGAGACTAAGAAAATAATTCAAACCTGGAAGCATATTATAAATGACAGTAATTATTTCTTGCATTTGAATACTGCTCTACAACATCTGAAGCACTTACACACACTTTTCCTTATTTCATTCTCACAGTCACTTTGTATAGATGAAATGATTTTCCCATTATCCAGATTGGGAAGCTGAGGTTCTAAAAGCCTTGCCCAAATAATCATGTATTTGGTAGATCAAAGAACCAGGGCTCCCACCCAGTGCATTCAACTGTAACAGAGCCTTCCTAGCGTAAATCCAGTAGGATGGTTTACATTCGATTTCTCCCACCCCACTCCCACCCCATGCACCCTGGAATGGTTGACAAGTAGATTATATGGTGAACGGAATATCCTAGTTAACCGATAACTTCCCCAGAGAACATATCCTTATAGCTAATTTTCAAAAAGTTGGAAAACACTTTATTCTAAAATTCCATTGGGGAAAAAAAATCTTTCTTTGATTTAGAGAACACTTCAAGATCTTATAAGGCCTGAGCATCTTATGGTCAAGAGCATCAACTGTTCTTTTTTAAATTCTGAAAAACCTTTCTGATTATTTTGAGTTCCCCAGTTGCTCATATTCTGAATAAGCAGATGTTTACTGAACTTATGTGGCACTGATAGTAAAAACTCCTGTATTACAGAAGAAGTCTCTTTGCTTTCTTCATTTCCCTTGTGATTTTCCAGTCTCTTGCTGTTTTGGCATATGTATTAGTCTAGAGCAGCACAACTTATTAATTAATTGATTAATTAATTCAGTCAACTATATTAAGCAGGAGGACTTAGGGCTAAATGCTGTGAGATAATTTCCTGGGGCCTGCCCACTTCTGGGGCTGACTATCAGAGATGTTGAGAGCAGCTCCCTCTTTAGAAACATAGAAAGGCAAGAAAGATTTATTGCAGAAATAATGCCTTCAATTGAGTCCAATTGAAGGAAACCAGCAGGACAGCTACTGGGCCAATGCAGTACCTTTGGAATGTGATCCGGACTTCTCCAGGCCATGACTACTGGCTGCCTACTTGGCCATGTTTCTAGGAGGAAAAGAAAGAGAGGAGGAAGAGAAGAGCAGAAGGAAAGAAAGAGAGAGAGAATGCACACTCGGCGCAGATATGTAGCATCTTCTTCTCAGGTATCTCCAAAGATCTTCCTCCTTCCAACTGTGTCCTGCTTTGCATTCACAGCAGGTCTGTTTACAGGACTTTTCTGTGCAGAGAGAAGCTTGGAGAGGTAGTTTTTATGCAGCCTTTATATCCTTGCTGTGTGAGGGTAGTCCTAGGTGGATACAGGTTATGTAAATGCATTTGCTCGTCACTCTAAGTGCAAGAAAAGACATATATTTCCCGAGCAGAATCGTTTCTATTTCCCTCTCCCTGCTTCTTTTTTTAAGGCTCATTTTTTTGTCTGTCTGTCTGGTCAGTCTGTCAGTCTCTTGGTCTGGGATAAAGGAAATAGAGTGTATAAGAGTAAGTGGACTTTGTTTTCTGTTTCTTAAAAGGAAATAAATCTTAATTCTAAATAGCACTTTGGGAAGATAGACAAGAGCATTAGTGGCTGCAAACCAAGAAGAGGATGCACCTGCATTATGTCTTTCCTTCTTGCTCCTAAAGGGCCACGTGGAGTAATCCAAGAAACTAAGAAGCTGTGGGGCTCGATTAATCCCAAACAAGGAAGACAAGAGTCGGCAAAGGCAGATTCCCCAGCGGTCCCTGACTCTGAATTCTAGTGATAAATGTTGAGCCTCTTATGTTCTCTTTGGACATCAGTATTCATTCCCGATCATTGCCACCTCATGGGAAACAAGAAAGTGTATATTTATATTAGAGCAGCTTCTCCTGGAGTCAAGGATGCTTTTTGATGGCTCTTGGATGAACTTAAAAATCTTTAAGGGTTTTATATGTATTTTAATGACTATTTGGAGACAAATATACTAGCCCATCAGACCCAGGTTCTCAGCAGTAAAGTTTCCTTTTAAAATAAATTCATTTAAGGAAAATGTAGGGTGTATTTGAAGAGAAATATTAAGCAAATAATAGTGCAGATGGTGAACCAATATAACAGAAAATTGTGAAGACAGTACTTGAATGAGTGAAGCTTAGGAAATATTCCCTTAAAGAAGAAAATTTCCCCAATGATGCTTTCTGTTGAGTTTTAAAGACACTCAGAACAGGAGCCTGGGACTTGCTTGTGCTTGTTGACTAGAAGCAACACTTCGTAGCCCGAAATGAAAACCACCTATTAATAAGGAAGTTCATAAGGTTATTAAGTGTACAGGGGACAGTGGATGTTTATAACTTTTTGGCTGCTGGGCATCTAGCTTCCATTACTGTGTTTCGGGAATCAGCTGCAGCCTCAGTCCTGGGGACATGCATGACTAGTGTTTCTGCTGGAGATGCTGAAGGACTAGATAAATGCTTTCCGTGACTGGTGGAGGATAGAGTAAGGCTTGAGATCTAAGGTCAGCCAATAACATGCTCCTCCCTGGGTCTTTGAATCTGGAGCTACTGACACAGTCTCCCTGTTTCCTTCCTATTTTCAAAACCTAATTTTCTACCCTCTTTTTGATTACATGAGCTGCTGGGAACTCTTCTAATAATCTCTCTTTGGCTTAGGCTAACTAGAGTCCATTTCTGTTTACAACTTGGAACTGAAATTAGGAGGTGGTCTCTCTAACAGTCACCTCATGGATTCTGGGATCAGGCTACTTGGGTTCAAATCCAGGATCTGCCACTTACTAACTGTGGGCATTTAGATTCCTTTTTTTAAGCTTCTGCTTACCCATCTGGAAAATGGGGATTATAACAGTGTTTACCTCAAAGACTTTCAAGAGGATTACATGAGATAAATACGTAACATCAAGTTGGTCACAGAGCAAGCTATTATAGTGACCAGAATTTGGAATCACAGAGGGGCAAGAAAATTTATCTCAGAGCCTCTGTTCCCAGTCCAAGCTTCTCCCAGGAGCCTTAGGACAATCTTCCTTCTGTGATACGGAGGCTGCTCGGGGCTATTTGCTAAGGGGGTATTCCTTCCCACACAACACTGAGCTTTTTGGGCCCAAGCACACTGATCCTCTGAACACTGAGAATTTTAGTACCAGGGACAGAACCACAGCCTTGGCAGCCAACAAACCCATATCTCCCAGGACTGAGAATACGGTTTAGAGTGATGTGCTTTGCAACCTGGTAGCCACTAAGTACAGATTGCAAATTCAGTTCCTTAGACACTCTAGTTGTATTTCAAGTGCTCAGTAGCTACATATGGTTACTGGTTACCCTACTGGATGGTATAGAAGAACATCTCCATTGTCACAGGAAGTTTTATTGGCTAGCACTGGTGTAGGTGATCCAGCCTGACATAGCTGCCACTAATACTGAGCACTTGCATGTGCCAAGCACTGTCCTAACCCCTTTACATGTGTTCTCTCATAGAATCCTTGCAAAGAGTCATTGAGCCAGGACTATCATTGTGCCCATTTTACAGATGAGAATACTGAGTCTCAGGTGGCTTTTGTTACCTACCCAAGGTCATACAGCTATTTAAATGGATGAACCAGCATTGAACCCAGGCATGCCTCATTTCAGAGCTCATGTTCTACTCCATTCTGTGAAATGGATTTTTCCATATTTCAAAGTGTGGATTACTCACGTTTAGTTTGTGGTCCCCACAGCAGCCCCCACCTTGTTGCCTTGTGATTTGCCTCATAGTTAAGCCTCTGATCTGCCACTTACCAAGCGACCTTGGAAAAGTGACTCAGAAGCCTCAATATCTTCATCTGTAAGATGGGCATGATAATAGTATTTGCCTAATAAAGTTGTCATGTGAATTAGTGTCTGTAAAGTGTTTGTCCCAGGATATTGTTCACAGTAACCGTGGTGGGGGTTGTTATTATTATGATGATCATCACCATCATTATCCTCATCACTACCGTTCCCCATAGCTTTGGATGAGAGACAATCTTTTAGCTTCAGCCTCTGGGATCTTGCTGTCTAGACTAATTCCCTTCCAGCCAGTGAAGACAGATCGGGGCAGAACAAAAAAAGCTTTGGGTCCCTCTTACCACTGCTTTGATGCTGAGGTCTATGTCCTTATGGGCTGGGCTCCCCAGGTTCAGGTTTGCCTCCTCCCCTTCCACCCAGACACTCAAGAGAAGCTGCAAAGTCCTCTTCTTGCTTGGCACCAGGACTCCTGTCACATGTCATGATCTCTCTCCTCAGCCCCACTCTTGAGAGAGTCTTAAGATAATGCCGTCATCCTCCTGCACCTGGTGCTGGGCCAAGATGGCCTTTGGAAGGGAATGTGTTGGGTTAATATTTACCCAAGTCTGAAGGGGGGAATCCCAAAAGGAGCTGCTTGAGTACTGTATTCGTGTCCTAGGGTACTGTAACAAAGCACCACAGGCTGGGTGGCTTAAAACAGTGGAAATTTATTCTCTCACAGTTCTGGGGGCTAGAAGTCTGAAACTAAGGTGTCCGCAGGGCCACACTCCCTCCAAAGTCTCTAGGAAAGGGTCCTTTCTGGCTTCTTCCAGCTTCTGGTGTCTCCCGGCAATCCTTGGTGCTCCTTGGCTTGTGGCTGCAGTGCTCCATCTCTCCTTCCGTCTCACATGGCCCTCTTCCCTGTGTCTCTGTGTGCTCACCTCTTCTTATAAGGACATGGGTCACTGGATTTGGGTGGCCTGGGTCCTGTGGGTTGTGTGGTCCTGGGTCCTGTGTAGTCCTGGATACTGTGGCTCAGAGGAAAAGTATTATTGTTATCAACTTTTTCTTCTTTACCTTGAAAAGGTAAACACTGGGTGAAAGTGTTCATTTTTCTGAAGGCCAAATGTATCTTGAGTAGTTCCTTTTTTTTTTTTTTTTACAGTTTTAGAGAGACAAGGATTTTGAGACCCTTCTCCTTCCCACTGCAATCACTATTTTATTAGCTTACTTTGTGTTGCCTCTTTTCTGTGACTGTTTCCCCATTTTGACATAAGGGTGTTTTCTTACCCAAATAAAGCATTTCTGAGCTAAGGCTTTGGAGGCAGCAAAATGACATGCTTATCTTATTGTTGTAGAGGAAGCCTCAACTTCTAGGTGAAGTCTGATGATTCCACTATCAGGCACAGGAATGAGGGTAAGCCATGAATGAAAAACTTTAGGCATCACAGACATTAGATGAACTTTCTAGTCAATGGTGCAGACAACGTCCTACAGGGTCCTGCTGGGGTGGGGACCTGTCTGTGCTCCAACCACATCTTTTGCTTTGTATTCTTTGTTCTCCCTGCTTTTTTTCCTGTCACACTTAATGCTGTTTTGAGTTCCCCAGTGACATTGTACTTCTCCTACAGGGCCTTTGTATGATCTCTTCCTTTTGCCTTGAATGATCTTCTTTTCTCTTCTCTCTTCAATTACTTAACATCTGTGCATCCTTCAGAAATCATCGTAAAATCACATTCTCCTAGAAGCTTCCTTGTAGTTTGGAGGAGGAAGGGGTGGTGGCATAAATTAGTACCAAATGAATTAAGAAATAGCAAGGAGTGATTCAGATGGCGATCAAAATGTTGGGAAATGGGGCTCATTTCTTTGGGTAAGCATGATTCTTCATATGAACTCCACATTAGCAAAACTCACCCACAAGGCTCTGGACTCCCCAGGGTCCCCAGTGTGGGTCAACTTCTGCAAAACATGGGCATGGTCAAGTTGAGCAAAGGCAGATGCTTCTGTGGTGTCTGGCTCCCAGGAGGAAGGAGTGGGGAAGGGCTCGGCAATAGTTTTCTCTCTAACTCACCAGGGGAGGAGGATGGAGGGAGGCAGGGCTGTTCCACAAATGGACTTCCCTTCACTTGAGAAGCACCACAGGGGTGGAGAGAAGCATCTCCCAACACCATCCCAAAACCCAGGTGTTCTGGTTTGCTGATGCTGCCATTTTGCAAAACACCAGAAATGGATTGGCTCTTATAAAGGGGGTTTATTTGGTAACAGAGTTACAGTCTTAAGGCCATAAAGTGTTCAAGGTAAGGCATCAATAAGAGGGTACTCCAGTAACCAATCAAGACCCAAGCTGAATGGGAGTGGCCAATCCAATCAAAGGTATCATCCACAGTTGGGTGGGTCACATCTGCATGGAAACAACCCAATCCAAAGATTCTAACCCAATCAATACTAATAGGTCTGCCCCCACAAGATTGCATCAAAGAACAGGGCTTTTCCTGGGGGACATAATATATCCAAACCGGCACACCAGGTTAAGTCAGTTTCCCCTGTTTTACTTTTACATGGAACCTCCTACTCTTCCTTTGTGGGTCTTATCTCAGATTATAATTATGCTTCCATTTGAGTAATCATTTAATAGATTGAACCACATGAAATTGCCATTCTTGAAGCTAAAAGACAGTTAGATACCGGCAATCTCATGTGGTTCAACACTCAATGAAGGAAAGTGTTCAAAGTTAAAGTTTGGGTTTATCTTATATAACCCACTTTATACACATGACTTAGCAGAGAGTCTGGCCTAAGGTAGGAGCTTTGAAAATAATATTATCCTCATAAACATAAGTAACTATTTGTTGAATGAATGAAATGGGTGTTCCCATAAAAAAAAATCACAAAGTGAAAGACATAAAGCTTCACAATTCTTTTAAAAAGGAGTGAAATATCTGACATTGAGTACTAATGTTATAATATTTAATCATCAAATATTGTTTATGATTTTGCACGTTCTGTTTTTTTTTGTCTTGAAAAATATAAAGCAATAGAATTGTAGTGGTTTGGAGCTATGTACCCCAGAAAAATACGTTCTTAAACTTAATCCATTTCTGTGAGGCAGAACCCTTGTAAATAGGACCTTCTGATGAGATTACTTCAGATAAGGTGTGGCCCAGCTGAATCAGGATGGGACTTAATTCTATCACTGAAGGCCTTATAGGGAAGATTGCAGAGAGAAAGCCAGAGGGAGGAACCAGAAGCTGAAAGCCAGTGGAACCCAGAAGAGAGAAGAGAAGCCAGGAGAGGCCACCATGTGTGTTGCCAGGCAACAGAAAAGCCAAGGACCAAGTCCCACCAGCAGCCAGCCCCGGAAAGTCACAGTCTTCTGGGAGAAAACATTGCCTTGATTACGCTTGATTTTGGACTTTTCCTAACCTCAAAACCGAGACCCAATGACTTCCTGTTGTTTAAGCCACCCCTTTGCATGGCATCTGATTTGGCAGCTGGGAAACTAAATTAAGAACCAAAATAAAAATTGAAAGTATAAGCGATACTTATAAGTTCTAGTACATACAGGAACCTCATACAGGAACCTCATCTTGTTTTAACGAATGGACGCATTCATTTTGTCAAACGAGATTGGGCTGGCCGCCTTGTCTGTCATCATTGAGTGGGACATTAAGTCTCCAGCCAGAATTTGAATGTTGTTCTGTCTGAATCCATATCTGAATGAATACTCTTCCCACTGTGTCTTCTGCTTCCTCTCATTGTGCTTGTTTTAATTTGGAATTAGTGTCACTTTTCCTCCATTCTATTTCAGTTGTCATATTTTTAAAGAGCTTTGAGATTTTGAGGAAGAGCCCACCTCACTGACACTCACATTCCACAGAAATGCACAGTTAACTCCCCCCCCCGCCACCTTATATTTCCCTATTACCTCTCCCTGTTATTTAGGTTCAAAGTTTATTTCTGGAAATGAGATTCTATTTCCCCCCAAAATTTTCATATACACAGTAGGCATGTGTGTGAATATATATATACACACACATACATATATACACAGATATATATATATACACACACACACATACACACACACATACATATATACACAGAGAGGCAGAATAACATTATGGTTAAAAGTGTAGACCCTAGAATTAGACAACATAGTTACAAAATCCCAGCTGCCACTTATGAGCTGTGTGACCTTCAACAGGTTATTTAATTTCTCTGTGCTTCAGTTTCTTGAATGAGATTTTCCTCATTACAAAATGATTTCCCAAATGAGAATTAAATGAGTAGATGTAGAAAGAACTTAGCAGAGACCCTTGAATATATGAAGAGCTCTAGCAATATTAGTTGTTGATATCATTATTAATAATTTTATCATTACTGACAATATATAGTGACAATCGAATCTTAGTGTGAGGGAAATCTTTCAGAAATAATTTCTAGGAAAACAGAGGTAAAAAAGAAAATAAAAGACAGTCAATTGAAGTTCCAGATTTTTTTTGAAACTAGTTTCCAAGAGAAGGGAGACTAGAGGCAATTTTGAATCCCAATGACAGGAAAAGGGAGTAGGGAAATAAAGAGAGGGGAGGAAAGTTTAGTTCTGTGCACTCCTGTGAAATGTGAGAGAGGGTCAGCGAGGTATGCTATTTCTTTAACACCTCAAAGCTGTAGATACTTCTTTTTAAAAATTGACTCAATCTGAAATAGAATGGGAGAAAAGGGACACTGAATCAAATTAAAACAGGCAAAAGAGGAGAAAATTCTGGGGATATGAGTTGGGGCAATCCTACCAGGAAGGAGCATTTTATACACAGTAGGCATGTCATTAAAGATTGTGAGATGAATTTGTTGAATCATAGCAAATTTGCATTTGGAATGTGGGAGATTGGAGATTATGGGAACACGGTGACAGAACCCATCTCTGACAAAAACTTTCCCCCTAGAAAATGAGGTGGCACAGAGCCAAGAGGGCCAGCTCAAAGATGTAATATATCAAAGGGGATGTGGGCTCAGGAGGTGCTGTGTGGCGGTCCCTGGAGATGAAGAAGGGAAGTCTGCTCTCGGTGTAGCAATATCCCAAATCACCTTGAAGAGATTAAATGATGTTCTGAGCTGGGTGAAGCATGACTGGAACCTTCTGGATGATGATGGCAAACGATAATGATGATGAGCCTCTCCCAAGTGCCAGGCAGTGTTCCGAGCTCTTAAAACGTATAAGCAACCCTGGGATGCAGGTACCACTCTCGGCCCCATGTTTGAGATGAAGTCTTTCATGGCAGGCAGAGTTCTAAGATGATCCCCTTGATCTCTACCCCCTTGATGCCCTGGATGATCCCCTCCCTTTGAGCATGCTGGTGCCTGGGACTTGCTTCCAGCCCATAAAATATGGCAAAGGTGATGGATGACACCCCCTTTATTATGTTATTATACACATTGACCTTTATATTTATGTGACTCTGAGAAGACTTGTTCTCACTCTCCTGCTGGCCTTGAAGAAGCAAGCTCCTGTGATTTCTAAAGCCACCAGAAATTGAATTCTGCCAGCAATCTCAATAAGCCTGGAAGCTGCCTCTTCTCCAGTCCCACTTCTAGATGAGAACACAACCCAACAAATATCTTGATTAAAGCCTGGTGGGACCCCAAGCTGAGGCACCAGCTAAGCCGGGCCAGACTCCTGACCCATTGAAACTATGAGAAAATAAATATATATTGTTGTATGCTGCTAAATGTATGGTAGTTTGTTACACAGCAATAAAAAGCAAACATATCTCTTGTCAAGGAATTAGAGCAGTGGGTCTAGGTTCTGTGATCCAGATAATTCAGCTGTCTCCCAAGAGGGACAAATCAGGATGAGATAACAATTTTTTTTTATTAAATTCAGTTTTATTGAAATACATTCACATACCATACAATCATCCATGATATACAATCCACTGTCCACAGTATGATAACATAGTTATGCGTTCATCACCACAATCTATCTCTGAACATTTTCCTTACATCAGAAAGAACCAGAACAAGAATAAAAAATAAAAGTGAAAAAAGAACACCCAGATCATCCCCCCATCCCACCCCATTTGTCCTTTAGTTTTTATCCCCTTTTTTCTACTCATCCATACACTAGATAAAGGGGGTGTGATCCACAAGGTCTTCACAATCACACTGTCACCCCTTGTAATCTACATTATTATATAATTGTCTTCAGGAGTCCAGACTGCTAGGTTGGAGTTTGGTAGTTTCAGGTATTTACTTCTAGCTATTCCAATACATTAAAACCTAAGAGGTGTTATCTATATAGTGCATAAGAATGTCCACCAGAGTGACCTCTCGACTCCATTTGGAATCTCTCAGCCAGTGAAACTATTTTGTCTCATTTTGCATCCCCCTTTTGGTCAAGAAGATACTCTCAGTCCCACGATGCCGGGTCCCATTCATCCCCGGGAGTCATACTCTGCGTTGCCAGGGAGATTTACACCCCTGGGGGTCGGGTCCCACGTAAGGGGGGAGGGCAGTGAGTTCACCTGTTGAGATGGCTCAGTTAGAGAGAGAGAGGGCCACATCTGAGCAACAAAGAGGTACTCAGGGGGAGACTCTTAGGCACCATTACATACAAGTTTAGACTCTCCTTTGTGGTAATGAGCTTCATAAGGGCAAGTCCCATGCTCGAGGGCTCAGCACATCAAACCGCCAGTCCCAATGTTTGTGACAACATCAACACCACTCCAGGTGAGGATGTCAAACACATCCGCACCTTCCCCCAGATCCTCGGGGCTGGGGAGGGGGAGGCTGTAAATATGTTTTCTATTATCTGCCCAAATTACTCTGGGATGTGTCACTATTTCACTCCAGCCTATACTAACCTACCGTATCTCACTTCCTATTCAAAGTTCCATGCAATTGTGGTGTTTGAACAAATCGACTGTAGAGTTGTACCATTTAGAAAATTTAGATCCTTTACCAAATAGATATCTATTCCCTTGGTCTCATATGAAAGTTGAAGTTTTAAAACACAATCAGTTTCAATCTTTACCCTTTGGCCTGGCTTGCCCTGGTCTTAACCAGACCTGCTTCATTCATATCACTAATTGAAGTCTGGGCTCTTTTTCAGCTTTTTTTTTTTTGTTTTTGACAGTGGCTGTATGCACTAATACTGACATTCATATCTGCCAAGCTCTAGCTCTGAGTTTCAGGTGTCTCAGAGATATGCATTGTTCCAGAGACCAATCAGGTTATATGCTAAGGGATAAGCATCTCAAAGTTTAGAGATAGGCATTACAATTCAGGGATAGAGTTAACTGCTGTAAGAGCTTACAATCTAGGGACTATTACAATTATTGTGTCCACGTTAGGCTATGTTCTAAGATTCAATTCTGAGTTTACACATTGTAGTTAGTCCATATTGGTGAGGCATCATCCCTCTCACTATGTTTTCTCCAACACTTTTACTCCTATATATATATTTTCCTACAATTTTATAGAGTTATGTTCACATACCATACATTTATCCACAGTGTACAATCAGTTGTTCATGGTATCATCATAAAGTTGTACATTTATCACCACAATCAGCACTTGAACATACTGATTACTACAAGAAAAATTGTTTTTTTTTTTTTTTTAGCAGTAAGAAAAAATGATAAAAAGAAAAATAACATGTCATACAATACAATATACTGCTAAGGACAGCAAATAACACCACTACCAAGAATCCCATATTACTCCCCTATATCCCCCTCTCATATACATTTAGCATTGGCATATTGCCTTTGTTACATTTAATGGAGGTATATTACAGTGTTACTGTTGACCATAGACTCCAGTTTGCTTTGATTATGTTTTTTCCTGAATACCATCCCTTTTTCAAATTTCTACATAGTTGACATTCATTTGCTTTCCCACATGCAAAAACATTTTTATATTTGTATAGTTAGTAACAGTCATTGGCCACTCCAGTTTTTGCCACGTTATACAGTCCCAGTCTTTATCATCTATCTTTACCTCTGGTGTCATACATTCTCCTATCCCACCTCTTTCAGCTTTACTCACAGACATCTTTGTTCAGTGTACTTACAATACCATGCTACCATCACACAGTATTATGCTATCTATTTCTGGATCTATGCAATCAATCCTAAACATTCTGTAGTCCTTCAGCATCAAATGGCTGATCTCTGCCCTCTTTCTATCTCCTGGTCGCCTGTGTTGTCAGCTTTTAACTCCCAAAGTTTGTTCATCAATGTCTGTTCATATTAGTGAGACCATACAGAATCTGTCCTTTTGTTTCTGGCTAACTTCACTTAACATAATGTCCTCAAGTTTCATCCACATTATTACATGATCCATGTCTTTGTTCTGTCTTACAGCTGCATAATATTCCATCATGTGTATATACCACAGTTTGTTTATCCACTCGTCCTTTGATGGACATTTGGGCTGTTTCCATCTCTTGGCAATTGTGAATAATGCTGCAATAAACATTGGTTTACAAATGTCTGTTTGTGTCTTAAGTTTCAGTTCCTCTGAGTATATACCCAGCAATGGAATAGCTGGGTCATATGGCAAATCTATATTTAGCTTCCTGAGGAACCTCCATACTGTCTTCCAGAGTGGTTGCACCATTCTACATTCCCACCAACAATGAATAAGTGTGCCTCTTTCTCCACATCCTCTCCAGCACTTGTCATTTTCTGTTTTTTTGATAATGGCCATTCTGGTAGGTGTGAGATGATATCTCATTGTGGTTTTGATTTGCATTTCCTTAATAGCCAGTGAAGTTGAGAATTTTTTCATATGCTTTTGAGCCATTTGTATTTCCTCTTCAGAAAAATGTCTGTTCATGTCTTTTGCCCATTTTTTAATTGGATTGTTTGTCTTTCTGTTATTGAGATGCAGGATTCCTTTATATATTCGGGATATTAAACCCTTATCTGATATGTGGTTTCCAAATATCATCTCCCATTGTGTAGGTTGCCTTTTTACTTTTCTGACAAAATCCTTTGATGTACAAAAGTGTTTAATTTTGAGGCGATCCCATTTGTCTATTTGTTCTTTGGTTGCTCGTGCCTTGGGTGTGAGGTCTAAGAAACCACCTCCTTTCACAAGATCTTTAAGATATTGCCCTACATTTTCTTCTAAGAGTCTTATGGTCTTGTTGCTAATGTTTAGGTCTTTGATCCACTTTGAGTTGATTTTGGTATAAGGTGTGAGATGGACATCTTCTTTCATTCTTTTGGAAATGGATATCCAGTTCTCCAAACACCATTTATTGAACAGGCTGCTCTTTCCCAGTTGCTTCAGCTTCACTGCCTTATCAAAGATCAGTTGTCCATAGATGTAAGGGTCTACTTCTGAGCACTCAGTTTGATTCCATTGATCAGTATATCTGTCCTTATGCCAGTACCATGCTGTTTTGAGTATGGTAGCTTTGTAATATGCTTCAAAGTTGGGTAGTGTGAGACCTCCCACTTCATTCCTCTTTCTCAAGACATTTTTGGCTATTCGGGGCAACTTACCCTTCCAAATAAATTTAGTTATTGGTTTTTCTATTTCTGTAAAGTAAGTTTTTGGGATGTGAATTGGTATTGCATTGAATCTGTAAATCAGTTTAGGTAAAATTGCCATCTTAACTATATTTAGTCTTCCAATCCATGAACATGGTATGTTCTTCCATTTTTTCAGGTCTTGTTCAATTTCTTTTAGCAGTTTCTTATAGTTTTCTATGTAAAGGTCTTTTGTGTCCTTGGTTAAGTTTATTCCTAAATACTTGATTTTTTTGATTGCTATTGTAAATGGGATTTTTTTCTTGATTTCCTCCTCTTGTTGCACATTACTTGTGTATAGGAACACTACAGATTTTTGTGTGTTGATCTTGTAGCCTGCTACTTTGCTGTATTCATTGACTCGTTCTAGTAGCTTTGCTGCAGATTTTTCTGGATTTCCTCATATAGAATCATGTCATCTGCAAATAGTGAAAGTTTTACTTCTTCCTCTCCAATTTGGATGCCTTTTATTTCTTTTTCTTGCCTAATTGCTCTAGCTAGAACTTCCAGCACAATGTTGAATAACAATGGTGATAGTGGGCATCCCTGTCTTGTTCCTGATCTTAGAGGGAAGGATTTCAGTCTCTCGCCATTGAGTACTATGCTGGTTGTGGGTTTTTCATATATTGCCTTTATCATATTGAAAAAGTTCCCGTCTATTCCTATCCTTTGAAGTGTTTTCATCAGGAAAGGATGTTGAATTTTGTCAAATGCCTTTTCTGCATCAATCAAGATGATCATGTGGTTCTTCTGCTTTGAATTATTGATGTGGTGTATTACATTAATTGATTTTCTTGTGTTGAACCAGCCTTGCATACCTGGAATAAATCCCACCTGGTCATGGTGTATAATTCTTTTAATGTGCTGCTGGATTCGATTTGCGAGTATTTTGTTGAGGATTTTTGCATCTATATTCATTAAAGAAATTGGTCTATAATTTTCTTTTTTTGTAGTATCTTTGCCTGGTTTTGGTATTAAGGTGATGTTGGCTTCATAGAAAAAGTTAGGTAGCTTTCCCTCTTCTTCAATTTTTTGAAGAGATTGAGCAGGATTGGTACTAATTTGTTCTTGAATGCTTGGTAGAATTCACATGTGAAACCATCTGGTCCTGGGCTTTTCCTTTTTGGGAGCTTTTTGATGACTGACTCAATCTCTTTACTTGTGATTGATTTGTAGAGGTCATCTATTTCTTCTTGAGTTAATGTTGGTTGTTTATGCTTTTCTAGGAAGTTGTCCATTTCATCTAAGTTATCTAGTTTATTAGCATATAGTTGCTCATAGTATCTTCTCATTATCTCCTTAATTTCTGCAGGGTTGGTAGTTATATTTCCTTTCCCATTTCTGATTGCATTTATTTGCATCTGCTCTCTCTTTTTTTTTTGTTAGCCTAGCCAGTGGTCCATTGATTTTATCGATTTTCTCAAAGAACCAACTTCTGGTTTTGTTGATTCTCTCTATTGTTTTCCTGTTCTCAATTGCATTTATTTCTGCTCTAATCTTTGTTACTTCTTCCCTTCTGCTTGCTTTGGGGTTAGTTTGCTGTTCTTTCTCTAATTCCTCCAGGTGAGCAGTTAACTCTTCAATTTTTGCTCTCTCTTCTCTTTTAATATAGGCATTTAGGGCAATAAATTTCCCTCTTAGCACCGCTTTTGCTGCATCCCATAAGTTTTGATAAGTTGTGTTTTCATTTCATTTGCCTCGAGGTATTTACTAATTTCTCTTGTAATTTCTTCCTTTACCCACTGGTTTTCTAAGAGGGTGTTCTTTAGCCTCCATATGTTTGTGGATTTTATGACCTTCTGCCTTTTATTTATTTCCAACTTCATTCCATTGTGGTCTGAGAAAGTGTTTTGTATAATGTCAATATTTTTAAATTTGTTGAGACTTGCTTTGTGACCCAACATGTGATCTATCCTAGAGAATGTTCCATGAGCACTTGAGAAAAAAGTGTATCCTGCTGTTGTTGGATGTAGTGTTCTATAAATGTCTGTCAAGTCTAGTTCATTTATCATACAATTCAACATCTCTGTTTCTTTAGTGATCCTCTGTCTAGATGTTCTATCTGTTGATGAGAGTTGTGTATTGAAGTCTCCAACTATTATTGTAGAGGTATCTATTTCTCCTTTCAGTGATCGCAGTGTTTGCCTCATGAATTTTGGGGCATTCTGGCTTGGTGCATAAAGATTTATGACTGTTATGTTTTCTTGATGAATTGACCCTTTTATTAATATATAGTGTCCTTCTTTGTCTCTTTTAATTGTTTCACTTTTGAAGTCTAACTTGTCTGATATTAATATAGCTACTCCAGCTTTTTTCTGGTTGTTCTTTGCATGAAATATCTTTTCCCAACCTTTCGCTTTCAGTCTATGTTTGTCCTTGTGTCTAAAGTGAGTTTCTTGTAGACAGCATATAGATGGGTCCTGTTTTTTAATCCATTCTGCCAGTCTGTGTCTTTTTATTGGGGAGTTTAATCCATTTACATTTAGTGTTATTACTGTAAGGGCAGTACTTTCTACTACCATTTTGTTTTCTGGAATTTATATGTCATATCTTATTTTTTCCTCTCCTTTTACCTTTCCTGATAATCTTCATTTCTGCACTCTACTTCAACTCTCTCTCTCTCCTGTCTTTTCCTATCAGCCTGTAGCAATCCCTTTAGTATTTCTTGTAGTGCCAGTCTCTTATTCACAAACTCTCTCAGTGTCTGTTTGTCTGAAAATGTTTTAATCTCTCCCTCATTTTTGAAGGAAAGTTTTGCTGGATATAAATTCTTGGTTGGCGGTTTTTCTCTTTCAGTATCTTAAATATATCATGCCACTGTCTTCTTGCCTCCATGGTTTCTGCAGAGAAATCTGTACATAGTCTTATTGACCTTCCCTTGTATGTGATGGATTGCTTTTCTCTTGCTGCTTTCAGAATCCTCTCTTTGTCTTTGACATTGGACAATCTGACCAGTAAGTGTCTTGGAGTAGGTCTATTGGGATCTATTCTATTTGGGGTACATTGTACTTCTTGAATCTCTAATTTTCTGTCTTTTATAAGAGTTGGGAAATTTTCAGTGAATATGTCTTCTATTACTCTTTCTGCCCCTTTTCCCCTCTCTTCTCCTTCTGGGATACTCATAACACGTATATTTGTGCGTTTCATGTTGTCACTCAGCTCCCTAAGGCCATGCTCATATTTTTCCATTTTTTTCACCATCTGTTCTTTTGTGTGTATGAATTCGAATGACCTGTCTTCCAGTTCACTGATCCTTTCTTCTGCCTGTTCAAATCTACTGTTGTGTTTCTCCATTGTGTTTTTCATCTTCTCCATTGTGGTCTTCATTCCCATGAGTTCTGCCATTTGTTTTTTTAAGTTTATGAATTCTTCTTTATGGTCAGCCAGTGTCTTCTTTATATCCTTCAGCTCTTTTGCTATATCTTCCTTCATTTCATCAAATTTATTTAGCATTAGTTGCCTCCACTCCTGTGTCTCAGCTGAGCTATGAGTTTGTTCCTTTGGCTGGTCCATGTTTTTGTGTTTCCTGGTATGGCTTGTTATCTTAAGTTGTCTAGGCATCTGATTTTCTTGATTAGTTTATTTTGGAGCTTGTTTTCTGTCTTTTACCTAGTGATTTTCTTGTTGGTTGGCTTTGTTCTCTGGCCTCTGTTATTCAGTTCAACTTATTCTAGACCTCTAACTTTGGTTCTATTTAGTTGATCAGAATTTTTCCCCTCTTGTTTTTTCTGTTTCTTGCTCTGCCTCTATGTAACCTTTTTGTGAGTGGGTCTCCTCAGATATGGTAGACCCTAGTCAGATTTTCCCAGTCTAGTGAGGCCCAGGTCTCATTGGGAGGGTATGGAGTTTTCCTGAGAATGAGACCCTCCTATGAGGCCTTTAGAATTGGTGCTTTTCCTCTCCTGTCCAGCAGGTGGCGCTGGCCAGCCCACAGCTCCCCCACCAGTGTAAGGAGGTGTGGAGCCTTTAGTTCTCCTGGTGACTCTGATCCTGTTGGGGCGTGGCTGACTGAAGCCGGAATCTGAATTCCAGCCCCTGGGGTCTGAATTCCCACAAGGAGGACTGCCAGTTGAGCTGGACCTCCCTCTACTCTCCCAATCCTCAGAACTCCAGTTGTCTCTCAGGGGCACTATTCCCTTCTCCCCTCTCCTCTTTGGGGCCTCTCCAGGTAGATTCCATGGTCAGCCTGAGTTGCCAATTAAAGACGGGGGTGGACGCCTTCAGTAGTGAATACAGAATTCAAAGACACTGTGGGTACTCTGTCTCCCCCAAGCCCAGCCTAGTCCCCCAACCCGGGCTTTCTGATAGAAAATAATCACATATATTACTTTTAGATTTAAAAATATATATATATATATATATAGAAAAGATATCAAGAAAAAGAAAAAAGGAAAAAAAAAAAAAATAAGAGTCTCTTTTAAAAGTCTTTCCCCAGCCTGCAAGTTTTGTCAGCGTCAGAATAGAGCATTTAAAGATATGCTTCGGGCTATTGTCTGATAATTACTCTCCAATCGCTTCAGTTCCACCCCTGCTGGGGGCTATTGAAATGCAAAAAGATAAGGGATCAGTGAGAAGCCAGAAGGGACAAAATGTAGGGGGAAAAAAAATGGCTTTTTTGGAGTCTGGGAATGGGTGCCCGCTTTTACGTGCCCCCACTTCTTGGAGCCCAGCCCTTCTTTAGCACCCCAGCTCCCAAAGTTAGTTAACTAATTTGTTAATTAATTCTGCAGTTGAGGCTGGATTGAGCCTCCCTTCTTGCCCTCAGCAGATTGCTGTTTTTTGGGTTTTTTTCCCCCCCTTTCAGGGAGCCGGCAGCAAGACCGTCTGTGAGGTCTGGGTGGGGAGGGGCGCCAGACCCCTGGTCCGGGGAACTTACAATGTTCGCTGCGATCTCAGCTTTTCCTCCAATTCCAAACTTGTGTCCAATGTGTGACTGGTTACTGGAGACCCCGAAAACACTGTTTCATATAGTTCTTGGGTAATTGCCAGCTGCTCTAGGGGAGAGATGAAATTCTGCTCCTCACCACTCCGCCATCTTGCCCCGCCTCTCCGAGATAACAATTTGAGGCCCCCTCCTGGTGTGGACCTTCTATGCCAAAAACTCTCTCTGCTTTTCCTATGATGCCCTTGATACATTCTGAGCTCCTTAACCTAGAGCTAGTTGTCCTGTTACACTCTGTCTCTGGCATCATAATGGCCTTGTCACATAGTGCAGCACTGGCTGATTTGCCTGTTACTGCCACTGAACTATAAGCCCAGTGAGGGCAGGGGCTGGTTTGAGCATCTCCAACATCTAGTCCAGTGCATGGTTCAATAAATCTTTATTAAATGAGAACATGAACAGGAGAATGAACAAATAACAGCCTGACCAACTAAATACCGTCCATCAAGGCAGCATAGCCCGGAATTAAGAGTGAGGAAACTGAGACATTAAGAAACTTTCCTAAGAATATCTCCATCAGAAAGGGGTAGAGAAAGGCCAGGTCCAAACCTCTGAGGAGCCAAAGTTATAGATCAGGGGTCTGTAAATTACAGCCACAGGGCTGAATCCATTTGCATGTCCTGTGAGCCAATAATGGTTTTTATATTTTTAAAGTGTTGAAAAAACCCACAAAGGAATAATATTTTATGACTTGGGGAAATTATATGAAATTAAAATTTTGGTGCCCATAAATAAAGTTTTACTGGCACACAGCCATGCTCATTCATTTACATAGTATCTGTGGCTGCTTTTGTTCCACAATGGCAGAGTCAAATCGTTGCCATGGAGACCACATGACCCACAGAGCCTAAAATATTTACTGCCTGGCTCTTTATCGCAAATGCTTAAGAATATTGTCTCTGGGGTCAGGCCACATGGTTTCAAATCCCAGTTCCATCATCACATCTCTGCTGTATTAGCTTGGCAAATCACTTAACTTCCTGTTTCTCACCTGTAAAATGGGCATAAAAGTTTACCCAGTTCATTATAGTGTAGTGGGGATCAAATAACACAATGCACGTGCCTTAGATTCCCAGGGCTGTTATAACAAAGGACCACAAACCTGGCTTGAAACAACAGAAATGTATTGTCTATCAGTTCTGGAGGGTAGAAATCTGAAATCAAGATGTCTGCAGGGCCATGTTCTTTCTGAAATCTGTAGGGGAGAATCCTTCCTTGCCTCTTCCCAGCTTCTGGTGGTTTACTGGCTATCTGTGACATTCCCTGACTTGCAACTGCAGCACTTCAATCTCTGCTTGTACTATCACTTGGTGTTTAGCACTCTGTCTGTCTGAATCTATGTCTAAGTTTCCTGATTCTTACGAGAACCATAGTCCTATTAGATGAGGGCTCACTCTAATCCCATTTGGCCTCATCTTAATTAATCATGTCTTCAAAGATCCTATTTCTAAATAAGGTCACATTCATGGGACCGAGCGTTAGGATTTGGACATGAACAGATCTTTATGAGAAACCCAATTTAACTTATAGCAGCATGCAAAAGTTTTGAGCACCAAGTAAGCTCCCAATAAATGCTGGTCATCACAGTCATATCCCACTATCCTATATCCAATCCGATTCGTGTTATGAAAATTTATCCTATAAGAAGAATGTTTGCATGGTTATAGATAGATATCTGGTGTTTCTGGATACTTTTTGATGATTGTAGTTAAGATTCAGGTGATGAGAATGGATAAACTTTGCTCCCACTTAGCCACCATCCCTTGCCACTCCCTGCCAAACAGAACAGCACTTTTCCCAGGCTTATTTGTTTGTGTGTGTGTGTGAGTGTGCGTGCACGTGTGTGGGTGTTTGTGTGCTTGTTGCACATTGTAATTAATGGATGATTCTCCCATTTGTTGGGATGCCATACTCTGAAAACCTCATGGCCAAACAACATTGGAAATTTGGACTCTTATATGGGGCTAGTTTGTGGTCTCCAATATATTGTCCTGGAAGCCAACCTTTATTTGGAAGAGAAGAAGGGAGGGGAGAAGATAGTATCCCCCATAGAGGAAAAATATTTTCCCCACCAGCCTGTCACGGTACCTGAAAATCTTCTAATGGATGTTCATGACTTGAGGCCTCAAGTAATTTTAGTCTTTAAAAATATTCTAGCACCAAGCAGAGTGCAAAGAATATTGTAGATACATGTTTCATCTGAAAACTGAGCAGGTTTGTATAGAAATATTGTCATGCTAGTGGGTGGTACAATGAAGGGTGAATGTCTCTGAAGAGATGAACCTTCCTCAGGAATCCTACCTGCCTCTCTCTCCATGGGGTCCTGATGATGGATAACACTCTCAGAAAAGGTCTACCTGGAATAGGCAACTTGTTTTTCCAGGTTGGCACTCATCCTTCCCAACAAAGCTTGATCAGAGATTCCCAAAATTTAGTGTGCATAAGAATAATTTGTAGAGCATGTTATGAATGCAGATTTTTAGACCTCAACCCCAGGGATTCTGATGCTATAGGTCTGGTGTAGGTCTCTTCCTTTCTTCCCAAGCACACCAGGTGACTCTGATGGTGATGGTCTCTAGACCATACTTTGAGAAAGCTTGACCTGGATGTGAGTGGCTCTCAAAGTCTGTCAGTCCAACCTTAAGTAGATAGTGAGTGGATTTTGCCCATGTTCCTGTGCTGTGATTGGTGATACCCAAAGGTCACCCAATCCCACCAGAGGGAGAATCTGACCTCTGGAATCACAGAACCAACCAGCCCCAGACTGCTTCCATGCCAGAGTGATGGCAGTCTAGTCATCAGGCTTTCTGGTTAAGTGAATATACCTTCAATGTTTATGCATCGAGCGATTGTTCAAGTCATAGCTGCCTCTTCTGACCCTTGGAAATAACAGTCTTTGCCTTTTAGTCCCTAACCTGTTCTCCAAAAAGCTCCTCAGCAGCAGTTTTGCTGAAGCAATGAACACTGGCTTCCATAAAGAACTCCATCCAAGGGCCAAACCCTCACATCGGAGCTAAGACAATAAGTGATAGAGGCTATAACCTTCAAAATAAAAGATTTCTTGGCCTCAGGCATGGAGGAATTGTAAATCTTGCTGAGAACCTGAGATGCTGGTTAAACTCATTATTTTCTGTCCAAGACTCTCCTCTTGCAGTTTTCATCCTTTGTTAAATTTATAATCTCTAAATCCTTAGCCAAGATGCAAGCCTTTAGGGAGGGAGAAGCCAGAAGATTTAAAAGTTATCCTGTCCCCAGGGATGTTAATGGTGAAATAGACTTTGGTAATACGTTCTTAATTGTCACCATAAATCAACATTGTACAATATGTTAAACTTGTCCATGTAAATTGCCAATTGGAGAGGCTTTTCCATGCTTTGGAGACAGCTGTAACTTGGATGAGACAAGTAGTTTGTCTCCAGGAATGTGGCCCAATAAACACACTAATTCATTCCCTGAATACATGCCCTGCTCTTTTACCCTCGGAGACGGTGCCTGAATGGTTGAAGGATCAAGTTTCTAAGTGTTTAGTGTTGAGGTTTCAACAGGGAGAAAAGGGCATTTTTGCCCTTGGGCTGTAACTTTTCACTGATATCTTTTGTACCTTTTGGATTTTTCCTTCTAATGTGTCCTTGGGAATCTCTCAACCAGCTTATGCAGTCTTTGTGAATTTCTCCAAGGATAATCCAATTATTTTTTCTTGGCATGTGCTCCATGTATTTCCTTGTCAATTTATTCACTCATTCATTCATATGTTTATACATTTATATTACTACGTACAAGGCACTGTTCTTGGCACTGGGGCTATAGTATCAAATAAGACAGAAACTAACCCAGCAGTTTGTTGTCAGTTAGGCAACCCGACAATTTATTTTTAAAAATGAAAATATCAGGTTTTGTGATGAAAATAATGATATGCTCTTTAATTTGAAAGAGACCCCTTGGGATTTGGTGGTTAAAGAAGTCACATTTGAAGAGTCCAGATCTAAGGTGAGACCTTGAAAAGGAGCAGCCAGCCTTGATCCAGTGGTAGAGTGATCCGGGCCAAGAAATCAATAGGGACAGAGGCTCCAAGCAGGAATGAGCATGGCAGATTTGCTGCAAAGTAAGGTGAAAGTGAGTGAAGCAGAAGGAAAGGGACATTCGAAAGAGATAGATAAGAGACATGTACAAGGGTCAAAGCATGCAGGGTCTTGCAATGGGTTGTATGTTAAGCATAAGTTGAAGCATTGGTGGGTTTTAATGGAGTGATGCAATTTTCATTTAAAAGACCAGTTCATTCTTTGGAGAATGCCCTGTAGCAACCATGGAAACTGGGAGGCCAGTGAAAAGGCTCTAGGAATTTTCCAGGTGAAAGGTGGCAACCAGGATGAGAGGAATGAAGTGGAGATGGAGAGAGGATGATGGATTTGGGGTATGATCATACGTAGAGTGCACAGATCGGAGATGGGAAAATCAGGGAATGGAAGGAATCAAGATGTTTTTAGTTTTTTGACTTGAGCAACTGGGTGGATGATGGTACTGTTTACTGAAACAAGAAAGAAACTTTTTTTTCTTTTTTTTATTGAAATATATTCACATACCATACAATCATCCAAAGTATAAACATTGTTCACCGTACATCATATAACAATTTGGTTCTGTTCATAGGTTTCTGTTTGGAGTTTTATGCAGGGGGACAGGAAATCAACAGTTCTGCTTTGGCCACGTTGCATTTGAGATGACTAGAACACACTGAGATGGGGCCGTTGAAGGTGAAATCAATATATCAGGCTGGTACCCAAGGGAGTGGTCAGGGTGAAGACTGTTATGGGTGACTTGAGAGGCTCCCAGATGAAGGAAAGAAAAATGATAGCTTCCATTGGCACTGGCTTTTTATTAGGACATATGATTTAGCCAAGCTGCAAGATGGCAGGGGCATGGAGCAATTAAGCAAACAGAGCACTGGACACCAAAACTCCAAGCTATCCCAATGGAATTTTCCTTAGATTTCTCTTTTGTGTTCCTTCATAGTATTTCCTGTATGCACATTGCCAGTTCATTTTAATTCAACATACAACTCTTGAGCACCTACTGGGTTCCAGACACCACTGTGCTAAGCTCTTGAAAGAGGAACACACACACACACCCATAAACACACACCACACACAACTAGTATACGCACATACATATATACCTTCATATTTTTTTCCTGCTTTCTTGAATGGCCTTGTCAACTAAGTTGTTGTTTTAAGGAGTTGTTTTCTAGGGTTCAGGGGACCAAGATTTGACTCTTAATTCTCAAACTTGCTAGCTCTGTATTTTTTTAAATTAGTTTTATATTTAAATAATCATGGAATAAAAGTGACTTTTTTGTGTGTACAGTTCTATGAATTTCAGCACAGGCATAGCTTTGTGTAACCCCCATCACAATCAGTACACAGGAACAGTTCCTTCAGTCCCCCAAACCCTATTGTGCTATCCCTTTATAGTCACATTGTCCCCAACCCTTGACCACTGGCAATCACTGTTCCCTGTCACCATAGTTTTGTCTTTTGAAGAATTTCATATAAATGAAACAATACGCTAAATAACCTTTTGTGGCTGGCTTCTTTCACTTAGAACAATGCCTTTGAGATTCATTTAAATTGCTTTGTGTATCCATAATTCAGTATATTCCTAACCCCCAGTGCCTCAGAATGTGACTTATTTGGAAATAGGTTCATTACAGATGGAATTAGGCAAGTTAAAATGAGGTCATACTGCAGTAGGGTGGGCCCTTAATCCAGGATGACTGGTGTCCTGAGATGAAGAGGAAATTTGGATACAGAAAAACAGAGGGGAAAACTCATTGTAACAACCAAGGCAGAGAATGCCATGAATGGCTGCCAAGCCACCACCAGAAGCCAGGAGAGAACCACGGAAAAAATTCTCCTCCGCGGGGTTATGTAAGGAAGCCTGGCCTTGTCAAGACCTTGATTTTGGACATTTACCCTCCAGAACTGTGAGACAATACATGTCTGTATTTTAAGCCACCCACTTTGTGATACTTTATTATGGCAACCCTAGGAAACTAAGGCAAACATCTCATAGAAGCTTTTCCAGTTATACCCTACGTACTTTCTTTCATTCATTTTATTCAACAAATATTTATTCAGTGTTCAGTATTTTCCCAGAGGACAAGGAAAGCTTACAAGAGCATCATTTTCCACCATGAAGAACATCAGCTACTCCTTATAGCAATCCATCAACGAGTAGAAGGACCCTTCCAGTGATATCACTATTTTTTTTCCTTCAGCTAAGAGAGCAGAAGAGATGATTTATTTTATGTGTTACATTGGGCCACAACTGAGAACAGAACTAGTCCAGAATGCCACAGGTCCAGGGAAAAGGACCAAAAGAGACTGCTTTGGTACAATCAAGGGGGGTCTCTCAGAGGTCTTCATGGAAGTTGGACAACGTTGGAAGTTCTAGGCTTATTGAGAGAGAAGTTCGAGACAGTAGCCTGCAGTCAACAACTTGTATCAGCATCCCCGGCCTCTGGCATTCCAAATTTCTGCTCCCCAGGTCTCCATGGGTGCACACGCTAATGGTTTACTTGGACCTCTGCCTCATCTTTCTTCTTCTGTGCTTCAGCCTGCTCATTTGCTTCTTCCTCCACTTGGCTCTCATGGCGCGGAGGTTCCAAGCAAGACGGCGCTAAGGCCAAAAGAGCAGTGATATAACTATTGAGGGAAGATGCAAGTATCAAGATATAGCCAAGATTTCCTGCCAGTTGCTGCTGCTGCTGCTGCTGCTGCTGGTGATGGTGATGAAGATGATGGCGATGGTGGTGATCTATTAGTAATTGGAGAAGGCATTAGAGCAGAATAAATGAACATAAATTAAACGACTTTGGAGTGATACAGGCATGTGGCTGAAGAGTTGCATGTGCCATTTATTTAAATTCTGAGAGTGCAAAGCATTCTTTCCTTGCAGTTGTTTGTCCTCTTTTCACGGCTTTGACTTCCAATGGTTGCATATTCTCGTTTTATGGCAGGGGAAATGGAGACCCTGAAAAGGTCAGCAGTCTGTTGAGATGTAAAAGAAGTTGGCAGTAAAGTCAGTGTGTTGCCAGGAGAGGTCTTAGCTTTCAGACACGAGGTCTCACAAGGTGATCGTTATCCTTGGGATGGATTTCTCATGGTCCAGGACCTTGCAGGTTAAGAAACTGCATTAGCGCAAGAGAACACAATATTCTCTCAGGCTCTGGGGAGAGGGGGGCTTGACCCAGTCAAACTTGCAGAGCTGGAGAATACACCAAAATGCCAAATATATTCATTTAAAATGAGGAAACACTCCCTGCATCCTGGAGGCAGGGTCTCAGAGTTTGGCCGCACAGGGAGGGTCCTGCCTAATTCCAGACAGTACCATTTGTATTGGAGTTCCTGCCAAGGGCAACTTTTGCCTAATGGACAAAACTTTCTACCCTAGAAGGCAAGTAATTACTTGATTTTACAGATGAAGAAACAAAGACCAAGATAAATATAGTGAGATATGCAAGTAATATATTTATCTAGTGGCAGAACTTGGGCTCAAGCCAGATCTTCTGGTTCCCAGGGCAGTCTTACCTCTCACATGCTGATTTTGAGATGATAGGTGGGCGTCAATAGTCTGTGACGTCCTCATGGACAAGTGTTCTGTCTTAGCTTTATATCCCCTGCACCTAACATCATCCCGTGTATATAACAGGTACTAAATAGTACTTGAGGAATGAATAAATGAAAATGAGCAAATGACACATGTATAGATTTGAGGGGAGGGAACTGTATCAGCTCATCTGCCAACACAGAGCCCACCTCCACTTACCATTTTCCTGACCCCTCTTCCCCCTGCAAGAAAGGAAGAGTTGTTATTCTGATTGGTTCTGACCTATAATACTCATCGAGTGGTGTTTTATTGGGTGGACAGGGATATTGTGTCCTGAAGGCAGAAATCCCAGGCCCTACCCTCTTCACTTGTGATCCTTGCTGCAGACCCTGTATCATATCCATCTAGGTCTTCATCTCTCGTATCCATCTCTTCAGGGCTTAGAGTTGGGTAGGCAAATTAGACCAGATTTTCTCTGCAGACCAGTCTTCTTTCTCCTATTTCTCTTTGCTTGTCTCCAACTTGTTCCAAGATTTAGATTACAGAGGGGGAGTAGGAGCCCCTACTTGGACATCCTGCCCAAGCCACTTGCTCCACATCCTATGCATCGGGATTTATGCTGGACATTATTGGGTGTCTGCTCTGATCCTAATACTGTGGTACTCTTATTTTAATTCTTCCACTGTTCCTCGTGTACAATGCTTGTGTGGTGGTGACTAGCAGGGACAGATTCAGCATGAAGAAACGCATCTCTAATATTTAACCTAGATATCGGATAGGCAGCCAGGGAGCCTTGATAAATGTACATTTTGCAACTTAAAGAAAAAGAGGTAATAGACAACAGAGCCAATTTTAACCTCACCAGACCTTCCAAAGGCAGTCTTTGCATGCTGGGATGAGTGAAATAAAAAATCCAGCCCTTCTCATATGCTCTGTAAGAATTATTTTCCTCCATTCACGATGTTTACCATCTCAGGGGAAAACTCAGTTTATTGGTATGCAACTATCCCCCCAAATAATGAAATTTTTCCATCAAAATCCAAACAAAGATTTTTTGCAGTGTTTGATAAACCAATTTGAAAATTATGTGGAGGAATACTTGGGCCAAGAAAAGGGAAGAAATTTTTAAAGTGGAACAAGGTTGAGGTTCTCCCTGATATCAGAAATTCTTGTACACATCCACTAAGACAGAGTGGTATTGGCCCAGGTATAGACAATAAACAAATGGAACAGAACAGAAAGTCTAGAACCCAATCACACACACACACACACACACACACACATACACACACACACACACACACAGAGAGAGAGAGAGAAGAGAGAAACTGGTATGTGGCGAAGGAGGCATTTAAGAATCAGTGGGGAAAATCTATTAAATAAGTAGAATTACTGATTATTAAATTGGAGCCCCCATAAAACTTTCCTAGCTCATGCCACATACTAAAATTCAGATGAATTAAAGACCTAACCGCAAAACAAAGTTTTAAAGCTTATAGAACTGACTACAGTAGAATATCTTTATAACCTTGCAATAGGGAAGAGTTTCTTAAGTAAAAGAGAAAGTAGAAACCTTAAGTGTAACAATTGATAAATTTGACTACACTGAAATTAAAATGTCTGTATGTTAAATGCAATATAAACAAACAGACCAGAGACTAACATAGTATATTTGCAACATAGAGAATTTGTTTCCAGAAGACAAATAATTCCTACAAATCAAGTCCAAAAAAGACAAATGACCAAAGAGTAAAAGGGGAAATTACATGAATAGGCAATTTGCAGAGGAAGAAACTGAAAAGGCCAATAAAATGAATGGCCATTTACCTTTACTAGTAATTAGGGGAATTAAATTTGGAAAATGAGATGTCATTGCACACCCATCAATACAAAAGTACCTGGAATTGACTAGGATATGGGGAGACTGACTATACTTTATTGATGGGAATGTTCCAAACACTATGGAGGATGATTTGGAAAACCATAGTAAAATTTTATATTTGCGTACCACATAATGTAGCAATTTTACTACCAGGCATATACCCTAATAAATGATTCCATGTGCATAGTTGACCTGTATAAAAATACTCATTGTTTTATTGTTTATAATAAGAAAAAATGGAAATAACTTTAAGGCCCATAAATAACAAATTGTGCATATTAGTTTTTTGGTTGCTACATTTGCCAGTTTGGATGTATTGTGTTCCCCAGAAGGCCATGTTCTTTGATGCAATCTTGTGGGGAGAGGCATATTAGTGTTGATTAGGTTGGAACCTATTGATTGTTTCCATGGAGATGTGACTCAATCAACTGAGGCAAGACCTGTGATTGGATAATTTTCATGGAGGTGTTACCCCACCCATTCAGGGTGGGTCTTAATTAAATCACTGGAGCCATATAGAAGAGCTGACAAACAGAAGGAATTCAGCACTGCAGCTGAGACACATTTTAAAGACGCTATTGAAAGCTGATGCTGACATTTTGTGAAACACAACCTGGGAGCAAGCAGACACCAGTTACATGCCTACTGAGCTAATAGAGGTTTTCTGGACGCCATTGGTCATCCTTCAGTGGAGGTACCCCATTGTTGATGCTGTAGCTTCTACACTTTTATGGTCTTAAGGCTGTAACTATGTAACCAAAGAACCCCCCTTTGTAAAAGCCAATCCGTTTCTGGTGTTTTGCATAATGGCAGCATTAGCAAACCAGAACATTACATAACAAATTACTCAAAAATACAGCAGTTTCAAACTATAAACATTAACTTTTTGCACGGTTTCCTTGGGACAGGAATTGGGTGTGATGTAGCTGCATGACACTGGCTTCAATCAATGTGTTGGCTGGGACTGACATCATTGTCTCAAGGTTTGATGGGGGGAGGACCTACTTCCAAGCTCACTCACGTGGTTGTTTTCAGGTCTCAGGTCCTTGTGCATTGTTGGCTGGAGATGTCAAGCCACAGAGGCATCTCAATTGGGCAGCTCACAGCATAGCAGCTGGCATTTCTCAGAGTGAGCCAGCAAGAGAGCGAGAGAGGGTAAGCAAGACAGATGCCACCTAATCACCCTTTTGAAATATTCTACGTGATATTCTATTTGAGAGCCTGGGTCTGGCCCATGCTCAAGGTGAGGGGATTCCATGTGGGTATGAATTTCAGGACACACAGATCACTGCAGGCTGTCTTGGTTGTTCTACAACATCTTGGTATCGTCATATAATGGATTGCTGTAGAACTGCTAACAATAAATGAAGTTAAATAGGACCTCATAAAAATTAAAAACTTGTTCCGTGAAAGTCCATATGAAGAGGATGAAAAGACATGCTGCAAACTGGAGAAAAACATTCTCAAACCACATTTCTGACAAGGGACTAGTGTCTAAAATATATGAAGAACTCTCAAAAGTCAACAATAAAAATCCAAACAATCAAATTAGAAAACAGGCAAAAGGCATGAACAAGCATTTCACAGAAGAGGATATACAGATGGCAAATGCCCAGGCAAATATGTTCAGCATCACTACCCATCTGTGAAATGCATATTAAGACAATGAGCTATTGCTACACACCTATGAGAATGCCTAAGAGAGGTGACTGCTGAAGGGCATGGGGTTTTTCTTTTTGGAGTAATGAAAATGTTCTAAAATTGATTATGGTGATGAATGCACAACTCTGTGATTATACTAAAAGCCATTGATTGTACACCTTGGATGGATCATATGCCATATGACTATATCTCAATAAAACTGCTTAAAAATAGTGCTAACACCAAATGATAGTAAATTTGGAAAATGAGATGTCAGAGTAACTGGATCACTCATACATGGCTGGAGAGAATGTAAACTGGTACAGCCTCTCTGTAAAAGAGTTTGGCAGTTTTTAATAAAATTAAACATGTAGTTACCATATGACCCAGCAATTACACTCTTGGGCATTTATCCTGGAGAAATGAAAACATATGTTTACATAAATATCCGTGCACAATGTTCCTAGTAGTCTTATTTTTAGTAACCCCAAATCACCCAAAACTGGAATCAGTGCATATGTCCTTCAATAGGTCAACAGCCCCATAAACAGTGCTACATCCATATTATGGGATACTTCTCAGGAATAGAAAGGAATGAGTTATTGACACACACAACAGCTTGGGTCAATCTCCAGGGAATTGTGCTGAATGAGAAAAGCCAATCCCTGAAGGTTACATACTGTATGATTTCATTTATATAACAATTTTGAAATTACACAATTTTAGAAATGGAGGAGCCAGTGGTAGGGATAGGGTGGGATATGGGGAGGGAGGGGAATGTGGTTTTAAAAGTACAAATGAGGAATCCTTGTGGTGATGGAACTTCACTCTTTTGGTGGATACAGGAACCTACATGTGATAAAATTCTATACAAATAAATACACACACACAAATGAGTGCAAGTAAAACTGAGGAAATCTGAATGAGGTCAGTGGATTACATCAATGTCAGTATCGCAGTTGTGATATTATACTATAGTTCTGCAAAATGTTACCATTGGAGGAAACTGGGCAAAGTATAAAAGGGAGCTCTCTGTCTTATTTCTTACAACTGCATGTGGATCTTCAATTGTCTCAAAAAATCTTCAGTTAAAAAAAATAAATGAATGAGGGAACAATATAACAACATAGATAAACCTCAATTATTCTCTATACTTTTCTGATGTTTGAAATATTTGCTATAAAACCCCTTTAAAATATTATGAAAGTGTGCATTACAAAACTTTTCAAACATATAGGAAAGTAGAAAGAACAGTGTAATGAACACCCATATAGCACCACCAAGATTTAGCATTTGTTAGCATTTTGTCATATTTAACTAAATTTTTTACAAATAAAAACAGACGTTATAACACTTCATCCCTAAATACGTGAGCGTGCATATCTGAAAAATAAGATCATTTTCCTATATAACCACAATACTATTACCACACCTAACAAAATTAACAATAATTCCTTACTTTATCTAATATGTTGAACCATATTCAAATTTCTCTAATTGTCTCAAGAAGTATTTTATAACATTTTCTAAAATCAGGATCCAAATATAGATCATAATTACATTTGGTTTTAATTTCTCCTTTATTTTAGCATCCATTTCACACATTGATTAAAATATCATTAATAACCCAAGGACAGCCTTGGGATGGCTGTAATTTTGGCATCCCTGCTCCAAAAAGCCATTTTGAAAAGGCTCCTTTGATGGAGTTCTTATTAACACCACCCTATTGCTGTTGGTGGTGTTAGCTTATGTGTACATGATCTCATTTGCTTCTCTAGACAACACTGGAAGTCTCTGTTCTCTTACAGACTAGGGATAATACTACCTTTCACTACTCCTACTTCACATCTGGAGGAAACTTGAGTTTCAGAGGGTTAAGTGACTTTCCCAAGGTCACCATTAGTGGCCAAACCAGACCCGCTCGTGCAATCATCTTTGCACCATACCATTTCCAAGGACCACACTAAGAGGCCACAGGAAGCCACAGCTTTGCTCTGAGTTCCACCTGGCAGTTCACCCCAGCTGGGATTGCTGCTAAAGACAGTAAAAGGATTTATCCAATGAGGCTGGAAGGTTGAACTTCCATCCCTGCTTCTGCCCTGATCCACTGTTTGTAGCAGATGCTGCTGGTTCCCTCAGATCTCACCATCTCCGTGGAGTTGGTCTAACTTCCATACCAGTGCCTGCATCTCTTTGCTCGAGGGCTTTCTTTGGCCACTGGAGCCCATGCTGCCCATGATCATGGCTGGGAAATTAACACTCCCAGAAGTAGACCTCAACTTATAATGATTGGGAGTTGGAGGAAAAATACCCAGATCTCAGATTTCTGGTGGGTGACTATGAGGTGTCACTATTCCCAGAGTGTCCCGTGTGGTTAAGCCACAGTTCCCCACAGGGTAACTCATTGTGAGTACACCCTTCCTTGTCTCACTTCTTTCCCTACTCATCTGCCCTTGTCCTAATAAGTTACTTGCACTTGAATCTTTATTTCAGGGGTTACTTCTGGAGGACCCCAAAACATTTCCCCAATCCTTAGTCTGGAATGACCAGGAGACAAGGCTATTGCTTTCTTGCTTGCACAATTCATGTAGACTTCACAGGAAAATGGTTTGGCATCTGTGCCAGTTTGAATGTATTATGTCCCCCAGAAAAAGCCATATTCTTTGATGCAATCTTGTAGGGCAGACGTTTTAGTGCTGATTAGACTGGAATCCGTTGAGTGTTTCTGTGGAGATGTGCCCCACCCAACTGTGGGTGATGACTCTGATTGGATAATTTCCATGGAGGTGTTACCCCACCCATTCAGGGTGGGTCTAAATTAAATCACTGGAGCCATATAAATGAGCTGACAAACAGAAGAAACTCAGTGCAGCTGAGAGTGACATTTTGAAGAGGAGCTACAGCCAAGAGGGACACTTTGAAGAAAGCACAGGAGCTGCAGATGAGAGACAGTTTGAAGATGGCCATTGAAAGCAGACTCTTGCTCCAGAGAAGCTAAGAGAGGACAAACAACCCAAGAGCAGCTAAGAGTGACATTTTTGAGGAACTGCAGCCTAGAGAGGAACGTCCTGGGAGAAAGCCATTTTGAAACCAGAACTTTGGAGCAGATGCCACTCACATCCCTTCCCAGCTAACAGAGGTTTTCCGGACACCATTGGCCATCCTCCAGTGAAGGTACCCGATTACTGATGTGTTACCTTGGATACTTTATGGCCTTAAGACTGTAACTGTGTAACCAAATAAACCCCATTTAATAAAAGCCAATCCTTCTCTGGTGCTTTGCATTCTGGCAGCATTAGCAAACTGGAACAGCATCAAAAAAGGATTGAGAAACTAGGATGAGCCAAATGGCCTGGGCTTAAGAGTTATCTGGGCTGGATCTTGCTCCAAAGGAGAATGAGGTTCCTAAGCACAGGGTACCCTTAAAAGTTCTTTCCACATATCCATTAGGAGAAGCAATAAATTCTAGGACTAGCATTCTGTTTCAAGAAGTTTATAAGTACAATATTCCCTTTTTTTTCCTAGGGAAAAAACTTCTGTATAACTCTGCTTTTCATTAACTACATGTACTTAAACCAATGTTAGTTCATTAGGTAGAGTGAGAACTTCTATGAGGGCAAAATTCAAAGGAAGAAAGCTCCAATCTGATCTATGTTGACTACAAAGCATCATTTCTCAAGTGGCTTAGCAAAGGCAAGGCAGGGATGATTTATTTAGATCGTTAACCTCGGGAAATAAAACTACAGAGCAGAGTGCAGGTTTTGTAAAACAGCTGCCTGGCCCACACTGGGGTGCTTTGCTTCCCAGTGGAAATGAGAAACTGACAGAAAAGGTGGAGCTTTGGATGGTGTGTTGCTTCCCCAAGAGCTTGGGCTGGTCTGTGTCCCCTCTGGCTTCCTCTTCCTCTTCCCGGAGTGGTTGTAGTCCAATGTGTATTAAAAAAAAAATTCTTCTGTGCTCAGATTTGCCTCTCTCTCCTAGGTTTGGGGCAGTTTGTTGGCTAATTCATGGAGAAAGGCCACAGTAGGGATTTCTGGCTATATTAACAGGGCAGCAATTTAATAATCACAAATCCCAGGGCGATCTAGACAAAGGGGAAATAAAGAGTGGAATAAGAAGTGCAAAAAGACAAGGGTTTATCCTGCTTTTTCCAGGAAATACAGATGCAGTGGACAGCAGAGGAGGTTTAGCTGTGGTAGCCACAGCTCATGCTTAATATGTTACTGGCTTTTATGTGGCCAATATGTGCTTAATATGCTATGAGGATTTTAGAGCCTGGCATTTTTAAAATAATTTTTTTCATTTTGGAATAATTTTAGATTTGCAAAAAAGTAGCAAAGAGAGTACAGATAGTTCCTGGTTCCCTCCACTATTAATCTCTTATATGACTCCGGCACATTTGTCAAACCTAAGAAACCAACACTGGTGCACCGCTATTAACTAGATGCCAAACTTTATTCAGATTTCACCAGTTTTTTCACTAATGTCTGTTTTCTTTCCAGCATGTTCCTCCTGGAATTCCATGTTGCAGTGGTGAGAACAGGAAGCATGGTTAGTAGCTGATAGGGAAAGAAGTAGAGGAGAGGTTGGGGGAGAACTTCAGAACCATGAGTGTGGACAGCACCAAGGGTGTCCATGGAGAATTCCATTGTGCTCCATGGAGGTGGGGGCTGGGGACAGAGGCTTTGAGGCAGTGGCTCAAAGGTGTGGCCTCCCCTACACTCTCTCCTAATTCTAACAGGTCTCCCCCAGATTCTCTCTCACAGCATTATCAACATTTTAAATTATTAGGCATTCCCAAATAAACAATGCCTCTCAATTAAAAAAAATTTTTTTTTGACCAACTTGAATATATAAACTTCTAGGGATGCAGATAAAAATATCAGATGTTTACGTACTACTTACGTTTTATTTAGCTAGTTTATATACATATTTCAATCATGCATGAGTGAATGAACAAACCCATTCATTCTGAGCTAAATTTAAATAATCAAAACTCATTCTTTCTGAGGTAAAATAAACTAAAATAATAGAAAGAGAAAAGCATTTTAATAGATTAATCATGTTATCCTGATTTTTTGTTTGTTTTCTCTACATCATTTATTGCTATAAAACAGGGTTCAGCCAACCATGTCTACTTATTTTTGTAAATAAAGTTTTATTGGAATACTGCCTATTTATCCAAATAAAGTTTACACATCAAAAAAAAAAATACTTGTAGGGATGCAGATAAAAATGTCAGATGTTTGTGTACTACTTATGTTTAATTTATTTAGTTCATATACGTATTTCAATCATGTAGTAAACTAATACATTATTGTGAGACATGGCTTTTTCTGTCTGCTCACATTCATGAAACAATTCCATTGGGTCTTTTCACCTGTTATGGCGCCCGTGTCCTTGTCTGTCACTCAGGTAATTCTTGAAGTGCTCACCTAGTGGGGATCTGGTGATCTCAAGGCCGTCTGTGCCCTGGACACAAGCTGACATGTGGAGGCTACAGTGGGTTGTTAGTTAGCAGGTGGCTGTGCAGCTGATTCAGCACAGAGTTGCTGGAGAGAACATGCACCCAGGTAGAATGGTACCCACTCCTTGGAGCTGTATGTAGCATATCTTAATAGCATCCTTTAAGGAAGATCTCTCTGGCCTGTGAAGCTGGACAGGTAGGTTACTTTCAGTTCTGGCTTTCCAGGGGAAGTCCATTCACATCATCTATGAAGCCCAAAGCTCTTATCAGCAGCTCCTAGCGTCATTCACTTCTGAGTCTCTACTAGAAAGCAAGGGCTGATGGAATTGCTCAGCCTCCCTGGTCCCCTGTTATAACTAACTAACTAGCTAACTAACTAAATTTGACTTTCCAGAAGCCAATCTTAGAAGATCCTCGGGAGGGTATCCTGGGCCCTTGGGTCTTACTCATCCTGAATAAGTTATTTGAAGACATATAGCAGTTAACTAAGGGTTGAATAAAAATTAATAAAAAGCAATATTGGTGCAATCTTTCTTCCAAAAAGTCTGTTTTTGAGCATTGAAACAACTTAACCATATAATTAATCCCAAAGAGTTGCTGTAAATATGGCACAAGAAGACTGAAAACATAATGTAACCATAACTGTAAAGCAAACCTACACTATCCATATGCGTACCCACTTCTGTATGTGGTTCGAACTCAATCATAGTGGCTAAACCTCTAATACTAACAGCTATGGTGCTCATTCATTGCGTCTTCCAGTGGTAAGTAAACACTTTGTCTTAAATAATTTTTATGGGCTGGGAATATAATGATGGACGTGGCAGTCTTATACCTCTTGATATGAATCACAAATGGGTTTAAAGATCCCAGAACACATCAGTTTATTTCATGCTTTTATACCTTCGCACCACTTCCTCCCTCTGCTAGGGATCACCTTCTTCTCCATCCTACCCTATCTACCTGTAAACCTGTTCATCCTTTAAAAACCGATTGAAGCATTACACCTTTTGTGCAGTTTCCCTTAACATCTCCATGTTTCTCCTCCCCAGTCACTGATAGAGTGAGTTCGTTCCTCCCTCCTCTATGTTATGCTATATCTGGTAAGTGCTTCTATTGTTCCTTATGCTGAATTGCAATAGTTTCCTTTGTGTCTCTTTTACTTTCAAAAGACCAGGAGCATCTTTGGGAAGGAGCTGTGTTTTTTTTTCCATTTTTGTATCTAGAGAACATGATGTCTGCACATAGTAGGCACTTAAGAAATGCTGGATGAATTGAGTCTGATAGAGGGAGGCATTATAAGCAAATTTAACTTTTAATTGTTACCCTTGAAGCCTGATTCTAAGGGCTGAAGAGACACTCAGGGGGCTAGAATTCTACAAGTTATTGAACTTCCTATGACATACTTTGGAGTCTTTAGGGATGTCGGTCGAACCAATAATCTCTCCTCACTGTCGACCTACCCTATGAATATTTTTCGAGTATTTGCTGCTTTGCTAGCTCTTTATGGTTGCAGAAATATCTCATTTTTCTGCGCTTATCGCCATTCCCCAAAATCCAGTGGGCCAGGCCAGAGAGGGCCTTTTATCTTCATCTGAGGCTCAGAGAAGTCAAGCCATTTACCCAGGTGGTACACGTAGCAAAGAGAAAGTGGAGATTGAAAGCTGGGTTTTCTGATTCCAAACATAAACCTAATGTACTTTTCAGACTATCAAGGTCACCTTGTCAATACTGCCCAGCACTGTGCTATGTCATAGAGGAGGCTGAAGAGGTGAAGCTTATTGTCTAGTGGAAGAGACAGACACAAAGACACATTTGAATAGAAAAGAGAGGACATTGGGTTCACCTGAAAAAGAGAGTAGGCGATGTGGGAAAGAGAAAAGCAGTCCCTGACAGCTGACAGCTGGTCTGACCCTTACAGCCAGGTTGCAATGTTCTCCTGTTGGACATAATTCCCCAAATCACCAACATCTGATGAGCTCACTCTGACTGTGTTGGAGCAAGACAAAAACAAGCCCCCTCTGAAATCTGAGTGTTTGAGCCCAAACAAAAAAACAAGAACATTGTCCAAACCTCAAAATAACAAAACATCCTTATTTCTTGGCTTCTGAGTGTGACTTCTATTTCTTTACTAGTTACAAATTCTTCAGTCCTATTTTGTTCCTCTTGCTTCTATATAATATGAAGATACGCAATTGCAGAATTACCCTCACTGCCTGACACATCCAATTGCAGAGCAAAGTGCTGCTTCCTTGAACCCTCCCCCAAAATCATCTAACACAAGTCAAATCCTATAATAAGTTCCTTCTGACAGTCTCTCATTGAGATGCCACAGGGTTCTCCATGGTGTGCTCGTTGCAATGGGCCAATGCACCCAGCTATGTGTGAATAGTGTGTGCCTGGTGATCCTTGACTAATGGGCATCAATAGATGGAGAAAGACTCGCTAGGATGTGTTCAAGAAACACTAGATGGGTGATTTAGGGATTCCATGGGATGCCTGGACCTTTGACAAATTCCAGTCGCCTCCACTTCTCTAGTCTCTTCCTGTTCCAGTTTGCTAATGCTGCCATCAAGCAAAATACCAGAAATGGATTGGCTCTTACAAAGGGGATTTATTTGGTTACAAATTCACAGACTGAAGGCCATGAAAATGTTCAAATTAAGGTATCAACACAAGTATACCTTCACCAAAGGAAGGCCAATGGTGTCCAGGAAATCTCTGTTAACTGGGAAGGCACATGGCTGGTGTCTGCTGATCCTGGGCTGTGTTCCAGCTCCTCTCTCAGCTCCTGTGCTTTCTTCAAAATGTTGGGGTGTTTTGTCCTCTCTTAGCTTCTCTGGAGCAAACACTGGGCTAGCATCCCTAAATGTCAGCAAAAGTCTGCTTTCAGAGGCTGTCTCCAAAATGTCTCTCTGAGCTGCTCTCCAAAATGTCCCTTTCAGATGCTCTGAGGTCCTTCTGTTTGTGAGCTCTTTTATAGGACTCCAGCGATAAAATCAAGATCCATCCTGAATGGGCAGGGTCCATATCTTCATGGAAATTATCCAATCAAACATATCACTCACAGTTGATTGGGTCACATCTCCATGGAAACACTCAATCAAAGGAGTCCAACCTAATCAACACTAACATGTCTGCCCCCACAAGATTGCATTAAAGAACATGACATTTTGGGGGACATAATACATCTAAATCAGTATACTTTCTTTCCTTCTGTACCAGTTTGAATGTATTGTGTCCCCCAAACGCCATTATCTTTGATGTAGCTTGTGGGGCAGATGTTTTGGTGCTGATTATATTTGCTTGGAATGTGCCCCACCCAGCTGTGGGTGATGACTCTGATGAGATATTCCCATGGAGGCATGGCCCCACCCATTCAGGTGGGACTTGATCAGTGGTGTCATATAAATGAGCTGACTCAAAGAGAAGGAACTCAGTGCAGTGCAGCTGTGAGTGACGTTTTGAAGAGGAGCAAGCTTGCTAGAGAGGAACGTCCTGGGAGAAAGCCATTTTGAAACCAGAACTTTGGAGCAGATGCCAGCCACGTGCCTTCCCATCTAACAGAGGTTTTCCAGATGCCATTGGCCATCCTCCAGTGAAGGTACCCGATTACTGATGTGTTACCTTGGATACTTTATGGCCTTAAGACTGTAACTGTGTAGCCAAATAAACCCCCTTTGTATAAAAGCCAATCCATCTCTGGTGTTTTGCATTCTGCAGCATTAGCAAACTAAAACACCTTCCTTACTTCTCTTTCTTTTGGTTAGTCATGCTTTTGTTCCTAATCTCAAAATTTACCTCAGGGGCAAAGGCTAGTGATCAGAGGCCCTCAGTCTTGGCTGCACATTGGAATCACTTGGGTAGCTTTGAAGAATACAGATACCTGTAGTCTTGTGCTGGTTTTAATCTGCTATGAACTCCATAAAAGACTATGTTCTTTTAATCCACTTTTGTGAGGGCAGACCTATTGTGGGTGGGATCTTTTGATTAGATTATTTCCATGGAGATGTGACCCCGCTCATTCAAGGTGGGTCTTAATTAGTTTACTGGAGTCCTTACAGAGCCAGGGAAAGAGAGAGAGCTCAGAGTCAACACAGACCCAGACACTCAGAGATGTAGATAGAAAGATGTTTGGAGATGCTAAGCTAGGAGATGAATCCCAGAATTTGCCACAGAGAAGCCAAGTGAGAACCCAAAGACACTTAAAGAGAAAGCCACTGGAATCAGAAGCTGAAAACAACACAACCCGGGAGCAAAGGACCAGCAGATGCCAGCCAAGTGCCTTCTCAGCTGACAGAGTGTTCCGGATGCCATCGACCTTTCTTCAGTGAAGGTATCCTCTCATTGATGCCTTAGTTTGGACACTTTTATGGCCTTAGAACTGTAAATCTGTAACCTAATCAACCCCCTTTGTAAAAGCCAATCCATTTCTTGTATATTGTGTTCCAGCAACATTAGCAAACCAAAACAAGTCCTAACTCCAGAGATTCCATTTTAAGTGCTGTGGGCTGTGGCCTGAACATCCACATTTTTAAAAGTTCCCAGGTGATTGTTGCTGACGTTCTCACAAACACTGGCGACTGACGCCTTGATGTGCTGAGCCCTCTGTTTTGGGGCTTGCCCTTATGAAGCTGGTTGCTGCAAGGAGAGGCTAAACCTGCTTATGATTGTGCCTGAGAGTCTCCCCTTGAGTGCCTCTTTGCTGCTCAGATGTGGTCCTCTCCACTGCCCTCCCCCCTACGTGGGACCTGACTCCCAGGGGTGTAAAACTCCCTGGCAACACAGGATTTGACTCCCGGGGATGAATTTGGACCCAGCACTGTGGGATTGAGAACATCTTCTTGACCAAAAGGGGGATGCAAAGTGAAATGAAATAAAGCTTCAGTGGCTGAGAGATTTCAAATGGAGTTGAGAGGTCACTCTGGTGGACACTCTTACGCACTCTACAGACAACGCATTTTAGGTTTTAATGTATTGGAATAGCTAGAAGTAAATATCTGAAACTACCAAACTTCAACCCAGTAGCCTTGATTCTTGAAAACAATTGTATAGCAATGTAGATAGCAAGGAGTAACAATGTGATTGTGAAAACCTTGTGGATTGCACTCTCTTTATCCAGTGGATGAATGGACAAGTAGAAAAATGGGGACAAAAGCTAAATGAAAAATAGGGTGGGATGGGGGGATGATTTGGGTGTTCTTTTTTATTTTTATTTTTTATTCTTATTCTGATTCTTTCTGGTATAAGGAAAATGTGCAAAAATAGATTGGGGTGTTGAATGCACAACTATATGATGGTACTGTGAACAGTTGATCATACACCATGGATGATTATATGGTAGGTGAATATATCTCAATAAAACCAAATAAAAAAAAATTTCTCAGGTGAGACCAATGTGCAGACAAATTTCAGAATTGCTGGTAAAGAATGATCGTGCGTGTGTATGTGTGTGTGCATGCCACAGTGGGCTATGCCTCTGTGTATGAGTGCATGTATGTGCTTTCTGTGCAGCCCTATGGGAGACCAGGACATCTGTTTCTCCATTAAAGTGGCTAGGGGTGGGGGGCGGCCAATCACACCTGCAGTTTACTATGCGGAAGCCAGACAGAGGGGGAATACGCCAGGCTTCTAGGCAGCTAAGGGGGAGGCGCTAACTCAGGAAGTGGGGAGAGCAGCCCAGTAAGCAAGACAGCCCCCAGAGTGACTGGGAGAGGGGGGGATCCTCTGAAAACACAGCAGTGTAGTAGGCAGGTGCCAACTTGGGGAAGCTGTTCTGGTGAATTCTCTCCAGGTTTTAGTGACTTGGCAGGAGTGAGCTGGGAAAAGATGGAGGGCAGGATTTCTCTATGTTTTCAAACTCATCCCCAGTTAATTTTGCTTAGAACAGCGGGTTTTAACTTCAGCATGCATCAGAAACACCTAGAGGGCTTGCTAAATCACAGCTGGCTGGGCTCCACCCCTTGAATTTCTGATTCCGTACATCTGGGAGGGGCCTGAGATTATGCATTTATAACAAGTTCCCAGGTGGTACTGCTTCTGCTTCTGGTCCAGGGACCACACCTTGAGAACCACTGGTTTAGAACAGTCCCTGTCTTGGAGTACTTTATCCAGAATCCCTGGGGAGATGGCCTCAGCAATGGAATTTTTCAACCGGGGCTGAAAATCAGAACTCTAGAATGCAAGCTTCATGAAGGCATTCACTTTTTGTCTATTTCTGTTTTGTTCACTGGTGTGTATCTCCAAGTGCCTAAACAGTGCTTGGCACCCAGGAGATACTTAGTAAATATTTGTTGAATGAATGAATGAATGAATGAATGTTTTTACCAAGTACAAACCCCCCAAGGCCAGGAATCATTTGTTAATTCACTATTTTTCTGAACACCTACTGTAGGTCAGGAAGTGTGTTAGAATACAATTTCTTGAGGTTCTTGAATTGTTGGCTTTTGGTGGGGAGAGGTGGGGAGAATGCAGAGGTTAAATAGCATGTGTCTTCTAGGACCCCAGAGTTCAGGACAAAACCAAAGGGAAAAAAATCAGTGATGAAGAGAGAACAGGCAAGCCACCGGTCAACTCCTCAGCTCTGTCATCCCCAAGCACACTGGCCCCCATGACAGGTGTCCACTGCTTCCAGTTTAGATTTATTCCTGAGAAGGTGGATGTGATTTGCATCATTACTGACATCCCTGCCCTCAGGACCCATGCTGCCTGTGGGATACCCAGTTAGCATGCAGAACTCTTTTTATTTTTATTCATTCTGTTTATTCCTTACCAGACGCATTCACGATGGATCTTGATGGTGCTGGTTTTAGCAAAAGGGACAAAATGAGTGGAGATAATTTTATTTCTATTGCTATTCTAAGGGCCTCCTTTTGATGAAAATGTCATCATATATTCATTCAACAAACATTTATTGAGTGCCTGCAAAGTGCCAGAAATTTGTGCAGGGAACTAATGATGGAATGTAGGCAAGACTTCATGGAATTATAGCCCAGGGCAGCGTTACTGTCCAATAATACTTAGTGTGATGACGGAAACGTTTCATATCTGCACTGTCCATGGTGGTTACCACTGGCCACATGGGACCATCGAGCACTTGACAAATGGCATGTGTGACTGAGAAATGGAATTTTTAGTCTGATTTCATTTGAATTAATTACATTGAATTAGACACATGTGGTTAGTAGCTAGCAGATTGGACAGTGCGAGACCACTGAGTGAGAATCACAGACTGTCAAAATAGATAATGACAACGTGTTAGAAGCTCTGAAGGAGAAACACTAAGTGCTTTGAGCCCATGCATCAAGGTCATGTGACCTCATGAAGACTTCCCTGAAGTGGCATTTGAGATCTATCAAATTTTCTGCTTAGAACTTCTCCTTAGTCAGGGCAGTGGCAACAATATCAACTTGCGGAGCCAACAATCCTATGTTGTCATGTTATTACATTCCTTTAATTCTCCTTGCTTTTTTTTCTCTTTAGAATCTCTCCCACCACCTCCTTGCTTCTTTTTTAGCCCCAAACAAATATCCCCAAGCAAACAAACTTAAGAACCCCAAGTCTTCCAACTCAAGCATTTTCTCCCCCATATCCGGATAAATGAAAATTAAAACTTGTACCATGTATTTATTTACTGGTTATGATTGTATGCAATTTGTGTCCTGCTTTTTCAGAGTGTGAATTTTTCTCCATATCATTAAATATTCTTTACAATCCTCATTTTAATGGCTATAATAATTTTTCATCCTGCGTTTGTACATTACAGTGCATTTAATCAATTTCTCACCTTGAGCCTTTGGGCATTTTCTGCTGCTTCTTCATTTTTTTTTTTTAAATAATAAATGTGCCAGTTTGAAACTGTGATGGACTCCAGAAGAGCCATGATCTTTTAATTCAATCTTGTTTGGTGAAACCTTTTGATTGATTGTTTCCATGGAGATGTGACTTACCCAACTGTGGGTGAGATCTTTGATTAAATTATTTCCACGGAGATGTTACCCCACCCATTCTAAGTGGGTCTTAATTAGATCACTGGAGTCCTTTAAGAGAGTCACGACCAGAAGGAGCTCAGAGAAGCTGAGAGGGACATTTTGGAGATAAGCTAAGACATGTAATCCAGAGTTTGCCCCTGGGAAAAGCTAAGAGCCAACACAGACCCAGACGCTTGGAGACGCAGACAGAAAGATGTCTGGAGATGTTAAACTAAGAGATGAAGCCCAGAGTTTGTATCAGAGAAGCTAAGAGAATACCCTCCAGATGCTTAGATACACAGGAACTGAGGGAGAAAAGCTAAGAGAGACAAAGCCCAGAGACATTTTTGAGAAGGCCATTTTGAAACCAGAAACCAGGAGCAAAGTATTAGCAAACGCCAGCCTCGTGCCTTCCCAGCTGACAGTGTATTCCAGATGCCAGTGGCCTTTCTTCAGTAATGCTATCCTCTTGTTGATGCCTTAGTTTGGACACTTTTATGGCCTTAGAACTATAAATTTGTAGCCTAATAAATCCCCTTTATAGAAGTCAATCCATTTCTGTTATTTTGCATAATGGCAGCACTAGCAAACCGGAACAATAAATAATGCTGTGATGAACATCTTTATGCACAAATCTGTGTTTGTGCTTCTGATTTTTTCCTCGGACTAGAATCTTGCAAGGGTGGAGGATTACTGAATCAAAGGCCGTGGGCATTTTAAAGGTTTTTGATACACATTGTTAAATTGCTTTCCAGAGCATTTGTACCAATTCACAACCCCTGCAGCAATGTATGAGGATGCCAATGTATTCTGTTTACTTTTAGCATTATATCAAACATATCTGCCTGTTTCTGCAGAAACTTTATAACCATTATTTGTAGTGGCGGCATGAAGCTTGATTGCCATGATGTGCTGTAATCAGCCTCTCTCAAAAGAGGTTGCTAATTGATGCTGTTCATGCTGGGTTCTCCCTGGTCCTGCCAAACGGAGCGTCTCCATCAAGTCCCAGCTGTTTGGAATCCATCTGGCCTCCCAGGTCTGTTCTGCCAACTTTCCACTCTGTGGGCAGCATTTCCTAGTCACACACTTTCCTTTAATGACACTCCAAGAAGCTGGGGATTCTTGGAGCAAAATCCAGGTCCGTGTCAGCAATGTTAGTCTTTGATCAGAGCAAAACACAGCTCAACTGGGGCATTTTTTTTCCATCTGATGCTTGTTGAAATGAAAGAGCACTGGAATGAGAGTCAGAAGAGTTGGGAACAGACCCATTTTGTGTTTTTTTTTAACAATTTCTTTTAACTGACATCCTGTGTGCCTTGTATACCCATTAGGACTTTTTTTTGTTGTATGGACAGAAACCTACCTCATGCTCCTTGAGAAAGAATTTATTTTTTCATATAAATTAAGGTCAGGGGATGTTAGTTTCAGGTATGGCTGGATCCAGCCTCTCAAATAATGATGCTGCCTTGACCTATCTCTCAGTATCTCCATTCTGCTTATTTCTATATTGGTTCAATTCTAAGAACACTGTCCTCTTATAGCGGCTCATAAAACATGCTCTCAGATATTCACTATAGAGGTCAACAAATGATGGCCCATCTGGTTTTATAAATACAGTTTTATCGGAACACATTTTTTCTTATTCATATATGTATTACCTATGGCTGATTTACACTGCAGAGACAGATTTGCATAGTTATGGCAGAGACTTTATGTAGCCTGCAGAGCCTAAAATATTTACCATCTGGCCCTTTACAGAAAAAGTGTGCTGACTTCTGCCCTAATAGAACAGTGCTTAGGATCAGGCTCAAAAGTTTCTCCAGGTTCATTTCCATGCCTGATGGATCACCAGCTCCCCAGCCTCCCCTGTATTCTTGGCTTTATACCATGGCTAATATCTTGGATCCTGTTCTTTAGACCTTCTAACTGGCTAGGACCTTAGTCATTCTGAAATATTCTCCTTAGTTTCATCTACTGCAAGAGGGTATGGGTGGTCTTTTCCCCACCCCTGATCACAAGCAGGAAGGGAAGCTACACATACCAGATGTCCACTTGCTCCAGGGGTCTGCAGCTGCCCCTACCTGTTCCTGGGGAAGCTTCTCTGCTGGAGGTGGTGTGTCTGCAGGATTCAAAATGCTTCTTACTTATGAGGCTTTTGAGTTTCAGAAAAATGGCCTGTGGTGTCAGTCTTTGAATCTGACACATGGTTTAGTGGTTCCTTAGATCACTGATTTTCAACCTCCATTTATAAATCAGAAGAGGAGTAGTTGACTTTTTAGAAAAAATGTTCCAAGTGAAGTTCAATAGAAAAAATATATAAAATATGGGTTTGACATGTGCATATGTGTGTGTGACTAGTTGGAATCTCAACCAACCTCCAGTTTTCTTCCACTTGTCCCTGAAATTCCCTCAATTCTCTCTCTAATCTTAACCCTAACCCTAACCTTGACTGTAACCCTGACTTTAAACCTAATCCTAATCTTAACTATAACCTAACCCTAACCTTAACTCTAACCTAATCATGCCCTTCAGTGGGATTTTCTGGGTATTCTGCACTGAAGGAGGTAAGGCCAGAAGTTCCACTGAAGAGGAGGGATAAGAATTAAAAAAGAAGGGCACTGTACACTGGAAATGCCAGGTATTACCATGGGCATTCTCAGGTAAATAGTTTTTAGCAAATGATGACAATTTTCCCCTGATATCAAAATGAAGATGCCACTTCTACCTCATTTCCAGATCATTTGTAGAACTTTCATGTGGGGAAAAGTGTCCATTAGTGTTTTGGGCCATGGAAGGATGGAATTTTATACCATGAGTTCCAATTGATGTTGTTAGGATGACCTGGCTTCATTGAAAATCCTGGGTCAATGAAATCCATGCAAATGGAAATCTAAGGAAACAAAAAAATATCTTTTTTTAAATGCAATTTTATTGAGATATATTCACACACCATATAATCCATCCAAAGTATACAATCAATGGCTCACAGTGTCATCATATAGTTGTGCATTCGTCACCACAATAAATTTTAGAACATTTTCATTACTCCAAAATAAAGGAAAAAATAGAACTAAAAATAAAAAAGAACACCCCAAACATCTCATACGTCTTATACCCCCCTATTATTCATATATATATTTGTCTTTATTTTCTTACTTATCTGCCCATACAGTGGATAGAGGGAGTGTCAGTCACAAGGTTTTCACAATCACATGGTTGCATGATAGAAGCTATGTAGTTATGCAATCATTATCAAGAATCAAGTCTGCTGGATTACAGTCCAACAAATTCATCTATTTCCTTCCAGCTATCAAATGAATAGCCTTGAGGAGAAGATAGAGGAAAGGAGAGAAAAGGATGGGAGGGTGAGAAGAAAGAATGGGAAATAATCAAAGGGTTCTTAGCTTCTGTTCTCCCATCTCATGCTGTAGTCTGAGTAAATCAGTCCCCTGCTTTAAACTTCAGGGGCTGCTCACTGCTCACAGGTTACAGCCAGGTTCTCTGCTGGCACACACAGCCCAGCATCACCTCTTACTACTCTACTCTAGCATCCTATATTTCAATGCCAACTAATTATATGACGTTTCCCCAATGTGCTATGCTCTGCCATACTTCTATGCTTTGTCCATGCTCTCCCCCCTTTCTGAATTGTCCTTCTCTTTTATCTCCCTGGATAAAACTCATCTGTCCATCAAGACCCTGCTTAGACATCATCCTCCATCAGGCTTCTCTGACCTGCTCACCAGGCTCCCCCACCCCCATGCTTACATCAGTCATACTACTCATTCCTTCACCCAACAAGTATTTATTGAGCTCTATTCTGTGCCAGGTATTATGCTACATGATGAGGATCAACAGTCAATATCCTATCTTGGTCCCAAGTGGTTGAGGAAATAGATAAATCACCAGGAAGTGACCCAACCATGTGATGATAGGGGAGACCCAAAGGGCTGAGAGCACACGGAGGAGGGAGCTCCCTGGCCGGGGGCCTGAGTGTTCCAGGAGAGCCAGCCGCATGTTGGAAGGGTGTGAGCAAAGAAAGAGCTTGGAACCCGGAGGGTGTGAAAGCCATTTGGGATGGTTTATTTAGTCTGTAGAGATAATTAGGCAGGAGCCAGGTCATAAAGCGCTTTGCCAGCCATGTTAAAACATTTGGACACCATCCTCAGAACTGTGAGGAAACCACTGGATGCTTTAAGTAGGGGATTCTTGTAATCATATCTGTGTCTAGGATCTACTTGTTTTATTTTCTTTTTGTCTCCTACACTAATAATAGTAACAGATAATGTTCCTGAAGCATGTCACCAGAAAGACACTATGTTAAACTCTATGCAGATTACCTCAGGTAAAGCTTGATACTATCTCATGAGGTAGGTGCCAGTGTTTCAACTTATTATTTCATCATATGGGGACTCAGAGAGATGAAATAACTTGCTGAAAGTCATGCTTTTAACCATTAGAATAATTCTGCACCTCATAATTATCAAAAAAAAATTTGATACTTATAGTTGCTACTCCAGAGAATTCAGAGCACAACTTGATATTCTTATGAGTCTTAGAAAGGCTTCATTTACATATCATGAATGGTGACACTGAGTACGTGACATGGCCGGTTCCTCTCACGCATGTTCTCTGTCCTTCTATAAGTTAGGATCTTAAGGATTGATCCTGTATTTCATTAGACTTCATGGCTTTGGTTCCTCGGCACAGAAAGCATCTGGCAATGGAGGTGATGGTGAGTATATTCTCCTCACATCGAGAATTAAAAGAATAAGGCTGTCTTCTTAGCCTGGGGACAGGGGTGGGCCAGCAGACATGGACATGTCCCAGCAGCCATATCCATTTGTGTGCTTGGTGCAGCTCCTCTAATACGGGAAAGGATATTTGTTCTGGCTAGAAGAACAGAGCACCTTAGGTTTGGGCATCTGGGACCCAACTGCTTTGTGGACATCTTCTTTCTTCTTTTCATCCTTCTCCTCTCTTCCATTTCCCTTACTCTTTCCTCCTTTCTTTTATGTTTCTTCTTCTTCCTTATCATTCAGCCTCATCAACATCATCATCACCAACAAACACATCATTGTCATCATTGGCTCATCATAGTCTTATTGTTACATTGTTCTTTGTCACCATTGTCATCAGCATCAACCACCACCACCACATCAACACCAGAACCATCACTGCCTCATTGTGGTCTTGTCCTTGCATCATTGTCTTTGTCATCATCCATGTCGTCATCATCATCATCATCACCATCATCATCACTCCCTCTTTTTCCAAGGGCTTTCTCGGTGCCCAGCACTTTTGTGCATCGTCCCAGGCCACCTACACGACTAACTTCTGTGTATGTTTATTCCCATTTTATAGTAGACAGGCCTGAGTCTCAGCAGGGTGAAGTGATTTTCCCAAGGTCACAAACAATTATGAATATCAGCACTGTCTCTTCTAGAAAATTAAGACTTATCCCATGGACACCAGAGGTTTTGGGTTATTTTTAGGAATTAAGGAAATTACAAGCTTCAGTTCTTGTGCTCTATTAACTGGGGGCTGCTATGAATCCAGTGAAGGAGATTTAGGGTTATTATTCTCTAGCGACAGTTGTTCTCTGATTCAGAAGAGCTGTTCTTCTTTTGACTAATTGTTAAATTTATGTTTATGGTAATTATTTCTAAAGGGAAATTTAGAGTTGATCTATTTTAGATAACAAATCAGAGCCACAATTCAAACCAAGATTTGCCAGATTCCAAAGCCTGCACTCCCTCTACCATGCTGCCTGACTTCTCCTGGTGATTGTGCCAAAGGTAGATCCTATGAGTTCCAGGCCCTACGGTTACCTACCTCACTAGCAGCATCCAGTATGGCTCCGTAGAGGATCAAAGTACATTATGGCAATGGCTGCCTCCAGAAAACCCTTCCCAAATTGGTAGCATCCCCTCCCACCTCTACACCACATCAGTGCAAATACATTTCCCTCTGCCTTCCTTAGCCACCGTCTAGTCCTTTTTAGGAGATAGTGTGATATAGTGGAAAGACAGACAGGGATTCAAATCCAGGCTCTAACACTTATTGGCTATATGACTCAGGGCAATTTACTTCTTGGGTCCTGAGTTTCTTCATCTATGAAAGAAATAACACCACCTACCCAGTGGAGATATGTGTAAACAGTTTGACATGTATTAGATGTCAATAAATGCTAATTTGCCCTTCCTTCCCTTTCCTTGTACAATGCTTTGAAATGGTGAGTTTAAATCTTTGATATATCAGACAGGGAGATATCAAGCTAAATTGATGTGAAACAGCTCCAAGTGGGATGAGCAGTGGGTCCTTTGGCAAGTTAGCTATCTTCTCTAGGAATCATTTCCCCATTCCTTTAATATCCAGGTGTAAGCTACTCACTTATCTTACTTTCTGAGTCTGTCTTACTCTGAAATAAAAATACACTGATACAAAAGCATTAGGGAGCCAAGTAGAATTTACTGAAAACATTGCAAGAGAGCAGGTTCATATCACATTGCCCATAGCAAGCAACTTGAAAAATCTCCAGGTCTCTTTACCCATTTTATCATGTCTGTGTTTTTCTCCCCAGAAACCCAAATGCAGTGCTCTGCATTCCCTCTTTTCTATTATCAGAACAATTCTTCTCTTCCCCAAACTTGCAAATTCCACTCACAACAGTGCTCAGCAAAATATAAGAACCCAAGATTAACTGTGCTCAATGCTTATCCAAGGGATTGTGGTATGCTGTTGTGACTTGTGCATGGCTTTTAGGGCCTCAGGTTCTATTCTAGAGAGTTCATCAAAGTGTCTCCCAAACAAATAGAATGCTCTCTCCACGAGAAATTATTGTGCCAGCAGAGAAGGGGATAAAACTTTGCTCCACCTCACTACACGTAAAATGAGAATGTTGGTGGATTCTAGATAGCGTCATTATTTAGGTCAGTTTATACTCAGTAAATTATGGGCTTTGGGTCCTACTGGGGAAGCAAAATTCCATGGATGTTTTAGTGTTTGTTTAAACTTAAGTCTTGGAATCAGACCCTCCCAGGCTTGGATGCAATCTCATTGGAATTGGAGCTTAATATCCATTATCGCTCTACGGCTTCCCTGTCCATTTTTGTGCCATGTAGACACACACAAATGAACTTTGGAATTTAGCACCATTTGTGATGTTATTTCTGCTTTTGTCTCCCTGATCTGTTTTGTGTCTGTGCATTAATTAACTGATTCAATAATTAATTACATGCATATTTATAGGGCACCATCTATGTGCTAGGCACTATGTTAGATGCTGTAAACACAGGAATGAAAGGTAGATACAACCCCTGCCTTCACAGTCTGGTGTGTGTGTGTGAATACGTTAATCATATAATCACACCGATAAAATAACGTCAAAATTGCGGTACATACAATGAAGGAAAAGTCTAAGGTGGAAAGAAGCCTTGTCAGAGTAGCTACCCACTGGAGATGTCAGGAGTTTCCTAACCATCTTGCCTCTTGCCAGGTTTGAACACTGACCTCTCTCTCTGCCTTAAATTTCCTGTCCTTTTGGAGGTCACGGCAGCATCATTATGTGTTCTGAAGGTGGGATGGAAAGACACATGATTAGATCGGTGCAAATAATGTGTTAAGTAGCAAATTCAGGGGGCTGATTTTAAAGAGAATGTTCAACTGGCCTGGAGAGAATCTGGGAAAGCTTCCTAGAGGAGGTGAGGCCTTTGCTAAGCTTTGAAGGGCAATTGGGAGCTAGACAGATAAATCAGGGAAGGGACGGATGTATGGTCCAAGTGGAGGTCACTGCCTAAGCAAAAGCTGGAGGGAGAGAAACACTTGTGGTGGTGGTGGTGGTGGTTGTGTGTGTGTGTGTGTGTGTGTGTGTGTGTGTGTGTGTTTTATGTAACTGGAGCGTAAAGCAGTGAGCAATGAGGCTGAGAGGGTAGCATTTCCTAGTACTTCTGGTTGGAGCTGAGCTCCCACATAAAGCATCTTGATCGAATTCAGTAGAGAAAGTGGAACCAACAGCATGGGCTGCCCCAGACAATCACCTGCTTCCTTTCAGCTGCCTCTTTAAAATCTTACTTGTTGAGTCCCATTTTCTTGTGGCTCTTTGTCCAAACATCTCTTGCTGCTTAGCCAGGTAACTTGTCCCTTCTGTGACAGTAACAAGGATGTGCATCTTGGGAGAGTCTGCCTGGAGTGGCCAGAATTACTCCAGGGGGTGAGACAATGGTGGAAGTGTAAATCACACAAGAAATATTGAATGTTGGGAGCCAGCGAACAATAATATGCCACTTTATTCCACTCCTGCCGGAGGTTTATATATGTTACTGTCACTTCTATACCGTTCTCCACCATTGGTAATTTTCTCTCAATCTAATTTTTATTTCCCAAGGGTCTACCAAGGTTAAAAGTTCTGGAAAACCAATGACTATTCTTTTGCCAAGGGATACTAAATTAAATTAACCGTTGCTGGTGGCCAGCTCTGATCAGAACTATTTATATGTAAATGAACAAAAATCCCTCAAGGCATTGCTGCAATTATTAGTTGTTTATTCCAGATGTTGACCATCATATCTGAGGCCATGAGCAAAACTCTGGGAACAGGGTGAGAAATTAGTTTCCTTTCAGCCTTGTCTTCTCTTGCACTGGCTGGCTTTCTACAGCTCAAGCATCACCAAGTCCATGGCAAAACCTTTTCTTCCAGCTATGAATGAGTTGAGAGTCTGAGGGGGAAGACATTGTTGCTCCCAAACTGACAGGGAAGATGGGAATGGAAGGGTTAAATCCTAGTGCATGAGTATTGGCTGACATCTTGCCCTGATTTTGAGATTCTGTCCAATCAGAGCAGTTAAAATCTGCACACTGCTTTCAGAATGGCCAACATCAATTATATTAACAACAGATTCCACCCTCGTGTCCATCTCAGGATTTGGGGATGTTCCTAATGATCTCTCCAAAGGGAAGATCTCTTTTGAGGAACATTTACAGGAATAAGATGCTCCTCCACGGCATGGCACCATGTTTATGGAAAATTTAATAGCCAAATATTCCAGTTTGGTGTCTCCTGTTGGCTTTTGAATGTCAGAGGATTATAGAGGATGGCTTGGAAGTAGCAGGTCTCAAGGCTTGAGTCCATTCTCTGTGTTCTCTTTTTCTTCTCATATGCTGAAGGAACTTAATTCTGGCTTTCTTCTTTCAACTAACTGCTTCCACTCACATTACTCTTTACCCCATACAACCAAATGATTTCTGGGCTGCTTTCATAACTTATTACCTATTTCTACTCTCTTGAGTTCACCCACATAGCTCATCAAGTCCCTCAACCTAGGGAACTTAAAGAAGGATAAATAGGTAATTGTTTATTGAAATAAAAGAGGAGTTAGAAATTGTCCCAATATCTCAGCCCTCCATTCTGCCTTTTTGGTCCCACAGTAGAAGTCTGTCCTGGTTCCTGGCAGGTTTACTCTGAGGGTGGGTGTTGCCTATCTCATATGTTCCATGAATGGCTCATCCTTGATCTTGGCTTAGCCAAATGGTTTGCCAATCTCTCTGATCTAGGAAGAATCCTGAGCTTGGTTGAGAGAAGTAGGACTTGGAGCACTCAGCCCTTCAACCACAGCAGAGAGCCTAGAAATAGACCACCGGGATTTTAGGACTTAAGTCACATTATCTTGGCTCCTGTAGAATTGCTTTCCCTTGATTTTTCCTTGGATGCATGTTCTTGGCTTTCACCAAGGGCTTATGCAAGACAATGCTTTAGGGAACCCAGTATTGTTCCCATTGTTAAGGAATGTGTCGATCACATCTCCCAGTGATCCTATATGAAGCCTTGCATGAAAACGTTTTAGAGTTAGATCCAGAATCCTTGTATATAGTCCAGCCCAAGGACCATGGGGTTGGGTTTGGTGGTGACATCAAGCCACATTTGCACACTGAGCTCTTTTACCTGACTGTGTCCTTGTGGAGGAAGGGGAGCCTTCTTTGCAATAAGGCACTACCCTCCTACCCAGTCTTGCACTATCCACAGGGCTGCTTCTATCCTGAAGGATAAAGCGCATTAAGACACTGCACTTGACAAGGAAAACCTGCCATGTGGGCAGGGAGAAGGGGCTTTATCTGGTCCTCCTGAAGCCACCTTATAAGTTAGTGGTGGCACTTGTTCATGTTCAGGACAATGTCTGCTTTTCCTGGGAAACCCAAATAACTGACGCAGTTTCCCTTTATGTGTTGACTGCTGGGGTCTCAGGGCCAAATGGCTTCAAAGGAATAAATGTATCGTTTTATGTGAGGTGCTTCTTTGTGTTATACTTTACCCACTCTTGCCCTAATATTTACCCTGGTCTGAATTTTAATTTTATGTTTCAGTTTTATCAAATGGATATCATATATGCCCTTTGGCAGTAAATAAAATACTAAACTATGCGGTGGCAAAACTCAGTAACTCACAGATGAATGGACCTGGTTCTCTCCAGGCTAAGATGTTTCATAGCACACAGGAAATGCTTTCTCTCTTATTCCTCTAGTTTTTGATAACTTGAGAGATTTGTCCATCTAGGGTGGCTGGGCACGTGGAAAGACACAAAGCACTACACATGATAGTTTGGCCATTGAGAGTTAAACAGCACAAAAGATAGTCAATCTCATAACACATAAACGGAACGAGAATGTTGTCAAACTCATATTAAAACCAAATTCAATACTGGGAAATATTTGCCCGTATGATCACATGAAATTATCTCTGAAAGAAATTATAGCTGGACAAGAAGCCTGTTTTGTCACTGTCCAGTCTCAGAAAGTATCTTTCCTTAAGCTAATCACTTCTTTCCTTCACCAGAGAACTCAAGAGAACAATCCCCAAAGTAAAATTACTGCCCAAATTACTTTAAACACTGAGTCAATACCATTTAATTGTATATCCCTCTGCACAAATCAAACAAACCAGTCATGGATACATATGCACTTGTCTTTATTCATATAGGCAGTTTAAGAGTGTTTATCTCTACACTGGAGAAATTGGTACAAATGAACTGTGGCCATATCCTCCTTTAAATGGTTGCTTGAGTGTTGGGCTTCAGGGTTCATAAATTAGCTTTTTGGAGAGCTCCATCATAATTGAAAATGCTTAATATTCACACATTTTAATTTGAACACTAAAGATCTTGAGCAAAGATCACAGTCTGGGAATGTATTAAATACAAAAAAATACTCCCCCAGAATTGCATTTATTAGCTCCTGATTTCTGATTTATGTATCATAAGTATGGAACTGTATAACAGAATAGCACGAATTCCATTTTGGAACATTAAATCCAGATTTTTGATGATAACCTATTTTTGTGCTGCTATTAGAGGAGCACCAGCTTGTACCCACATCCAGTTATTATTCCGTGAAATGTTTTCTCTCTGGTGTGTTATGTTCTAAGTCTGCTGCACTTAACCATCACCGACTAAGTGGGGTATTAAATGGGAGCGAGAAATGAATCAATCAAGAATATTCAAATGCTCGGTCTCCAGCATTGTTCTTTGACTTCATTATTTAGGCATTAAATCCCATGCAACACTGGATGTAATTGTCAATACCAAGGGGCTTGATTTGTGGGGGATGAGTTTTTTGGCAATTACGGGTTTAGGTTTACAAGCACACCAGAAATCCTTGTAACATGATAATGCCATTAGCGTGGCTTCTGTAATCACATCTTTCAATGGGATCATAGCTGGCTGTGTCAGACACTTTCATTAGAGAATGGAGCTGATCTTAGTGGTAAGACATGAAACCATTTATACGTGTGGCCAGTGGTTATACAAAGTGCTTTGGTGTAGAAGGTTTATCCTCGGTAGCATAAAGCAACTGTTCTTACTCAATTTATCCAGCTCAGCCAGAAAAAAAAGAGAGAACCTTAATTATTATGCACAATGTTAAGAGCCAGGCTCCCTGGGTTCAAATCCTGACTCTAACATTTACCGGCTGTGTGACCTTGGGCAAGTGACTTAACCTCTCTGTGCCTCAGTTTTCTCATCTGAAAATGGGGATAATAATAATAGCACTGTCTTAGTTTGGGTTTCCTCAGAAGCAGACACTGAGACAAGGACTTGGGGTCAAGTAATTTATTTGGGAGTTTCAGAGAACACCGATAGGGGAAGAAGTGAAACAGGGAGGGGAGGGCAGCCTAAAAGAGTGTGTTATTAGGTCAGCTATCATTGAGGGAACACAGAACTGAGTCATGCTGGGGAACTTGGGGAGACACTGCATAAGACACATCTCAGAGTTCTCTCTCCAGAGGGTTGAATGAGCTGGGGTAGTCACCAGCTCCTGTTAGTCACCCATTTAGGGTTGTTCCTGAGGGGTGGAGGATGGGGGTGGCTCAGCCTGCCACACAGCAGGGTAAAGCAGTCCCAACAGCCTGAGAAAGCCCTGGCTGAGAAATGCAGGAGCTGGCAGCTGGGAGCTGGGCTGGTTCCAGCAGTAAGGTCAAGGAGCCCACTGCTATGAGTACCAATTAGAGGGTTAAATGAGCAAATCTTTGCAAAGTGCTTCAAATAGGGCCTGGCTTTAATAACTCCATTTTAGTGTCTCTACCACCTCCTCATGGGGCCGGCCTGGAGGTTGAACAAAATTGCACCTGTGCACCCCAATTCAGCACAGTGCCTGCACGGAGGACGGGCTCTGCAAATGTTTGTTAAGCAGAATGCCCACCCACTCTTGATCTCTGTGCCATTATCTTATTTAGGGTATGGAGTCCTTCTGCCAGCCCTGGGAGATCAGTGTAGATTGTATCCCTTTCTCACAGATGAGGGTCAAAGCAGTTAAATTGGTGGTCAGAGTGCAGAGGCCGTACAGAGTAGGGGGTAGGGACCTGGGTCCCTCTACTTACAAACTCTGAGACCTCAGATAAGCTGCTGAACTTTCCTAAGCCATAGTTACCTCATCTGCACAATGGGGATAGCGAAAGTACTTTCCTCAAAGGATGGTTTGAGGATCAAATAAGACGATGCTTGTAAAGATTTGCAAAAGGCCTAAGTAGTCATCATTATTGTGTCATTGTTCTTGTTGTTGGTAGTAGTTTGGCAAATCCAAGATTTGAATGCAGGTCTGTCTAACTAGCATACACCACTGCTTCCGACTGGACTGCTTGAAGGGGATGCTTTAGAAGATGTGATAGGCAACTTCTAAATAGCTCTCAGTGATCCCTACCTCCTGGTATTCGTGCCTTGTGGAATCTCCTCTCTTTGAGTGTGTGCTGGGCCTACAGACTTTCTTCTAATGAACAGAATACACCACAGTGATAGGATATCACTTCCAAAATGAGGCTATGAAAGACTATGACTTCCATCTTGCTTGCCCTCTCCTTCTCCCTTGCTTGTGCAGAGGGAAGCCAGCTGCCACATTCTGAGCTTCTCTATGGAGAGGCCCATCTAGCAAGAAACCGAGGGCAGCCTTGGGCCAACAGCTAGAGAAGAACTGAGAACCTTGGTCCAGTAACCCATGAGTGATCCTGGAAGTGGCTCCTTCCCCAGTGGAGCTGAGGTGATTGCGGCCCCGGCCGACCTCCTGATTGCAGCCTGTGGGAGACTCTTAGTCAGAGGATCCAGGTGAGCCACACTTGGATTCCTGACTCACAGCAATTATGACAAAATAAATGTTGTTTTTAGGCACTAAGTGTTGGAATCATTTGATATGCAGCAATAACTTACAAATGCAGAGAGTATTAATTTCCTCTGTGGTTGCTTCTCCTTCCACGAATCCATAAGAGGTGATGGTCCAACATACCCACCCAGTATAAATGGGAACTACCATCCTTAGGTTGGACTTCTCAATGTCCTCAAAGGCCTTTCCTTCTTCTTCTAATTGTACCTTGGGAGAGGAAGGTTGACCATTGTCCATTAGCCCAACAATGATGCTTTAAACTAGTAGTTTTCAAACCTTATGATCCATGGAACCCTTCGGATCAAACATTGCAGAGGGAAGTCTGCTACAGAATTCAGGAAAGCAAGATGCTTCCGTGGTGGAAGAAGGATGGAGGTCTGGAGCCAGCTTGGTCTCTAAATCCCAGGGCACAGGTTGAAGGCCACTGCCTAGGCCTTACATCTCGGAGGAGGGACGGGGTAGTAAGATAAAGCAAATGCACACTTTGGTCACCCCTGTTTCCCAGGTTGGTTCAGATGCTGAGCAGGCAGGAAGGATGCTATGTGCAAGAGAATTCCCAGAGCCGAGAGTACCTGCTTTTAGATGCTGCAAGGCTGTCAGGCAGAAGCCTTGTCCTGTGGGCTCTAACATCTCTACCTTAGTGAGAAAACCTCAAATACTCTGGTAAATAGAGTGAGAACTGAAATAGAAGGCTGTGTTTGGAAGGGTGGAATGGCACTTGGAGGGAACACAAACCTTCATCTGCCAAAGATTGCCTGGGGGTTGGGAATAATAGAAGGACATTTCAGGTAAGGATGCCTTAAAGACATGAATGTCGCACGTGTTTTCCAAGCGTGGTTAAAGACCAGAGCTACCTGGGGCAAATGCTCGAGAACACTTTCCCAGGTTCCATCTGAGATAGACTGAATCTGAATCTCTTAGGGGCCTGAGAATCGACAGATTGAAAAGGTGATTGTTATCAAGTAAATTGGGAAACAGACATTTGGTGCAAGTGTGCTCATTTCTGGTTTAAAACATCCTTCTGTTCATTCATTCATTCATTCATGCAGTGAGTCATCCACTCATTCACTCATCCTCATGAATTTAATCATTCAGTGCAGTGCTGAGTAAGTAACAGGCACTGTGAAGTCTGCCAGTGAGGCAGAGTCAAATGACACATGCTCCCTACCCTTTTAGAGCTCACAGGCTGGTCAGGAAGTAGACAAGGAAGAGCCCTTTCCAAGATGTGGCATGATGAGATTTAGGACAGAGGAAATAAAGGAGGAGAACACCTAATACACAAGGATTGTCCCAAATCTGCCCAATATAACTTCTAGTCACCATCTCTTTCCACCTGGTTATTTCAAATGAAAATAATGTCATTTAAATATGTCCTTGTATACCCACTCTTAGGGACAGCCCTGTTCATCCGATTGTTCTAAGGAATTCAAGGGGACACATCATGCCTGGGATGCTGGAATTCTAATTAGCAAGCCAAGTGGAATTGACTGGGTTTTCAGACATCCTTTCCCCAAAAAGGACTTCTGCTACAGTCTAAGCTTTCCTGCCTGCTGCTTTCCTTCCTCGGCAACAAAAGTACCACCTGCCCCAGGAAGTGAGCTCCTTGATGTCAAGTGATTGGTTTTGGCCTCAAACTGCCCTCAGTAGGTTTGCAAACAATACAACTGGAAATTATGAAGAATGGTGGATTTCTTTTTTTTTCCTTTTTAAAAAATGATTGAATCCCACCAACTTCTGAAGATGAATATTTCTGCTGGGCAGAGTTGCTTTGTAAATTACAGACTCAAGTGGCTTTTTTTTTTTTCTTGCTGCTTCGTTGAACTGGGAATTAGACATATTTGCAATCAAATAAAATGGTGAGGGCTCTTGACAGGCTGGAATTCTGACAACTCTGGGGCTCAGATGTACAGAATGCAGTAACGTTGGCCTAATCATTCAGCATGTTTGTGGGGATCTTTTTGGGATGGAGATGCTAAGCTAGTGGTTGAGTGATACAGCAGCTAACAAAAAAGACAAGGCCCCCACCTACAGGGGCTTAGAGTAGAGGGGCAAGGCAGACTTTATAGAAATCATAAGAATAAAATGTAAAAGTGCTAAGAGGGAGCAAGCATGCAAATTTAGTGAGTGTCTATTCACTCAAAAATGCCAAATCTGTTTCTACTGCAGTGACCAAAATAGACAAAAATCTGTCTTCATGTGTGGGAGACATGTGCCATCTTTTTCTTATTTATTTTGATTGTCTATCAGATGGTGAGTGATGTGAAGAAAATTAAACCAAGGCAGGGGGGAATAAGGAGTGAGTGTGTGTGTATGCATCACATTTGGTGGAGAATGTGATTTTAGATTAGGTGGCTATATTAGTTCCCTATTGCTGCTATCACAAACTTTGTAGCATAAAAGAAGTCAATTATATTACAGTTCTGGAGGTTAAAAGTCTAAAATGAATCCTCAGGGCTGGTCCCTTCTGAAAGCTCAAGGAGCGAATCCATTTTCTTGCCTTTTCTAGCTTCTGGAGGCTGCCTGCATTCTTTGGCTCATGGCCCCTTCCTCCACTTCAAAGTCAGCAGCAAGACATCTTCAATCTCTCTCCAACTCTGGCCCTGCTTCTTCCTTCTTATAAGGACCCTGGTGATTATACTTGAACCCCTGGGATAATCCACAGCCACTTTCCCATCTTCCCATCTCATGATCCTTAAGCACATCTGCAAAGACTCTTTTGCCATGTAAGGTAACATATTCACAGGTTCTGGGGATTGGGATGTGGACATCTTTGAGGAAACATCATTCAGCTGACCCTATGGCCAAGGAAAATCTCATTAAGGAGCTATTTGATCAAAGTCCTGAAGAGGGGAGGGAAGAGGCCATGCAGATCTCTGGAGGGAAGAGGGTTCTAAGAAGGAACAGCAGGCAAGTAGGAAGATGTCTGGAAAGTCTGAGAAACAGCAAGAAAGCCAATGTGACTGGAGCACTGTGAGTGATGGGGAGCACAGTGAGAACAGGGTCAGAGAGGTGATGGACACCCAGTTGGGAAGACTCTCCCAGGCCAGTATGAGAACTTAGCTTTTACTCTGATTGAGACAGGGATCCACTGGACCCACTGAGAACAGACAAGGTTCCAGAGTCTCTAACTCAGATTTAGAAGTGGATGAGGGGAGCCTTCTTAGAAGAAGCTGAGATCTGAAGGCTTCCCAGAGAAACTAGTATTAATTATAGCTAGCACTTAGTGAGTACTTTGTGCCATATACTATGCTAAATACTTTCTAGACATCTCATATAACACTCATGGTAATTGCTTATCCCCTGAACAATTCCACGATGCCACAGCCTGTCTTGAGACAGATAGAATTATTGTTATTTTAAAAAAGAGGAAACTGAGACTCAGAGAGGGGTACTACCTGATCAGATAGCTAATAAATATTATGGGGCCAGGATATGACTGTAGGACCTTCTGACTCCAGAGTCCAGACTCTTTAAGCTACCATATTATTTGGCTGCCTCTTGGTTTCCAGTCGAATGAAAAGAAGTGATGCATGCCTCAGTCAGAAGGGCCCTGTGTCACCTGTTGATTTGGGAAACCTGCATAGAAGGTGGAAGCGCCTTAGAAAGGATCAGGAGCCACCATCTCATGTCCAATTTCCCTTCTTTAACTGAGATGTGCGGCAGGGAATGGGCCACAGACACGCACATCTCTTTTTGGCTGTCCAGGTGAGTAAAGCTGGAGATGGTGTTGCCTTTGTTTATTTATTCAGCCTGATTGTGTGCCAGGAGCAAGACAGACAGGGTCTGTGGCTTCAGGGTCCTTACTGTTTGAGCAGCAGACAGACCATAAAGTAAGCATATAAGGAAAATAATGAGAGATTCATACATGTTATGAATGAAGTAAAACAGGATGATGTAATGGGGAATTATTGGGAGACAATGTAGATGGGTGGGCAGGGAAAGCCTTTGTGAGGAGGTGACCTTTCTTTGAGACCTGAAGGACGAGACTACCCCAGCTATGGGAAAAGCTAAGGGAAAGCATTCCAAGCAGAGAGAATAGCAGGAGTGAGAAGTTTGCAGCAGAAATGAGTTTAACGTAACTGAGAAATGGAAATTAGCCCCTGTGATTGGGGCTGAGAGAGGCTGGTTTGGAGATGGGGAAGCAGATGCCAACTTGGTAGGCCTTGTGGGCATGGCAGTATGTTTGGATTTTGTTTTAAATGGGATGGTGTCTTAGATTTCTAAGGTTGCTGTAACAAATTACCACTAACCGGGGGGACTTAAAACAGCAGGCATTTATTGTCTTGCTGTTCTGGAGGGTAGAAGTCCGAAATCAAGGTGTGAGCTGGACCGTGCTTGAATGGAAGACAGTGGGGAAGACTCTTCTCCATGCCTCTCGCAGCATCTGGTGATTTGCCTGCAATCCAAGGTGTTCTCTTCTCTGTCACCTCCTACCACCGTCCATATTTCCTTTGCTAAACGGACACCAGTCATATGGGGTGAGAGCCCACCCTAATCCAGTTTGGCTTCATTTTAACTAATAAAATCTTCAGAGATCCTATTTCCCAAAAGAGTCACCTTCACTGCACCAGAGGTTAGGACTTGAACATATTTTTGGGGGGACAGAATTCAATCCATAACAGAAGGGAAGACCACTGGACCTTCACAGTGGGGAAGCACCATAATCTGATTTACATTAAAAAAAAACAACAACTCCTTCTGGTGGTGGATGTGGAATAGTTTGAAAGGAGGATGTGTGAGAGTTCTGGCAGTCATACAGGTGTCCTGTAGTAGAGCTGGTATCAGTAGAGGTGAGGGGAGCGGATGGACTCAGGAAACAGGGGGTGAGGGAAAGGGAGGAATCAAGGGTAATTCTACATTTTTGGCTTAAACAACTGGGTGGATGGTGGCAGAAGGGGACTCTGGAGGAAAAACATGTTTGAAGTTGGGGGGAGGCAGGGAGCAATGACAAAAAGAACTAGGAGGTCCAGATGGAATTAGAAGAAAAGAGTTAGAAGTCAAGGTTCTCAGCCAGACAGAAGCAGAGAAACCAGAGAAGATGGGGAGGCATGAAGAACATGTTGGAGAAGACCGAAGAAGTGGCCCTGCAATGTTGGAAATGCTGACCCAGACTCTCAGCATCTGGTATTTTTGGCAACAAAACTTGTGTTTGCCAAGGTGAGGGACTCTACCCATCTCCTTGGGTCATGTCGTGATCTCCGTCTTCAAGGGGTGGATGTGATAGAGGAGAAGAACATCTCCTGCCATTTTAAGGTCTTTGGAGAATAGAGAATAATTAATCTTCCTGGGGAGATGCTTATGAAGTTGGTTGGAAGAACTTTCCTGTACAGAGCCAGAGGCTAAAGCAAGCAGATACCCACAAAGCTGGGGGCCTATTTGTTTTAAGATGAAGGACAGATGTGCTAGGTGAGGGAGAGAGGTGTTTATGATGTGATAACAACAAAACTATAAACCCGAGCAGCAATTTACGTTATCTAAAGGGCTTTCTGTTTTTCATTAGGGGTGCTTTCTGTTGTTTAAAAAACTCTTCATTAAAGTATAACATGCATTCAGAAAGGTGCATTTACCTAAATAAATAGCTCATGAAATTTCACAAACTGAATACACACAGGTAACAATTACTCAGATCAAAAAATTAATTTTTTTAAATTAATTTTTTAAATTTCAAAACTAGATACTAGAATTAACTATTCTTAGTGGTTTCTTATGTCAGTGCCCCATATCAGGCACCAAACACCATTTCAGTCAACCACACCCAATGTTATATGTGCACAAAGTTGGGTCTCTATGTCCATGTGTTCAGCCCCATGATTCTACCTGAATCCCACATTCCTTTTTGTACTCTTTTCACCTGCAGCTCACCTGATACACCCAGTGTTCTCAAATGAAGCATCCACACTTGCGTCTCTTCAGTTCCTTCACTGAACAAGGACACAGCCACCTTCTCAGAGCCCCTTCATTATTTATCTTTATCCAAAATGAGTTGACGCACATGTCTTACCTTTCTCTTGTTCAAGGTAGCTAGAAGCATTGCAAAAAACCTGGAGTTTCCAGGATGCTGGAGTCTTAAGTAAAGGATGGACTGAATAAATAATGGGTCCAAAGAACTTCTGGTCAACCAAGATGGTGGTGTAAGGTGCTCCAGGGTACTATTTCCCTCCAGAGTTTTTGAAGAACTAGCAAAAACTGGCAGAGTCATCTTACTAAAAACTCTGGAAAAGCATTAAAGAGTTACAGTAACTGGGAAACTGCTGAATCAACATAATGCAGCTTTGAGGACAGTAAGAGAAACTTGTGGAACTCTTGCTGGTCCCTTCCAAACACCCTCCATGGTGTGGTGTGAAGCCAGACTGTGCTTTCATTGTGTGTCCCTGGCCCTGTACCAGAAAGAGCAGAGAAATCCCTATGCACATACTGGAGTGCCTTTATGTTGGTGCCAATCTATAGGGTGGGAGCCTAAAAGACTGAACAAGGAAATTCATCTTATAGCACCCAGAATGAGGGTGGCAGAAGGGGAGTCTGTTCCATAGGAAATAGAGAGGACATTCAGGTTCCTGTAACCAGGGAAATTCCTAAGGCCATGAGTGAGCACAAGCCAAGAACAAGATGCAGACTCAGAAAAGACACAGTGGACCCTGTACTTCACTTTTGTCTCAGGCTGATCTTCTAGACTGGAGGGCTAAACTCTGAAAGACAGCACCAGCCAATGCAGAGCCAATTTGCAAAGACCGTGAAAGGTGGTTTTTGAATTGATTTGTTTGTTTTTGTTAGTTCCTGGCACTCAAGGAAAACTCAGTCATATCATTTTCTGGATACAAACTTAAGGAACAGACATCTCAGAGACTAAATCCTAGAGTTAACATTTTAAAATATTAAAACATTGTAAAATATTAAAATAGACAAAGACAAAGAAACAGCAAATGATGGCCCATCCAAAGAAACCAGATAAAAATCTAGAAACCATCAATGAAGAAAACCAGACTTTGGACATACTGGCTAAATGCCAATACTATGGTATTGTATTTTTTGGTAATTAATGATACTTTTTTACTTCTTCCAGGTTCTAAAATGCAGATGCATATAATGTAATAATAAATCTGTGATTCTGGAATACAATGTATAAAGATAGACTTTGTAACAAGTACAACAAATAGGGGAGGAGATGGAGAGGTATAGGAACATTGGTTGTGAATGCTATTGAAGTTAAGTTTGTATCAAATCAAACAAGATTGTTATAGATTTAGGGTGTTAAATTTCAGCCCCATGTTAATCACAAAGAGTATCTCTGAAAAAATATATAGAGTAGGAAATGAGATGAACTCAAGTGGTATGCTACAAAAAATCAAATAAACATGAAAGTAGACATTAATGGAAGAATTAAGGGACAAAAAAGGTATAAGACTTACAAAGTCAAATAGCAAAATGGCTGAAGAAAATCTTGAAATGTCAATAGTTGCTTTAAATGTAAATGCATTAAAATATCCAATCAAAAGGCAGAGATTGGCAGAGTGTATAAAAAAAGCATGACACAACTATATCCTGTATACGTGAGACTCACTTTAAATTCAAAGACACAAGTGGGCTGAAGGTGAAAGGATGGAAAAAAATTATACCAGGAAAATAGTAACCAAAAGAGAGTTGGAGTGGCTATACCAATATCAGGTAAAATAGACTTTAAAGTCAAAACTATTATGGGGGACAAGGAAGGTCACTATACATGATAAAGGGGTCAATTCAACAAAAAGACGTAACAATTATAAACATATATGCCCCTAATGGCAGAGTCCCAAAATATATGAAGCCAATATTGCAGATTTAAAGGGAGACATTAAATGGTTCAACATTTATAGCAGGAGACCTCAATACACCACTCTATGTACTGGATAGAACATCTAGACAGAAGATCAATAAGGAAATAGAAGAACTGAATGATTCTATAAACCAACTAGACCAATCTGACACATATAGAACCTTCACCCAAGAACAGCAGAACACACATTCTTCTCTAGTGAACATGGGTCATTCTCTAGGATAGACCATATATTAGGAAAAAAAAACAAGTCTCAATATTTAAAAATATTGAAATCATATAATGTATTTTCTCTGACCAGAATGGAATGAAGTTAGAAATCAATAACAGAGGAAGAAATAAAAAGTTCACAAATACATGGAAATTAAACAACACACTCTTAAACAATAGGTGGTCAAAGAAGAAATCACAAGGGAAATTATGAATATTTTGAGATGAATGAAAATGAAAAAGTACAACATACAAAAATTTATCAGATGCAGCAAAGGCAGTGCTGAGAGGGAAATATATAGCTCTGAATGCATATATTAAAAAAGAATAAAGATCTCAATTCATAGCCTACCCTCACAATTGGAGTATCTAGAAAAAGGACAAACTAAATCCAAAGGGAGCAGAAATAAGGTAATAAATATTGGAGGGGAGATAAATGAAATAGAGACTTAAAAAACACAATAGAATCAACATAAACAAAAGTCAGTTCTTTGAAGTGATCAATAAATTCAACAAATCTTTAAATAGACTAACAAAAGTAAAAAAGAAGGAGGACCCAAATAACTAAAATCATAAATAAAAGGGGGGCATTACCACTACCAAAATAAAAAGAATTATAAGAGAATACTATGAACAAGTGTATGCTGATAAATTAGATAAACTAGATGAAATGGACAAATAAATAGAAATACACAACTGCTTGCATTGACTCAAGAAGAAATAGAAGACTCAACAGACCAGTAACAACTAAGAAGATTGAATTAGTCATCAAAAATCTCCCAATAAAGAAAAGCCCAGGACCAGATGGCTTCATTGGTGAATTTTATCAAACATTCCAAGCAGAATTAACACCAATCCTGCTAAAACTTCCAAAAATTTGAAGAAGAGAGAATACTTCCTACTCATTCAATGAGGCCAACATCATCCAAATACCAAGGACAGATAAAGATACCACACACACACACACACAAAATTACAGACTAACATCCCTTATTTATGTCAATGCAAAAATCCTCAACAAAATACTAGCAAATTGAATCCAACAGTACATTTAAAGAATTACACACTGTGAGAAAGCAGGATTTATCCTAGGAATGCAAGGGTGGTTCAATATAAGAAAATCAATTACTGAAATACACCCTATTAATGCAATGATGGAAAAAAAAAACACATGATCACCTCAACTGATGCAGAAATGGAATTTGACAAAATTCAGCACCCTTCTTGTTAAAAACATTTAGATAACTAGGACTAGAAGGACATTTCCTCAACATGACAAAGGGCATATGTGAAAACCCACTGCTAACATACTCAATTGTGAAAGATTGAAAACTTTCCTTCTAAGATCAGGAACATTACAAGGATACACACTACCACCACTGTTTTTCAACATTGTACTGGAAGTTCTATCCAGAGCAATTAATCAAGAAAAAAAAAATAAAGGTATCCAAACTGGAAAGGAAGAAGTAAAAATTTCCCTATTTGCAGATGACATGATCTTATATAGAGAAAATCCTTAAAAAATACACAACAAAGCTGCTAGAGCTAATAAATGAATTCAGCAAAGTGGCAAGATACAAGATCAACATCCAAAAATAGTAGTTTTTATACACTAGTAATGAACAATCAGAAGAAGAATTCAATACAAAAATTTCATTCACAATAGCAACTAAAAGAATCAAGTATCTTGGAATAAATCTAACTCAGTATATAAAGGACTTGTACACAGAAAATGACAAAACATTGCTAAAAGAAATGAAAGAGGACCTAAATAAATGGAAAGACATTCCATATTCATGGATTGGAAGACTAAATATCATTAAGATGTCAGTCCTACCTAAAGCATTTTATAGATTCAACACAATCCCAATCAAAATTCCAACAGCTTTCTTTGAAGAAATGGAAAAGCCAATCATCAAATTTGTATGGAAGGGCAAGAGTCCATGAATAGCCAAAACCATCTGTTATAGAAGAACGAGGCTGGAAGACTCATACTTCCTTATTTTATAACTTATTACAAAGCTGCAGTGGGCAAAACAGCATGTTACTGGCACAAGGACAGACATGTAGACAAATGGGATCAAACTGAGAGTTCAGAACTAAACCTTCTCATCTACGGCTAATTGATTTTTGACAAGGGTTCCAAGTCCACGCAATTGGGAAAAAATAGTTTTTGTTACAAATAGTACTGGGAAAACTGGATAGCTATATGCAAAAGAATAAAGGTGGACCCCTACCTCACACCATACACAAAAGTTAACCCAAATGGATCAAAGACCAATAAAACTCCTAGAAGAAAACATAGGGAAGCATCTTCAAGACCTTGTATTAGGCAATGTTTTCTTAGATTACACTGAAAGCCTGAGCAACAAAAGAAAAATAGATAAATGGGGTTTCATCAAAATTTTTTAAAAAGACAAGCTTTTGTGTATCAAAGAACTTCATCATGAAAATAAAAAGACAACTTACAGAATGGGAGGAAGTATTTAAAAATCATATTTCCCATAAGGGCTTACTATCTAGAATATATAAAGAAATCCTATAACTCAACAACAAAAAGACAAACAATCCAATTTATTAATGGGCAAAAGACTTGCACAGACATGTCTTCAAAGAAGATATACAGTGGCCAGTAAACACATGAAAAGATGCTCAACATCATTAGCCATTGTGGAAATGCAAATCAGAGCCGCAATGAGATCCATTTCACACACACTAGAATGCTAGTATTGGAAACATGAAAAAAATACCAGGCATTGGATAGATGTGGAGAAACAGGAGTAGTCATTCATTGTTGGTGGATAGGTAAAATTGTGTAACCACTGTGCAAAAGAATTTGGTGGTTTCTCAGAAAGAGGAATTAAATATAGAATTACCTTATGATTTGGTGATACTACTGCTAGGTATATACTTAAAAGAATTGAAAGCAGGGACTCAAACAGATATTTGCACACCAATATCATGGCGGAATTATTCACAATTGCCAAAAGATAGAATCAACCCAGCTGAGCATCATCCCATGTATGGATAAACAAAATACACAGACACACAAATGGACTATTATTTAGCTATAAAAAGGAATGAAGTTCTGATACATGTGACAACATGGATGAAGCTTAAAGACATTATGTTGAGTAAAATAAGTCACTGATATCACTGATATGAAATAATTAGAACAATAAAATTCATATATTCAGAAACTAGAACATAGGCTACCATGGACTGGAGTGAGTAGGGAATAGGGAGTTAATGCTTAAATTATACGGAGATTCTGTTTGGGGTGATCAAAAAGCTTGTAAACGGATGATGTTGATGGTAGCACAACATTTTGAACACAATCAACACCACTGAATTATTTATATGAATGTAGATACATGGAGAAATTTTAGGTTTTATATGTGTTACTAGATTAAAAATATTAAAAATATTCATACAGTGAACCCTAATGTAAATTACAGTCTATAGTTAATGGTATAATTATAATAATATTATTTCATCAGTTGTAACAAAGGTACCACACTAATGCAAAATATTTATAAGAGGGGGTGGTAAATGGGAACTCTGTATTTTCTGCATGATTTTTCTGTACACCCACCAAAATGCAAGAAGAATTGGCATTCTTTTAAGTTATTTTGGGAGACGCATCAAAGATTTCTTGGTGTGCCAAGTACTGAGGAATGCTTTTGTGGTTTCTTCTTTTTCTTGGAGATTTGAACATCCCTGTGAGGCAGGTGGCATGGTGGTGCACCACAGCACATTGGTGAAAAGCAAGGGGCCCTGGAGTCAGTCAGATCTGGGTTCAAACACCTTTATAGGTGTGTGAACTTGACAAGTGACTTAACTCCTCTGAGCCTTAGAACTTTTCAGCTGTAAAATGGAGATGGTAAGAGTCACCATCGCAGAGGGAAGTTATGAAGATTAAATAAGATAAATACATGTAAAATGTTTGGCACAGTGTCTGACATGGGTTTCAGTACTTAATAAATATGAGCTATTTTTATTACCACTAGGGTAATTATTATCATCAAAAGAATAATTACCATTAGAATAATATTAAAATTATCATTATTATTAATATTATTAGGACAACTGCCATTTGGTGGTTGATGAAACTGAGACCCAGACTGAAACCCAGACTGAGTCCAAGGCCACAGAGCCATGCCTCCTGACTCCCAGTCCAGTGCTCTTTGGACTCAGCACATTTTCCCATATGAAGCACTCCCAGGCCCCTTTGCCAGCCCATCGGGTCACCAGTGGCAGCTCTGATGAAGCAACGGGGCAGCTGCCATCCTGGGAGGAGGGACTGGGCAGCCCTCCATGCCTGGCATCATCTAATCGGATGACCTCCAAGGCTGGCTTTTCCGGATGACCCTCCGGCTGCCAGAAGCGCCGCATTAAGGAGTTAATGAGGCTTGGTGGAGATGATGGACCATCTGCTCTTAATTACCCCAAGTGCCCGAGGCCGAGGGTAGGCTGGCACGGGGGCTGCGGGGCACCGCCAGCCCTGGTGGAGATGGCTGCCCCCTCTCAGCCACCTGGCTTCGCGCCTCCTAGCAACCCTGGATTCCCGAGACCCCCACTTCACCTTCTTCCCGTGTCTCGCGCTTCCGAGGCCGAGAAACAGAAGTCAGGAGCTCATGTGCAGGAGCCCCAAGTCCGCAGAAGCAGGGATGGCACCCAGGAGAGGCGGGGCGCCTTAAGTCCAGTTCCCGAGAGGCAGAGCCTGAGGCTGGGAATCTTGTGCAAGTGATTCATCAGGGGCGTGCAAGGAGGAGAAAGGCGAGTGCGGCGAGCAGCACGGGGTGGAAGGGGCTGGGCAAGGATGAAGACCAGCTTCACACGGCTCCTCGGGGGGAATTCTGAAATCGCTGCGCAAAGTTGGTCCTTGCTTGATGGAAACAAGCAGGGCACTTATCTGGAGCGGGGGCGTGCAGCTGGGCGTCGTCGGCTGGGGGAGGGGTGCCCCTGCCAAGAGGTCTGTCTGGGTGGGACACCAAGAGGAGCGCGGGGAGGCAGCCAGGCAGACCATTGAGGATGAATCCCCTATGGAGAGAAACTAAGCCTGTTCCTTGCTTTTTCTCTGATGGGAAGCAGCATCCAGGAAACATGCTTATTGCTTTTCCTCAGAGGCAGATGCCGCAGCTGGTTGAGCACCGGCTTTGCACTCAGTTGTGGGTTTGAATCTCAGCTCTTCCACCTGCTGATGGCTGGCCTTGAGCAGGAAACTTGGCTTTTCGGAGCCTTAGTCTCCTTGTCTGTAAAATAGGAATAATGCCAATACCCTGACTTTTCGGGCTTTTTGTGAAGATTTAATGAGATGGTGCAGAAGTTTGTGGCACTTACTAAATGCTCAGTTAATCATGGTGGTGAGAGTGATGATGGTCCTTTATCTTCTTTCTCTTCTTCCTTCCTCTCTTTCTCCCTCTCCTACCCCTTTTCCTCTTTCCTCCCTCGTTCTCTCTTCCTCAGGCTTTTTCTTCTCTTTGTTTTTGTTGGTGGTGGTTGTGGTGTTGCTAATGGCTTCAGGTTAATTTAGGAAAGGACCCCAGACTCAGTCCTGGGGTGATGTGTGCTGCTTCTGTGACAGTCATATAAACAGCCATGTTTTGTGTGTGCTGGGTGCGGGGATCCTCCAGCAACCTGGCACCTGGCCCTCCCCTGGGACCCCTCGGCACGCATTACATGGAGGTGGAAAATACCAAGTCAGGCAGCCCTGGATTCACATGCAAGTTCTGCCTCTTACAAGCTGTGTGGCCTTGGGCAAGTGACTCATCCTCTCTGAGACTCAGATTTTGTATCCATAAAATACCCAACTCATAGCAATGTTGGGAAGGTGAACCGAGAAGCTGCCTAGAGCCTCAGCCCTGTGCACTGTGGAGATTCATAATCCATCTTGCCAGGTATCCTGGTGCGTAGTCGCTGCTTACAAATTAGTTTCTTGCTTCACGTGAAATGCTGGTGGAATTGGATTTGAATCGAGTTCAGTCACTCTGTCTTGTTGGACAGTGGAACATTTTGCTTATCTCTGGTGTCAGCCACACCTTTGGGCACTTGCTGATGGGGCCGTGGAGTCAGTGGCTCTGCCAGGGAGCTTCTGACCAAAGTTCTAGCAGCTCCAGGCACTGTATGCTCTGGCATCAGAAAGACTTGTGTTCAAAGCCACTCTGTGAGCTGTTTACTTTATCTTTCTGATCCTGTGTCTTCATCTGTAGCATGGAGCGATTGATGTGTTCCTCTTGGCCACTGTTGTTCCAATTAAATTGGATAATGTCACCTAGGACAGTGCCTACCCCATGGTGAGGGGCAAACAAGTGATGGCACGCATAATCTTGAGGAAGAGTCACATCTTTTCAGCTGCCTGATGAAAACACCCAGAACTTTGTAGTGAGTCGAAAGGGCTCCTTTGACAGGCAGAGCTGACCCAGTCACCTCCATTCTATGCTCCAGGCTGGACTCACTTGCAGCCTTAGATCTTGGCTCCTTGAGTCCAGCTGCCTTTACCCACTGGGGTGTGTGAATGTGAGTCTAATTATGAAGGAGTGAGTGTTGCATGCCTCTGTGATTGTGGCAGGGTTTGATGCCTGGCATCCCGTGGTCTGTTAGAGATGGTGTTTGGAGCTGAATAGCGGATTTGTGAGCCGAGGGCCAGGGTTCTCAGCCAGCATCACAGCATGATCAGGAATCATGGCAGAACTCCTAGCTGTTGTTCTGAAAATGGCATACCCTCCCCTGTGTCTGGCAGGAGCTGAGGTTGTCATTAGTGCTGTTTACCAAATATATCCAGCTTTCTGATAGCCAGTCCTGTGGTAGGATAAAATTTCCCCATCTACTTTGAAGTTAGATGTGGACATGTAACTTGTTCTGGTCCCACCCAGCCAAGCCCCATAGGCGTGTTGCACAGATGAGAAAGAAAAGTTTGTCATATCTCACTAAAATTTGGGTTTGCTTGTTACTTCAGCATAACCTAATGAACCCTGACCGATACACTTGATTGGACATAAGACACATGGGGACAGGAAATGTGTCTGATTTTGTCTATTTTATTCCTAGGGCCTAGCTCAGCCCTGGCATCTGTAAGCAATGGATAGATCCTTGTTGAAGAATGAAAGGCAGGCCTGGGACCGCCAGACCTGAGTGTGAATCCAGGCTCTGCAACCTGTGGGCTAGGTGAACTTTGGAAGGTCACTTAACCTTTATAATTCTCAATTTTCTCATTCTTGGAAGGAAATATCATTGGTAATACTTTAAGAATTTATTCAAATAATGTAAAAGTTTCTGCACGTAGTAGGTACTTGATACATGACAGCTAACACCTTTTGCATTCAATAGAGAAGTTAGGATGGAGGGAAGAGGAAGGAGGCTGTATTTCTTCCTGGAAGAAAAGAATGGAAGGAAAGGAAGGAGCATGTAGGTGGTGTTGATGGGAGTAGGGAACCCCAGTGATGAGTGGTCCCAAAAGTCAGGAGTTGGGAAAAGGAGAGATGGATAAAGCAAAAGCAGGCAGATATTTTTATTCTCATATTCCAAGAGAACTAATTCAAATAGCATGAAATATCCCCAAATATTTGAGCAGAAGCTATAGCTAGTACATTTTTAATTACCCTGCCAATAAAGATTCCTGGGCAGAACTGTCTTCGAAGCACAGTAATGTTTTGCAATGTTTTTAGGAATTGGGTTAAGATAATTTATTAGCCTACCGACTGGATGTGTTTCAATAATTGCTAAGACTAGAATATTAGCCTTTCCTCCCTGAATGCAAATCACATCCCAATGGGCTAAAGCATTGGAGAATACTGTTCTGAATACGCAGATCACTTTGAGACAAACTCTGAGTGCTGACCACAGCACCTACGTGAGCATTTATTTTAAATTGCACTTGGGAGCTCCCTGAACTGCGCGTCCTGTGTTGGGGGCTTGTTGTGTTGGTGAGGTCATGGGTTGACCTACTACTGTTTCTATTAAAATTAAAGGAAACCCGTGTGCAGATGGGAGGTGAGAAGGTTAGCAAGGGCCCCACTGAGGTCGTCAGCGACATGAGACATAGAGTTGAAGGCTAAAACAGATTTTTCCTCATCTCTCTTTTCTCCACTGAGCTTGTTGGGGGAGGGAGGCAATCTCACTCTATTTAAGAAAAATAATCAGCAGAAGTATTAACAGAGGAATTGAGAGGATGAGTGTTGGAGAAGGGGGAGGTTTGCAGCCAAGATTTAAAGGTAATAACCTTCCTAACGTTAATTTGCTTTATCTGGCCCTAGCACAGCATCAGGAGAAAGAACTTAACAGAAGTTTTGCATTGTCAGGAAATAACAACTGTCATGGGAGCATCTGTGCTTGGGCTGCTTACAGCGACAGGAGAGAATCAGACAGGGAAACAAGCTCATCATGTGTGTCAATTCATTGATCCTCTTTGTTATAGACAAAGAAGTTGAGTCTTGGGTAGATGAAGTATTTTGGCTAAGAGCTCCCTCCTTGTAAGTGGTGGAGCCAGGATTTGAACCAAGCACTTGGAGTCTGGAGCTCCTTTGTTGAACCACCGAGCTACATTGCCTTTTGATAGCAGCAGCCACCATCTACTGAATAGTCGTGGCATTTTGGTATCAAGCTTGGTCCATGACATCCATCAGCCATTTGTTCACGTAAGTGCTCATCAGGGTGTTTGTTACTCCAGTTTGGAAGATGAGGAACTGAGGAGCAGGGTCTGTGGAGCTCTGATCAGAGATACAATTGATGTTGGAGAGAGGGTGATGGTGATTTAACAGGGAGTGGTGAGACACACTGGGTATTAGAGGCAGCGAGGATTGAAAAAACAAGTTGCAGATCGGGGAGAAGAGAAGGACCCATAGCCCTTAGCCCTTAGTGTTCTCTTTCATTAAATGGAGCTGATAATTGCACCAACCTCAAACAGGCTGTTGTGAGAAATAAATGGAATAATATACTGAATGAACTGCTTTTTACTGGGCCTGACATATAGTAAGCGCTAAAATGTCAGGTACTCGTATTTCTTATATGGAATAATAATCTTGGGACTTTCTGAGTACTTTAGACATGTAAAAGCAATAATTGTTCCCCACCATTTAGAAAGTTGTTCAACTTACATAGGTAAAGAGTAAATAAACCTCTATAAATATAGAGGGGGGAAAACGTTAAGGCATGATATTCAATGGTGGATCTGTAAGAAAGAAATGAGAGTCACCAGATCTCCAGAACTCTAAGGGCTGCCTTGGGGAGGGAGAAAGGTAAATATGTTCATGGAAGACTGTGAAAAAACACGTAAGAATGGGGTTATGATATAGAATCACTATTCTCGCCTTTACACTTCACATTGACAAAACTAGGTTATCCCTATAATTGTGCAAAATAAGAAAGGGGAAGAGTATGGCATCCATTGGACAGCAAATGATGAGGCTTAAAGTGGACAAGGGGTGTTCTTGTGGCCACAGGGTAACCAAGTGGTAGAGCAGGGCTCAAACCTAAGTCTTCTGACTTTGGATCTCGTGAAATTTTCCAGTTCTTCCCAAGAATCCTACTGCAGGGTAGAGGGTCCCAAATTGGTACCTGGTCTTGCTGGAATTGTCGCCATTCAATCATCACCCTATTTTCACCAATATCACTGGACCCACCACCATGATAACCATTACGATGGTCACTACCACTACTACCACCATCACCACTATCACTACCGCAGTCACTACCATCACCTCCACCACCACCACCATCACCATCACCATCATCACCATCACAGTCAAAGTATTTTTCTAAATGTCACTTATTCCAAATGAGCTTTCACATCAGTTGAGAAGCTTCATGCTAATCCCATCATCATCTCCAAGTGAAGAAGGATAGTCTTTTTAATAAGAGGCAGTTAGAGCTTCCCCGAAAGTTTCCTAATAGATCAGTTACGAAGAGAACATTCTTTGCTATGTAATTAATGGAAATTTACTATTTTTAAGCTTCCTCTGGGAAATTTTCCATGTCAAATGAATTTGTCGACAGGACCCGAGAGAGAGGATATCACAACCGTTCCGGTGTGTACTTCTTCATTAGGCAGCTGCTGGAGGTAGCGTTTTCCGGCACGTCTTCTGATGGCTTTGATCTCTGATGACTATGTTAACTCCATTTGCTCCGTGGTATCACTCTGGTATTTTAAAGCAGCCTTTTAAGATAGTCTTGCTAATTATGTTGCTGGAAGTTTAATTAAATCTTGTCACAGAGGAATATGCTATCTTGAGGAATGGCTGCTAAACATAAGTCAAATTGCTAAGAAAAAGGGAGGCAGAGCACACAGATACGCATAATAAAGAATGGTGCAGAGGATAATTTCCATACTAAAGGACACAGCATTTACCAAAGTTCAAATCTCTTTGTTTGAAACATGTTCAACTTTTTTGGGGTGGATTCTAAGTCTGCTTTATTTTTGCAGACATATTGAAATCAGTCAGTTGATGTTTTTATTTCTACTCTGGGAGCATAAAGATGCCTAGACAAGATCGTCCTACTCAAGAAGCTCCTGGCTGGCGGGGACACAGAGAGAGGGGGGTGTGTTATATACAGAAAGTCAGATGGCCAAGGGTATTCATTGCAGCATTGTTTGTAATAGCAAATTTCTATAAATGACCTTTTAAAGAATGAATAGATTCAAATGTATGATAAGGAATGATCTCTAAAATATGTTTAATATGAAAGACAAAGTGCTGGATGGTATAGAGCAGGGATTGGCCAACTTTTTCTTAAAAGGCTAGATAGGAATTGTTTCAGGCTTTGCGTTCCATGTGATTTCTGCCCTCAAGTCATGGAAAGCAACCGTAGACAGTGCGTAAAGGAATGGACATGGATGTGTTCCAATAAAACTTTATTTATGCATCCTGAAATTTGAATATCAAAAATCTCTCATATGTCATGAAATATTTGTCTTTTTCTTTCCCCAATCACTTAAAAAATGTAATAATCATTCTTAGCTTGCTGGCCAAACAAAGGAGGCAGCAGGCTGGGTTTGACCCATGGCCCATAATTTGTAGAACCTCGGTATAGAATATGTTGCCATTTGTGTACAAGTACATACACACATACACACAGAAAACATGACAGGTATAATATTTTAAAATATCTCTTGGTGATTATTCTTAGAAACCAGCTTCTTTCTTTACAGCACCTCTTGGGGTTCTGCTAAGCCATGAGCTTCCATATAGACTGGGCCAAGAGGTCATCATTCAACCTCGAGTCTCAAAGTTATCTTCTATTTCTCCCAATAAATGACAAGACAATAATCTTGAAGCCAAACTTTATTAATAGATAAAGGTTTGAGTATGTGCGTGCATTTGTTTCTCTTTCTTTCTAAATTCCAATAGGCCTCTTGACAAATCAAGGTGCGAGCCTGGCCAACTTAGACCACGGCTTTACAGCAAATCACGGCGTCCTGGTGGGTGTCCATGATGGGGTGTGGTGGGGGTGTGTGTGAGGCAGAGGTAGCTTCCCTGGCTCTGGGAAGAGAGTAAAGGAGACCAGAAGAAGAAAAGTAAATGTTGAGGCTTGCACATCTTGACTGCACCCTCCATTTGACCCATCAGAAGTGGTATTAGGAACAGGACAATATGTTTGGGGCACTTTCAGGGCATGGGGGATTGGGAGGCTCTTTTCCCCTTTCCTTTGGCACAGAGTGTTCTTCACCTCCCCGTCTGTTGGAAGCCCTGCTTTCATTCTGGTGGAGCAACAGCAAGGGAGGAACGTGGGAGAATGGACGCCGGAAGCCTGTGTCTTGCATTTCCCATGAGCTCCCGTGGGGACTTGGTGATGATAATAGGATGTGGGGACCATCACCTGGATCAGAGCAAGGAGGATTCAGAGGGCAGGGACTTTGTAACAAGAGGAAAATGGCCAGAATCACAGAATTCAGCAGTGGGTTCCAGGATAATACTCCAAAGCTTCAAAGGAGACCTGACATTCCTTTTGGAGCCAGCAGAGGCAGACGGGATAGCCCCGTTGCAGACATCAGAAAATCCCAAGGGAGTCTGGTGGAACTGAGGCTTCCTTCCTCTGCTCCTCTGAAGATATACGTGCTTTCTCCCACACCTCCGTGACATCCTGCGGAAGAGAGAAACCGTCCTGGTATAGAGTTTGAACCTTGCATTAGATTGAATGTTTATCCTAAAGAGTCTAAACTAATTCAAGACTCTTAGACTTCCTGAGATAAGGATATCTAAGATTGGCATGTTTAGGTGTTTTTCATGCTACCCGGTAGAATGTGGCTTGGAGCAAGATGAAATCGAGAATATACTGTTTGCTGCATTTTTTACATGTGGGTTGTAGTTTGATCCAGTGACACATAATGCTTCTCTGTCATAACTCTGGAAGTATCAACAAGAAGCCTGGGACCAGTGGTTGCCTCTGGGCAGGGGTGCTGTGGTTCAGGAGGTGAGAGAGGGACTTACCATTTACTCTTTCAAATGCCATTCAGAGGCTATTGTAGTCTGAGCAAAAGATGGTGGTGGTCTTTAATGTCACAGTTTGAAGCTTGGAATTGATTCTGTGTGCAGGTGGGAGATTGGTGAGTGGTACAAGTAGGCAAGTGTCCTGGTTAGATTTGTCTTTTAAACAGATCGCTTGGACACTGATCTAGAAAAGAGTCGCCATGGGTGAATTTGCAGACAATGAGGTCCTTTAGAAGGCTGTTGGCATAATCCAGGAGAGAGAAGGCCCAGGTCAGAGTGAGGGCAGGGACAGTGACATTTAAGAGGGAGAGGGAGATTTGAGAAATAATTAGGAATAAGCTCAGATCCACATAGAGAAGACAAAGAAGGGTCAGAGAAGCAGAGAAGGCCTCCCAGAAACTATAAAGGGAGAAACTAATAGACTGAGAAGAGAAAAACCAGTCAGGAAGCAATACCCATGTCTTTTATTGTCTTGTGTATTGCCCATCTTTTATACTGAAAATAGTTTAAATCTTTACTGCATCTCTTGAAAATGCTGCAATGGGTTTATGTACATCACGTACAACAAAATTATTGAATCAATGTCTCATCCTCTCTCTCATTTCCCTCCCACTTGCTTTCCCTTTCTTCCACCTCCCAACAGCATGACGTTTCAGTGACCCAAGGTTTCCTTCTGAAACCTCCCAACCCATCTCTTTCTAAACTTCTTCATACTGCCCCCAACCTTATGCATCTGTGCTCAAATTCAAAGAACAACCAGCTCCCTGCCTTTCCCAGTATAAGTTGTTCTAGACTTTCTCACCTCCTTTCCATTCTGCAGCTCTGCCCAACTGTAATGATTATGAGAACAGGCTGTGAGTCCATGGGTTTGAATCCTGACTCTACAACTAACTAGTTGAGTGACCCGGAACAACAACTGTAGCTCTCTAAACTTCAGCATCCCCAGGTATGAAAGGGAGACAAAAATAGTACCTCCTTTACTGGGTGGCTGTGAAAATTAAATGAGATACTACTTATAAAGCCCAGCGCAGTGCTTGGCATATTATAAACTCTGATTAAATGCTAGTAATAATAATAGTCAACACTATCTCAATTAACAGAATAAGTGCCCAGATTCAATCAGCAACTGCTAGAGCAAAAAGAAATGTAAAACAACCCCCCTCCAAATCAAACAAAAACCAAAATAAGAAATCCCCTAACAGAACAAAACAAAAACCTTCTTAGAATGTGGAGTAGGGAGAGATTTTGAGTACTCAAACATTTCTCTCTCTCTCTCTCTCTCTCTCTCTCTCTCTCTCTCTGTGTATGTATGTAATTTTTTCCCATTTTTTCTTATATCATTATGACTCTCTCCATGTATTGGTTATCTTTGCTGCATAACAAATGAACCCAACACTCAATGGTTTTAAACATCATGCATGCACCATTCCATGGTTTCTGGGGTAGAGGACACTGGGAGCAGCTCAGGATTTAGTTCCCATGAACTGCTGGATTGAAGACCTCAGTTTCTGGCTGGTTTCTTGTTATCCCCTATTACCTCGCTCCATGGCTCCCTCTATCAGAGCAAGTGAGAAGAGCTGGAGAGGGAAGATCTGTCACGTAGCAGTCACATCTATCTCAGAGGTCCTATCTCAGCACTTTTTCTTTATTTTTTCCAGAGAAGCAAGTCACTAGGTTCAGCCCCCACTCCAGAGAAGAGGATCCAGAATGGAGGATGTCTGGGAGTCATTCCAGAAGCTTCCTGCCACACCTTCCAACCCTTTCTCCTGAGTTCCATGCCCATATCCCATGTCCCGTAATCCCACCTGCCTTGTAGGATTACATCGTATGACATTCCATATCCCCCTGAACCTGATCACTAATTAAATATTAGTCAGATTCCATCAGCTTCTCTTCAGTGCCTAAAGAGAAGCTGTTTCTTTCTGCCAACTTAAATCAAAACTGCTTGAGATCAGGACAGTGTATGTCCCACTGCAGAGATGCAGGATGCTCTGATGCTGTTGGCAATTGCTCAGTGTTCTGACTCCCTGTTTTGAGAAAAGCTGAAAGATTTGACATCGAGGTGGCTGGTCAAAAGGCATGTTTCTGGAATAAGCTACAGAGAAATTTCTCTTTTCTGCAAAGACCAGAGATGGGGGACATGAAGGATGCATGTGGCAAGAGACATCGATCATGGTGAATGTGTATTAAGTGCCTATTATCATGACTGGTAATTATCATGTTATTATGAGATTGCTGATGAGGAAAGAAGATGGGCTTTTCTTTTCTGAAACCAGACCTCATTTATTTCTCATTGTGCTTCCTGCTTTGGAACATTGCCAATGAATCCGGCACCGGGAAAGAGAAGTTCCAGTGGAGCTGCCTATAGGTGCCCCTCATTCTTCCAGGTGGAGAACAGTAGAGCTCAGCTGGAGAGAGAGAGCTACCAAAGGAGACTTGCAAACATTCTAATAAGTTCTACTTCTAGAAAGAGTATTAATTAGCAAAGCTTTCAGCTGTAAGTAATAGAAAAATCCAAGCAGCTTTAATAGGAATTTTTACTTTTACATGTCAAGAAATTTGGAGGCATGTTGGTGGCTGGTATTGGATCGATGGCTTAGCAATCACAGGGTAGAACCTCTGTGATTTTTGTGATCATTTCCTCATATCACAAAATGGCTGCTGTGTTAGTTACATCACATCTATATTCCAGTCAGGAAAAAGGAGGCAAGGATGGCACTAGGTATAACTGTCCCTTTTATTGGGAGAACAAAAATATTTCTCAGAACCCCCACCCCCCACCCCCACAGACATGCAAACAGGTTGTCTTAATATCTCATTAGCTAGGGTCACGTCTAGCTGCACGGGGATCTGGGAAAGAATTTAACTCTTCCTAGTTGCCATAGTGGAAAACAGCAAGAGAGAAAGGAGGGTTGAAATGGCTGCTGGGTCAGCCAAACAGGAATCCTTGCCATAGATGTTATCACTAATCACAATATATTCAAGTCCTAAAGTAATAACAGCTAATGATTCTAGAATAACCTGCATTTGAACCCATGTCTGTTTACTGCAAAATTCTTTTGAATGGTGAATAAACTATTGTGATATACCCAGCAATGAAAAGAAATAAATTACTGATACACAAAATTTTACTTGTGGCTTAGTAAAACAAACTAACAAAAGCCACCTTTTAGTATTTTGATTCAATAAATGAGGGCATCACTGGGTGTGATTTGGTGCCAGTGACCAGTCTTGAGAACATAAAAGGTGGTGGGATAGTTGGCAGCTCTGTGGAAATAAAGTGGATGCCTTCTTGTCTACCCCCACCCCCAATTCCTCCAATCTTGGGATTTTTTTCCCTGCTTTTCCGAGTATATGGTCAGGGAACCCCTGGGTGCTGTTCTCTGCTCCCCTGAAGCTGGTTTTCCCAGTTATCTGCCCTTTTCCAGGTGGGAACACAGGCAGCCATCTGCCTTTCATCATCGCTGTGCATCTTTGACCCAGAAACGACCCTCCCAATTGCTCAGGAAGTGCCATTGTACCTGAGTGCCGCAGCCAATTCTGTGCAATATGACAGTTAGGAAGTGATTGTACTGTAGCTCCTGAAACATAAAATGTGCTGTGCAACTGATGAGAAATAGAGCATCATGCAGCCCAAGTCATTTGGAATAACTGAACGTGGCATGTCACGTGAGCTCATTGAAGCACACAGTTTTCAATTAAAGCAAACAAACAAAAAAGTCAAGAGAAAAGTTCCAGGAAGATGCAATTTGCAAGTTGTTCAATATTTGTTTTGAATTTCTATGTTATGCCAAATGCCATCATTTAATGAAAGCACAAATTCCTCTCCCTCTCTCTCTTGCTCCTTCCCTCTCTCCCTCCCTCTCCCTCCCTCTCCCCATTTGCTGGGGTTGAGGGTAACTGTCTTGGTGACCCCAGGAATGTCCAACTCAGCTCTTGCTCAGCTGGAAGTCTCAACTGGGTCACCCCAAAGCCAAGAAGGGCTACTGGCTCTCTCTTCCTTTTGAGAGAGTTTCTGCAACTTGCTGTTTTCATCACACTTGAGGAATTCCATCTTTGGTGCAAAGCTAGGGCTGAGTTCAAGCTGCCTGAGATTTCCCTGCTGGGAAGAGAGGGAGCTGGGGACCGATGTGGCAGCCCACCAGGCATCCTTTATACTGTCATGTCCATTAATCTGTGTGGCAAATGGGATTGTTCATTCTGAGGTGCAGTTGTGGTCATTCTCAACTAGCCTTTCAGGCATCACACAGTTCCCAAGTTACAGAAGTCCTCTACATGTTGTTGTATACTGAATTCTGTAACAGCTAGGTGCTGTGGAGGCTTAAAGGGGAAGATTCTGGTACCCAGACTGTCAGAAGCAGGTGAGAACTGATTCTCAAACAGTTTTCCAATCCTTCCTCTTGTGAAAATTGAGGGATTTTAGATTAACAAAATTCACATCCCCAGACTTCTCTTCTGGATATTCTGATATAGAAAGTCCAGATTGATGCCTAGGAATCTGCATTCTAACATATGCACCAGGCAATTCTTAGGATTACTTAAGACTGGGAAATGTAGACTTGGGGCTGTGCTGCTCAAATCTTAGGATCACTCGAGGAGCTCTTTAAAAGAGACTTCTGGGTGCCTGACCACAACTTCCTTCTCAGTAGGTGTCATTCTGGAATCTTTGTCTTTAAACTAAGCTCCCCGGTGACTGATGTAAGAGGGGAGTTCAACATGCCTTTGGGAGACACTGTCTTGAAACCTCCCAATTCAATATGGTCCACAGACGAGCCGTATCACTACCACTGGGAGTTTGCTAGAAAGGCAGACTCCTGGCCCCCAGCCCAGACCTCCTGAGTCAGATCTGCACTGGAACTGCAGCTCCAGATTTTTGTGTGCACGCTAAATTCGGTAAGCAGTATCTTAAAGCAGCAGTTTCCAAAGCAGCAGCATCACCTGGGACCTTGTTAGAAATGCAAATTCTTGGCCTTCAACCCAGACCTACCGAATCAGAAACTCTGGGGTGGGGATGGCAATCTGTATTTTAACAAGCCCTCTGTGTGATTCTGGTGCATGCTCAAGTTTGAGAACCGCTGACTTAGAGAAAGCTTTTTTGAAGTTTTGTAACAAGATGGATTTCTCTTCAGGTGTGCGTTGACATTTATACCTGTGACTATACCAGCTTGACCTTTGAATTACTGTATCAGAGAAGCTCATTCACTTCCGTCCAAACCCTGGAAGAGCTGTGCTGGGGCTGCGTGAATAGGAGATAACGAATGGAATAGCATTGGCTCTAGCTCAGCAAACTTCTGGCTCAATCAGTTTGTCTTTCCCATTAAGGATAATATAGCAACCGTCATTTTCTCTTCTAGAGTAATCTTCTTGCCCCAGAGTAAAAATAGAAATGACTGCCATCAGAAAGTATTGTCGCATTAAGCCCCTATTCTGGAGGGGTGCAATGCCCTGTGCTTCAAAGAGTAAACAACTTTGACCCTCGCTGCCTGCAGGAGTGAATAATCCACAAAGACGAGGCCGCCCCAGAGAGGCAGTTGTGCTGCTGGGTGGCTGGGGCCCCATGAAGGGTGACCTTGTGCGGTTTGACTTGCCTCTCTGGGCTTGTGCTCAAAGGGCTGATCTCATTTTCCAAAAGAGGATAAAGCTATTGTCTCTCCTTCCTCTCCGATCTCGTGTAAATATCAAAAGGATGTCTAAATGCAGAGACACTTTGAGAAGTTAAAACTGCTCTATAAATACAGAGAATCGTTTGTTATTATAAATGCAGTGTGGGGTAGGATGGGTGAATTAGAGCTGCACGTTTTGAGGGGAGTTAAGGTAAAAAAAAATCATCTCTATTAAGTGTCTAACACTGACATAGCTCCATTGTCTCACAATGTTTAAGGCTAAAATTAACTCTTAATTCACAGCCTTAGTGTGGGTTTCCCCAGAAGCAGGCCCCAGGGTAAGGACTGCAGCGCAGATGGCATATTTGGGGCAGTTATCCCAGGAAACACTTTGGGGGAGGGGGTTGGAATGTTAGACAAGGAAGGGATGGGTGCCTGCAAAAACTGGGGTTTAAAGCCACCTGGGAACTCTGGCAACATCTTAGGGTTTTCCCACCCTGTGTGTGTTTGTGGGGATTCATGGGTTGGGTGCTATTTCTGGAGCACAAAAATTCACTGGCACTGCTGTTCTGTTTTGTATATGAGTAGAGCAGGGTCCCATGAGCAGAATAGAGAAAGTCCTCAGACAGAGAGACACAACTGCGGGCAGTTGGAATTAGGATCTATGTGCACTGAAGTTGTGAGGCCAGAGGGTATGTGGACAAGGTGATGTTCTCCCTTTTCTTAAAATCACACATCTCAGAGTTACCTGTTGTGCCAGTTCGGATGTATCCTGTCCCCCCAAATGCCTTTATGTTTGATGCAATTTTGTGGAGGCAGATGTATTAGTGTTGATTAGACTGGAATCCTTTGACTGAATGTTTCCATGGAGATGTGACCCAATCAGCTGTGAGTGAAATGTTTGATTGGACAATTTCCATGGAGGTGTTACCCTACCCGTTCAGGGTAGGTGTTAATTGGATCACTGGAGTCCTGGAGTTCACAGACAGAAGGAGATTGGAGCAACTGAGAGTGACAATCTGAAGAGGAGCTGCAGCTAAGAGAGGACGAAATGCCCCAAGAGCAACATTTTGGAGAATGCCATTTGAGACGCAGCCTGGCAGCAAGCAGATGCCAGCTGTGTGCTTTCCCAGCTAACGGAGTTTTTCCAGATGCCGATAGCCTTTCTCCAGTGAAGTTACCTGATTGTTGATGCCTTACCTCGGACCCTTTATGGCCTTAAGACTGTAACTGTGTAACCAAATAAACCCTCTTTATAAAAGCCAATCCATTTCTGGTATTTTGCACTCTGACAGCATTAGCAAACTGGAACAGCTGTATTAGGGGTTCCTGGACTATTACAAATACCAGATTGCTAAGATTAGAAGGGAAACAGTTTCTTCTGAAATCTGTGCCATGCAGATGCTGGTGCACACTGAGACCAGGGGAATTTTTGCAGTGTGATGCCCAGGCCCCACCACCAACGTGCTAAGTCAGAATCCCTGGTGTGGGGCCAGGGAACCTGCACTTTAAAACCACTCTGGCTCCCTCAGTGTTTGAGGACCACGCCATAGGCTGAGCATCTGGCGGGTCTGCCATCTTCCCACTTGGCAGCTGTGTCAGACATGACTAAGTCGATCACAGTTCTTTTTCCAACTCTGCCCATACATGGTCTCAGGATCCATCTCCATTCTGGCAGCCTCTTCCAGCCAGTCGGCGGCTGACAGTTTTGGCAGAATGCCAAGGAGCCTTGAGTAGGGAAACTGAGGGAAATCCATTTCTTGAAATGGGTAAGTTTCATCTCAGGCTTGGATAAAAGGGGCAGAAAAGAGACAACAGTGGCTTTGGTTGTGAATGAAGGAAAAATTGAAAAGACTCAAGTTAGGATAAGGGGCTATGGACAGCTTCATGGCTGGAGAACAAGCAAAGGGGCAGTCCAGGCTTCCTCAGGACAGTGGTCTCACATGGGGGAGCACCTGCTGGAATGGAGGGAGAAGGGGTAGGGGTGCACAAACGGCCTTCTACTTTCATTTATTTAGATCCTGGCTGTCTTTTTGCATGACACCTGGGTTCTACAGCGAGTAGAGCCGAGTGGTCAAGAGGGTGGGTTTGAGTTGGAGGTTTGTGGTATCTCAGCCTGGTTAGCAGAGAGCACAGGTGAAGGTGACATTGTTGTAGACGAAAAGGTTCTCGATAACACAGTCCATCTCCCCCACTTTACAGAAGAGAGAACTCCATACCTGGGAGGTGAAGTGACTTACGCAAGGGCGCAAAGCATGTCCGTGGCAGAGCCAAGATGTATACTGCATTTTCCACTCCAGCCCAGGGCTCTTCCAGCTCCTTTCTCTGGTGTTGAGTGCGTTTCATGGAACCAGCTGCACGTGGGTTCTCCCACTCAGATAATATCTCCCCAAACAGCATCGAGGTCAACATCTGCTGATCACAGTCTCCTGGAACATTTACAATGAGATCAGGAAAGGAATTGAATGAGGGTAGATGTTTTCCATCAGGACTGAAAATGTAACATGCAGAGTGGGAAATTAAAACAGGGCCTTTGGGGAGAAAAAAGAGAGAGAGAGAAGGACCGACTTCTCTTATCTTCTTACCACACGTGAACTCTGCCATCAGAGCTTCCGTTTTTGATAAGTGCCGTACATCTTATCGCAGCATTTGACACATGCATTGATCATTCCTTAAACTGTGTTCAGGGGGGCATTTCCCTCCCTTTTTTGACTGCCCTCCTGTTGCTTTTTCTTCCCTCCCCTTTTTTTTGTTGACATTGATGTTTACATGCAGAGAAGGCTGCTTTCAAAATTGCATCTTTTTAATAAGTTGTCTTCTGGGAGAGAAGGAAAGGGACACACTTCCATGCTTGGGTGTGTTACTAAGAAAACGTCTGTGCTCGATGTCTGTTGTTTCCTCCTATCACAGGGAGCCTTTGACAAAGAAAAATAGGCCTTGTATTTGGTACTTACATCTATCCCAGTCACTGATGCTGGATTGCAGATGGCAGTGTTTGCAAGGCGCTGTTAAGGCAGCAGAATTGTGATTTGGGCTTTCCGCCGATGTTTTTAAGGTAAGTCTGATGAGCCACACAAAAGACTGCATCATATTTTTTTTCCAAGAAATTAAAAATCCCAGTCAAACACATCTAGCTGGTACCTTATCACCAGGCAGGGTGGTGACAAAAAAAAAAAATTCTTTTTTGATTACTCCCTAGCTTGAGTGACTGATTCTGAAAGCAGCACATTACCATTCTATAACAGTAAAACATACATGCAATTCAATTTTATGCACTTTAAGGATGGGAGTGTTTAGTGCTTAGTCTAATTGATCAGGTGGGTTGAAAATGCTTTGAGAGCTGATTACCTTCCATATTGGAAACCCTATATTGCTTGGGTGACCTTTCTGGAAACCCAGGGACAACTAATGACCCTGCTCAGATTTTTGCTGAAGGAATATCGTGGCCAGAAGCAGCAGGAACAGGAAAAATGTCTTTTGATGGTAAGTAGAATGATATCATTTGCTGTTTCTGTCTTTTTATGTGGCTACAGCTTAAAATCCACGGGATCATTTTACGTTTACTAAGTCACTCTACATTTTCTAATTAGAGAATTTAAACATCCTTGAGAGCTTGGTAGTGCCATTTTACAGGTGAAAACCTGAGGGAGGCCAAGTGGCTTGTTAAGATCAAACAGCTGGCAATAGGCTGAGTTGTGAATTCAAGCCCAGGTTTTATGAATTCTTTCATCAAAAAATCTCAGCATTTCTTTTTCTCTAGGGGTGGACATCAATTCCATGTTTTGTAGGCTACCTTTGTGAAAATGTCATCAAAGTTAGTTAAACAGATGTAAAAGAATTGGCCAGTGTTCTTCCAGAGAGCAAGCACAATCAGGGCTGCCATGGATGGTTGTGCAGGTTGCTCACTGCATAGCTGATGACACAGAAGCCCAGCCCATGCTCTGCTTCCCAGCCTTGCACCTAGTGTGGGGCTGTGGTCACCCAGAGTTGGGAAGCCCTTTTCTCTAATTCTCACGGAGGCACTTTTAAATGTGGCACCAGCAGGGGGCACTCTTTTCAGATGTGCAAAAATGTTCCATGAGAGCTTAGTGACTTTGATCAATATTAACTTAAATGCAAAAACTACAGGCTGAAATGCTTAGAATCCTATTTAGTGATCAACATTGACATTATCTTTCGTAGGACAGTGCCCTGGCAGAGTTAGAGCAACTTTTTTTCTCTCTAAAAATGTAATTTCGACAGAATGATCCAAAACTTATTACTCCTCGTGGGAAATGTGTGTTCGTTTTCAGGGCAACAGAATCCTAGCAGGCGGGAGAATACAGCCAGGCCTGATCACTTCAGCTCGGGATGGAGAAAGGACTTTGAACCTGAGCTGGACTCGCCTCGACACAGCCTCCTGGGTTAGGGTGAGTGACCCCAGCCTTTTAGGGCTTTGCTGTGAATATTTTGAATGTCTTGTCTGGACCCGGAGGGTGAAGTCCATTGTGTAGTTGGAGTGGGCGTTTCCATCGTGGGATGGGAAATGCAGTGTTAGGCTGGGAAAGGGAGGGACTTCCTTTTGCACTGGGATGGGGGAGAGTAGGGACCTACATTTATAGGGTTTTCATGGGAGGAGGTGGTAATTCTAGCAACAGCAACACACACTTCCTCTCTGTGAAGATTTTTGAAGTCCCCATATTTTTGATGAAGTCTCGTTGAATACAATGGCCTAGTCTTGGTCATGCTTGGAGTGTAGCGCTGGCACAGAGATGACAAAATAAATCCAATCAAATACGTCATTCCAAAGTCTGTTCCTAAAGTCCTCTGACCCTTTATCAAGGGGATGTCTGAGGGAACCTTCCTCCTGATCAAATAGGGTGGCTTCTGGTAGTGATGTTGGAGTCAGATAGGTCTGGTTTCAAATACTGGTCCAAGATACTAACTTTCTGAGCCGCAATATCTTACTCTGAAATATGACTGTGTTAATCTCCACCTCAAAGATTTGGAGTAAGGCTAGCAAATGGGATAGGCAGGTGGCGGAGCTTGAAAAAACAAAAAAGATTAGCTCCCTTCATGTAAGAAAAAGGAAATATTTTAACATGAAAAGGAAGAGCTCCAATATCCCCTTAATCATACCAAAAGGGCAGGGATCAGTGAACTTTTCCTGCAAGGATCAGTGAGTAAATATTTCCCACTTTCTGGGACCATAATCTTTTTTTTTAATTCGGTTTTATTGAGATATATTCACCTACCATATAATCATCCGTGGTGTACAATCAACTGTTCACAGTACCATCATATAGTTATGCATTCATCACCCCAGTCTATTTTTGAACATTTTCCTTACATCAGAAAGAATCAGAATAAGAATAAAAAATAAAAGTAAAAAAGAACACCCAAATCATCCCCCCATCCCACCTTATTTTTCATTTAGTTTTTGTCCCCATTTTTCTACTCATCCATCCATATACTAGATAAAGGGAAGTGTGATCCACAAGGTTTTCACAATCACACTGTCACCCCTTGTAAGCTACATTGTTATACAATCGTCTTCAGGAGTCAAGGCTACTGGGTTGGAGTTTGCTAGTTTCAGGTATTTACTTCTAGCTATTCCAATACATTAAAACCTAAAATGTGTTAGCTATGTAGTGCATAAGAATGTCCACCAGAGTGACCTCTTGACTCCATTTGAAATCTCTCAGCCACTGAAGCTTTATTTCGTTTCATTTCATATCCCCGTTTTTGTCAAGAAGATGTTCTCAATCCCAGGATGCCGGGTCCAGATTCATCCCCGGGAGTCATATCCTGCATTGCCAGGGAGATTGACACCCCTGGGAGTCAGGTGGGACCATAATCTTTTGCATCTATTCAGCCCTGCTCTTCTAGCCTGAAAACAGCCTAGACAATGCATAGATGAATGTGTGTGGTTGTGTTTCAATAAAACTGGAGGAAGGCTGGATTTGCCTTCAGGCTGTAATTTGCTGACCCCCAGTCTAGACAGTGTTCATCTCACAACCTCTGTGTAGATTAAAAAGCTTCGTCCGCCTACCATTCCTCCCTCGATGAGTCATTTTTGTTCTCTCCTACTTTTCTCTTTGTGGGCAATGCATACTGTCCCTTCTCCATAAGGATGCTGAGGAGAAGCCTGATTTTCAAGTAAATGACCAAGAGAACAGAGAGGGTAAGTGGCTACACCCAATCACACAGCAAAGAGGATTCAGAGCTGGCCCAGCACACCTTTCCCCTCCAGCATCCTTCTCTTTATTTAGCTCATTGATCCATTCTGCCCTCTCTGAAATCAACTGGATTTGAAGTGGCACCTTTAGCATATTTTTAAATCTTTTGCCCTAGTTTTCCACGTTCAGCCACGCATGGTAGAAGGTTTTCAAATTAAGTGTCACTGCTCAAAGTCAAAAATTAATTAGTCAGTGGCCAGACATGTGCAGTGCCCAGGATGCTTATCAGTCCGCCTCAAAAGCTTTCCTAATTAGAAAGATGTCAGGGTGGAACCAGGCAGATCAAAGAGCCCAATCCCTTTCCGTTAGAACTTCTATCACATTGGTCCCAGAATTCTAATCAATTCCACCATTTTAATAAATTCTATGGACTAGGTCTTGTTTTGTCGAGTGTACAGTTTGCGAGTTGGAATTCATCATGAGTACTTCCAGTTTGCAAGTACATGGGACACATCCTTCAATAAAAACCACAACCCAAAAGGTAGGTACTTTATACAGTTCTACTCAACTTTCCGTGCAATGAAAAACTTTGCTCCTGAAACTGTATTCCAAAAACAATTGCTAAGTACTTTCATTAGAGCAAGCATAGGAGTGAGCATAATAGCCTGATTGGCATTTTTTTAGGTTAATAAAATTTTATTTCATCAATCAGCATCAGCACTTTTTCATTCACCCATGTTAAGTGTGCAATTTAATGATTTTTAGTAAATTTATTGAATTGTGCACCATCACCACAAACTAGTTTTAAAACATTTTCATCAATTCTATAAGATCCTTCATGCCTGTTTACAGTTAATCCCTTTTCCCATCTCCAGGTCCTGGCAGCCACTGACCTATTTTGTCTCTATGTTTACTTTTTTTGACATTTCATATAAATAGAACCACATTCTATGGGTCGTGCTACTTTTACTTATCATAGTGTGTTTGAGGTTCATCCCTGCTATAGCATGTATCAGTATTTTGTTCCTTTTAATGGCTGAATTGTATCCATTGTGTGGATATACTACATTTGTTTATCCATTCACTAGTTGATGAACATTCAGGTTGTTTCCGGTTTGGGGCTATTGTGAATAACGTGGCTACAAACATCACATGCGAGCTTTATGTGGGGAAGTGGGGGTGAGAAAGGGAAAGGGAAGAGGGAGGGAAGAAGAGATGGAGGAAAATCAGTGAGTGTCCCCCTAGGACCCAGAGTTAGTCCAGCGATGGTTGGAGTTTCTTAGTCATATGGATTAGGGGGCAGAAGGTTCCAGAGCTGAGCTCCAATGAGAAGGTAGCAAAGCAGCAGCCGAGCCTGGGGCTTCCCTGGGAGAACTCTGCAACCTGGAATAGGCTTCCCTTTGTTTGCCTGCTTTTCAAACCCTGACTGACCACCTTTCTCTGCAGAGGTGGAGGTGGTGATATTGTGGGTGGGTGGATGGGGTAAGAGTGTATATGGGGTAGGGATGCAGGGTGGTCATTTTGTCCCAATAGTAAAAGTGTCATGTTCTGTTCTTATGGATTCTCATTTGTGGTTCTAGCAGCTCCAAAAGCAGCAGTCTGCAGATAGCTAATTATGACACTACCTAACATTTATCACTACACTTCAGCCGCACTGTGATGTGCTTTACACGCGGAACCTCAATTTCTCCCACCATAACCCTCTGAGATGGGTGCTATTGGTGTCCCCCTTTCTTTTAGATGCAGAGACTAAGGCTCAGAGAGGTTCAGTGACTTGCCCAAAGTCCCATAGCTTGGAGGTCACTCCATGAGCGAGGGAGGCAGAAATCCCCTTCTGGTTACTCTGAGCCCAATGTCAAGGTGGGCACCCTCTCTGCTGGGCAACCAGGATTTCCTGGGTCCTGTTGGAAGAAGGAGGCCTGGCTTACTGTAGCTCCAGATGTTCTTATTCCCAACCAGAAGGAAGGGCATCCATGTATTCACAGTCCATGACAACAGGGAATTTCCACAGTTGTCCTGTTGCATAATCTTTGTGCTTTGATGTGTTTGTGGACAGAGATGCTGCTTCAAGGTGACCTTTCTTAATATAATTATGATGGACAGGCAGTGGGTCAGGTAGAAAGTGCAGATAATGTCTGAATGACCTTGACAAAGTCTTGAAGCTCTTTGAGCCTTAGTTTCCTTTTTGGCAAAAAGGAGATAATTCTTTGATGTTTAACTTGCAGCAATATTGTGAGAGTCTGATGACATTATATAGCAAAAAGCTGAACACTATTCATGCTTGGCACATAGACCCTGAATAGATGATATGTATTAATGTTTTCATTAATGCCGTTTTTATTGTAACTTCAGCTGGCTCAGGGGATGAATATATGTTCCTCCAAAGTTTCTGTAATTAAAATGACTGACCCAAACTTATGCTCCAGATTAGTGAGAGAAGAAATTAAGTATTTTTTGAGGCTCGTTAGTTTAAAACATTAGAATTGCGGTTTTAGTCCAGCTGAGCAAATTGCAAATGGACTAAACATTTGCAGCTGCATAGATCCAATCGACATTCCTGCATGCCTCAAAAAAGGTGAATTTTTTCAATGACTTTTAAGCATGACTTGGCACCAAAAATTACCCATTATGGTAGCTGCCTTATGTTGGATTAGAGACCAGCCTGGCTTCCGGAGGCCTGGCCCGGAGGCCACCAGCTCCCCCTGCAGAGACGAGGAACGGAGGCGGAGAAGGGAAGAGGTCAGACGCTCTGGCAGGTGTGGCAGGTATCAAGTTGTAAATAACTCAGTAAATGTTAGCGAATGGGACGGGTGGCATTTGAAATAATAAGCGTGCCCTCTCTGAACAGTCACTCCTCCTAACCTTTCAGAAAATTACACTGACCTGCATCTTAGCAAAGGGCATTTATCAAAAGGAGAGCTGACTGTACTTGCAGAATCCATGCTGAGAAGGGAGACGCGGTGGGATTCCTGACAAGTGACAGGGCTCGGGGACCCAGGGTGAGCTCCCAGGGTCCTGGAACTGCTTCCAGTTCAGATCTTATATATATTTTGGGAAAGGCCTAGAGTGGGAGGAGAAAACTCAGACATCTTCCTTGTCAATGGGGTTGTCACAAACAAAAAAGACCTTGGTAAAGCAGCCAGGTGCACGTTCCATCTAAGGTGGTCAGGTCCGTTGCCAGCACTGGTGTTGCCAGGTGGGAATATAGACCTGGCATTGCAAAATCTTCTCAAGAAAGGCTGTAAACCTAGAATGCACATGTCTCCATTTACAACTTTTGGAAATGAGGGGTTTTCTTGTAACATTATGCTAATAAGTCACATGAGGCTCAAATTAAACATGTTTGTCTGTCTGCAGGTACCATCAGTGACCTGTGACACAGTGACCTTGTTGGATGCAAATCAAAGCTGGAAAAGTACTTTGTGGACCTGTTAGAGCTTTTCAAACATCAGGTCAAAGCCCATCAGGGGATCATGACGTTGTAATTTAGGGTGTGAGGATTGCCTTTTTTTTTTTTTTTAAATTTTAAAGCAATAAAATAGAAAAATGTCAGAATGCATCACATATTACAAAACCCCAGTATTTAAACACTAGGAGACTACTGCTGCAATGGCAGAAGCTGGTAGAAGGATCTTCCCATTTAGCCTGTCTTCACTCATCAGTGGCCTCTGAGGCTCTTTAGAGCAGGATGTGAACACGTCGATCTAGGGAACACTAAGGCCCTTTTCCATCAAGCCCTAGTGTGGCTGAAGCTCCCCAGTGCTCCTGTGCCCCTCTAGCGGCACAGCCTTGTAATGGGCATGCTAAGTGCCTTGCTTAGGCTGGATCTTTCCGCTGCACTCAAGAAGAATTCAAATGCTGAACCCACCCAAGTGAGCAGACCCCGAGATAAATGGCTCATGTTGTCCAGAGATGCAGAAGAGGTCGGTTGTGTACACTTGGAACACCAGTTTGTTCATGTGAATTGTAAGGCCCGCCTGTCACACGTACCCATTCATATGGCCAATCAGGGTGTCCTCTTCTGCACATCCAGCTCTGGTCAGGAATCAGAAGGCTGAGGAGTGGAATTCCACAGGTCTGGAGCTGTGAGTGTGGACACAGGAGGTGGCCAGGAGAGGAGGGGTCATCTTTCCCTGTAGCTTGGACGTTGTTGTCTGGTTACCTGTGTGGCCCCTTCTTCCTTGAATGGTTGTGGGATCAACAGCCTTTTAGGATGCAATTCCCACCCTGCTCCCTTATTCTGTGAGAGAGGAAATGAAAGCTCAGAGAGGTTAAGTGTCTGGAAACAGAGACTTGAACGATGTCAGAAGTGATTTTTCTCCATCTCTCATCTTTGGTTCTTGGCTGCACATTAGCATAAAGCTTTATGCTGCTCTTTTATTGCAGACAGGCCTTCTCCCTGGGGTTGAAAATGTGGATGCCAACTGATTCCAGTGATTTCATCATACAGCTTCAACAACCTAGAGAGATTATTCTGACTTTCTTTGTCTTGATTCCAAAATTCCTACGGAGGGGAACTCATTGGCCTGTCTCATTTCAGGAGCACACCCTGACCAGTCCTCTGAGGCCAGGGTCATTGCCATGCAATGCCATGAAACCACACAGATGCAGTTGGGGAAGGGACTATTCCAAGAATTAGGAGGGGCTTGAGGGGATGGTGTGTGATAGAAAAATACAAACAAATGGATATTGACCCGAAAAGCTTATTCCAGGTATATGTGCCTTACTTTCTCAAAATCTCATCGTAGGACCATATCCATTCATTTGTTAATTTCTTCATTCATTCATTTAACCATTATTTAGTGACCACCTAGAAGGTACCTGACATTTTCTATTATATTTCTTGACTCCAGAACATGGAGTCAAATTAGAATGAGGACAGAGGAGGGGGAAGTGTTGGTGTTAAACAGAGGGAGCATTATATCCTGGCTCCAAGTGTCTAATAGGGTGTGATATATCTGTTTACCTGACTATCTCCCTTTACCAGAAATTGCCTCTTATTGACTTTCATGAAATCCTCATGGAGTCCCTACAGAGTAAAGTGTAAACAGTATGGTGGAGAGATTGAGACCATGGGTTCTGAAGCCAGACCTCCTGGGTTCAAATCTTGGCTTCACCACTTCCTAACTCTGATCTTGGGAAAGTATTTAACTTGACTCTACTTAAGTTTCTTCATCTATAAAATGAGGATATTGACAGGTCCTCTCTTACAGGGTTGTGTGAGTATTAAATGAGTTAGTATATGAAAAGTTCTTAGTATACTGCCACAGTACTTAGTCAATACTCAATAAATATTGAATTCTTATGACCTATTATTCTTTGAAGGAGGAATATGATAAAGCATATAGGGGAAATGTTTGGCTTTTGGGCTGTGCAGAGCATCTCTTTTTCCTTTCTAGATACAATAGGACACAGACTGAGCTGCCTTCAGAACCAGGGATACGAGCTCATAGCCTGGTACAGAATGCATTTTTCTAGGCTGCCCCTTCACCTGGAGGGCAAGAGGCAATGAAGCAATCAAACTCCAAATAAAAGTTGCAATAGAATTTTCGTTTCCTCTTAAGGAATCTTTCAGCTGCGGCACTCCATGCAGTTTCTTCATAGGGGGTATTGATGATGTGCCATATTTCATTATATTCAGTGCTCTACTTTGTGAACAGAGAGAGTGAAGGCCCTTGCTGATGCCTGGGGGGCAAGGGATCCACTATCCAGATGGAGAGTATCCAGGTGGCAATGACACCTGTAGATATAGATCTGGGTTGTAGGCAGAGGGACACATCAGCTAGGCTGATCTTAAAGAGACCTTAGTTTCTGCACTGGTCAGGAGGAGCCTAGGACTACTCTGGAAACAAACCCACCATCAAGTGCAGACTCTAGGAAAATGTTTTTTCAACTTCAGTGTGCATACAAATCACCTAGGTACTGTATCAAAATGCAGATTCTGACTCAGGAGGTTCAGGATAGGGTCTGAGATTCTGCATTTCTAACAGGCATCCAGGTGGTGATGAGGCCGCTGGTTCCTGGACATCACTTTGAGTAGTGAGGATGTAGGCTAGGCCTCGGTCTCCCTGGCTTAGTTACATCCCGCTGACCTATTCTGACATTGCTTTCTCAGGTGAACCACGTTGTAGGATTTTATTATTCCCTGTTTATTTATTCATATACTTAACAAATATTTCCTGAATTGTTAAAACACATGAATTCATTCCCAACCAAGGTTTCTCCACCTCAGCACTGTTGACATTTGGGGCTGGATAATTCTATGAAGTGAGGGCTGTGCTGTGCACTGTACCCCCGACTCCAATTGTCTGCTGACAAAACATCTCCAGACATTGTCCAATGTCCCTGGGTCAACTCAAGGTTGGTGACCTGTGTCAACAGAAACCACATCTCAAAGAGGAATATGCATGTTCAGAGGTGGTGTTTGTGTATAAAGTGCTTTCATGTGTGTGATATTGTCTGAGACTTGTTAGGACAATATAAAGCAGGCTGAGTCCCCTGTTATCATCTCAGTTTCCCAGATGAGGGGGCTGAAGTTCAGCCTAAGTGCCTTGGGCATGCACTCGGCTCATGGTAGAATTTAGTCTTCCGGGGCCAAGGCCTGTGCCTACCCACTACAGCACACTGCCTTCTCTGTGCTTTCTTGCCTATCCTTTGTCATAGAGATGCTGCTGGACATCCTTGGCTTAGTGTTTTTCTCTTTCAGGATGGCAATAACATAATAATAATTGTGTTTATTGAAGGCAAACAATTTTTAATCTACTGAAAGAGGTGGAATAGTGCGGTGGCTGAGAGCTCTCTGAAGGTAACCTGGTCGTCCCACTAACTAGCTGGTTACTTCAGCTCTCGGTGTCTCAGTTTACTCGTCTATGAAACAGGGATAGCAGTGTATACCCCATGGTACTGTTCTAAAGGATAAATGAGTTTGTGGGGGAAAGTGCTTCGAATAAGCCTGATTCAGTATCTATTGTTGTCATTGTTGTTGTTGTTGGCAGGAGATAGAAGAGTGCCTGACAGCCAGGTATGTGTGTAGGTTTATCTGTACACCCCCCTTGGTTTTCCTCACTATTTAAGAGTTCACAGTGGCCTTCCAGGAGTCTGACTGATGAGCTTACATACAAGGTACAAGGTCCAATTTTATTGGTAGCTGTGCAACCCCCTAAAGATTTCCAAAGCAGGATTTCCAGTCAAACTGTGACAAAAATCATGGCCAGGCTTGAGGCAGAGTAGAGCCTCCTAATCCTTCTCCTTTCAACTGAAGACAGTTGGCTTGTGGGTCACATGTGACTTGATTTACCCCTCTAGCTGCAGGAATGAGGCTGATAAGCCTGTGTAATATAGGGGGGGAGAGAGAATATGAATGATAATATAGACTGACCAGAGGCCTTCCTCTTAAGCGGGATGAGAATGTTCAATGTGTGCTGTCCTGTTGAAGACAGGATGTGCAAGGGGCCACTATGTCGGGGAGTATGGAAGGTAGGCAACAAGATCTGCTCCATCTCTGCCACTTCAAAGAGGGTCTTCCCTGAGTAGGCTCTCCCTGCCCTTTAGTAAACCATGTCCAATAGGTGTGAAGCTCTGAATGATCATGTTAGTCCTTCCCCCTTTCTTGGGGAGGATGGAGGGGTGGAGAGAGAGTTGGCAACTTCCTTCCTGTGAGATGGTGGTGAAGTCCTCTCCTCTATGGGCCCTGGAGGAGATATGGGCTAAGTAGAAGGACATGCCCTTAACACTAACCTTGATTTTCAGGAGAGACGAAATCAACCTCATTTCCACTTTTACCCAAGTCAATTTTCTTCCCATTGGCATCTTGTTACTCTTCACTCACTCAATCGTTTAATTGCTTCATTGCTTCATCCAGGTGGCTGGTGGGGAGCACAACTGCTCCTCCTTGGACCCCCTCTGCTTCCAGCAATTATCCCAATCTCCCCTTCAGAGAAGTGCCATATGCCAGAGAGGGGATGGGGAGGAGGGGACCTGGGACAGGCTTTAGGAGAAGTTTTAATTCAGTGTCATCATCAAGGGTATCAACCTTGTGTAAAATGCTCATATAGAATGCACATGCACACAAAAGGAGCTTCTATTGCCTTTGTTTTTAATGTGATTCCATTTTTGTTATACATTTCTCTGCTTCTTGCTATTTTCACTTGGCAGCATCCATGTAACCCTGGTAAAATGCAACAGGAAGATATAGGAAGCTTGTGAACATGGGGATGTATTTTGTTCTTTCAGAGATGACTCCAGATCAAGTCCAACACCATCTGTGATAAAGCATCCCAGACCCTAACCTCCTAATCCCTGCTCACACCTCCAGTTCCCAGTTTCTTACAACACCCTGGGTTTTCTAGACCCCAGTGCCTGCTGGCACCCAAATATTCTCACACCCAGATTGTCAGTCACTCGGCTGCCCCCTCCATCACTCCTTATTCTCTTTGTACTCACATGTAATTCCTTTATCTAAAGAATGATTTCTTTCCAACATCACTTCTTTGAAGTCCCATTCCTTTGAATTATATTCACTTCCTTTATTCTTGAGAAAAATTGCTAATGGCTGTTTTCATGAGCATCAGTGACAGAGAGTTTTCTATCAGCAAATATATCCTGCCAGTGTCATCCTTAGTGAATGAGTGAATTTAGAGTGTAAAAGAATCTTAGGGGTCATATAGGATAATTGCCCAACCACACCAATTTTTGATTATTTGAAACTGCCTAGTTCTATTAAATTATCTATTTAACAAAAGTTATTAAGAACTACTTTATGCCAGGCTTTATGTTACTTGGGATACTTGGATGAAGGCAACTAAGTGGTTTGCTAGCAAAAAATTTCCAAAAGACTTAAGACATGCGTTATAATGGATTGACCACTCAATGGAGTGGAGGTGGGGGTGCAGATACTATGATTGGTCCAATATTGATTGGAAATGGGGTGCAAACAGCAAGAAAGAAGGCAAGACCACGGTATGAAGTTTCTTATGTTTTAAACTGACGAGTCGGTGATAAGAAGCCATTGAAGAATTTTGAAGAATGGTGAAATGTGATTGGATCTGTACTTCGTAAAGCTCACTCTGACATTGAAAATCAAAAGGATTCTCTTTCTTCTGAGGTACAGGCCCTGCTACATCTCTCTCTGTTGATGTGCCTTCTTTGGTTTCTCTTGGATGGATGTGGCACTGTCTTCTGTGTTTTAAAGCTCCCAAGTCTTTGGCTTTAGAAATCAAAGCAGTGGTAACTGTTCTTGGGCCCCTACCATTGTGTTCTCTGGACATGACTGTGGTTTTCAAGGTGCTGATGCTGAAAGAGAAGGTGTGCCCTTGTAGAAATGCTCTTTGGCTTGGGGTGCTATGTCATCTGCCAGAGCCCTGCAGGGGTATACTTTCCTGGGGTGTCCATTTGGCAAGATGCTGAGACAAACCACCTGGATGAATAGAGCTGAAGTGAGAGGCAGGGTTTCAGTCTTTCATGTACACGTGTGTGGGGCTGATATTTAGATGGGGGGAAGCTGGTATAGTTGCACTGTTTATTAAAATACTGAAGTAATTCCATATTGGTTGATAAATATCAGCTCTCTGTGCACCCCAGTTACTGGGATGCCCTGGTCCTACACAAAAGAAATCCCAGGACCCAGCTGTGATGTAACACCTGGCTTCCTTCCCAACTGGTCAGGTCCTAAACCGTAATGGTTAGTATGACTAATAAAATTTTAAATTTATGTCACAATCAAAAACACAAATTAGGACTTCCAGGGAAGATGGTGGAGTAGGGAGCTTCCACCAAAATAGCTACTGAACAGGTAGGAACTGTCTGAAACAACTATTTTGAAATTTCAGAGGGCAGAACACTGTGCAGCATCCAGGGGAGAGTGGGAGGAAGAGGCTGATAAATGTACGGTAATGAACTGTAAATTGCTCTCTCCATGCAGCAGCTGCTGGTGCCCATCCCCCCACTCTCCCAGCAGGCCACAGCGGGGTCCAGTCCCTGACTAACTCGCTGATGACAGAACGGGACATAAAGATCCTCTTCTTCAAGAACAGGGGTGCACATGGATCACTGATCACAAATTTTGATTAAACTCGAATCTCTGAGGCCTAACCCTGAAGGCAGATATTATTTCAACCCTTCCCCAGACTAGGACTGAAGTGGTGGAGATTTAAAGATGCAGCACTTCCTCCAGGAAAATGAGTTCAGCAAAGTGATGGGGTACAAGATCAGTACCCCAAAATCAGTGGTGTTTCTATACACAAGCAATCAACAATTGGAAGAAGAAATCAAGAAAAAATTCCATTCATATTAGCATCTAAAAGAATATAGTCTTTGAATGTAAAGAATGTAAAGAACTTGTACATAGAAAACTACAAAACACTGCTAGAAGAAATTAAAGAAGATCTAAATAAATGGAAGTACACTCCGTGTTCATGGATCGGAAGACAAAATATCATTACAATTTCAATATTACTCAAAACAATTTATAGATTCAATATAATCCAATCAAAATTCCAACCTTCTTTACAGAAGTGAAAAAGTCAGTCATCAAATTTATTTGGAAGGGTAAAGGGCCTGAAATAGCTAAAGCCCTCTTGAAAAAGAAGAATGAAGTTGGAGGACTCATACTTCCAATCTTAAAACTTCTTTTAAAGCCACGGTAATCTAAACAGCATGGTACTGGTACAAGGACAGACATATAGACCAATGGAATAGAATTGAGAGCTCAGAAATCAACCCTCACATTTATGGACAACTGATTTTGGACAAGGTGGCAAAGACCACTCAATTGGGATTTGCTACAAAAAGAAGTATTCCTACCTCACACCATATAAAAATAAACTCAAAATGGATGAAAGACCTTAATATAAGATATAGAACTATCATACTTCTAGAAGAAAATGTAGGGAAGCATCTTCAGGACCTTGTGCTAGGAATGGTTTCTTAGACTTTATACCCAAAGAACAAACAACAAAAGAAAAAATATATAAATGGGACTTCATCAAAATTAAAAACCTTTGTGCCTCAAAGGACTTTATCATGAAAGTAAAACAACAATCTATACGATGGGAGAAAACATTTGGAAACCACATAGCTGATAAAGGATTAATATCCAGAATATATAAAGAAATCCTTCAACTTAAGAACAGATAGACGTACTATGAACAGTTGATTGTATACCATGGATGATTGTATTGTATGTGAATATATTTCAATAAAACTGAATTTAAAAAAAAAGAACAGATAGAAAAAAAAATTAAAAACTGGGCAAAAGATTTGAACAGACATCTCTCCAAGGAAGATATACAAATGGCCAGAAAGCACATGAAAAGATGCTCAACATCATTAGCCAACAGGGAAATGCAAATCAAAACCACAATGAGATACCATTTCACACCCATTGGTATGACTACTATTAAAAAAAAAACAGAAAATAATGTGCTGTAGAAGATGTGGAGAAATAGGAACACTCATTCATTGCTGGTGGCAATGTAAAATGGTGCCGGCACTGTGGAAGACAGTTTGGAGATTGCTAAGAAAGCTATGTATGGAACTATTATATGACCTGGCAACCCCATTACAAGATATATACTCAAAATAATTGAAAGCACGGACTCAGATATTTGAACATCGACATTCATATTGGCATTATTTACAATTGCCAAAAGACAGAAGCAACTCAAGTGTCCATCAACCGATGAATGGATATAAAAATGTGGTATATCCATACAATGGAATAGTATTCAGCCACAAAAAGGAAAGAAGTTCTGATACATGTGACAATATGGACATGATGTGCAGTGAAATAAGCCAGACATGAAAGGACAAATATTGTATGTCACTAATTCAAAATTTTTAGATTATGCAAACTCATAGAGTCAGAATCTAGAATATAGGTTACCAGAGGGATAGGGAATGGGAAGTTAAGGCTTAAAATGTACAAAGTTACTATTTGGGATAATGGAAATGTTTTGGTAATGGATGGTTTTGATGGTAGCCCAACATTGTGAATGCAATTAACAACACTGAAATATAGATCTGAATATGATTAAAAGGGGAAATGTTAGATTGTATATAAGGTAACAATAAAAATTTTTTTAAAATCCGTGGAAATACACTTCACAGTGGACATGGACTAAAGTTAATAATACAATTATAAAAATGTGGTATCATCAATTATAACAAATGTTCCACACCAATGCAAATTGTTGGTGATGGAGTGGTGTATGGGAATTCTGTGTTTTATGCATGATTGTTCTATAAACCCACAACTTCTCTAATAAAGGAAAAAACACAAATTATCAGCCTAAGGAAATATTATGCCATTCTGATTCAGTATATATCAGGCTATGCCGGGGGAGATAGTTAACGTGTTTAGAAACAAAAACACACTAAAATCTTTCTCTACATCAGCATAAATGTTTCACCAAATAAGCCAGTGGTGTCTAAGGGGAAACCATATCGTGAAGAATAACTCAAGCAAATCAAAATGAGCATTTCAGCTATGGTTTGTATTCTGTAGAAACAGAAGGGATTCAGTGTTAATTCTCAAATCAGTGGCTGATTTTTCAGAGCAAGGGCTATTTCCTTTTATCCTGACTAACAGTTATTTGGGAGCAGTAGCTAAAGTGATTTTTTTGTTGTTGTTGACTCCAATATAATTTTCATCATACTTGATTTTTAGACACAGAAATTGCCCATAATTGTGTCTGTCCAATATCTATGGTAATATGGACAATTATAAAGGATTATCCTTTTGTTTTCCGGGTCATTTGTTGATGCCTTTTTTGTTGCAAGGATGTGAAAACATAAGGCAATTTCACCAATTACTGGTAATGTTATTCAGATATTTAATTTATTTTCTGCATGCATAATCAGCCATAAATACATTTTAGCTAATGGAGATGACAAGGGTGTAATATAATTTGAGCCCAAACAAATTCAAAATAACATTAAGACAGAAACACAAAACCATGGGAAGGAGAGACGCAGGAACTCAATCTGTTTTTAGTTTCTCTTTTGCCAAATCTTTGAATAGGGACCTGGTGTTTGAGTTAATGTAAAATGATGAAAAGGCCTAGCAAAGTGCATGGAAAAAGTAGGTGTTTAATAAATAGTTGTTTCCTTTCTAAAATCTTTGTTGACTATGATGACGTACTTTGTGTTGCTTCCTCTGGGACTGTTCAAGCTCTTCATTCTGTTCAGTAGCCCAATGGCCAAACCTCAAGGTAGCGAAAGAAGGTGCTGTACAACCACAGGGGTCTCAAAGTTAGAGTTGGAATCTGAGTCAAGAGAAAAATTAATGCCAAAATGGAACCTGCCCCCAAACCAAAACCAAATCTGCTGTGACTCCACCTTATCTGAGTTACGGACACACTCTGAATGCCCACCTGCTACAAATTTCATTGGTGAACTGCCTTGACAGTTTGGGTTCTTGGGTTTGCAAATGTCTGGTAAATTCAGGCAAATTTTCTCTGATTAGAGAAGACTCCCAATAGCTGCCCAACTTCCCACTAAAACTCTTCCTCTTTGAACACTGATTATGCCAGAGAAACTCGATTAGTTGCTAACCTGCCTTTAACACCTGCTCCATTGCTGTTAAAGAGTCTGTATAACTTGGTGATGGCTGACTTCCACCTGGAGTGGCAACAGGGAACAGGAGACAGGAAATCCTCAAATCTGGAGGCACTCCCATTTTTATAATTCCCGGAGAGCCCATGTTAGTTTATTTTAAATTGTTCTCTGGCCCAGGGGGAAGCATGTGGATGTATTATGAGCATGAGGCTTCATCTGAAAGAACTTCTTAGCATCTTGCTGCTGCCCTGCATTCTTTTAGGCTCAGTAAACCATTCTGCAGGTCCTAAAAGCAGTAGCAACTACATCTGGAGGACTTTCACTGATTTCTAGTAAGAGAGAAGGGTCCCATTGATATCCAGGAGTTGAGAAAAATATGGGCATGTGGAACTTTGGTTAAGAGGTCTGCAGTGGCTTGGGAGTTACAGAAAGAGGATCTGTAAAGTTTTCAGATGTTGATGGGGCATCGGTGCAGTGGTAGCTGCCCAGTCCATAGGCTCACTGCCCCCTTACTGATTTCTTTTGCTGTTTGTTCTTTCTTCCACACACTCTGGCAAGAAAGTCCTGATGACCTCCCTGTCCTTGCAAATAGATTCATGTGTTTTAAGCCTGTTGAACAACTGTACTTGAGCACTGCAGAATGGTATCCTTGATCACACATAAACCAAAAGTGAGTAAATGTTTATTTGCCCCCTGACAGTCTTGTTCAAGAAAAGCGTTTTACATTCTGGCTGTACTTTCCAGTATCCACAGCACTTGGTGTTGAATCTTGCTATTTGCTTGCTGTTTTCCAAATAGGGTAGAGGGGTGGTTGAGGGTACAAGGGATTGGGTAAAAGTATCTTCTGAGAAGTTTGGTCTCTCCTGTGCCACTGGAAATGATGTTGAATCTTGTAACCCTAGAGATAGACCTCAAATTGGGAGGTCCCAGAAGAGCCATTTATCTCTAGACTTCATCTCTAGACTTTGACTCACACAACTATTAAAGGAATAGTAGGAAGCTACAGCAGGAAATTTTCTGAGGTAGAGGGCAAACCTTGGTCTCTCTGACTCCAAAGCTGGCACTATGAACCTGAATGATGTAATTATGACTGTGTATCCACCAAATCGTGGGCATGGTGGTTCTGATGGTTGAATATGGCCCATGACATCCTGAGAGTCTGGCCGATTACACATTAATTGCAATAGCTCTTTATTGTTGCGTCACTTTGTTGGGTAACAACTATTTGAAGCCTTGAATTGTAACTGTGCATATTTATATATTATGTGCTAACTTTTTAATTTTTCAAAATTGTGTTCTTAGTGAGTGAAGAAATCTAGACTTCGAAAATTTCATTAATCTTGAATAGGTCCCATACTAGACATTGGTGGTAAAGCACCTTTTTTTTCACTGAGATATAATTAACGTCCAGTAAAATGCACAGATTCAAGGGGTTCAGTTCAATGAGTTTTGACAATTATCTACACCAGGTTACCCACCACCCCAAACAAGATAATTTTCCATCATCCCTGAGAGTTCTATTTGGCACTTTTTAGCCAATTCCTCCTTTATTTCCCACTGCTTATAAACACTACCTGATCTCTCTCATTAGTTTTGCTATATTTGGATTTGAACTCTTTTATTTCTGGCTGCTATTGCTTAACATGCTGTTTTTGAGATTCATGCTCGTTGTGTATAATAGTGACTATTTTTTTTTATTGTTGAATATTTCATTCCATTGTAAGGAATAGTCCATTGAACATATCCCAGTGTAAGGGTACTATATTCTCCTGTTGATGAACATTTGTCTTGATTCCAACTTGGGCAATTATGTATATGGCCATTATGAACATTCTTCTACAAGTCTTTGTGCAAACATGTATTTTCATTTATTTTGGATAAATACTTAGGCCAATAAGGTACATATATATTCAACTTTATAAGAAACAGCCACGTGGTCATAAATGTGGTTGCAGCATTGTACACTCACACCAGCAATGTATGTGAGTTCCAGTTGCTCTACATCCTTGCCAACATTTGATGTTGTCAGCCTTTATTATTTTAGCCATGCAAGAGCTATCTGATTATAGTTTTCATTCACATTTTCCTGATGACATTGAGTCCCTTTTCATATACTTGCTGGCTATTCATACTCTTCTTTTGTGTACATCTGTAAAAAATTTTTTAGTTTCTTGTTGCTCATTTTTTAATTGTTGATTTGTAGTTCTTTATATATTCTGGATACAAGTCCTCAGTCCCAGATATAGGTATTGTGGATATATTTCCCAACCTGTGACTTGTCTATTCATTTTTTTAACAGTGTCTTCTGATTAGCAGAAGTTTTTAGTTTAGATGAAGTCCAATGTTTCAAACTTTTTCTTTTATAATTTGCTCTTTTTGCATCCTGTTCAAAAATTCTTAGACTACCCAAGATCATGAAGCTATTCTCTTATTTTTTCTGGAAGTGTTGTGGCTCTGAGGTTTATTTTTAAGAACATGATTTCATCTTGAATTAATTTTTGTGTATATGGAGAGAATGTGCAAAGGTTTATTTTCTTTCTTCCTATACAGATATTCAGTTGTTTTAGCAACATTTTTTGAAAGATGTTCTTTATTCCATGTAATTGACTAAGCACTTTTGTGGAAAATCTACTGACCACATAAGGGTGAGTCTATTTCTGCACATTCTTTTCTGTTCCATGATCTATTTTTCTATCCTACTATCCAACTGTCTTGATTACTGTAGTCTTAGAATAAATCTTGAAATCAGATAGTGTTGGTTATCCAACTTTGTTTATCTTTTCCAAGATTATTTTGGTTATTCTAGATTCATAAGCATTTTTGTATACATTTTAGAATAATTGTATATTTCTAATGAACAGCCTGCTGGAATTTCTATAAGAATCATGTTGAATTTATACTCCAATTTAGGGACAATGACTACATCTTCACAATATTGAGTCCTCCAATCTATGAATATCAAATAACTCCTTTTATTCAGGTTTTAAAGTTTTCTCAGCAAGGTTTTCTATTTTTTAGATTTATTCCTAGATATTTTGATGTTATTGGAAATTGTATTGTTTCTTTTTATTTGAAACAACACCAGAGTTACAGAAAAGTTATAAGTACAGAACACAGAAACATTTTTTCATGAACAATTGAGAGTATGATTCACCATCACCAACCCCCCCCCCAAATACTTTGGAGTGTATTTTCTAAAAACAAGGATGTTGTCCTCAACAGCCACCATATGACCATAAAAACCTAGAAATAAACATTGATGCATTATTACCATCTAATGTTCACACTCCAGTCAAGTTTTGAAAATTATTTTGCCAATAATGCTCTTTATAGGGAAAGGATCTGGTCCAGAATAATGTGTTGTGTTTGGTTATACCAGTCTGAAACAGTTCTTCAGTTTTAATTTGATTTTCAAGACCTTGGCAATTTTGAAGATTACAGGTCAGTTATTTTGTAGAGTGTCCCTCAATTTAGGTTTTTCAGATCTTTCCTTATGATTAGAATCAAATTATGCCTCTTTGACAGAAATATTACAGAAGTGGTTCTGTGTTTTCCTCATTGCATCCTATCAAGTGGCACATAGATTTTTTTTGTTCCATTACTGATGATTTCACTTTGGTTGATTGATTAAGGTCATGTCTACCAGACTTTTTAACTGTAAATTTACTATTTATCCCCTTCTAATAAATATTTGTAGGGTTATGTTTAGAGACTATGTCAGTACTTTGTTCTTCATCAAACTTTGAATTTATTCACTTATATCAGAAGGAACTCATGCATTCCTATTTAATTAGTAAGTTTTACTATACTACTATGATTATTTTCTTTTGATACTCAAATTTTCTTAGATTTGACTGGTAGGAATACCTTCAGGCTGGCTTCCATGTATTTTTGTCATACTTCCATTGTTCCTTGAATATTTCCTTACTTTCTAATGTAAGATGTTCCAGCCCTGGAATCAGGGATTTCTCCAGGAACCACTGCTACCTTTATTGGAGAATGGTAATTAGAAACTATGATCTGGCCCAAGATGTGCTCATGGCTATGTATATTGCTATATATGGATGTCTATCTATCTGTTGAGAATCAAGAATTTATACCAATATCTCCAATTCCAGCCCCAAACTGCGGAGTTCATTGTAATTTTCTCCTTTTCCATATTTGTAAATCCCTTTATTGATAGTAAGAAACCTAGTTCCCTTTATCCTTAATATGTTTGCAAATCCTGACAGTACCAATCTTTGCATCTTTGCTGCCACCCCTGCTCACCCTACTCAGGCTCCAACAACTTATGCTCGGCTTTCCTCCCAAATGGTTGGCCGATTCAACCTGAATTTGGTGCCTGCACCTGGCCACCCTCCCCTGTGTGGACAACCTCTTCACTCTGCTCAGGCTCTGACACCTTGAAATGGATCATCCTCTCGTGTGATGTCCTCTTCCCCATGGCTGGGCTTCAACAGCATGCACGGGCCACAGCAACTCCTCTTCACTTCCCGGCAGGGATGCCTGATTCATTCAGGCCCACCGAATGAGTTTTGGACTCAATTGTTTAGGAAAGAAAGGGGAAGAGCTAATATTTTTTAAAATTTCAATTTCCAGTTGTTTTTATATAGTTATGCAATTAATTTTTGAATATCAAACCAATTGGGTCTTTGTACAGTTCGAATGTCTCTGCTAAATTTTCCATCTCCATGCATTTTATCCATCTTTATCCTCAAATCCTTTAAAATTTTTAAAAATTAATTTTTCATTTTGAAATATTTTCAAACTTACAGGGCAGTTACAAAAACAATACAAACTCCATGTAGAGAACTCTAACATGTGTCTATACTCCCAGATACCCAGATCTGCCAATTTTAACGTTTTTCCACATTTGCCATACCATTCTATCTATTTAATAATCTCTCTCTCAATCCGTCTATCCATCCATCCATTTATCTGTCTATTTATCAATGCATTTTCTGAACTTTTGAGTGTACATTGTATACCTCATGCTCCTTTACTACTAAATATTACCATGTACATTTCCTAAGAACAAGGAGATTCACTTACGTAACCACCTTAAGTGCAGTTATCAAGTTCAAGAAATTTCACACTGATATAAAAATTACAGTGTATATTCCAATTTTTAAATATGTCCTGATAATGTCCTTTTGAGCTTTCTCTCCTCCCTTGTGAGCTCACATCCAGGAGCACATATTACATTTAATTCTCATTATCTTTTTAGTTGTTCTTTCTTTCTTATTAATTGTGGAAATATATTGACAACATAAGCTTTCCCACTTCAACCTCTTCCAAACATACCATTCAGTGGGACTAATCACATTCACAATGCTGTGTACCCTCACCACCTTCCATTACTAAAACTTTCCCATCTCCTCAAACAGAAACCCTGTACCCTTGGGCATTAACTCCCCATTCCTCCTTCTCTCTGACCCTGACAAACTTTACTCCAATTTCTTTCTCCATTAATTTGCATATTCTCCAATATTTTGTTTGTAGTTACCATGGGACTTAATTTTTGACATCCTAAATCTATAATTTTGTTTGCTATAATACCTGCTATATGTCAATAATATACACAAACTATATTCCTATATTTTTCTCTTTTCCCACTTTTATGCAGTTTTTTTCACAAATTACATTGAGTCTAATACCACTGATTTATCATTCCATTTTATGTACCTGTCTTTTAGATCCTGTAGGGAGCAAAAAGTGAAGTTTCAAACCAAAATTCAACAGTACTGACATTTTTATTTACCTATGTCTTTACCCTTACCAGAAATCTTTATTCACTGTATTTTATACTGTACTCTTCTTTCGAGCTGCAGAACTTTCTTTAATATCCCTTGTAGGGCTGATCTAGTGGTGACAGAGTCCCTCAGCTTTTGTTTATCTGGAAATGTCTTAATCTCTTCTTCCTTCTTGAAAGATAGTTTTGCTAGATATAGAATTTTTGATTCGCAATTCTTTGCTTTCAGCACTTTAAATTTATCATCTCACTGCCTTCTTGCCTCTGTGGTTTCTGCTGAGAAATCTGCACTTAATCTCACCGAGCCTCCCTTGTATGATACACTTTGTTCTTCTCTTGCGACTTTCTGAATTCTCTCTTTATCTTTGTCATTTGACAGTTTGATTTTTATATGTCATGGCATGAGTCTATTTGGGTTTATCCTGTCTGGAGTTTATTGAGCATCTTGGATGTGTATATTCATGCCTTTCACTAAATTTGGGGAGCTTTAAGCCAATATTTCTTCGCATATTATCTCTGCCCCTTTCTCTCTTTCTTCTCCTTCTGGGACGCCCACAATGCATATATTGGTACACTTGACAGTGTCCCCCAGTTCCTCAGGCTCTGTTCACTTTTCTTCATTCTTTATTTTTTTCTGCTCCTCAGAATGAATGATTTCAATTGTCTTACCTTCAAGTCCACTGATTGTTTCTTCTTCCAGCTCCAATCTGCTATTGAGCCCCTCTAGGGAAGTTTTAATTTCTGTTACTGTGGTCTTCAGCTCTGTTTGGGTTCTTTTCATAATTTCCATCTCTCTGTTGATATTCTCTTTGTCTTTATCTATCATTTTCACAATTTTCTTTAGTTCTTTGTCCATATCTTCCTTTACCCCTTTGAGCATATTTAGGACCATTTCTTACAAGCCTTTGTCTGGTTTGTCCCAGGTCTGTTCCTCTTCACTGGTGGTTTTTAATGCTTTTATCTTTTCCTTTGCCTGGGCCATTGCTTCCTGTTTCTTTGTATTTTTTGTAATGTTTGGTTTAAACCTGGATATTTTGATATTTTAATGCATTATCAGTGGAACTTAGATCCTGTGGCATCTGTTCCTTAAGCTTGTATCTTTTATGACAGAGTGTTCCTTGAATGCCAGGATCTACCTAAAAAAATAAACAAAAGAAAATATAAAATGGCTTTCCATTCTTTGAAAATTGACTTGTGCAAATGCTCTCCTTCAGAGCTTATCCATATAATGAGTTTAGAGAATAGCTCAAGGTCAATGTGTAGGGGCCTTCCTGATCCTTTCCACTTAAGTGTCTTGTCTTGGGCATGCATGTTTGGCCATTTATGTGGATATTAATGTCTCCTCTTCCCTAGGAAATGGTTTCTTCGTGGTCCTGGTCACTGCAATTTCTGCCTTATAGCCAGCAATCCCTTGCCCCAGGCAGCCTCAACTTGACTTATTTCCCACAGTGTTCTGTAGGAGAGGCACTGTGAGCTACCTTCTACATGCAGGGCAAGTTCTGGGACAGTGACCCTGTAACAAGCATCCTGGTTCAGTCCCTGAGACTGTCACCAGAGAGACTGTGCTGAACAAACATCCTCCAGTATATGCACAAGGGATACTCTGTTCCCTCCAGAACCAAGACCAGACATCCACAGTGGGAACATGGGCCAGCTCTGCACTGAGTGGTGAGAGGATGGGGCAGGGATCTGCCAGGGCACCATGAGATCCTACTGCTTTTAAGTTGCCTTTTTATTGATTCAGTTCTTACCGAGTTACTGCAATCCTTTAACTATTTTGGGGAGCTTTGAGAAAGCTTTTTTTCTTCCAGTTCTTGCTGGTTATTCAACTCTTCTGTGGAGAGTGGGGCATGGAACCCTGAAGCTTCTCACTCTGCTCTCTTAATCAGCAGGAGTTTCTTCCTTTAAAACATTTTTATCACAATTATTTTGCAGTCCTTGTTTGTTCATTCCAAAACCTGGGCCATCTCTTGGTCTGCTTTTATTTACTGTTTTCTTTCTTTATGACAAGCTGTATTTTCTTATTGTTGGAATTTCCTTGTGAGTTTTGATTATATGCTGTACATAAAGGAATAGTAAAGACTGAAGTAAATAACGTTTGCCTCCAGAAAGGGGTATGCCCTTTCTTATGTTAGACTACAAGAATCGGAGCTGATTTGAACTGATCTGTAGTTGAGTGCAGTCTGGGCTTTATTGCAGCTTTTGCTTGATTTACTTCAACCCTATCTTGAAATGATTGAGTGTGAAATCAGGACTGTTCCTAAAGCAGGACTTGAGATCTCAATGCTGGTGAGATTTCATCAATCTATTCACAATCAGGTCGCCAACTTCCAGAACTATAAAAAAAGTCTTTCCTTGCTCTACCACTCACCTGACAGCTTATTGGATTTCTGGGAAGTACTCTTTGCTCTGCTATCCTGTTGCCTGCTCTTAGAGCCCAGGAGAGCTTTCAGCTATTTCTCTGTCTCTGGGTCTTTGGAGGTGGCAGTTCTTTCCTCTATGAGGGACTAGAATGCCTTAGAGGGGGATTTTCTCATATCTACTCTCCCTCCCCCAGTCTTTAGTAGTTGAAAGCCTGAAATGTCTAATGTCTTGCATTTTCTTTTAGCTCTCCTGCCCCACCTTAGTCTTCCTTAGGTGAAAATCCAGAGTGTGTGAGGGACAGATTTCTCTCGGCTCTCCCATGCTGCCACTTCCCCCTTTTGGGATAGAAGTCTCATTGTAGTTGGAGATATTTCTTACTCCTTTCTCTTCCCATGCTTTGGTTGAATAATTTCCAAACACCAGGCAAAGACCAATGGGAAAGTATCAGTGGATGGTAGAAACCTGCTTGTTGCTAGGGTTCTTTTTTATTCTAATTTCTCATTCTAGCCTTCATGTGGCCATTAAAAGTTTGTTAGAAAGTTGCTGTTTTCTCCTCTACCTTTGCTTCACAGTGCCACAGATGTTAGGTCATTGGTAGATCTCTTATTCCACCTAAAAGACCCCCCACTTTCTGGAATTTAGTTCTTTTGGTGTGTGTGTGTCTATGTGTTTGTGTAAGTGTGTGTTTGTGTTGTGCATGCACCTAACAACAGGCCTTGGGCCTCTTACTTTCTCTCTAGAACTTTCCTGCTTGCACTTGGACTCATGAGCAATAATAAAATCTTATTGTTTTAAACATTGAGTACTGGAGTGGTTTGTTATCAGGAATAGGTAACTGATAACAAATGATACAACCACTTAAGTTTCTTTCCTGCAAATGAAGATTGGAGCCATACTTTGCAACTGAGAAGGAGGTGAACTTTATGCAATCCTGGAAAAGTCTTTCTGAAGCATCCAGTCATTTGCATGTGATGGGAAGAAAACAGAATTTTTTTTTTTTCCAACAGTTTGCATTAGTGCTCCACTTGGGGAGAAAATGTTTTTATTTGGAAAAATACAGTAGAACTCTTCTTATCTTCTATAATTAGGACTGGTAGTTGGCTGGTTAATCTAGCAGAAGAATTAGAGTTGCCTCTTAGCCATGAGCTTTCAGCTTTCTGTGGAGAGCAGTCAGAATGTTTTACAGAGGAAATGGAAAGTGTTGGTTATTTTAATAAGGTGTTTTTAATGGAGGTTGATAAGGAGCATTGCTTCTGTAGCTTGTCCCCCCTTCCTTCCCCATGTATGGAAGCAGGGGAACTTGCAGACATCCCAAGAAGAGAAGGAATTATTATTATGTATAAAACCCTTAGTCCCAAATCACAGACATGAAAATGATGTCCCTCATTAATTCATTAATGCAAAAGATGTACTGAATTTTTGCAAATAAACAATCATTTATCGAGCCCCTTCTTGGGAGCTTCATGAAATTGGAACTTTGCTGTGTTCACCTACTGTAGCCCAAGCACATCAGCGCCTGGTCAACTATAGATCGAGTTTAAAAGTCAAAGGGAACTTTGATCATTTGATTGATGCAGGGTAAAAATTAATCACTTAAAATCTGACAACTGACTTTCTTTTAGGGAGAGGACTAGTGTTGTTTAGGAAAATAGCTTAAAATGAGGAAATAGCTTAAAATAAATGCTTGGAAGGGGGTGAGTTGGTGAGACACAGTCAGGAAAGTGACAGTGAAACAAAGGGATTATGAAAACTGGTCTGCATAAGATATTAACAGTAATTTTGGACTTATGTCTTGCATGGAGCAAAAGAAAGACAGGGGGCAGAAGGAGAGAGAAAATGGAATTGAGCAAGGTGGTTCCATGAGAAATCCTGTTGGCTGGCAAAGAGATTGAAGGAATTTTAAGAGTGTTATAACTTTGCTAAGTTCTTTGCTGTGCTGTGATGTAAAATCCTCTTCATTGCCCCAAACTTTCTGGGAGAGTCTGCTGCTTACAGAGTCTGGATTAGAGGATGGAGATCAGTGTCTAATAGTGCAGAAATGGGCAGGGAGTGAGGGGATCCACAAATTGAGTAGTCTTACCTGAACTGTGGGACTGTGAATTAGAAATGATTAAGTGATTGTGATAACCCTTTCCCCACTTTTCAAGACTCTCCACAGAGATGGGGACCAATGCTGAGCTTTTCCACAGAATATGGTAGGTGGTTTCAGCTAATTTCATTTGAATTTCAAAGGGGTAGGTGCTCAGAGAAGCTCATATCTGGGTGGTCTGGATATCATTTCAGATATTAAAATAAAAGACCTTCCAGAAGCTGGCAAGTGGATGAGCACAAGATGCTGGGAATGAGCAAATCTTCTGGAGAAGGGAGCTCCAAGGGAACTCTTTGCCTTCATGCTCTATTTCTCACTAATATAACTGGGAAAGTCCTAGAGAGACACCCCACAGCTTTTTCTGCTTTAACTTCCACTCGAAATCCATTTTGTGGCTTTAATGTATGCTTTTCTAAAAAAAAAAAAAAAAAACCAACAACTGCATATATTTTTTTTTCTTTTCTGGTTGGAGATAGTGATTATAGCACCTTGGATTGAGAAAATCTGTGCAAACTTTGTTCTTGTATCTCTCCCATACTGAGTTTGAATAAGAGGAATTTCCAAATAATTATTTCTCAGGATGTTTTTTGGCAACATCACATGATTTTAATATTTTTGGGGGTAGAAAACTCCTCCTTTCCCAATTAGGTATCACCCAATCTTCTTTCAACATGTTTATTTCCAGTCACTCAGTCACACTGGAGAGACATGAAAAGTAAGTTTACTTTGGGCACCATTCAAAGAGATTTAATCATTAAAGGACCTGGTTTTAAAGGTCTGTGGCATGAGTGAGAGTCAGAACGGAGCAGGAATCCTGAAGTAAAATTACATCTTAGCTCCCCAGGGTCCTACCTGTGGTTGTTATTTCTTGGAGTAGGTGACTACCTCCAGGTGTTTTCTGATTTTGGAAGCTAGGAATCTCTGAAGCATGCAGGACCTCCACCTGTGACCTCCCAATTGCTGAACTGGACCTTTGAGACAGAGGCTTGAGATTCTGGAAGAGAACTGTAACTTGCTGGTCACTGGAAGTCTGTATAGGCTCAAGTTCTAGGAATGCCAATTCTTATTTCCCCACTGATTTATTTTGCCCTAGTTATTAGCTATTACTTAGCTATCCCAAGCTTTATCTTCCATCTCCATAAAATGAGGATAATCAAATATACATTTTTCCTGGTGTTGTTTTCCTTGAAAAAACACTGTTGCTTGGATTCCACTCCAGAGATTCTCGTTTAATTGGTTTGGGCTGCAGCCTGGAAACTGGGATTTTTAAATTCACCCCAAGTAATTCTAATGTGCAGGGCAGAGGGGAGAGACAGCATAGCATAGCAGAGAGTTTAAGAGCATGGATCTGGAGACAGACTGGGTTCTAGTTAGGACAAGTTACTTAACCTCCCTCTTTTTCAGTTCCTTCATCTGTAAAATGGGAATAATAATGGTAACTACCTTATACACATTTTATAAGTACTAAGTAAGTTAACATATCATAGCACATAGAATAGTGTCTGGTGCATATACAGGATTAGGTAAGTGTTATTATTAGTGATGTCAATTGTTATAAATAGATAATTATCCTTTTTTGCTAGCTGGTATATAAAATGGGATAACATTTCTGTTCTCTTTAAAAGTAAAACATATTCATAAAAGTGAACAAATCATAAGTGTGAATCAGTATATAAGAATATTACTTAGAAGCCTAGACACTTTGCATATTCTCTCCCCAGTCATTACCTCCTTCAAAGATAAGCATTATTCCAACTTCTACCATCATACATTAGATTTTTTGTGTTTTGAACTTTTGGTAAATGGAGTCATAGCACATGTGCCTTTTTTGATTCTGGCTTCTTTTGTTTCATATTTTATCTGTGAGTTTTGTCTATAATTTCGCTTCTAGAAGTGTATTCATTCTTGTTCTATTCATTCTCATATCTTCTATTATATGGCTCTACCAAAAGGTATTTATTTATTTTACTATTGGCTAATTGGGTGGGTTCCAGTTTTGAGCTATTGTGGAAAACCTTTCTGTGAATATTCTTGTCCAGATCTTTTAGTGGACATCAGTATGCACACGTGTTAGGAATATATCTAAAAGTGGAATTCATGGGTCAAAGGCTGGACGTATGTTTTGCTTTAGTAGATTCTGGCAGACAGTTTTCCAAAGTGGTGTACCAATTCAAACTCCCATGGCAGTGTATGAGAGTACATATTTACTGACCCTTGTTATTGTCACTTTAATTTCAGTTTTCCTGGTGGATAGCTCATTGTTAGTTTAAGTTGCCCTTCCCTGAATACTAATTATGAGGAGTACCTTTTCTTAAGCCTATTGGCCATTTCAATATACTCTTAAGGACCTGTTCAATTTATTTGCCTGAATAAAATAAAATTGGGTTGTTTGTATCTTGTTTATATTGATTTGTAGTTTTTAAAATACATTCTGGCTACAAGACTTTTGCAACACAAAGGACTTATTCCACTATGTAGCTTACCCTTTCACTTGCAAAATAATGTCCATTGAGATGAATTTCTTAATTTTAATAAAGTCTAATGTATCTATCTTTTCCTTTATGGTTAGTGCTTTTTTTATGTTCTATGTAAGAAATCTTTGCTTTTCCCAAGGCCAGGATATTTTCTATAGTTTTTTATTTGCATTTTGCACACAGATTTGCAATCCACCTGGATTTAATTTTGCATATGTATGTGTGAGGTAGTAGTAGAGGCTTAATTTTTCCACAGAAGTATCATATGTCTGGCACCAATTATTTCTCATGGTGGAGATTGTTCCCATAAGTCAGGTTACCATATATTTGGGTTTGCTTCTGCATTCTCTACTTTATTCCATTGGACTATTTATCCTCACATAACACTACCCTGTGTTAATAACTGCAACTTTATTTAGTAGTGTTATCCTCCATCTTTGTTCTTCAAGATTCTCTTTGCTATTTTAGATCTTCTGCCAGCAATTTAATTGGAATTGTATTGAATCTATAGAAAATTTGAGGGAAATTCACATCCTTAAAATATTATCTTCCAATTCATGAACATGGTATATCCCTTAATGTTTTCTTGACTTTCTTTCAGGAAAGTATAGTAGTTTTCCATGTAGAGGTTTTACATATCTTTCTGTAGATTGATCCTTAGATATTTAATGCTTTTTTGTAGTTACAATTTTAAAATTATAATTTAAAAAATTTCATTTTCTTATTGTTTATTACTAGTATATAGAAATACAATTTTGTTTTGTATATTGACTTCGTAGCCAGTGTTGTCACTAAAATCACTGATTAGTTCTAATATTTATTTGAAGATTCTTTTGGATTTTCTATGTATACAATCATGCTATCTGAGAGCAAAGATGTTTCTTCCTTTCCAAACTTTCTTTTCCTTATTGTACTGGATAAGACTGCCCATACAATGTTAAATAAAATAGTGACAGAAGACTTTCTTTTCTTATTCCAAATCTCAAAGGGAAAGATTTTAATATTTTGACAATAAACATGTTTCCTCTAGGTTGTTTGCATATACACTTTATCAGTTGAAAGACGTTCCTTTCAATTCTTAATTTGCTAATTTAAAAAATTTCATGAATCGCTGTTCAGTTTTACCATATGCATGTTCTGCATCTATTGAGGTGATTACTGATTTTTTTCTTTAACATATTAATGTGCTGAATTAATTACACTGATATAGTTCTGAATTATAAATATACATCATGTTCCTGAAATAAATTCAACTTAGGTGTATATGTGTGTAAGTTTGCATGTGTGTGTGTGTGTTGTCTGCTGAATTTGATTAGCTCAAATATAGTTTATAATTTTTCAATCTATATTTATAGATGAAATTTTCCTTTATTAGGTTTTTATAGTATCAAGTTTATTCTGGCATCATAACATGAATTGGTAAGTGTATCCTCTTGTTCTATTGAAAAAAATTTGGGCAAGATTGGTATTATTTCATTTCTTCCTTAAATATTTGGAAGAATTAACCAGTGTGGCTATTTGGGCCTGGAGGTTAGGGGTATGTGTGTGTGCATGTGTGCACATGTGTTCAAAGTCTTTTAAATATGGGATTCAAGTTTTTAATAGATAAAAGATTCTGCATATCTGTTAACTCTTGTGATAGTTTTGGTAAATTGTATATTTCATGGAATTCTTTTTCACAGAAATTTTCTAATTTATTGTCTTAAAGTTGTTAAATATATTTTTATGCTCCTTTTAATGTCTGCAGCATAATGAGTAATTTTCCCTTTCTTATTCCTAATATTATCTTTTTATCTCTTTTTATTCTTTACAGCCTACCTTGGCTTTATTAATTTCATTTGCCTTTTTGAAGAATCAACTTTTGGCTTTGCTGATACTTTTCTTTTGCCTGCTTATTTTCTATTTAATTTACCTCTTCTATTATATATTTTCTAATTTTCCTTAGAAAATTTCTTTTTTGATCCATTTGTTATTTAGTAGTATATTGCTTAATTTCCAGACATTTGGGGATTTCCTAATTATCTTTCTGCTATTGATTTCTAGATGAATTTTATTGTTGTTAGAGAATATATTCTGTATAATTGAGACATGATTTATGATCTAATTTGACATATTCAGTCTATTTTGATCCATTTGATCTATTTTGTACTTGAAAAATACGTGCATTCTGTATTTTTTTGGTGTGGTGATTTGTAAATGCCAACGATGTCAAATTGGTTGCAAGTGTTTTTCAAATTTTCTATATCTCTACTGGTTTTTTGTCTGATGTTTTTATACACATCACTAAGGAAGATTTGGGTTTGTCTAGTTATTTTTCTTTGTTCTGTCAACTTTTACTTCATTTCTCAGCTCCTGCTTCCATTTAATAGCGTATGGTTGGCTTGCAGCCACAGGTTGTATTTTTACCATTCTGTCCATTCTTGGTGACTCACTTGTAGCTCCAGTTCCAATTTCAGATAGATGAGAGAGAGAGAGATTTGATTGCTGCAGCTTGATGCCTTGTCCAGTCACCCTGAAGGGTGGGGGTGAGGTTGAGTATCCCGATTTGAGTATCATTCCTAGAAGCCTAACCCTGTACAGAGATGGGGGCTGGTCCAAGAGAAGGGAGAAATGGTTCTTTGGCTGGCAGACATCCCACAATGTATCCATTCAATAGGTTTTGAGTGGCAGCAATTTTATTTTTTAAATAATTGACTTATTTGGTAGAGTTCTATGAATTTGAACACATGCATAGACTTGTGAAACCACCACCACAGTCAGCATACAAAAAGTCTCTCATGCTAACCTTTTGTAATCTTCCCAACCCTTTCACCAATCCGCGGCAACCACTGATCTGTTTTCCATCACTATAATGATAATGAAGGTTTTCTTGAGTGATCACAGATCTCCAACAATATGCCTGGGTAGAGATCCTTGTCCAAGATGAGGCTGACACTTTTCTCACAGTTGTAGCATTGGTGTATACTCTTAGATGTGGTCCCTAAATATCAATTTCATGAAATATAATCATGATTTTATTCTCTCCACCCCATCATGTTTCAAATATAGGGCAGACAGTATTACTGATTATCTGAATGCTCAGATATTAACTGGGTATTTACTATGTGCATAATAATGTTTGAGGGGAATATTAGTGTAACAAACAGACAAAAATCCCTGTCCTCCTGGAACTTACATCATAAAGGAATCACAGGCTAATTTGGAAATAACATATAACAAACATCAGGTCAATTATGTCAAACAGATGCTAAAACTTCTGTGCTGCTGAACTGTCACCTACGGGTCTCTATTCTTGAGTTATCCTTCCCAGGGCCTCAGTTCTTGGCTTCGTATCCAGTCTTTCCAGAATTCAAGGAGGGGCCTCAGCAGTGCTCTTAGTACTTTGACTGGTGATTAAAAAACAAACAAAAAAAAATTGTCCCAAACCTGGTCTGAGTCAGGTTTCTTCATGACATAATTCACAACCTCCTACTAAGCAGGAAATTAAGGTTGGTGATAAAATGCTTAAGCAGTTTTACATGAAAATTTAATGAGATTAAGACCTCTTCTGAGAAACTCTATCTACCCACTTATATGACTGTCAGTCAAGAGTCTAACGATCTTCTTAACCAGATGTGCTTTTTACATTCTTAATCAGTCTAACGATGATTATCTCACCTTCCTCCTTTTCTGGAAAATGTCCCTTCCAACGTCAAGCATTGAGTGGCTTGTGATAGGTCTCTTCCTTTACCAAAAGTTTGAAATAAAACATTTATCCATGCTCATAAGTAAATTATCTGATAGGATTATTATTATTTTTTTTAATTTGACACTTATTCTCCGAGACTTCTATCAAATAGAAAAGAGATGTGATATTATATAATAGTTATGCAAGAGATTATCCTTGAAAGAAACTTGGTGAAGGGAATATGATTGTTTCTGTATTATTTCTTACAACTGCATGTGAATCTACAACTGTATCAAAAAAATTAAAAAAAAAAAAGGAAACAGAGGTTATCTTTGCTTTCTCTGCTCTTCTCCATCCATTTCCTCTCTACCTCTATGGCATTTTCTTAGCTTCCCAGAGAGTTGCTTCTACTTTCCAATAGGGTTTCTCTTTCTGTCAGTCCTCTTACTCCTTCCCATCTCTATGGTATTTTCCTATATTTTATAGCTATGTCAATACTCATCTCTATGCTTGTGTAATCCCATTATTAAGTTTTATGGCCATAAAAGATAAATGTTGTACTTTGTGCTTTATTGTCTTTTCCACACAGCAGATACTTATGAAATGTTTGTTGAAGTAAATTACAATTTTAAATATATAACACCTTTGATTTCTGTTCAGTGAACTGCACCTCCAAGCTAATATTTAAAGATGAGGAATGGGGTGGTCCTAGAGAATCCCTTGGTTGCTTTTGAGGAGTAGAGCCTGAACCAGAGCTTCTCATTCTTGGCCATACATTGGAAACACTTGGGTGGCTCTTAAAAACCAACGCCCAAGCCCCACGCTCAGCAATTCTAATTTAATCAAGCTAAGGTGGGGCATGGGCATCAGCAAATTTCCCTGGTTTAGTCTAATGTGCAACCAGCTTTGAGGACCACAGGTCTAGAATAATAATTTCCAAACTAATATTTTTCCCCAGTATGTTTGAGGGAGAAAATACACTTGTCACCACTAAAAGTGACTGCCCTCAGCAACAATTCTCAACTGGGAGGGGGAGGTGGTTAGTACTGGAAGGGCAGTTTGGAAAAACTCCCTGGGGATTCCAGTACACCTTTTTAGGAAGGCACTCACTTACTTCCCACTGACACCCCCCACCATGGTGAGACTTTCTGGAATGCTGATTTATTCTGTAAGAACTGACTTTCTTCTTTATCAGAGGCTGTGTGGCATGATGGCTATGAGTGCAATGTCTGAAGTCAGGGCATGGGTTTGAGTCCTCTGTCTACCACTGACTAGCTGAGTCAGCTGTTACTGCACTTTTTTGAGCCTCAGTTTCCTCATTTGTAAAATGCGATATTAATAAATCTCTTAGGGTGATTGTGAGGATTAAGTGACAATTCATGGAAAAGACAGATTACGACAGAACTATAGTGCGCAGGCAGTACATGTAAACTGTTACCTTTTTTCTCTTCTACTTTCCTCTTTTGTTATTATGATTATTATTATTATTATTATTGTTATTATTTTCCAGTTGCCATGCTAAGGTGTGGTGATGCAGCAGTGAATCTGACTGATTGAACTTTTGCCCCCATGGATTTCACTGGGGAAGCAGATGTTAAACGATTAACAGCACACATTACTACACATCAACATTCAGTGACTTTTGTGCCAGAAGATGGAATGAAAAGTTGAATTCCGTTATCATTGCAGTGGCTGTTTCCAAAGCTTTCTGCATTAGATAATTGGCTTTCCCAGAACTTTAAAATTTGCCGGGTTTGCAGCAGTTCTTTGCTCCCTCACCAGAGAAGGGGTAAAGAGAAGGTTGGTCCACGAGTTCAGACTTCCCCCATCTCGGCTAGATCATCTTGCCCAGATCCCCCGTGGGAGTCCCTCCTGCAAATCCAAGCCACCGTGCTGTGCTGTGCTTACTTTCTATCATTAACTCAGCATGACACACTGTACCATTCAGCCACTGCACTTTGTCCCCAGCAAATTACCTTGAAATGCTAGTCTGTGATTAGTTGGCATATAAATTGAAGCTGTTGTTGCTTTGTGTAAGTGGAAGGGTGGGAGGATATTTGGAATGCTCTGAAATAGACATCCAGTGGGTTTCATTCTTCATAAGCATGGCACGGTGTTAAATTTTTCAGAGCACTGTGCTGCTGTGCAGTCAACTTGGGTTTTTCTCTCTGAATTTATTGAGAGTATGGAATCACAGAAGGTGATTAACATAAATTTTAACCTCTGTTTCTGCCTGTTGTTGCCTTATAAGTTGTATGGAAACTTAAAAAAAAAATAATCCACTCAACTTTCTTGGCTTTGGATCCTTATTCTGCCACTCACTTGGGTGGCCTTGAGCCTGTGTGCCTCAGTTTCCTTATTTGTAAAATGTGTATAATAATAGTACCTATTTCAGAGGGTTGTTTATAGGACTAAGTGAGTTAACTATAAGAGCTTTGAATGGTTTCTGGCTCAGATGGGTGCTCAATAACTGTTAGGTATAACTATCATCTTATTACAAATATGACTATAAACTAGGTCTTTATAATTACTTTCAGAGAAAGGGGAGGGTAACTAATATTTATTGAGATAAGTACTGTGTGCCCTTTACACAAATTGTTCCTTTCAATTCAGCTTTTCAGATGACCGAAGTGAAACTTAGGGAGGTAAAGTATCTACTTCAAAGTCAAAGCCACCCAGAAGAAGGGACGGCGTGGGAATTGGAACTCACACATAGTCCATAATTTCACCTCTTTACAATGCTCACCAATCTTGGCACCGTCACCCCAGGGTCCCCCAGCTCTCTGGGTCCACCATGGGGGAGAAGTAGTGCTCCACCCTTTTGGCGGTAGAAACCTTGGCGTTCATTTTGCACAATGTAAGGTCATTGTGCATATCCACATTTCCTTTCCAGTATCACTACAATCATGTCTAATCATATAGTGTTCCAGTCCTTATCTGTCTCACTAAATGAAGCTGAGAGAAACAAATGTTGGAAATATTCCGATACCTAAGTTTCTTTCCATCCTGAAAATTTCTGAAAATTTCCTTCTATTATTAGAGCACAGAAGTTCATCTGTCAATTCTATATATAGTTGATTTCCAAATATTCTTGTTTTTTTCCTCCTAAATACCTCTTGAATCTGCATTCCTTCTTGCTATATCCGACTCATTCTTCATGTTGAAGCCAGAGTGATCTTTCAAAAACACTAAACTACTGCTGCTCCTCCTGCAGAGAATCTTTCAAGGGCTCCCCATTGCTCTTAGGGCACAGCCAAATCCAAATCTTGGCTCTCATGTATATTCCACTGTGTCCCAGGCAATGAATAAAGCATATGCAACCTTTCCAGAAGCTTCCTGTGCCTCTCCTCCACTACTCTCTGAGCTGCAAACACACTGGCTTCTATTGAGTGGCTTCCTCCTTGGAGCCTTGGCATATGCTGTGTTCTTTCCTTGGAAAACATTTCCACTCCCTACCCCACTCATTTACTGGTTCTCATCCATATGCTGTGTTCTTTCCCTGGAAAACATTTCCACTCCCTACCCCACTCATTAACTGGTTCTCATCCATATGCTGTGTTCTTTCCCTGGAAAACATTTCCACTCCCTACCCCACTCATTTACTGGTTCTCATCCATATGCTGTGTTCTTTCCCTGGAAAACATTTCCACTCCCTACCCCACTCATTAACTGGTTCTCATCCATCAATGATCAAGAAAACCTTCTCTGATCTCCTGTGCTGGGACACATTATCCATTACCCAATAATCACATGCAAAGTGCCCATGGTAGTTTTCCTGTGAAACATTTGTTATAATTGTCATTGAATATCAGATTTTATAGTACATTGTTTGATCTCCCCAACCAACAGTGAAATCCTGAGTAGATGGAGAACATGTCTTTCTTATTCTCCACTGAATATATCCCCAGCCCCTTACACAGAGTAAATGTTGGATAAATATTTGTTGAAGGAATGAAGGAAGGAAGGAATTAACTGAAGGGAGAGATTGACTTTGTTCTTTCTTGAAAGAGGCTGTGATCTGATTGATAAACCTTCCTCTCCTAAACCAAAACAGTTTTCCAGAATTGTCTACTTTTTAAGCAAGCTTAATCCCGTTACCACAGATATTTGGGGAAAATCCCATTAAAGCATCCTGTGTAACTTGGTCACTAAGTGATGCCACGTTATCAGGTCTAGAAAACTGAGTCTTGTGCTGCCGTGGCCTCTCCAGCTGAATCCCTGCCTCAGGCTGGCTTCTACGATGTGATTAGCTTGCTTTAGTAAGTACACAATCTGGCCTCTAACAAATTGCTTTAATAACAGCCATCTCTAGCAGAAGAACAAACTTGTAAAGGAGGCACTTTTTCCTTGGCTAAAGTGACGGAATAAAACTATGTCATGATTGGAAGAGCTAGAAATAGGGTGACATTGACTGTTCTTTCTTCTCAGTGTTTACCTTTGTTGGATCCTTTGCTCTTTTTGGGTGACAAAACTCATGTATCTTGCAACTCATTTCTCAAACCACCTGGCAATAGCTTTGGCCTCCAAAATACATAGGCTCAATGAACTCATTCATCCCCCATTCCCAGTCTCCTCCTCACCACGGCTGCAGTCACACATTGGTGCTCCAACCACTAAGAGCAGATCCATCAATAGCTGTAAGTAGGGGCACTGAAGTCCACATTGTTCCCTCCATTCTGATGGTTGAAAAACGCTGTTAGCTTGGAAGTCATCATTCTGGATGGATGCTTGGTGGAAACAACTCACGATTCCTTGCCATGCCTGCCCAACTTTCAGAAAAGAGACCTTAAGTAGACTTGGTTGGACAAAAACAAAGACAGATGTGCAAAGTTTAAAGGTGACATTCCCTGACACTGGTAAAATTCAGGACTAAGTGAAGGGAGGCTGAAGTTTTAAAAAAAAAAATCTAGATGCAGAAGCCAATGCTTGCTTCCAGAGCTAAAATCCCTGGTATTCAGAGGGGCTGTGGCCCTATGATAAACTAAAATGCCTATTCCTTCAAGAAGAGACAAAGAGTAGAGAAGGCCAACTGTGTTCATCCCAGGTCAAATCTAGCAAGGTTGCTCATCTTGACCAGCTGCGTTTTGAGAATGGATTGTAAACCTGCCTTTTAGAGGGAGGCAGGGGATGTCTGATAGTCACCAGGATAAGAAGTAGCAAGAATAAAATATTAATATTCATTGAACACTAATTAGATACCTGAAACTAAGTGCATTTTATGACTTTATCCTATGCAGTCCTCAAAGCAACCCTAAGAGGCAGTTTTTATTATTTTAAATAATAATTTATGTAACTTTTACAGAATTTTTACCATTTTACAGAAAAGGAGTCTGAGTCTCAGAGTAGTTCAGTAACTTTCCCATAGGTACTTTTTTAAACCAGGTAGCAGCAAATTTTTAAACCAGGTTTGATGAATTCCAAATCCAAGCTGCTAAGTACTATGCACCATTACTTATGAAAGAATTATAAGGGTGGAAGATAATAAATCAACCTCATTTAGTCAGGAGAGGACCATGCTCTGACCTCCCAAATCCCCTCTTTCTAAATAAATCTGTAGCCAGAAGATAAAAGCCTCTATCCCTGGAGCAATTCCCTGTTCCCTATCAGCTACATGCATTGAGCCAGGGGGATGGTTTTCAGCACCAAGAGCTGAAAACCTCTGCAGGTCCCAGTAGCTGTTCAGTAATAGGGTAGTTTTCTCCCTCTGGAATTCAAGGTTGGAGTTCATGAGCTGTAGGAAGGAGTAAAAGCAAACAGCCTCCCTCATGGAACTGGTTATTTGAAGGAGGTTTTTTTTTTTTTTTCCCCCTTGATCACTGATAAACATAAACTACCCCTTTCCATGTAAGGGGATTAGTTAAAAAAAACACTATCGAGATGAGGCTGCATGGCCCAGACTCACTGACAACAAATTCACTGTTAGCAGAAACCTCTGGGAGAGAAGGAAGCCTGGGCTGGTATATATTAAATAAACCACCAGAGGGGCTGCATATGGAGTTCAAGCAAAGTACATTGCCAAACGTACAGTTAAATAATTCAAATATGTGTGCCCCTAATGAAAATCCTGTTTCTTGATTATAGCCTCCTTCACAGAATAGAGAGGTAAAATATGATGATATTTTTAAAAGTGTTTGCTATACCTTGACCACTAGACATTTATTTAAAATGAAGCTCTTAGGAGTTGCAAAGGAAAGATATTATGGTCTCTCATGGGTAGCAGTGCCTTACACATATTGTATGTAGCATCAGTGCAAGTGACGGGGTACCTGGCTAATAGATAAAAGTAAATTTTTGGATCACACACCTGAATAGTCAAAGACTAGATTAGGCTTCCAGCATAATGTGATCCTGGGCTGAAATGATATAATCAGACCCAAATCACTCTCCCTCTCTCCTCTCTGCTGTCCTCTGTTTGACTTTAAGTCCAGCAGAAATTTAGGAAGTATGACCTCATGGCAGGCTTTTCAAAGTCCTGAGATTGAAACTCATTGGTTCTGATTGTGCCACAGACCCAGCCCTGAAACAATTATTGTGGCCAGATGAAAGTGAATCTCTGACTGGCCAAGCTTGCATCACATACACACCCTAGAGCTGGAACTCTCCAAAGGCTATGGACAGAGAGGGTACCCGTGGAGAAAATTCAGAGTACTAAACCTGGAAGAGGAGAAAATGTATGCTAGGTGGTGAAAACCAACAAAACGAAAATGTCCATTATAACTAGAAGGTTAATAGAGGGCTATACTTGCATATTATGTGAGGTTTGCCTCTGAAGACGGCATCCAGAGATTGGGGCTCCACTCAAGAGTGTTTGGAGGATGTATATAGGAAATCCTAAGGAATTCAAGCAATGCACCAAAACAAAAACAAAAACAAAAACACATCTATTAGAACTAATAAATGAATTCTGCAAAGTTGCTGGTTTTAAGATTATACAAAAATCAATTGCATTTCTATATGCTAGCATATCCAAAATGAAATTAAGAAAACAATTCCACTCACAATAGCATCAAAAAGAACAAAATACAAGGGAATAAATTTAACAAAAAAAGTGCAAGCTATCCATTGAAAACTGCAAAATAACATTGAAAGAAATCAAATAAATGGAAGGACGTCTTATGTTCATAGACTGAGAAATTTAATATTGCTAAGATGACAGTAATCCTCAAGTATATCTATAGTTTCAGTGAAATTTGCTTCAAAATCAAGCTGTCCCTAAAATTCATATGGAAATGTAAGGGGTCCAGATGAGAAAAAATAGTCTTGAAATAAAAGATTAAATTTGGAGAATCCATACTTCCCAATCTCAAAACTTACTACAAAGCAACTATAATGAAGACAGGCACAGGGATAGATGTATAGATCAATGGAATAGAACTGCAAGTTCAGAAATAAACTCTTACATTTGTGGTCAATAGATTTATGACAAGAGTACCAAGAAAATTCAGTGGAAAAAGAATAGTCTTTTCAACAAATGGTTATGGGACCACTGGATGTACACAGGCAAAAGAATAAAATTGAACCCCTACTTCACACCATATACAAAAATTATCTCAGAATGGATCATAGACCTAAATCTAAGATCTAAAACTTATAAAACTCTTAGAAGAAAATATAGGAGTACATTTTATGGCCTTGGAATAGGCAAAATTTTCTTAGACGTGACAGCAAAAGCACAAACTACATAAGATAAATAGATTAATGGGACTTATAAAAATTAAAAGCTTTTTGCTTCAAAGTATGCCATCAAGAAAGGTAAAAGGCAACTCTCAGCATGTTAAAAAACATTTGTAAATAATATATCTGATAAGGAACTTGCATCCAGAACTTATAAAAAACTCTTAGAACTCAAAAAGAAAAATGACAAATCAAAATGGGCAAAGAATGAAGAATGTGGATAGAGATTTCTCCAAAGAAGACATGTAAATGGCTAGTAGGCACATAAAAAGATGCTGAATATCATTAGTCATTAGGGAAATGCAAATAAAAAACCTACTCACACCCACTAGGATGACTATTATAAAAAAGACTGACAATAAAAAGTGCTGCCTAGGATATGCGGAAATTGGATAATTATTGGTGGGAATGTAAAATGGTACAGCTGCTGTGGAAAACAATTTGGCAGTTCCTTAAAAAATTAAACAGAGGGAGAACCTAAGATGGCAGCTAGGAGAGACAGGGCAAAAAAACACCTCCATGAAAAATACTAGATAAAAGCCAGATAGTGACCCAGAACACCGTTCCAGCGATGCACCAGTTGGACAAGGTCTGCTAAATCCACAGGGACTGTGCACTTGGTGAAACCGGGAGTCTGCGTTCTGAAATGAGTGAGTAAACCGGCTGAATATCCGGCAGCCATGCTGTGGTGTGGAGAAACCGTGGGTTGGCATTTGGAGGCAGACTAGTTCTTTTTAAAAAACCCCAAAGTGGCTGCAGATACGGCAGCGAGAACTGCACAGAGAAGCGCGGCAGGAATGGGCTATGTGAACGCCTCAATATCTGGTGTGGAAGATAGCCTTTCATGCACCTGCTGCTAATTGTCTTGGAGCGAGGCAGGCAGAGGTTAGCCAAAAGGGGAAAATAACCATGCCCCTTGCAGCCATCTTCCCAGTGGGCTGGGAACACTCCTGCCTGGCACCGGTGCCACAGCCCAGAGCCATGTCAAAAAACCCAGTGTGACAGGAAGTGTTTCCAGCAACACATGCATATGCCACAATATCGGGTGTGGACAATAGCCTTTCATGCACCCACAGCTAATTGTCTCAGAGTGGGAAGACTGAGCTGTGCAAAAAGGGGGAAATTAACATGCCCCATACAGCCATCCTTATGGCAAGCTGGGAATGCACCTACACGGCCTGGCAGCCCAGAACTTCCCTTGAGGGACAGCATGCAACTGTGATGTAGCACAACCTTCCCTCAGCCAAAGGCCTTAGAAGGGCATGGCGTGGAAGAGGGACCAACTTGGAAATCCCAGGGGCCATATGCCAATACCAAGGACTTGTGGGTCAGCAGCAGAGACAATCTGTGATGAGACTGAAATGAAGGTTTAGACTCTTGCAACAGCCTTAAATCTCCAGGAACACCTGGGAGGTTTGATTATTAAAGCTGCCCTCCCTCTGTTACCACCCAGACACACGCCCCACATTAAGGGCAGACAGCACCAACAACACCCCCAAACTTGGTGCACCAATTGGACCCCACAAGAATCAAACCCCCACACACCATAAAGACAAAGTTGGGGAGAACTGACTTGAGGGGAATAGGAGACTCACGGACACCATCTGCTGGTTAGTTAGAGAAAGTGTACGCCACCAAGCTGTAGATCTGACAAATTAGAGATTCGGCTTTGAATAATCCTACATATCCTAAAAGAACCCTATCAAGTAAAGCAAATGCCAAGAGGCCAAAAACAACAGAAAATTTTAAAGCACATGAATAAACCAGGTGATATGGACAACCCAAACCCAAACACCCAAATCGAAAGATCAGAGGAGACACAGTACTTGGAGCAATTAATCAAAGAATTAAAGACAAACAGAGCATGGCACAGGCTATAAAGGACATGAAGAAGAGCATGGCACAGGATATAAAGGACATGAAGAAGACCCTAGAAGAGCATAAAGAAGAAATTGCAGGAGTAAATAAAAAAATAGATGATCTTATGGAAATAAAAGAAACTGTTGAAAAAATTAAAAAGATTCTGGATACTCATAGTACAAGACCAGAGGAAGCTGAACAATGAATCAGTGACCTCGAGTACGACAGGACGGAAAATGAAAGAACAAAAGAAAGAATGGGAAAAAAAAAACAAAAAAATTGAAATGGACCTCAGGGATATGATAGATAAAACATCCAAATATAAGACTCATTGGTGTCCCAGAAAGGGAAGGGAAGGGTAAAGGTCTAGGAAGAGTATTCAAAGAAATTGTTGGGGAAAACTTTCCAAACCTTCTATACAATATAAATACACAAAGCATAAATGCCCAGGGAACTCCAAATAGAATAAATCCAAATAAATCCACTCCAAGACATATTTTGATCAGACTGTCAAATACTGAAGAGAAGGAGCAAGTTCTGAAAGCAGCAAGAGAAAAGCAATTCACTACATACAAAGGAAACAACATAAGACTAAGTAGTGACTACTCAGCAGCCACCATGGAGGCGAGAAGGCTGTGTCATGACATATTTAAAATTCTGAGAGAGAAAAATTTCCAACCAAGAATACTTTATCCAGCAAAACTCTCCTTCAAATTTGAGGGAGAGCTTAAATTTTTCACAGACAAACAAATGCTGAGAGATTTTGCTAATAAAAGACCTGCCCCACTTCAGCTACTAGAGGGAGCCCTACCGACAAACAAACAAAGAAAGGAGAGAGAGATATGGAGAAAGGTTCAGTACTAAAGAGATTCAATGTTGGTTCATTAAAGGACAATAAGAGAGAGAGGGAAAAAATATATCTGATAAACATAAACCAAAGAATAGGATGGCTGATTCAAGAAATGCCTTCACAGTAATAATGTTGAATGTACATGGATTAAACTCCCCAATTAAAAGATATAGATTGGCAGAATGGATCAAAAAATATGAACCATCATTATGTTGCATACAAGAGACTCATCTTAGACAGAGGGACACAAAGAAATTGAAAGTGAATGCATGGGAAAAAATATTTCATGCAAGCTACAGCCAAAAGAAAGCAGGAGTAGCAATATTAATCTCAGATACAATAGACTTTAAATGCAAGGATGTTATGAGAGACAAAGAAGGCCACTACATGTTAATAAAAGGGGCAATTCAACAAGAAGAAATAACAATCATAAATGTTTATGCACCCAATCAAGGTGCCACAAAATACATGAGAGAAACACTGGCAAAACTAAAGGAAGCAATTGATGTTTCCACAATAATTGTGGGAGACTCCAACATATCACTCTCTCCTATAGATAGATCAACCAGACAGAAGACCAATAAGGAAACTGAAAACCTACCAATCTGATAAATGAATTTTATTTAACAGACATATATAGAACATTACATCCCAAATCACCAGGATACACATTCTTCTCTAGTGATCATGGAACTGTCTCCAGAATAGACCATATGCTGGGACATGAAACAAGCCTCAAAAAATTTAAAAAAATTGAGATTATTCAAAGCACATTCTCTGACAACAATGGAATACAATTAGAAGTCAATAACCATCAGAGGCTTAGAAAATTCACAAACCCTGGAGGTTAAACAACACACTCCTAAAATAAATGGTTTAAAATGTAGAATGTAGGGGAACTAGTGATAGAGAGCAATTAATGAAGGGGGAATGATAACCCAATAAGAACAGATAAGCTATCGTGGGTAAATTTAATGCTCTGGGAATGCCCAGGAATGACTATGGTTTGTTAATTTCTGATGGATATGGTAGGAACAAGTTCACAGAAATGTTGCTATATTAGGCTATTTTCTTGGGGTAGAGTAGGAACATGTTGGAAGTAAAGTAGTTATTTTAGGTTAGCTATCTTTCTTACTCCCTTGTTATGATATGTTTTTCTATTGTATATCTTAAAAAAATTTTTTTTATATAGTTAATTAAAAAAAAAACAGTGAAAAAAATATGCAGAGCCCCCTTGAGGAGCTGGTGGAGAATGCAGGGGTGTTGGGCTTCCCCACCTTGATGGCTGCTGATGTGCTCACAGACATGAGGGACTGGGGGTTTGATGGGCTGAGCCCTGTACCACAGGACTTGCCCTTGGGAAGACTGTTGCTGCAAAGGAGAGGCTAGGCCTCCCTATAATTGTGCCTAACAGCCTCCTCCCAAATGCCTCTTTGTTGCTCAGACGTGGCCCTCTCTCTCTACCTAAGCCAACTTGGCAGGTGAAATCACTGCCCTCACCCCTATGTGGGATCTGATACCCAGGGGAATGAATCTCCCTGGCAACGTGGAATATGACTCCCGGGGAGGAATCTAGACCCCGCATCATGGGATGGAGAACATATTCTTGACCAAAAGGGGGCTGTGAAAGAAAATGAAATAAGCTTCAGTGGCAGAGAGATTCCAAAAGGAGCCTAGAGGTCACTCTGGTGGGCACTCTTACGCACAATATAGACAACCCTTTTTAGGTTCTAATGAATTGGAATAGCTAGCAATAAATACCTGAAACTATCAAACTACAACCCAGAACCCATGAATCTTGAAGACAATTGTATAAAAATGTAGCTTATGAGGGGTGACAATGTGATTGGGAAAGCCATATGGACCATATTCCCCTTTGTCCAGTTTATGGATGGATGAATAGAAAAATGGGGGAAGGAAAAAAAAAAACACCCAGTGTTCTTTTTTACTTTAATTGTTCTTTTTCACTTTAATTTTTATTCTTACTATTTTTGTGTGTGTGGTAATGAAAATGTCAAAAATTAATTTTGGTGATGAATGCCCAACTATATAACAATACTGTAAGCAATGGAATGTATGCTTTGTTTTGTATGACTGCATGGTATATGAATATATCTCAGTAAAAATTAATTTTAAAAAAATTAAACAGAGAGTTATCATATGACTGAGAAATTCTACTCCTAGGTATTTACCTCAAAGAATTGAAAACATGTGTCTGCCTAAAAATTTGTATATAAATGTTCATAGCAGCAGTATGCAAACTGGCCAAAAAAGTGGAAACAATCCAAATGTCCATTAACTGATAATGGGTAATCAAAGGAATTAAGTATTGATACATGTTGTAATATAGGTGAACCTTAAAACACATTGAGAAGTGCAAGAAGCCAGACACAAAAGGCCACGTACTGTATTGTATGAATCCATTCCTCTGAAATGTCCAAACAAGACAAATCTATAGACTCAGAAAATAGATTAGTGGTTGCCAGGGCCTGGGAAGAGGAGAGGTTAGGAAATGATTGCTAGTAGGTACAGGTTTCTTTTTGGGTTGATGAAACTGTTCTGGGATTGGATAGTGGGATAGTATGTACAATTCTGTCAATATAATAAAAACCAATGAATTTTGCACTTTAAAGGAGTGAAGGTATGGTGTGTGAATTGTACCTTAAGAAAACTGTTATAAAAAACATATTTGGTAGAGAATCTGATTAGTTCAACCTTATGCTGATTTGAACAAATGAGTTTTGCAGGCAGAACTTGGAGTCAAATCTGGTCTCCACTTCCAAGGCTAAATGACCTCATCTGTAAAGAGGGGGAAGAGGGAAATACCAACATTGAGAGAACAGCCGTGAGTATTAAACGAGATAGTGTATATATAATTCCTGGAATGTAGCAGGCGACCAAACAACAACAACAGAAAGAACTCTTAAAACAGAACAAAAAAAGCAAAATAGGATCCTGAACTTAGTCAGATAAAGGAAGGCTGACCATTTTCAGAAATGAGATTCAGGGGATCAGCTGAGTGTTAATGGTGATATGTGCCTCCTGTCATGAGTACGTTGCAGGTGATAAAGCCAAGAGAGCAGCTGCATACCCCACTGATTCCCAGCCCCCATTTCCCTGTGTGTGTCTGCATCAAAGCCATCAGAGGCTCCGCAGGAAGGAAGGACAAGTCCCCCATGCACTGCGAATCCCCTTGGTCACTGGCTCAAAGGCCGAGGCTAAGAAGCAAATCCACAGCTGCAGCTCTGCCTTCCTGCCCTTGTTTCCCAGTGGTTTCTTTTACCCCTCTGCAAAGACTGCTTCCTTGCTCAAGAAGAAATCAGAAACTGGATGTCTACTGGTCCCCACACTCCATGCAGCTCAGACCCGACTCAGATCTGGACCTGTGGAACCCACAGAGTTGAGGAAGTTGAGGCAGGGGCAAGGTCAAGAAAGGCAAAGGAGAAGAAAAGCCAGTTGGATCTGGATGATTCTGTCCCAAGACTGTATCTTTAGACCAAAGTTTATTTGACAGTTACCACACTCTCTAAAATGCAGCACTGATTGAATGACAACTTTTTGGGACAGGGCATGGGGGGAGGAGAAATGCTCTTACATCATAGACAATTTTATTTTACTCATCCAAAGTAGCTTAGATTGGTCTTTAAAGTTTGAACTTTTTTCCGTTTCAAAATCACAATCAATTTTGAGTCAAGCCTCTTCACATTCTGAATCCTAAGCTCTTCTGAATGATGTTGCACTGTGGACAGTTCAGCATTGCATCATCTTAATGTGCTCTCTTTATCATGACTCAGGCAACTTGACCTATTTCATGTTCTTAGGATTGATAATGTAATTTTGAATTACACTGAAGAATATTAGGTTCTCATCTACAGTTTTTATTCAGTAAAATTTGTAATCTTTTAATTGAATTAGGTGTTGAAGAAGTTAAAGGGCTTCTCTGAAAAGTCATTAGAAGCTTTGTGACAAACAGATGTACAACCCTTGACTAGTCCTTCCAGGCCCAGGAGTCAATTAGCAACCAGTATCTCCTGGTTTTGAAAACTCTATGATCTGTTATGCCAAGATTTCTGGCTAACTTAGTACATGCTTAGCAATGGCAAGGCAAAGCTTACTCATCTTTTAAAAAAATTTCTTTTGGCTTTTTCTCATGGGCTTTTGACCTTTTTGGCTGTGCAGGATTCTTTTAGGAGAATCTTCCTTTTGTGGTCTTAAATGATAGAAGTCAAAGGGACTCAATATTCTCTTTCCTCTCCTCCTGGCATCTGGAATATACAAATTCTCTTTCCCTTACTGTGATGGTGTGAAACTGTACGTACCCCAGAAAAGCATGCTCTTAAAGTTAATCCATTCCCGTGGGTGTGTACCCATTATAAGCGGATCTTTTGATGTGGCTACTTCAGTTGAGGTGTGCTCCACCTCATTCAGGATGGGTCTTAATCCTCTTAGTGGAGCTCTTTATAAATGGGATGAATACACACAGCAAGAACACCATGGAAGCAAGAAGCTGAAAGCAAAACCTGGAAAAGAAGGGAGATATCAGCAGATGCCACCATGTGCCTTGCCATGTGGCAGAGGTGCCAAGGATGACTGGCAGCCGGTCTTCAGGAAGAAAGCATCCCCTGGATAATGCCTTGATTTGGACATTTTCATGGCCTCAAACCATAAGCTAATAAATTCCTGTTGTTTATGCTAACACATTTCATTATGTCGGCTTTAAGCAGCCTAGGAAACTAAAACATTTACCTCCTAACACCTGGCATAGAGAATATGTCAAATGATACCTACTTAGTCAATCAGAAGCTCATGCCAAAGGCTTTGAATTTTGAGGGTCTAGTGATGAGAACATCAAGTATCCAATGGCAATGGTGGCTTTGAGAGTCCAGTGGTGGCTGCATCAGTGATAGCTCCCTTAGAATGTTCCTGTGGGGCCACCTTGGCTGGGTTTGGGACTGCCAGACTTCTGTGGGTTTTGCTTGTTTTTCAGTCTAGTTGCCTGCCGTCTCCTTAATGCCAGTGAGCTGCCCATTGTCTTTTTACTGCTTACATGGTTCAGAATTGGGTTCTATTATTTATATCTGAGAACCCTGAGGGTACAGCTTTAAAAAAAGTTCAGATTTCAGAGTGTCAAATATGGAAAACAAATGAAGAAAAACATGCATCTTACATCCAAGAAGTGATGGGGAGTTCCAGGCACTGTTCTAAGCACTTTGGTCACATTATTTCATTGAATCCTTGAAGCAGCCCTAAGAGGTAGTTATTATTTTGATCCCAAATTTATGTATGAGGAAATAGAGTCTCAGAGAGGTTAATATGCCACTGCTCCAAAATCAGAGATATGGAGGAAAAGCCAAGACTTGAACTCTTATTTGTGTGACCCCAGAACTATACTCATAATTGCCTGTTCACAACTTCTACATCATGCTTCTTTAGTGAGGATATAGGTGTGAATGGAAATTCTGGATGTCGGAATAGAGCATAAGTTGGAGCAAATGACTTAACTGTTGACTCCATGGGGCCAACTACACAGGGGTGGCAACACTTCTTTTATTTTCCAGGAACCACTTCAAACAAATCAGAAAAAAAGATTACTAAAATGAAGCCTGTGTACCCATCATTCAGCTTCACAAATTATCAACAGGCAGTCAGTCTTGTTTCCCCTTTAATCTCACACAAGTTTTCCAGGACTTTCCTAGTTTTAGCACTGAAAGTCCAGTGTTCCAGGAAACCCCTCAGTCCCAAGCAAACCAGAATGACTGGTAACTCTAAGGCCTCCTTCTTTTGAGTTATCTTGAAGCAATTCCATGATGATGTATCATTTTATCCATAAATATTGCAAAATATATCTCTAAATTATAAGGATAAAAAAATGTAACAGCAACATCATACCTAAAAACAATTCCTTAATACCATAAAATATCCTCAACTATTTTGTGTATGCATGTATCTGTGTGTGTGCATGCAATACAATTGGTTTTATTGAGTTAGGATCTAAGCAAGGTTCATTTACTGCATTAGGTTGTGGAATCTTAAGTCTCTTAGTTTAAATCACCTCTCCCCAGCCCCGCCCCTTATTTATTGGTTTAAAAAACTGATTTGAAAAAGAGTAGAGTTTCCCACATTCTTGCTTTTCTTGATTCATACCTTCAGTATCGTGTAACATGTTTCTCTATCCTCTGTATTTCCCATAAAACAGTAGTGTGATCTAGAAGTTTGATTAGGTTCAGGTTCAAGTTTTGGGGAAGAGAGAGGAATGGGATATCTTTTGTGGTGTTGTGTGCTACCAGTTGCATCACCTCAGGATGCATTATCACATCTGATTGTCTCTCTTTAAGATTTACCACCGGGTACAGGAGGAGTCAGCCTGATCCACCTATTGTAAAGTTCTCTTTTAGTTTTTCATCCCATGCCCACATTAATGAACACTGGTGATGTCTAAGTCTATTATTCCTTAATTAGCAGATATTTCCCTAATATGAAAAACTTCCCATTATCAATTCTTTGATTACTTCAAAATGGGGTTTATACATGAAAATCAGGTTAAACTATTTACATTTTCCTTTTAGTACCAAGTTATAGAAAAATAAGTTGATGCCTAGCACTTCTAGAGGTGACCACTGAGGTTTCTTTTTTAAGTATCATTTTGAATTCATTGATTTTTAATTGTTCTAATTCAATATATATATTCTTATATATATCCAATTTTTAATTCATTTAATTGTTCTAATTCAATACATACACACCACATATATATATATATATATATATATATATTTTTTTTTCCTTCTTCTTCTTTTTTAAGTTAAAATGGAGCCACCTTTGGCTGGTAGGAACCCCTTCAAGTTGGCTCTTGAATCCTTTTGACCTAACCCCAGTGGTCATTGATCCCTTTCTCGTCTTCTGGCACAAGATGTTCCAGGCTCACCTTTCCTATTTCCTGACCTGGAACTGGAATTATCCATTTCTCCAAGGATCCCTGGTTCCTTTGAATGGGAATGGTATTTAGAAACCAGAGACTGGGCTGTGTCATTGCTTTTAGGTGTTTTACATGTGGAGAGCTAGGAAATGCATATTTTTAAAGAGAAAATATCATCATGAGTTCCTGTCGATATCTCTAACTCAAATTTAAGGTCAGAGTGTTTAGACCCAAGTTCTCTGATTCTGTACTTGGGTATTGCTTCCTTATGCCCAAATCTTCAGCTCCAGGGACAGTTTTATTACCATTCCAGAATAACAACATCAATATTATGACCAAAAATATGGTTACAGAAAACAACTTGCAATTTCTTTGGAGTTACCTTTAGTCTTAGGCTGCATCTCGGTGGAGATATGCTGTATTTTAACGTAGTGTACTAATTCTTCACTGTTCGTAAGCCAATGACTTGATATACTGTTTAGTTCAGATATTTCATTTTGCTTAGATTTTGAGTGATTGACTTTAAGATTTTAAATTTTGTAGAATATTTGCATACTTAAAAAGTAAAATATTTGGAATGTTTGCAATCAGGTAAGTCTAGCTTCCATTACTTTCCCATCCACCATGTTTCTCCCACTTTCATTAGCTAACATTTAAAAAATAAGCTTTTGTTTATTCTACCTTGTTTTTTGACTGTTACAAAAATTATTTTACAAAAAAATTTAATATGAAGAATGTACCTGACCCGGTTTTTACATCCCAGAAAACATGTCCTTTGGACAGGGGACATGCTTGTGGAAGCAATTGATTTCTCTGCTGAACACAGCCACTAGTTTTATTTGTTCCAAGGCTTCTAACATGATGATACTATTTCCTCCCTTTACCACCTTTCCAATATTGTTGCATTGCCATCTCCACACATTCATCTATCACAAGATTCATAAAGGGAACAAATCCCCACAACATTCCTTGGACATGTCTGCCACTATTTAATTTCAAAGATAACTCCTTGTCCACATATTTTTTCTAACTTGGATAGGTAAGCTTTGCTCACGGCATCTGCTTGGCAGTCTCAGGGCTGCCTTGAAACAGAATTCGTGGCCTCTCTCATACTCCTGCAATCGACCCAGTGTTGCATCTCTACCATTTTTTATAGACAAGCAAGTAAATATATATTCATATTTGTTCCCTTTCTTAGGTAAAGATAGCATGTTATACCAACTCTTCTACACCTCACTTCCTAACTTAACAATGTATCCTGGAGATCACACCTTAGCACCATATAGAGATATTCTTCATTCCTTCTTTATAGTTGCGTAGTTCATTCCATAGTGGATGTACCATAGTTTATTTAACTGGGTCCTTTATTGGTGGACATTTGAGTACTTTCCTGTCTTTTGCTATTATACCTAGTGCTACAATGAATAACCTTGTGTATTTGTTATGTTCATATTGATGACAGCTTCTCCTTGGAATCGAGTCCTTGAAATGGAATTGATGAATCCAAAGTTATATGCATACAGAGTTTTTGTTAAGTATTGCCAAATTCTTCTCCATAAGAGTTGTACCGTTTTGTGTTCCCACCAGAAGAGATGAAAAAGCCTGTTTCTCCACAGCCTCATTGATAGAATACATTGTCCATCTTTTGGATATTTGCCAATCTAAATGGTGGTGAATGGCTGTCTCAGTGTACTCCGAATTTGCATCTCTCCCATTCTCAGTGATTTTGAGGATCTTTGCATATTATTTGGGGTCACTTTTATTTCTTTTTCTGTGAATTGTTGTGACTTACTTTGTGGGAGCAGCTTTTCCAATAAACCTTCGGGAGAATGAAGAACCTGGGGTCAAGCAGGTGACAGAGTTCAAGTAGAAAACATATCCATACCCACAAGGCAAGCTCCCTATCACAGGGAGTAGGAATGGTGTGAAGGAAGGCATCAGGGCTCCCAGGCCACGATCTGGAGCTTAAATCACAGCGACAGTTCCAGAAGAGGAAGTGTGGCAATGAAGGCTAGGCAGGGAAAATGTCCATTTCAGATCTAAGAAATACAGAGTGAGAAAAAGCCTTGCCATGTGGATTAACATGTGGCGAGAACAGAATCATTAAGAGCCCGGGCACAAGAATCCGCTATACCAATGTTTAGTTCCCCTTTCTTCTGCTTAGTGATCTAGCCTGAGTTTTATCATCTCCCTGAACTTCATTTTCCTCATCTTATAAACAAACTCTACCTTCTAGAGTTTCAGGGAAGATTGAGTGAGATATTTGCATAAAGGGTTTAGAGCCATGTCTGGTTCATGAATAATAAGTAATTGCCATTCTTATTAGATAAAGGAAACTCCCTGCTTCAATCAGGATATGCCTAAGGATAGAGGTAGAGAAGGAATGAATGTAGAAGGGATGGGTGGATCCTGCTGTGAAAAGCAGGGATGGTAAGATGAAATAGGAGATGGCTTGCACTCCATGGACTGAGCTTCACGAAAAATAAGGTAGCTCTCAAAACTTTGAAGAGAGTACATCTAGAACTTCTCTTTAATATCTACAGTGGAATTGAGGTCTTTTCCACCAGATCCAGCTGCATCCCTCTTTGCATGTATATCCTGATATAGTTCTGGCCGGAACAGCCCTCCCTCATTTCAATCCAAGCCTTTTGGGTGATGAGGACATCCATCTCCCACCTTCCCTAACTAAAGGGTAAGAGATGGGAACTGAATCTAAGTTAATTGATACTTAGATATATGCATTTGCCATCATGGTTAATTCAGGAATGGATGGGCACATGACCTAAACAGAGATGATGAGGCACAATGAACTTTTTTGCTGGGTCTCCAGGGAAAGATATGTTCAGTCTTTTCGGAAGGAATTTGAAACTGGAAGGATGTGAGTTATGAAGACATTTCAGCTATCTCTTGGCCACAAGGGAAAAACTTGTCCATAAATGAAGCCAACATGAGTTGCGTCAAATTGGGATTTAAAGGAGAGAAATTAGATCTTGTTAACATCATTTTGTCCCTGATCAAGCTGTGCCTGCAGCTGTATTGTATCTTATGGTTCTGTAGGTTGCCTGAGCTCAGTTGGGTGGCTCTCTCCATGGTGTCACTGGGGACTGAAAGCATCTGAGGGCTTGATTGGTCTGGAACAACCAAGATCGCTCATTTCTATACTTGGCAAGTCGTGCTGGCTGTCAGCCAGGAGCTTAGCTGGGGCTATCGACAGTGGTAACTGAACTAACCGAGTGAAGAAAACTAAAATCCAAGGATCTGCTTCTGAACTTTTCGCTTATGTGAATGGATAAATTTCCTTTGTGCTTCACTCAGTATGGGAAGGGTTCTGTGTCACGCCAAGCGAGTATTAACTGATAGCATAGCCAAGGGTTATTTTCCCATCCAGTTTGTTTGTTTTCCAAAGACAGAGTGCCCACTGTGTACCAGGCCATTGTTTATCTCACTAGAAATTCAAAGCATCTTCCAGGCTCCCTAGAAATAGCACCTTAATCTCTAATCTCTGAAAGGTTAGGAAACAAGCACAGGACAACTCTTGTGTACTAAATTTTTATCCAGTCAATTCCACTTTAAGAAGCAGCAGGTGTAGCGTTTCATTAGAGACATACCAAATTTGGAAATCCTGTCCTCATCCTCTGCTCTGGCTCCAGCCTGCTGGCACTTGTATGGCCTGTTGAGAGTCTATTATTAAGCTAGAATTTGTATAGATTATTTTCAAGCCAACAAAAGAATTTCCTTGTTATTTATTCACAGGGTCTAGTGTGCAATATAAATTTAGCCAATTTGAATAGCCTGGCTCACTGATCTTGTTAGAGGGAGCCAAAGGCTGTTGTCTGCTGTTCACACTGAGATAGAGCTCCTGCTGCAAATCTCATTTCTAATTGCAGGAGGGTCAGTTTAAAATGCAAGGAGACCCTACTCATAGCTTCCCAAGAATACAGAGCATAAGGATGCAATATGTTCTGTATTCCCAGAGAATATATAATTTCCAGGATGCAACAGACCTGAATGTTAATCTGGTCCACCCCCTACTTAGAACAGCCGTGAAATCTCCTGCCTAAAGCAGAAACAAAATGGGTAACTGGCCTCGTACAGGAGACAAGAAAATCCCAGGAGATGTCCCAGAACTGGTCTAAAAGCTTGCATCAGATCAGGATCCCTCCCAGCCCAGGATTTTGGCTCAAGCTACTGCCTCAAAATGTGCCTCCTGAGAATGTATGTTTATGTACATGGCAATCTCAGAGTTTCAGAACTGGTTTGTAACCAACTTCGGAATCCTGACATCATGAACCCATTTTTAAAAATGATATCTAAGCTTATAAAAATGGATTGGTTTATATTCTTATTACATATATATTGAAAAAATACCTAGAGAATATTAAAAAGTATAAAGCAGCAATAATCATACCACTGTAAAACAGTCATTACTTATTTTATATGTCCTTCAAGAGGGTCTGGCACATGGTAAGCCCCATATTAGTGTCAGTTATTATGTGGTTGTTGCTGTTTACAAAAAATAATAGAAACTGTTTACATTGTTCCATATATGGCTTTATTATTCTTATCATTGAATGCACTTCCTTGCCATTAAAACAGACTTCTATTGCATCCTTTTAAATATCAATGTAATTTTCCATTATGTGAATATACCACAGTTTATTTGCCTGATCCCCTCCCTATTGTTGGATATCTAGAGTTCTTCTAAATTTTTTGTATATATGCTATTGGTAAGAGTACTATGATAAACAGTCTTACAGCAAAACTATTTGCACATGTTTGATATGGCTCCCAAGAATAAATGCTTAGAAGTGATATCTCTGGGACAAAGGGCATGAACATTTATAAGATATCTAATTCATATTGCCAAACAGTCCTTCAAAAAGCTTTCACTAGGCTTATGTGATGGTTAAGTTCATGTGTCAACTTGGCCAGGTGATGGTACCCAGCTGTCTGGTCAAGCAAGCACTGGCCTAACCACTCCTGCGAGGACGTTTGTGGCTGGTTAATAAACCAACAGGCTGGTTTATTAAATCATCAGTCAGTTGGCTGCAGCTGTGACTGATGACATCAATGGAGGGAGTGTCTTCCACAATGAGAGAATGCAGTCAGCTGGATTTAATCCAATCCATTGAAGACTTTTAAGCAAGACAGATAAGAGGACCTTCACTTCTTCTTCGGCTGACCAGTGAAGCATTTCCTGAGGAGTTCGCTGAAGCTGCCTGTTTGTTTCCTGAGGAGTTCATCCAGCATCTTCATTGGAGTTGCCAGATTGCTGCCTGCCCTATGGAATCTGGACTTGTGCATATCCACAGTTGAATGAGACACTTTTATAAATCTCATATTCATAGATATCTCTCATTGATTCTGTTTCCCTAGAGAACCCTAACTAATGCAGCCTATTATAATGGTTCCTAGATTGTAAGCTCTTACAGCAGTTACCTCTATTTCTGAGTTGTAACAGTTATTTCTAGATTCTGAGATGCTGAGCTTGTGTGTATAACCTGATCGGTCCCTAGAATTTTGCATATCTGTGTGACACCTAAGACTCAGAGCTAGAGTCTGGTAGCTATGAATGTCAGCATTACCCCATACATCGAATGTTAAAGACACTGAAAAAGATATCAGACTTCAATTAGAGATATGAACGAAATCAACTTGGTTAGGACTAAGGTAAATCAGACTAAAGGCTAGAGGATGATATTGACTGTTTTAAAACTTCAACTTCTGTGTGAGATCAAAGGAAGAGATGTTTATTTGGGGAAAATCTTTATATTCTGTAGCACACTATATAATGTAATTTGTATGGTCAGTTTATTCAAACACCATAATTACATGAAATCTTGAATAAGGAGTGAGATCTGGTTTGTTTGTTGTTACATCCCAGAGTCATTTGGATAGAGATAAACAAGTATTTGAAAAGCTCCCCTGAGGGACTGGGAGGAAATGTGGAAATATTAAATTTACCCACCTGGGGAATTCCTTATATTCTCACAAACATCAGGGACTAGCTATTTAGTAGGCTGAGCCCTTGATCTTGGGGCTTGCCCTTATGAAGTTTGTTACTGCAAAGGAGAGGCTAAGCCTACTTACAATTGTGCCTGAGAGTCACCCCCAGAGAACCTCTTTTGTTGCTCAGATGTGGCCTTTCTCTCTAAGCCAACGCTGCAGGTAAACTCACTGCCCTCCCCTGTACATGGGACATGACTCCCAGGAGTGAAAAGCTCCCTGGCAACATGGGACATGACTCCCAGGGATGAGCCTGGACCCAGCATCATGGGATTGAGAAAGACTTCTTGACTAAAAGGGGGAAGAGAAATGAAACAAAGTAAAGTTTCAGGGGCTGAGAGATTTCAAATGGAATCAACAGATCATTCTGGAGGCTATTCTTATGTATTATATATATCTCTTTTTAGTTTCTAGTGTATTAGAATAGCTAGAAGGAAATACCTGAAACTGTTGAACTGCAACCCAGTAGTCTTGATTCTTGAAGATGAGTGTATAACTATATAGTTTATACAGGATGACTGTGTGATTGCGAAAACTTTATGGCTCACATTCCCCTTATCCAGTGAATGGAAAGATGAGTATAAAATGGGGACAAAAAAATAAATGAATAATAGGGGGCGTGGGTTGTTTGGGGTGTTCTTTTTTACTTTTACTTTTATTTTTATTATTTTTATGGAGTAATGAAAATGTTCAAAAATTGTGGTGATGAATTCACAACTATATGATGATATTGTGAACAACTGTTTGTATACTTTGGACAATTGTATTGTATGTGACTATATCTCAATAAAATTGCATAGAAAAAAAAAAGCTTTCACTATGTTATGCTCCCATAAATAGTAAATGAATAATAGTTCTTGTTTTAAACACTTTTTCCAAAACTATATATTATTTTAATTTGACATTTCTAAATCCTCCTTGAGTGTATTGTTTTAAGAAGACCTCATTCCCAGGTGCCAAATGATTCATGCCATTTCTATCCTTTGTGGAAAAGACTAAGACATTTTATCAGCTCTAATAGAAAGAGAACTGGCTCTAAAATCAGACCTGGGATCAAGTTTCCTAAGGGAGGCAGAATTTTGGTAATCACCTGCTTCATAACAGAACACCCAAAACTTAGTGGCTTAAACAATAACCATTGTGTTATATCTCATGGTTCTGAGTTGACTGAGCTCAGTTGGGTATTTTGATGGCTTGAATGGGCTGGAGCAACTGAGACGGCTCCTGCGTGTAGCTGGCAGTTGGTATTGGGGCTATTGACCACTGTAACTGAAAGAGCGAAGAAAACTAAAACCTAAGGACCTGATAGCAGGGGATCTAAAGAAAAATAAAGGTGATTTGGGCAAAAAAATCTCAGAAATTTTCAGAAATTGGAGGTAACTGCTACCTCAGAAAGTGTGAACAAAGGGTAGACTGATTAACAGGAGAGTTATTCGATAGTCAGACTCACTCTGCCCCATGAAACCAGGAAGTGAATTCAGAAAATTCAAAGATTCAGAAATATTGGACCAAGATAGCTCTTTGTTCAGAAATAGCAAGCCCAGTGAATGGAAGGCATATGAGGCATGAAAAGAAGAGGATGAAGTGCAAGTCAGCATACTGAATGATGAGACTATAGAGCCCTCTATAAAATAAGAAGAATCTTCCTGAACAAAACAGAAAGGTTCAAGAAAAAAATAACCACAGATTCTGACATTTGGCGTTATCCCAATAGCTTGGATTGGTCGAGGAGAGTGGAGTCTTTGACTTGATTAACCCCATCTACAAAGCCTCAAATCAGTGTGTGCATGTGTGCATGGGTGTGCATCACTCAAACATCAGTGCATAGTAAAAGGTAATCAGACATTTAAGGAAAGCCTTCAATATGGAGAGAAAAACCCCAAAATGCACAAACAGTAAAATGGGTAAAACAGAGAGAATGCAGAAAGCAGAAGAAAACTTCAAATAAATGATCATTAAGCCCTTCCGTAGATTAGAGAAGATATTACATTTATGCAACAAGAGAAGGATGCTATACAAAATGAACTGTAAGAGAACAAGAAACACCTCTTGAAAATTAAAGATAAAAGGTTAGACAAACATTTAAAAGCACAGCAGCTAGAAGACAGTGGAGCCAGCTTTCAGTCATAACCTAGAATTCTATACTCAGTGAAACTATTAATCAAGAGTGAAGTACACACATTGAAAACTATTTTTGGACATGCAAGGGCTAAATATTTTACCTGGGAAAGCTTTTGGAGGATGCGCCTCTCCAAAAACAAAAAGGAAAACCAAGAAAGGGAAAAATAAGGAATCATGGAAATGGATTTCAATGGCAGAAAGAAGTTAAAGAAAGTCCCAGCAGGATAGGAAGGTGATGTAAGATGGTGAGGATGTGGATGAGTAGGGTGAAAGTTGTGGCAGGTCTAGAGAGTTACAAGTCCGTACTGGAGATGACGCAGGGCTTCTGAAAGGGCACATCTTATAGAATGGACTGATAGCTTACTGATGAGTTTTATCACATTAAAATTCACTTAGAGATCTGGTGGAGATTTCTGGGAAGAATTCATGTTAGGTGCATAGGAAGTCAGGAAAAGGTGGAAAAAGGCAATAATAACTCCAAGGAAAAACTAAAGCTGTGTGAGGAAGGAATTTAACCATTGCGTTCTTCTTGGCTTAACAGGCATAGTAATTAATGCACATGCTGACTATTGATTTAATGAAAAAATTGAGAGGTTGTGAGTGTGTGGAGAGAAAGGAAGAAGAGCGAGGGGGATACAAAATCTTCACATACCATTAAAAGGAAGAGTTAAAATTGGTAAGTTAAGAAACAGCAATACAAGTGTGTTATTTATAAATAGGGAGGGAAACAACAGAGGGGACAGATAAAAGCTAAAAGTTATTTTTCCTGAGGTGCAATGGGGAGGGTTGGTTTGGGGAGGCTGGTATTTTTCATTGTGAGCTGACTTTTAAAATTATAAATGCATGATGCTTTGCTACCAAAAAATCATTGAATGTGGAAAGGAAGACCTCTCAGAACAGTATCTGGCCACTGGTTTTTTTTTTTTTTTAATTCAGTTTTATTGAAATATATTCACATACCATACAATCATCCATGGTATACAATCAGCTGTTCACAGTACGACCATAGAGTTATGCATTCATCACCACAATCTATTTCTGAATGTTTTCCTTACATCAGAAAGAATCAGAATAAGAATAAAAAATAAAAGTGAAAAAAGAACACCCAAACCATCCCCTCATCCCACCCTATTTTTCATTTAGTTTTCATCCCCATTTTTCTACTCATCCATCTATACACTAGCTAAAGGGAGTGTGATCCACAAGGTCTTCACAATCTCACACTGTCACCCCTTGTAATCTACATTATTATATAATCATCTTCAGGAATCCAGACTACTGGGTTGGAGTTTGGTAGTTTCAGGTATTTACTTCTAGCTATTCCAATACATTAAATCCTAAGAGGTGTTAGCTATATAGTGTGTAAGAATGTCCACCAGAGTGACCTCTGGACTCCATTTGAAATCTCTCAGCCACCGAAACTATTTCGTCTCATTTTGCATCCCCCTTTTGGTCAAGAAGATATTCTCAATCCCACTATGCTGGTCCAGATTCATCCCTGGGAGTCACATCCTGCATAGCCAGGGAGATTTACACCCCGGGGAGTCAGGTTCCACATAGAGGGGAGGGCAGTGAGTGCACCGCTGAGGTGGCTCAGTTAGAGAGAGTGGCCATCGGTTTTTGAAAATGGAACTTGAATGAGACATATCGCCCTTCAACTTTTGCACCAGGTAAAATCAATAATTGTTAGAATCTAATTTTGTGCCAGACTCATCATTACAGATATCATCTCATTTAACCTTCATCTCAACCCATTGAGGTAGGCAGTTTTATCCTCATTCTACAGATACGGAAGCTGAGACTCAGGAAGCTTAAGTAACCAACTGAGTAACTCTCAGAGCAAGGATTCAAACCACATTTGTCTGACTCCTAAGTCCACGCTTTTCCCATCAGATCATGCTGCCTTTCTGTAGTTGGTGTATATTTATGGTCTGACCTCACCGTGGATAACAGAATTTTATATCTAGAAGGGGTCTTACATCCAGTACAAAGCATTCATTTTGTGGGTAGGTAAATTGAGGTTATATCACTTGACTGAAGACACATGGTTATTAGTAGCTGATCTGACTCAATTCCCCAACATCTTTTAATCTACATGACACTGTCAAAGTTGTGGGGAAAAAAACAGCAACAGGAAATCAGCACTCCTCTACTGAATAGAAATCACAGCTATTTATTCATCCCCAAGAATAACCACACCTGGCTATTTCAAGAAGAGAGTACAATGAAATGCTGGCTATGGAAATTTTCCAGGCCCCTGGCAGTCTGAATGGGCCCTCAATGGTATCATTTTCTCTGAACTGTGTTTAGCATCCCAATAACATCTAGAGAAGACCTTGTGATCCTTATGAAGTGATATGTGGCTGTAACTCCCTGGGGATGCGGGGCTCAAGGGAAAGAGCCACGTCCTCTGCCTGTGGGGGGTTTCCTGGCTTTGGTCCAAATCACATCACAGTGTCCTGGTGCAGAAGACGCCCAGAGGAAGCAACTAAAAAAATATCTGACATTTATTGAACAGCTACCATGTACCAGGCACCGTGCTTAGAAATTTATATTCATTTTCTCATTTTATATTTGAAACAACTCTGAAAGTACTGTTACAACACATTAGACAGAAGAGGAAGCCAAGCATCAGAGAGGTACATAAACTTTAATTAAGAAGAGTTGGGGCCTGGATTAAAATCCAGATTACTGAACTCCAGGTCTATTGCTCTCAACTGTTATGCTCTACAGCCTATTTCTTCCACACCCACTCAAGCTACCTGTGAAACAAAGCAGTTGAGATTGTTGAGAGACCCTTTGGAAGCAAACATGGAAGCCAAAAGAACTAGCCAACTTGACTTTGCACTGCTTATGCTGTGCTTTTTTCTTGAGATCCTCCTTCTCTGCCACTACCCCACTTCCAAGATACTACCTTTCTTTCTTGCCTGGTTATTTCCCATTAATCTTTAAGACTAGCTTAAGATTAATCTTCTCATCTTCTCTGGAAGTCTTCCTCATACCCGTTAGCCTGGCTCAGAGGCCCATCCTCTTACCCACTGTATTTTGTCACTTATCATGTTTTGTCATCAATTGTTTGTGTGCTACTTTCCCACCAAATGAAGGTTGCTATGAGGGCTAGAGCGAGTCTTAAATATTTTTATGGTCTATGATAGGTTGAATGACCAGCCCACCCTAAAGATGTCCACATCAAAATCCCCAGAACCTTACATGGCAAAAGGGCCTTTTGCAGATGTGATTAAGTTAAGGATCCTGAGATGGGGAGATTATCCTGGATTATCTGAGTGGGTCCAATGTAATCACATGGGTCTTTATAAGAGGAAGGCAGGAGGGTCAGAGTCACAGAAGGAGATGCGAGGATGGAAGCAGAGGTTGGAGTGATGCACTTCGAAGATGGAAGGAGGGGCATGGGCCAAGGAAGGCAGTGGCCTCTAGAAGCTGGAAATAGGTAAAGGAATGGATTCTCTCCTAGAGCAGAAGGAACCAGCCCTGCTGACACCTTGATTTTAGGACTTCAGACCTCCAGAACAGTAAGATAATAAATTTGTATTGTTTGAAGCCACCAATTTGTGATAATTTTTCCCAACAGCAACAGGAAATTAATACATAGCCCTAGTGTTTAGATAGGGCCTGGCACATAGGAGGAGCTTAATAAATACTTCTCCAATGAATGAATGAGTCATTTGTAATATAATGTATGTGTCACCATCCCACATATATCCTTCCATAGGTCAAGGTTTATGAGTTAGCAACAAACTTATGGTGAGAAGGACATTGCTCTGAAAGTCTGTAGACAGAGATTTTACTCTTTTAGCTAACAGACATAGGTTTGAGCAACTTCACAGGATTTACTCTGTCACTTGGGAGCTCATTTGATCTCTCAGGGTCTCTTTCTTCCCATCTGTAAGAAGGCAATAGTTAGTCCAGTCTTCTTCCTGATAATGAAGCTCAACGGGACAGATGTTATTCAACTAGACTACTCCTTGGAAGACAAGGAACTATATAAATATTGGATAGCATTATTGTTGCATTAATAATAAATATTTAAGAAATAAATCCATGTTTTCAAAAACAAATAAAGCAAGACACCCAGAGTTGCCCATCATGTAGTGCTCTGTGCTCTCTTCCTGAAGTAAAACACTTAGTGCTTTTAATAGCTTCACTTTTTAATATTCTGTGACTTAAGAAATGGAACGTGCAGCTTCAAGATTAAATATTAAAATATTAAATATTAAATTGGACAGCAGAAATCCATCACATACTAGAACCTGCCTGGTTTAATCCGGGTCTCCTAGGTGCTCTCAGGAACAAACAAAGGCACTGTTCATCCTCAATGAGGTCATTTCTGTTTCTTTCTTTCTTTCTTTCTTTTTTATGCCAGACATGCAGGCACTGTATACATCTTTTTATTGATCAGCTTCTAAGAGTTGAATGAGGTATGCGGGACACTGTTATCGAGTTCTGACTTGGCGGGCCTGGGCCAGGGGAACTGATCAGCCCCTAGGAAAGGTAGTGGGGCACGGGTGGTAGCACCCTCCACGGCCCCCCGGGCCTGAGAAAGTGGAGCCGAATGCAGGCCCCATTTCCTCACCCCAAAGTACAACCGTTGGGGAGGGCTTGCCGGAGAAACCCCCCCCCCCGTGCCTTACCCGCACCCTCCACCCTCTTCGTTACCGGAGCAACTCCCGCCCCTTTTCAAACAACCTCCGTGCCCTCTCAGAACCAATCCAAGCCTTTAACCTCTACAGCTACCCCGCCCTCTATACCGCCCGATATAAGCTTGTACTCTCCCCTAATAAACTCTCTTGGCTTCTTCACCCTAAAAGAAACGTGTCCCGCCTGTTCCTTCTCGCCGCCCTCCACACCTTGCACGCCACCGCCGGGGACCTGGCCAAGTCCCCCGCCTCGCCCTCGCCTCCGGGAAAGAGCCCCCGCCACCGGTACCCTCCGAGCAATCCCGAGAGCCTAGGATTTAGCAACCGGCCGCCACCCCCCCCCCCCCAGACGAGTCAACTGCGACCGCAGAGGTAGACCACATACTAGCGTCTGTACTTGAAACGACTCATCCAGCTTGATGTATTTAGAGGTTACATTTAATAGATGTGGCTGATTATTCTGAATGAGGGAATGGGGTATGCTTTGTCTCCTTGGTTCATCCCTGTTTCTTCTTGACTCCTCATGACAGCAGCTGTTTGCAGCCTGAGTTGCAACCCTGACCTGGATCTTTGTGTAAATTTTGGCTCCAACAATGGCTACCAACCAGCTGGGTCATCCCAGCTCCAGACCCTGAGAAGCTGCTTACTTGATTGGTAGAATCTGGAGAGTCTCTACCCAAGGAAAACAACTTTGAAGTTTATCTTCACTCTACCTCCCTCTCCTGTCTGAATGTCAAGCCCTTGTTCGGAGACTCAAAGCTTTCTGCCATTCAAAACTCATTCCTAGGAAATGAACTGATGTTAGTCATTCATAATTCATTCTTTAGGTAAGACATGTGGTTTAGTGAAAAGACAGAGACCTGATTCCACTGTTCAGCTGTGTGACCTTCAGCAAGTTATTTCACCTTCTGAAATGATTTCCTCATTTGTAATGGGGTAGGAGGATTAAATGCAATGTTTATACTGATCAAATGTACCAGTGTGGATGTATAAGTTAAGTCACATTTGCTTTAGTGGTCAGATGAACATGACCTTCAGCTCCAATGCTGATCTGGCAGTGACTTCTCTAAGTGTGTATTGGAGGGAGAAAGTATCTCTCCCCAATGTGATGCTCAACATATCCTAGGCCTGGATTCTCAAATACAGACCTTTGATTTATACTCACAGATATAGTCATTAATCCAAAATATAAATATAAAGCTCCGGTGACCATGTCAACCTAAACTTTCCAGTCCAAGCCACAATTTGTGTGCACAGTCAGCTCCTGTGACTTTGCAATCTGGACATTAAACCAGGATAGCTAGTCAAGTTTCCCTTCTACTTCATGGTGAGTCATGGAGGAAGGGGGGCTTTTGGTATCCTTTCATGCCCACTGGTCATTCAGGCCCACATTTGCCATCACAGATATTCTTCAATCATCGAAACTCAAAATGGTAGAGTCAGTTCTCTCTGGAAATTTACCTATCTCCCTCACTAGCAACCACATTCCAAGGAGCCATACCATGAGATGGTCTTTTTCAAACCGTAACCTTGTCTTGATAACATATATAAAACCATGTGCATAGCTCCCTTCTTTAGAACTCACTTATCTGTTGTCATTTCTCCATGTCTCCAAAATTTCTCCATCCTCCTGAGCTCAGACCAATGCCACCTTTTCTTATATACTTTTCCTAGCTACTCCAGTTTGCAGTTAACTTAATTTTCCTATTAGTTTTTAATTAGCTAACTCATCTCTTTGGATCTCCCTAAATACATGATATCTTTATATCCCTTGTATGGTCTCATAGGTCTGGCATTATGCAAACAACAGCAAAAACAATAAATAAACACAGTAATTTTTTACATATTTAGACATTGGACCTTTGTGTATGTTTATTCACTAACATAATTATTGAGGGAATACTGACACATCTGGCGCTGTCCTGGATGCTGAATATGCAGAACTAAATAAGACAAGCCTAGTTCCTAAACTCTTGCAACTTATAGAATTCAGCGATGTTAAACCATGGCCTGCTGTCTGTTTTGTATGACCCATGAGCTAAGAATGTTTTATTTTTGTTTTTGCCTTTTTTTTTTTTTTTTACAGTTTTGGAGGTTATAAAAAAGGGAGAATATGCAATAGAGACCTCTCATGGCCTGCAAAGCCTGAAATATTTACTTTCTGGCTCTTTATAGAAAATGTCTGCCAACCCTTGATGTTCTCATATACATTCCCAACTATTGTGCAAGACAAATTAATTATATCTACTTTACTTATGAGGAAACTGAGGATCGAAGAGGTGAATTATCTTGTCCAAGATGATTCAACTAATACTTTTCTGAGCTGGGGATGCAAACTAGAATATGTTTGGTCTGTCTAGGGTTAAGACCTGTGCTGTTCTCACAAGGCCATTCTAGACTGGGGGGAGGAGACTTGCATTCTAATCCTAGCTCTGCCCCAACTCAACCATGGAAGCCACTTAGCCTCCTGCCACCATGTTCTTTCTGAAATGCTATTAACCCACCATGGGGGCCAGGGAAGCAGTGCTCAAAAAAAGTCAACTGCTGATTGGATCAAGAAAATAGACTTTCAGGATAAGGTAGAGTGCTGGTTTGAAACTATTATATACCCTAGAAAAGCCATGCTCTTTTAATCCAATCTTGTGGGTGCAGACTTATTGTGGGTGGGACCTTTTGATTAGATTATTTCCATGGAGATGTGACACCACCCATTCAAAGAGGTCTTAATTAGTTTACTGGAGTCCATAAGAGAGCCGGCACAGACTGAGATGCTTAGAGAGAAAATGCCCAGTGACGTTTTGGAGACAGCCATTGAAACCAGAACCAGGAGAGAATCTAAGAGAAGAAATCCAGAGTTTGTCCTAGAAAAGCTAAGACAGGACCCCCCAGACACTTAGAGAAAAACGCCCAGGGAGAAACAAGCAAGGACACATAGGAGCTGAGAGAGAGAAGTTAAGACAGAAGTCCAGAGACGTTTTCGAGAGAGAAACAGAAATGAGGAGCTAACCCCAGGAGATGCCCAGCAGTCTCCAGCCATGTGCCTTCCCATGTGACAGAGGAACCCCAGATGCCATTGGCCTTTCTTCAGAGAAGTTATCACCATATTGATGCCTTAATTGGGACATGTTCACTGCCTTAGAACTGTAAATTCATGAACTAATAAACCTCCATTGTTAAAGCCAATCCATTTCTGGTATTTTTGTATTCCAACAGCTTTAGCAAACCACAATAGGTATAAAGACTGGAAATCTGAGAACTGGGAACCATGGTTTCAGCTCTCTCAGGGCCTCAGAATCTCCATATAGAAAATGTAGGCAACAGATTAGCTGACTTCTGAGGTATCATCCGGCCTGAAAATTCTTTCCAGGGATATATTTCCTTTAGTTTAATTGGATTTGTCTTTATCTTTATTCCAATTTATCTTTATCAAGCTTATATCATACCTGCTGACTAACTGAATAATAATGCCTAGTTTATTTCAACATTATATATTGGGAAAGTGCAATGTCCTAGCCATACCTCTAAAAAGTCACACTCGTTCTGTTTGAAGCATTGTTGGCAGCATTTCATGTTGTTCCAGGTAGCATCTTCTAACAGGAAGGGTAAAAAGTCTAAGATGATCAGGCAGAATGAACTCTCCTGCCAATGACCAATGAACCATCCCCCCAGACTCTCCAAAACTGACAGCAACTCAACCTGTAGTCTTTACTCTGATCTTTATCCCCAACCAAATAAAAATTGACCAATACAAAGTATGCTTTGTAATTTAGCAATGGAGGATGGTGCTTGCTAAGGCATTGACTTGTACAGTTGTGACCCAAATAGCTTATGCTGAAATGTTACCCACCTCTATTTTACAGCCCCTTCCCCAACCCTGGTATTCATTATCTTGCCTAAGTCTTGCTTGTTTGGGTCGGGTGGTTTGAAACATATTTTGGAAAGTGGCAGGCTTGCTGTTTAACAGGAAAAGATAATTTTCAGTCCCAAATAATTTCTAGGCCAGTGGCTCTACTGGAGATTCTAATGTACAAATGGGTTTGAGAACTATAATTCTAGGAAAAGATACATATAGATCGGGGAATGGTAAGTAAGGCATCTAATTCTGGATTACCCAATTTAAGATAGAATCAAATTTTTATGCATTTATGTAAAAAATAGTATACATGTAATATTTTAACTATCTGATCCTTCGGTATATAAAAGTTAAGGTTTTGAGGATTCTTCCAAAGAAGAGCTACAGTGTAAAACTATTTTTTATTAGCTCGTTTTGAAATTCCTAGGAAAAACTAATGATAGATGAACATAAATGGCCACCTTTCACACCTTTCGATGTTGTTTCTAGTTTTTTACAGAGATAACTTAGTTCCAGACATGTTTAGCACTATTTAAACCATACTTTTAAATAAAAATTTTATTGTTTTAAAATATGGACTTTGTTATTTACTGACCCTATTGATTTTGTGCCCTGAGTTGAAGTTTCATTTTATTTCTATTTTCATTAAGTCCTTCCTCCAGCATTTTTGTGAACTACACAGACTGCAGGAAAAAAATAATCCCTTATTTTTTTTTTGCAAAATAACATTTTGTAATAGCAGAACAGGCAACTTTGGTGGCTTCACGGTGTATCTTGTGGAACTTATTCCCACCTTTGGAGAAGGAGGAGCTCAGGATTGGGGCTAAGCAAGATTATGAGGTTGTGAGCAAATGGATTCTGATTTGGAGAAGTGGACACCCAAACTACCTATGATGCCATCTGTAGAATAATCTCCTATTGTATTACCCTTGTTATCAGAAAAAAGTAAAGGAAATGGCCAGCACATCTAATTGTGTGCTTCCATTAGTCAGAAAAGGTGGGTCAGGCTTATTCAATGATGAAAAAATAGCTCTGACACCAGCTTCCACTCTTGAGCATGCAGACCTGCAGACAAGCTGGCATTCAGAAGCCCCCACGGAGGGTGCGCTGGTTCTGCAGAAGCAGTAATATAATTAGGACCATGGGCTTATTTTCAGAAAAGAGTCCCCCAAGTGACTTGTGATTGGTGCATGTTGTAAAAGCATGGCTTCAAAGCTGGTTGTGGAATCCTGGTCTCCTGTGGAAACAGTAAGGGCTTAAAACAAATCGATATGTACATGATTTTATTTTACAAATGACATTGTTCTTAATTCAATTCAACAAACATTTATTGGGCATTTACTATGTCCCTAGTGCTGAGTTAGGCAGTAGGGACACAGGGACAAAAGCACAGGCTTTGATTTCAAGCTGCCCACGGCCTGGTAAGGAAAACGGATTCGTAAATGACAAATTCCAAGTCACCATTTTGGTGAAGGGAGATGGTGGTAGGTCAGGGATAGTTTGGTTTATGGGCAAGAGACCCATCCAAAGAAGAACAAATCGAAAGTGAAGCTGTTATAAAGGTACAAGGGGAATCTCACTGAACAAAGGCCAGAGGCATTATGGGAAAAGAAAAATCATCAAGGGCTCTCACCCTCTCTCCTACTGCATCAACTTCTCTACTTTCATCTGGCTTCTCTGCTCACTCACCTACTTATGGGTTTCTCACAGCTGTCTATCTCCATGCCCCAATTCCAGATAGCCAGGAGAGGGAGAATGTGATTGACTCAACTATGGTCATCTACTTACTCTGGTACAATCAGCTGAACCCAGGGAGAAGGGTCATTAGGTAGATGCTGTGGGCTTTGGGTAGATTTTTAGAAAGTGGCTGTAAAGAAGGGAGAAGTGGTGGAGCAGTCAATAACTGGATTCCCAGTGCCATATTGAATTTTGGCACTAGACCAGCTGGTTAGGAAGAAATGGTTTATCCCCATCTTCATGTACATGCACAATCTTACAAGTTATTGTTAACCAACTGGATCCACCCCCTTCTGGCAAACCCAATGTGAAGGAAACTCTTTTTGCCTTTTGGTGTTGATGTGACTCAGCAATGGCTCCTCCTGTAACAGAAAAATGGGTTTGATCTCAGGTAGTCTGAGAAAAATTAGAAGTTCTTGTTTTGTTCATAGCACACTATATTGGAGATTGTACTGTGCTATTGTTGGTTCAGTTAGCTGTTAATTGTGCATCTATTACATTCAAACACTGTGGATATACTAAGGCTAACTATATGGAGACTATTCTATTCTTTTAGAAGATGTTATGAAAACTCCACTTGAACAGAGTATAGGATTGTAGAAGAAAAGATTTGACAAACAATTTGGGCAAACAGTAGATGTTCCATGCACTAGAACAGAAGAGACACCAAGGAATTTAGAGCTTCCTTGGGAAATTAGAGAAAGAGAAGCACAGTCTCCAGGCAGATAGGAGAGTGGACTTTGGTTAAAAGTAAGTTCAAAGAGAGATTTTAGGTCATTGATTTTGGTGTCATGAAATCTTAGGTAAATTTTATGTATTAACTAATGATTTTATGAGAAGAAATTCTGTTGGAAGGTACTTTAATAGGAGGATGATAGGGCAATTCACATCTAGACATCCCAAGTGTGGAAAACTGCATGGCCCCAGTTCTCCAGACACTTACCATGTATAATTGAATGTCAGCAGCTATTTAGAGTTTTCTAATTATCTCTCTGCCTTATCAGTTACCAAAGTATCAAAACAACATACAACTGGGTATGGGACCATCATAGGATTATCAGGACACTATAGGATTATCAGGATACTGCAGTATCAGCTGAATACCACTTTTGAACCATGTATTGTTTTAGTGTTGGGAGACACAAAGTGGGGTGTTACAGGCCCTTGTCCTCAGGAACTCGGTGTCTATTGGTGAAAAGACACATAAACATGTAAAAGCATAAGATGTGTAATGAATGAATGTGATACCCTAACTGAACTTCTATAAAGAAAGTCTTCAACAAACACTGATGCACTCCAAGGGCAGCAAAAATTCTGAATCCAGAGCACTGAACTCAGAAAGCCCCCTGATGTGTGATGACTGGTAGACATTTCTGACAGCCTCACTATTAGCTGTATTGACAGCACTTGGGAAAGGTCAAGTTTTGCAAAGACTTTCTGCTCCCCAAGAATGGCAAGGAATCAATTGATTCTGAAAATAAGAATCATGTCAGGACCCAGATGGATGTGCAGTTGCTGTCAATGGGAGGCTCTCCTGCCCTCAAATAAATCCTTGGGAAATCCACATAACTTCCCTGCAGCTAGACTTTTGGACTCTTTGGATAACTTGGACTCTAGCTTTTCAAGAATTCGGCAAGGTTTGCACCTTCAGTCCCAGTTCAAATGCTGATCACGAAGGAAGCCTTCATTGACCACTCATTGCAGCTAACACTCTGCTCCCATCACTGTGTAAACACTACACTCCCAGTTTCCTTCGTGGTACTTGATACAATCTGAAGTTATCATGGACATTATAAACTTGCCTGTTGACCTTCCAGTCCTTTCCTCATCTTCTAGAATAAAAGCTTCATGGACACCAGCATGAGGATGATCTTGTACACAGGGTAGAGGCTACTCTAGTCCCAACGTCAATGTGACGTTGTCTAGTCACAACGTCAATGTGACGTTGTCTAGTCACAACGTTGATGTGAGTTAGGGAAAACTGCCCTCTCTAAACAGATAGATTAGGACCAGTCACACCTTCTTGGAAGACACAGTTGCATGGTTCACAGCTCAGCCGGTGAATATCAGCCCCATGCTTGTCCTCTGCATGTAGCACAAGAATTGCAAAAATCTATGTGGCAGCCCTGCATGTCTGCTGCTAAGCAGGATTGCCCCTGGAACATAGTAGGTGTTCAGTAAATATCTGCTGATTGAATGAAGCACCTTGAGACCTGCGAAAACACTCCAAGTTCTACAGGAATGTCCTTACAGGAGAGTACAAAGAAGAACTGGAAGAGCCTTTTGAGACCAGGCCTGATTCCTTTAAAGACCAGCTAGGGCTGATCAGAGGCACACAGCTAGAAAGCAACAGCATTACAATAGAACAGTTAGGAACTGAGGATGACCTCAGTGACATCCTGATATTTCATAAATGCACTGACCTCAGGAGCTCTTATTTAAGGACCACTGTCAGCGTTGTTCTTGCCCACTGACTTTACAGTGCATTGTGTGCAGTCGGAATGGCACAATTGAAGCCTTCCAACTGAGTACCCCTTGCCAGAGGTCCTGTATGCACTAACAAAGCCCATCTTCTGCCTTTTAAGAACAGCAGAAATCAAATCAAACCTCATCAGTGACTTTGGCCTACGCGCAGAGCAACGTCGACGGATCTCCCTAGGATAGAGATGCAAGGGAACTTTGTAAAGTAAAGAAAAACCCACGTTGCTTCCCTAAATCAAAAATTCAAACAAGAACACGGCTTTGGCAATGTGTTTCCTGTTCTCTGCAGAATTAACCTTTGTTTCTCAGCAGGCTGCTTCTAAGAATATGCATTGTGCCTAAAAGGAAATGGGGGAGAGCTTGCAGAATGGGTTATGTGTTTACTGCTCAGGAGGAAAGCTTCAATGAAAGCGAAATTGAAAAGGAGGCTTGTTTCTAACTAACTAAGGCTCTAGACAGAAGTCCTAAGAAGAAGCAAAAGCGATTACCTAAACATGAATTGGAGTTCCCACTCACAGATGCACAAACGCCACTCCATCTGCTGTTTCTATAACTTTCTCCCAGCCAGAGTAATAAAGTTCTGAGGGCTGAAAAGATAATTACAGAGCTTGTAATCCAAATTCTTCTATAGGAGTCAATTTGGGCCCTCCTCCTGGAAGCCTTCCTTGATTTGATAAGTCCACTTCCTTGGGATTTCCCTATTATTGAATTTATCACATTGTATTATAGTTATCTTTTCATGTGTCAGAGACAAGGTTCTTTTATTTGACATTTAAATAAATCTTTAAAGTGAAATTCTGAGCACATTTTCTGGAATAAAATGATACCTCAGTAAGTTAATGAAATAATCGATGGACCATTGTATTAATGGTTACTTATTGAACTCGTACTCTTTGTTGTCACTTTGCCACACACTAAGACTCTACACAAGAAGTATAATGCATGGTAATAGAAAGGCAGCTATCATATTTTTTTTTTTTTTTTTTTAGTGTTTATTATGTATCAGACACTCTGCTAATTGCTTTACAAATCCTTTTCTCATTAATATCTCAAAGCGGCATTATGACCTTCATTTCAAAAATCAAACTGAGACCCAGGGAGATGGACTGACTTATTCTTGAGCCACACAACAGGCAAGAGGTAGAAAAAGGATTTGACCCAGACTCTGAATTTTCTAATCTTAACTCCATAGTAGGTGACTTCTCTGATCTTAAGGAGCATATGATATAATTGGGCAAGGGGGTGGGGGTCAAAACTGCAATGCACTTGAAGCATTAGAAAACCAAAAGTGTCACACTGTAGATTGATATTCTCCTGGAGAAATAGGCATCAATCATATAGGAATTCCCTGTGGGCTGGATATTAATCCAGGGAAAGACTTATGGAGGGTCTAGGACTCAGACTTGAGATTAGAATGGGATTTAAATATATGGAAGAGAGAAGGTAGGATGGGGAAACTTGTGTTCATTCAGTGGAGCAGATGGGTATTCATTAAGAGCTTGGGCTTTGGAACTGAACAGAGCCTGGGACTGAATTCAAGCCTTGCTGCTTAACAGCTGTGAGAATTTTTGGAATTTGCCCAGCCTTTTAAGCCCACCCCCCATATGTAAAATAGAAATATTAATACTCCTGGTATAAGTTAAGAATGCTTCCATATGCGGGTAACAATAAAGTTGGAAAATGGCATAAAACTTAACCCCCTACTTTATAAGTCAAGCCCTTAATATTGAGGCTTCCTTGAGTGAAACTTATGGTTGTAAAGGGGAGGCTAAGCCCACCTATAATTATGCCCAGGAGTCACCTCTAGAGAACCTCTTTTGTTGCTCAAACATGGACTTTATCTCTCTAAGCCTAATTCTGCAAATAAATTCATCACCCTCCCCCGATGTGGGACAGGACCCCCAAGATGAATGAACCTTCCTGCTAACATGGGGCATGGATTCTGGGAATGAGCCTGATCCTGACACTGAGGGATTGAGAATGCCCTTTTGACCAAAAGGGGGAAAAGAAAGGCAACAAAACAAGGTTTCAGTGGCTAAGAGAATTCAAATAGAGTCAAGAGGCTGTCGTGGAGGTTACTCCTACGCAATCTTCAGCTAGATATGCCAAATGACCACCATACGATAAGCCCAAGTCAACAGTAGTCCCCAAAACTTTAAAGAATACTCAGATCCCTATCTGAGACTCTGTAAAAGTTTCACCCTCTAAGTTTATTCTTCAGAAACTTAAATCCTTCAGAGAGCTCCTATGCCAGCAAAGTTCCCAAATCCAGCAGCAGTAGCCTCCTCAAGAACATATAGATGTGTCCCCTCTGCTCATAAAGTTGACACCCCTTTTCAACATAAACAGGGTAGGGTGGTCACTGCCTAGACATCCCTGAAGATCAGGAAAGTGATTAAACTAGAGGAAGGGGTAGCAACAGACAAGATGGAATTTAACAAAGGATTTTGAATACTGAATCTTTATATACTTTTCTTTTCCTTAGTTGCTAGGGTATTAGAGTAGTTAGAAGGAAAGAATCGAAATGGTGGAGCTACCCATCACATTCTTTGAAATTTGTTCTACAGCTACTTGTTAAATTGTAGCTTGAAAGCTATCAAGTTTTTTGTATATATGCTATTGATCTGGTTTGCTAATGCTGCTGTTATGCAAAACACCAGAAAAGGATTGACTTTTAAAAGGGGGGCTTATTTGGTTACAAAGTTATAGTCCTACGGCCATAAGTGTCCAAACAAAGGCATCAACAATAGGGTACTGTTCCAGTTTGCTAAAGCTGCTGTTATGCAAAATACCAGAAATGGATTGGCTTCACAGAGGGGGTTGATTTGGCTACAAATTTACAGTCTGAAGGCCATGAAAATGTCCAAATTAAGGCATCAACATGAGTATACCTTCAGCGAAGGAAAGTGAATGGTGTCCAGAAAACCTCTGTTAGCTGAGAAAGCATGTGGCTGGCATCTGCTGATCCTGGGTTGTGTTCCAGCTCCTCTCTCAGCTCCTGTGCATTCTTCAAAATGTTGTTCTAGGGATGTTTTGTCCTCTCTTAGCTTCTCTGGAGCAAACACTGGGCTAGCATCCCCAAAGTGCCAGCGAAAGTCTGCTTTCAGTGGCTGTCTACAAAATGTCTTCTGAGCTTCTCCCCAAAATGTCACTCTCAGCTGCTTTGAGCTCCTTCTGTTTGTGAGCTCTTTTATGGGACTCTGGGTGATTAAATCAAGACCCACCCTGAATGGGTGGGTCCCATATCTCCATGGAAATAATCCAATCTACTGCTTCACTCAGTTGATTGAGTCACATCTTCATGGAAACACTCAATCAAAGGATTCCAATCTAATCAACACTAATACATCTGCCCCCACAAGATTGCATTAAAGAACATGGCATTTTGGGGGATATAATACATCCAAACCAGCACAGGTACCTTCACTGAAGAACACCAGTGATGTCTGGAAAAACTCTGGAAGCTGGAAAGGCACAGACCCATGGCTGGTATCTGCTCTGGGGTTCTGGTTTCAAAATGGCTTTCTCCCAGGATGTTTCTCTCTAGGTGTCTGGGGATGTTTTCTTGGTTTTTTCCAGGCAAATTCTGGACTAGCAAAAGTCAGCTCTCAGTGGTCATCTCCAAAATGTCTCTCTAAGCTGCAGCACCAAACTCCTTCTGTTTGTGAGCTCTTTTATAGGGCTCCAGTGATTTAATTAAGATCCATGCTGAATGGGTGGGGTCACACCTCCATGGAAATAATCCAATCAAAGGCATTACCCACAGTCGGGTGGATCACATCTCCATGGAAACAACCCAATCCAAAGATTCCAACCTAATCAACACTAATACATCTGCCCCATAAGATTGCCTTAAAGAACATAGCGTTTTGGGGGACACAATACATCCAAACCAACACAGTTATATTTCATAAGGAAATAACTGAAAGTATGGTAGTATAACTCATAACAACTTTGGAAATTTCCTATATATCTATTTGTTAAATCATACTTTGAAAGATATTATCTTTTTGTATACATGTTATATTTCATAATAAGGAGATAACTGAAACTGTGGAATTGTAACCTTTAATATTCTTTGAAATTTGCTCTCTACTTGTTAAATTGCACTTGGAAAGTTATCACTTCTATGTATATATATTTTACAATAAAAATATGATAAAAAGTGGCATAAAACTTAAGGACATGTGTTTCAGGCAACTCAGTGATCTTATCAAGCACCTAGGCTCTTTCTGTTTATCAACTGTACCATTCTTAGCTGTGAGTGTCTCATCCTTCCATGTGAAAGATGGCTGCTAGGGCACTGTTGGTCACATCCATATTCAAGGCAGGAAGAATGAGGAAGGGAAGAGCCAAAATGACTTGTCCTTTCCATTATGAAAGTAAAGCCTTTCCAGACACAAATCCCTCTTAGGAGTTCTTCCCTTATATTTAATTGACCTAAACTGAATCACATGTCCAAGCTGC